>NC_140192.1:23381428-25781428 GCF_965226575.1 Pagrus pagrus | reverse complement strand
AGTAAACATTTCCTGCGGTTCTTTATCTCGGTTTTCAGGGTGAACAACTACATTGAGAAGATTAATAGCTTTTTGAGGATATGCGTTTGCGCAGCGGGGTTTCCCTCGCCTTGTTACGTGTTTGTTTTTGTTATTACCATGGGATAATACAGAGCTGCTCAAAGTGGATTGATTTTAGATTGGCAGGACAGGATTTCAAGGATTACATATCACGGTGAAATTAATACAGCCATTCAGTTTTAATTTCATTTTCGTGGGAAATAGTTAATATAGTTAAACTTTTGATACTATTTATTTAGTTTAAAATTACTCTTCAACAATTTGATACTATATGTTTTTGCCACTTTTGTGACTTTTAAATCATTTTTTTAATATGCCCCAATTAGTGTAAAATATTTTTGGAAATAATTGATTTGCTTATAATATAAAGTTTATCAAGGAAAATAGAAAATCTTCTGGCTTAAAGCACCAAAGCAGTTTTTTCAACTAGACAGAGATACTAAAATCAGATGTATGTTTATGGTTTCAAATAGTTTTATCTTGATGTTTTTATGATGGCTGTACATTACAATGCAGATACATATTAATTACACTTACTGCTACGTTGTTAAGCTGCGTATTGGTTTCTTCTTTTACATCTTTTATTTCCATAATAATAATAATAATAATAATAATAATAATAGTATTAATAATAATAATGACGATGATAATAATAATAATAAATGTTATTTTTATTAATATTATTTTTATGGAAATGATGATTATATTTTTTGTTAATAATTTTTGTGCTTTAATCGTAATAGAAAACAAATTGAATGCAAATATATGCATTATAATTGCAAAAATAGGCAGGCTGTATGTATTAGAATATGTTGGTTTTATTTATTTTTGATTAGTTTATTCTTCACGTTTATTCTTGCTAATTTCTTTTACGTTGGCTCGTTCAAAATTAACATCAGTAGACAGGGATGGCTGACGTTGCATGGTATAAAAATCCACCCACCGTCAGGGTGAGTCTGCCGCCAGGCCGGTGGATGTATGGATATATAATAATGTGGATGTACATATTTGACGGTAGCGCCGAGCGCGTCTCGAGCGCCTCTTTGTTCTGATCAGTGCGGGTGCAGAGGGGCGGGGGCGCGCATCGCGCGGAGTCTCGAGTCCAGGCGCATTGTTTATATGAGACTGAGCACAGGGTGTCGGGTAGTAACACTAATGCCATTACTTCGAAGGAGCACTGTTACTTAGCGTTTCCACTGATGCAGTAGGCTGATGTTAGACATCAATAGAAAAATAAGAAGCAGTGTGCAAATTAATTTGAGCCAGATGATCAAAAGTCATCCAGCTATCTGTTTTCCTCATTATTACTCTCCACTGGTCTTCTCTGCTAAATTAGTGAACAAATGACAAGATCATTGAGCAGTGTGGCTGATTTCTTACCATGATCATTTACAAACTGATTCTCATTCTACTAATTTATTTAAAAACAACAGAGTATGTAAAACTAGAGTTATGGGGGTGTTAGAAAAAAAAGCCCACTGATGCCGGGGAGTGATAAGGAACATCATCACTTTTGATATTGATTAATGAGTATTCTTTTGAGTCGGAAACCCAACACTGATAAGAAGTCAGCCACACTCACCCTGCCACTCTCGCTGTTTTAATTCTCAGTGGGTCTGAAAGCACATTTAACATTTTAAATTCAGTAGGTATTTAAAAGCAGAATAGTCTTAATTTCTGCTCCCTTCTCATCTCTCCTCCTGTCTACTTCTCTCTCCTGCTCTCTCCCTCTCCCTCTCCTCTCCTCTCTCAGCCCTCCCTGCATGGACACGAGGCATGCAGCTCTGGAGCGATCGATAGCTAGTTAGCACAAATCACGGCTCCTGACAGTTTCTCATTTGAGTGCTTCAGACAGCAAAGATGAAAAAAAGGGTGGAGGTGTATTTGGGAGGGGAGGGGGATTTTGAGATTGAATCTGATGCTTAGGCTACACAGAAGGGAGCAAAATAACATAATAATTTAAGATAAGTCATAGCCCACAGTGTAGTTCCATAAGAGCCAGCATCCCACAGGCTTCGCACACTGCAAGAAATACCCCCCCAACCAGTCGGTCTAGACCTTCTGAACAAAAATCCAGCCAGTGGAGAGATCATGTCAGTGACACTAATTTGAAATAAATCAGGCTAAATTAATTAGCCCGGACTCAATGTAACTTGCTCCAGAAAATTCTTAAAAGATGATCATTTTTAGTAGGAGAAATGAATTTACGTCATTCCAGTGACACTTTTAATCTTCAGCCCAAGACCACATAACCTTTAAGATATTTCTTTTCTGCGTAAATACTCTTTTACAGTTTCATACGTCTGAAATATAGGCTAAATCATTTCTTAGTTTTTTTTCTACCTCTCCTCTTCAGAAAACTAATTGTGTCATCACCCTTTCATTTACATAAATGTGCTTTAGTTTGCTTTCTCGTGAGTGTTGTTGAATTATGCATAGATTGCTTTTCCTCTTAAACAATTAGCATTCTGTCAGGTTATTAGGTTCAATAATAATAACTGGTAATTAACATATTAATTCACTCAAAAAGACTTAATTTTAAGTATCTAATAGAAAGTGAAAATGTAGTTGAAAATGCACTGAAATTCACTTTATTGTAATTAGAAGCAGAACTTTGAGTCGTTTCTCATTTACATTTTTTGACAAGTTGTGCATTTAGCTGTCAGTTGTTCGACTTTACGCAGAATGTGTCTAAACATGAGATTGTCAGTTTCTGGTGAGAGTTTAGATTTTGTCCTGAGAGCTCACACATGATGTGTATCAGCTGTTTTTTAGTTTTTAGCAAGTGTTTTTTTAGGAAGTTAACTTTTTTTAAACAGTGGGATTATGGTGCTGTGTGTACTTTGGTGAAGCAGATGAGCTGATTGCAGTGAAAAATAAAAGAGCTGGGGGTCAAAGGTCAGCTTGGTCGTATAAGGTGAACGTTTCCATCGCACAGTGCTCAATATAACTTGTGTGTAACTTCAGAGGGACCTCGGACCATTTCGTCACCAGGTGTGTTTGTGTTAGAGGGAATACGTGAGCCACACATCTTGCGATGATTCGGAGGAGACACAGTGCAGCAGTTCCACATTATTCTTCGCTAACTTCCGCTGAATGTTTGAACGTGCAGACGAGCAGCCAATAAAAGTTCCACTGTGCTTATTTGTAGAGGAGTTGTGCTCTCGGAGCTGATGTCAGTTCACCCGGCTCACCCTCTCTGTGGTCCCTGTGTGCCTGTTTAAAGTGATGCGTGCTGCAGGAATGGCCCCCTTTGGACCCCATATTTGGCCTCCTCTCTCTGTGACAGCATGTAGCTCAAGTTTTTCACTAAGGCACAGTCATACCTGCTGCTGTAAACTCACAGCCTGCGGATTCTTGCGTGCTACTCGGCGTCATATGCTCCCATGGAGGCAAAGGAGTCGAGGTGTACACGAGCAGCTTTTCCTTGTATGGTGTCAGTTAACATTATTTCCTCCTTCTTTAAAAAAAAAAAAAAAAATGTGTTTTACGCTCTTCCTCCTCACTCTCTCCTGTATATCTTAGCCAGAAGCTGGCCGTTCATTTGGGAACTCATGCATAGTCTTGATAACAGGCAACCAGCAGGCGTAGGAAGTGATTCAGTTATTTTTATTTTTCACTGTTTTTTTTTTTTGCCACATGCACTTTTTTTTTTTTTTTTCTTTTCAGCGCAGTTAAAAAACTTCACAGTTGACCTTGCGGAATAGTTTCACTCTTCGCTCTCAGTCATCAGCCAATAAACAGCTCTAATCATGATCAAATCTCTTTCACTCTGACTTTGACAGGTTTGAAAAGAGGGAACTTGCATCTTATCACACCTACTAGAAAGCACTTAAATCCGCAGAAAGAGCCGTATTGATATTCCACCGCGGAGAACAATCCTGTGAGACTACCTGCCTTTGACATTTCAGTACGACAACAACCCCACAAATCACACCCGTAATTTCTATTTCCTTTTTCTAAAAAAAGAAGAAAAGTGATTGGCATGTGTTTGAATGTGGAAAAAAACAGCTCGGGGCAGTCTATGTTCTTTACCTGTCATTACAAGGTGTTTCATATTGACTTTTTCAACAGCACACATCATCCAGCAAGCCTCTCGCACACTCCTGCACTGCAGTAATGATAATCATTATGATAATCATAGCAATTAGCCTTTGTAATATTGTTTCTAAAAGTCACAATTCATCCTCGGGCAACTCCTGCAAGTTGACTTGGTTATTGACGGGTTCATCAGGGCTACAAAAAACAGTCTATATTCTGATTTCAGCAACCTAAATACATAATTGTAATGACAGAGCGACAGAATCACACCATCTACACTGTTATCGCCTTATATTTTTGTTCTATTTTTGCTTGTGATTGTATGCCTCTGTGTGTGTATGTGTGTATGTGTGTGTGTGTGTGTGTGTGTGTGTGTGCTGGCATGCACGTATGTGACGAAGGGCAGGTTTGTAGACACTGCAACTTGATAGTGTGGATTTGTCAGCTGTAGACATAAAGTTTGATTTATTTAGACTCGTGTCAGGCTCACGGCTTCAGCCCCTGATCTCAGGTGTCTCGCTTGGTGGAGCACGCTCGCTTAATTCTAACGTGTTGAAAATATTTAAGAGTATTTACTTGACTTGTAATTAGTGCGGGACTGAGAAGCGCCTATCGCGCATTTAAAGCGTCTGATATTTAAGACTGCGTTTGTGAGCGTGCGTGCGTGTTTGTTTATGTGCTACGCGTGCGTGCGTGTGTGTGTGTGCTCTGCAAGACATTGAGCACTAGTGACAGTCAAAGGAAGCCTGTTAAAGCAGCGTGCTTGTGACTGATGAAGAGAGAAAAAGATGAACAAAGGTGTCAGGCCTTTTGCTTTGCTGGATTTTTCAGCTCTTCAAAATAGCAGCTCATCCGGTGTTTTGTTTTCCCTGGGGAAGGGTGTTGGAATAAAATAAAACTTGTCTCAGCATGTGGTAAATGTTCTCCATGGATGCAGCGGGGAATGGAAAGCTGAATTTATCCGGGAGATGCACAGACTGAAGGAGTTTCAAACCTTCGATCGTCTGTATGTGACATGCCTCCAAATGTCCACTGTCTGGTTGAATGACTGCCAGAGCGAGAGAAGAAAAACGGCATCAGTTTGATAAGACGCTCCTGAAAGGTGTCCTGGGTTCATATGTTGCCCCAGATACGAGTACAGGTTTTAAAAAGGTCTGTGTGTGTGTGTGTGTGTGTGTTTTCAGGTATTCAGAGGTGTAGATGTTGTCACGCTGCCAGCAGCGGTTATGTTATTAGCCATACAGGAAGTCGTCAGGCGCCTTTAATTTTGTATTGAGGAATTGACAAATGAGTTATGACACTGGAGCAGTTTCTCCTGGGAGACAGAAGTAGAGACTGATGGAGTGAAAGAGAAAGTAAGAGAGATAGAGAGATGTGTTCTTTTTTATTCAGAGAGCATCTGTAGTTTCGCTCGTGACGCGAGTTGCTGGGTAATAGCAACCATTTGCATTTATGGAAGGGAAAATAATTCAATTCAACATCAAACATTTTTTTCCATCAGTTTCCTGCTACACGACTATTGCTCATTCTTGTCTGCACGTAGTTGCATCAACATATTCATCTATATCTATTTCCAATATTTCTCGTCTTAATAAGTAAAACACTTAACAACAAAAGGTTAAATAGATGACATTAATTTAAAAGGACATCTGTTTAAATTCACTGATTAAATGATCTGTTGATACTTTTTATTTATTTATTTATTTGCAATTCCTGGAACAGAGCTCATAATTACCCCGACTGTCATATTTATTCAAAACAAAAGTCCCTGTCATGCAGGTGCGTCTAATCTCAAAATTGCTGCTGTTTTCACGTGTGGTTGACCTTTTCCAAAGAAGGTGAAAACACAGAAAACAGAGCATGCAACACTGTGCTGAAACAAAATAGAGACAGCGGAGTAGATCAATATGTCAGCGACTTGGATGACATGCTGGACAGGTCCTGGACATGGTCGTGAGTTATGAAGGAGGCACTAAATCACTTCCCATGTTCTGATTTGTGTCTGGTTTCCTAAGCACTTCTTGTGGCCAGAGGGGGAGGTGTGTGTGTGTGTGTGTATGTGGGTATGAGTTTGAGGGGATGGGAATGGGTGTGTTGCTGGAGAGAAGGTAACGAATGCTAGGGGCAATGCCTGCCTGGGCAAGTTTTTTTTTTTTTTTCCTTTATGTTGCAGGCCAGAGGACAGAGAGGAAATTCAAACCAAAATAACCCCTGTGCCCTTGCCTGAGAAATGTGCCCCCCTGCTCCCTCCAGATATCCTCCCTGCTCTGAGGGAAAGGTCACAGTACGGCAGTTGGGTGGAGTTGGGGATGGCAGGGGTTGCAGGGAGCCTCACATGCTCCCTACCCACCTTTGGGCAGGAGATACTCAGGACAATACCTCCGGTAGCCTTTCCTGAACGCACTGGAGATCTTTTTTTGATTTCCTGGGTGTGTTAATTATTCGACAGCGACCTGCACGTCCTGTCATTTCTGAGCAAGAGATGAGACAATATAGGGAGAATCTAAAGTTGTTACATTTCAGCCAGCTAGAAAAGAAGAGTTCTGAAGATCGCCCTGTTAAAATCAGACCTTTTCTCAGCCCATTTTATTTCCAAATCCAACTTTCTCTCTGTGGACCGCGATGGGAGTTTTTTGTGCTGACAAAGACAGACTCCTCACACAAGGCCGTAGTGGTAGTTGTTATGCTAAAGGAATCTGACCTGATGTCACACACTGTCATAGGAGCGGAGGCCTTTGGGTGTTTTTGTCAGCGAGCGGAGCATTCTGATAGGTCTGGTTTGTGTTCAGAGAGGACGGGGTCGCGGCCTCGGGAGCACGAGGTTAAAGGTGAAGTGTCGTCATGGAAGTATAGAGCTCGGGATAGAAAGGGCAGAGGCCTGCCGCATGGGATTCTGGGGCCTGGGAAATCAATGTGACGGCTCTGAGGAACCAAAAAGGAGCTTTGTAGATTCTCTCACGCACACTTTATTTTCGTCTTCTGTCATTTAAGAAACAAAATTCATTCAGCTTCTTTTTTCTGCTCTGATTATTTTACAAATAGTCACAATATCTGTGTCAGCTTCAGAGGTGACTGTCATTTAAAAAAAAAATAAAAAAATTTGCCTCTTACAATTAATTGAAAAAAATAATTACTCGCTTTAACAGCTATTATTAAATAGCTGGAAAATAGTCTGGGAGCAGCCATTGTTTACCTCCCTGCGCTGCTCCGAGTGTGTCGTGTGTGTGTGTGTGGTATGACATGTAAACCCGTGTCAGGCCGTCAGCTCCCAGACACATTGGTGTCATCCAGACAACCAGAGCTGCGCGCTGTGCTCCCAGCCTTCATGGCATTCGAAGCTCTACTCATCTCTGTAAATCGTCTCTGGCTGTGTCTGTGAGACGGCTCCAAAACCCCGCTGCTTATGTGTGTGTTTGTGTGTGTGTGTGTGTGTGTGTGTGTGTGTGTGCGTGTGTGAGCATCATCACCAGGCACTAAATAACAAAGTACAGCACTCGGGGCGAGAGATATAGCGATATAAGTGCATCACATTAAATTCAGTATTTACTTAACACATCACAGTGGTAATCTTTTCTGGCTGTAATGTGGTTAAGGATATTTAGGTGTATGTATTTGCAGCTCTGCGCAGCTGCTCGTGCTGTTACTGTTCCCTTTTTATTAGGTGTTTTCTCCCCTCTCGCTTGTTGATGCTCAGCA
Source organism: Pagrus pagrus (assembly GCF_965226575.1). Lineage (NCBI taxonomy): Eukaryota > Metazoa > Chordata > Actinopteri > Spariformes > Sparidae > Pagrus > Pagrus pagrus. The sequence goes on along the minus strand of NC_140192.1, from coordinate 25,773,631 downwards.
CTTGTTCCCCTCGGATGAATAGGCTATTATTGAGATATTACCGCGGATATGAATTCTGCGTTAGTCAATGAACAGCCATAACAAGATGGATCTCATTATATATATATAAAAAGATTTCCCTGCTTGTAAAATGTCATGCTGATTTGGGGTTTTAGACCTGTGTGATGTAGAATTTCACACCGCCGTTTCCACTTCTGAACGAACACGCCGCCATGGATAATGCTTACAATTTAAGGGTAGTGTCTTGATTTTTTTCCCCATAAAATCACATCCCTCGGATCCCCTTTGGCTACCCTATAATGCAGGCTGATATTTTAATCCTGTGGTGGTCAAGTGTTTGGCTTATTTTTACAAGTGGTGGATTTTGCGTTCACTGTTAATTGAAAAGTGTATCGAAACAAATAGCAATCAGCCCATTCAGAGGGACTGCAGATCTTTATCCTGAAGAGATGATAGAAAAATTAACTTAAAAAAATAGTATTTTTCTTTCTTAAACTGATGAATAAATAGAAATCTGCTTTTTAATATGAGTTCAAATCTAAACATGTACGCTGGGATTTCACATTTGTCAGTATGTGTGCAAGAAAAGAGAGTTATCATGTTTGCAACGTGTGTTTTTTTGTATTTTCCACCCTTGACGAGTGATGTGTCTTGCTGAGCTCGTGTGCGTGTGTTCCTGCATGCGCGTCCATATGCGTGTTTGTGTCTGTGCAAGTGGAGCAGCAGCTGAGGGCTGGTGTGGGCATGGCAGCGGCAGCGGCGGCGGCAGTGGTTGGCGTGTTGTGTGTTTTTTGCTGTGCGTGTTGTCAGTTTGCTGTGTGTCAGCAGTGAGCCAGGGGAACGCTTGGCTGCCTATTCAGGCCGGTGCGGACCCTGCTGTGCCCAGCTAGCATGAGCTGCTGGCGGGCGCTGGAGGGTACAGCGCTCGGAAGAGGGAGTGTGAGTGGGTGGAGGGGGTGGAGAGAGGGGAGGGGGCGATACTGGCAGGGGGTGGGGATCCGCCATGCTGAGGTGTATGACTGGACCCTCTGGCAAATGTTAGATCTTGTCACCGCCGCCACCAACACCGCTCTAAATCCTCGTTCCTGCCTTACCCCACCGCGCCCTCAGCCCCCACTTACACCACGTCTCCACTCCTTGGGAGGGAGATGGAGAAATTCACAGAGACCGGCAGTCAGAGAGACAAACGAAACAGGGAACAACGGGAGGCTTGGCTGCCTGACCTTTTACCAAATCCCCCCACTTTTCCATTCCAGTGGTCGCAGCCCAGACAGGCTGGGGGGCAAGCCTGCCTCGCTGCCTGCATGTCTGCCTGCCTGCCTGCCTCTCTTGGTTGTCCTAGCTGCCTGGTCTGGCCTGGCGTTCTCTTCCCTGGCTGTGTTTTGTTAACACTGTGTCACTGCTGCCTCAGGGTTTGTGAAAGCAGAGCGGGAGGGAGATGAAAACAGTAAGCAAAACAAGATGGAAACTGTTTAAGTAGCAGAGAAGGATGAGCTAAAACAGGGGGAATGATGATATAGAGGTCTGCGCGGCGCTCCTCTTCCCTCTCAGGTGAGCAGCAGACTGACTGGAGTGTTGTGATCTGCAGCCTCTGTGCCGTCGACTTTGTCGTCTATCACAGCCTCTCCCTCCTCTGACACATGTAACTCAGCTTGTCAGAGCTGTTTTCTAGCTGTCTCTACACTCAGACACCTAGTTGTCCCTGCGCCTTAAAGCTCTGTGTCTTTGTGCGGCACACTGATCCGCTCACCATCCACACGGAGCGAGGCGGTGGTGCGTTTCTTGCGGTGAGGAGATGGGAGAATAATCGGACTGATTTTAGCGGAGGATCCATAACATCTTCACACACACTTTCTCTGCGCTTTGGGCTTCCTTGGAGGCAAAACCCAAAGCACACGATGCAACACTACAGTCAGAACACATAGCCCCACCGTCACCTCTTTCAGAGTTGCTGTGTTTCTCTTTCCCCTGTTGAATTCTGTGTCTTCTTTAAAACTTTTCTTCATTTCTGCCCTCCTCTCCCTCCGTCTGCTGCAGTCTGTATCTCAGCAGATGAAGTGTGACGCTGCGCTTTTATGTATAGTTTAGCCAAGCACTTCCTGTCCTCGTCAATCTTCCCCTTGACTAATTTTTTCGTTACACGGCACAAAGTGATTTTTCTCCATATGTGAAGCATACATCTCAGGCGTCAGCATTAATTCTGTGGCACAGCTGATTTTATTTTTTTTATATGACTTGTAATCAACCCGTGTATGGATTTTCCGGAAGCTTGGTTCAACCGTTTAATAAGAGGCTCCACACTTTGGTGACACAGGGTCGATACCGTGGTACGGTCATTATACCAGTAAATTGGGTCAAGCAGGGTTAAAGGCCAGTATTGTCCGTGCCCTTTGACCCTGTCACCAGAGGTCGTGCAGGAGCGCTCCAGATTTGTACACTGGGAGAAAATGAGTGTGTGTATTTTTGTGCGCGTGTGTTTTCACATGTGTTTATCAGGAATGAGGAGGAGTGTGAGGACAGGAAGCTTTGCTTACAGCCTCCTTTTCGGGTCGCACTGATGGGGGGGTGGAATAGTGTTGAATTAATTTCACAGTGCAGATTTAGAGTGGGATGTGAAAATGACACTGGTTTAATTAAAAGTGTGTATTTTAAATGGTTCATCTGGATCAGAGAATGCCAATTGCTCGAAGTTGTTTTTCATCTTGGTGCAGTCTTAATTAACCTTCTCCTCTCTGTGCTCGTCTGCAGAATCAGAGCTGTCCCAGAGTAAGGCTGGAGCCGGGGCCCCAGGAGCCGGAGGAGCGGGAGGTGGCAGCAGTGGAGGCAACCACCTGCAGTGCCTGTCCGTCCACTGCACAGACGAGCTGGGGGACAGTAAGGGCCGAGGGGGACCCGTCTCGTCCTGGCGCTCCCTCCACTCTGATATCTCCAACCGATTCGGGACATTCGTGGCGGCGCTGACTTGAACGCGAAGCAGGCCCGGCAGGAAGAAAGAAAGAAGATCACAACTTAAGACGATTTGTCAGAGACAGATAAAGATGAGGATGATGATGAGAAGGTGTTGAGGAGACAACTGCGAGCAGCTCCTGCCTGTTCAGGGACAGAAAAAGACATTTACGCTCATAAATGCAAACACGACCACACACACACACGCACACACGCACACACACACACACACACACACACACACACACACACACACACACACACACACACATGCACGCACACACGCACATGCAAATACCATGTTTTTTCTGACACATGCAGTCACACTCGAGGACACTTTCTCACACACTGCTGGACAATACAGCTCGGGCTCGACTCAGCGATGCCCATATCTGGAAAACCTCAAATCAATATTTTTCTTTTTTGTTTTATTTTCTTTGTTGAAGAAAAATAAAGAAATGTCAAAGGAGGAGAATACAAAATAAGAAGAAGACGAAGAAGCAGAAGAAGAAGAAGAAGAAGAAGAAGAAGAAGAAGAAGAAGAAGAGATATTCTGTTGTCATTGGCAAAGATTGTATACCAGTGTTGAGTCTTGTGAACATGATGTCATGGCTTTTACTCTGTTGCTTGTTACAGCCTGCCTGCTCTCACCTCAGTTATGGTTTCAGCTCTAATGTGTACATTATCCTTCTAATTAATGCAGCTGTACTGTTTGCTGCCCAGAATACCACCACCTAAATTTACATTCTGCTAATATACACAGAAGTAGAGATTTGTCCCCACACACTCGAATGAGGCCTGAACACTGAGCAGGAGTAAGAGGACGACGGGAAGAGGGATGAAACTGCATGAATGTAACTCAACCATTTGTTTTGGGACACAACTATTCCCCTCAAACCTTTTTTATTTTCTGCTTTATCATTTAAGATTTGTTGTAGTTCTCTACTCTTTTAATTCTCAAATATCTCTTCTCTTCTCTTCTCTTCTCTTCTCTTCTCTTCTCTTCTCTTCTCCTCACCTCAACCACTCGTATACAAATCAGCCAATGGGAACTGAAAACGGAGGTCAAGGGATTGTTTAATAAGGGAATTGAAAAAAAAAAAGACTATTGGTATTGCACATGTATAATAAGAGAAAATTTGCTGTGTGTTAGGCAATCTTGTAATCTTTAAATAAAGCTTCTGTTGAATTTGAATTTCTGAAACAATAGATGGAGGACTGTGACGGCAATTTACGAACTGATTTTTTTTGTTTTGTTTTGTTTTTTGTTTTCTTTTTTTAATAATATGTAAAGTGCAGTCGTCTGTTTTCCTGCATATTGTATATATCTGTATATGTTTTATTGAGTAACTAAATAACAATAAATATGACGTTAAAGGTGGAATTTGTGTTTGTTTTGTTCTTTAATACTCTCCGGAAATGATTAGTCACATTGTCGTGTTTGTAGTGTGAGGATCGTGACTGATTTACTGAAGTGCCTGCAGTATATTCCAAGACAGATGTGACAGGGAATATGTGGACTGACGCATAATACCTGACACGCATGCAGGAACCTGCACCATATTTAAGCCAGGAGCAGCAGCATCAGGAATACAAGAAAACGAGGCTTCCCGGTGGATTAAGGGAGCAAGACGATTAATTCCATGTACACCTGCTCGCAACCTGTGTTGCATTTTATCCACCCATCATTCCTGACATCTTTGCTCCTTCGTACGGCTAATAAATCAGCAATGACAAATGGAAAATTTACCGTCAGAATAAGCATCAGAAAATTACTCCAAATACAGTGCATACAACCAAAACATCCCCACATCTTTCCTGTAAACAGTTTTCAATACTTCATTTTCTCCGGCAGTAAGGCTGCTCTGATTTGCCTGTTTTCCTCATCATCCCTGTTGTTTTTGGCGACCCTACACCCTCTTACTCGCCCTTCCTCCCACTGCAGCCACGAACACACACACACACACACACACACACACACACACACACACACACACACACACACACACACACACACACACAAACACACACCTCCCCTCTTCCCACTCCCCAGGCCCTCTTTGGCTCACCTGCTCTTTATTGGCCATCTGCATGGATGCTTAATGCTAATCAATAACTCCCCTGTGTGCCAGCTCTGAGGTGGAGACGTCAATGCTACCTAACAGGGCCAGTGATCAACTTGCATCACTGCTGTCTAGGATACACACACACACACACACACACACGTACATACGCCCTACACACTCAAACTGCAGCTCCCTGCAGGACCCTGTCTGTGTTATTCAGGTGTGTGTTGTGCTTGCTGCTCTAGCCGCCGCCTGCTGTGTAGGATTGCAGAGCCTGTTGTGAATGTGATGCACAGAGAGCTGCAGCGTTAGCAAACAGCGGAGACTGGTTATGTGAGAGACTGTCATGTCACCTGGGAGGGCCTGTTCCGGGAGGGAGAATGGAGGAGAAAGTGGGAGACGGCTGGGGAATAAATGCTGATTACACTGCTCGCTGTGGAGCTGAAGCTGGAGAGTCTCTGTTAGGTTTAGTCACTGAATCAGTAAAACACTGTGTGAATACTCAAAGCGGCTTTTTGTGTGTGCATGATTTTTTCTATCGTTGCTAGATGTTTTTAAGCTCATAATCCCGGTAAACATGTAATGCATTTGGTCATACGGTAATTTGATGTGTCACCTTTCATTGTTCGCAGAGACAAACTGTACAAAGGGACAACAAGTTCACATTCATTGATGACACTGGTTTGACTAGTATTTGGCAATAGTCCTGACACGTCTGACTAGCATACATTTATTAGATCAAAAGGAATGTCTTTTTCAGGGCTGGGTCGGGTGATTGCACACGGATCAAAAGGGGTTCAAGTACTTCTCTATTGTTGACTGAACTTCAAGCTGAGCTTTGTGCTTTGTATTTGCTCAGCCAAGGTTCTAAATTTCCTTAAAGAATCACCACATTCTGTGTTTGACAGGAGGCTCCTGTGGTGACACACTACCTGCCTGTCTGGTTTGGCTGACCTGTTCTGTGGCAGGACGAGGGCTTGTGCTCACAGGTTTCCGATGCGTGCAGACAGTTGTTGAATACTGGGTTATTGTTATGTACCTGAAGCTCTGGTGACTAGTTTCTGTGAGCGGAAACGCCAGAATTAATTACAGTCTAAACTGACACGCTGTCCCATTATCTACCTCAGTAAGAAATTGTTGCTGACAGATCTGATTGCAACAATAATTTCAGATCCAAGCGAGCAGATTAATTGTTATGCGTCATTAAAACTAGTGAGTGTTACCCTGTTTCCCCGAACATGCCTGCTGCTTAGCCACAGCCGTGTGGGACTCGGTGACAAAGAGACTTCGGGATATTGGCTCCGGTCAAGATGTATGGTGCTGGACCCTTTCCCTCAATGGGCTCCTCTGCGTGGCAGCCATGTTTGGAGGGAGAGTACTGTGTGGTCGCCTGAGAACTTATGTGTTTCCCAGCCAACGCGCATCTAAAGAATAACAATTTCACTAGCCATGAAGACCATCCATGGAGCCATGGGGGCCGTGGCCAAAAAGCTCGGCCAAACACTCTCCTCTCATGCAGCTTTCTATGTACTCCTATAAATACATCTCCTATTTGTATAGAGGCGATATGCATCTTTGGGAAAATACCACAATGTTGACATAAGAGCACCCTCTACACCCCCTCCTCCTCCTTTACTGCCCCCTCCCCTCTCTCTCCAAACTCTTTCTACCCCTTGCTGAACCTTTCACTGCCTGAGAGAGAGAAAGAGAAAGAGAGAGAGAGAGAAGGAAAAGAGAAATGAAGGGAGACTGGGAGTAAAAGAAGTGTCTCTTAGAGGCCTCCACGGTCTTTAAGCCACTATGGTATCCACCAGAGCCCTCACATACACTCGGCCTCTAAAGGGCTTTTGTCCTGTAAAGAGGGGGTTTGGCTAAATTGGGGGTGCTTGTGGATTGGCGGGTGGGATTGGGCTTGGTGTAGTATATTTGGCTCCCACGTCTCCATCACTGGAATGGTGAACTTTTTTTAAGCAAGGGAATTGAGAGGTGGGGTGTGGAGGGGCAAAGAGGGCCCTGGTTTTTTTTGGAGGGGGGGGAGAGGTTTGGAAATCTTCCAAACAGTGCCTTTTTGCTTTCAAAGAAAGCTCCACTTGTGTAAATGTGCTCTTTGTCCCTTGGCCTATTGTTTGAATAGCATTGTGGACTTTTTGTGGGAAGCTCATGGGGGCCTGGGGGGCCTAGGAGGCCAAAGAGGGACCAAGGGGGGCTCTGCCTGAATGACTTGGACCCAGGACGATCGGTCTGTGAGGGCACAATTAAGAAGTGTTCATAAATGCAGAGACAAACACTTAAATACATATAAACACTGACATGTATAAAGTTTAACTTTCGACTACTCAGTTTTGGAAAAAATATTGGCCTCTGATTCCTTTCACCAATCTTGGGTAAGTGAAGTAAATGTTAACAGAGAGCCACACAGAACTGCGGACTTGTCTCTCCCATTGTGGTACTCTATTCGCTGATAGAAACAATATGAAAACAGTCTGCCTCCCTCCCCCTATAAAGGGATTTCTTGATAGAGCTGAGTGTCTGGAGTCCCTCGCTGCAGCCAATTCATGACTTCCATCTGTCCTCACTCTCAAAAGATGCCGGCAGGTGGAAGAGAAGCACAAAGCATTTGCATGTTGGAGCCTTTTATTCTGCCTTTACAGAATCCGCGGGTCAGTCGAGTAAAATGTTTACTTGTGTTGTAAAATTGCAGAGTTTGAGTTTTTAAAAACACTGACTCCTGAGAATGTGATGGATCTGGAACCTGCATGTGGAGCAGCAGAGAGGAATAACGTACATTTAATCTGTTTTGTGATAAATTCCTCAAAGATACTTTTGCATAATTCCAAAACACTGGTGATGTGTATGCAGTTAAACAATGTGGCTGTAATGATTTGGCTGCAACAGGTGCATGTAGTTACACAGACCAGAAGCAGACTTAAATTCAAATCCAAAGAGGATAATCCAGTGAGGATAAAGTAAGGCCTAGTAAATCTCTCCCTTCCTTGTCAGGACAATCTACCTCTCTAATTTCTGTTACTCTGTCTTCTGTGTTTGTCTCTTGCAAATCCCCGTCCTGGCCGTATGGCCAAACCTGGAACATTCCCTCTACTTCCCACAGTTGGTTAGAAACTCGAGTCTCTCCTGAGCTCTCCTCTACTGTCATCACCAGATATCCTGTGACCTCTCTTTTCCTCCAAACCCCATGGAGCAGCACTCAGGCTTTCTGCTGGAAGGTGATTGAGCATGGCACCCTGCTCCAGCCCTGTCCTGCTTTGTCTGGGGACGTGTGCCTGTGTCAGGAACCACAATTAGTGGGGCGCGTCCCCTACCATTAATCACAGAACAGTCCTGGATCTCAGCGCAGGCTGAGTACCCCACAGCTGCACTCACTGACAATTTGCTCAGCATCTGCATGTTGGCGGCCATATAAAATTCGACAGGACCATATAAGATTCTGCATGGTTGGTTTTTGTGTCTGTCATGAAGTCTTGGTCATCTATAGTTCAGCACCACTGTATAGATAATTAATTATTTTATCCAGAAGTGTCACCAGACAACCTTCTTTAGGTTGTGCCTTTATGTTTCATTAGGGGGAATTTTCAGTTTGTTCTCCTCACAGTCTGGTTAGGTTTAGGCACTAAAAGCCACTAGTTTAGGGTTAGGAAACAATCATGTTTTGGCTTACCTGGTTCTGTGCTAAAAACACAGCTGAAAAATGTCTTGTTAAAAGTTACACAGTTGTCAGCGGAAAAATCCCAAGGACTTGTCAAAAAATAACTTTTGTCAGCTGTAAAACATCCCTACATCTCATTACTGACAAACATTTAATCACACTGTCTTGAACAGTGGTCTCTAATAAAAAAAAATTCAGTGATTTCACGCTTACAAACATTTAGTCACATGTCTCTAATAAAAAAATGATCAGTGGTTTAATGCTTTCAGACATTTGACCACACACCTCAGAACAGTGGTCTCAAAAGATATTCAGTTCTTTCACGCTTACAAATGTTGAAACACAATCTCTGAACAGTGGTCTCTCGCTTGGCAAAGCTGTCACGCCGTCACCATGCCCTCCTCCACGTTACATGAAGGTCAGCTCTAATTCATGTAATCTGAATATGATATGACCTGACATGATGGTATGATAGGTATGAAATGTACATATCTATCATATCCGTAGTTTGCAGAAACATAAAATGCCTACATTTTATTCTGCCGTCTGGCTATGCCTGACAGCTCCATCAACTATTAATAGTTACACCTGCATTGCTGTCAATTTAGAGACGTACAAGTGCATTTCCAAATCAAATCATTAACTTCACTGAGGTTTCTTACTCCTACTTTTTAAACTTTTGGGTGTCTGAATTAGTCCAGGATTGGAGAAATCTCTGCACCTCACAAACAACTTTCCTAACATTTAAAATAGATGTGAAATTCTAAATCAGTGTACCACCCATCAGGAAAACACTTTGCAGGGAAACATACAGTACATTTTGCCAAATGTACCACCGGCAGACAGACAGAGGGCAAATACGATCCTGACCTTGCGAGAGAAAAGTGCATCCCCAATTCCCTTTTCACTCAGGGTATTCGGATCAATACTGTGGCAGGATGTTAAATATTTGTCATCAGACGATCACACATTGATGTAACAAATCAATGGATGATAGGGGCGAATGAGACAAGGCAGTGTGCTTGCTTACCTCGCTCCTAAGGGATGGGGAGGGGAAACAGAAGGAAAGACAGAGGGAGATGGAGATTTGTAGATCTCAGGGGCGGAGATTTTTCTCTTGGGAACTATCTGTTTTTTTGTCTTCTTTTTTGTCGATGGGGGACAACCATGAGGGAAGGGATGAGAGGACTTGGGGGTGGGGGTGTTTGAGGGAAGAGAAGTCCCTCTGAAAATGCAGGGAACCGCTGTCAAATTGAACTCTTTGTACTTCATCGGGTAGCTTGGCTGTCTGTTTGCCCACCATTCCTTCTTTGCCCACATGCATGAATATAACACATAACACACCCACACACACCCACACACGCACATAATACTCAGAAACGTAAACATATGTGCTGGAGCACAGACACACTATCTCTGTTTCACATACACACACTACTCTGTATGCTCCCCTTTCTCTCACTGTCTTTATTTAACGCATAATGAATTTTGTGCCCGGTCTCTTTCGATCTCTCTCTCTCTGTCTCTCTGTCTCTCTGTTCCCGTTGCTTTATAAAAACAGAGGAATGAAAAGCAGCCAGATGGTAGCTCAGGCCTAATATAAAATCAATACACCGCCTCCAAGAGAACTGAAGGGGGAAAAAAAGAGAAGAAGAGTTGGTGAAAAAAAGAACACTCAGAAGAACACCACGAATGCCAAAATAGAGTTCTTTGGTCTCTCTTCTTTTCCTCACCCTCTCTCTCTCTCTTCTCCTCTTTCTCTTTTGCACACACACACACACACACACACACACACACACACACACACACACACACACACACACACACACACACACACACGCACACACACACACTTTGCCTCAGTGTGCTTCAACCTCACTCTCCAGCTTTGAGGAGACCTGGACCTCCGAACTTCCCCACCTTCTGCCTCACAATGCACCCCTAGAGAAGGCGAGAAGAGCTGTGTGTGTGTGCGTGCTCGCGCGTGCGTGTGTGTCACTGCAAGCACAGAAGAATGTCAGGACATCTCATTGGGCCGCAAATTGAGAGAGAGGAGGAGGATGTGGTAGAGATAGCCTTTGAAGAGGGCCATTGAGAAGTCATTAGGGTAATGATAATTGGCGCGGTGAATAAGCAAAGAGAGAAAAAGGGGAGGAGAGTATGTGCATGTGTGTTTGCATGTGTGTGTGTGTGTGGGGGGGGGGTTAACAGATGCAATGAGGTGATACGTCACAAGTTAATTTGATTGACAGCCACGTGTTGGGTGGTGATACGGGTGAGCCTAGATGCAGTAGTGAAGTTTTGGATGAGGTCCTGCTTATTTTGTGTGTGTGAGAAAAAGAAGAAGATTGTGTGTGATAGAAAGAGAAGACGAGCGTGGGCTGGTGCGTGCTGTGTGTGCGTGTCAGCAGCTCGGCTCTGTGTGTGAGGAGCACTAAAGCCTGTCCCCTGGTGACTGGGCCTGCTTGCTGGGTGACAGATAGCCCAGGGAGAGAGGGGACACCAGGCTGTTTAGCTGATAATTAAGGGGGTTTTATCTTAATTTGAGCTGTTACTCTCTATCCTCTCCTGTGATTTATGAGTTGCTGGCCCAGCCCTGCTCCCGTGCTCTGCCCCTTAGCATTGGGAACAAGACAAAGGAACCTCTTCCCTCTGTGCACATATAACACAAACTCACACCCAGTGGTGGAGAGCCTTTACTCAAGGGAAAGTAGTCATATCACACGGTCAAAATACATTACAATAAGTCCTGCATTAGTAATGTTACTTCAATTAAATTATGTAAGTACAAGTAAAAGTAAACAGCTGTGACAGCTATACTATTATATCATTATTATTAATGCATTAATGTAAAAGCATGATTTAATTAAGTTTAATTATAAACTGTTCAGAATCAAACTTGGCCTCATTAGCCAAGTATGTGTACACATCCAAGGAATTTGACTTTGGTTTACATTACTCTAGGTGTATTACACAGAAATGTATGTACAGCTGGGAACAAGGACAACAGGAACTACACAAATAAGTTAAAGGTAAGGACTAAAGAACAGTGAATGGTATATTGCAGTAATGTACTGTAGCTTGTGCCATGGGAGTAGGAGTATATACAGTATATTAAAAACACCAATGATCAAGACCAAAAAAAAACCCCAACAAAGTCCACTGTTCTGTATGTTTTCAATAGTGCAAGTAGTGCAAATAAATGAAGAATAAATATTGGATTCATATGTGTACATAGGGGATGGGTTATGTACATTATAAGCTTGTATACATTAACAATTGTTTTCATTCTAAATGAATCTGCTGATTAGTTTCCTGCCACTCCACTAATTGTTTGAATTGTAAAATTTTGGAAATAGTGAGAAAAGCTGCCACAATAACATAATGGTTTATTTTACCAACCAGTAGTTTTTTTAAATTATTAAAAATAAATCAAAATTATTGTCACATTTGACAAGCTGAAACCATGAAATGTTTGGCTCCTGTGCATTAAACATGACTGAAACACTAAAACACATCAAAATATTTGCCAACTAATAGATTTTCTGTCAAGGGACTAATCGCTCCAACCTTACTTGTATATACTGTTGGGTATTTTAATTTAGAGCAAAGCATCAGATTTTGTAAAATATTATAAATCAGTCAGGATATCCATCTATATTTTTTATACATGGTAAAATTTTAATTATCTCCGCCAAGAAGTTATGTTTTCACCTCGGTCCGTTTGTCTGTCTGTTGGTTGGTTTGTCAGCAGGATTAAAATGCTTAATGGATTGGACTTAACTAACTAATTGTGAGATTAATTTGTGTGGAATAATGCATGGAAAATCAGCCATATTTAAGTGGCTGGTATCTATGAGTTAGTACAATTTTACAGGGCTAGTTATTGCCTTTGATACTGGATTAGGCTTGATTGTATTAAAGGGGACTGTTGGGCGTTGGCAGAGGTATGCACTCTGTCAAATACTAAAACAAGTAGAGCATTTCCCTCTACATTGTACTAGGGGAGATGTTTAATGTTATATGAAAAGTTTGGACTCAAGTAAAGTACAAGTATCTCAAATCTGTACTTGAGCACTTGAGTTAGTGTCATTTGTTGCATTCTACCACTGCTTATACGTTACACATGTACAAGTAGGTGCACATTGTCACCGTGCAAACTCTGAAGCGCCGAAACATGAACTGATAATTATACGGGGCTCAAGGAAAGCATTTCTGCATTACTTCTTAGAGGAGTACAAAGTGCACAATATCAGCACGCAGGCTGATTGATATCTGCTTGCAGTGGTGCAGCAGCAGCGGCTCTCACTTGTGGCCTTTATTCTCCTCAACCGGGCTCCGGTGGTAATGAATCATATGAGAAACAGGACTGAAGCTTTAACCTCTCGCCGGCTGGCCCAGGAGAGACACACAGAGCGGTGCAGGATTGAGTTCCTGCGAGGTGGAGTGACCGCAGGCAAGAGTTAACTCGATCTTCAGCTGGGTGGGGTACAGGGTGAAGAGGAGGCAGGGTGGAGGAGTGGGGGGGTAGTACAGGCAAACAATGCGAGCCACTGTTCTCAACCTATCACCCCCTGGGGTCAGAGAGGAGAAGACATGCTAGTGCAACCTCATCTCCTCCAGTCACCTCTCACATAAAGGCCGGGGATTTTTCTCCAGCACCCCGGCTCGGATGTTGTTTTTACCCAGATTGTGGGTAGGTCTTTTGGCCAGGCGTGTTTCATGCCGCGCTGTAATAATCCCACAGGTATTTGGCTGGAGGGAGAGACCTTCACACCTCCGTCAAAATGGTGGAGTATACGAAGAGTGTGGGCATTCTTGTGGGTGTGTAAGCCAACACGTCATACTCTCTGTCTTTCGTGTTGAGTTAGAATTTTCCTGTTCGTCTACATTCAGGAGATATTTCAGGTAGTTATAACACAGTCACTGTCTTTATGGGACTTTGCCTTGCTTTGCTGCCTCTAAAGTTGTCAGTGCAGGTTTGAAACTAGTTAGACAAAATATTAGAGAAGTAAAACATCTGACAAGTCATTCCTCTGTGGAGGACGAATTCTCTGCAGACCAAAACTTCAACAAGAAATGACAAAAGCCCTCATTAGTCAGAAGACATGTATGTGCATGTATATGAGACTATCTGTGATGAGATGTAAGAATAATAAGAATAGGTGTTCACTGCTGGAAGTTCTCCCACTGACCCTTGACCCTTGTGAGTCAGAAACCTGTTTGTGTTTCCAGCAGGGACCTCCTCCTTTGCTCTTATCTCTCGCCCCGCGGGGGGAGGGAGGGCTGCTAGGGAAGCAGAGGCTTCAGCCAAAGGCACAGAGTCTTCTCAGGGCGTGAAACCTCATCTGTCCCCCTCCTCCTCCATCCATCTAGGCTCTTAACTTTCACCCCTGACCCTGTCACACCCTCCTCTGGGCTCCAGCAACAACAAAAGGAGGAGATTAGGGAAATCGACAGGCTAGAGGGGATTACTGTAGCCCTTTTCATCTCAGGCTGCGCTCACAGTTGACACAGTCTGTTAGCAGTACTTCAACTTAATCTGAGTGCAGTTTACTTTTTAGTTTGTGTACTTATGTAAGCCATGGTTTGTACATAGATTTAGTTGTAGCAAAATCCGCAGAAATAACAGCAGCCGTCAGTTTCATGTGCTTCGGCCGTGCACTACCCATATACATTAATAAACACGCACAGCCACATGCAGCACACATGTGATTGAACAGCTTCGCTGACGGAAATGTTGACATGTATTTGCTACTTTCTGTCAGCATCAGAGGCTGTCTCTGATGAGTGGTGTGCTGCCTCTGCAGAGACATGGAAACCAGACAGGAAGTGGAGAGCCCCAGCAGGAAGTCAGTGGACTAAAGAGGTGCCTAGGCAAGAGTGTGTAGAGCTTTTAAAGAGTGAAGTTTAAGCCCTTCTGATACCCAAGACAAACATTTCCAGACTCTCAAAGCCATCACATCTATGTTTTTATTAATGTGACTGTGAAAAAATAAAGTTTATAGAATTCCTTTATACCTGCAGCAATCAATGTATATCATCACTTCTTTTCACCAGCTGTTCATATTAATTTGATTGTATGTTTTGATCATGATTATTTAGCACTTGCTAACTTCAATTTCAAATATTAAAAGATTTGTGGTAATAGTGTAGATGAAGCACCAGATCAAATGAAACAATTAAAATTACTTTCCTTGAAAATATGATTGCTACAATTAAAGGAGACATATTATTTCCTGGTTCACAGTTTTATTTTGGGTTTTTACTAGAATAGTACTACTTAAGTACTCAAAAAAATACACAGTTTTTTCATACAGTCCAGTACTGAATCACTGCATTCCCCCTCTGTCTGAAACTCTCCGTTTTAGCTCCTCTCTCTTTAAGGTCCCCCATCCCAAATAGTCACCTCTGATTGGTTGGCTCACACACGCCTGACCCAGCAAACTAGCTGTGAGGCATTAATTATGCAAATGGGTGACATGGTGACATAGTGTGATGTCACAAAGTCATTGAATTAAAGGCGGGACTACTGACAAGGCGTTTCAGGGGCAGTGTTTTCTGTGGGAGAGAGGAGCTTCTGTTGGTGCGGACTTTGACCTTTTTGACTTTCAAGATCTTTTACATTCACAACAATATATATATATAAAACACTGAAGGAGAAGTAAAAAACAAGGTCTCCTTTAAGTGTTTTCCAAACTTTCAAGACTTTGTATAGCCCGGCAAAAAGTTGTGACTCAGCAACACCAAAGAGTAAGGGCAACTTCACAGCCGTGGTAATAGAACATTGTATGTATTGATGTGGTGACACACAGGTGGTCAGACAGCTGCTCAAATCAAAATTTGCAGAAAGTAGGCAGAAGTAAATAAGTAAGTTTAATGATTATTAATGGAAGATCCAAAATAGCATTTCTTGTCCTTTGCTGATGCACACCTGTGCCTCTTATAGTTGGTTCCTTCCTCAGTCCACCTCTCCTCCTCCTTTTCCTTTTCCCCTTTTAGCCAGAGAAGCGCCCCTGAATTGCCTCGGTTCTCAGACTTTGGCAGCAAGTCAAAACTATGTGCTCGACCCTCTAGAAGCACGTCTGCTAACCGTTAAGCCGTTTAGCTCCTAATACCAACAACAAACACTCTTTCTGTGCTGGCCCTGGGCATGAAGCACAGTGAGCTGCCTGTGAGAGAGGTCAGACAACTCTATAATCGGACTCTACCCATCTGCCCTCTGCTCTCCCACACTGAGCGGCAGGTTGGGCTCCTCGGCAGGGGACTAAGTGGGACATGGGGACACAGATGCCCATTGACACCGTACCATTCACAGAGCTTAAGCCCCGGCGTAGCTACCCAGTGATCTCACAATGAACAAATCATTTAATGATGTGGTATTTGTGTGCTTTTGCTCCTGTTTGTGTGTGTGCGTACTGTATGTGTGTAGCGCTTTGTGAGTGGGAGTGAATGTGTGGATGTGTGAGAGCCGGTGTTATGAACATGCATAATTGTGTGTGGAGAGGTGTGTGTATGCCGGTGTATTTATGAAGTGCTAGTTCAGACATTTAATTTGCCACAGCCTAGTGAATGTGCAGAGAGGCGTCTCAGTAGATGTGTGCTGTCACCACCCTCTCCGCCCCCCTCTGCCTCCCAGCATTCCTTCTCCTCCACAAGTCTCCCACCCTCATTCTCTACTCTTCTTCCACGCTTCCTCCCTCAACCCCCACTCCCCTGTTCCTGCACCCCATGCTGGGGCTAATTTTAGAGCTTCTTCCCTGGATGCCAGCATCCAGCTGGAGGTGTCTCTCCACCCCTGCCTCGCTGAGGAGCATCTCTCATGGATGTGCTCCACCGAGTGCTCCGCCGCTCCTCCGGGGCATGTAAAAGGTGTGCTGGAGGGGAGGGAAGGTGGTGCACTGGGGGAGGTGGAGGTGGAGGCAGGTTAGCTCAGAGCTCTATGCTCTTTAAGCATACCAAGGTGCCATGGCAACAGGAGTCTACCTCTCTGATGGGTGATTTTCTCATTCTTTTCCCATTGTTTTTGTTTTTTCGCCTCTCTGCCGTTCACCCTACTCACTGGAAGAGTGCTGTTCTCCACTCAGGAGTGTAAGCTCGCAGGTGATTGGCTAAGCAGAATCCCTGGTGGTCTATTAGCAGTTAGACAGTACACCAAATAGTGTGGAGAACACAGTCAGAGGCAGCTTTCTGTCAGACGAACTGAAATGGGACACAGACAGCTGCACAGGCACACACCCAGAACACAATTTACACAGATGCATGGGTGTCTGCGTTAAATGTGTCCTAACTGGGATGGTTTTACTGGGGACGGTGCTGTAATGTCATATTACCCAGTATGCGTGTAAAGCTGGGGAATGATTAATGTGGGAAAAGGCAGCTCTGAGACTTCCCTGAATGATAGTTCCAAGCAGGATTTTAAACTGTCACAAATTCTCTTTGTGTCTGTGGAAGCAACTTGTCAATGGATAAAATTTACTTTTCAAAATAAAATCTGACACCTTAAGACTGACTTAAGAGGTGTGTCTCTGCATCTGATAGATGTATTGGGTGTCATTGATTTCCAAAAACAGCTTGTGCTGAGTTTTGGAAGGGGTCACAGTATGGAGATGTCAGTTTTCTCGGGCTACTCACTTTTTTCAAGATTGTGCGTGATTAAAAACAATATTTGTCCCAGATTTTTCACTTTAAATTTGTTTTAAAACACATGAAACTTGGCAAACATATTCTTTCAGCGAGTGTTGTTGTTTTCCGTTTGATGCCAGCGATCACAGAAAGGCTATGTCCCTGGAAAATGTGCAGAGAAATTTTTATGCTTTCCTCGAATTGAGTTTCCTTTATTCTATCACAGTTCTTTTGTATCACAAGCTGTAATTGAAATTGGAAGTGTTTTACCAGCAGACAACAATGATCTCAATGACCGCTGTGCTGCCTATAAAAAGCAGCAGCGGAAAGTTACAAAACAAACTGGGCAATGTCTCACTTTGTCGTCTGTCCGCCTGGATTTGCTTTCTTGTTGTTGTTTTTGTCCTAGCTTTTGGGCCAAATCCTTACATGTAGGCGTTCATTCAACTGCTCTAACAAGCCTACTGGGGCATGAGCTGAGCTATCTGTGGGACATGAATCGGACCTGGCCAAGGGCACAAATCACAGTGAGAGAAGAAGAGAGACCCTGACAGCAGCGGGCTGCGGCTCAGCTTTCTCCCTCCTCCCCTTTGCTCCTTGGTGGATTTTCTGCTTTTCCCGCTCTCTGTACTGCTGTTGAGAGCTCCGTTGGCTTGTTAAAATTAATCTCCATGCACGACCAGGGAAGAGGACAGTTGTTTCTCTTGCCGGGACCGCTCTGAGCTGTGCTGAGATCTGGTGGGTTCGGCCTCTCAGTGTGTGTGTGTGTGTGTCCTTTTGGACGGAGCGGGGATGTGATTCATCATGTGGTGGTCAGGCGGACTCAACAGGCGTAACCACAGCCAGCCACACCAGGCCATCTGAGACCATGCAGCGCTGAGGCATGGCTGCTCTCTACACACAGCATCACTCCAAACACCCCAGGGAGGCAGCAGAGGTGGCGTGTGAAACACACACCAGGGAAAGACTGGAGGGAGCATGAGCTCACATATGTGCGTGTGTATGTGTGTGAATTATCTGTATGTATGTATTTGATTTCCACAAACATGCATGCTTGTGGAAATCGGCGGTTGTGGAGGAGTGAACTCAGTTCTGAGCGTGTTGTCGTGCCTTTTTTATGTCTTTCTTTCCATCGCCTGCCTGTGGGGAAAGTTTCCGGCCGCAGCTGAGGCCTCAGGTTCCTGAGACCGAGTGGTGAGGAGGGGGGCTGTATTTCTATCCCCTCTTCCTCTCCATTGCTCCATCCCTCTCTCCCTTCTCTGTCTCTCTTTCTCCCTATGGATTGAGCTGAAGGACATGTCACCACAACAGGGCACTGGATGAGACAAGCCCACATCTCTCCCTCCCTCCCTCCTTCCTCCACCCTCTCCCTCCCAACTTCCTCTCTCCACACACTCTCTCTTTTTTTTTTCTTTTTTTATTCTGTCCCCGCAAACACAAACACATAAACAAACTCAATTAGCTAATGACACTGGCCTGGCCATTGGGTGGTCCTAATTAACGTTTACTGGCTGCCTGATGTCAGCTCTCAGGCAGTGATTAATAACTAGCCCCCTACCAGTACACACACACAGAGACTCACACACACATACACAATGTGTAGGCAGTGAGCACAGAGGTGAGGGGTGCTGCCTTTTTCATATTATGATATTACCATGCAACTGTTTAAGGCTGCGACGACACTACATGTTCCAGTTGGCTGCAAACCAAACCTGCTTTTTTTTTTTTTTTTTAAATAGTAGACAAACACTCCTGAGAGGTAGAAGCTGTAATATGATCATTAAATCCTCTGTGCTGTAAAACAGATTAGAGCCTGAGGGGAGTGCGGTGGAGTAGTAAGAGGCTCAGTCCAAACATACCGGGCCCAGCAGACGGTGTGTGAACAGGCCCTGTGGCGCTCTCCTCAGGAAGGGCTGCTGTTTAGCTTGCAAAGGGTTAACATCTGTTGGGCTCGCAGACTCCCTGCGTGTGACGCACTGTCTCGATGAGGGAAAGTCTAACAGGAAAGGCAGTCTAAAAAAGGTCCCTGTGCAGCAAGGGCCCAAGGTACGTTTTCTTTGGCCCTCTCCTCACATTTTTTGCACTTGTTTTTCCAATTTGCCTAACTACAGTTCAATGGTTTTCGGATTTGCAGATTGCTGCTGGATTCCTCTTATAATTCCGGTGGTGGAAGCTTTGTCTTTTATTGCTTTTGTGGGGCTCATTCTGTTTTTTTAATTTTTTTTTTTGAATCTACATATTTGGCATGAGTCCCACTTGCCTGCCCCTGGCCCCACTCACCCTCTGCCACTCTTGTGTCCTTGTTGCCCAGAAGTTCACCCTGCTGCTGGTGCACGATCCCTCTAAGCTGCTCAGAGATTTCTGATAAAACGGCACCTGACCCAAAGGCTCCGTATGTTTGTGTGTGTGTGTGTGTGTGTTTGCATGTGTGTGTGTGTTTGAGTGAATGTGAATGAGGTCAGTTGGGAGGGTGGACACAGCAGTGACAAGGCTTCATATGTTAATATGCTGCACATGTGGCTCTGGCATTGGAGGGCTGTGGTGGTCAGAATTACCCCCTACCCATTTCCACCCCATCCCATTCATCGCCGCTGAATGTGGCTCTCCATTCACGCTGCTTTCACAGAGGAGGGAGGGAAGGAGGGGGGAGATGGAGGGAGGAGGAGGAGGAGGAGGAGGGGGAGGAGAAGTAGGAGGGAGAGGAGGAGGGACGGTGGTCTCAGAGGGAGAGAGTTGGTCTTTCTCTTCTCCCTGGCCCAGAGAGGAGGAAAAACAATTGGTGTGCAAATGGATGCCTCTCCCTTATTCCTGGATGACCCGCCCCTCCCTCCCTCCCTCCCTCCATCCTCTCCTCCATCCTCTCCCTCCATCCTCTCCCTCCATCCCTCCTTTCTGCAGTCTCAGGATGTTTAGAAAGAGGGGCACAGTGGAGAAGAGGGCTATTGGCTGAGCATCTGTGTAAAATCTGAATAAGTAAAGTAGTGGAGGGTGTATCTTGTGGGTGTGTGTGTTTAGACTGTTTTTTTAGTGTGTTTGTACGTGTTCGCGTGTGTGTTTGTGTGTGTGTGTGCACGGTTGTCTGTGTGCTAGCTGGTCTGTCAAAGGAGAAAGGCCCCCAGTGTCCTCTGTAATTTTCATAGGTCAGAACTGACAATGGCCACTTTGATAGAGAAGCTGTGGAGATGTAAATCAGCCAATGGAGGGAGACAAAACAACTGTCCTCCCACTGGCCCCCACACCCTACCCAAAAAAGGGGAATTTAGATTTAAAAGAGTGAGGGAGCAGGAGAAGAAAGAGAAAGACATCCCTGCTGCCTCTTTTTTGATGATAGTTTCCTTTTCAGGTTCTCTGTGATGGTGGCTGAAGCAGTTGCTGGTAGTGGTAGAAGCAGAAGAGGTGGGGGGGCAGAAAAGGTTGCAGTGCTAAATGAACTATTTTAGTCAGTCCGCCCCATTCCTGGGAAAGTTTGGAGCATCTTCTCCATTGCCTGGCACCTGGAGTGGGTCGCTGGGAAGCAGGACAATAGCATTGAGGTTGGTGGGTCGCCGGAGCACGGTCCTGCTCGGCTCCAGACGTGGACACGCTCCAGGCCTCCCCTAATCCCATCACTACAGCAGCCCCGGGGCTGAAAAGACCCTCTGGAGAGGGCGGGAAAGCCTCCAGCAGCAGTCACTTTGAGAATATGCCTCTGTAGGATATGTAAATAAGCCTATATGAGAACTTCTAATAAAAGAGGGAAAGATTGAGTGCGAGTATGAGTGTGTGTGTGAGAGACTGAGAGGTCAGGCGCCTGAAGTTTGTTGAGTGTCGTCTGTAAGTGGTTCATGGAGGGAGCAGGAACAAGACGAAGTCGTGAATACGGTTAGGGAAACAAATTAGAGATGAAACAAACACGCTTACAACTTGATAAGTACAGATTAAAGTCATAAAAATGCCACAAATAATGGATGTGTGCCCATGTGCCTTGCAGGCGCGGGAGCATGGAATCTACCCAATATCCGCAGAGGGATGACAAATTGCTTATACATGTATGACTCTGGTTCAGGACATGAATGGGCTTGAGGGAGGCCCAGCAACAGTCGTGAGTAGTAGATTAGTTGGGCATGCTCACGTATATGTCTTCATACCACATAGGTTGCACACTAAAAGAGTGAGAGGACGGGGTGGGGGAGAGTGTTTCGCTTGCAAACCCGCCTCCACTAATGGTTGTGGTCATTGAGTTTGGTATGTGTGGAGGGCTTTTTTTTTTTGGGAGAGGGCTGCAGGGCTGTGTGGAAGCCTCAGAGTGTGAATGAGCAGTGAGGCGGTCAGTCAGACAGACAGTGGTCAGAGATAAGCAGATGAAAGCCCTGGGGATGGCTGGTGGAAGAGAGATTGATCCATCAAAGTCTACAGACAGCCTATGTGACATTTGATGCCAAAGTCATGAAAGCAGCACAATGATGGTTAAAGAATTTATAAAGCGAAGTGTGAGAAGCAACAGTGGAAATAAATCTTTGAAGTCATTTAGACAGCGATACTTTTGTTTTCTTTGTCACGGGCAGGGATACAAATTCCCCTTGTTTATGAAGAAATATGTCTCAATTTGACAAATGAATTGTTGTGATGGCACCAGAACAACCTCTCAAGCTTTTAAAGATAAAATATGTAAAATTTCCACATTAAGATGTCTAAAGATGACCAGACTAAACAATGTTTCCAACTATGTTTAAACCCAGAGAGATCTGTAACGATGTGTTTAATTTGGTCTCCTGTCGCAGTAACATCCAGGGAAAGGGCATATGAAACGTCAGAGAGTGAGGAAGGAAGTCAGTGAACGTTAATAAACATAACTTTTATACAATACCTTGTCTTTGAATGTGACTTCTGCTATCATGTCAGATAGATTTGAGTGCATTTACACGCCGGACATTTCCCTCTGACATCACGCTCAGGGTGGGAAGCTCAAATGTCTGCACTGCTGTGTTCAAGGCTGCAAGACATAAACATAAGAAGTCAGACCAATCTGAATGATTTCACTGCGCAAGACAGCAAATAGTGACTATCTGGAGGTTCATCCGGCCGTTTTTCAAGATCATCATTAGACAAATGATAACAATATGTCTGATTCCCTACGTTTATATGACTTGAAACCTGGAACACGGCAGCATAACGTTATCTCAGCATGTAATGTTGGAGAAAAATGGAATAAATGGTCTATGGTGACTTTTTAACAATGAAAACAACATCTCGTCTAATCCCAGGCTACTTCATGACATCACAAAACCATTATTTTTGCTTTCATTGTTTTGGTTTAGAGACCCCTAGTGGCAGTAAATACATAATGCGCGTTTAAGGGGGAAAAAATAATTAAATGATTTGTTAATAATTTTTTAATAAACCTAAGCGAAGGTTTTGAGGTGGAAGCTGTTGTCGAGGAAATCCCTTCAAACTGAACTTTTGGTGAGTTTATGAATTTCAACCGTGCTGCTTATTTACACGGTTCATTACAGGAGGAGCATGTTTCATGACTCTGGGGGCCATGAAATCCACTCAAATCCCAAGTTGAAACTGAAAAAAAAACCCCAACCCCACATGTATTGGCAATTCCTATACCTGACAGCAGTGATCTATGAGTAGTTGTCATACTAGTAAAGATTAAAAAGAAAAGAGATGTAGGTAATTTGTCTTGCCTGTACACTGGGAGTTGTCTGTTTACTGTTTGCAAGCAGGAATACAAGCTGAAGACCACCGGTGGAAATTGCTATTAGATAATGAACTCAGTTCACCTCCGGTAGGTGCCAAACAGCCCGAGGGTTCAGAGCAGTCAAGTAACAACAACTCCTGGGTATACAGTGCAGCTGACAACAAGTACAGACCATGGTGGAAAAGGGCAACATACCTCAATCAAATATATATCACGATCGTACAGAGTGATGATTCAGTCGTGGAACCATCCTGTAAGTGGCACTAATCCCTATGAGGCTGTCATAGGGATATCATTTTCTGCTATTGATTCCTTCTTTATGAGAAAAAAAATTTGATGGGCTGCAGTAAAATGTTGATTTCAGCCATTGGGTATTACGACTGACCATTTTGGTCATTTAATGGCCCACATATTCACTCTATGGGACCCTGTGAGGGAGCCTGTAGTTACTCACTCCTGACTTGTGTCTCTTGTGCAGTGTAGTTTTACTAGGGATGTGAGCCCGGCAATGGGGAGCAGTGTGAGAGAGTTTGCTCAGAGCTCCTGTGCTGTGGGAGCGACACATCAAGACACAGAGAGCGCTCTGTTCCAGATATCTGAAGAAGAGGAGCAGGAAAACGATGGCACTGAGGAGTCATGAAAAAGTGTCTTTGTGTCAGAGGGTTGAAAAACAGCCCATTTAGAGTGGTCTGCCTATTAGCTGAACAAAGACAAGGGTCTGTCTCTGAAATCTGCTGCAAAGACTATTTAGTGTGTATACTGTATCAAGGGACAGCAAACAGGATCTTCTTTTTGCGCCCGGCTCTGGCTGTCCCCCATCTTCTTAGAAAGGACTCGTCCTTTCTATGCATTCCTCCTCTGGGCCCAAGATCCTCTCTGGCCCCTTTCTCTCTCCATTCATCTTCTCATCTAAGCCTCTCTGAAAACACCAGCTTTCCTTCAGCAAAAAAACTGCAGGATAGTTGTGTCTGTAAGTTGCACAAGCAGTGAGCCAAATCCCGCTAACCTAAATGTGCCGTGTGATCTCTGTTGTCTGACTAAACTCTTATGACAGGGCCAGTGGTTGTTATGTCCCCCGCTGACCTCTTCTCTCTATTTTGCTCTCTATCTCTCTTCTCCTCTCGCGTCCGTCCAGCTTTAAGTCCCTTGAACGCCCCTCATGATTCTCCCATCTCCTCACTCCAGCGTGTAGCCATACATGACACTGCTTTCTCATTTTTCTGACACAGACATGTTGTCTTTGAGGCCTCCAGTCAACGTGATCGTGTGGAACACAGCTGTGGCTCTGCGCCCACTTGTTCACCACGGGGCAGCTTTAGTCGTGTCGCACGTTGTTTATTTGTGCCCATGTGTGAGGCAAAGCAACGTAACTATTCTATCGGGCATGATAGTTATTTTGTCGGCATGTTGGGTGTGTCAAAACTTGTTAAGTCACACGCTCTTGTGTGTAAGGGTATAAAAATGGATCCCTCTTACTTTCGAGGGGTTAACCTTAAGTATCCTTGTATTTAAACGAGCAGAACATAAATATTAGATGATAGAAACACACACACACACACACACACACACACACACACACACACACACACACACACACAGACACACACATTCAGTTTGTTGTGCTGAAACTCACTGATATACAGTAACTCAGACAGATACTGGTGGAGCTTGTGTTGGGAGGGGAATGTGACCTCACCTGTACTGCTGCTCCTGTCTCCACTGACTCATGGACACCTGTGTCGATGACGAAATTGGGCCTGTCAACCACTCAACTGTGGCTTCCACCACTAATACATCTTAATCTCACTCTGTTCATCAAATGACCCCTGGCCTTGGGTTATTTTCTTCCTGTCTGTGATGAGGCAGATTGTACCCTTGGGGATAAAGTAATAGGCAGCAAGCACAGGACTGTCGTGTGAGCCAATGTAAGGTTGGTGTGTCTACTATGTAATTGACCTTTAATTACTCTTACTTGCTTGTAAGTGTTAAATAGCAAGTGATATTTACATTTAACTCCTTTGTTTGCATATATAATGTATCCAGTAATGGAAGTGTTTTTTACTCAAGTACTACTTCCACCCACTACATTTTTAGGGGCAAATATTCACTCACTACATTCATTTGGTATCTTTAATTACTAGTTACTTTGCAGATTACATGGTGCATCAGATCTAAAGAGCAGTTTTTAATTCATTTATTTTATTAATCAATCCAGTAATTTAAAAAAAAGCAGCAATCTTAAAATGGAGGTATTGATGGAGATAGTTTGGTCTGATCATTGTTTTTTAGAAATAGAAAATAAATTAAATGGAAGTTATTTGTACTAATATGAATGACTGCAGATCTAACACTGTAGTAAACACCATATTACCATGATTAAACTTGCACAAAGAGAATCTTAAAGGTGCACTATGTAGTTTTGGGTGAGAAATTTTAAAAGAAGAGAAAAATCTTCACTGCTTTTTGATTAATTGATTTTCATGACTGAATAAACTGGAAAAACAAACTATCCTCAAAGTTTGACTTTGTATTCGCAAGATTCTTCTGAAATTACCCTTCAAGCTTTAAACAGTGTTCTAGGCATCTTCTCCCCCTTCAGGACAGTTTTGCATTACTACCTTATTAACATTGTAAATACTAACTTTTCAAGTTTGATTTTTTTCCCCTGAAAAAACATAGTGCACTGTTAAAGGGTCAGTTTTCCCAAATTGAAAAACAAGCCCAAAAGCTCACTTATAGACACTTTAGTTCTTGTTTAATACTTTGTGTGTTTAATCCATATGGGGGTTCATGTCCCGGACTATTTCTTTGCTGGAGGCAGTGACTTCTCTGCTAACAGCCTGGCAATTACCCCCAACCTGGAAATAGAGCTTTAGAGATACTAATAGACTGATTTTGTGACAGTTGGCTCAAGCCAAGCTAAATGGCTTCCCCTGCATCCCGTGTTTATGCTACGCTAAGCTAACTGGCTACTAGTTCCACTCGCTACCACATATTTACAGTACAGAATGAGAGTGCTGGTATCGGTTTTCTCATCAATAACTCTCAGCAAGAATGCGAATAAGCATATTTCCTGACCGTAGCGGAGGTATTCCACCAGTACCAGCCTAACTCATAAATATTTGAGTGCTCTTTATATTTTCCCTATAACGCCTTAGAGGGAGCCTGCAGTCAGGAAATAATCATCATTAGGTGGCACATGGTATAGGCAATCAATAGCTTTGCCTCTTATTGACGTGTGTTTTTAAAGTCCCTTGAAACACTTTCTCAGCGTTGACAGTTTTCCAGGATTTTCTCTAATGCACCGCCTCACTCTCGCCCCCTCTAAATGTTGAATATTTGCCTCAAGACCGTGTTATCGAAAGGTTGTGTTATGCTCAGCCATAGCTCCAAACCGTACAGTACAATGTGTATCTCTTCACAGTCTAATTTTAAATCCTTGGCAAGCGTTTGGAGTAGGAGGAACTGGGTAGTCTACTCCCCAGTCTAAGCGCTGAGCTGTTTGGCACAGACTCCATCTGCTTGAATGTGTGTAGGACAGTATGGATCCATCCAAGGAACGTTGTACCGATGCCATGATCATATTCTAAGGGCTTAGGTCTAGACATGGTATCTGAACAGAAAAGAAGCACACATGGACTCGCTTTAAGAAACGCCTATTGTGCTCAGTGTCATCCGTCAGGAAAGGTGTATACAGAAAGGGAGACACTGAAACACAAGAGAATTATCTGAGTAGAAAAAAACGGAGCAATCAGCAGGTCTCCAAGCCAAAAATGTGATATTTGGGTGAGGATCGGTTTCCTGTTGTGAGTTATTCCACAGAAACAGGACATGCATCCTTTGCTCCCTGCTGTATAATGCTCTGTCAGGAGATGTCACAACCTGCGCAGAATAATCCATACGGCCTCTCCCTCTCATTCAGCTCCACCTCTCTTCCCCTCTTCTGTCTGGATCTATCCTTTCCACCACCCTGCTGTTTGAGGACGGGGGTGAGAATAATAGGAAGAAGTGGCAGAAAGAACTCGGACGGAGAGAAGGTGAAAGTGAGAGTTTCCTCCTTCAGTCACCGTATAGAACATGATGTGCACTTATGCGCTTTGTACTTCGCGGAGCTGCCCTTTATGCTCATAGATTTTCAGATGATGTTGGGAATGAATCAATGGGACACAGCCAGTACCAGGAATGCAAGTCCATCGGAGGAAAGCTGCAGTTAGATAGTATTGGGAAATAGATTTTCCTCAGCCCGCTCCCCCCTCGCTCCACAAGCTTTCTCTTCAATACTCACTGCAATTACTTCACAGTCAACGGAGAAAGATGGAGACTTGGCAGAGTAAATGTGTGTCTATGTCTGTGTGTGTGTGTGTGTGTGTGTGAGTGAGAGAGAGGGACCGTGGCGGGTGGTGATTTAATGTAGGTGGTTGTGTAGGTGTCCAGGTGTTCACCCTGGGAAAGGTGGGGACTGCTCATTCAACATTTACATGTGTAACAACACAAGAAATCTCCCAGAATCCTCTCTTGTCACATTCCGTGCTTGTGCAGGCATGTGGAAATGGACACACACACTCAGACACACACATGCACACTCACACGTACGCGCGCACACACACATTGCTTGTGTTTTATCCCCTCAGGAATCTGGAGGAAGGTGTCAGGTCTGTCTCTGGTCTATCTCTGGCTCTGCACACAAGCTCTCCTCTCCTCCCTCTCCCTCTCTCCCTCATTCCCTCCATCTCTTCTCCTCCTCCTCCTCCTCCTCCTCCAGGCTTCACTATTATCTCTCTCCTTCCTCATCCTCCCTGTCTTCCCCTCTCCCCCCCCCCCCCTCCACTCCTCTTGGCCTCCCTATCTCCTCTCTTCTCTCCTCCCCCAGACCTCTCTATCTTCCCTCTCCTCCCTCATCTTTTTGTGTCTGCCTCTCTCGTCCCCTCTTCTTTCAGTTTTTTTCTCCTCTCCTGTCCTCCTCCAGGTCTCTCTATCTTCCCTCGCTGCCTCTAATTCTCCCAGCCTCTCTTGCTCCCCGCTCGCTTCACTCTGCAACAATAAATTACGCACAAACTCAATGTACATCTCTTTGTTCTCCCCGCCAGATAATTCAATTCATTTTAGCCAGGCTCTGCATTCTGAATGATGAATGCATTGACTATGCAATTAAACAGGGCTATGCATTAAAGCGCTCCCAGTGAGCTCCCACATGCACTGCACATATACTCTCTTAGACCAATATTCAAATGCAGCCATGTATCTGCAGAGAAGCACGCACGGGAAAATAATTCACACATTTTCACATGTTCTATCCTCATTATGGCGGAACATTGCCTCCTGTTTTCACCTATTTTCACACATTCATTGATATTCTGAGTGTCGGAGTCATTGCAGGAATGCATGCAGGGGGCTGGGTATCTCTTATTCCCATACCTGAGAGGACACTTCGGAGCAGGGATGACAGCGTCGTGGCCTCCATCCTGCAGCGAGGCAGATGGAGGACTGTCTGCATACCATTTGGGGTTTACGGCACTTTACAGAGAGGTGTCCTTCCAGAGGTGACCCTGCAGTCCTTGGAGCCATTGGCGGGCGGTTTCTCCTCTGTCCTCCATCTTCCTCTCTGCCTGTGGCTTCCTGTGGTGTGATTAATGTTTGCTCAACAACATCCTGTCTGCATACGCTCACACACTTGGCTGTCAAGACATGAGGGCAGTGTCCGTCAGCTGTCAGGACTGGATTAAACGACATAGGGTGGCTTCGGTGGGCCAGACCGACTCGTGCCCAGGTGTGCGGCGTGTGAATGTTTGGTAATCAGAGCTCTCTGGGGCCGAGTCGGAGTGATACGTCGAGATAGTGATCAAGGCCAAGGGCAGAGTAAAGAAGAGATAATAGAGAAACCTAAGAGGACAGGGTGACCAGAGGTCTGGGAATCTTCGTTTCCTTTCTTAAGAGGAGAAGAAAGAGAGATTTACACTGGCACCTGTGCTGCACATTGTCCCCGGGACTAGCACCCACTTTAAATGCTGTGGGATTGTGGGAAGGCAGAAGGTGATTAATGGGGCGTGTGTAAACAAAGCCCTTGAAACAAAAGCGAGAGTGTAAAGAATAGAGATAAGGCTCGACTCCAGTCAAGTTTGGCATCATCCCTCTTCCACTAACGACCTCTACTGTCGCCCAGTGATGGCGGGGGCAGCGAGGATGGGGGGATCTTAGAATGGAAAGAAAGAGAGTAAAAGAAGCCCTGACATGCACATTCATTCTTTAAATGAAAAGAGATAATTGTGAGAGGAACCGACCTGTCTTCATTCTTTGAATAAATAAAAACGCATGACCTGCCTGAAATATGGACAATGCCATTACTGATTTAATTTGAATAGACCACTTGTTATTGTGCCTCGCTGTGGCTCGCCATGAATGCTAAAATGGTTGATGTGACTTAAAAACAGTGGAGAGGAAGATAAACCCAGCCTGCTTTGTTGGGAAAAAAAAAGAAGCTCATATGCAAAGCAGTTCAGGTAGATATATGCGTCAAACACAGGTCTTCTGCAGCATTATACAATACACTTTTTTAACCTTTTTCCTTTATGCAGTTCATCCAGTGTTGCCACACTGAGTGGATCTTGCATCATTATGACGGCAATCATGAAATGAACCACTTTGAAGATGAGTTGCACCGGCCCTTACACCTTTTTTTCCTCATCTTTTCTTCCTCCATCAGCCTAGCGTGGTCAAGTGAGGGAAAACATGTTTAGTAAGCACAATAAATCATAACAACAAGCTCAGTGAATCTTAACAGCTGAAAGCGTGTTCATTTACACTCTTCAATATAATGGTCTCATACAGGTCCTAAGCTAATATATTTGACAAAAGCCGAGCAATTAAACAGATTGATTTCTCACAATGATGTAAGCACGCCTTAATCAAGACAGCCTTGTTCTCTGCCGATTTATGAAATACAGCCCGTCAACCTGTGGCACAGCCCTGTGTTTACACAGTGATATAATGGAAGAGAAGGCGTCCATGTCCTCCCCTCCAAATACTTTAGATAAGGAGAGTTAGCCTCCCCCCTGTTCCATCCAAAACCCCTATCTGTGGGCAGGCTGGCTCATTCCACAGAGCATCTCTCAGCACATTGTGAGGAAGCTAAATCATTGGAAACACATCACGTCATGCCTAATCCCCAGGATGCTCTCCCCACAGGAACTAACGTGTCAGATTGGGGGGGGGAAGGAATTCTGGGTCAGATGGAGGGATTGAAATTAAGAGGTTGGATGAGTCAGGAGCTGTGGTTAACTTGTTTACTGAACACAGTCAGGTATAGATGCTTGGCTCCTCCATCCCTCTAGTGTAGTCGTGTCAACTATGGCAGGTTCAACAGCGGGTCAAGGAGAGAGGCAAGCAGCCATCTGATTACGCACATCCATAAAACAACTTACTACTGAAGAGAGGGCTGACTGTATGTGTGCATCCATGCAGCTCTGAGGACAGTGCCGATCAACACTTTGTGTTCTTCTTCAGTATAACTCACGGCACGCAACAGATATGTTGAAACGTTTCATTTCTTTATGTTGTGACTCTACATTTATTTCAGTTCAAATTCAATTTGATGTGACAATGCGGTTCTTATGGTTTGGTTTAGGCACAAAAAACACCATGTTTCTTTAACCTGGTTTTATCGCCTTTCTCGGAGTCCTCACCGTGGACGTATCAAGAAACCTGGACAGAGTGTTGGAGATGGCGCCACATTAATTCCTACGAGAGCTGCTCAATGGTGCTTGAAGTCAAAAAAGCTTGACTGTTGAGGAGAATTTAATTTAAGAACTTGATACTGCGCCTAATTTTCTCTCAATAATGAAGTGAAGGTGCACCAAAATATATTGAATCTACCAAAAAGATTAATACATCTAATAGATTAATAAAACTTAAGTTAAACAGCAGTTTAATATTAGTTTAATATACATATAAAACAGGAATTCCTTTTTTCGTTTATGTTATGTATTGTGTGTGGCCACATTGACTTTCACTTTGTAAGCTTTAAGTTGGGTTTATTTTTATTTTATTTTATTTTATCAATACAAGTTACCAATACAACCTAACTTCACTCTGTCTCCAGAGTCTCGTTAAGCATTGTCATCAGTCACTCCTCCTCCTATCGAAACCAACTGACTTGTGATAAGCCCAGATAATGTCTGCTGTCATCACTCGCTATCTGCTAACAAACAGTAATGATGTGCTTCAGTTGTCTCAACTGGAGTTTTTCCACTGGCACTTTTGGACTTGCAACGATTTGCTCTCATTCCATTACCATTTTTTTAGTGTGCCGAGTTGGCCGAGCCACGCCCGGGTGTACCCTCAGAGTAGGACCAAAGTGCACCCACCCCACCTCTAAGTGGGCTGGGGTGACGTCCCACGACGGAGGCCAACCTGTGGCTGCCCTGTCTCTCTCTCAAACGAGCAAGTGTCCAGACTCAACTGATGTCTGTGCAGGAAACCTGAGAGAAAGGTGCTTTTACAGGTCTGTGTGTTCAGCTCTCAGTCATTTTGTAGCTTCTTACTATTACAACTTTTACACGTTACCATGACGACAAAGGTCACCTGCCTATAGATGAGGACAAAGGTCAGCAGTCTGTGGATCAGCTCTCCTCAGAAGGTAATGGGAAGGATTAGCGTATTACCTGAATGAATTGGACTCTGACGCATGAATTCACTTTCAGGGTAAAGTCCTATTTTCCATACACAGATTAATGAGACTGGGATGATTTTTTTCATATGCATACTAGCAGGAACTGACTGAATTGATTGGTATTGTGATGTGAGTTATCTTGTCTCTATATTGTGTAAATTGGGGAATATAATCCAGCTGTCAACTCTGACTAAAAAAGACTCTTTTCCATTTTTTTATTCCATGCAGTCATGTCATATCCTTTTTTTTCTGTTATATGCCTCTTCCCTTCATGTCTCAGTGTGTTTACGTTTAGCTGTATGTTGTCAGTGTGTCTGTACGTGTCAGTGAGCTCCATCTGAGCGAACACACCAGCCATCCGCTCATCCCGTCGACCATACAGTGCTTCCCAGTCTCCTAGCAACTCGCCTAGTGCCTGCGGCCGGCTGTTACCTTTCCGTCAGGGCCCGTGATTTCTCCCGGTTGGAGTGAGGTGACTTTCATGTGTGATGTGTATTCGAGAGCCCTCCTCCTCCTTATTCTCTTTCGCTTCCCCCTCCCGCCCTTCTCCGCCGGTGCTGTTGGGGTGAAACGTGCGGGAGAGGCCCTGCTGTCGAAAAGCATTGGTTCAGATTCCTGTTCACTCTCCCCCCAACGGCAATGGCTCTTTGAAACAGGGAAGACTTGAAAGAGTAGAATCACAGTGACTGATCACTGGATGTGCTGTAACAAGAGGAAATTCTGTGGATCCTGTTGGAAGAGAACAGGGGAAGAGAGAAAGAGACAGAGAGAGAGGGAAGAGAAAAGAAACGGTAACAGGAGGGAGCGAAATGTTCTGACAGGAAAGTGCAGATTAGCAGAAGAAGGGAATGATAGGAGCCCACTTTTCTGTATTTTGGTAGTAGTTTCATAGAAATAGGCGTGGAACTGTAGTTGTATGAACCAACACATGCATTTTAACACGTACTGTTGAAAGGCTTGTGCAGGAACGTCAGAGTGCTCCGTGGCAATGGACATTTTCAACACTTCATTCACACCAAAGAGCCACTTCAATAATTCATCACTCATTCTCTGCACAGCACCTCTCCGCAGAAGGCTAATAGTTTTCAACACCCTTTAAACTCTACTTTCACCCACACACACACGCACTCACACACTCACACACATCGTGTATTTCGGTGAAATGGAGAGGGAACAAAAACTCATTTGCTTGAATAAAATACAAAAAAGCATAAATGGTAAGCCTTATTTCCTATAGGGGAGCTATTTTTATACTTTCCACACTACGGTGAACACGTCAAAACCAGTTTGATGTAATGCTATTATCACAAATGCGATGCACATTTTATATGCTTGAATTGCAAGGATTGCTGGAGTCTAATAGCAGCCTGTTGTGACCCTATAATGACCCTTGATCTGGCTACTCAGCAGTACAGTGCTTACAGTCTGAAAGGGAGGCCTTAGAGGGATTTCTGGCCTGGCAGCGTTCACCACAGTTTGGGAGAGTGAGGTCATTGGTGTTTTTTTTTTCCTTTTTTTGAGTGTGTATGCATGTGTGTGCGTGTTTGTATTTGTGAGTGTGTGGGCTTATATGTACGTGTGGGATTTTTCATTGTGCCAGGGGGATATGGGTTTGGAAAGGCTAATTTGGGTTTAAGGGCACTGGGCCCTTGCCAGGCGCACCAACAAATCTCATATGCCATTCGTTATAGGACAACCACAGCCTTCATGTGCACATGCGCAAACATGCAAACCTTTGCCTCATTCGACAGCGACTCCAGCTATGACACACTGTACGTTGGAACCAGTTGCAGCTTGTGTGTCTCATGTCATTCCTGTAACCAAATTGCTTATTTACTGTGCATGCTTCTGACTCAAAAATTCCCATGATCCACTCTTACTTTGTCATATTTGATTTCTTATTAATGAATCCATAAAAAGAAAAAGGAAACTAATTAGAAAATGTTATCTTAAATAGTGATGAAGAGAGGAAAAATTGGAGATCCTGATAATCCCCACTTTTTTATTTTCCAACATGGCAGATGTTTTACACATTTGAGGAGATCCAAACCGCAGGAGGGAAAGGGAATGTTTGGGCTTTGTTTTCTCTGTTTTAACCAATCGGAGGGGACCATTTTTAACTCTCACTGCCCCTCAGTCTTTGTTGTTGAAACAGTTGCTCCTGATTAGGGTTCAGTCAGGAGCCTTGAAAAGGATGGAGGGTTGGTGGAGGGGCTATGGAGGCATCAATGACACAAATAGCTTTTCACTCTTCTTCCCCCCGTTTCTCTTTCTTTCCTCTTACTTAGACTCTGCTGTTTCCACCCCTCTCCATCTGCAGTCTGACCTCTGCTATTCTTCACTATGATTCCTGTGTGTTCAAAGGCGGCAGGATGTCAGTAATTGGAAGGGATGTGATGGAGCGGGGGGCCCCTCCTTGGGGCTGGGAGGCCCCCAGCGTTAGAGAGGTCAGGGAGAGCCTGTCTCACACTGACATGTAGGCTTGGACGGCAGCATCCAGTCACAACAGGCCCGAGGCAGCGCGATCAGCAGCGGCTCTGTCAGGAGAGGAGCAGGCGAGCGGGGCGAGGATCTGCTGCTGCTGCTGCTGTTCGGAGCCGAGCGTCCACAGATTTCCCACTGGATGTCTGTACACTGCACTCGCGGACCCAAACTGCAGCTGTATGCTCTGCTCGGATTGCCACTTCATACTGTGTTGCCTCTGAGCGAACAGCTAATGCTCCATTCTGGTATACTTTTCAGCGCTAATCTGCCCTCTACCTGTTCGCCTTGTGGGCAACGGGCGCGTCTCTAATCAGCTGTGATCAAATTGCCAGGCTACAGGGAACGCTCCCGCTCGTCTTGCACGCAGACATGGCAGAGCGATTAGCACACCTCTTCACACTGGCTTAGACCACAGAGGCGTGGAGAGGGCGGCTTAAGAGGCTACTTTAACCACATCAGCTTTAAATAAAGATGTCTGGACTGCATCAACATCAAGAAGACCCCCACCACCATCAGTGTGGGTCCACACACACACACACACACACACACACACACACACACACACACACACACACACACACACACACGTAGGCTCAGTCATACAAACACTGAAACATGTCCTGACAGGCAGGCGGGCAGATGCAGACACACACCTTCATGAATACATGCGTATGTTTATGAGAAAGAAATCTCACAGAAATGCGCACACACACACACGCATACATTACACACATTACACACATACACACAGAGTCAGTCTCTGCCTTCAGCATGTGTCATCTTCAGCAGCCCGTGGTGGTTGAGGGCTGCTCTGGTGCAGGACGAGGCTGATTTGGGGAAACACCCAGCTGACACATTAGCCCTCGCTAGCCGTGACACAGAGCTGCCACTGCTCTCCTAGAACAGTACCTGGGGCCTCGCCTGTGCCATGTGGGATTACCACTGGACAACGTTGGCACCATACTGCCCACCCACTGTCTCCCAAAAAACTACTCCCACCACACCCAAAGGTCTGGCATTTCTACAAGGACGAGGCAATGAGAGGAGGCGAGGCTCATGCCTGCCACTGTTACCATCACGTTAACCCTGTGTGGCTCTGTCTGTCTGTCTTGCCCCTGGGGTGCGCCATGGTCGGAAACCCCTCCCCCGGGGGACACGGCCTCCTGCTGGGCTCACAGCTCAGCCCCCTCCCGATGCGCTTACCCCTCCCAATTTCTTCATACACCTCCAAAATTCACCCAAATCTGAGTGACTCCTCCTTTCTGTCTGTCTCCTCCAATCTGTGGAGGTCATGAATAACGCTGGGAAGTGACATTTTCATGCACACAAAGAAATTGTTTGTGGTATTTATTGCCTTGGTTGAAAGTAGTGTTTTTTTTATTGCACAGTATTTCTTTTGTTCATATTTCATTTTCTTTGCGTGTTATACAATGGATGCTTTTACAGCTGCAGAATATCATAGAACAGTTGTTCTCAACCTTTTTAACTTCATGACTTAATGACTTATTATGACCCCTCATCATCTATCTTATATATCTTCATCATGACCAGGCAAACCAAAAACCAGACTTCTTTCCACTGTCTTATGCAAATACAGTTTGGATGCCTGAAGATGAAAAAATATCCTTTTATTCACATAAAATCAGAAAGAAATTTAACAGAAATAATGACTAAATAAACAGAACTTTCCTTCCTTTAATCATCTTACGACCCTTCAGATGTTGCAAACTCTTAAAGGAGGTCCTGGTTGGGAACTTCTGTTATAGATTACCATCTTCATTTAACCTAATTCCTGCTCTTTCTTTGTGAAACATCAATTTATTTGAGCTGCCAACCCACAGCACCTGTCTTTCACGACCTGGAGTTGAGACTGAACAATCATCTGTCTTTCTTCATGAAGATACATTTTGTTGCTTTAAAGGAATAGCTCAGCATTAATGGGAAATACTCAGATTTAATGGTCGAGAGTTAGACAAAAAGATTGACTCCACTCTAATATCTGCCAGTTAGCTTAGATTAGCGTAAAGACTGGAAACGGGGAAAACAGCTGCACAAAGGTAAGAAAATCTGCTGAGCAGCACCTCTAAAACTCACTAATTAACTTGTTATATCTAGTTTGTTTAATCAAGACATGAGCTAAAGTGTAAAATCAACACTAATTGTTGGTGTTAAACTTTAATTTAGCTTAATTTTTACCCTAGAGACAGAGTATCAAACTTCCAGTAGAAGAAGTGTGTTTCCACGTCTTATTGTGATCTTTTCCTGACTAAAACTGTTATCTTAAAGAAACCCGAGGTTGACTGAGAACCTTAAAGGAACATTCAAAGGAAAGACACTCAAGACTGATTATAATTAATAACCTTTTGACTAGGGATGGGATTATATAAGATTTTACTGAGGATCATGATAAGAAACACTCAAGTTGATGGTGGTGAATCGGGATAATCGGGATTGAAAAAGCTGTCTAGTATCTATCATCCATCCATTTTCCATAGCTGCCTATCCTTTGCAGGGTCGCTGACGTCGGACGAACGGCGGGGTACACCCTGGACAAGTTGCCAGTTGTCTAATACATAGTCCTATATGGATTTCTTGATTTTTAAATTTTGTTTTGCATGTAAAAAAAGTTTGACTCCTGCCTGTGATAGAATAAAAATAATTGCTCCTTAACAAAATGAAAGATAAATTAGTTCCAGTATGTTTTAGGAGTTTTAAGCATATTTTGACGATTAGTGGGATAATATCGTGAATCAAAATTATTTTGGTCAGGATAATTAAAACATAAGTTTTCATATTGTTCCACGCTTACATTTTAAACTTCAAGGAACTCTCAAAGGAGAAAAACAAAGACTATTAAGATCCAATGACTTAAATATGTTTTCGTCAAAAAGAGTATTTTTATAATTTCCATTCTGTATTTGGTTTGGGTCAAGTGGAAAAACTTTTGCTATTCTGAAGAAAAGTACAACTTTAAGTTAAAATAAAAAGGTGTACCAGAGAAGGGAATCTTAAAAGAACACATTTATGAACATATTTTTGCTATTATTTTCCTTTCCTTTGTAAACCTAATGCATTTCGTGCACCTAGAGAACCAAGCACATGAACTTGCCACCAAATTAAACTGATCTAGGGTCAGAGATATTTTAGAGAAGGCCTGATATTGACACCTTAGATCCTAAACCCAGGATCAGCATCTTAAGTTCCCCACCCAGGGAAAGGTTACACTGTCAGCAACACACTGAGGGGAGGCAGCCGATCCTGCAGGAGATTACGGTGTGTACTACAATTTACTGATTTATTCAGCCTATGGAAATACTATATCTTAAACTGATACCTAAAATAAAACAATCTCTGATGAACAAAGATAAACAGACACCCTGCTCTGTAGTTCAGTTTCACTGGCGACCAGGTAGGCTGCACATGTCTCGAAGAGGTGAGAGCGTGAAGTGAGAATGAGAGACGGTTTGAGCTGGGTAGTGATGGTTGAATCAGAGTATATTTCCACCTGCCAGTCTCGTCGGGAAGCGCACTTCCAGGCTGCGTGCTCCTCCACTGTCAGTCCTGTTTTCTGGCCGGCATGCAGCAGAGGTTTTGAGAGACTTCAGCCGGAACATCACCTGACTGTGAAGCTCTCCCCTTACACCATAATGAACTGACCCTGGAAATCAATCTGCTGTCTCCTGTTCAAGCAATATCATCTATTTGATCTTGATTGTGCATCGGTGGACCACAACATACAAGTGAATGAGTCGCACTGCATCTGTTAGCTGCCCCTCTTTGTCATCCTGATGAAGACTCAAGAGGTGAATAGTATAGATGACCTGAGCGTGGCAACGGGAAAGGAGGCATGTTACAGGAGGTGAAACAGGAGGAGAGAGACCCAGGGAATCCAGGATACCTGAGCTTGCAACTTGAGCCAGAGAGAAAGAGAAAACCTCATCCCAGGGGAGAGTGGTAGAGCCGGAGTCGGCCAGGGTTTGAGTCGAGGCCCGGGTACGAGGAGGAGCCAACAGGCTGCTCAGACAGGAGGATGAGGTTTCACTTCAATGGGATTAACAGGTGAGTCAGGCTGGTGGCTCATTTAGAGGTACAGTACACTCCATCTCATTAGCGGGACAGTCAGTGACATCTCTGTGCGGGATGGGCGAGATAAGGTGTGGTGTCCAGTGGTTCCAATAAGAAAAGAAAGGGTTTCTGAGTCCACACTGCGGGCTGGTATTCAATGCCTGCCCATTCCTTTGTTATCTCTCCTTGGCTGTAAAGCAGTCAGTGAAGTGGAAGGAATGTGAGGTATTTCCAGGGTCTGACAGGGGAGTGTGTGTGTATGTATGTGTGTGTGTCGAGGGGGTTCAGGAGGGTGGTCAGCCAGTGCCCACCCGAAGCACTGCAGCAGCGTGATGCCTCCCAACACACATAAAGGAAGCCTTGTCCGACGCTCTGCCTTCATTCACTTAAAGAAGACGGATTTCCACATGCTTTCCTCCAATTTCTTCTTCTATGGTTTGTCTCTTTTCCCCCCTACTCCCTCAATCTTCACACACATACACGATTCAGGCACACGCAGGCTGACTAAACTAAACTGGCGAAAATGATAATTATATAAATCTTAATTAGTTTCCAGGGATTAAAAGTGTGCAGATTTGGTGAGTGAAGAAAACACTAACAGCTTGAAACCATGATTATCTCACTGCGTAGGTATAAAATTGGGGTTAATACCTGAGATGAAACAAACGGCTTAAAAGTCCCAAACCTCCTCGTGCCTGCCAGGGGATTCTGGCAGCATCGTAATGACAGGGATTGAAATACGGTTCCATCACAGAGAGAAAACACAGAATATTCACAATTTATTCAAGAGACATATTTCATCTTACGAGGCTTTACGGGTCTCCGTACATCCTCTAAATAAAAGATGATGAATTGCACGCGCAGCCGTGTCTCGTTCAACAGGAAAAAAAAAATCTCAGTGTTCAATGATAGATAAGGTTTTCTTATTTTCTTTCATACTCAGTCTTGCTGCCTCCCTCTCTCTCTCTCCCTCCCTCCCTCCCTCCAGCCGCCCTTTCTCCTCCTCTCTGTGTTAATGCTGTTAATGTACACAGCATTATTGAGAGTGTCTGTGCTTGCAGCAGGATTCAGATATTAGGTGGCTCATTTGGTTAGCTCATTGACTGCGATCAGATTTCGGGTCAATGACCTTAATGATCAGACAGCAGCACAGAGCAGGGATGGAAAGTGGAGAAATGAACACCAGCATGGCTGGTGGATGCCTGACTGAAGGGGCAAAACAGGTGGGGGGGGGGCAGTACGATGGGCAAATGAGGGGCAGAAGTGCAAGAACATGCACTAAAAGACATCTTAATATAACAAGAAAGTGGTTTTCATGACACTACGCTGATTACAAAGGCACTGATTGGTAAAATGTAGGTTGTGTCTATCAAGTTAAAATGACCAGTGGAAGACGACAAAAAACTGAAATTGATTATCTGGGACATTTGCATACAAAATCTTCCAGTTTTAAAGAACTTATACACAGAATCGTGTTAATTCCCCAGTTAGACCTGCCTGAGACATGCAAGACAGAGACAGTTTTTTTTCATACAGGGCTGTTTGTAGTACACATCCCCGTTTGAAGCTAGGATTGGTAAATTATTCTCGAAGCATTTTTTGTTATTTTGTAGAAAATCTCTTGACACCCTGACAGCAATCAATAAATCAAATGCTCTGACAAAAAAAAAAGAAGAAACTCCTGCGTATCTGAGGCCGTTGCAGGTTTTTATATGCTCAGTCATCCTAATCATTGCCGTTTGAAATGATTAGACAGGATACCTGTCTGTCTACCTGCACTCCTGCCTGCCTGCACACACTTTGCCTTTGCACTAATTGCACATGACCTTTTGCAGGCCTAGACGGACGTATTAATAAAGCTATTAGCAAACTATTCGCACAAGAATGGCAGAGAAAGTGCAGCCAACTACTAACACACTAGCTTGACGGTAACGAGTTTGAAACAATCGCACTGTATGTTGTTTTCGTTCATTATGACAATCTCAGGTGTTTTCTTACATGTGAATGAGATGTGAGGTAATGCTGGTTGGATATGGTTAGTGATGACAGCAATGCCCTGGGCTCACAGCAGACAATCCTTGGGCCACAGAACAGAGCCGCTACAATCGACCCTTTTTGGACGTTCGTGACGGCTACTTTAACTTTGTGGATTGTGTATGATTGTGGCATTTAACAGAGTTGTTAAAAAAACCCTTGTTTAAACCCTTGGCCCATAGCAACACCTTTTGCCGACATGATGTTCAGTTGTGCATTACAGAAAAAAATAGGTCTCCCTTGTCTCCTGACTTGACTCGAATACAGAGTACAGAGATAAATCCTCAGCTCATACTAGTTGCTTAACCGCTCAGCTGATCAGAGAGAAAACGCACTTTAGAACAGTATAATATCAGCGCACCGTCTCTCTTAGATGATGTCAGAAATGATTCAAAACGTCATCAACAACCAATTGAAGTTTGAGAAAGGAGCTCAGCTGAATGGAAGGAACGGAGCTTGGCTAGATTTTTGTGTCTAGTTACCCATTGTGCTGCTTCTTTTCTGAATGGAATAACGTTATCAATCAAAGGTGTTTTCTCTTTGTGCAGTAACCATCATGGCAATTAAAAGTATAGAAAAGATTTATGATTGCATTTCAGAAAAACAGCCTTACATCCTGGTTTTAAAGTCCAGCCTCAGACTGGCTGCACTGAACACATCCTGACATTTGCATTACTTCTACTTAAGGCCCCGATGGCAGCGTACAAAGTCACAGTATAAGTGCTCCGGGCTCTGCTATAATTACATCTGTAGTAGGAGCGTGACAAGATTCACCTACATGAAGTTTTCCTTTGTGCTATTTGTAGACGTGCTGATCAGAATGATTAAGGAAGGACGAAGAGAAGATGCTTTTCTAGTATGGCGCCACGTTCTGAAGCTAATGGACGATACTGTCATCTTGGCAACATCAAGAGAGACATTAATTAAAAAACAGATACCTTTGAGTGTACTGCAGCGAGTATGGCTGTAAAAGAAAGCAGGCAATCAACCTTGGTTCCTTTATACTTATGCATTGTAATAGATGAGCGTTATAGTCGCTACTTATAGAAGCGTCTTGACTTAAATAACGTGCGGAGAAAAAGTGAAACCCTTATATAAATGAATAACTTTTTGTTACTTCCTACATGCATGTCATTTGTACCAAACATGGCATATCACGCTGACATTATGTGCTTATTAGCCACCTTTCACATCAGGAGGTAGACGGGGGCCGTGGTGGCGTTATTACAAGCCAACAATGCTGCCAAACGACCACAGTTTGAGTCACACCACAGGTTTTCTTTATGGGTACCTGGGGACATTTCCAGGTGTTGTTCATGTGGTGACCAAAATCGTCTGTTTTTCATGGGAAGTCGGACCATCTCCACCTGCGGTCAAGGTCACCAAAACAGATCATGTTTTTTTCCTAACCCTAACCAAGTCGTTTTTGTGCGTTAACCTTAGGCGACCATAAGCACAACGTTGTAATAAGAGAGAGACAAATAAATTAAACCTAAACAAGCATAAAACTGCAACATAGAGAAACCTCCAGTTTGAACTTATCTGTGGTTTGGCAGAAACGTACTTAGCTAACATTTATTCTGGTTGCAAAATGAAAGCATGTCTTCCTGCCCTCCATGTTTCAGACAGATCTCGTCCAGTGAGGCTGCATAAATCAAACCTGACCTGTCCGTTAGGTTCCCGCTGAAACACTGATTCTCACTCTGACAGACATGGATGAACACACACTGGTTAAAGTGATAGAGGTGACAAATTATTATTATCAGCGTGGCCTGAGAGGAAGATGATTAAATGTTGGGTTGAGGGAGGACTCCACTGAAACGGGTGTCCGGCACAGATAAATTATACTAGCACGAGTACCCGTCAGTATCCGTACTCGTGATGACAGGAAAGTGAATTAAATTTTTAATTAAGGTTTTGAATATCGAACATGTTATTGAATATCAATATTTTTCAAGGTATTGTGACATGAGCTTCGAACTAAAGTTGTCCTTCTAACATGTTGCAACATTTTTAAAGGCTAAAAACATAGATATATGATACCAACGCAGGTCGTGTACAGATGATTTTCTGCCTGCTAGCTGTGTCTTGACACCTTCAATTGTTTGTAAAATGGAAACCAGTCTTTTCTGTTTCACACCACCCTTTATCTTTCCGTCTGTTTTTGTCTTACTCTCTTTCTACATGCCTCCACCAATTCCTCTTTCCCCCACATCCCTCCCTCTACCCCTTTCTCCCTCTCTTTGGGTCATTAGCATGTTGCTGATGGGGGCCGGTCATCCATTGAGCGGTGCGGGGAGGTTTGGCCGCGGCTGCAGCGGGCCTGTCAGGGCAGGTCATTAAGAAAACGATGGGTCGGGGAATACACAGACAAGGTTGATTGGTTTCCTGCAGCCGTCAGCAGAGCCCTGCAGCATCTCCTGACCCTGTGAGCCCCATCTAACCTGCACACGCACACGTACACAAACACACACACTTGCATGCACCTGCACAAAAACACACACACAGACACACGTTTGTATACTGTACACATTTGTCACAAATTTGTATAATCTCTCTCACACGCACGCACACACACCCCTCACCCTAACCTACCCCTGACCAAAGGCTAAAGACCGGCAAAGGACACACGAGAGCCACAGCGAGGCGATTACCCTGATCCTAGTCTTGATCCTGAGCCGTACGACCCAGCCTGTTGCCAGTTTTTAGATCTGCGAGTAATAGTGTGCAGCTTGGCACTAATCCAGACTGCACGCCTGCTGCTCCGCCTCTCAAGACGTGTCCAGGGTGGAGTCAAAGGGGAAAAGACCCACTGAAAGGAGAACAGACTACATGAATCGACAACGAGTTGTGATATTGTTGTCTCGTCTTTTGAGCCTATGCTGCAAAAACAGGGTAAAAACCCTGAAGTTGACCCCGGTTTTCTTGAAAGGTCATATCTGGGATTGAATGTGGCTGTGCGAGCGGGAGGGGCTCTGTCATGCGTGCATAGATGGAATGCTACCCAGCATCCATCTCTGCTGTCTGTTGTGCTGTGAATGTCAAACCCAGAGGCTCTGACACCCACCGCCCTTCTGATCCCCCCTCTTTACGCCCCCTACCCTACCTGACCCTCCAGTCTCAAGCAGCAGCCCTGGCCTACCTGATTAACAGAGCCTCCTGCCTGGGGCTTGTGTGCTCCAAATGAGCCCTATAATAATGTTACTTCAAATGTCAAAGCAAGGGTTATTAGCGCATGTGTGTGTGTGTGTGTGTGTTGAGGGTGTGGTGCATGGTGTTGGGGGGTATCTTGTGTAGCTGCCACAGCCTCCCGTCCATCCCTCAGTGTAATCAAATGCATTAATGTGTAAAAATGCCATTTAGCACAACACATCCGACTGCAGGCTGGTTAGTAGACACTGATAGACTGATAGGGTTTGACTGACAGTCCCCGGCTGTGGCCTGTCTGTGGGTGTCAATGACAATGACACACAAGCCATTCTTCATGCTTAGGCTCAATCATAGAGCCGGCTCTCTACTTGTGGAATAGTTATGCAGCGAGATGACACACAAGGACACACCGGCACACACAAACCTAGAAGACGATGCACAAACTCTGACATTAACCCAACCGTAGTGATTGTTAATGCACAATATAATTGCTAATGGGACCTGTCTTAGGGGTGAAGTGGTGTTAACCTCTGATCAACCCTAGGTCAACCACTTATAGGCTAGATAGAATTCATTACATTTTAGCCACTTCATCATCAGCATCTGACTGACCAATTTCACACCCATGACAATGACAAACACACGAGTCCAGGGATGAAAGAGGCAAGAGGCATTTCAGCTATTCTTTTTTTCCCCCCGAATAAATGCTATTTATTTCTCTCTTAGACTCATTGCAGTTTTCTATCCACCGTGCAGCCTTGTTGATTGCATATTTGCTTGTTTATGTTAACGATCCAGCCAAAAAGTGTTCCCTGAGCCAGCTAGCCAGTCAGCCATCCAGCTAACTAGCCAGCCAGCCTCCAGAACTGGATGTCAGGGAGGCTGTGTTTAACTCACTGTGGCTGCCACAGCACAACACAGCCGACCAGGCGGCAATTAAGATGTTAATAGATAGCTTCATAAGGACGACAAACCGGAGGGAGGGAGGGTGGAAAAGACCCAAACCGCA
Source organism: Pagrus pagrus (assembly GCF_965226575.1). Taxonomy (NCBI): domain Eukaryota; kingdom Metazoa; phylum Chordata; class Actinopteri; order Spariformes; family Sparidae; genus Pagrus; species Pagrus pagrus. Next base: position 25,729,237 of record NC_140192.1, on the reverse strand, counting down.
ACAGATTTCCAAGACTTCTAATTAATAGCGATGGCAATTAAAGTGTAATTCAGCCCATTTCCCTCTGTAGTATTCTCTCTCCCTCGCCTCCAATTGCCTTTTCTCACTCGCCAAAAGCACTGGAGGGTTGTGACGCATCCTCTTTTTTTAAAGTTAAATTTCTACATGTACCTTGTTGTTGGCAGTTTTGATAAAACACTCATGTCGAGCAAGTGGGCAAATAACTAAATTACTGAGTCATCTCCTCCGGGCTAATCCTCGGCTTAAGATATCGTAATATAGTACTATTTGGTGTGCAACATGGGTGTTGTGCTTTTACTTGTCATGTGCATGTGTGTGTTTGTGTGTGTGACAGTAGGGCCAAGCAGCAAGACAGGGGCAGGTGAATGATAGCAACTCTAATTAGCAGGGTTGTGGCTCCTGTGCTGCGCTGCTCGAGAGACGAGTCGTCGGGGACTCCGAGGTGCCGGGCTCAGTGGGGAGGACTCAGAAAAACAGCTTTAATTGGTGGGAGTTATTTATAGACAAAGCACCTCTTTCAAGGTTAGTGGGTTAAGTCTGTTCACTCCTCTGTGGGGACCGCCATGTTTGGTGGCAACAAACAGACCGCTGCCAAAAAACCTGCCCCACCTCTCTATCGCTCTCTCTTGAGTCACACATCGAAAATCCGCTGCCACACATAAAGCTACATACTGCAGAAGTGTGTTGCACCTTTCCCATACGCTTAGACATGCTGTTGACATCCTTGGCTTTCTGTAGAGCCAGAGAAAGGGAGAGCTAGAAAGAGAATAATGGAGAGAAGGAGCAGGAAAGTGTGCGAGAGAGAGCGAGAGACAGGGAGACGTGGATGGAAAAGACAAGGTGGGGAGGTTGCTCCTGGGTTGAATCCCTCATTGGAGGCGTCTTCATCTGCCGCCCAATCCTCCCGGGGGCCCCTACTTCTCCATTTCATTAGTTTGCCAGCCTGCACGAAGGATTGTGCATTAGGCCTTTAATTTAGTGGATAGCCAGAGGCTGGCTATGCTGCCTGGTGCGACTCTCAGCTCCAACAGGCTGGAATCTAACTAGGATCAGCTTAGCTCAACTTAATGCAGCCCCACACACACACACACACACACACACACACACACACACACACACACACACACACACACACACACTGCACCCACCCGGTGAGAGATAGAGAAGGTTGGAGGTCCATTAAAGTACTGTGTCTATCTACAGTAAGTATCTGTCTGCATATCTCTTTATCGCAGTGGCTGAGATAGCTCGACTAACTGCAACTTGAGATAATGTACCAACGGACAAACAAAAGAGAATAAAGAAAACGTCTTCACTTCGACAACACATTCTGTATGACACATTTGGAAATCGCAAACCTACCCTGCATACTGGATTTGGGGACAAATTCATGCTCCTCGGATGATTCCTGTGCTGGAAAGTTGTTCTTCTGAATTCAGTGTGCTCAGGAGCTTTAAGGTTTTAATGTGGAAACAATATGGGTGCTACAAGGAAGACATGTTGTATTTTCTTGCTCAGAGTGTTTAAATAACATGTCGATAGCTTTTTGAGATTTGATGCTTTTTATTACAAAGTGGTTTTGTCCCACACTTGTTTGTGCACTATTACATTACCTAAGGCCAAAGTTAAAAGGTATTCGAAATATAAGTGTAAGATTTTACAGGTCCGATGAGTTTAATAGAAGCTTCAACATGAATTTCTTTCACGAAAACCCTTGATATGAACTGGGAGGCCCTAGGTGAGTTGGTACGGACCGACCCAGTTACAACCTAATACCATTTTACAAATAACATGTGAGTAGTAGGATTGATATTTGATATATGAATGAATAAAACGTTTCTAACCAACTAAACATTTACTTTCACCTGCAAGGTTTCTGTGTGAATTACCTCAAAGTCATCAAGTTGTGTAACTAAATTTTCCCCAACTTTCTGAGTTGTTGTCACAAAGTCATCCTCACCACTGATTGATGAAGGTCGGTGATTCGATCCCCCGACAGCATGTTGAAGTTTCCCTCGGTATGATACTCTGGTTTACCTCTAGCATCAGTGTATGAATCTGTTGTGAAGGAGTGACTGTGAAGTGCTTTGAGTGGCCACTAGACTGGAAAAAGTGCTACATAATGTCTATTTACCCTCACCATTCATGAAGAGCACTGCAAGTACAGACACACAGAAACGCTACAAGTTGTATATAACAAAAGAAAATGATTTTACAACACAGCAAACATTCATAATTAGAAACTAAAGAAAAGTCAGAGAAAAGACAGACACTTATCAGTAATTGATGAAAATGAAAAATTAGCTGGGTGTATCAGTTTTCATTCTCCTCCGGAAACTTCTGTTGTGTTGTGTAAGACGTACATCTATCTATCCATCTACATGTATCCATCAATCGAGTGTCATCTATTGTAGCTTATGTATCTACAGTATCAGTTTGTAACGAGCCATTATATAATTAGTCACACCCTGCAGAGGGTTTATCCAGCAGTCCAGGCTGATAGCAGCTTCCCTCAGTGAGTGTGAAGTGATGCTGGTAGCGATACCCATAGCATCCAATGCGTTTCTCTTTCAGACTGAAGGAGCTGCACTTTGAGGGCCTGTCTCTCAATGTCACTCAAGATATCTATTCAACAAACTGACATGCAATGGGGCTGCTGAGGACTGGGTGGGATGTGGGTGGACTTCCAACAGAACAACTATATGTCGCAATCCAACAGACAACGGGCGCACATGTACACGCTCTGAGCCGCCCAATTATAAACACACTCGTGTGCATTAGCGTGAAAGCCGTGCACCCACACATGTAGCGGCAGGGACGCAGCTACACGGAACAAAGAGCAGAAGACAAAGCCCTGTGCGAGAGAGCAAGTCGTCCATCTGACACCCCAGCTGAGAATGTCCCTTCACATTTTCTCTTGTTTTCCTCTTTAAGTACTGCTCCCTCTTCACTGTGACCCACCACCCCCTCCGACTTTTAACCCTCCAGCACCCCTCACTCTTGCTCACCCTCCCCGGCTCGCTCCACGGCTTTCCCCCCATTTTTTGGGGATGGGAGAGGAGGGCTGGAGGGGGTGCTATGGCTGTTGGTGGGGATGGGGGCCCTTCTTTTGTTTCCTGTTACAACATGCATTTCATGGGGAGGCCTGGCTTCTGACCCTGCCGAGCACACACTGCGCCGAGGCTGGGAGCTCCAAGGGAAAGGCCCATCTGTGGCATCCATCAGGGCTGCGCTCTCCCGCTGAGGTACTGTCAGAAGCCGGAGGGGGAGGTGGTGGAGGGGAGGCTTGTGGGGGCACGATGGGGAGGGGCCTGGGGTGAGGTTTGCTGAAGAATGGGGATGAGGGGGGTAAAATCAGGCCGAAAAACAGACTTGAGGAGCATGGGGTCCTCCTAAATTCGAAGCGGAGTTGAGAGGAGGAGGGGGCAACTCTATGTTTCTGTGTGTTTGTGTTTGTGTGTGTGTGTGTGTGTGTGTGTGTGTGTGTGTGTGTGTGTAACTGGAGCAAAAAATGTAAAAACATATGGAGCACAAGAATCTCAACTGAAGTGGGAGTAAGATGGAAATTAATTAAACTGTCACTGTTTATGCTGCTAGTTGCATAATATATAATATATATATTTATAATATGATATTACATAACACTCAAGCACACAGTGTCCTTAATTTTGTCAGTGGTTGAAGAAGTTCAGATTCTTTACTTGTACTGGCAACAGACAAGTTGTCTGGTTCAACGTATGATAATGAAGTAAATGTTGATTGCACATTGCAATGGCTACAGAATAATGAAACCATTGTTGTTTACACTGGTTCCCTGTAAACCTTGCTGCCACTGGGCACGCGGTCACTTGGGAAAAGGAAGGTTAACTGCCGTCCATTTCTATTACAGAGTAAATGATTGAATAAACTCCTGTGTTGTTGTTATCTGCGACTCTGAGGGAAACTGAAATGATAAAGTTGTCTTTGCAGCAGCGGTGCCAACAATAATAGCAGTTGGAAACGCTAGTGGGGGAAAGTTGTCTGTTGCCAGTTAAAATAAAAGTACTAATACCACACTGTGAAAATACTCCACGACAAGTAAAGTCCTGCACTCAATACATTACTTCAGGATAAGGAAAGTATCTTGAAAGATTTTAAACTATCAAATAACTGCACTGGTAACACTTTGTTATTGCCATCATTTATTAATTAATGTTAAAGGTTAATAAGCCTCAATTGCAATTTTTATTAATGAGTGTCCAAATAATGTTTATAGATGAACCTTACAGTATTTATAAAAACTTATTTTTTAATAAATTGCTTAATAAATGTTTGATGTAGAATTTCATTGTTTAACAGTAAAATAACTATTAACTAAACTTTAACACACTAAAAATGTACCCTTTATTAATGATGGTTGTAATAAAGTGTTACCAAAGTAGTGAAAATGTTCCCCGTCAGAGTTTAACTTAGAGAGAGTTATATCTGATGTTTTCAGCTTAATATTTCTGCTGTAGATGTTTAAGATTGAGCTAATTTTAACAACTTTACACACTCCTTAGTAGTTTAATCTACAACAATGCATCATATTCTGTCCTGTGAAAAACGCAGAACTATTCATGAGCCAAGAATTTTCTCAACCCATAAAGGAACACCTAATCATCCAGTTCAGCAGAAAAAAAATCACCATATATATGAATCAAAGAATCACCAATTTTAGAAATATGTGCTGGACTTGCCTGGGAGGAAGTGTGTGAAAAATGTAATTTATAACTAGTAGCTAAAGCTGTCATACAAATGTAGTGGAGTATGAAGTACAATAGTTGCTTCTGAAATATAGTGGAAATTACAAGTTCAAATAGCATAAAATGGATCTCCTCCAGTACAAGAACCTTGAATTTTTGCTAAAGTAAAGTACTTCACATTCCACCACTTTTTGGTATTGGGTCTAATGCTTTAAATTCAGCAGCAGTGGATCAGCAGACAGTATTAAAAAGTGCATCCAAACATTTGAGTGAACCCTGGTGCACACACAAGAGCTGACTCACATACAAATGGAGAGAGATGAAACAGTTGTTTTATTTGCTGAGGGCATACCAGAGACAGAGGTTTTCAAATACCAGGAGCCCAGGTAAAGGCTGCTGAGGGTGGAACTGAAAGACACCAGATGTTGCTCTTCCCTCTGCCATTCCTTTCTCTCTGAAGACTCTCTTATGTTGTTGCACATACCTGAGGCACTACAGAGGGAGAAAAGTGGATTGGTTTGAAGGTCAGTTTAAATAAAAATACTTCAGCAAGTATGACAGGCAGGGTGTGCTCTGGATAAATGCAGTGCTCTCATGCCAGCTCGCTGAAACTGATTGATTGACTTGTAAGATGTCATGGACAGGCTGGGGAGGCAGGGAGAGCGAGAGAGGCAGAGAGATGGCGAGAAGGATATGGCTACTGTTGGATGGAAGATGAGACGTATATATGTGTGTGTTGAGGGGTTGTAATGCACACACACACACACTGACACACATGCACACATGCACACAGCTGGCCAGCTCTGGCCTGGTTCTGGTCAGTTGCCCGTGGCCACGGCGGGCACAGGAGTCAGCTGTCAGCCTGTGACGGATTGATACAGACACCCCCCACCCCTCCGCCCCCTGACACTCCCAAACCTCCACCTCCATCCCTCAATCCCTCCAGCCCTCTACCTCCCTCCTCCTCATCATCAGGAGCCGGCCCATGCCTGGTGGGCATGTTTGAGAGGAGACGTATTGGGGTGGGGGTGGAGGAGGGGGGGAAGCCAGCCTCCATCTTGACTGTGGCCTGTATTAGAACATGCCCTCCTGTCACCCTCACTCAGCCACTCTGTTGGCTTCATATCTGTTAGCCATGTTAGCTACAAGGCTGTGGTCCTTCTATCACTTCATCTGGCCAGCTGACAGCAGCCTGCTGGAGGTCCCTCTGTGCCTGTTGTCCTGTCCAATGAGGACTGGATGTCTTACTCTCCTCCAGCGTTTTGACTCTCATGTGGATGATGCTGTTGAAGCATATTGGACTATAATAGACGGCCACATTTTTATTAGTGCAGTAATAGCATACATTTGCGTAGAAATTCCCAGATATTGTTTCAAAAGGACACTCCATTGACTTTACAAATAAAGATCAGTTTACTACACAGCCTGTGAACAGTGTCATGTTTTCTGTGGCTCTGGAGGAACTTTGTCATCAGGATGGAGCAATTTTTTCTTTTTTTCAATTTACAGTGTGTGTTACAAACTGGGGTTGTGGAGTTTGAAAGACGTGGGTGTTTACAAGGCAGGGTGTGTCCAAGGAAATGTAGGATCCACTGGTTTTAGAGCCAGACTCAGTCCAGGGAATAAAAGCCTGGATATTTCAACCTCCGCTGCCTTTGGACCATTCTTTTTAAAAGTTTGTCTCTTGTAAGCCTCCAAACATTATAGAAATACAATTTTAAATCACTGGGGCAGCCCTGTAAGTACAGGAATTACAGGACCGTATCATGCCACTGCTTTGTGCTAGTGGATTTTACTTGGCCGACATCCTGATAAAGTAACAAGTTCCCCAAACTGAGCAAAATGTTGAGGAGAAAATACCACATCAGAGGTAGGTGAACCATGAGCTAAGATTTGTATTTTTGTCAGACTAAATAAATGGTTTCTAATTGCCTTTCAAAACCACAAATGTCAGCACTCTCTAACCTGATGCTGCAAATGACAGCACATCTTTATGTTGAAACTGTTGAAAGAACAGTTACTGTAATATAAAAATAATTCACTTCAGTTTCAGAGGAGCCTGTCCTCCTTGGGTCGAAATGAAATCCGCTTATTACAACGCATATTTACATTTGTTGTGAGGCAGCGACCCCTAGTGGCTGTGGTAATTGTCACAGCCGCAAAGGAGGAAATGAGGAGAGGTAGTGACAAGAGTGAAAAGTCTGTATATGAACCAGAGGTTTAATGCCAAGTTCTTTGAACTTACTCACATGGTGAAGTAACGTTATGTACATAAGTCGACGTCAGATTCTTCGGTAAAATGGATACATTTGTAACGGAAGTTACAGAAGTAATGGAGTGATTTGAACCCACACCACGATGTTTTCCTAAACCCAACCAGACTGCAACCATCTGCTGAAGGTTGGTACACAGCGACAGTCATTTAGTTTTGGGAATGTCGATATATTTTGTTTTGGGAGGCGCTGACAATCAACCTTTTCCGTTGGTTAGGTATGAGGATGTGTTGTTTCTGATCTTCCTGAAACATTTCTGCTTAATGTCGGGAAACTACAATGGTCACACAAAAAAATACCGGGGAAGGGTGTTAATATTCAGAGAAATATCTTTAAAAAGATTAAACTAAAAGGACATTACCATAAATTGGGCCTATTCAGAAGAAACAACAGACTCATTTGGATAGTAACTGAAGGTAACTACAACACAATCTCCTCACCATAGTCACAGTTACAAGAAAATATTGACTGCTGGTAGGAAACAAAAAACAAACAGCAATCCCGTATATCAGAGGTTGATGGATTTTTGAAACTCCTTATTACAAGGATTTGTGAGTGTATAAAAACTAGCCATTGCTTCCGTCTTTGACACCAGTCATACTTTGCATGTCCACTAGAGGTCCTTGTCAGGTACGTGTAAACAGATCATATTGAGGCCCTCAAACAAATGATGGATGATGTCACGTTTCTAGCCTTGCTGACTGAACAGTCAGTAGTTACCTGAGTTTCCAGATCTTCCTACATTTGAATATTTGGACCCATGAATTTACTGTCCGATCTGCACTCGCTGTAGCCCAGGCTTGCTGTCTGTATCTACATTGAGATCTCTGCGCCTCTCTCTGTCTCCCTCTCCCTCCATCTCTTACCGTCCCTGTCTGTCTGTCTGTCTGTCTCTCTCTGTCTATCTCTTTCTCCCTGACCAGTGTGAAGTGTAATTGAAGGAGCAGTCTTCACATGGCCCACAGGCATGGAGGGGACATTGTGTGCGCTGTGGCGGCAAATTGCTCTCCTTGCTCCTCCGAGCCTATACCTCTCCTTCACTTCTCTCCTCCTCCTCTCTTCATACCATGCCCATACTCTCACTACTTTATTAGTCAGCCCTCTCTATCACCACTCTCCTCTCCCTTCCCACCCATCCTCACTGTCTTACTAAACTATTCCATCTTCTTTTGCGTACCTCCAACAGGTTTCAAATACTTACTTTGTATGCTTTTAAGATGTTGTAATGCACTTATTTTTTATTGGTGAGAATACAGTGAGGACTGGCAAGAAGGATGAGAGGTCAGGTTCAGGCATATCTTTTTTTTTGGATAATTACTCGAATAGGTTTACATACCTAATGTTAAAAAACACATTGTTTTTTTCGTACTGTTGAAACCCCTATGTCTGAAACTCTCAGTTTTAGCTCCAGTTTCTTCAAGGGCCCCCTCCTGAATACCCAGTCGGCTCTGATTGGTCAATTCACTCACGCCTGAGCCAACACGACTAAAGTGCCTCCAGTCAGCTCTGTCTCTGTCTTCACTTCCACCACGAATATAGGCATGCATTATGCAAATGTGTGGCATCATATAGTGTGATGTCAAGAAGTCACAGAATTAAAGTAAGGGTCCACTGACGAGGTGTTTCAGGCACTTCAGGAGCCTTCAGGTGTTTTCTGTGGGAGAGAGGAGCTCCCGTTGTCGCAGACTTTGGGCTTTTTAACTTTCAAAATCTTTTGCATACAACACACTGAAAAAAGGAAAGAAAAAACAAAAACGCATAGTAGGTCTCCTTTAATCAATGTCATTCTGAATTACACACATCATTTTTTTCGGAGCTGATGATGGAAGTTGCAAATGAGTGAGGCATCTCACTTCTTTCTCGTTTTACACACGCAGTAATGATCCGGCAGCTGGCAATGGTGTATACTTTTTTTAATATCTTTTACTTGAGTCTCTCCTTCACACTGTGTTGTGAGTGTTGACTGATGTTCGAGCGCTGCTTAAACAGAGACTGATGAAAAAGCATTAACAAGCCAGTGGCCTTAACCTAAACGGGCGATGCTAAAGGGCAAAAATTAGTGTGTCCATCCGGGTGTTGTGTTTCCATTAAAGCTGATCGGAGCGGGAGCCGATAAACACAGAGACTACTGCAGAGTCATTTGACCTGGGGTTAGATGCCGATCGTACACATTCACAAAAAAGACAAAAGCCAGATGTCAGTGAGTTTTATTGAGTTTTCTGTCCAGTGTGAAAGGGGTACTAGACTAGCAACCATATTTGATTAGCTCAAAAGTCCACTCTCATGTGGGGCATCATTACAATGCCGCTTTTCAAGGACCAAGCAATTAAGTGCTTGCTGTGTTTGTCACTCAGACTGCGTGTTGGTCTGCCAATCAAATAGACAAAAAACCAACAGGTCTTGACCAAGCAAGGTGCTTGAGCGCTGGCTGACTAAAACTGAGCTGCGATTGAGGGGAAATTGAGGATGCATGAAGAAGAAAGAGAGCCGAGGGGGGAGCGAACACACACCCACTTGGGTTAGTGGAAGTGACAGAGAATCCATGATAGGGGATGCGAGAAGTCTCCAATATGAGGAGCGATTTGAGCAGGCTGCCTGGAGAGAAGCACACCGAGCAGGAAGGCGCTACAGAGAACCAGGGAGCGAGATAGACAGAGGAGAAAACCTGAGGGAGGGAAAATAGGGAGAGAGGAGAGTAGTATTCGGTCCGAGACGAAGAAGCGCATGCTTCATTAAGTGAGGAAGTAATCCTGGCTAATTAAGGCTCTCCATGACAGCACTGTCAAGGATGACTGATCCTTCAAATGGCACCTCCCTCTCCTGACTGACAGCCAGCCTGCTCTCACCGCTTTGAAGGTGAGAACTTTCTTACTTATTCCCACAGCTTTTTTTTTCCTTCGTCGCCTCTTATCCCCAATTCAAAGTGTTTTTCTTTGTTTTTGTATCTCATTATCATTTTGTAGGCAAGTGTATGTGAGTGTAAAAGAGGGAAAAGTGTGTGATGGCTTGTCTGTATTTGTGTGTCTGTATTCATACCTTCTCTCATACAGTATGTGTGTGTGTGTGTGTGTGTGTGTGTGTGTGTGTGTGTGTGTGTGTGGATGCATGTGTGTATGCGTCTGCAGTTCCTGTGCAAAATACTAGAGGAAATCAGTGGATGGAAGGCACAGCCCATTGATTGCTTGACTAATTAATCAGCTGCATTGGCTCCATGTGGATCCAGGTTTATTGAGTGGAGGCTTGGCGCAGGGCCCTTTATGAGCCCATAATGATTCCTTCGCCCACGGAGTCAGGGCCTCATCTGGCCTTTAGCACAGCTGTGGTAATACTACACAATATAGAAGCTTAGAAAGCAACCATGCCTTGGCTAAATGTTCACCCTGTCCTTAAATGTAAACTTTGATGTGACTGTAACATCAATGCATTGACCCAAGCGATATAACCATGTTTGACTAGGATAACATTTTTTGGAGCAGCGTGTTTAGCTCTTATTTATAGGGTTCATTTTCACAGTGGGGTGCTTTCTCTACATGATCCATCGTGAGCACCAACTAGACACCCTACAACCACATGTGTGCACTGACCTATGCCATTCACAGAGGAGCTATGTTGACAGTTAGTGTCCCCCTGCAGGAGAGCCCACATGAAACAGCAACATGAGCTGAAACCAGAGAGAGCAGAGGCCATGGTATATGACCCAGACGCCCAGACAGGGTTGTACTGTCCTGCCTGACATCAATCCTTGCCTGCAACCCCCCTGCCCAGCTCGGCTCAGCCTAGCTCAGCCCAGCCTGTCCCAAAACGGGGGCTACGACGACCTGCTCGTAAACATGCCTATAAAAGTCCTGTTTGTATTGCACCAGAAGGCGGCTCTGTCCCAACCCCTAGGAGCTCACGTGAGCGAGCACTCAGAGATGACCGACTATCTTGGGGCTGTGGCAATCTGAGCGTCCCAACAGGTGTCTCTGTGGGTATGTGTTGCACAACGTCTCTGCATATGTACAGTCATTGTTCTGGATTGTGTTGATGCCCAAGCATCTATGAATGATTAGCAATCAAGACAGTATTTAAATGTTTAATTACATGTTTGATTTAAAGGGACAGTTCACCCCAGAATCAAAAATACATATTTTTACTTTCACCTGTAGTACTGTTATCCATCCACTATCCATCTTGATTGTTTTGGTGTGAGTTGTGGAGTTCTGGTGATGTCTGCCACAGAGATGTCTGCCTTCTTGGGCTTTTTTCACCTGCGATTCTGTTGTCATAACAGCAGGTGAGCCGAGCGTCGAGGAGGCTTGTTGTTAATTATGTAGCCGATCAAAACCAACGTGCACTGAATGATATCGCAACAACGAAACGCAACATTTTACAAAACAACAGCATAACTAGGCCATCATTAAATAGGAGAGCCGCAGTGCAGTCCACAAGCCGAGTGCAACACAAAGATCTACAGCCGATATCTCCCAACTCTACAACTCACACAAAAACAATCTAGATGGATTAATTGGACAACAAGTATACGTATTTCTCATGTTTGGGTGTACTGTCCCTTTGAACAGTGTAGTGCAATGTATTGTTTTAAGTGTACGTGAGGATGAAATGGTTGTCTGTGATGTTACGTGTTTAGAAAGTAGCATGTGATGAAATATATGCTTCTGTGTCTGTGATTGCACGTTTATGTGCGTGGACGCATTTGTCCGTGAGTGTTCGCCTGTTGATATGTGTTCAGATACTTAAAGTGTACGAGTCCACTTTCCTCAGCTCCGTGGGGATTTTTTAATGGGTGGCTGCATTAACACAGCCGGGCTCTAATAGCCTCCTTGAGGTTTTTTTTTTTCCCTCGGAGTGCCAGCAACTCGTGAAATAGATGATTTAACAGCAAGAAGCCTCTCCATCACATGCAGAGTTGGAGATAAAAGCCAACTCGACTTGGAGAAGCAGTGAGCTATCAGTCTCAGGGATTGGACATCAGTTTGTACATATCCTCCAACCGTGGGTAAAAAAGGGATATAAAAATTGTAGGTGGTGTTGTTTTATTTTTTCTTTTCATTTTTGACGGCCAGTAGGTTTGTTGTGTTGATATCATGAGGAGTGCGTTTTTGTTGTGCACTCCACGGTCATTTTGTGTCTTCAAATATGAATAAAAAACAAAACATTTATCCTCGTGTGTATCGACAGGTATACCTATTGAACAGCTTGCAGAACACCATATCGTAATGCTTCATGGCACTGTCAGAACAGCTGGCTGTGGGCTGTCATGCTGCTGCTGCTGCTGTTGCTGAGATGGACAACAGTGGCTTTCTCCCATTCAATCCTGTAAGCTCCCTCCGTAAGCTCCCTGGTTCCCTCGGGTGGCTGGACTGGAGTTAAAGCACTAAGACCCAGGCAGTTAAAGTTTACAGTGTCGTAAAGAGGTCTCACGCGGGCCAGCTCTCTAAAGATAACGCTAAATACACAGTGATTACAGTGTATGGTCAGCGGGCTGGAGCGTCGAACTGCAGATGGACACGAGATGATTTGCAGATTGGAACCGTACTACACGTATCAGCATTATTCATTTGAGACAATTTACTCATGTGCTTGCACAACTGTGAGTAGAAGTAGAGAGCAGAACCTTAACACCGCCTAACATGTGCGGACTGATCTTGATTGTACAAGCATGCATACTCTTATGATCTAACTTTTTTTCCCCCAAATTATCATTATGCCAAGTACCCAGCGGACATTTGATTATAATGATGCCTGTGACTAACACTGCAGAAATGTAAAATAAGCTTGAATTAGAGAACACAGGACCGCATGAGGCTTCTGTGGCTTCACATCCCCTCGTTTCCACTTTGCAGCTCCCCAAGGAGGTCTTGTGTGTGTCTGTGTGTGTGTGTGTGTGAGAGAGAGAGAGATAGGGAGGGAGAGGGAGTGAGAGAGAAAGGGGGAGTGATTGTGTTTTAGAGTTAGTGAGCACATCGGGCCATTTTTAACCACAGTCACAAGACGCCAGTATAGGGTTAGAACAGAGATGAGCTCCTGCTCTCAGAATAGTCCCTAGGAGGCCATGAGGCCCCCTCCACTGACCCTGGCCCGCATTCCAGTTGGCAGACACACAGTTGTTGGGTCAGACATGGTTCCCGTGCTGGCGAGGGACAAGATGACATGGAAGGGGAGGGGGGGTCGGGGAGTGATGCAATGTGGCCCATTTTACCACTGACAACTGCACTCAATTTGGAACGCCCCTATAAGGGGAAAAAGAAAATGTGTTGCAGTGTGTGATTTCTCTGTTTCCTTCAGTCTTTCTCTGTATCTGAGTAAACTTTTCTGCCTCAAATCAAACATCCCTGCCTTTTTCCATGCAGCGGCCCCCTGCCTCCTTACAGCCTGAAGCTTGACCATAAAAATATCCCTCTATTGCTTGCATGATGCATGCCTGGAATAGCTTCCATTGGGAATAAAAAGACCTGGATACAGGAGGACAATTTTGAGTGGAGGACAGAGGGGTCAGGGCAAGGTGATGGGGTACAGTGACAGTACAGGAAGGGTATTTCAGTCAACCTTATGCAGCTGACTGTATTGTGTTATGTCAGGGAATAGGAGTTGATGCACAATTGGTGCCCATCACATTGACTGTATGATCTAAATCAGATGAAAAAGAATGACAGAGAGGGAGGGAATAAGAAGTCAAAGGTGAGGTTGGGACAAAGTGTGCCGACAGATTAAAGGACTAGGACTGAATGTTCATCATCTACTCGTCCCCATGATGATGGAAGTCAGGCAACATTTTGTAGTCCGTAAAAAACATTTCTGGAGCCTCACAGCAAAACAGTGATGCAGCATTCTTCAAAAAAACTGAAGTAGACAAGGACTTTTTTTAAAACGTAAAAAAATTATTGAAAAAACGAAACAAAAACAAACATAAATTGCCTCCAAACAGCTTGCATAATCCAAGTCACCTGACGTCCGGAGATCCCAAATTGATTTGTAAAGATGTTGTGTACACTGTTGCTGCAGCGCTAAAAGCGTTAGCACACACCCTGTTTAAAGTGGGTGCATGAGCTCGACCATGTGTCATGGGTGTAAATTAAGTTTTTGTTTTAGTCAACCACGAGATGTTTGTTTTGGTTTTTTTTTGGTTTGTATTTTATGTTTTAAAACAAGTCCCCTACTTCAGTTGCTTTGGAGAACGCTGCAACACTGTTTTTCTGTGAAGTTCCAGAAAGACTTTGTGGACTTCCAAACTTCACCTCACTGCAGGTGAGTAGATAATGACAACATTTTATTTTACGGTGAAGTTAGGCTGTACTGTAAAGCTGAGTGCTATGCCATGACTGATTCAGTTTACTCACAGCTGCTAATCTGCACAACTAAGTTTTTCCGAGGTTTTGCATTTATTTATTTTTTTATATAATGAATTTCTGATCTGTTTCATCACCACTGTGCTTCATGTTCATGTACTTACAAACAGTCTGAACTGCAGCCAGCCCAGTACAACCACAGCACTCTTCTGTCGGCCAGATGGAAGTCTCGCTCAGGGGTGTTGTGGCAGAGGTTGTTGCTTTCTCCACCCACAGTTTTCCAGCTAGTCTGGCAATTCCAACCATCGACACTTCAGTCACAAGCCAGCCTCTGTGACCTCTGTGCTACCGCCGCCCCTGAGCACCAGCGTTACAGACACTCAGTTTGGAGACTAGCTGTGTATATGGAGATTGAGCACTGATCTGTGTCTCCCCAGTGGGAATGAGTATATGGAGTGGTATGGAAGAGTTGTATGGACTCTGTCTTTTATTTTCAACACCCTACTCCCAGGTGGTGACAGCCCAGTGCTAAGTGCGGTAATAGCCAATTGATTTTGTTCTCTTTTTTTGTTGGTGGCTAGACATAAATCAAAGTGTCTGTCAGGACCTCGATGTAGTTGGGAGGGTGTGTGTGTGTGTGTGTGTGTGTGTGTGTGTGCATGTGTGTGTGTAATGGGGGTAGTAGGGGTTCTGTTTGGACTGGGAGAGTGTCAACAATTAATCCAGCCTCTGATCTGCAGGCCACCGCTTTCCTGACCCTCAGTCACAATCCAATTGGGACAGCAGCTTCACGATCAGGCTAAAATCAACACAGAGAATCCCTCTGCTCGTTCCACTGGACTTTTACAACATCATCTCATATTATCACTTTATGTCAGTGGATTAAAATCTCAATATAAAGACAAGTTTTTATATTCAGTTTCACAAAGCTTATAGTGAACGTTAAGTTTGTGTCTTTAGATTAATGAGTGAGCGTACAATCAAAAATCTGCTTTTAGTAGCCTATTTTGCTTTTCTTGTACATTCTAAAATGGGCTTTAATTTTGTAAAATCTTGCATTTATTTCACAGAAAACATTTTCCAAGAAGCTCAAAATCCCCAGACCCCCTCCCTCAAGAATCCAAGACAGAGGGAAAGAGGTGGAATCATAGAGAACACAGATGTGAGGAACACTGCAACCATGTTAATCCTTTTAATTCAATTATGGTAAATAGGGACGGAGCTTCCTTCTAAACAAAACACAGTATGCAGGAGTTCAGCAGGCAGAGGCAGGGGGAGCCTCTGATGTAGGCAGGCTGCCCAGTGGGAGGCCTGGTGGTCTCCTGGGATACCTCCCAGCGCCTGAGCCCCCTACTGGGGCTCTCCCCCCAAAGGCTGTCCCTGGCCCAGCACTAGCCTGCGGAATAGGGTGGCAGGGCTGGACAATATGCCAAAGACAATGGGCTTTGAACCACACACACAGTGTGCTTATGTAGCCAGCTGTGGCCATTCCTATACAGACTTAGTCGGGAGGTGGAGGAAGAGGGAGAGGAGAGGGTTGGATGGCGTGTAATGTGTCAGGATTGAGTATTAAATGGGGATCTGCCAAAGTGCTTTGGGGCCTGGCTAGCTTATTCCTCCTGAAATGGTTCTGTGCAGCAGTAACCTGCTAACCCAGGCCAGACTGACACCAGCACCTCCTCCACTATGAAAGAGAGTGTCTGTTCCCCGGGATGAACACAGGACAGAGAGGGGGAGCAGAGGGGTCTGAGAAAGGGAGTATGTTTTTGAAACAGTTAGACAATCTGTTTGGATTAGGCCCACTGCCGAAGAGACATGGAAATGATGGGCAGCCGGGACGAAGGGAGGAGAGGAAGAGGAGGGGGGAGGAGGTGGAGAGGAGAGGAGAGAAGGAGGGAGACAGATGGAGAGGAAAGGTGGTGGTGGAGGGGTTGAGTAGAGGCAACGGGGGGGGAGGTGAGGAGAGGAGAGGGGTCGGAGACTGGAATCTCAGGATCTAAGGCTCTTTTGGCTTGATGGTTCCCAGATGTTGTAGGCCCCCCTCGCCCCTCCTTCCCCTCAGTGTTTCTCTGCTGTGGTGAATACACAGGAGCCCAGTTAGCCATGCGGGACAGATGGGTCAGTGGCGGTGTGGAGATGGGCCTCCTGTGGAACAGGGGAAATGGGAGGCGAGAGGCATCCTCTCCTCCCAACAGCCACGGGCCAGAGGGGGCAGACCGGGCTATGTTTTCTTATCCTCTCTCCACCCCGGGCAATCTCAGCGGGCGAGGGATGTGTGTGTGTGTGTGTGAATGTGTGCAGATGTGTGTCTATGACCTGTATGCATATGCAGGTTTGCACATGTGCATGTTTTTGGGCAATGACCACAAGCTTGCAGCTGATAAATTCTAGTAAAAATGAGCAACAACATACATAATTGTGTGAATTAGTTTGTAGTGTGTATTTCTACCCAGCGCTGCAGTATCCACATCGCAGACTGCAGAATGCAGGTGCCTGGTCACTCTGAGCCAGTGCTGAAATTCTGTCGCCGTTAGATTTACAGCCTCTGGCTACAGCCGGCCATGTTTCAGGATGACGGCGTGTTCTCGCGCACCTATCTGCTAAAACGCTTACACTCCTCGGCTCTGCTCCACGCCGCCTACGCCGCCTCCGTCCTCCTCAGCAGCACCAAGTGTCGTGGCCGTATATTAGCAAGTTGTTGACTGGCCACTGAAGCGCACATTTGTCAACATATTAAGAGGTGTCAACACTTGAACAACAGCCCGTTGGCCCACCCACCTTTAGTTTACTTCCACCTTTATTAACTCGAGGATTACAGGGAGGGGAGCCCGTCAGCAGAGGTGGTAATGGTAGATTTACTTTGTGTGGTTTGTGGTTAACCTTTAATGGTTTTCTTAGCATTTAGCTCATCTATAATCAGCTAATTTAATTTAAGAGAGAAGAGAAGTCATGCTCCACATGGATGCATCTACGGTAACAGTTAGTTTTCCTGACATCTGCTCAGCTTAGAGGTGTGCTCTGTGGTGAACTGGATCCATCCAAATGTTCTTATCCCAACTCTGTGAGGCAAAGCTGGGTGGCTCAGAGACAATAAGCCCCGTAGTTAGAGAGGGCTTGAGTAGGCTGTTGTATCACTTAATTGTGAACTGATGTTCAAGTGTTCACGCATATGCTCGTTTCTAGTCTGAGGAGTTCCTGTATCCTTCTGGGCGCTTTTAAACCCAGAGCCACACGAAGGGAATATTTCACAGAAGCCCTCACTTAATTTGTGGTCATGGCTGCCAGATATGGAGAGAGACATTCTATCTCCCTAGAGAACGGTGGATGGATATCCTCCTCTGGATGGGGTGGGGGAGGGTATTTTTGGAGCATCTCATGGCTATTACAGGAGACCTGGGGATGGGAATACGTCTGCGTGTGTGTGTGTGTGTGTGTGGGATGTGAAGGAGGGGAAGAATTGGGGGAGCCGCTGTGATCAGGATTCCACAGCTGGCTCATGTCACTCCTTTGACCCCTTCCCCCGCGCATCCCCCACAAAATAAAAAGTCTAGACTGCACCCTGCGTCCCGCCACTTCACAGAGGATGACATAAAGGCACATGAAGAGATAGACAAGATAAACGAAGCCGTAACTTTCTCTTTCCCTAAAGGACTCAGTTCAGAAGACTGCTCTTCATGGCAAGACACGGTGTCTATTAAGGCCATTAATAAATAAAGAAAGGCAATAGCGCCACCAAAGAAATAGATATCACACTATTACTTATTTAACTGCTCTGCTGAATTATTTATTGTTTATTCCAAATGATCTTTTTTTTCGAGTGTACACTTTCAGCTTGGGTATCCCATGTGAGCGCTACTAGCGGCAGATGATTTGGACAGCCAAGTTCAACTTGGATGAGTTTGTGAGGGGGAACGCGCGGCTGCCGGTGCAAAACTACTGCAGGGGGCTGGGGAAAAGATCCTTGATGATCATGTTACTGACATCAAAGAATAAGTACACCAAAGTCAACAGCCAAGCAGTATTAAACACCCACTGAAAGACAGACACAGGCACATACTCTCTCTCTCTTCCTCTCTCACACTCATTTACTCTCTATGTCTTCCTCGCTGTGTTCCTGAAACACTCGGGGTCCGTGGAGAGAGATAAATTATGGGCCTAGTGGCTTTTTGAAGTCTGCTCGGCATCAACACCAATAAACGCCAAGCATGGCCCGCCTCCCTGCTCCTAAATTAAGTACTTATTACCCCTGGTGTGACTTGGCCATGTGGACCATAGCAGCACTGCACCGGGGCAGGGCTGAAGGCCTGGGGTCGGCAATGATGAGAGGCAGTGGAAACAAGCGGAGCATATGTCCTCTAATGAAATAAAGGCCTCGGCCATACACAAGCTGAGTGATTTACGCTGATGCATAATGACCCCTGAGGATTCACGAGTCGAACCTTGTGCGTGACTTCTTCACTACCTGGCTCACATGTCCTAATGGATACCAATCATTCAGCCTGTGTTGTTTGTGGAGAGTTTATAATTTCCATACCTCTTAGCTTGCGGCACACACTTCAAATTAATCATCATCATTGAAATATCCCCATCAAGCTGATGATTGAAACCACACAGAAGGCTTTCAGCTGGTTTGATAATGTTAAGACACTGCTTTGAGTCGAGGTCTGGGTCAGTTATACAAGATCAGTTTCTGCAGAACTATAAACTAATAACAGTAGCTGGCACTCTTATCAAATTAAATGCCACAGAGTACAAAAAAAAAAAAAAAATCAACAGCTTAAAACAAAAGGAGGGAGAGGTGCCAAAGCACACTGGAGAGAGGAGAGTGAAGTTGAGGGAGAGCAGGCAGCTCATTCTCTTGAAGCACCCTTTAAAGTAGTGCCAAGGCCCTTTCTGGTGCCATTGCACTGCATCTGCCTCTAGGGAGAGATGAGGTGCCGAGCCCACACCTCCTCGCCTCTCCTCTCCTCTCCTCTCATTGCCTGACACACGCCTGTCTGGCTGCTGCAGCGGGGAGATTGTATAATCCAAGTGTGTAAAACAGTCTTTTACGACATTGTAAAGATTTACTATTGGAGTAAATAACGGTGGGAGAACAGGGCTTTTAAATGGAACCCAATCAATATGTCAGAGGAGGCTGCAGTAGAGGACAGGGCTGTGTCTGACGCCACACACAGGTGGACGCGGCAGATCAGTGAGCAGTGCACCCAGAAATACCGGGACGAACTCTGAAAATCTTACCTCAGCAGAAAAATGCAGTACAAAAGCTCAGCGCGATCGATAAGTCTGGATTTTGGTAAACTGCTATCTGCTGCGCAAGATCAGGAACAGTGAAAGTTCAACAGGATATAAACTTGTCAGAGCAGATGATATCACCAACTTGTGTGGCATAATATGTAACATTGTCAGAAATGATGAATATTCACGCAGGCACACACACACACACACACACACACACACACACACACACACACACACACACACACACACACACACACACACACACTGACACATGCTGGTATAAATTCAACACTTTGCTCCCTCGCATGGACGCGCACATGCACTGGTGTTCAGAGAAATGCAGACATGCAATAAATTTCCTACCCTGTGAAAGCAGCGCTGGCACACACAAACACACACACACGCACACACACACACGCACACACACACACATAGCCCCTATAGACACTCACCACACATTCACACAGAGACACCCCGGCCTCATGAGCAATAAATCGTACAGCCCATCTAACAAGTTCATTTCCGGAGGCCAGAGAGGATGGGTCCTCTGACTTTGGAGTCAGCAGCCTTGTGAGGATCAATGGCAAGAGACGGAGAGCGAGGGGCAAGGAATCGAGCTGAGATACAAAAATCAATCAGCAATTTAATCGCTTCGGGAGGGGAAGACAGAAAAAAAAGAGGATAGGGGAGAATTCCAGTGCTTTTTTACTTAAAAAAGCAACACTTTGATTTAACCCTTTGACATATAGTATACATCTCTCACTTTTATTGAAGCGTTTCTCTATGACAGGAGAGGCTCCAATGGGAGCGGAGCTATTTTCAGATTCAACATCACACAACTACTGTTTCTCTCTCGTTCTCAGATAAGACTTAATGTGTGAGGAAGAGAGTAAGCCATAAATGAGAAATTCCATTGTGGAGCTTTAGCTTTCAACTATGCGCATGCTTTTGTCAAAACTTGCACACAGTCATTATGTGCAATCTGGGAGTGGCAGCAACTTCGCTGAGGGATGCATATAAATACCTTCTTCCTCTAGCTGGAGCTGTGAGGTCAGATCTGTTTGGGAAGAGTTCAGGGCATTTTACTGGTGGTGGTGATTCGGGGTTGGGTGTTGAGGAGGAACTCCTTCATGTCAATGTCCGAGGCTTCCAATTGACACTATTGAACGAGCAAGCTTTAGACTAATAAAATGAGTGACAGCCTCTGGCTGCAGAATCGAACATATAGATCCTCTGAGGAGAAAAAAAGCAAGCTGGAAAAAGAAAAACATAGAACCACTCTTCAAATCAGCTTGGCTAGAGGAAGAGACTTAATAGAAAGGGAGCAAGTTAATTGAAAAATGTTGCTGTGTTACTGTGAATGCCTCGGTGTCTGAGTGTGATTGAGTTTGTGTATTCTGCATCTGTGCAACTGTGTGTGTGTCTATCTAAGTCTTTTTAATTTAGATGAGCATCCAAACATTATGTTACAAACATCATTTTCTTTTAAAGGAGACATATTGTGCTCATTTTCAGTTTCATAATTTTTTTGGGTTACTGCTAGAGTAGGTTCACAGGCTTTAATGCTCAAAAAATGCATCAGTTTTAGCTCATGTCCCTTTAAGGCCCTCCTCCTGAATACCCTCTCTGCTCTGATTGGTCAGCTCACACACGCCTGAGCCAGCACCGCTCACCATGTCTCCGGTCATCTTTGTCGTGTTTTCAGCTTCCAGTTAGCTTCACTTCTGGCACAAATACAGGCATTAATTATGCAAATGTGTGACATGGTGATGTAGTGTGATTTCAAGAAGTCACAGAATTAAAGGCGGGGCTACTGACGAGGCGTTTCAGGAGCAGCGTTTTCTGTGGGAGAGAGGAGTTCCAATTGGTGCGAGCTTTGGGCTTTTTTACCTTATGAAACCTTTTACGTGCAGAAAAACTGATACACACACTGAAGGAAAGGAAAAAAACTGAAAAAAATAAATAAATTATTTTATTTTAAGTAGGCTACTTAATTTGTAACGTTAAAGGATGTTTTTGTTTATTTGCACAAGTATGTGATTGTGTGTCCACCGTAGATGTACATGAATGTACTTGTGTGTAAATGTGTTCACCCACATGCACATATATATGTTTGTGCGTGTGTGCTTGTGTGCACTAGATTGGTGGGGCGTAACAGGCTGATTCCTCCAGAAGTCAGGCATTGCTGAAACTTAGCAACAGGAGCCAGGGGCCTCCATCCCCAGAGAGGCTGGCTGCCGAGACACATTCATTACCAGCCCAGAATCTTGGGCTGGATTAAAAATTCATGCTGTTTACAACAACAAAAGGCCCCCCGTTAAAGAATATGAGCCCTACTGAACAATGGCTCCACCAAACCGTGAGCAGATCGCTGACATCTCAAAGGAGACCAGCGGTTGTGTACGAGTGTGTGTTTGAATTTGTGTGCTGCTGCTAACAGCTAGTGTTGTGCTTTTCTCAGTGTATGTACACACCCTCATAGGCACTGGTGATATAAATAATGATACTGTTTACTGCAGCGGGGAGTGAAAACAGCTTAAGGGCACTTGAATAAGGACAGGATTCCCTCAAAGTCTTGCGCCTTGTCATGCTGTTTACACCCATAATAAGGGAGCATGCATTCTCAATGTGCTGCACGTGTGTGTAGGTGCGAGCGCGCTTTCCTGGGAATGAGCTGCATTTTGTGCCCGAGTGTGTGACCCTATCTCTGCTCGGCTCATTGACAAATGCTTGTGTGCTGTGCTGTTGGCTGATTTGTTGGCAAAGGGACCGCGCTTATGAGCTCTATTCAGTGTTAATTAGCACACTCCACAGCGATCATTATATCAGGTTCCTGTGGTGACGTCTGATTGCATTGTCTCTGTGGGGAGGGGTGAAACTTACCGATGGGGGAGCACCACACACATGCAGTACACACTCAGATTTCTCTCACAAGACCACACATGCAAGCGCATAAGTAAGGAGGCAGAAATATCCTGCATATGAAAACATACTGTGCGGCATCGGCGCACTCAGAAACACGCCGTCAAGATGCACCGATGTGAAATACACAAGGATATAAAAGGGAAAAGCAGAGGGGTGCATAGCCAGGCGCTCACATGAACAGCTACCCCCCATTCCATTAATGCCACACCAAACAGGTGCAAGGTCAAACCGCTACGCCAATAATAGATGCTCCTCATCATTCTCAGAAATAGTTTTCTCTTAGCCACTAAATGTTTCAGTAAGGTTGTGTGCTGTTTGTATTACCGTGACGTGGATGAGGTGAGAGGCCATGTGTGCACAGGTCAGGGAGATCTCCTCTGTGTGTGCCCAGCCCTGACATTTGACCTGTCTTCTCCATCAGAGGCCTGAAAACAGCAGAGGGGCTGACAGCACATTGTTGACTGCGTCGGCCTCCTGGGCTGCTGTTTTCTGTTATTTCTGCTTGTATCTAGGTTGGGTTAAAGAATACATTTACATGCTAAAATAACCTCATATACGCAGGGTCTTTGCTACCATTTAAAAAAGTTTAGTCACTTTAACTCTCCGTGGGGGGGCGAGTTCATAGAGTTGGTGTTATTTCATCAGAACACTGTGTCCTAACAACTCATGGCTATTCCCGAGGGGCCATTGGCTCATGAGCCCACTGACACTGCATGATGAGGAGGATTGGGGTTGATTGTCACCCCCCAAACTAACGTCAGCCGCATCATGTGCAGGGCACCTGTTTTTTTCTGTGGGCTGCTCTCCTGGGGGCCTGGTTCAGGTTTCAGCATGATTTTCCAGAGTTCAACAACTGCCATCTCCCAGCCCTGGCATCCCACTGTAACACTGACTGAGTGACAGGACGCTACCTTTGACTGTCATGTGCTCTACAGCACTGAGCCTTTCTCATCATGGGGCTGTCATCAGGGTAGCACATCTACTGGAATAGCGGTCTTCTCTGTATGAGTGTGTGTGTGTGTGTGTGTGTGTGTGTGTGTGTGTGTGTGTGTGTGTTTATGTGTATGGAGCACATAAGCATTAGTTATGTTTCTTTTTTTATATATGTGCAGACGGTATGAGCAGCATGAATTTTTTTCCTTACATTTCAGCTGGCAGAATGATACAATTCATGAGTTTAGATTCTGTCCAGGGAAATAGAGAGTGACTGCACAGTGATTAAGCTCTAGTTCAATTTTGCTGAAAATTTAGCACTCCAAATACCAAAAACTTTCAGCATTATGATTAACATTAAAATCTAAAAATAACCTTTGTTACATATTTTGTTGAGTTGCGTACTTACGTTATCCTAAACAATTCCAACAATGATCAAACACAGAAAAAGTGTTTGAAAATGTTATTTTCCCTCAAATTAACGCTGCATTTCACTTTGTTGCTTTAACTTCAGGGAGTTGGCAAACGTGACTGAATGTAGCGTGAATTCAATTTTACTACATTAACTCATCTGTGAATCACGTAGATATATATATATTTTTTTATCATCGATGGTGGTTAAGACAACAACTCTGATGATCCCACGCTACTTACATTTTTGATTGAGACAACTACTGGCAAAAATGACAAGTGACATACTGTGCATTTAAAGTATTCATACAAGCAAATGTGAGTAAATCAGTGATTTTTAAACTGTGGCATGGATAAAGTAGTAATGATAGCTAATACTTTTGGCGTGGGTTCATTTAACTCTCAGTAACATTCACTGTTTTTTTATTCAACACTGGACACAAAAGCCTTCTGGGTGAAAGTCCTGTGCTTGTGTAACCCGTCCTACCACCCCCAACCTCCCCTTATGTGGACTTTGACACTCTATATACTGCTTTACTTGACTTTCTCCTTTGCTGCCTTAATAATTATGACGTCCTCAAGAGGTCGCCACCTAACGTGAAACCACGTATAGGTCGTATAGGCGGCTTCATACAGTCGATGTATATGGTTGATGATATCAATTAGACTGAATTGAATTTCTTATCAGAACCATTAGAATAACCTAATTTCCTTTGTACAATATAAACATTTCATATTTTCATCTTTCATAAAATGATCCTTGCATGCCACTTTGCACAGCAGTAATAAACTTACAATAACAAATCAGATTTCTTTGATTGATAATTAGGTTAACTTTGGGATGTAGTGCCATGAAAGTGTACTGCAACCTTGAAAAGACCATTGTTTTAAATTACCTCATCTGAATGTGTGAATTCATGTTACTTACAAGGAACGAATCTCTGTTCAGCACTGGCCTCAGGCTAAAGTGAAGAATTCATTCAAGTCCTTGAAGTGCACTATGTTTGAGAAGACTTAATTGAAGCCCTGGATTGGTGTTACAGTAAATGAGAGAAAATAGTTTAACACAAATTAATTTTTCAACACTGTGTGTTTGTGCTAATCCAATTCATGGTTGAAGAGTGGCATGAAGAAAACCTTTAGTTCAGCTTGTCTGTAGTCAGTCTTGGCCACTTGATGCAGTGTTCCAGGTTGGGACCCATCCTGTGGACACTGGCGCCCCTTTCATCAGATGTAACAAACTAAAGGTTCCCTGGCAGCAGCTACAGCACCCGGACTGCTCATCCTCATTCAAAGCCTCAGTCTTCAAGAGGCAGGAGAGGCCACTTGATAGAAACAACTGAATAAAACCAGACGAATACGATCCTGATGCTAAGCAGGTAAATGCAAAAGAATGAGCTGGCCTCTTTGTCACCTAGGAAAGAGCAAGTGGCTTTTGTATTTGTGAACGAGGCCGAGATCGTTCTATGAATACTCTCCTCGCTCGCCTCTCTGTGGGATTGAAATGCCAACTATCTCTCCATTCCACCCCTCGTTGCTCTCAGCCCCTCGCCGTCGCTCTCTAAACGCGAGGCCCTAACTTACACAACCCGAAAGAGAGACAGAGAGAGACAACACACAATTTTACACTTGTGTGCACACAAACAAATAAGGCAATATTGATTGGAGCCACGGCTGCATTCACACTGATGCTCCTCTCAATAGATCAGTCATGCTCTTGCAGCTTGCCCTGCTGCAGCCCTGCAGTTTAACACCGCTGGCCTGCTCCAGAGGACACATTCAATCCACCTGACACCTAAATAGCCCCAATAAGCTGACATACATGCACACTGTGCTCCTCAGAGCATGAACAAGCTCTGAAATTCTAAAGGTGATTGTTTACCTAAATGATGGCAATTCTATTTCTAATATTACAATAACAAAACTTTATTGATCCCTGAAGGAATGTTACACACACACTTGCTGGGCTCGGTCACAGAAGAGGAACCCCCAAAGTCGGTAATGTTTCAATGTGTCGCAATCTCAATAATCATGTGGCCGATTACTGATGTAAAAGGCAAAAGGCAATTAAACTAAATTAGCAATCTGAGAAGAATGCTCATTTGTGTATATCCGCGGCACTTAAGACATGTTATTACATCCTCTGATCACTTCACTGTTTATTTACAAGTATTCACATTTTCATAAATGTGTTTGTATTATCACATTAGGGGCACATGAGATAAACTCCCCTTCAGAGCTCAAGCCTCGATAGTCACACTTACTTGTAATCCAAAAGACACATTTTCAGTCTCAAAGTGTGGGAGCTGCAACAGTCCTGATTCACACCGCCACCAGCCCACAGATTGGCTGACGCCTCGGAGGGAGTGAAGGCTGAATCATAATGTGACTCTTCCTGCTGCAAAAGGGCCACGAGCATCCTTCCTCTGCCTGTCCTGAGGGGGGAGTTGGTTGATTCGGAGAATGTCAACCAGAAATGGCGTTTCACACATACAAACACATAAACACACACGTAATGCTTGTTTCATGCTTTTACAAATCTGCCGTTATACGCTTGCATGCTTCCAACTTGCATGTGTGTAAACATGTGCATGATACGAGCAGGAAATAGAGTGATATGCAATTTATGTTTGACCTTTTGCAGATCACGTTCTCCATAGCGCTGCTGTTGTCTCTGCATCTTAAGATAATGTGGGCTGTTTCTTCTGCTTATAGAACCATAAGACACATCTAATCTCTAATCCTTGTAATATTTCTCTCATTTGTTAATACATTTTCTAACCCCCCCCCCCCCCCCCCCACCCCCCCCCCCCCACCACTCACGCCCAGCCTTTTCCTCCCACCTGTGCAGTTCTCATGGAAGTTGTCTGCGGCTGCATCTGTTGCCTGCGTGGCTCGTCTGCGGATTAATGACTCATTAAGGAGGCTAGGGCCCCTGATCGGGGGTGTCACACACACACACACACACACACACACACACACACACACACACACACACACACACACACACACACACACACAGATGCTCACATGTATGTAGATATAAAAGCATGTAAAAGTCTCTTTTGTGTAAATAAATTCAAACACATGATTTCTGTTAGAATATGAAAGTCATACACTCACACATTGAATGATAAACAAAGAAGACATATTATAACAGATAACTTTATAAATTCTATAGTATATTAAATCTATAACAACATAACATCTATAACTACTGACTGATTGGTAAAGTCAGTGCACACTAAGCTGCATTTTCTCTCAATGAAATGTAACGAAGTAAATCTACTCAAGTACAATACAATTGTAAGTCACTCATTATTTCCATTTTCTGCTACTTTGACTAATAGCATAATAATATTGTATTTTTTATTCAGTAGGTTTATTTGATAACTGAACTTGCGAGTTACTTTGCAGATTTCATGCTGCATCAGAGCCAAAGTAGCACATTTTTAAATTATCTTTTAAGCTGCAAGAAGATAAAAACAAACACCCCAGAACACTGATTCCAATAATTGGGGAAAAAAAACAACTGTTAACAAACAATGAAAGACTTTATAAACCATTGATTAAAGCTGCTGCAAGTGTTATATTTTATTAAAATTAGTGTTAAATAATTCTGTATTCTAACAGTAATCAGTATTACAGAGTGTTTGGTCATTAAGGGCCTGTGTCCACATAACGTGGAGCCTTTTTCAGTTGTTCAACAGGGAAAGTTACCAACTCCAGCACTCCCGGTGACGGGTTATACTACCAAACAGGCCAAGCAATGAAAAATGCTGGAGGAAAGGAGTTGTGGAAGTGTGGTGACATAAAGAGGAGGGAGGGGATTGCTAACTGCAAAACAGACAGGAATTTAGCTAACACTTACTGCAGCCTTTAGCAAATTATGTTTTTAAACCTTTACAATTGCTTTATAAATGGTTTATAAAGCCTTTCATTGTTCCTCAGCAGCGAAATAACTAATAAATAAAGTTCAATCAACTATAAATTTACCATTTATTAATGATGAAGTGTTACACATGTAAATATATATAATTTACTTTAACTTTTTTAAATTTGGGTTTTTTTGTGCCCTTATTGATGAAAGTTTGAGATTATGACAGGACAGAGGGGATGAGACACAGCAAAGGGCTTTGGGCTGGAATTGAATCTGGGCGGACTCAGTCTTTTGTTGGCCTACATGTACAGAAAATAATTTTGAAGTACATTCATATAGGTGACCATCACCTTTACCAAAGTAATATTTTACACAATATCTTGACTTTTGGGTACATTTTACAACACTGGTTTCTCTCATATCCTGTATACTTCTGCTATTTCCTGTAAACAAGAGTCTTGGTGATTCTTGGTGAAGGACATTTTAGGGCTTAAAGGGAGTTATGTTTTGGGTGTGTTTGCTTGACTGACAGGTGTCTTAGCCTGGTCACAGTCAGCTGTAGTCGCTGCCACTTATTCCTCCTCCACCTCTGCTTTACCAAAGCGTCCTCCTTTTTAACCAAAATTGGATTTTGTGGCTCTTGCATGGTTCGCCTAGCAGTTAACTCAAATCAAGGCTCGAAAACATCCTGTCAGGAACCTTTGAGTGATGGCACACATGATAAATGCATGTTTTTTCAACAGTCTGTGATCTGTGCCCACAGTTATGCCAAAGTCACCGCATATAAAGACAGTAGTGTTGCTATCCGGTCTCTGGAATTTAAATCTCTTTTCAGCTGGATGTGAGACTGATGATTTAATATTCTGAGGTTATGCAGTAAATCACATCATCGCCACTTGGGTCTCTCATCTTCATCAACTGACAAAATGATGTAGGGCGGAAAATAATGATGTGATTGGATGACCGCAAACTACTGTATGTGAGACCAGAGATCGGGTGTTGCTGTGTTTATTATGAAAGCCTTACAGTACACTAGAGCTCGGAGGAAGTTATTTAGTCAAAGAAGTGTTATCTCCGTTGGATTCTTTTCCTGTTGTCATCTGTTATGTTCAACGAAACATTTATTTTCTTGAAAGCAAGCCACTCCTCACGAGCACCTGGACACAAACACACACAACCCTGAGCTGCTCTGCCCAACACCTGCACTGTAACACTAAGGTGTTTACAGGAAACACCATCTCCGTTGCTCTTGTGTTTTCCCCTTCAGGCCCCGCGGGGATAGAGGCCACCTCACTATCGAGCAGCCCTGTATGTGTCTGCTCATGTAGGACATGCCCCGTACATGCACGCACAGCCAGCATCTCATGCCTGAGTGAGTCTGCTGGCGGGCCCTGGGCTGGGAGGGCTGCCGAGTGCAGCCTGTACGGGCAGGAAAGAGTTAAACCGCCACATTCCTGAGTTCAGAGGCTGTAACTAATATTGGAGTTTATTAGTGGAGGAGTTGGAGGCTGAGTGCAGCGTAGGTGTTCGCATCTGGAGGAGTCAGTGTCTGCCTCCCTCTCTGACAAAAGCGCACACACACACATGCATGCAAGCATTCTGACACAAGAACAAGCATAGACACACACACACACACACACACACACACACACACACACACACACACACACACACACACACACACACTTATGGACGGTTAAAAAAAAAAATGCATGGAGACAATAACAGACACACCTGCATGAGCTCTCCTGTTACTGCTCACCTGTGTTTAGCAGATTGCTTCTCAGTCTGTTTTTAACCCTCAGGTTAGTGGTTACATATCATTACTTTCATACATAATCAACAGTTTCAGTGAAGTATAACAGAAACCTGTCAGTATTATATTTACTTTGGGTTAATTGTATTTTATAGTGGGTTACTGTACTTATGACTACTTATTTGATTAGGTTTCTTGGTATCTTCTGTTTCTGTTGGGTAAATACAGCGCTCATTTGAATTAAAGAAAAAAATCTGAATATATTAGTGTTTATTTTGAAAATTAAAATCTATGCGAAAATCAATTTAAACTGATATACCCCATTTAAATTATCCATTTTCTTTGGGTGGGAGCAAAATGAAAACAATTAGCTTTATGTAAACACCACAAAAACACAAGAATGAAATGTGTGGATGAGTCAAATGATATGCTGAGCTGAGAGGGCATGATAAAAATAACAGATTAGGAATATGTTTAAAGCTGAAACAGATTCCCCCTCTTAACGGTTCCCTGTGGTATTACTGTTGGCACCGCTGTCGCAAAGACAGCATCAACAACATGGCTACCGCTAACAGCCTGGCTCCTGTCCAAAGCAAAAAACAACTGTAAGAATCCCTGTTTGACCTCAAAACCCTGATCTCAGTGCTATCACAGTGAAACATTTGGTTCCATTAATAAGTAGGCAGGTTTTCTTACTTACCGATCTAGTCAAAAGAATGCCGGTTTTGAACCATCTCAAGTCCTGGAGGTAAGAGAAAACACATGCCAGCGAGGGAACAGACTTTGACAACACCGGCGCTCTCCATTGAGTGAATGCTCGTCCATTCACTCTTGTTTTACCTCGGTTTCTATCACCCTTTTTCTTTTGCAGTGCAGAGTTTCCACAGTTATTCTAGTTGTTCCAGTGTTACCTGGGGATAGCAACCGGGGAAAACAATGCCTCTTCCTGTTTTGGTTGCGCAATGGCATTTTTGCAGGAAAAATTCCGTCTGATGGGGAGGCCAAATAGCATAGCGAAAGCAAGGTTGATAGGGAGCCAATCTATATGTGGATGGCGTCATTTTCCTACAGCCAATACACTGTGCAATCTGTATTTACTCTACTGTGATAAGTTAAAGCAAAATTGTCTAGTTCAAATGACAATCCTTTGTGCTCGCTTGCACATTCCCAAGAATGTTGGAATATCCCTTTTATCTAATTTAGACATGAGTCTTTTACTTTGCTAAAACAGGACAGTAACACTGCAGGTCCCCACACTTGCACTGCCCATTCAGATTGGTGTTGTGACGTGAGCCAGTTAACCACACATGTTTTTCTGTGCAACTCCATAAATATCTCGCTCTTGCTTGTGGTGTCTGAAATTGCTATTTGCATAGCTCTTAACATAGTATTGCTGTAGTGTGAGCCGTGCCTTGAATGGCAGAAGGGAAGAGGAGCAGGGTTAACAAGTGCATGGCAACAGCCCACAGTGCAAAGCTTGTCACTCACAGAGAGGGAACCCCAGACTGTTCAGCAGCCTATGAAGTGACACGGCGATGTGGAATGTGACTTTCAGGTTTGAGGAGCTCTGAAAGGGCACAAGTTTAGCATCTTTCCTCTCTTTCCCCTGCCTGGTACATTCCTCTCCGGTGTGCTGGAGGTAGGGAGTTGTTGCACACACACACACACACACACACACACACAGGGTTATATCTGGATTTCATCACCACTGATCAACCCTGCTGCCTGTTAACTCACACACAGAGAGAGGTAAGTGAGGCAAGAGCTCTTTAAAGCGAGAGCTGTCACATTCAGTGTTTAAATACTGATTTTTAGAGGGGATGACAAGGGGTGTGGTACATCAGAACCACCAGGACATTTTATAATGAGAGCTGAAGTCACTGGTTTGTCTCTCATTAGTCAGCTGTTCTGTGGTTGATGGTGATTTGTATGCACACATTACGGAGACAAAGTTTGGCTGCAGATCATGCGGCTACTTGGACCATCCAGTGAGCAGGTCTTCACCGGGCGGCTAAACAAGACTTGTTCAGAGCCGAACCTATTCTCTACAATAAACAACACCTCTGATTTACTTTTTCCCTCTATTGTACCATTTGGTAATTAAATACAGATACAGTGAATGCTAATTGGAAGGGGGAAACACTGCCAAAACCCATTGTTGCTGTCCAACAGCGCAGCAGCCAGATTTGAAGAGACTGAAATTCGCACCCAACAAACAGGTTTTCACTTGTCTGATTCTGGGTCTATTTCAGCGGAAAACAATGGGATAATAACTGAAAGAGAAAAATATTGACAAATATCCCCTGCAATGTATGATTGTGGAGCACCATTCGTTTATTGCCTCAGCCCCCTCCTCCCACTCCCACCTCAATCCCCCACATTACAGCCATTTACCTAATTGGATAAAACGACTCCTGGATGTAAGCCAAAGGGGTTTTATAGTCCGTGTTTGCGATTCGGATGTTTGATTATAAGCTCTCTTTGATAATTACTCCCAGTTTGCTACCAGCCAGCCGGGCCCACTCTCTTTATCGCTTCCTCACCGTGCTGTGAGCAGCAGTTGTGTTTGCCCAAAATCAGCCACCGGGCTGTAAAAGGTACCACAGCATGCCTTCTGGGCCCAACATCATAGGCGTGTTTCGTGCCCAGTTTACCGAGGCTAATTATCCCTAATTCGAGGTAATGGCGTGATCAAGTGTGTGCTATTATCACAGATCCCCACTCACCCTCCTCTTTTAAACTGCTAGTCCTTCAAAGGTTAGCATTCCCTAGCTTTGTTGTGCTTCTGCTGATTGGTCTCCTGTTTCCACTTCCTCCACACTAACACACTTCATCCTTTATCCCCATCTGTTCGCTCCAGCTCAAACCGCTCTACATTCACATGCATCTGAAACACAGTTAATGCATCAAGGACTCATGATTGTAAGTGAGAGAGATAGCTGGCCTCACCTGCATCGGCCCTGAGGGGGTCCTTGAAGCTGATG
The DNA here is from genome assembly GCF_965226575.1 of Pagrus pagrus. Classification (NCBI taxonomy): domain Eukaryota; kingdom Metazoa; phylum Chordata; class Actinopteri; order Spariformes; family Sparidae; genus Pagrus; species Pagrus pagrus. Next base: position 25,696,800 of record NC_140192.1, on the reverse strand, counting down.
TGGTTATCAGTGCGCTGAGAGGGAAGGAGACATAATCCATTCTGTGGCACATGGGGGTCTTTCATCGACCTTCCCTGCTCTGAAAGAATCTTTCCTGCAGGTCTCACCCAGGGCTGTGATATGGCCAGTCCTCACCATCCCTCCAGCCCGACTGATATGGCCCAGCTCTATTAGGTCTTGTCTGCATGCTTGAGCTCATGTCAGTTATGGAGCCTCTCTACCCAGAGGGCATCGGTTGGCAACTCTGGAAGGAAAAGACCCCAAGGATATAGTGAAAAGTTGGACATTATTATAACTTAGCACACTTTCTGGGGCGCTCAGAAGCAGTTCTTTCCTAATTATTCTTGGTTCAAACTTTAAACTTTTTCTCCACTTCTGCCTCACACACAGATTGAAAGGTTAGTACACACGTTAATCATTCACATCTGTTTCCATTTTGTTTTTGGTTTTCAGACTGAAGCTGGGGATCTGATGTACAATTTTTCTCCATTTTTTGAATTAGAGAAAATAATGCACGTTGGAGTTGTTTTGACACCCAAAGAAGGGTTGACCCCGGATTTTAATTACACCTGCCTCTTTTCATCTCCTTCTCTCTATCGCTCTTTTAAAAAAAAAAAAAAACGCCGTCTGAGATGAATTCATACTGAATGCTCTTCCTGTACCTCACTTTCTGTCACACTTGCATGCATGCGTGCATATACAAACACATAAACACACGCACACATGCACACACGCAGCACCAGTGATTACCATTGTTCTAATCCTTTTATTTTATTTCCCTCCCCATCGTTGCCTGCTCTTTGGCAGCCGGCATGCAAATGTGGTGGGTAATGAGCAGAAAAAGGCATTGAGAAAGAGGGGGTAGGAGAGAGAGAGAGAGAGGGAGAGACAGAGAGAGAGACAATTTCTATGCCTCTGAACAATCAAAAGAGCAGCACACCCCCATTCTTTGTACTTTCCTTTGGCTTGCGTGTGTGTGTGCATGCGTGTGTGTGTGTGTGTGTTGGTGGATGGGGGTGGCGGTGGGGGTGGGGGTGCTGTTGCTGTCATGTGTCTGACAGATATTGAAGATAATTGTGCGCTTTCTTCGTCTTGCCTGTGTAATTCCACCGCTGCTGCAGCCTGAACAACACTCACCTGGGCAGAAGAGGAGGGTAAGGCGGATGCGAGAGGGAGTTGCGGAGAGCGGGGGGTGGGGTGGGGGTGGGCGGGTGTGTTTGGTAAGAGGAAGAGGAGTGCACTCCGGTTACTGCTGTTAGTGAAATCTATTTTATAGTCAGAGTGGATCCATGGGTATTGTCCTGTTGAAGGTGTTCAGCTGCACTGAATGCTAATGGAAGAAGAGATAGTCTGTATGAACATATAGGTGTGTTTAGGTGTCCTTAGAAAGTTTGCCAAGTCTATGGTTCCCTCAGTGGGCAAAAAGAGTCCCAGTGGTGCTGAAGGGGGGAAAGCACTCCGGGAAGTCACGGAGACCCAAGTTGCAGAACAGGTGTCTCAATGGGTGGAATACATTTGAATGACAAAAACCCAGGAGAGGATTATTCAGGCATCTCCAACCCTGGATGGAGGGCATCTACTATTAATGAGATGGAGGGATTCAGATTTCCAGACCAGCTCCTGGCTACGCATGGGAGCTCTGCACTGTTAAAATGTTGACTCTGGGGAACAAAAGGATTCAGGTGGGTTCGTGTCCTGGAAGTTCCTCAGCATTAGTTATGATGAACTGCTCACACTGAACAGTCTTCAGGCACTGGGACATTTTTACCTTTATGCATAACGTCTACTGTGAAGAGCAAGTACAGTAATCTCGGCTATAAATGACATCTTTTTGCGAGACTTTTCTTTGACAGTGTCTGCGATGTGGATGACAGATTGAAATGGGGAAACTTAAAACAGAAGAGATTCACAAATGAGCATTATTAGTGTTCTACTCTGCAGGGTTAAACAAGAGACATGCAGAGGTGGGAAGTAAGAAAGTGCAAAGACTTTGTGACGGTACTTCAGGTATCTGTACTTTACTTGAGTTTTTATTTTTCTGACAACTTTTATTTTTCCTTTTTTCTACACAAATATCTGTACTTTCCTTACATTTTCAAAACAGGCTTGTTACTCTAGTTTTAATGTATCTGAGGTGAATTATCGGTTATTTTTATGTTGCAAGACGTAGCAAGACAAACGGCGTAAAGCACGCAACAAGACCTTAAACGGATAGAGAGGGAGGCTCGAATGGGGAGAAAAGGCATGTTGTGACCAAGGGGGCAACACGAATGACACCGAACCAGGCAACACTACCGACAACGCCGGAGCAGATTCTGAAAAGTAAGACATTCCCCACACATGACCCTTATTTTAGCTGTCGGCTCGATGAAGTTATACTTTTTAATTTTATACTTTGAGTACATTTCAGAGCCTGTACTTTCTTACTTTTACTTCAGTAATGAAGTTGAATCAGTACTTCTTCTTCTACCCTTTTCCACACAAGTATCTGCACTTCTACAGTAAAGAATGAGTGTACTTCTGACACCTCTGGAGACACGCACATACATTCGTGCGCACATTTCAAATACAAAAACACTCAAGTGAGCACAAGTCAAACATGTGCGGACAAAATACGATGACCCAATGACCGCCTGCACTCTGGAATGCATTTAACATACTTTGCCTTGATTAAAGATACCTATCACCATCTGAGTCATCTTGATGAAGCAAAGTGCTGCAACAGCCGATTGAAACAAGCTGAGAATTATTGTTGGTACCGAATTGAAGGGAAATAAAAAAAAAAAAAATGAAAGAAACAGAACTTGAACTCAGCCCCTGCATCTGTTGTTTTTTCCTAAGTTCTAGGAAAGCTGGGGAATGGGAAGAAGGCCGACTTCAGCCTCGCTTCTCCTCCTCCTTTCAGCCCAGACTTCTTCAGTGCTTCCACTGACCCCTCCTCTTTTAGGCAATGCTGAAAACACTGGAATATGCAGCCAAATCAAACAATGGTGGGTCCCATTGCTAAGCAGTGTCTAGAAGGACTGGGCCGGCCTCCAAGCCTGTGGTCACTGGAAACACTGGTGAATGCTGGGATAATACTAGGCTTTAACAGAAGCAGCTCTCTTTCCCCCCCTCCTCCACCCACATGTACACACTTGCGCGTGCACAGACACACACACGGACACTAAAGCACGCTCAGAGGCCGATCTGTGCCCGGCTGCTCATCACTGATTCCTATTTTGCTGAGTTCTGATGCAACACCAGCTGTAGAGGCTCATTTGTTGTTCGAGCCCAACACTTACTCATCAAAGTGTTTCTGATTCCTCTGCCATGATGATACGGAGTATATTTACAGCCCAGAGGTGAGGTCACCTGTCCAGCGTGAGGTCAGACTGTGACTGTGGTACTGTATGAGGTGGCTCTGGTGTCCGTCCAGGACTCCATTCAATCAATGGGCTGCAAGTTCATCCTCTAATTACTGCAGTGGGCGCCCTCACCTTCTCTTTGCAACTTATCAATAACACACTTCCTTTTCTTCCCCGGGAGCCATAAATCTTTGGTGCTGAGCCTCCTTCAGTCTCCAAGTAAACGGCCTAGAGGAAGCCTGGACACATGTGTTAACAATCGTTGACAGGTCTGCCCCCCCTCCTCTGGTAAAGGCCGTTGGAGAAGGGAACGTGTTTACGTGTTCTTGTTGCTCCACTGACTTAACAGCATTGCTGTTTGTCTCCATAGTTCTTGTTTCTCTCTGTTTCTTTACCTCTCTCTCTCTCTCTGTCTGACTCTCTCCGTCTCCCCTTCTGTTTGTCTCTATATGGTCCTTTCTCTTCGTTCCCCCTTTCTCTCTCTCTTTTTCTGCCAGAGGGGCCAGGATTATGTCTAGAGTAGGGGGAGATAACCTGTAGGCCATGGATGAAGGGATTTAGAAGATGGAAAAGTTTTCTTTTTTTAGTAAAGGTAGGAGGGAGGGCAGAATGATGCTGAATGCAGCACGGAGGTGTTGGATTTATCACCGTATGGAAGGTGGGGTACGAGGGAGAGAATGACGCATGGTCGAAAAGAGGAAAACCCACCCAGAGCACATGCTCGTCATTCAAATACAGACATGATACTCACAAAATAAGCATCTTATGATATCCATTATAGCCGCAGCAACAAAAGGAATTACAGGCTCCTAATCTTAGAGCATAGGTAATTCTCGAGGGTCCTCAGCACTGCGGGGAAACTGAAAAGTTAACAGCGACAACCTGTGTTCTATAGATAGAGAAAATTAAGGAGAGAAAGGGGAGTAATAGTTAATGTGAAGGATTAGAGAACCGGCTGAAAACGCAACGAGGCTTTCTCTCGTCTCTTTTATCTCAAAGGTGCAGATTCGGAGAGTTGACAGAAGGAAAAAAGGGTCACGTCATGGCGCTCCTGTGCATACTTATGCATGCACATTTGCGCGCACACGCCGGCGTGCAATCGCACTTATACACACACCGTGTTTTGAGGGCATTTTTTTTGTCGCAGTCCTTTTCTTCTTTCTCCCCTACATAGATTGAGACAGCGCTGAACAATGAGCTTGTGCAGGTTGAGCGATTGCAGCGTCCAGGTGATGCTCCCCAGACACATCCCAGTGCGCTGTCCTACAGCTGAGAGCTCCTGCGGCTTTGAACCCAAACAGGGTGTGGCAATCCCATTACCTGCTCGTCCTCTGCTGTCTGTTCGCTGTAGCACCGCAGAAGAACAGGGCTTTAAATGGGAAGGTGGTGCTGTGGGCAAGCTGACATGCAGAGGTGCAATATACACCGGTGTCTTACCATTTAAATTACAAGAGCGTGGTGAGATATCAGTGCAGGTAGAGGGGTGCAGCTGATGGAGGTCGTACGCTGGATGCACCCTGCACCACTTATGCACTTCCCTCCTACACACAACATGTGTGGTGCATGATGTGTACAACAGGAAATAAAGATGGCCTTAACTTAATTACATTTTTCATGGAAGGGTAACGTGATCCTGTTTTTTAACATTTACAGAAATAAAACCAAGATTCTTTCTTTGAAATCATAAAAAGCTGATGTCCAGAGCATGCACTAATATTTTCCAGTTTCATACCCAATAAAAATATAGAATTTTTTCCCGTGTAAGATGATACTCTTATACTGAGCTAGGTTGTTTTGTAGATTGTGTCCTACTGTTGTAGCAACCCTGGTGTGTCTATTTTGGAGAAAAAGAAAATATGCTTAAACAAACATGCATAGCTATTTGTATGAGTGTGTGTAGTGTCTCTATGTGTGTGTGTGTGTGTGTGTGTGCTAGGATACAGTACATATGTGTTTGCATGCTCCCGCAATGTGCAACGCATTAAGTCCTGGCAGTCCGTCCACATACATAAGTTTGATTCATATGTACAGTAGTGCTCCAAAAGGCTGGTTTTCTTTCCAGGAGTTGCCAAAGATGACTCACTTTAGCACTCAGGATACTCTGTCGACGGGACTCTGAATGCGCTTTTCAGACTACGAGGACAAACAGGAGAGCCAGTGGTCAGTGACAGCAGATACATCTCTGACCGTGAGCCTCTGCCGCGCTTCAAATACAGTTTCCTGCCTTGTTTTTGCTGGATCACAAAGCAGAACGTCTTGAGATCTTGCCCAGAATTCGCTTTCTCTCTTTTATCCCTCGTGTTGTTGTGGCTGATGGCGGTGTCTGGATGTGTGTGGGAGAGAGGAGGTGAGTGCAGACTTGGCGCGTGGCCTGAGTCCCCACTGTTCACAACGTATCATGCCAAGGTTCTTTTAATTAGGCTGATCAAGTGTTTTGTGGGAACCGGACCCACGCTCCATGCCACTAACACATCCTCAAGCACGACTCCCACTCCCCCTCTGCATCCCTTTATCTTTCACAGGTTTCCTTTGGAGCTTTTATCTCCTTTTATTATCACATCAGAGGCACTGGCTACATTTTCCCTCACTGGCTGCCAATGGATGTTTTTACCTGTAAAGTTTTCCGATATCACATTAATACTGCTTTTGTTTCATTTGGATAATCAACAGTGAAATAATTGCTTGTATGTGCGGTTGTACAACACAGAGACGAAACCCATTTTCAAACTGATTTGTGAACATTTTTAATAATGCATGTGTGTGCACAGCGGACGATGAGTTTACTGTGCAACCTTCAGAATTGATCCCAAACTGTTGTATTTCTGAGTGTAAACAGTCAGAATGTCTGAAGGCAGCGATAAGATAAATAATGATTTCTTTTCCTGACGAGGCTCAAATGTTCACTGGACACAAGACATGCGAGCTGCGAAAGTCATAGAGGCCCCAGAAAAAAACAAATGAGCATTTGGTAAGGTAATTATCTTTATGATTCAAAAACATTAGCACTCTCAGATTTTTCTTTTCTTTCTGTATGTTTTGAAAGAAAATAGCACCTGTGCATCGGCCTCCCGGAGTGTGCTGTCCGTCAGCGGGATGTTGTGTGCTGCTGTTGTTCAAGGTTGCCACGGTAACTGTCCTCTTTATTTCTTAGGGGGGCCCACAGGCTTTTGGGTTGCATATTTTATGCGTGGAATGTAACTCCCAGAAAACGGGAAGGTGGTGCGGAGGGGGGGGATACAAAGTACAAGTGGAGCAGCTGATTTTAGAGTAGATGTGCACAAACCCACGTCTCTGTGCATATCTACTTAACAGACATGATATAATAACAACTGCTGTCATGGAGTTAGGACCAAGTTTTGCTCTTGGGCAGAGACAAATGAGCATTACGGGAGGAGTGTAAGCAGAGTGTACTGCTGTGGCAGTGGCACCTCTATACCAGTGATACATTTGCCTGCTCTCTAGTGACTCCTACAGCATTTTTCCCCTCTGTGTCTGTGCTTTTTCTTATGGAGCTGTGAATTCAGTGACTCCACTTGTACATGATCAGTTAGAAAACTGAACAAATACTACGCCAGAGTAAAAAACTATGTTGGGCAAATACAGGTAATTAATGACACTATTTCACTGCTTTACCTCGATAGAGAACAGGTTTGAATCAGTAGAACTGCTTAACAAGAGCTGAATAAGAGAGCATGAAACCTCTATTGCCAACAGTAAAGGCTTCTATGATCCAAACCTTAAAGGATAAGTTCACTGAAAAATGAAAATTCAGTGAGTATCTACTCACCCCCATGGAAAATCAGGTGAAGTTTTGTAGTCCAAAAAACATTTCTGGAGCTTCACAGCAAAACGGCGTTGCAGCATTCTCTGAAAGAACGGAAGTAGATGGGGACTTACTTAACGTTTTAGTTTACAGTAAAGAATTCAGCTTAAAAAAGGTGTAAAGAACATCTTTTCAAATCAATTTGGGGTTTTCAGAGAGTTGGACTAAGCCATGCGATCTGTATGCATCTTTTTTTTTATATATATTATAAAAACAAGTCCCCATTCACTTCAGTTGTTTAGGTCAATGCTGCAGCACTGTTGTGAAGCTCCAGACATTTTTTGTGAACTATGAAACCTCACTTGATTTTTCATTGTAGTAGATCATTTTCCTTTTCGGGTGAACTCATCCTTTAATGTTGACTAACAGTTTTTCACATATCAGCAAGAAAAAAAAAAAAAAAAAAGGGGGCAAGAACAAGATTTATGGAGCAGGAACATTTCCTTTCAAGTAGCATTATGGCAAGTGCCACATATATGGTATTTTCATTATTTATCAACAAAGTGGACCCTCCCTGGCCCTGAGGACCCCCACTATCCCCCACACATACACACACCCACATATCAAGTAAAATAAGTTAAAGCCTCTCATTACAAGCTCGGGCTCGGTGTCCCCTGGGAGTCGTGGAGATGAGATCCTGAGCTGTAACATCCCAAACACCCCTCCACCTCCTCCACCACCACCTCACGGTCTACTGACCAAGTCCTGCCATGAAATACAAGCCCGCAGAGGTCGCAGTGATTGACCTCTGTCGTAAAACGCCAAGTGTGATGCATGCTCAGACGCTGTCTGCTCACAGATCCACAGCTAGCTGTGAATCGTGTAGCCATGTGGGGCTTTGTAGAGTATGTTTGTGATTGTTTCTGAATGTGTTTGATATTCTTTGGTGAGTGGATCCATCCAAATGGTAATATTTACTCTTCAGCACATGTGCCAAATATTGCAGCAGATTACTGAGGGGGATCTTGAAGCATGTCCTTTTTTTTCTATTAAAATATATATATTTTCCCAAAAACTTGTACTTGTGTGTTTATTTATGTGGATCAACTTTTGTGTGGACAGATTTCCGAGTAAGCATGCCACTGCGTTGGTTTCTCTCTTGCTGAGCTCACTGGTTTGCATTGAATATCCTTCTATCCATCCTGTATTGCAGGGATAAGCTGGGAGGAAATGAGCCATCGCACAGAAATGCAGCTTCGGTAAAACGCAAAAACTGTTTGAGTGGGTCAAAAAGAGTCTATTCTCATGTCCTCATCCGTCACCAGCTCTGTCCCTGGTGTGTCTGGCCTGGGTGTATGAAGTCCCATAACACCGGGCTGCGTCTGAACACCATCTAAAGAGCAGCACTGGCTCTGTATATAAACACTGAGTAGGAAATGATTTCCAGACCCCGCTTTCTTCTCCATCCACCATACTTGTTAAGTCTCTCCCTTGCTGAACGCTTTCTGCTCATCTGGAGAGAAAAGATTTAGACATGTATATCTAAGACTTGAGCCCAAATGGTGCAATATATGATCGTGTGTACATCCACCTTCTCTTTTTAGGTTCCACGTCTCCTGTCAAGGTGGATGGTAGTCACCGGGGTGGATGTTGGATGTGAATGCAGGAGCAGTATGGTCATCACTGCTGGCATACAGAGGAGTGGGGGGGGAAGGACAATAGAGGTGAGCTATCCTCAGGGGGAATCTCACGGGGGTAAATGAAGAAGGGCTGTGTTGCTTTGGTTGAGAGGTCAGTGCTTAGCATGCAGGTGAACTCTTTGTGGAAGCACGTGGAAAGCCTAACTGTATCAAGGCAACTTAGAGTGTGAGAGTCAGCAGTGGACAGGGCACCTTGTTTAGAAACACTGATATGAAATGATAACAGGCTTATACCCTCTGTTGTGTTCACTAGTGGTAATGCAGCGGAGAGTTTGTAACAGTAAAAACCCTGCAATGTCCTCAGTAAAGATGTGTGTGTGTGTGTGTGTGTGCGTGTGTGTGCGAGGTGTGTCCTAATGAAATTCAGTATCGATTTGGGCAAAATAGACTTTATACATCATTCATGCTCTCTATCAATCACACCCTGCTAAGTTTTCCAAAGCTGTTTGTTTTAGAAGAGTAGAGAGAGAAAAAAAAACTGGGAGCAGAGCAATAATTACTTTGAAGAGATTGTTTTAAAGTCTTTCCTTTAGCCTTTTCTCAAGGTGTAACAAGCTTATCTGTCAAAGACAATGTCCATTGAATGGACTGCTTAATTTAAAATTGATTGAGGTTCTTTTTGGTTTAGGTGGGAAAAAACTCTGTTCCGCAGACCTGATAGAGACTTGGGAATTTAAAGCTCCGCCAAGAGACAGGTCACAGTAAGACAAGGCAGATGGTGGGAGAAGTATATCCCCGAAGAGATAAAGATGCATTCGTCCCTGCTGAACGCCTCCACCCAGTAGTGGAGATAGTGCCATCCTCTCTTTTGTACGGTTTGGTGGATGTTAGAAAAATCCTATAGGGTGGATACAGACAAAAAGCAAAGAAAATAAACACAGGACGTGGTAACCTGACACAGGAAACCCAGTGAATGCTGGGAGTGAGCAGTGAACCGCACTTCCTGTAGGACAGCACAATGGTACGCGGTGGCCCCAGATTCCTTAAAGAGGCTGTAGTCGCAGGGACAAGGAAGGGCAGCCTGTGTCCTCCGGCCCGGTGCTGATAAGAGCATAGATAGAAATGGCATTTATGTCGCTCTCACTGCTTTGGGAAAACAAAACATCCTGAGGTTGCCTTGGTTACCCATTTCATTAAACATTAAAGAGCAAATAACAAGTGAAAGCATTCATTGCAAAGTCTCATGCCCAAGGGGCTCAAATACAGACGCGGAGGACAAACACTTCCAATGGGCGGGAAAATATAATATATATTATCAATTTGTCCAGTAGCAAGAAATCATCCTAGTTTTCTCCAACACGTGGCTGTCTGGTGTTTCTACTGTTTCTGTCACTTCCTTCCCTCGTTTGGCTTCCGATGTCCTCTCCGTTGGTTTTGCACCTGCCCTTTTGAGCAGCAAATCCTCTTCTTTTAAGTTGGTGGTGCAGTCGCAGCACTTTGAAAGGGGCGTAAGACAGTTTATTACAACCACTTGGACAGGTCCGTGTCTTAACATACATTAGGTGGACCGACACAATTGTGAAATTAAAATCATGCAGAAAACTTCCATCACCATCAGCTGATAAATTGGTTCTGCGTCAACTACCTTCCAACATAATGTACTTCACCTTTTCAATAAGACATAAATGAACTGCGGCAGGTATTTATTTACCTTTTCCTGTAGCATTAGCGTAATGAAAGTCATAATTTTGACTTTTATTATGTTGAACTGCCAAGATCTGTGGAGTTGCTGCTTTATTTGCTGCAGTGTTGATGCACTCTCTGATGTAAGCTACCACAAAAATCTTCTGGTTATTGCATAAAGAAGGTTTATATGAACGTTTCTCCTGATTTGGCAGAAAATACCAAATAGCTCCCGGTGCCATTGTACCACTCTGTTATTGTAAAGATGACAATTACAACATGAGCTTTTAACGGATATTAGTAAAAGACTGTTAATCAACATCGTTGCAGTAAAGTCAAAATGTGACTTCCATTTGTTAGAATAAAATATTTACGACTTTTTACAACATTTAAAGCAGTGTGTGGTGTTTTTAACCAGGTACATTCGTCATATTTAGCTTTTTTTTAACTCACAGAATCAACAATGGATAATGGACAGTTATTGTTTGCTGGGAATTAATAAATTCAGGAGGATTAATAGATCTAGTCAGATGGAGATGTATCGTCATTGTTTGAGATTGATTTAGGTTACAGTTTTGTATTATCTATATGTGACCCAAACTATAATTTGGCTCTGCAGGGCAGTACTATTTAACTGGTGCCTAAAACCAGGGGTGGAGGACGGGCAGCTGTTTCCCAGGAGGTAGAGCAACAAGATACTGAACCCCAAAGTGCTCCTGATGGCTGTTCAGTCACTGTGTGAGTGGTCGTGTGAACATAGACTTATTGTGGGGTTAGGAAGCGCAGTATTGCTCCAGAGCAGGTCAGCAGCTTGCATGGCAGAGGCTGCCATCAATGCATGAATGTGAATGTGTGTGTGCGTGGACGAATGTGTCGTAAAGAGTCTGAGTGATCAGTGGACCAGGAAAGGGGTATTTCAATGCTTCTGCTCAAGTACTGTACTTAAGTACAATTTGTGGTACTTAAGTTCTTTGTCATACACCCAACACTTAAGGTGAAGCCATCATCGGGAAATACATTCTTGTTCTCAGTTTTGTACTTTACTTTACTTCGGTATTTCCACTTTCTACTATTTTATAAATATACTACACATATACATATACCACAAGTATGAGGCAAAGATTGTTACTTTTTACTCATTTATATTTAATTTATTCCTAAGTTATTTATTAACTGCCAGATTCATATTAATAATACAAAATTTGTATTTGTATAAATAGATTAGGATGAGACTTTAATATCCCCTGAGGGAAAATGATTATATATATTTTGGTGTAACACTTTTTTCCTTGAGTAAACTTCTAAATGTAGCAACTTGTGTGTATTTTTACACGGTGGTACTGCTCTTAGTGCCTTTGGGCTGCGCTGTATATACACTGCAAAAAGTACCACAATGAAGTATAAGTACGTCTATCTGCAGATCTGACAGAGTGTCAGTGACTGGTCTACCCCTCCTCCTCCTCCTCCTCCTCGTCCTCCTCCCCCCCTGACCTCTCTTTGCCTCCTCCTATAAGCAGTAGTGTAAAACATTCTTGTGGCAATATGGTCTCATTGGCGCTGATTGTCTAAACATTAAAATAACTCGCTTTCAAATTTGGAAACTCAGAACATTAAATACATGTTGGGTCGGTGTGCAGCAACTCCAAAAGAGGCTTGTAATATTTCAGCCCATATAAGGTGAGTGTGACTTTCCAGCCAGCTTGGCATGTTTAAAGTAGTTTGTCTGTGTAGAGGGAGGAGATCAAAGGCTTACTCCCAATAAAGATATATCTTCTCTGTAAGAGAGAGAAATATAGCTTGTTATCCAAAATTATTAATGTGAATATTAAATGTGTCTCTTTCCCCACTACTCTCTCTCGCACACACACACAAAGTCAAGGCACAGAAATAGTGCTTGATGTCTGTTAATTTTTTTTTCTAAATGCCACGTCTTTGTGCCTTTTCCATGATACCCACACAACCCAACAGAAAAAAAAAACCCCATGGAAGTGGGATGTCTGTGCCTCTTATCTGGCTGTTTTGTTTTGTTGTTGACCCCGTAGCGTGAGTGTGTATTCACGGCCAGTTCCTGCAGGCCCTCCCTGTCAAACCAGGCATGCGTGTTAGCTCGCCCACACCTATCTGCGGCATTGTCCATTCAATATGATTATCGCTGACCCACACCGCCTCCTGTCTCCGGGGCTCACATGAACCAGTGCTTCCTCCGAGGAAGGAAACGTTCGTTACCCAAGGGCCAGTGTCACACGACTACACTGTACAGACCCAAAAAAGCATGTTCGGCTGAAAAATGTGTCCGCAATCTGATCTTTTACGCTCCCTTCGTGGATTTCTTTGCGCTCTCTGATTCCAAGTTCACATAAAGAGCCATGAATGTAATCCACTTCAGCAACACTCTCTTGATAGCTCATACTTCTCTCCAATCCCCCCCACTTCTCTCTCTCTCTCTCTCTCGAACACACACATACACACTGACACATGCACAAACAGTTGGGCAGTGGGACTACGAGGGAGAGGGAGATCATTTGTCTCAATCTGCAGTGATGATAGTTTATCAGAGCCTGGAGGAGTGGAGTGGGAGCAGGTGGTGGAAGCAGGCTTTGTAAGGAGACCACAGTAATCAGATCTGCAGCTCAAGTCAGAGCTGGGGGAGACCTGCGCCGACCCACCAACCACCCAACCACCCAACCAACCAACGAACAAACCAACCAACCAACCGACTGCACGGGGTTAACTTCCCCCCACCTGGATCCCTGGCAAGACCCACGACACCATCTTCGACCTGGGCCTTCCAGGAGGTGGAGCTCCTGGCACTGAAGCTCTTAGATGTGACTGACCATTGCAGTACATTATTGTCATCTCTACAACTAAAAAGTTGTATTGTAGCCTTAAATTTCTCTATTAATCTTTCTCCCTCTCCCCCTGTGTGGAATTCATTTAATGACATTTAATGTATCATCCATTTAACACCGAGTCGCTTCTCCTCGCCTCATACTCATAGTCTTTCTTTCCCTCTCTGACCCATCCACTTGTGGCAACAATAGATGGTCTTTCTCTCATTCATACAGTGTAGTGTATAGTAATACTGTGGTGGTTGCTATAGCAACCCGCTAGTCAGACGATCTCATTACTGGCCCTTAGACATTTCTTTCTCACTCCCTCTCTAAGGAATTACCACTTTTCATTATGATTTCCCTCCCCTCGCTCCAAACTACCCCTCCTTCTTTATCTCTGCCTCCCCCCTCTCTCCCTCATCCTCCCTCCTCAAAGGTCAGATGTCCTCCATGGTGGGGAGAGAGGAAATCTGTAAAAGCGTTGAGGTCTATTCAGTAACCCCCGTCTCTCCCCCCCCGATCGCACCCCACAATCATTCTGTTCCTTTCTATAGCTGCAAAGAAAGGAGCCAGAAAGAAGGGAGGGAAGAGAGGAGCCTTGAGTCTGCTTTTCTTTGGAGCACATTTTAAAATCTGTTTCTTTTTTCTGCTCCTCTCTTTTCTCTCCTCAAAGCTTTCTTTTGTGTGGAAAATAGCTCCTTGAACTGATGGCGGAGCAGTGCTCTGTGTTGACTTTTTTAAAATGTTCCTGTCCACAATCAATAGCCCCTAAATTCACACTCACACACACATGCACACATACATGTTCTGTGCGCACACACCCATTCACACGCAGGAGCGTGCACACACACGCTTGAACTAGCTCATGCATACAGTGTGTATGCATTTATTCAGGTATAAGCACATAAACACACATTTTGCTTTGTCCGATATCCACTGAAGCACACACAAATATTTATTAATTCAATATTATTTGTATTCAGAAAGTTAAGACGAATTGTTTTGTATTCTACTGAAAATAACTTTCCTTAAGAGATCAAACTGGTGTGTTTGCATGTTTTTACAGGCATTTGCATACAATCGCTGTAGATTGTGGAGTGGGATTTTCCCTCCCTGCAGGCAGGCCGTTCACTTTGTATGGTGCTGAGATCAACTTGCACGGACTTGAAACTTGACTGTCACAGGGAATCAATCACACTTTTGTGTTTTTCTTCGCAAGGTTCCTTCATCGTTATGTGGTGATACAGTTGAAAAAGCTGACTCATTTGAAAAGTACCGATGTGCATTCACACGCTGGTTGAGAGGCGCCAAAATCTGCAACCTAACTGCCACAACTGCCACACTGTCAAATCTGACAAGGTGATTTTACTTTAAAAAAAAAAAAAAAGTAGACTAATAAGTTTGCTATTGTTAAAACTTTTCAGCTCGTACAACTGAAATTAATTAGTCTACTTTACCTGGTAATTGGCTTCCTGGCTTTTTTAAAGTAAAGTCAACAAAAAAATTAAGTGCAGAATAAAATGTTAGCAAAGTTTCTGCAAAACCACAGGTACGTTTTAAAACTTTGAAGACTACTTAAAAGAATCCAAGAAACCGATTATCTCAAAATTACCAAGTAGACTACTAATTTTAAGTTGTTTAAGCATTTTAGTTTATACAACTTCAATTAAATTGTTTACTTTACTTGGTAATTCTGAGAAATACTCTTACTGGAAAATCCCCCGCATGACAGCCTTGTGGCTTGTAATAATGCCACGACCATCCCCTCCACCTCCTGATGCGAAAGTCAGATTATAAGCATATAATGTGAACATGTTATGCCACATTTGGTACTAATAACATAGACGAATCTGTGGTTTGCAGAAACATTAACTACTAACATTATATCCTGGTGACTTGGCTGGAGAAATGACAGAAAGCTGCTAAACAGTGTTACAATAACAAGCTATTCTGTTTCAGAGTCAAACCGAATACACACAATAAGTAAAAAAGCATAATGTCAGACGAATCTTCGACGCTTTCTTGCTGCTCAGAACCAACGTTGTTAAACTTCATCATGTGACATATGATTGAAGAGCAGTGACTTTTAGAAATCAGTGACTGAAAAAGTGATAAAAATCTCCATAATGCAAATAAAGTCACCACACACACGACGGGGGCCAACTCCCGGTCGAATCCATTCTTTCCCCGTGCTCCCATTGATGAACCGCTCCGTTATGGTAACAAAGGCGGCAGAGCGTTGATCTCCACTGTATCTCAGGCTTTTCATTCTCTGCCTGCTACAAAGAGACAGTGGACAGAGGGCAGATCCATAAGCCCTGTTGCTCCATCACGCATTGATCCATATGGGGCTCTATTCAACTGCATTGGCAGCACAATTGATCCCAGTCTCTCTGCTGCGGTAAACATTTTACTCAGCGTGCCTCCATCCTGATCAATAGCCTTCTTTTAATAATGTATCTCATTGATCAGTTTGGCCCCTGAGTAAATTGATCAATTATTTTAATCTTTTTTTCTTTTCTTTTTTTGTGGTGTGGTATCAAATGAGGGGCAATCTGCTCTAGGTCTAGTGTTTGGTCGCCATGCTCTCCGTGCTACTATGAAGAATCTCCAAATGATCTGCGCGCTATGATTCCAAAGATGTTTATTAAATCATGCCACTATGATATTAATGCAAAACAGGCAGAGATTAGCAGTGTTTCAGAGCAAAAGCAATCTGCAAGAACTGCATTTATTGTTGGTTCCAGATAGAATGATAAACAGTCAGCCTGAGTTGTGTTGTTGCTGTGTTTTCTGTGTGACTGACTGCGTGCTGATCAGGCTCTATCTCTCTCCACCTTTGTCCTGCTGATGGACTTCAAGGGCATTGGTCATCAGCATCGGTGAGGTAAACCAACTCCACCCACCACATCTCATTACTAGTCCTAATTACCCTGACAAGTCACCACTGGCTTGCGTATGTGTGTGTGTGTTTGTGTGTGTGTGTGTGTGTGTGTGTGTGTGTGTGTGTGTGTGCGCGCATCTCTTGGTTTTACAGACACAAACAAAGCAGCAGGAGCACACAGCAGCGAGCACGCATGCATTTACTCTTGGCACAGACACAAACATACACTGAATGCACAGACATAAAACAGTGACGCCACCGATCAATAGTCAGCTTGTGTCCCTGACTTCATGGATGCAGCAGAAAAAGGTACTTGAAACCCGAAGAGTTATCAGAGGCAGGAGAAAACAGGGAGGAGGTAAAGTCTTTGTTAGTTTGACCTTGCTGAGATTTATCTTCTGCGGAGATATTTTCTGCAGATTGTCCGGGACAACACCGGGCAAATTTAAAATGGCAACAAAAGAGAGGCAGCCGCTCTGGTACTTGATCATTACACGAGTGAAATCCCTTCCCTTTGCTTATGCTAATGCGCACAAGCATAAACATATTCATTTGTGGCAGGTTCTCTTTGATCCATCAGGATTTTCCGTCTCCGCTTTCCCTCCCCGTAGGCTAACGAACGGACGATCCTCATGGCAATCAGTAACTGATCAGGTGTGGTGAGCGTCGTGATGTTCAGCGCTAGCTCATTAAAGTCTCATCTTCATACCATTCCACCCCCACCTATCTAAGATGACGTGACAGAGCCCAAGGCACATTAAACAAGGCCCCCCCACACACGCACGCCTCCCTCCCCTGCTGCTAGCCACGCCAAAATGCTCTGATGATCATCTGTCACTTGCGTACGATGCTCCGCCACTGTTTGCTCGCTCTTCCAGAACACAGGTGTGAAGTGGAAGCAGAGCAGAGCAGAACTTTTTCGACGATACAGCGGTCGCCTTTTCACGCTATTGTCATGCACTATTCCAGAGGATGCACTTCGCTGCCCAGATGGAGTGTTTGACAACTGCTGTGGACATTAGCAAGGATATGAAACCATGGCAAAGACAGAAAAAAAGGGGTTTTAAATGGTTTGTTTGATTTTTGTCACAATCCCTCATAATGAGCTATATTTAAAGCCGAACTGAAATTAATAGACGGCTGCCGCAGCTGTTTCCACTGCATTCATGTGGCTAGCGTTCGTGCGCCAACGTCAGAACATACATCTATGTGTGTGTGTTTGACTTGTGGTTTGCTCTATTGTGTGTGTCCGTAGAGAGAGCGCTAATTGTAAAGGATGTGGCAGGTTAAGATAAGGTTATCTTGACGCAGTGAAACGTCTGAGAGAGAAGGCCAGAGCTTGCAGACGGAATTAGATTGATTAGAGGAGCCATATTTGGGCCACAGTGCTATTTCCAGATAGCCCTCGGTGAGCCGCATCCCCTTCGCCTGGCATGGCTCTGCTTTCGTCCTCACCCTCACCCCCAGCTCCCTCTCCCTGACACTCCTGCTGTGCAGCAGGACAGCTGATAGTGCCACAGGCTGTCACTCACGCGCTAACTGACTGGCCACTGCAGGGCTGAGATAGTCCCAAAGAGTCCCCCTCTGACATCCACAGTGAGAAAAAAAAGGAATAATTAAAGGCAACAATGAATGCAGCGTTGCAAGAGAGGGTTTCTCTCTGAGTGCAAAACTGTGTCTTCTCATTAGACTGTAAAGACTCAACACTCAGTTCAACTTCACGTGTAGTCGAGTGTATCTTAGCCTGAAGTTTTCATTTCCATCCAGTCCCCTTTTTTCAGTCCTTAGACCTCGAGGTAAACTGATTCTCGGCTCAACTCTGCGGTTCATAGAAGAAAAAAAAAAAGTCTCATCTTATAGGCTTCATTTTCGACGAGGATGCGGCGAGGAAGTCAATCCCAAAAAATCCGGCACTCAATTCCTGCCACCAGGATCCTCCATTAGCCAAGCATTAGAAACAAATTAACTCTTCTCAGTTGAATGGCTTGTCAGAGGAAGTGTGGGAAAATCCTCTATTAGGCAGGAGTTAAGTGCCTATTGGAAAGCTGGAGATGGAATCCTGCCTAATAAAGGAATAGTCAACCACTGGAACGCCGGCTGAATGGAGGAGAAGAAGTGCTAATTAAGAGAACAAAGTGTCGTCTTACAGGCTGGTCCGTTAATGTGAGTTTTAGGGCTCATCTCCCTTTCCTGAATATGAATATAGAGTCGTATGTACTCTGCTGATAAAAGAGAGTGATAAAAATTTGTTTATTTCGGATAGTGGTGACAGTGTGTAAACAGATAAATAATGAATCTTCACTGCTCCCAGAGGCCACGCTCTTTTCCGACTAGTCTCATCTCTGGATTTGACATGTCGTAAGCCATGCAACGAACACGCTGCTCTGAAACTATTTGGGGCGTTATGTCTCAGATGAGCCGAGCCAAGTCAAACCACAGCTCCAGTCTCCTCTGCCTCACAAACCCTGAGCATTTTCCAATTTTTCAAGCTGTGAAAAGTGAGAGGGATGGCGAAACAGCGTCATGGACCGAACCGGGCGGAGACTCAAAATAAACTCACGCAGGTTTGGCTGAGCACGGGCTCCATCTCTGTTTATCTTAGTGAGAGTGAGCATGGGAGCCCAGTGATGAAATCAAAAAAGGGAGGAAAAAATTAAACAGAGTTGAACAGGCCAGTGTATTTGGTTGGGGTTGCCATGGTAACAGAGTGCATGGATGCAGATAAACAGCACGTTGAGTACTCGGGGAGGAATGCAGCCCTTCTGCCTGCGGTTTGGAGAGGAGGTTAACACTTCTCTTTCTCAACAGCTTCACCACTCAACAACATATGGGACCGAGCGGGGAGCAGGAGAGGAGATTGCACTTTAATTGCGCACATCCAGGGATGAAAGGGAATGTGTAGGAATATTTGGAAAAATGCTGAGAGAAAGGGAGCGATGTGTAATGGTCGATTGCATATCATGGCACAAGTTGTTTCATTGTTTTCACTTAACAATTGGACTCAGAGCGAGAGGGAGAGAAACGTGGAAAAATTAAAAATGAGAAACAGAAAAGGGACTGTGGAAAATTACAGAACAGAGTTTCTTCCGTTCTTTTTTTTTTTTATTTTTCGCTCTCCAAATGAAGGTTTGACTCTTCTGGATGACCTTCTCCGATACAGCAGATTGCACTCTGAACAAGCAGTGAAATAACTGAAGTAACCTGTCATCATTCCTCATGCAGCGCAATGATCTGAACGGATGAAAAAAAAAAAAGCTCCCATTGATTTGTTCAGTTATATTAAAAGTTATAAGGGCGGGTTGGAGCTATGGATAAGCAGGTGGTATTGGTGGCGAGTAGAAAGAGAGAGCGGGAGAAAAGGGGAAGATGGGAAGGAGAAGCCAATTTGGTGAGGAATGGTGGCTGTGGCTCGCTGATAAGAGGCTCTCCTTCTCAGCTCTCCCTGACAGAATGGGGAGGCCTTGTCTGCCGCCCCATTAGCAGCCATACCTACAAGGCCCTGCCTTTTCTACATGGCCAGCCTTCAATAGGTGGAAGAAATGGAAAATGGCTACTTAACCAATGATTACCTGATTGAAAGGTACCTGTCATGGGAGGGAAGGGGCCCGGAGAATAGAAGGGACATGTGGGGGAGGATAGGAGTGAGTGATTCAGTCCTGTCTCAGCAGCGAGATGAACGTGTAACTGTGAGATTAAACCAGGAGTGTGTTTATTAAAGCCATGCAGGGGGGAAGATGAGGGGAGAGAATTACAGAGAGCTAGACTGGGGGGGTCGACTGTGGAAAAAAGGTTTGAGCCAGCCTGTGTTTCTTTACTTGTACAGATAACTTCCCGCTCTTTTGTTGCTTTTCTAATATTTTATTTATGTACTGCATTCAGGTAGTTTGTTAGCGTTTCATGCGGAGCTGGTTAGGAAGTCCACAAATCATCGCAGAGAATAGAAATGCCATGCTTAGCAGCGGTCCCTCCTAATCAGAAAAACAATTCTCCTGGTATTACTGTTAATCAGCGCGCTGTTCCATCACTGCAGTGCATTCACCTGTAGTTTCTTTTCCAGCATAATGGCTGCTTTTATTCTCCTCTCTAATTGCTTGTCGTATCTGTCCCTCTGGCTCTTTGTTTCCGCGAGTCGCTCTTATCACCTCACTGTGCCGCCATCCACCAGTGTCACGCAAAACCGCAACACTTCAGCACGGATCTTTGCGAGGGGATGCCCTGAGCCACAGCATTTTTAATGGTCCCCATAGGCCTGGCCCACAGTGCCATATGAGTGGCTTTATGGAAGCTATTATTAGTGTTTACTCACTGGCACTTACTGGGTCGACAAGCGTCCTGTGTCTCACCATGTGCAGCGAGCCACTGCAACCCTGACTTCTGATTTTAATGTTATGGGTAACGTTATGGCTCTGTCTCTTTGCTCAATCGTTAACTCTGTGACCATTTTATGGGGTATTAATTGAGTTGTAATTTTGACTCAATGAAACCATGTAAGAGTTTAATGCCGTTTTAACTTGAGGCCTAATTGAAAACAGGCACTAAGCTCTCACGCTTGACACAGTGTCCAACATGTCGGAGAAGTTATGTGCGTTATTTATTTTTCACGTATCGCACTTTACACACAAAATAAATAGAAAACGAGCGCCCTCACCGACGCCGCACATGTAAACTCTTGGTGACCTTTAACTTAAAACATGAAAAGACAGATAGTTAAGACACACACACATGTGCACACATGCATGCACATGCACAAAGGGAGAGAGTAAAGGGAGGTTTGGATGGCGCTCTGGACTGATCACATTACCTCATCTCACATGTATTTCAGAGGCCTGAAACCTGATATGCATGCAATTGTTATTTTAAATCACCGTCTGGGAAAGCTGGACCCAAGGTCTACGGAGTCACTCACCCAGGGGGGGTTTAGAGGGGGGAGGTACAGAGACAGGATAGGCCACAGGGGCAGGTGGTGCATTATGAGCTGACAAGTTTAGGGGTGCAGTTTCAATCAAGCGAGACAAATGTCCTCGTTCTTAATATAAATTAAATCCTGACTTTTTCATTCACACTTTTGTCTTTGGTTTAAATTAGAGACAGTCAATGTAGTTGAAAACTCCAATTCACTTACAATCAATCACTGCATGTTTGTTAAGCCCCTGATTGCATTGCTGACTGTGTGCAGTGAAGTGCTCGGGCCATTTCTCTCCCCTCTCTCCCTCTCTCTCGGCTCTGCCTCCCCCTCCCTCCCTCCCTCATCTGCCACCTTATCTCTTGTATCCCTTCTCTCTATCATCTGTCCCAATCTTTGTCCGTGTTCACACCTGCAAGGTTAATGTGTATGTGAAGGGAGAGAATATTGCATGGCGCTGACTTCAGATCCATAAGAATATATTTCACCTCTCAGGGCCGGACAGGCACCATGCCAGAGGCCACCGGATAACTGCTCCTTCCCTCCTATCTGCAACCCAGGTTAATTAAAGTTCCTCATCCCCCCTCAAAGTATGCTTTTAAACAGAGTGCTATGTGTCATTGGATTGTATTTTAGTCCTTTTAATGATGGACTCATTGTGCGTATGTGTGTGTGTGTGTGTGTGTGTGTGTGTGTGAATGAACCTGCTGCACATTTCATTTAATCAACTGTTGAGGCATGCATGCCAGTTTTAATGCTCGAAATACCACTGGAATTCTGCTGTCTCGCACAAAACGACATGCTTCCCACAACAACGTTTAACCTTGATATGTTTGATGAATGAAGTGTGTGTTAGCCCTACAGCATCTGTGTTTGCAGCAGTAGCTGTGTGTAATACTCTACATGCCCATAAGGGAATGCTTATCGGTTATCCCACCCACACAAAGACGTTACCGTTGCATCACCTGCATAATGAATTCACCAGAAACTTGCCACTGATTCAGTTTCAAGTAACCGTACACCAGAGGCCAAATGGGAAATACTGTAAAGGAAGAGACTGGGGGTAAATACGGGAGCTCGACTTGTGGATCTCTCTCTTGAACAAGCCACCAAGCCACAGGCCCTCACATTCCTCTATAATGATGTGTAATACTTTGAATCCACAAGGTTAAGTATGGGTGGAGTGGGCTGCCTGCCGGCGGACTCAGATAGAGAGTCTGACTCACATCAACGCAACTTACGCTTCCAACTATCAGTGTAAAGAGTTAATGAACGAACCTGGGGGAGACACACACATGCACACACGGATTCACACACACAGTAACATGCATGGGCACAAGGGCTCGGTGCTATAGCCTAAAAATTCTACCGCTGTATTTAACTTTTTTTTGTGGTGTCTGTATTATATCACAGTATTACAAAAATAAAGGGATATTCCACTCAAACAATATTGTTCCTATTTTCGCTTGGCTTCAAGTAGGACTACATGTGTTTTGGAAGGAGTAGTCAGATAATGCAGGTTTATTGTTAAATGTGATGTAATTCATTCTCAACAGCATTTATTTGTAGAAAATCCAAAGAATATGTATGTATGTAAGTACAATAGTCCAATAGTGTGCAGCGCGTCTTGTCTATCAAATACATTTACAAACAGCACCTACAGATATACTGGCGAGGATTACAGAGCAGAAGGTGCTTTCTTTCATATAACATTAACAACAGAGCCAGCAGAGCTCCACAAATACCAACATGAAAACGTTTCCCACATCTAACCTACTACTCTGGTTATTTAAAGATGCAATATATAAGAATTTTAGTTAAAAACATTGAAAAAATAACAAAAATAAACAACAGAATGTGAATAAATAGTAGTTTTGACATTGTGATTTCTATGTATTGTGTTGCAGAAATATCCACTGAAGTTAGCATGCTAACCAGCCAGCTCCGGCCCATTCTGGTCCAAAGCTCCTGTGCTAGCGGCGTAAACACTGGCAATGTCCTGGTCCCCGAGTTCCCAGTCCAAACTGCTTGCCGAACAGCTAACTGAGCTAACAAGCTAAGGCAGCCACTGTTAGCAGCAGTTAGTGGTTAATCTGGTGATATGCTGCCCCCTACTTGTTTTGAGAATGGATTTGGCAGGGGGCCACTTCTTACATACTGCACCTTTAAGGCAGTCTGAACTAAAATGGTTGGTGCACACATAAAAGAGTTTTCCAGTGGTTCCTAGGACATTCGTGTTGGTTCTTGCAGAAACAGCAGAGAAACTGGTGTGCTTTGTTTACCTTCCACATGTTTGTTTACACAAAGTCAGACTTAACAAGAAAACCAGTAGTTAGCCTGCTGGATGTAGCTTTAGCTCTATGAGTACGTGTTAAGCCCTTCAGCTGCATGGTATCACATGTTAATTCTAATATGCTAAAACACTGACGACGGTATTGCAAAATCCATGTTGTAGCAGAAAGTGACACAGGTGACCCCTAATGTGCACATGCAAATATACAATATACACACACACACACACACTTAAAATATACAAACTGCTACAAACATGCAAATATATGCATGTGCATAAATACACAGATGTGAATTGTAACCATATGGCCAGATATAAACATGCA
This sequence comes from Pagrus pagrus, assembly GCF_965226575.1. Taxonomy (NCBI): domain Eukaryota; kingdom Metazoa; phylum Chordata; class Actinopteri; order Spariformes; family Sparidae; genus Pagrus; species Pagrus pagrus. Next base: position 25,673,131 of record NC_140192.1, on the reverse strand, counting down.
CTTACATATACATACACACATTAATTAAGCATGCCCCCTCACACACGTATACAAACATGCACACACAACACACACACTTTGTCCAAATGCCAACAAATAAACACTGCGCTCACACACTCTGTGACAGTGTGGTGTAAGGAATTAAATTATTATGCAAACAAAAACAAACACTTGTTGCCTTGAAGCTTGTGTTAATAGTTACATCAGAGTGTTTCAGTACAGTTGAAAAGGGAAGCTGCCCCTGACCTTCTCTTTTTTTAAACTCTCATTAACTTCTCTTTAATTTCACCTTCGCTTTCTTCCATCCCATTGACTCTTTCCAGATCATTGAGCTGTGGCAACTAGCAAGACTGTACTTACTGTAGAATCCATGTATAGAATCCATAAGCATTAAACTTTATTTCATTATTTACTTTATTGCAATCGTTGAGGCGCCGTGTGTAATCTGCTGTAGGGCAAATAGCCTCGATGAGGAGAAACCCTTCCCTCCGTATTGCTTCATCCATGTTTCACCCACTTTTTCTCCTTTTTTTTTCTCTCCCCTTCTCTGCTTTCCTTGGGTGATTTATTGGATGATGATCCCTTCTTTTCCTCTAAGGGTGAGCGTGTGCTTTGGGCATCCAGCCAACGGGACCTGCTTTAATTGATGTCAGTAATCTAGTCACCTTGAGAGATAGTTAAAAGGGCAAATCTCTATTAGCTTTAGTTTATGGCGAGCAAATTAATACGTACACACGCACTGACGCAGACGCACACGGGCGAAGTTCCCAAAGACAATGTGCGGAAAGCTACACAGGACAGAGAATGTATGTGGATGTAATACATACTGCAGATATTAGCGACAATTCTCTGAGCGCTAATCTCGTCGACTGCTGTTTGCTGTGAGTAAACATGAAGGTGTAGTCTCTCTGCCGAAACCCCTGTTCCCTTAAACGCTGTACAAAATACATTACGACTAGTGCAGAGCCAAGATAAGTTATTTCTGGTTGGATAAGCACAAGGGGATGTATCTGAGGGAGCCAAAAGAATCTACATTAAGGAGAGATATCTGTTAATTAAATCTGTCCCTGCCTGATCTCTATCTGTAACACGTAACTTACACCGCTGCCACTGCTGCTGCTGCTGGATGAACACACACTTGTGCTCACACAAACACTCGCACATATACATAAAACTTAAGTTACCAGACTCCCCTCTCTATCATCTCATCGTCCATTGCAGACAGGAAAGGAAACGTATTTCCTCACATAAAGGCAATACAGGGTGACGTAATATATCCTCACACAGCTGATATTGTCAATTCTTTATAGTACCATAATACCTAATACCATAGTCTTTATGTCCATATTATATGCATAAAGGCTAATGATCCTACTGCTGGAGAATCAGGCCTCGCAGTCACCCTTCATATTTTCTCAATCCATGCTCTGAAGAAAACGTAAAGAGCTCCATTACCATTAAGGAAGTGATAAAGATCATGAAACATATTCAATTATCATAGGTTAAGTGAGTAATCTATTACAAATACTACATTAGTTGTATAGAATACAGCATGTTTTGCTTTACAACAAGGCTTTCAGGAAAAGAAAAGACTTTGTTTTGTGTGGCTCCACTTTTATTGCTCTTTTTGTTGTGTGCTCGATTTCTTCTCGTTTTTCTTCTTCTTCTTCTACATCTTTTTGTTCCTCAACCGCTCAAATGTCCTGGGACTCCGTCTGGTTATTCCCGAGAAGGACAGAGGCTCGGAGGTGATGGGGGGGTGGGGGGTGGATGAAGTCTTGGGGTGTATGCGGACCAGATGTCTGGGCTTTCATGAGGCTGGGGAGGGGCGGCGGGAGAGGACGGCAGAGAAGTCGGGGGGGACATGGCTGTTCTCAATTACCCTGATCAATGGCAGGGGGGGAGGATGGGGGAGATGGAGTGAGCAGGGGTATTGGGGTGTAGGGGGGGTTTGCACCACTGTAAAAAAAAAAAAGGACAATGATTGTTAAAAATGAAACAAAGTTAAGGGAAGATCAAATAAAGAAGGGATGTCATAATGTTAGTGTTTCCAGCATTCATTTCATCATTACATGCTAACATTCTTGATGCACTGGTTACATTACAAACTGACTGAAACCTTCATTTTGTGCTGGCATTCTGTAAGAGATAAAGTCTATTTTCAGATTATTTATACAGTAATGACCTTCTGATAGATTGTCATCATTTCCATGTATGCTTTGAAGCCTGCGCATGCCACAAATAGGGGTTTGCATGAAGTGAAGGTATTCATTAGAGCAGTGTAGGGTAGCAATAATGATCGCTTGATTTGCTTCTTTAGACTGCGACCATTATTTCATTAGTGTGGCTTCAACAACAATAAAAGATCTTGAACTAGATGATGGTAGAGCTGAGGCTGAGGCCCCCTTTAGATCAAGTGGTAGCTCTGTTCTGTGTTTTAATTAGGATTATATGTCCTCTTTAAAGGATCCTTTCTCTGAAGCCCTTCCCATTTAGAGCCCTATAGGGTTACACAAGATTAAAAGCACTTTTCCATCTTACCCTCTGATACATCTTTGAAATTGTGCTTGGTTCCCTGTCTCTGGAACACTTTATCTCCCCCTAAGAATAACTGAGGGGTGAGAGGAGGGGGGAGCCGAGGTTTGGGTGGTATGCCAGACTTTTCTTTTTTTTGTTTTTACCTCGTTTGCTTTGTATTTACTTCTACATTTAGTGACTACAAGGTAGATGTTCCGTTATTTTCATTTATGATATCACTTTGATCAGACGCAGGGGAGTGTCACATTACACTTCGTAGCTTTACTGTGTCCTCCACTTTGATACAACAGGCCTGTGTCCAATCACAGAGATCTTCCCCCGTGACCTGTGACCTTTACTCCTGTGAGTAGAGAAAGAGAAAGGCATTGGTTTCAGCAGAGGGAGGGGTTCAGGCTGGCTGTCTCTTGCTTCAGACAGCTCAGCCCCCCCCCACACACATTTTTTTTGCTTCTTCTTGAAACTAACTTTATTCTAAACACTTGAAAATCCTCCACATGTGCAAGCAATTAGGTTTCACGACTTGCTCTGGATGAGAAAGACCCACTGACATCCACATGCACGTACACAAAAGCAGCTCGGCGAGCACACACACACACACACACACACACACACACACACACACACACACACACACACACACACACACACACATTCAAGAATGCACATATACACATATGAAAACATACTGGCAAACATGCATACATTTATTGATGAAGCATTACACAGAAATACATACAAACACTGTATAGCTGAATACATAATATATACACCCACTCATGCACACTGAACTTGACTATGAATGTATAATTCAACATTTAAAATAGTTTTACCTTAAAACCTCAAAATAATTTTGCTGGTACACTGACTTGTAATAGGGTTTTTCTCTCTCAGCCACGATGCCGACCTATTGCCTGTTTTGTTGCTCTGTAACTTCAGTCAGTAGCATCACAGAGCGCAATGCTTCATGGCACGACATCACACTCGGCATCAGCTGTCACTTTTTTGATGAAACTGGATCATATTTTATGGAGAAAATATTTTCTGGTTTTCCCTCTGATGTCGACCGGCTGCTCTGCCTCAACTCTCAACTGGGATTTACAGAGTTTCCTGAAGGCAACCTGTAACTGCCGTAGCACTGCAGCAAGTTAGCTCTGCTAGCTGAATCTGTTCGGAGCGCTGGCGGCAGTGACTTTTGCTGTTTACACCTCTATCACAGCAGCTTTGGACCGCCAGAGTCGGGCTGGACAGCCTCTACTGACGTCAGGACAGAGGTGGAGGGATCGAAGAGGACGTTGAAATAAGACGGAGCGAAAAAGAGAGCAAGAGGCAAAAGAAATTCATTCATTCATTCATTAACAACAGCTACGCTCAGTAAAAGGCTTCACAAGGAGACGCCAAGCTGGACTTGTTGCTGTTGAATAGTAACTAATATTAGCTGGCTCGCTAATAAGTCCTGTGTTGCTGCACTTGCTTGATGTTTGGCTGTGTTAGCAAAGTTGTCAACTTGTTTTTTACAGCATTTCAACAGAGGTTTTGCTGGTAGCATGTTACAGCCGTGTGACGGGGGCTCTGGTTCAGGTTACTTTAGCTCGGCATTTCTGTTCCGAGTTGTGTGCAACGCTTCTGCAAACTTTGACGGCTGCATGGCAAAAAATGTCTGAGCATGCTATTCACATGACGTGCTGAGTTTTGTTTGTAGTTAGCACATAACGCTTGGGGGCCGCGACCACATCAGAACATTTCTACATAATGTTGCTTTAAATTAAAATAGACAGATAATTACATCAGTTCATATTGATAAAAAATTCTGCACACACACATCACATTTTTCATATACCTCTATAAGAGACACTAGTGTCTGTTCATCCATGTCAATCCCTGTGTAAATTCCTAATCTAATGCTTTAAAAAGCATTTATAAATATTTTACATTCTTGCATATGCCCTCTCACAATGTTGTGTCAGCATCAGCAAATCAGTATTTGTGTTATTATTTACAATAATAACACAAATACATAAAGGAAAACAATCAGACTAAACAGAACTGTTCTCTGTTCGTTATAGTGGAAAAAATGTCGTATGAGATTCTTTGAGCAGGAAAGAGGTGAAAAGAGTTTTCAGTCTTCTGTCGTCGATGAAGGAAAATACCAGGGCTACTCGTGTTTGTGTCTCTCAGATTGTCTGTATCGCACAGATGGAATCAATGATGACTGTAAATATAGAAAATCCTGCTCATTTTGAGATGCCATCAGTGACTCAGTCCTTATTACATGTCAATTATGTTTTTTCTTCAGACATCCATTTAGTAACAGATTAATTGTTCTTTTCAGGTTCGGTTTACATCAAACCCAACCACTGAAACAGTCAGTGGACTGTTATACAAACAGTAACTGGACCCTGAACCTAATTTTTTTTTTGTGCCTACCTGATCCAAAAACTCTACTGACACATTCATTACCAGCTGCATGAGCGTGAAGCACTTCTGAATGAACTGAATGAACCAAACACAAACTGGTGGAAAATGTACTGCAATAGAAAGGACTGTAGAAAAGCCTTGTCTACACAATGCTGCCCACTTCATGACACACACCGAGAAACAGCATAACCTTCCTCAATTTCATTTCTGTATTTCTGCTTGTGTTCTCTTTTGTAATAGTTTACTAACAGAAAACTACTTACTGTCAAGGTGCTCAGGTTTTGGCCACAACCCAATCGCCAGAATACATGCTGTCAATGTACTTTTCTGCAAAACCACAGATAACTTAAAGCAACATTATGCAACTCTTTTACATATCACAAACCTTAAAACAACTCATTGTACTCTGGTTAGGTGTAGGCACAAAAACCAGTTGGCAGGGTTGGGAAAACATTGAGTTTGGCTTTAAATACCTGTGTTGGTCGCTACAAACACGGCTGAAGATGTCCTGAGGTCTCGTCAGAAACTCCCAGTTCTGTCACCTCAAACGGCTGTTTGGAAACAGTATAGTTTGCACCACAACATACAGCTGTAAATGCTCCAATTTTGGTGTTTAAAAAGTAACATTGAATCAGGATAATGCAGAATGCTCTCAATGTGTTTCTGCTGAAGTCACAGATCTGCAGCTAATGAGGAGGAGATGAGACAAAACTGAAAACATGCAAAAGTAAATAGCCTGCAAATGAAAAGTAGTGCAATTGTGAAAATGACTCAGGAGGAGAAAAGTGTTTGGATAAAAGCAAGTAAAGCAAAAAGAATGGTTGAAAGGTAAAACTGAGGAATTTCTGCAGCTGGTTAATGACTTCATTAATCGTGCTTAAAAGATATGTTTTTCTGTAAATATACAGGCTGACAACATATTGTAGCAGCCAAACAAACATTTCTAGCTGGTCGGCCATTAGAGTTAAGTGGCCTTTGAACATGCTGCACATTAGCAACAATTTAGTTAATTACCCAAAAGTGATTTGTATACCAAGAGCTAATTCCTTAAGTGACTGTCAGCTGGACAAGTGGTAGCTCTCGCCTAATTGATTATACTTTTACCTCACTGTTGTAAAAGACATCGGCTGCTGCGTTTACCGAACTGACCAGCAGATGACCAGCAGGTGGGTGAAATGACACCAAGAAAACTGGCAGTCGCTGGTTTTACACTCAATGGCATTTGATTAGATGTTTCCCTGAAAGATTTTCTTGAAATGTTTTTATCTGAGCAGATTGTGCCTGTGTTTGATGATGACTGTGAAATGTCACCTTATCAAGACTAAATGGCTAAAGATTCACTGAGGTAACATTGGCTTGATGTGGATAATCATTACATTAATGACACACGCTCACATGGAGTGTAATTTAAAAGCAATTATGGGATCAGTAACCTTTTTAATCCAATCATCACCTAGAGTAGGCACTGTGTGTCACGCCGTATCACCTGAACCGGCAAATGGAAACATTAATAAAATGTTAATCAATCACGGAGAAGGGGACTAAGCTGATATCAGATAGAGCTGGGTCAGATAGAGTTAACATATTGGTAGAGGAGTTTACTTTCTGGACGATACCGGAGTTATCGTCCGAAGGATGTAGCAGCAAGATTTCCCTACTAGTTTTATTCAATCCACCTGACAATTTATGTTCCAAAAAGTGCCACACACCTTTTTATAAATAGTAGTACACAGATGCACACACACATGCATCCATGCACGCTGAAACACAGGCCTCCAGCTTTGCCACTGGATGCTGTTTTCCAGCTGTTTAAACCACGGCTCAAATTAGCTGCTCAGCCATTGGAAGGAAAGGCAGGCAGGATACCAGTAATTACTGTCTGATTGGTAGAGTGGCTGCAATTAGCAAGTTTGAGTCTTGAAGATTTGCATACATATAAAAAGCTCAGGGAAGCAAGGTGCGGTGGTTACGGTAAAGTCTTTTACAGTGTCATGGTCCATGTCAGGAGCTAAGGATGAACAAAAGATGGTGTAGTCGGACAAAAAGGATGCAACAAATCTGTTGGAAGTGAAATACATTTGAAGACCCTCGACAAGCAGCCTGGCCACCAGGCTGAAATAAGTTTTGCAGTTCACATACATGTCATTCCACATTCACATGTCATGTTTTTGAGCAGGCTGTCACATCCGGAGACAGAGATGAGAAGGCTGCCAAGCCAGTGACCACAGTTCGAGACTGTGCATCAACATTCATAAGTGTGGAACCAATGGATATATTTTGACAAGGGATCGCAACGTTTCATCATTTGTAAGTGTGACATTACCGGCTATTCCTATGGACACCACAGGAATTTCCAGTTGTGTTTACGACCACAAAAATACAGATATGTTTGAGGAGAAGCTGGGACATGTTTGTGGCAACAAAACAGGGTGTTTTTGACGAGACCTTGGTACATGTGTGGTGACCAATACAGGTATTTTCGGTCAAAACGTGATCTTTTCTAAACCCTTACCAGGTGTATTTTCACCTTACCAGATCATAAGCTCTGCGCTGTCACATCATGAAATAGAAAACTGAATCTACGTTTAAACATAATCTTAGTTTGCAGAAACGTACATTGTCAACATTAATTCTGGCAGTTGGTTTGCTGCAAGGATAGTGATGGCCAGTGTCTTCTATACCAGTGGTTTTCAAACTGTTTGTGCTCAAGGCACACCAAAGGGCAGGCCCAAATGTCAAGGCACACCTGCATTCATATCCTTACAAAATAGCCTTTTTAACATGTTGTCTAACCACTCTGTACACATTTATTTTTGGTTCCCTGCAAGGTTTGTAAGGGTATAGAATTTGCCCCTATTTTAGGAAATGAAAATGTAGACAGGACTGATTTAGTACATTAAAAACTCATATAGTTGTACAGTATATTGCTATAATCTATGGTTGTAACAAAATCCCACAGCACACCATTTGGTAACCACTCTTATATACTATAGTCCCATTACATTCTGTTGTGTACATTGTGTCATCGCAGCCAAATTGGTGCCAAACACAAAACAGATATCGTCCATTAAGACCAGTGTGGTGGAATCTATTTGCTCCCTGTACAGTATCTGTGTGCTTCCACCCCAGCAGCACCGAGGAGAGTCTCAGCAGTGGTCTTCCCTTATCATAGCACATTTAACAGGGGGCTAATCCAATCAGGTGGGATAACAGGGTTGCTCTCTGTGAGTGGAGGAGGATCAGGCGAGTGCTCCTCTGCTTCCCATTAGTGTGCGTCTCTCCAGCCGGGCCTATCCTAATCCCATTTCCCCATCTAAAGCCTTAACCCAAACAAGCACACAGGACAATAATCTCCGGTCACACTCCTGTCGGCTGCCCCGGGCCTCCTGATGCTGCTAATGGAGCGCTGGCCAGAGAGATGCCAAAAGACTGCAATGGGGACAAGATGAGGCTTGTTCATCCAAATAACCACAACATCCACAGCCTTTTCTTTGTTAATCTCCCCACTATTGTTTTTGTCTTTTGATCTTTAGTGGTATAATGTTACTGTTGCCGGTTTGTGTTTTCACTGCATCACCAAGCACATTGAACCACAGAGAAAATCTGCTCTTTGCAGAGATCCTTTTATAATTCAGTGCCGACAGTGTCGTTTCATAAACATGTTTGCTTGTTTTTTTTTGTCCAACACGTTACCATGAGAGCTGTTGTGAAGTTGTGAAGTTAAAGAAAGGAATAGGTGCAGATTTGTGGCATGGTCGGGAAAGTCATTTAATTTTTCTTTTTAGTTCAAAGGAAAAAAAAGACATGGAGAGAGAGAGAGAGGTTTTGGCCCTGTTGACGGCACATGTGCCCCAGATGCAGGGTCCTGATCCAAACCCAGGCTCATCCAGACGCCACCCCGAGTGTCTCAGATCACTTACACACTCTCCGAGGACCTTGGAAAAAACAGCCTCATCCACATTTCTCATTTGTCTTGGTTTCCATAAGAAAAATGTAGCCCCAACTTCCTAATGAATTCCAACTGAAGTATGGTTGGTGCAACAGCATGTACCTCAAACAAGGCTTTTCAGCTCAGCATTTTCATGTTACATATGGAAGATATTACTTTTCCTTCATGCCATTGTACGAATTCGATCATTGCATTTCATTTTTTGGGATTAAGGTTGAAAAGTGTCACTTTATTTTGCGTATTTGCCATCCCTTTCAGGTAGAGTAAGTCTCATTGCCTTCAGTGTCTTCATCTAAACCCATTTTCTTTGTCCACCCCCACTTCACAATCGTCAACCAGTTGAATGAATGACTGAATGTTAAAGGTGCACTTTGTGTTGTGCCCTATGTCTGTGTGTACACAGCTGCCAGCTGGGCTAAATAACAGCTATTAGACAAAATCAATTATCAGGCTGATTTTTCTCCCCATTGGCCCGAGTCTGATGGCTGTCTGTTGAAAATGTCTTGGTGAAGCAGCATTAGTAGTTTACTCAACGTGGTATGTTTAGTGCCAAGTGTGGCTTTCTTATTGTGCAGTGAATAACTGTAGATAGATAGATAGATAGATAGATAGATAGATAGATAGATATAGTATAATCACCCAAATATAAATAACAAAATGAGTGGTTTGTCAATGTTTTCTGAAATGTGTTTTCCAATCAGCTATGGGTTTTGGTTTAAGTTCAGAAATTTAAACACTTGGTTACGGTTGGGGAAGGAATGTAATCATGGTTATATGAAATTATTGTTTCCATGGTTTAGACAAAACGGAAAGTTCGGCCAGTATGTCAGCAAACAGCTGCCAAACATTACACACACATCAAGCAGACACAGAGCAACATGAGCATCCCTTTAGTTTCCTCTTTTGGAGATAAAACAGGTAGAAATGGATGTTCAGGTGAGTTCTGAATCCAGTCAGAGGCTCACCACAAACACACAACATAATATAGAAGATACAACTTTATTAATCCCAAAGGAAATTCTTGAAAGTGCATTGAGTCACGGCCAGCATACTGCTAACATACAGTTGTGACATTGACTGTTTGGCAAATATCAACAAACAGTCCTGAGGTAAAGTTTATGTAAATGACTTGAGGTCACAATTTGCCTTTTTCTGTTAGAAAATACCATCAGAATGGAATTGGAACAGGTGCTTGTGCATGGGGGAGATTGCGATCTCTGTATCTGATCAAAGACTGGACATGAATGGCAGAAAGGTAAGAGGTGAACTTTGAGTTAATGTTTTTGCTTTTTGCCAAAATACTGTTTACTAGGTCAAGAACTTTAAAGCTCAATAATTTGAATTTAACCTCTCAACTTACCATTTAGCTAGTTTTGGACCCACTAATCACTGGAAAAAATGGTTCGATGTTTGACTCTTCAGCAGTGTTTACTTGAGCTCTACATTCATGCTGGGTTGCAGCAGTTTACAATTAACATGTGTGAGCTCATTTACTGAGATGGGTCGCCACAATTTTATTGTAAATTGGGTGATGATAAGAACTGCAAGTAAACCATTTGCATATTGAGATTCCCAGTGGGATTAGCACTAGCAACCCTTGATTCAGTGGTTATATCAAAACTGTTGCTCAATGGAGCTTTAATCAACAAGAAGATGGTTGGAACTTTTTTTTAAAATTCTCAGTAATTTTCATCAAGCTTATGGTCTCAATCTCCCTGAATCATCCCTTAAATTTCCAAGATAATTTTTGTCACCCAAAGATGCCTGCTGTTGTCAATTTACTTAGCATCAACTAATGAGTGCATGATAAAAAAGATCGCTGCGTTACTGGCAAACAAGCAAGCACGAGTCTACTTGAGAAAAACGTCATCAAAATTATTGTAAATTGTTCCAAAATTGTTGACAGCTGTGGAATGTGGTAGGAGAAAGAGTTCAGTCATCTAAATCATCAGTGGTGAGCAGGTTTTGGAGTCAGTCAGTACAAAAAGCATCGTCTTCTTTGTGAACTCATAACTTTTACCTCAGTGTTCAGCAGTCAGGGGTAAATTCATTGAAAACATCCTAATGCCACCAATTTCCTTCCAAATAACTGCCTCGGTTGTCCATTATGTAAGGCATTTGCGTAAGGGACGACTCACTTTTTCTCAGCTGGCAACAACAGTTAGCACTCTGTCCACCCACATGTAAACCAGTTTAAAGGCTGTGCGCAGCCCACATCGAGCTCTTTCAATCAAGTTGTTAAGGTTACTGGTGGGTTTGGGCCATCGAGTCTGCCAGGTGGATTTTGACAAGGTTGTAAGGCAATGCTGCCTTAGAGCCAAAACTCAGGGCAAGCAAGTTCCTGGCACACTGTATACAGAGGCGTTTGAAGAGGCACTGCTGTGGTTGGTTGTTTTTTATCTTCTTTGCATATTGGCATTGATATTCCTTTATTTTTGCTCAAACTCAAACAGATTTACCCATAACAAGCAGACGAAAAGTTTACAGCTTTGCCAGTTACTCTGTGAGGCTGTACTGCGGCACAGCAGGGGTTTGAAGTAAATGCTAAAGTCAGCATGCTAATATACTCACAATGAGGATGCTAATAATGCTAATATGCTGAAGTTCTGTACAATGTAATGAGTAATGTTTATCCTATTTTAGAGTGTTAGCATGATATCATTTGCTGAATAGCACTAAAGTGAAGCTGAGACTGACGGGAAGGTCGTTAGTTTGGCAGGTATTGCTATTGGTCATAAACCAAAATAGTGGACAAATGGAAATAGATGATGAGATGAAAAGTCAGGGATCACCAAAGTTATTACAGTTCATCCTCTGGGGACCATGAATGTCTGTTCAAACTTTCTTGGCAATTCATCAAAAAAGTTATTGAGATATTTCAGTGGTGGACAAAATGACAGACAATTGTAGTTTTTGCCTCACCCCTTACACAGAAAATGATCAGAAATAACATTTAAAAACAACCAGAAATAAACCATATCCCATGACTTGCTAAGCTGCCATAATGATAAAATTACCATGATAAACTGTCAGTACCCAAAAAGTCATACTTGAGTAAAAGTAAAGATACTATGTTACAATATTACTTTGTAGTAGCACTTGAGTAAAAGTCTCAAAGTATCTGATTTTAAATGTATCATAAGTAAAATTAAAATATAAATATATTTACATGTATGTATATACTCAGTTGATTATCTAAATAGATTTTAAAATGCAGCATGTAATCTGCAAAGTAACCAGTAACACAAATTTTCAAATAAATGTAGGGAGAAAAAAAGCATGAATTTGCCCCCAAAATGTAGTGGAGTGGAAGTATAACGTAGCACAACATGGAAATACAAGTACAAGTACCTCAAAATTGTATTTAAGTACTGTAGTTTAGTAGAAGAACTTATGTTCATTCCATCACTGTAAACTCTTAAATTGGTTTATATGGCGGGGTCACAGGATCATCTACTTAGGCTTGGGCAAGAGTTTTATAAACTGATTTCTAAACCTTGAATTGGTTGGTTACAACACAACATACTTCCAGACTTGACTAAATGAACAGAATTCCCTTTAGATGACACCTTCATATGTTTAAAGTTCTGGTAACATTTGACTCCAAATCATCGGCATTAAACTCAAAATGAGAATTCTTGACTCTTCGTATAAATAGAAAGAAGAAATGCACTCCAGCTTTTCAATGACCTGCGTCCACTGTTACTACCACAAATGGAGAGGTCAGCTTGTTCTACAAAGCAGAGGCGTGTCTCTGTCATAGATGCTGTAATTAGATTGAATATTAAGTAAATTAACCTATGAACACTAATCAGTTTCTGGCATTAGACTTTGTTGTTACATATTTGCTGATGGCCCCAGTAAATAGCCTACGGTAACTATCTTTATTACGCAGCCAGCTTGGCACAGCTGGAAGTTTGACTTGGCTCGTGACCTCAGGGAAAACATCACTCATAGCTGTGGGTGAGTTATCATTGACTTTCGAATGATGCCGATACAAAAATTGTTTCCAGCTATTTTGAAGCCAGCAACACTGAAGCATCTGTTCTTATACTGACAATCTGTCTTGGCTGAACATCAGACAGACAGGCAGCCATTTGATTGTTGTCAAATATCACTCCAATAGACATGCCCAGCAACCATAGTGGCAATGCTATCCTATTAGGGTCTAACATCTCTACTTTGCTATCTTGGGTGTGTGCCAACACATATTAGCATATTTCCAGTGTCTGTTGTTGAAAATAATAACATTAATGAAAGCTTGTAAAAATGACCAATCTTCTAGTCACTTTCCAGGTTTCTTATCCAATCATTCCTTCCAGGTTGGTGTCACCTCATGAACTCACAGAACGCTCTCTCTCCTGTGGAAATGTTGTCCGTTTGCCAAAAATTATCAGAAGACGTCTTCATCTATATTTTTTGTCCCCAATTTATTTAGTCGTACATATCTCAACCATATGCAAGAGTAATGCATTACTCTGTGCAATGTTCACTAATTGTGGCGCTTCCTCAGACCTCTACCCACTGGAAGGAAATCAGGGGCATATACAGCAACAACATGACACTTGTATGTGTCAATATATCCTACAAAGTATAATTCAGAGGAGTCTAGCACAAACTTCCATCAATCATTTGGTGTCACACCCAGGTGACCCAGTATTTGTTTTAGTTGGTGCAGTTCTTTATCCTCAATGTTTGGGCTACATTGTTGAAACAGTCGCTTGTGAAGCTACAAGCTACTCCTCATTGGAAAAAGTTAAGATTGAGCATCTGTACATTTCTGTTAAAGGTAGCAAACTACGCAAAATGCAGGGAGACAGTTTTTTTTTCCACCAATATGGGAAACATCAACCTCTGAGCTAGCAACCTACACACTGAAGATGGCAAACAGCTTTTACCTTTGTTTGCATCCATTTTAGCCATTCTAATACCAGGGTTAGCCTCAGACTGCGTTTCTTGGTGGAAAAAAATAGCTTGTTACTGGAAACATGATTTTGAAAAAAACTATGCTACCCAAAATCATCTGTGAAGTGTAGTTCATCCAGCAGCGTGTACTATGAAGCATGTAATACCACTAATCCCCAACACTATTCATCCTCTGCTAAAGTATATGCTCATCCTCAACGTCTCTGAAACTTTTATTGAAAATACCATGTAGATGAAATAATGTTTGGCATTTCATGGTTGGGAAGTCTCATCATCTCCAACTGTTAAGGAATTGCTCCTGCCCACAGACCAGTGTGGGGCCTGTGGATCAATTTCCTGATGCTCCCCTTTCAAAATATACACAGTGGTCTCAGTGGAGGCGGCATGAGGGCAGAGAGAGAAAGTGATAGAAGGAAGGGGGGGGGACGGAGGAGGAGAGTCCGGCCCTGGAAGTCTCCACCTGGTGGGGCGGCTGAGGGCCAGCAAGGAGCCCCCACAGTACACAAAGCTCGCCTTGTGTGAGATAAGCGGCGGGCACCAGGAGGGCCCTACGGCACTATTTTCACAATCAGAGCCAGTTTGTTTTCTCTGGGCCTCAGAGCCCGAGCCTGTCAGGAGAGCAGCATGCTGGCAGGAGTGGAAGTTGTGTTGGGTAGCACCGTCAGGGGAGAAAGGGGGTCTCCTACAGGGTGGGCCAGGGGTTTCAGGGGCTCCTCACCATCCACCTCTTATTTGACTTTGTTTACTTAACTTATCCCTTACTAGACAGATTTCCAGTTTTAGTTTAACGTGTCCCTGGTGCTTCAATGTAAAAATCCTCAGCTTATAGCTAGAAAATAGAGCTTTGTTATAATAATTATATTAATCAGTCTGCACCTCAAAAGACTGAGTTGTTTAATTACACATTGTTTTCTACAGTTCAAAACCAGCTCTTGTGCTGCAACATTAATGAACCAATATGGCTATTTTTTTTTTTTATCAAGTGTATTTCAGAGCATGTTGGTTAAGGCTCTGATAGATGCTGTGCATATTTTCATCAAACCTTCACCATGCAAACTCCATTGCTTATGTTTCCGTTTCTTTTTTTCTCTTGGCAATAGTGGTTGTGGTGTAATATTATGAGTGTTTATAGTGAAAACCCACAGTGTAAAAGACTCAGAGTTATAAGAATGTTTTCTTGGTAAAGACTTTTCGGAAAATGATACTAAAATTTAATTAGAAACAGTTGCTTTACTGTTGTAGGGATGAGATGCCTAGAGCAAGTATTTTGAGTCGACTGGTTTTATCCAGAAGTGCAACAAAGAAAATACAGGGAGGTAATATTCAAGGAAAAGAGATTTCTCAGAGAAAATGTGGCCACAGTTAAGGAACCGCAATATGCAACCATTTCTGTGATTATTTTGTGTGCTTATCTGATTTTAAGTTAATTTCTCATTAGGTACTTGTGTAAGGAGCGCTGCGAGCCTTGTGTTGGGATTATTTAAAAGTGGTTTCTCTGCAGGCAGGTTTCATGATTTTTCTCCCCCTTCCACAGTATGTCTTGGCCCATCGGAGGCGGCTGGCGGCCAGGACTCCTCTCAGCTCGCTCCCTGAAGACCCCTGGCTCCACAGAAACAGGAAATGGTAATAGTATTGCACTGCTTTTCCTCCCCCTATCTGTATCCCCATTTCTCTCCCTCTCTGAATGGACAAAAAAGGAGAAAAAACAGATGTGTAATAACATATATGTGTGGAAAAAGGGAGCTAGACCATAAAATAAAACCAAAGGTACACATTGTGTTTTTGCACTTTCTTTAAGTCCGCGTAGAAAAAAAAAAATACGTTTGCGCTTTACAATCAATCAGTTCCAGTTGTCGGACTGTTTTGTTCAAAATGATCTTGAGCTTGATGTATGTCTGCACGGTAGTTTCCACAACCAGACATTTGGAAAAATCTGATGTTATTATTTGCCATAAGACAGTTTGGAAAGTTTTTTTTAATAATAGGATTCGTCGCTGCAAACTTTTTTCAAACGTTTTTACTAAGAAACAGAAGCAGCTGTCAATTCAACCAGTGATGGCTGATTTCTATCATTCTATTTTAAAAAAAGAATGAAATCAAAAATATTTTGTCAAACCCTTCAGTCTTTTGACAGTCAAGAGGGTCACTTGTGTCTGTGTGCACTACAGGCTGTGTAGCCTCTCCACAGGTGGATGAACACCCCCCCCCCCTCCAGCCTCCAAGTGTTTATGAGTCACTTCACCCCTGGCCAAGCATGTGGTGAAGCCACCCAGCTCCAGTCATATCGGGGGGGATCTGCTAACTAGCCCCCGTGGACACTGCCAGGTTTTCATAGTAAATCGTGGAGCAAAACCACAATTGACTAAAAAGAGATAGGCTTGCTCTGACTTCATAGCATTTTGTGGTCTACATTTCCCTTTGAGTTCTTTTTCTCTTCAGAGTTCTTTCCCTTCTCTTTTTCCCCTTTCATCTTAATTTAAAATGCAGCTGGATCCACCATTAATAGTATTCTTTGTTTGAGCCCTTTAAAAACAGTGTTTTATTGTTTCGGCTTTCTAATGGAAGATTTATATTTCATGAAAGCCCTAATGCGTTCAAGAAGTCTAAAAGTTAGCTGCTATAATGGTGCAGCCACAAAAATTGTCTTCAATCACCAGTATTTTTTACAAAGACATTTTGTCCTACAGCACAGTTCTCCAGATCATCGTCCACACCTTAGAGTATGCAGTTAAAAATGATCACCATAGCCCATTTGTCTTATACAGAGGTTGCAGTGAAGGCACCAGATAACCCCTGTGGAGCACAGATGTGGACATCTCAAGCCAAAAGCACCAGCTCCCTTTGCCAAAATACAACCGTAAAAATCTGCCTGCAATGTGTAACCATGAAACCAAAATGTCTCTTTTCCTATAGCAGAACTGTGGGATCTGCCCCATCAACCGTGACTCTGAGTTACACAGGGGAACCGAGGGGAGTGCTGAGGCCTGATTGGGTGGAAAACCATCTGGGAAGCAGAGTTTATCCTGGACAAAGAAGTCAAAAAACACAGTGAGTAGCTCTGCACACAGATTCTTACAGGGATCTTTAGTTTTGTGAGGCGTACATCGCATACAGGCGCCATCTCTAAACACAGACACAGTACATAACATTCTTGTAACCTTTCCTCAGGCCACACCTTATACTGATATCCACTTTTGGCAATCCAAAACACATAAGTAGTGCAGAGTCCTGGTGTTGCTGCCAACAGTTTCTTAGTCCAGTGTCCAACTCTGCAGCTTTCAGCCCGGGCAGAGGAGGGCAAAGTACTGGGCGTCTGTTCTCGTTCCCAGGACTGGATTCACTGTGTTGCACTTTACCCCTGTGGCTTCTCTTAAAATGCCAGTTAGGTGCCTGGCAGAACGGCAACATTTTTATTTTTCATCTTATTTCTCCTCGATGTCGATGTGGAACAGGGCAAAGTCTTGCTCAAATTGGATGCATAGTGTGAATGCATACAAGTGTCTATCGTTGTCTCTTTTGCATGCACATAATTTTGTCTATATAGTGTTTAGTTATTTATAGTGTAGTCTGCTGCTTCTATTGTACTTTGAGGAAACAAGTTGCAAATGATTAAAAGGTGCAAGTCATATTGATGAGCAGGTGTCCTAATACAGAACAGGCTGAGTATGTTATGCCATTCAGAGCTACTGTGACTAAACTCATGAAAAGCACTTTGGGGAGAAACAGGATCACCTAAAAGGCTGGGCAGACGAGCTAACGCTAGCTCGGTCAAGCGACATATTCTTGCAAACGAAACTTAACTTTACACCTACCTTCACTGATGCTCACTGGGAGATGCAGTCCACTGTGCTCCTTTCTCATGCGCTGGCACTGCGACAAAACCAAGTGTAGAAGTGTGTCCTTCTATGAGAGACCAGCGTACTCTTCACTCAGACAACCTCGCCGAGAAGCTGTCGCAGGGGCGCCGGAGCTTATTCAGTCAGTGGAGCGCCAGACTGAAAGGGAAGCGCCTCTTGTATTTCATGTTATTTTGCATTACGTGTCACGCTGTCAGAAGCAAAATTCAACGCAACTGACATCCCTAGTTTGAACACTTGTGTAATTATATGTGCGGGCATATACAACTTTTCTTTTTCATTTGTTAATATTTTGGACATAAATGAAAGATGACCATTTGTCATCATCATAGACTAACATCTTAGCACGTCTTCAGTTCAATGGAACATTTTGTCTTTATGTAACAGTATGTTAATTCCTCCTGTGCATTGAGTTTGGCACAGTGAGGCCTTCATTGAGTTTGCTGCTATAGCAACACACACCCCACCTTCTCAGGTCTCGCCTCTCTTTCTCTCTGTCACACACGCACACACACACGTACAGTGTTGCTGTGCGGCAGTTTACTCATGTAATGTGACCTGGAGGGGCGCCAACGAGCCCAGGGAAGGTCCGTGGCCTGAGGCCTGCCGACACCTCTCCCCAGCCCTGTTGAAATGTTTATTTATAACTCTCTTCCAGCTCCACCTCCCCCTGTCGTCTGCCAGCCGCCATGCCAATCCAAACACACCAGGCCTCTCCAGACTGATCCAGAGCATGATTTCAGAAAGAAGAGAACCCTTTCCCATCTTTTTCCCCCTTCTCATGCCCAAACTCTCCCACCCTTTCCTCCCTCCCTCTCCCTCGGTCTCACTGTGTCTTCCAAAGAGTAACGCTCGGGAAGAGGAGAACTGAAGGGAGAGGAAAGGAAAGGGAGGGAGGGAGGGATGGATGGATAGAAGAAAAGAGGGAGGGGGCAGAGGTTTACTCCATCCAACATGGGCTGCTAAATTGGTTTCAGAGCAGCAGTTGGACTCCGGGGATGCACGGCACACACTGCCGACTAGCTGTGTTTGCTTTTGTGGGGTGTAGGAAATCTGATCCCCGTCCATGTAGCCAACCCACATCCCACATCCCTCCCATCACTACCACCGAGAATGAAGGGAGCTACGAGGACGGTCGTCCCAAAACAGGTATCACTGATACTTTAGTAATAAGAATAACAAACATTGAATCTGAGTGTGGAAAAGTGCATATTTCACTGAAATGCTGAATGGTTACATCATACCACATGAGCTGCCTTTGTTACAGGCAGGAACTCACATGTCTGTGGAAGGTAGGATGACATGTTGGGTCCCTGGTGAGCCCAAGGCTGAAGGCTCTCTAAATAGGTTTAATTGGGCCAGGCCTAACGGTGCCATGCAGACATCGGCAGACAGACACAGGGCTACAGGGAAAAGCAGCACACCCAAGGGACCTCAGGCACTGTGTCCCTGTATCTGACTTGGTGATGCTTTGTGGCTCATTTGGTATACTCACAGTCTGAGGACGCACTGCTTACACATCGCCGTGTCCAAGGGAGCTGTGCCAAATTACCAATACCAGTTGTTTATCTAAAAAACATGCTCATGCAGCAGGGCTATGATTGGTTTGTTGCCCACGGCATAAATCTCGCTCTCAAAAGTGGGAATTGTTTACCTCCTTGTGCCTGTGTGTGTTTGTGTGCTTGTTTATGTGTCTCTGTTTATGCGTACGTGCGTTTGTCTGCATGCCACAGTGTAAGGCGTTTCTGTAGCGGCACTCTCCAGCTCAGCCGCCGAGGTCTGTGACATCCCCTGCAGCGAATGGTAAAATGTAGATCAGCCGTGGCAAAATTGAAATATATACCATATTATTTCCACTCGATAAATGAAGCTAGTGTCTGATAAATAATATATGATGCGTCAAATATTTATTCAAACAGCAGAAAAGGGAAAGAGGAAGGGACGTGAAGACACGCACATATATGTATAAAACACAGTGTATGGTAATAGACAGGGAGTCCAATTAATGCAGCCATCTTGAAGACAGAGAAGGGGCTTAATGTGGTGTTAAGGCCACAGTGTAGCTTTGATCTACAGGCCACTTTTCTTCTAATTTCTCTCTCTCTGTCTGTGTGTGTGTGTGTGTGTGTCTCTTTCTGTCCTGTGCTGTCGCTCGTCACACATATTTTACACACACACACACACCCACACATGCAAAAATATACCCGTGTTGGGGACGGATCCTCATTTCTCTCTCAGACAGTTTGCTTGCCTTGCATCCGAATGGACTTGTCTTACACCGCGCGTGTATATGATGACAAATCCTACATTTAATTTACTCTGCCTTTTTGCAGCGCGCACCAACTTCTTTTATTTAATAAATGATCACGCTTTAAAAGCAGCCAAGTGTTGAATGAACCACCGCGCACTCTAAAAACACCTTCCCTTACAGCGGGCAGGGTTGTGTGAGTGCGTCCCCGTGCTCGCAAGTGTTCGGCTATGAGTGTGAGGAAAGTTGACCGTGTGTGTGTGGTTGCGGGTTCCCTCTGTGTGCGTTTGTGTGTTTATATTCTTGTTTGTGTGTTTGTCATGAGTAAGTCCTGGGGGAATGCGGTCTCCACAGTAACCGTCTCTCTTGGTGGTCCGTCATTAATAGTCTGTCTGGTGTTGATGATTTAGATTCAGTCAGAAAAAAAAAAAAGGAGGAGGGGGCAGTCGGATATATCAAGTGAAATCCCATAAAATCATTTAACAACTTGAATAATAAACACATCGACAAGTGAATAAATAATCAGTAAATCAAGAGGTCAGTTTAAGGAACCTTTATCCAGGCTGTCTTGAGTGTTTGTGTGTGTGTGTTTGTGTGTGTGTGTGCGTATTTGGTGTTTGTTTTTCCTCTTTGTCTCATCTGCCCCCCCCCCCCTCTCCTGGGTGAAGAGAAATTGAGAAACCAATCTAAAATCCATCAGGACTTCCCTGCCCACAAGCCCCTCTTCCCCCATCCCCACTCTACACACCCCCCACCTACCCACCACCCAACAAATACCCACCCCCCACTCCTGTTTTTTGTGTTGCAAGCGTCTGGAAATTGGATGAGATGTTCGTTTAGCGGGCAGCTGGTCTGGGGCCGATATGAATTGCGTTTCCCCACGCCAGGAAAGGTCAAGCCCCCTCGCCTTGACGGAGTGCATCGGCCTATTGAGTGGCGCTTTAGTCCATTTACCAACCGCCAATGGCGAGGCAGCAGAGGGGAGAGAGGGAAGCACAGGACTCTGTGTAGAAGAGAGAAAAGAATGGCAGCACGTTGGATATAAATTCATTGTTTCTCATCACCCAGCTGGGGCAGGAATGGCTGGGAGTGATTGCTGGGATGGGGGAAGTGAGGTAGGAATATTACCGTCTGAGTAGGCTGTGCCTGTGTGACAGAAGAGATGAGCACCCCCTCTTTTACCACCATTGGCTCCCCAGTCAGCCTTACTGCCCAGAGTTTTGAGTGTGGAGCTTCCATCGCCTCTGAAACACCCAAATGAAGATCAGATGATGCAAGAATTTGAGTGTTCAAAAGCAAAGACGGCTCCTCTCATGTCATACCTCCAGAAGTGTACCTGTATATTTAAAGAGAGCTGGAAATTCTCTGATGCTTCTGTAATAAATAGACTGTATTCCAAAATCTAAAAATAGGGACAATTAATAGGTTGGATGCATGCTAAAAGCAGAAACCACAACAGTACACATACAACAACGCCTCAGGGCTCCTATCTCTCCCCGTCTCTCTCGCTCCGACTCTCATATGTGCATACAGAAAAAGGGTTGCTGTCCCTTTAATTTTCATCCCTGCGTATCTGGAGGAGTTAAGGCAAAGCAATTAAAACAAAGGCATATTTAACATGGGGTTAATGATTGGCTGACCCTGCAGTCAGCACAGTGACAATATCTTAATTATTGAGAAACCTAAAGTCATTACGCCTACGAATGGCCTGAGGAGCGTCTCTATTGATCGGGATCCAGTCCCATTACAGGCCCAGCCCGGACCAATGAAGCCCCCTATTATAGACAGTCTCTCTCTTTTTTTCTCCTTCTCTCTCTCTTTCTCTCTCTTGGTCTCTGTCTTTCTCTCTCTCTCGCTCCCTCTCTGCGAGCTATTGGATGTGTTGAACGGTGAGACAAGAGCCAGACGAGGCTTGTGGGCTTTATTGCTTTCTAAAAAATTCATAACCAAGCCTGACATTTTTGCTGAGGAATGATTATTTTCCTCCCTCCCTCAATCTACTTTCCTTTATGGTCCTTTCTCATTTTTTTGGTCTAAGTGGCAGAAGTGTTAAAAATCAAGCACTAACAGGATTGATCAGGGCTTTTATCCTATACAAGGTTGGACACCTTTACTGTAATCCTGCGGCTTGTGTATCTTAATACTTGCACAGCTGGAGCGTTTTATTTTCACATCTGCAATTTAAAAAAAAAAAGTGCTTGACACTATCGCAGCAACACACGTGTCAATGTGGAACACCTTTAATTTGAAATGTGGAGCCTTCAGTGATTGTTGTCTCTTCACCTACAGCTGTTGATGACTTTACCAGTTGCTCCTTTCAGAGGAACCTCCTCTTCTCACCTCCATTTCTCTCACCATTCCACCTGTTTGTATTTCTGTTTGCTGATGACACAAAAACTAGTCGTAGTTAGGAATCCGGTTCATTTCACAGCTTTTTTTTTTCTTTTTTCTTTTTTTCCTATAAATACGTACAGAAAGAACAGACTGTAGCTCTAAAAATCAAACACGAGATGATTATGAATCACTGTACACATGCACTTTAACTTCAAACAGTGGTGGAAAGCAGAGCTGGAAGAAACTCATTACAACTATTCAAATTACTGTAATTAAGTCATTTTTGTTTTCAAATCTTTAATCTTACTTGTACTTAAGTATTCATTACACCATGTAATCTACTTAGTTACACTTAAATCAAAGTCATAAAAAGTAACTAATACTCTGAGTAGACTTTGAGAAGAATACTTTGTACTTACTACTATACTATACTAATTAATACCAGTAGTTTTACTTGTAACTGAGTAATATTTCAGTAGTGTAACTGTACTCTTTCCATCACACGTGGAAAGTAAAGTACATTTACTCAAGTACAATTTCAAGGCACTTTACTTGAGGATTTCCATTTCTGCCACTTTATACTTTTACTGTAGTGCAGTTCTGAGGGAAATATTTGATTTCTTTATCCACTACAGTTATTTGATACCTTTAGTTACTAGTTACTTTGCAGTCAAGTTACTTTAGTTGTATTTTATTTTGTTTTATTTCTGTGTTTCACTAGCTTTGCACTTATATTGCATGGTATTGTATTTTGTGAAGCACCTTAAAACTATGGCTTTTAAAGGTGCTATAGAAATAAAGCTTATTAATATTATAATTATTATTATTATTATCATTATTATTATTACTATTATTATTATTATTATTATTATACACTTACAATATATGATCAGGAAGTAAAATTGTGATATGTTGTTATTGGTAAAGATTAGATTAGATAATAAAACTTTATTGATCCCTTGGTGAAATATGTATATGTATGTGAAAAATTCAGCAGCTCCACATTGAAGTACTGTACATATTAGTGCATCAGTAATTATAATTCAACAGTATAACATACATTATACTGTAATGGGACATTCTGCATAATGAGAACTTTCACTTTTTGTACTTTAAGTTTATTCTGATGCTAATACCACTGAGCTTAAATAAAACTTTAAAGGCATGATTTTTAATTGTAACAAAGTATTTCTACACTGTGGTATTACTACTTTTGTACTTCTTACACCACTGACTAAAAATCATGTACTGAAAAAGTCTTGTAACGACCTGCGCTTTGGTCCTGATGAAATGATTACTCACTAGTTTAACAACAGAAATATCTTAATATGTCTGAATATTTAATGATGTAAATTACATACTAATAGAGCTTAATTTAGAAAAGTACCTGAAATATCTATGTATGTAATCACATTAACTCATTAGCCATGACAAATTGCTTCTAGATTTCTTTAAGACTCTTTATTTTAATAAAACAAAATCATTTCAACAACAACAAAAAAAGCATTTCAGATATTAGATAGATATACTGTAGATATTTCACTTAACACCTACTGTAGCAAATAACCATGCTACACTGATCACTGTAACTTAATTCTGATGAAAACGTTTCAAGTCACTGGTGCTTAAATTCATCGGGTGATGATCTCTAATGTTTTATCACAGCAGTTATAATGCATCAATAGCTTAAATAGCATGAGTTCTTACAGGTACGGCCGTAGCACAATATGAGTGTCTTTATCATGTGCTGTTGCATAGTAGCCATAAAGATTAGTCATCTGACATTACCTTTTAGTGTCACTGATTTCCAGGCTTTATATGAACTCTGCCTCGCTGATTTATTGTGGCTAAATTTAACATGACTGTAATGACTGTGATTATTTCAGGCTTGTAACCGTAAAATTACGAATGTCTGTTTCAACGTTGTATTACTTAACGTGTTACGTACGCCTTCAACTGAAAGAGATGTACAGAACATACAATTTGGTTATTTGTTATTTTTATGTCTAAAATTATTTTTTTAATTTTAGTCTTCTGATGTGTTATTTTGCTCATCAAGACTTTTATTTTTTGCCTTCCTGTAAAAAAAAACCCAGAAAAATCCAACTTAAACCCTTTCTCACCCTGACCCCTTCATCTATCAAACTGAAGGCACGTGTATACAATGCACGCACATACGCAGGTTCACGTACACAAACATTTGCTTGTTGATTGATTGTGCGCTGCGCCCATTTATTCAATAACCCCTTCATTTGACTGCTGAGAGGCACAACCCGATTGGATCTCTAATGGGAGGCCAGTGAGTCGACTCCGTGTCGTGATGTGTGTTTTATGATAAATATAGAAGCAGGACAACTTCTCCACTGTCACATCGCTTCCTCCTCTTGTGGCCCCAGAGTGAAGCAGCATGGGGAGAGCTGAGATGTAATTACCCAATCAGTGTGTGCCATCCTTATTAAAACACTACTAACAGTGCTCCATTATTGAAATACCCCCCACCGGACTCTTCTTAATTCATTAAATAAATTAGCTCTAGCGCCTTTAATAATTCATAGAATGATGTCTACGTTTTTTCTCCCCCGCAGAGGCTAACTATGACAAAAAACCATGGAACTGAAGGCGAGGACTGTAAGATAATACTGAGCTGAGTGGCTAGTCATGAGGAGAGCAGATGATCAGTGTGAATGAAAAAATTAAAGCACAGCTCTTGTGATAATTGGAATCCACTTTTTACTGCAGGATATGTGAACCTTACATGTGATATAAAATATAAGTATTAAGTTGTCATCTGTTCGTGTTATTCATGTGCTGTTTCTTTGGAAATATCAGCCTGAGACCTAGAAACCCTATTGACTTAGCCACAAAAAGTTAATGCACAGCTCCTATGCTAACCCGTATGAGGTAACGCACGTCTTCCAAAAGCACATCTTTATTTTTTCCCACTTGGCTTGCTGGCTGTCTCCTGTGTCCCTCTCATTTGTGTTGCATTAATGTGCTAATGAGAATATCCTTGAGCTAGGCAGAGGAGCTAAAAGACAAATAAAGCGAGGAGTCAGACGAGGGATCTCGCTGTGTCTCTACGTATCTTTAATTGACACATCTGCATCCCTGATGAAATATTTACCGCCTCTGACGATGGTGCGGCGATGCGTGGCGATCGGCGCTGTGTTGCCGACGGTGATGTCGACATGTGATCGTGTTATTGATGTTATTAGCATAGACACGCTCCCGGTGAAGATCGAGATTTATCCGGCTTTTCTGATAAATCGGCGGTGCTTGGTAACGTGATTGTCCAAGATCTTTTTATTTTACTTTCTGCGTTTTGTTTTTGCCCGTAGAACTGAAAGGTGTCATGTGACTTCGGTTGCACCTTCATCGATGACATCACATTTACATAGTATGCATCTAAGCCCACTACGCCATAGTCTTACTTCAAGACTAATTGAAATATGTATGGAGGTTTTTTTCTTATTGGCACACTTTGTTCAAATTGTGTCATTTTGCTCTTTTATCGATGTCTCCTCTCAGATGTACGCCATTTACAATATCTACCCATGAGAAAAATAACTCAGTGGTGTGAGTCACTCTATGATGAGACTCTCAGCTGTCATCGTGTATTGTGGATGATGAAAGTGAAGATATAAGGTGTGTGTGGTTAGCCATGCAGTTAGGACAGAGGAGATATTCAAAGTGTCTGCATTTCTATCCACACATCATCCTGCTTCACTGACGGATGCAGAAGTGTATAGAATAGGATTCATATGTGTGTGAGTGCTGATTTTTGTCTGTCTCTTCCAATGTTTGTATCAGAGGAGCGTGTGTGTTTGTTTCTGTATTCACTGTGCTCTTTATGTGTGTGTGTGTGTGTGTGTGTGTGTGTGCGTGTGTGTGTGTGCGTGCACCATGCCTGTTGGGATGTGGCGGCCCTCTCAGCCATGTCAGGGACAGCTTCGTCGAGGGTGGCAGCCGGGGAAAATGATGATGATGAAATTAAAATTCTGCGCCCGGCAGAAGGGGCTGCCGCGATTTCACTGGCGGCTGTGCGCATCGATCTGTTCCAGCATTTGACTTTCAACCATGACAAAACTGTGGGCAAATTAATTGTTCTCCAGGATATTAGGCATCAGAGTCCATTAATCCTCTCTGGAGCGCCACGCCGCATGAATACTAATCGTCTTTCCAGGCAGCCGTCTCATCCCTTGCTCCCTTCTCTCTTTCTCCTCTCTTTTTTTCTTCCTTATCCCTCCTCTTTCCTGACTCTCTTCTTGCTCTTTACAAATATTCTCTCTTCTGTAGTTTCTTTGCTTTCCCCTCTCTCGTTGCTTATTTCTGTCCCAAATCTTTTTTTCTCCCCTATCCTCTGTAGGTTTTATCTCCCTGCCTCTCCCTGCTAAAAAAAAAAAACTGACAACAAAGCTGGTGTTGTTTTATCTTTGAGCCTTTTCTCAACTAAGCGAGGAAAAAGAGAAAAAAAAAAATCCAGAAAACAATCAAGTGATCTGCAGCAGGAACATTATGCTCTTTTATTGATTAATATTTTGGCTTGACAATAGGAAAGAAAGTGGGACCTAAAAAAGGTGATGATGAGGAAACATGCAGGAGATAGTCTGTCAAGCCACTGGAATGGGTTTTTGAGTTATACAGTACTTTTCTATATATTTCATCCATATTACTTTGCCCAGATAAGATTGCACTAATGGTGTAATATTAGTCTCTATAAGGATCAGCATGGCATTTGAGAGAGAGAGAAAAAAATAGCCCCCAACACCAATTATGTAAGATATTAACACATTAGTCGGCGCGAGATCTAATTGGATGGCAGCCCCGTGCACCATGACAACAATCACCTAGACCCTGTTTATCTCGTAATTGATAGTCTGGAGCTTAAGCAGCAGAGGCATCAAAAATTCATACAGCACAGTGAGGACTGGCCCTTCCTTTCAGACCACACATTGATTGGTTTTTATTTTCCTCCCTCTAACCAGGGTAATTTTAAGAGTTTTGGGACGAGGCTCTCGTATTGACGTTTCGCCGTGTTTTGATAGATGGCTGGTGGGCCGTGGCAGTAATAGTGTAAGTTATCTGACATTCAGGCAGGCGGGGTCATGGGTCCAGACACAATATATTCACAGCCCTTGCTTATTGACAAACCATCGCAGGTATTGGCCCTGTCCCATAATAAATATGTATGCTGCAGATTGGTATTTTTTTAGCCACAAATAATCGGTTTCCATTGTACTGTGGAGCTACCAGCCCAAGGGGAAGGTCTGGCATCATCATAAACTAATCTGAAATGCATTATAATAACAAATCTATGGCCTGCTTTGATGAAACCTGCATTAACTCTGACTACATAGACACGAATGACTGTTGAGGAATCATTAATTGTATTGCACCACTACATGCTGGATGTATAGAAGGAGCTGTTATTGATATGATTGGAGGGTGTAATTATAACTATTTCAAGATGGACAATAAAACATCTCCACTGGTTCTCCTTGACGTGTGGCCAACACATAAACCTCAATGTTCCCAGTGTTCTCCTTAAATTTCTTCTTAAGCGGCCATATTTAATATTTTTACAGTAACGACGGATCAAATAACTATATGTAATGTGAAAAGTGTCACTTGTGGTGATGAACCTGTGGAGAATTATTACCCAGATTTGCAGTTGCCCTCAGCTCTTCAGAGTTTTATATCATTTTCTACCTCTGGTTTTGACTTTTTGTCTCCCAGTGTGTTGGTTCACGTCTCTTATCAGTGTCATTTTCAGATGCAGCGGTAGTGAAATACCCTGTTAAAGTACATTGTGTTGGAGCTCCATTCATATGAAGGTTACTACATGACCGATGACATTTAAAGCATAATTTCCTTTACTTCGACATTTTTAAAATTCAGTCAGTTAAAGGGGCTCTATGTAACAATTTGTAATCACTTTTTTGTCGGCCATATGTGAGCGGATTGTAACCTGACATGAAAAATGAGACCTCGTCTATTTTGGTTGCCTATACAAGCCTGTGGGCGATTTGTGTAAGTTGTTTAATGCACAATGGATTTCTTTGTGAAGGATTTCTCAGTCTAAAGGATGTGACTTCATGCACGTTCTCAACTGCCGCTTCGCTAAGAGAGAGCAACAGTAGCTAATGTAGTTTAGACCTGAACACAGAAGTTCCATAGAGCCCTGTTAAACTATAGGGGGACCCTATCATGAGAACATTTCCCCCGATACTAAGTGATAATGAAATAAAAGCAGAAGGCTAATTTAATCAATGTTCGGCAATCCTATCACATTGCGTTGTTACATAAATATTGACCATGAAATTAAAACACGATCTCACAGTAGACACAGTCTACACTTCTATGGTGCATTACTATTTTCCTCTTTTGCACATCATTTTAGTGAGGAACAACAAAATATCAACAAAGTAAATTCAAGTAAAATACAGACTTCGCTTATCTGGTGCAAATGTGCCACACGAAACGCTGATATAGTGGGGTAATTTCTAAATCACATGAGGTCCCCTGGTAATACTAGTCCTGAGCCAAGAATAGGGCGTAAAACTAAACTTTTAGAGTCCCAAAGATTCTTGAGGCTTCATCCATAATGCACTACCAGACGGCAACCATACAAAGTTAGCGCGTAGCTAGTAAATGTAGGGAGGCATTTAGCAACTACAGAGCCAGATAGTTCCCTCAGGAGAAAGAGGTGGAGACCAAAACAGAGCTAAAACAGAGAATATATTGGACTTTAATTCATCACATGGTAAGACAGCCTGAATTCAATAATATAAATGCTAACATGTTTGCCATATCAATTCTGTGGCCAAATAAGAAAAAAGAAAAAATCAGTTAATGCAGGTTTAAGTGGTATCAGTTAGATGAAGCAACATGCTCATGGACCATTTCACACATGTCCTGTATTGTGCATTCACCTCATTGGTTCATTGTGTGAAATCTTTAATGGTGTATGTCTGACATTCAAGTAATCTTTAATGCCTTTTTATGGTTGTATAAGATCACATGGAAATCTTTATGTATCTTTTGCATTATTTTACAAGCATTTCCCTGAAACTCAGCCATTTGATATCTTCGGAAACCTTTTGATCTCGACGAGAACTTAAGAACTTCAAAGTTCTGCGAGTTTAACCAGTGGCTTAACAATGACAGACCCTCTGAGCAGTCTGTGTCACTGGAGGTTTTAAAACAAGCTTCTATTGCTGCAGATTCGCCCCGAACCTTTTCTATTTCCAGACAGCATTGTTTTGCTCAGAACTACCAAATGAGAACATTTCACAATGAATTTGTAATACACACAAATTGGACAAAGTGCAACGGTTGTGCTATCAAAAGCAGACTATTATACTGGTGTCTCGGACCACTAGAAGACTGTTAATGACAGAGGGAGAGCATAAGGTGAACCAGGAGTCAGAGGGGCACAGTGTAAGAATAAAAGAATGAGCAGGAGAAGGAGGGAAATAGAGCATGGAATAGAGTAAGGGTGAGGAGGTAGGAGCAGGAGAGCGTGTCCCTGGTGGGCACTTCCTGGCTAAATCTCTCCTCTGCACTCTGGCTGCTTCTCCTCTGTTCTAGTGCTAATTAATTGGGCTGGGGAATCAACGCTCTCATCTTAAATCTGCTCCCTAATTGAGCAGTCCTTTCTGCCAGCGTCAGACAGCTCAGCGTGCGTCTTCCGCATGATTTGGAGCTAAACGCACTGTCACTTTATTACCCACCACATAACTCGTAAAGCACTATTACACCAGTCACATAGTTACTACAATTAGCATGTTGCCATTTTCAAGTCTCTTCATTATAAGAATACACTATAACCCACAAAAGGTGAGAATGAAACAGTGTCGGCGCTGCTTTTTTTGGGTTTGTGTTAAAGCTGTGATAAACCCTGCTAACACTGTTGGGAAAAACAAAGTCGCAACATTTGAAAAACAAACATTTTAAAGGATGGTTATGCTTTTTTATTATCATACTGCTAGCTAATGGTACAGTCTCAAGACCTTTTCTCTAAAGAAATTGTTTGACCTGCTGACTTGAAACAGGGGAAAC
The DNA here is from genome assembly GCF_965226575.1 of Pagrus pagrus. NCBI lineage: Eukaryota > Metazoa > Chordata > Actinopteri > Spariformes > Sparidae > Pagrus > Pagrus pagrus. The sequence goes on along the minus strand of NC_140192.1, from coordinate 25,642,803 downwards.
AGCTAGTTGCAGTATAGAGATACTGATGATAACCGTGGATGAATTTTTTATATCGTTTACAATACACTAATAATAATAATAATAATATCATGTTATACCTCTTAAATTGATTCTGTTTCACTCTGCTCTCACTTTGTGAGTGTAATTGTTCTTTTTGTACGCTCTTGCACAATTATTGATAGTGTGATTCATTTGCCAAAAATGAGAAAGAGAAAAAACACACAATAAACAAAGTCAGAGATGAATTTGAGAAAAGATATCTCAATAATAGCATTATCGTGGGTCCTTCAGGCAAATATACTGGTGCAGTAAAAATCTGATATTGTGTCAGCCTTAGTTTGGAGGTTATAAAGTCCAGGGTTGTGTAAGGGCAGATACATAGCGGACTATTTCATGGACGGATGCTGTGACTTACAGGAGTCTTGTTGTCTTCATGAGGTTGCTGGGCAACCAGTGAAGACTCAAGGAAGTCTTTTTTTTCTCTATGTGTTTTGGACTTAATCAAATCAAGGTCCAAGGTTCCAGGTCCAAGGTCCAATTATTTGTTACTCTGCAACACATGATTGTACAACAAAATGCAAGTCGTAGTCCCTTTTTGCTGCACAAGAGAAATCATTTTTAAGTGTTGAAGACGAGTTCATGAGTCTCACAGACAGGAAAGAAACTGCTTTGTATTCTAGTGGTACCTCTGTACTGTATCTTTTGCGAGATGGCAGCAGGGTGAACAGAACCGTTCATCTGTGGCTGGGGTGGGTGTTGTCTTTTAGCATCCTTTGGGCTCTGTGCAGACACCTCAACTCACCGATATCACTGATGTTTTGTAGAGTTGGATGTTCTGGGCAGTTTTAATCACCCGCTGCAGAGTCAGCTGTGATGTTACTGGTCAGAATTCTCTTTATTTCTCCGTTGCTCACATTAAGATATAATGTGTTAACAAGTGAGCTTGACAGACTCACTAAAGTTAGCATTGCATTTTTTTTATAAATGTTGTACATGTGTTGTCAGATGGGAGAATACATTTGCTTAATTTGCTCACGTTTTGTCCATCCGCATGTGCATTGAGCTGTCAGAGCTTCCATACTTAGTCCAATGCTTAAACTGTCACATTTAGAAAAGTAACCGCAGACTGTGAAACACATTTAAAAACCTCACTTGAGAGAAAGATGAGGCCATTTCTAGAGTTTTTAAACACATGCTGTTCCATTCAATGTTATCCAAAGTTAATAAGTATCATCTTCAGTTATCTGGCCAGAAACCCATTCTACTCTCTTACTTTTTAATGACAAAATGTCATTTTGTGGTTACCGCCTAATGCTGATTCATGATGCTCATTCGTGTCACGCACACTGTTACCTTAATCTGCTCTTTAAATGTCCATTTTCAGTGAGGCATACATTATAATTTCACAACACTGCTAAACTGTTCTGTTGCAGAGGAACATCGGTGACATAATTACATGAAATATAGGAATTATCTGTAAAATATCACGGCAATAGTTCTATACTCTATGGGACTTATGATAAATGACTTCTTGGGTGTCTGGTGGTCTGCGGTGTTGAGATATTTAAGTCTTCTCACTTTTTGCTATCGTAAATCATGACATACTCTAGGCCTGCTTTTATAGGATTAACTGTGGAAACATAGGTAAGGGGAAAAAGTTATAAGGTGTTTGAAGCGATAGGTCACGGTCATGTCAGTTCATATGTCTACCTTTCACTGAGAAATGCTTTTCACATGAGTAGCTTTCAGAAGGAGATCAAGCATAAAAGAAAGTGTGGGCATATATGGCTGAAAATCAAATCTGGTTCTACTTATGAGAAGTTCCCACCCACTTCTTCTCTTGTTTCCATGGTGGTGAATGGTCACATGCACATACACACTAGAAATGCGGTCTAATAGTTTTGTAATAGCATGTGTGTGCGGTGCGTGTAGAGGGATGGTCCAGCTCCGCACGGCTTTGATTCTCTGTCTTGGAATGAGAGAGTGATGTCATTGTTCCTCTGAGGTTTCAGGGTTACTGGGATGAGGTCACGAAGGGTCAAGACAACCTTGGATTCATCGCTCGAACCCGCCTCCTCCCCCCGCACACCACCATCACTTAAACGCTACCTTTCTTCTCCATACGTTTCTCATACAGAAGTCGCCCCTCACCCATTTCCCTCTCACCTGGATTGGATTCAAAACATGTAGTGTTTAAACCCAGACTTTAACCTGATCCCCGTCATTGGTACCAAGACGCAAAAGGAGGGCTGCTGCAAGACAGAACCAAACTCCAGTTATGTTGACATCCCCTCACATGGACTTTAACAATGTGCTCATGTGCTAAAGCAATCAAATTCCTACAATTTCCATAAAACCAAGGGTAGAATTTTGCTTTGCTGGGACTTTTTCACTTCGACTCAATGTTTTTCAGCGTTGCTCGTAACAGGTGTACACACGTCCACCTCCTGTGTTGAACTGTTGACCAGGGAGGAGAGCCAGAGGAAAGCAATATTATATTTCATTCTGATGGTTTTCCAATGTGCAGAAAATCTGTGAAGGAGTCAAAACTCTCCATGAATGGCATTAATGCAAACATCTGGTATATTTATGAATGTATGCATAGAAAGTGCAGCTCATCTGGCATGTACATTTACTGCTCGCAGTGCAGAGCACACGTTGTCTATGACTATATCCCTTAATCCAGTTGAGAAATCTACTTTAATCTCTGCATAAGCACACACACACATACACACACACACAGCTTCAAATGGAGACTTCCTGTGATAGATACATAAGCGCATTCATAAACACAGATATTAAAGGGGGATTCTGGTATTTTTAAACCCGGCCCCTGTACCTACATGTTTTGGTGAGTAAATGATTCATGCTTACCAAAAGTTTTGGAATCCGTCTTGTGCTGTTGATCACCTCAGCTACAATGTAATCCTTTAGGGTACCTCTGACCATCAAAGTTACATCCTCATACATGGTTGTTATTAAGTGTTTGACAACATTATGGATGCGATTCCTACTGACATATAGTTTTTGTAACCAGTAGGGGTGTCACAATATACTGATAATGGTGATAATTGTGATATTTAAAAACAAAATATTGATATCGTAATGATGATACCCATATGACAATATCGTGTATGTAATCCAGCAGCTCTTCTGTTTCTTTCCATTCTCACATTGTCATAGTAGCTGGCAGTAATGCACCTTAATGCTGGTTGTAACCCGCAATAAAACAGATAGAAGGAAAATATGTACGAGTAATTACTAGCAGTAACTAGACAGCTAGCTAGCTACTAGCACAATGTGTGGCTACTGTCAGAGGAGACGACAGACACCAATAGTACAGGTAAATATTGCAATAATATCCTTACCGTGAGTCCATTTGCCACTATAATCATATAGTGAAAATCTGATAACTTGACAGCCCTAATAACCAGAATTTCAGGTTGGAAGCTCGCAGGTGAGTTGTTATTATCATGACCTTATCTAGAGTGTCAAGATCAGTTAATTAACCAGACTTTGTAAATAAATTATTTTTGGCTTGAGTCCAACTCTGACTCCCATTTCCACGGTCGTCTTCCTGCAACAACTCACCTCTCGTGAGTTTCTTAGATCAAGACTTCTCCTTGAGGGAGACTTTTGTTTCTGGTTACAAAAATGATCTAATTATTTAACAAAAGGCTCTATCACCTTTTTTCATAAAGTTGTCATACACTTAGAACAACAACCTCAGCCTTAAGTGGACGTAACTTTGACAGTAAGAGTTGCCCCAAAGGATTACATTACAAGCATTGTGGGCGCCAGCTGAGGCGATATGCTGGACAGATTCCAAAACTTGGTAAGTGGTGGTAAGTATGAATCTTTTACACACCAAAACATGTACATATTTATTCACTTATTTATCTGTTTCTTTATTTGATAGGGATTGTGCAAAGCCTCTAAGCTGTACCAGAGTTAGCTATAAGCTAATTAACATCTGTTGTCCAGGTTTAAAAATATCGGAACTCCCATTCGTGCAAATACGAATGTGTATGTTTGCTTGGTTACATGGCGGTGAAAGTGCATGCATGTGCGCCTGCCTTCATGTGCCTTGTTGCTACTTTGTGTTCACTCTCATGTGTTCATTTTGTTCTTTCATCAGACCAGGGGGGTGGAGGTAAACATGACTTTTGGGACAAGGGCAACAGCGGGTGAGAACCAGTGAGCTCATACTGGTCATTATCCTTTGCTCCATCCTTGGACCTCATACATTCCCCAGAAGCACCTGGTCCGCCCTCCCCCCCTTCTCCCTCTCTCCCATTGCCCCGGCGCAGGTCCTTGCAGTAGGGCAGGGCGGCCTCAGGGTTCGAGGGTCCCAGCTGTGTAAATGTTTTCAGTTGCTGTGTGACTGGAACTGGGTCCCTCTTTTTGATCAGACGCCAAGACAAGCCCGGCCTCGGTTGTTCTTGGCAGCTGCTGGGGACGAAAGAATGTCAGCATGACTTTAAAAATATGACGGTTTGTAATTTGGACCACAGAGTGAAAACTGAGCCGCTGGTACAGTTTGTGATCATCTAATTATGCCACCCCATTCCTCCCCTTCCCTGAATCCCCCCCGCAAAATCCAAACCCCCTCCTTTTATTCTTATCCAGGAATGAAGCCGTAAAGCTGCTTTGTCCCCTGTGAATTATTTTCGGGGTAGGCGTAATGGCTTTGTGCCCTGCTGCATTACGTCTCCCATGTTCCCCCTCATCCCTCCTTCATGGTTGCACAGTTCTGTGTCTCATTCGCATGCTAACCTGAGGTGCAAATATTCAAGGGACTCAAGTCTAGTTGCAGCGTTTAGACACAACGCAGTATGAAGGAATCAGGGGGTTTAATACTTTAGCTCTACGGTAGGTCAACACTTGTTGGTAGGACACATAGTACAATATGTCCTGGGTAGTTTGCATGTTCAGCAACTAGACAGTGATAAATAAATTGGCTTTGTTAGAATAATAAGATTAAAATCTTGTTTGAGACTACACTTTTGTATTGAGCCAATAAGCCCCAGTAGAAAAACGCTGGTGCTGTACAAACAAAGAATTGTCTTCATGGAGGCAGCTCAGACCACAACACACTGGAGTCTGTGTTCATATGCACATACACGCAGTTGTCTGGCCTTCTGTAAGTGTGCCAGGTTGTCTGTGCCAGTATCAGAGGGGGGCATTTCTCCCACACAAGTTGATATGAAGTACTCTGCAAATCCCCGAGCTCAAAGCTCAAGCATAGATGTGTCAAATATTTAACAAATGAATGAGTTTTTAATCTGGGGCTCAGGGGAATGGAGCGTCATGATAAGGTTCTTTTTTTGTTTTCCCTTCATTAGCATAATTTCTCTGGAGTATATGTGCAGATTTCGTCGGCTTTGTTTGGGATCCCCACTGAGATCTGAAATGGAGGCACGGAATCATAAGAAGAAAAAAAAACCTCGGAGATGTTACAGAAGCCTAAGTGCACCAGTAAAGGCGAGCGTTGCCAGCAACACAGCTCCTATTGTGTCTCCGGTTGTTCATCCATTCGCCCTTAATTGGGTTAATTGAAAACTTAAATGCAAGGTTTGTTTTTTTTCCCTCCTATTCCCTAATTAAACTGTTGTTTTCCCCCCTTTATCCAATAACACTGTGCACGGACACAGTGCCAATCAGCTAGGAACTGCAACTTAAGCCATTAAGGGCTGGATGGAGGATTACAAATGTTGGACCACCTATAATCAGAGGGCCATTGAAAATCCACCTAAGAAGGGAAGAAATTACACATAAGGCTTACATACGCTTACAGACTTATTGCAGAGCTGTTTGTAATGATTTTGCCTCTAAAGTTAAAAATAAACGTCAGCCTAATGACCCAATCAGCAGAATAAATGTTGGCAATGTACGTTTTTTTGCAAACCGCAGATATGTTGAAACGAGCTGCAACTGTCTACATTTCTTAAGGGCTCAGTTTTCTGTTTTGTGTTGTGACACCGCTGTGCTTATGCTCTGGTTAGGCTTAGGCAGAAAAACCACTTGATTACGGTTAGGAAACATTATGGTTTAATAATAGTGGCTTAAAATACTTGTTAGGGTCGCTGCAAACATGGCTGGAGATGTCCTGACTTCTCATCAAGCACACCCGGTTTTGTTGCACGAACACAGCTGGAGATTTCCTGGCTTCGTGTCAGAAATATCAGTTTTTTGTCTCAACAATCACAGCTGGAAATTGTCTCCTTTAGAATATCCAGTAGTGTCATACTTAGAAATGCAGCGTTCCCTCGTCAAAACTATCCAGTGGTTTCTCACTTGCAAATGTTGAAACTCAGTCTTGAACTGTGGTCACTGGCTTGGCAATTCCCACATCATCCCCTCCACTTCCCAATATGAAGATCAGGTCATAAACATGTAAAGTGAAGATGACGCACTATGCACAAATGTCAACATGGTACATAGGCCTTAAACAAGTACAAATGTGAACGCATGTACAGCGTCGTTTAATGGCCGAAGGTGTTGAAGATTAAACATATGGATCTCATTGTTTAGCGCAATAATGCTCGAAAATGTTGTTGGCTAATGTAAGAAAGAGTGATTACTTTATCAGAGTTCTGAAAAGTCAAAAACACAACAACCTCTCAAAGAAAGAAAGTGTAGCCAGATCTGGATGAACCACCCATTGAACATGCAAATGCCAGGATGAGTTATAGTACGCACTGTCTCCAGTCTGATCTTTTTTTCCTTTTTTTTTTTGTTTTTATCGTAGCAACAACTACAACTTCAGTTCACGCTAGAGACTTTGTGCTCACAACAATTCTATTTAAAACTCTCATGTCAAATGCTTCTAATGGCTCTGAGGTTAAAAGAAGGAGAAAGACAGTGGGAGAGTGGGAGGGAGGCTAAGAGGGTGGCAGAGCGAGTGCCCACAGATACAGTAAACAAATTAAGTCAGACTTTATTTTGAGGGGCCGGCTGCACTGAGCATGAGCTGGCGTCTAGTCTCAGTGTCAGCTAGAGGACCTTTATGCGAGTACGCAGTCCATCTCACGCCTTAATGAGGCAATGGAAAAGCGAACAGGCCAGCACATCAACAGAAAAACAGCACTCAGAAAATACCAACTTAATAAGGCAATACAAGCAAATGAATGATTTTTTGAATCATGTTTTAAACAAGTAGTCCTCCCTGAGCACACTGAGATGGAAGGGGTGAGAGAAAATCTGCATATGTAAGTGTGTAAGCGTGTGCGTGTGTGCGTGTGTGTGTGTATGCGTGTGTGTGTGTGTGTGTAAACAAATTCTTCTATAAACCTGGCAGAGCGGAGGCTGCCACAGACATCAGCTCTGCATTTGCATATTCATGGCTCAATTTGCACTTGGCTATGCAAATGTATGCAAACATCGTTTCAGAACATTTCAAAAATAGAAACCAGCATTCCAAACGACGTTGTGCCTCTTAATATGCAGCCACACAAGGAAAAAAAAAAAATTAGTGGGGAAAATCGAACGGGCCGAGTAACGGCTGAATATCTGATTTAAAACTGAGAGCTGTGCTGCAATCTTCTGCGAACAGGTTAAAGCGGGATAAACCCGACGCTACTGTCGCTGTGGTGTAATGTAGATGTGCAGTGATTAAATGTCAGTTTTTTATTTTCTTTTGCCTTTCCTAACATTCCTGTGTGTGTTGTTTGAAAGACCCATAACATGTAAATATGTTAAGATGTTCTTTTTGTGCGAGCCATGTTTCCCTCAGGGTTATTCTGTGTGGTAATTAGACTTGGATGAGTTTTAAAAATGATGGTAAAATTATTGTTTCCAGACTCCACCACTAAGACTACAGTAAGTACATCAAAATAACAAAAAAAGCATCATTTGATTCACATTACTGTGTATGGAATGAGCACTGAATGTTTCATTATGAATCAGTTTTCTATTATGTATTTCCTAATCTTGGCAGCCGTGCCAGTTGAACTCGTCCAACACCAAAGCGACTGGCCGCTTCTTCCTCTCCACACCGGCTCATCCACAGCACGCCATTGTCTCGACTGTGGCTCCGCTTCAGAATGGGGGAAAGTTTTTCTAGACAGTGGATGAATGGAAGGGGAAGAGTTCAGCAAAATCTACTTTTGCTTAAATCCTATTCATCTGCTGGGCACAAGGCAGGGTAAGCTGTTCCCCTGGCACAGGGTCTGTCTGAGGGGCCGTGTGGGGCCCTCCGGAGCTTTATCTCTCCTCCCTATGCTCCTCAGGATAAACGGCTCCACATGGAGCCCTAATCCCCCTCTTCACCCAGTCCGTTTTCCTTCCCTTTCCTTTCCTTACATCCCTGTTTTTTTATGTCCTATTTCTTCTTTCCCTCTCCTCCCTCCCCCGTCTCCCCCCCAGCCCCACAAATGGCAATTGCTGGCCTGTAGGGACTATGCTCTTTCCTCTGTGTGAGACAAACAGTTCACCCAGGAGAGGCTTGTTAAACCCTCGCCACAGTTTGAGCCTGGTTCTGCTATTTTGCAAAATGTGTTAATTTTATGACACTAAAGCCAGCAGTAAAAGCAAAGCCCCGGCTAATTAGCCAGTGGTGTGAGGTGAGTGGCAAAGAGTGGGCATGCCACCGCTTGAGGTGCCTTAATCATTGTTTACGAGAGAGCTCAGCAGGGTTTTTGGCTCTTGCTCTCTTCTCTCCACCTTCCTCTGTAGTCCCGATTTAGCTTATACCCACAATTCTATGGTTACTCGCCTAACAGTGCGCTGTTCTTTCCAGACGACAACAAGATCCAGTTGTGAGACGGTCCTGAAAGCGGTGATTACTCTTCTAGAGAATGATTTGTGCAAAAAAAAAGTCCGATCTTTTGTGCCTGGAATTGTACTTTCTTCACTACAAGGGGAGCAAATGCAGCAGAAAATAATCTTTAACCAACCGATACAAAGTCACAAAGCATTGTATTTTTTTTTCATCATGAGGTTTATTTAAAGAGTGTCCCTTAATGGAGCTGCTTCTCATAAGTGGCTACAAGCCTCATTTGGCTTTGTTGGGCTGGTACAATGAGGGAGTGGGGGGTTACCATTGAGGGGTAAGTGCATTACCATTCATGGAGAGAGAGAAAAGGAGGTTGTGGAGCAGAAAGTGGCTGCTGCCTCTTTAAGATGGGTTTAAGTGATCAAAATTTCATGCAAGGCTGCAATTGGTGGTATAATGTTGCTCTTTAAGAGAGTTGCCTAATGATTGCCATGTGTGGACAGTGGGTTTTGGAAGGGGATTTTGCGGAGGCAGGGGCTGGGGGCCTGAGACTAGGCCAGACTGTGAAGTAGACTGGTGAGGTCTGGGGGCTGGGGGAGCTTGGAAAGCTGAGTGGAGAGGAGAGAGAAGTCTCACGGAGGGGCTCAGAAAAGGCCAGCCATATGAGATTACAACATACCTAAGAAATGTGCTCGTCGGGAAAGTTTGTGTATTTTGGGAAGTGCTCCAAATTTTCCACAGACAGCTTTTTATTTTTTGGGTTATCTCACTCTCCCTCCGCCTCTCCCTCTCTTCGTAGTTTGGACTAATTGCGTGGCGTAGCGCCCGCTGAGTCAATATGAGAAAGTCTGCTGCCTTTCCTTTTTTTTTTTTCCTTCCCTCACCTCTCTTTCCAAACATTCACTGATAGTATGTGTATTTTTGAATGCAAAGGATAACATGTCTGTATATTTTTCAAGCACACGGGTTCAAGGTTTTTTTTTGTGGGTTTAATTCGAAAAGGATGAAATTTTGTGGCGCAGAGAACCAATGTTTCCAGTTTGCGGCTGACAGGAAAGCGGCGCAGTAGCGAGATAGGCTCCTAGGGGACACGCTCCACTGGTGTCCCGGGAAAATAAACACAAGACATTAAGATGTTTGATTAAACTTGAGGAAAGGATCATATGATATTAGCAAAGTAATTGTAGTATTTATTTATATTTAACGTTCATGACTTTGCTGCCATTCTGCTGCACACGTGCACCTCAATCAGTTAAAGATCACATAAATACACCATAAATCTTGCTCATTCTTATTTTACGAACTATTTGCAGTTGATTAAAGGAGCTGCGATTAGATTCACTTTTCCTCCATGCAATCATTTTACAAAGTGAAACCCACCTGACCTGACACATAGTTGGCTTCTGCAGGTTGGGCAGCAGCAGCACTATGAGCGGTGAATACAGGCCATGCCTCCACCTGCTGTTCAGCTCTCGCTCGGTGCAGTCACAGATCAGGAGCCGCTGCGGCTGCTGTGTTGAACTCAAAGGCCCGCTAACACGGACCGGCTTCCGCAGAAGTGGTCAGAAGACTCGCCGCCCTGCTTTGACTCTGGTGCTAACTGTCGGGCTCGAGAGCACCTCGACACCTTCCCTACCAGAGTGTTCTGTTACATCCGAGTTGCGCTATCATGGTCTTAACTTGGAGGAAGCTACTGAAACACTTAGTATACTAACAGTGTCAGAGGGCAGTGCTAAATGACAGTTTTGATACTTGACTGACATTCTGGAGCTCATGTCGCTTATTTGAAGCATTCTTTAATAACCAAAAACAAAATTATACTTGTTTTTTGTTTTTGGGTGAGGGTTTTTCAGACGGTGGCCAACAAGGGCAAACGCAATGCAACTTTAAAAAAAACAATATGGTATGCAGCATTTTTTGTTGAATTTGTTTTCGGGTTTGTGTGTTATTGACTTTACATTGTTTCTGTATCTGCACGTTTCTCCTAATGGTCCTGTTGTGGGCTGTTGCAGCAGGTTCGTGTATTTAGTTGTGTTGTGTGCAGTTACAGTGCATTTCCTGTATTGTCACACTGTATTGATAAAGGTGTTTTCTTAATTTGCTTCTTTTGCTGCCACATTGTTAAAAAAAATCTTTGCTCAGTTTCTTGTAATGAGGCAGAATGTTTCAGATTTAACAAAATCCATTTCCCATTATGTTTTACACAGCATATTTATCCACCATACAGACCAAATGATTCAATTTTTACAAGAAACTTGCTGTAATATCACAGAACTTTCTTGTTGTCATTGCTGTTAATACAAGGAAAAAAATCTGCCATTGCCTAAAGAGACAGTGTAGCTACAGTATAGAGCAGTTGTATAAAATGATTAATACGTGATTAATGGACTGATCTCGACATGTGGCACTTGCCTGTGGAAGTAACTTGACACAATAATAAAGTTTGTTGTAAAACCTGAATAATTAGGTATCTCTTAATAATGACAAAAAGAAGTATGTTATAATAACGTGAAAAATGCCTTGTTGTAATGTAAAGAAAAGTTTCCTTTGATGACAAGGACATATTTGTTGTACTGGTGGCAGTAATACTCTCCAGCTGAAAACAGGATTTACATTTTATTGTGTGCAGTCCTGGTTGACAACAAAATCAGCATTATTGTTGGAGCTTAGCGGTAGCATGGTGATTTACAGTTGTAATTTGATTTAGCCTTGACTGAACATGTCTTTCGAGTATGCAGATAAAAATAAATCTAATATGATGTAATTTAATCGTTGGATATCAACTGATACAGACGCACGGAGCAGTCGCAGGAAAAAAAAGGTATTTATCTGAGCTGGGCTGTGTTGCTGGCTGCCCTGCTCTCTGTTCCCTCTCTCACATAGATACTTATCTGCTTTTAAAGGCGGCGATTCACCCCTATCACCCATCAACAGCACCTTGCGACATACGCTGCCTCACCACTACAAATCCCATTACTTTTATCCTTAGCTAATACTGGGGTGCTGTTGCCTCCTGTCAGGGCCCACGGCACAAACAATTTGCTTTCTTCCTCCTTCCATTTCACAGAACTGCTCACGGTCAGAGCGAGAGGGTGAGGCTGGTTAGGGTGAGCTGCAGGCCCTGCTGAGATTGTCACACAAACTTTGAAATGGTTGCCAGACTTAAAGTAGCTTGAAGGCCAAAGAGTTTGAATTCAGAGGATGTGCCAGTGTTATATGACCAAGGAGAGAGGAGCCTATACTGATCATTTAATATATGGTTTTGTTCTATTTTCACATTCTGGGAATAGGAAGCCTTTATTTGCTCTGCAGTCTGCAGTCTGATCCTACTATTTAAAGCGGTAACAGACACACACACACACGCGCGAGCACGCACACTCCAGCCCATCATCCCTGATGCGTCAGGGCTTGTTGTGTTCACTCTCGGCCCGACTCCGCCTGCCTGACCCTGCTGACCCGAGTGCATTCCTTTCTGAGGTGATTGGCAGCCCATGCAAATACTACACAACCATGACTGGCAGTAAGAGCCACTCTGTGCCCTTCCCACAATGCCCCTGGCCCCTCCCCGTCAATAGACGCTGAGCTGGCGTCATTGTCCAGATACAGTGACCTTTTACCTCTCCAAAGTTAGCTCTTCCTGGGAACCACCCCAGAACTTTTCTCCGATCCGTATTGGAATGTGTGACATGTAGGCATGATCTCTCTGTTTACCTCCTCTCTCTCCTCGCTATCGCTGTGTTGTTGTTTTTTTTCTTCTTCGCTATCTCTGTCGGTATCGCTCTCCCCCTGGCAGTCCCAGCTGCGAACATAACATAGCGGGGGAATGTTTTTTAAAGACCACTAAACAAAATTCTATTAGCATAAATTTGGTTCTATTTCCCTGCCTTTCTGCGATGTCACAGTCAGATCTCTTTGCTTTAAGAATTGAAAGGTAAACAGCTTTAGGTGTTGTTTGTGGGTTGGCTTCCTTCTTGGCATGACAAGGCCTTAGGGCACCAAATGCATTACAGCTCTAACTGTGTCAAATTCTCAGAGGGCTGGGAGGACCCCAGCCAACCTGTGTTCTCTAATGTCACACACCAGCAGTAAGCCAAGTCAATAAAATGAACACCCAGTGATCAAAGAGGTGACAAGGATGCTCGTGACAGTGGGATGAAATTCCAAGTTACTCTACGACACAACACAACACGGTGATGCAAACCCTTTGCGTACATATATCTTCCCCTGCAGCACTCTACGTGAGAGGTAGTAGAAGGGCTTGGAGGTATTTGGATCATTAATGGATCCCACCACTGAGCTCGTACGCAGTACTGTACACTGCCTGGGAATATTCCCTAATGATTTCCACGGACCCCGAGCCTGCTCCCTTTCCCCTCCCAGCCTAATCTGTTATTCCTTTTGTTCATTTGCCTTTTGTTCTTTCTCTTTATATTTTTTGCCTCTATTCTTTAATTACTGTTCCCACCCAGTGAGGGCCCTGTCTCTGTGGCCCCCCATGTCCCAGGAGAAGCAGGGAGACGCGACCATGTGGCTCTGCTGACAATGACATGAATGGCCACGGTGGCAGGGCCACCTCTCTGAGGACTGGGACACGGGGGGGAGGAGGGGGCATGGGGAGGTGCAGGAGAAGGAGGAGAAAAGATGGAGAGAATGAAAAGGGGTGGGAAAGATGAGCGCAGGGGAGCCCTGGTTCAACCCTTATTTCTCTTTTCTCTATTCTCCGTGGTTGGGAAGGAATTCTCAGTTCCCTGGGTGGTTCGAGAGAGAAAGGTGGAATGAGGAGAGGGGAGGGGAGGTGCTTTAAATCATGGAGGACAACAGGCAAACAAGAGGCAAAACTTCAACAAATCCTGAATTTCTATTAGCACTTTAGCCTTGGTGATGTAACAGCTATGCCCAGGAGGCCAATAAAAGTTAATGACAGAGGATTATTTAGCCACCAGTCAGGCTCCACAGAGGACTTTGAATCAGTACTTATGGTGGTCAAGAATTTATTCCCAGAAAGCACCCCTGATCCATAAAAAGCAGTCTGGCATCCATTGAACGGTCCTGCTGTGAGTTCTCCAATGAAGAGGGTAGTAAAGACGGCGATGATGATGACGATGATGATAGTGATGTTAATAACACGCAGTTAAATTATTCCAACCTTGGCTGCAACATCATGCGAGGTGTCATAAAAGTATGCATCCCGCTGTGAGCAACCAACGGCACCGTACTGTATAAGCGTGTGATAGTATATACACACATCTATGAATAAGTCTGTATTCCCTCCAAGCTGACAACTTAATGCTGTCTCAGCCCCGGCAACAAGATGAAATCAGATTGTCAGGATATCATGAAAATCCAGACTGAAAGTGAGCTCATGAAAATCTGTAGAAAAGAATAATTCACATCTAAGCTTGAGAGAGACAGACACAGTCGTTCCCCCACACACCTCCCTCCCCTCCCCCCCACGACACACACACACACACCATCATCATCACACCCCCACTCTCCGACCTACACATGCTAGCCACTGCCAACTAGTCCATGTTCATTCCACACACATCTCCAGCAGATAATTTTTGTTTTAATAGAATCGCTTAAAACAATTAATTACTGTCGCCTTTTCTCCCCCCATACACCTCTCCTTTGGCCCCCCCTCCCCCCACTCAATCCCTCTCTCGCTCATTCCCCTGCGTCCTAGGAGATACAGGCGGTAATAAAAAGGCGTTTATTGGACGATTTTCTGGAGGCCCGTTGGTTATTAACATGTAAATTAAATCATCACAGCTGTTCCATTTTCAATCAGATGGAGTTTGAGGGAGGCGGGGCGCAGACGAGGACCCCAGTGCACTGATTTTATTACGCACACCTTCATTAGGAGCCCTGCAGCCACGAACACCACCACCACAACAATCAACCTCCTGACATACACACACGCACAAACAGGCAGAGCGGCAGGCGCCGAAACACACACGTGCATCGCACTGATAATGCAAAAATGTTCTTTCTAGCATGTAAGCTACTCCCACATGAGCGCTGATTCTCATTATTAAAGTGGTCACTCACTGTTTAATAGCCGTTTTCATTAACTGCAAAATAATGAGAATGCACAGTTACTCTGGAATACATGAAAATACTCAGACTGAGGAAAAACTTAAGCATCTAATTTTACGAGCAGCAGTGTTTTTAGGGCTTTATGTGTGATATTTCAGTTTCACCTTGTCCAGTGAGTGGTAATGTACATGAGTTGGTGGCAGCCAAATGCTCATAGATCAATACTTTTTCCCTGATTGTTCCTGAGTGGCTGTCTTGTCCTCTGAGCTCTTGACCCAAACATGAAAAGCGACATGCTCTTAAGACAATGACGCCTCGCTGATGGCTGCTGAAAAAGCCTTGTGTGTTTGAGCAGAAAGCCCCCCCAGACCCCTCCGAGCCCCTGGAGAGGAGCAGGCAAAAAAAGGCAGACGAACTGGCTGTAACTCAAAGAAATTGTCAGAAAACGCAGCAGATGATGGACTTTATCAATGATCATTTTTCTAATGCATATGTGTTTTAAAGGCCTCAGAGACGGCCAATCTCATAAACGGGCAGTGTTTCAAAGCGCTGGCCGGCGAGACTAAAGCTGTGATGAGATATTGGTAAGCCCGTGTAGAAAGGTTAATGTTACCCACAGAACGTGCTAATGGTTTTGGTTTGACAATGGCCTGTGGGGAGTGTGGTGGAAACCTCATAGAAGCTAACTCATCGACACATAAATTGTACATTTTCAACAATTTCATTATGATGTACGCCATCTTACTGTGACATATATCAATAGGGATGAAGTGGATGGTCTTATTTTTCGTGCTTTTCCCCCCTAACTCGCAGGCCTGAGAGGATATTGATCTTTCATCTTTTCAGAGGAAGAATCACATTATTGCCGACAGAGAATAAAGTGCCGCAGCCATATGGAAATTAAAGCACGGGAAGCGCTGGCATGCAGCAATAAAGTAATGCATGTCAAAACATTACTAGCATTTATCTTCCTAATAAGTATAAATGATTTACAACGTATACCACATATAGAATATTCAATGTAGTTATCAGCTAATTGAACAGAAAAGAAGAGAAACCGAATGTGCCGTGCTTGAAATCAACCGAGTCTGTTATTATCTTATTTTCTCTTCAAATAATGGAAAAGTACTTTAAAGAAAGTGCGGATAAACTGTCTTGGTGGATAACACCAAGACACCGACAACATTCAGATTTTTTTCTCTCCAAAATTGAGATTTTGTCGATATTTTTGTCTTTGGAAATACTAAAGCTGCATGAAGAATGTGTGCCTCAGAGAGGGAGGTGAGGTCTGTCTGTGTTTGGCACTGAGGAGTCAGACAGCAGCTTGTATGGGTAGTGGTGAGATAATGGATTGACCTCTAGTCTGCCCGCTCAGAGTGGCTGCATTATAGCAAAGCCAGTGTGAATAAAAGAAAAGACGGTTATTTTTAGCGCCCGATTGAAATGCTGAAGGAATCTGCCAGTGGGATCAGAGTGCAGAGTTGTGACAGAGATAAAATCATAGTGAAAGAAAAGAAAAGAAAGAGGAAGGTAAAGAAAAATTAGACGGGCTGAAGGCAGAAAGATAAGTAAGGAAACTTGTGGATAGAAACATTTAGTGCGGCCACTGCTGCTGCTGCTGCTGCTGCTGCTGCTGCTGCTGATGTCTACATTTACTATAATAAACAATAGACACAATCCTAAAAGGAGATGCATAATTAACATAAATTATATATTAATCCAGATTAATTAGCATATATATTTGAATTAGGATTTAAAAGCTTTAAGGCCTATTTTGATTATTCCACTATGACTCCCACCTCTGATCACTTGTGAATGTGTATTACAACATTAATACACTATGCTAATAGTGGCTAATACTGATATGCAGATTTACTTAATTACTAAATGGATTTTACTCTATTTTGCTATGCTTTGCCACAGTGAGTCAAGTATGTTTGTTTTAGTTTATGTTCAAAGAGGCTTACAGGAACTCATATCCTCCAATTAATGCAAGAGGATAAACTTTGCTGGATTCTGGCTGGTTTCCCATTTTTTTTTTCTTTTTTGAAACAATAAAAGCCCAGCCTACACTCCCCTCCTCATCTTTATGATTATTGCCGTCCTGAGAATCATCTACATCATCGCCCTAATTTGCCTCATTAGTTACAGTAGTTAGGGTAACGATGATCCTCCTATAATATGTCACCAACCTTTATGTGTAATCCAGAGGAGCCATACATGCCGGTGTCAAGCCTTATTAGAAACAGAGAAATAATCTCCCACTCTGTTGAATATATCAAGCTAGTAAACAGTGCAGTTTATTGGCACAGGCTGCTGTTTTATGGCTTAATCTCCCGCGGTAACGCAATTCAGCTACAGGTCATATTGGTTTATTGTTGTGGCACTAAATAATCAATAGCATGGATGTTGGGATGCTATCGCAGGCTCGTTCCGGATTGATCTACGCGAGATGTGCAAGATTTTTGCCATCCCTGAAATGACAGGCAGAATATCACACAGGAAGTGGTCACAAGTTGCCGTCTATGATCAAGAGCCTGCAGTCAGTTTGGACTGTTTGATGATGTTGTAGTTGCACAGATGCAGTTTGTGGATACAGTTTTCTATAATACGCTGTTTTGTACTTAGCTTCCTCTCTTGTTTTGTTAAGTTTGTTAGCCTACAGCATTTGTGCATATGTAAATGTGATAATGTCAAATGGCTATTTATGGCGCTCCACCCTCACTGTGTTTGATGCGAGAGTGCCGAGACTCAGGATACTTATTTATCCTAGGGGTGTGTCTCCTCACCTACCACCCACCACCACTCTTAACCCAACAATCTAAGGATACACAACCCCCCCTTTCTCTTGTGTCACATGCTACATTGATTGTCTATTATATTACATTGATCAAGGGGTGATAACTTGTAATAATTGGATGTTAAATTAAAGAGCTCTCTCCTAGTTCTTGCCATCTCAATTGTAATTGTCATTGGGTGGCAGTTATGATGATGTATGAGGGATTGTGTTTTGCGCAGTGGAGCATGACCCTGATGAGTAATGCTCCTTTTGGCTGCTTGGCATCTCTCCATTTCTCGGCCTTTGCTTTAATGTGCGCCGATTGGAATATTAAGAGGACTTACGGGTGGCGGAGAAGAAGAGAGGGGAGAAGAGAGGAGGGTAAGTATGGCTTTGGGGTCTGGAGAGGGAGAGGATTAAAGGGAGCAACTTGCAAAAGTGCATGTTCCGCTCTCCCCGTCGGTGTCTATGTTTGTGTACAGCGCTGTGTACGTCTTACCGCCCTTGTGAGCCTGCCTCCAAATAGCTGTTTAGATTTAATGCTGTCTGCTCGTCCCCTGCAGAGCCTGCCGTACTGTCACCTGACCTAGGAGTGACAAAGCAGAGTCCTTACCCCTTATTATGAGAACATGAGGTCAAAGGCACAGCAGCGTATGACAGACACCTCCTCACTTCCTGACCCCTGTCACTTCTCATCCATATGAACCGCCACCATAGGCTTCATGTTGCAGACAAGGACACTATACTACTCAAGTATATCATCCACAGAATTCATCCTCAGGGGGGGACCGCCTCTACACAAGGTCCTTTTGCAAAAGAAAAAAAAAAACTGTTTATGATATCTACAGTACAGTGCACTAGCCGGCCATCTTGAGTCTGTGTTGTCAGCTCAAGCTTTTAAAAACAATCCAATCCGAACAATGACAGTCTGGTTACAAGGGTGAAAACTAATATTTATGACGAGAATTAACTGTTGTAGAAACGTGCGACGGATCGTTAGCAATTCCTGTAAAAGCTAATGCATCTTTTCAATAGCTCACCAGTGTTTAACCTGTACTCCTTAGCTGATGAGCAAGCAAACAAAAAATTATTGTGTCGCCGCTATAGCTGACGACAGAGAGTTACAATTCATAAACCTGTCACCTGCTGCGGCTCCAGCTCAATAAAAGCTTGTAGGGAAGAAATGGCCGACAGCGCGCAGAAAAAAAAAAAAAAGGAGGGCTTGTTGGAGCAGGGCCAGGCTCTCACATTAAAGCTCGTGCATGCAGCAGCTCAAAACTACACAAACAGTCTACGAGACAAATCTATTGCTCCCGTGGATAAATATGCTCTGCGGCAGACACGTAAACATGGCAACGCAAACATCCCGGGACATGCTTGGACACATACGTCTCATCCTAAATAAGCAAACAGAGGCAGATAGATAACAGATAGTGAGCCAGCAGTTAACGTACCAGAGGACGACAAGGGTTGCAGCCCGAGCATCGTGCTTCAAAGAGTAAATACACATACCTACAGTACACACACACACACATTTTCACACATGCTCACTCTTTCTAAGCTATCCTCTGAAGGCTAATACGGCAGCAAATTACCATATTCAACAGGCTCATCTCCCCCTCTACTCATTAGCAGATAAACGATATGCCTATATTTAAAGTACTATCACACATTAGTGTCATCATGAAATGTGCGTGCACGTGTGGGTGTACATGCGTCTGCATACAGTAAAGCATGCATACCACACACACACACACACACGTTCACACATAGGACTGCTTGTGAGGGTGTGCATCTTAACTCGACAGGATCATCCTCCATTCATCCGCTTCCTCCTGTGTGTCCCTGCGCTGTGCTTGCTGTCGGAGAGTATGGTAGTGTGTGTGTGTGTGTGTGTGTGTGTGTGTGTGTGTGTGTGTGTGTGTGCGGAGCTCCCTGGTGATGTGGAGCCAGCTCAGTGAGCTGACAGTGGGGGGGGCAACACCAGCGCCGGCGATTAGCATGAGCTTCCATGGGGCGCCGCAGTGGCTGCTGGGAGATTCCATCGTAGGCATGGACCTGTCTCTTCATCGGGAAGTGACAACCCCCTGTGGCACGACGTGCTCAGCTAGGCAACGCCGAGGAACCGGCTGCATCTTGAATCTCCAGAGTTCTCCTGCCTTCATCTCCTCCTCTTCCTCAGCATCATCAACGTAATCACAATCATCCTCTTCTTTCCCGCCATCTTCTCCTACATCCTGACCATTAATTGCCACGTCTTCATTACTGTCTTGATTACCTCACTGACAAATATTACAGCAGGACCATTATCATCAGTGTTGCTGCTGCTGCTCACCATACAGTTGTTATCAGCCTGACAGTAAACAGAAACAGTGGTGCTCAGCCTCATTAGGAAGCTCGTAGCAATCCACTAAATGGCGTAAAAGCTAAGCTAACCTTCTTGCGGCCTCCACCGGCACGGTTGATGGTTACCTTATGATTCAGCAAAGTCGGTGCTCGTGCTCATAAGCACTTTATTTGATCAGCGATGACACCCACCCCGAGGAACTTAGCTGTCTTACTCGTCTTGGTCTGAATGCACTCCAGACTGACAGGTGCAGCTTGATGTAAAGCTTGTTCAGAGGGTGTGATAGATTTGACTGGTCTTATGTATTCAGGTTGGTTGATACAGACACATTCACATCTGAATGCTCTGACCACTAAAGTACACAGTCTGTTGGCCCCCAAAGGTTCAGGCGCTGGGAGCCCCCCTGTCTCCTCTTCATCTTCCCCCTCCCCGCTTCCTCTTCTTCCTCCTTCCAGCCTGTCAACTCAGTGAACAGGATGGCCTGCCATAACCTATTTCATCGGGATGCTTTGTTAAACAGCAGATAGCTGGTGGCTGTGAAGCCCCCTGTGTTACAGTCTGTAGCTGTATCACCAGTGAGTTGGTATGAATCAAAGGTACAGAGCGGAATCCATGTGGATAATCAGACTCTCCACAGATTTCTTCCCTGTCACATGTAACCTAACATTCGGTTTGTACTCTTACGTAACTTTTCACACTGTAGTTATTGTAGTTATATAGTATATTTTAATCTAATGTTTATTTTTCGTTTAGCTCCTCTTTCAGTTTCTAGAGTGGGTTTGCTGGTTTCAGTTTAATCTTTCTAATCTAAAAATGTTTAGTTTTTATCAGTTTTAGTATGACTTTTAGTTTTTTCGGAACACTTTAAAATAACCATCAGTAGTATATGTTACATTTATAGATAATTAAACTTTAGTTGATGGTTATTTGATTGTTAACAAACAATAAAATGCTTTATAAACCGTTTGTTAAGCAAATATTTATTGAAAAGTTTATTGAAAAGTTGCAGCTGCTTTTGTATGATACATTTGTAAATGGTAAATAAATACTGTGTAGTTCATCTATAAACATCGTTTGGATGGCCATTAAAAAGTTAATTGATGTTTATAAACCTGTAAAACAGCTTAATTAATCGTTTATAAAGCATTTAATTGTTTGTTAACAGTGGAATAACTATTAACTAGTGCTGAATAAACTATACATTTTCATTTATTAAAGGTGCAATATGTCAGAATTTTAGTTTTCAACATTCAAATATTATCAACAGAATGTGGAGAAGCAACAGTTTTAACGTTAGGTGGAATATGTCTTTGTTTCCTGTTGGAGAGATATCTATTAAAATTAGCATGCTAACCAGCTAGCCCCTAGCCAGCAGCAGTTAGCCTGTCTGTTAGTCTGGTGATATGCTGCTCCCTGTTTGTTTGGAATACGAGTTGTCAAATTCTTACATATTGCATCTTTAATGATGGTTTTCATAAAGTATTAGTGTTTTTTTTTTTATCATACTGTAATATGATAAACTGCAGTATTTTTCAGGGTATGATTAAAAACTTCAGGATAGATATTATATACAAACACAACACTTTGGCAAGACAGGTGACTCACAGTCATCCAGCTATCCCAGTCCCAATAAACATCTGCACCAATGCCTCCTCAGGCTTGTTTTGTTGACAAATTTGACTTAATTAAGTGAGTTTTTATTTTTCCACACCTAGTTTTAGTTTTTAGTTTAGTACTCATTCATTATAATAACCTCACACTGAACTTTTTCTGGCTCGTGCATCTAACCTGAACATTCAATCAACAAAAAATAAAAACAAATAGTATTTTAATTCTTTAAAAAGTCAAGTTAATAAACTAAAACAGATGCACACTAGTTTCTTCCAAAAGTTATTCACATACACGTTATTATTGCAGCTACAGATTTGTCCCACCACTGAGTATTTACGGCCGTGTATGCAGGACTGACTCAAAGTAAAGGAACATGTCAACCAGTGCAGTGCTGTGGTAGCTGTTTTAGACAACAATAGAGGTAGATGTCCCACAGGAATAGGCTGTATCAGCCTTTGGCTACATAGGCAATACTTGTTAGTATTGATCCATTGTTGGTTTTGGTCTTTTCATGGGTTTTTTGACAACAAGAAAATGATAGACTATAACAGGACTTCTCCTTTGAGGTCTATTTGATGAGCTGTGTCAGTGGGCCTGTTAATTCCTCTGACACACTGTACGTGATAAAGGTCTATACAAATGAACTTTGTTTACTGAATATTTTAACTTGCTGAGGTATCACAACATTTGAAATCAATGCCTAAACTATAAATGATTCAGAGTGTTGAACGTTCAGCGGTGGAGGCACAGGATACATGCAAGACATGGGTTACATGGATGACATAATCATGTTAATATCTCTTTACATTCTATTCTGTTTGATATCTGTGGCGAGGTTTCTCTCTCGTTTTCTGGGCTCTCCTCCGGGCCCGTCTCATCAGGGGCTCGGGCCTTTGATTATTTCTTTGTTTTTCATTACACTACTCCTCGCACTCTTTTGCTTTCCTCCAGGTACGCTATCACTCTATGATCACCAGTGGAAGCAACATGCACAGGGGCTCGAATGTCTGGAAGAATATAGTGCGTTGTCTGTTTGGAAAGCAGAGCACAAAAAACAGAAATATTAATGACATTATTTATGCTGCTTTAGTAGTTCATTTTGTGTTTCGTACTTTGCGAGGATGACCAGTCTGCCTTTCATCTGCAAGTGTTGTAGATTTTGTATAGTTACAGAAAAACACACCACATATATTTATCTCAAATAAGTGTTCACATTTACAGCAACATTTTCACTGTTTCACCGTCGCCTCGAAATGTGTATATGTCACAGTTAATGAGTCATTTATTGAATTATTCGATTCAATTGTACATGACACTTTTAAGCATGCATTTTAATTCAATAATTGTGTAATTAATATTGCATTAATGCGTTAATGGACTCCTTGCATCCAAAGACGAGAGCACTCTGCCTATAGGGACAATTGTTTTATTATAGTCGGAAGGCGAAGCAAATTAAAGTCATTCCGCTCATTTGTGAAATAAAACGTGCGTCCTATAAACTTGTCGTATTTGACTGAGGGGTTACTTCATGCCACGTTTCTGCCTCATTTATATTGATTCCCAGTGGGAGAGGTGTGTGTTCCTGTGTCTTTAGCCCACATTTCAAACTTCATTTCAATTCAAACACCCCCCCACACACACACATACACAGTATTCTGACAGGCCCTCAGTTTTTTTTAAATCACAAGTAAGAATTTGGGTGTTTAAAACATTTATGACTGATTAGCAGAGAACTTATCCCTTTTAAAGCCTTTCATGTATAAATCATGTGTATTTTGATTTGAAGGGGCCGCTTCTGCGTTATTGATGAGGCGCTCGACTCTAATCAATTAGTAATTGGAGCACAGCTTTTAAATAATGCATTTATTAGGCCTTGTGATGTGTTTAATGGCAGCCCCTTGCAGTGCAAATACGTCTGAAGTGCCCTAATGAGTCTTTTATGGGCCAGCCCAGGGAAAATGGCTCATCTCACTCTGTGACATCGCTGCACAATATGTCTTGTTTACACTCGATTGGCGAGTCAGAAAACCAATGCATAGAAGTTCTTACAAATTGTTATCTTGGTTATTATGCTCATTTCCATGTGCCCTCTGGAAAGAGCTTGCATTCATGTTTTTGTTTTGTCTCATCAGCTTGTTTTCTCTGTGTCTTCCAACTTGCCAATTAGTAACCTCATGTAATAATCAGCAGTATTTATCGGCATAAAGAAATCAGCGACCAGTACAAAACACTTCTGCTAAACTTTGGCAGTTTATCGGTGCTTAACTCATTACGTTAACGCATTATTACAAGTCTTTAACATTCCTTATATTGTGGAAATATCCTTGTGTGATAATTATCCTCCACATCACTGCTAAACCACCTGTGTGGAAGAAGCGCGCCACCTGCCTGAGGACAAACCCCTGGGGGAGGCCTGAGCTGTTTAGCCAAAGTCTATATCACCAGCCAGGTTATGCACACCATCCATCATCGTCAGCCTGACTGTGTGTTTGTGGTCTGTCAGCAGCAGTGTGTGTGTGTGCACATGCGTGGCGCACATGTACGTGTGCGTGTGGCGGAGCTGAGTATTGTTGGAGAGCTGTTGCTCTCCTGGCAGGGGTGGGTTTTAATTGGAACACCCAGTGAGTGGTATGAGTGCCGGTGTCACAGTGAAAACTCCACCGACAGGCCCACACTGATTCACTCATATGGCGAGCTACTGTCTCCTGAGGGGCTGCAGATTATAAAGGCATTCACAACTTTAAATACCCATGCATCACGTTCGCTGACTGACTGTGCATGTGTGTGTGTGTGTGTGTGTGTCACATATGTCTGTATTTATGAACCTACAGCATGTTCACCTTCAGGATCTGTCACATATATTCTCATTGCTTGTATTGATATGACAACCAGACTGTTTAAACATTAGCGTATTGTTATTTTGACTTGAGATTACAATCATCCTGCAGAGGGGTGACACTGGCTGCTGAGTGTATATATGTGTGATTCTTGTGTCAATAATGCATGCATATGAATATGTTTACCTCAACAAATCACTTGGCTGTTGCGCCTTGGGTTTTATCCTGACTTGGCACATGTGTGTGTTTGTGAGTTCTTTGTTGCCGCAAATACCATTTATCAAATTGAATCCATCGTTATCTTTCTCCATCCGTGTCCCTGTCCAAACACCTGAAGTGATTTTCCCTCCATCTTCTCCCTTCTAATACTTTGAGCTGTGTACTTCTGAGTCATATTTATCCACCATTATTACGATTCCCTCGCAGTGAGTCTGTTACTTTATTCTGTTTTTCTTCTGGTGTTTCTGTCTCATTTGAATTCAACTCGCAGCGCACCCTCCCTGCTCTCTTCCACACAATTTATATACACATGCAACCCCGCATGCATTCACAAACATACACACACACACGCGTGCGCGCACTCACACAGTTGTACACAAGCTCAGCCCTCCCCCACAAGAACAACCTTACACACACACACACACACACACACAGGCACACACACTCGATGTTTCAGCGGGAGTGGTGCCTGACAGGAACAAGTGACAGCTCCCTAATTACCTCCTCACTGTAGACGCTGACGCTGCCTGAGACGCACTGCTCATTTTCCTCTTTCTCCTTCCTCCCCCTTTCCCTCCCTAGCCCCCTCCCTCTCCCCTCTCCTCTCTCTCACTCACCCACCCACCCTTCTATTCCCTTTCTTCCTACCCACCTCCTCTCCTATCTCCCCTGTGGTGAATTATGCATGTCCAGGAACTCCCAATCTGCATTCACACCAGCCCTGCCGAGACCAACCACCTATACGTTCCCTTCGTCTGTCCTTCTCCTTCCTCTTCCTACACATTTCCTCTCACTTATCTGCCGCGCTGTGGCGAATGACACTCCTATCTGATAACATAGTCGTATAAATGGAGAATTTTTTAAAGAAATAGCCGTCCCCGATCAATAAACGCTTTCGAACATTGCATGTGGCTGCGGTGGAGGAGAGAGGCTAGAGGGCGTCGTGCTCAGAATTAGCCCTCCTCATTGCAGGCCACTGGGACCGCTTTTCCCCAAGGTGTCCAAGTTTGAAGGAGGGCGAGGGCCCGGGAAAGCAGCCTGGGATCTCCTGAGAGCGATAACATTCACTCTGGAGTCCCACCACACAACAGCGTCCCCTGTTCCCCGCTACACACCTCTACCCCACCCTGGGTGTCAGCTCAAAGGCCCAGATTGCATTTCCAGTTGATGCCTGCTGGCCCCACAGGCATGTTTTGTTCTAATAGAAAATGGAACTCTTGCATCCCCCTCCTCGTCCGCCCTCACGGCGTGATTGTCCACCGGGAGCCAGTGCACAAACACCAATGCTATCTAATCATGAGACGGGGAATAGGAAGGAAAAGCTAGGATAAGGAGTAAGGTGGAGAGAGGAGGATATGGGAGGAGTTAAAAGAGAGCCAGTATAGAAAGACATGAGGATGGAGAGGGAGAGAAAAAGAGACAGAGGGCAGGAGAGTCAGAAAAGAGAGAGAAACAATCCTGAGAGGAAAGAGGAGGCAAGATAGTGCCGAGTGGGAACAGAGAGGAAGCACACAAAGAGGGGTGAAGCAGAGGGGGTGTCGGTGGCATGTAGGCAGCTGATAGAGTGTCACTGACAGGCGTCACTCAGGGGAGAGAGTCGCCAGGGTGCTGGTTAGATGAGCCACTGCAAACAATGCAGCTCCTCCTCCTCACAGTGCTTCTGTACACAAGCTTCAGTCACCATATTGTTAGAAACCAGTGATGGGCTGAATTTATGTCTGTGTAATCTGGACTGCTGGATGCTTCCCACAGAAAAGACTGTAATCCATGCATCCAGTAAGACACTACATCCCTTTATTTTGCTTTATGACGCAGGATTAGCTTTGATATCAAGCAAAAGTAAAAAGTCATTCACCAGGTAAATCATTAAAATGACTGCACAACAGTCAGACCTACAGTTAAAAATAGCCGTTGGTGTCACCTTTGAGTGAATTGCTTTATAAAGCTAAACATTGCTGCTGCTCGAGCAGCTAACAGCATGTGATGATTACATTGATAATGTTTGTGACCTGTTTCACCATTTTGCTGTGAAGGCAGCAGTTTCCTCCTGCCTTTGTCAGCACCGAGGGGATTATACAGCACCACGACTGTATGGATTATCATACAGTAACACAAAGGGTTTTAAAAGCCAACAGCGCTTTACACAAATCTCACAGTCCCATCTTACCACCTCTCACATTTTATATCAGGCGGTTTGAACTTGAGGCTAATAGAGATCCATGCAGGGTAAAATGTGCTCTTTTTTAAATGAAAATAAGTGGCAGTGCCGATTTACTGATGAAGTAAAGTTTAGGAGCAATTTAGGAGTTTTGAGTAGCTTTTTTAGTGATCAAGAGGGATGACTGTTTTTCCTCTTCCAGAGAGTAGTTATTAACTCTGCCAAGTAGCACAACAGCACACTTAGTCCAACACCAGTGTTTGTTCTGGCGCCGATGAATGCTGTGACTCATAAAGGTTGCCTTATAATTCCTCCGCTGCCAGCAGAGTCTTACTTTTAAGCTATTTTAGTTATAGACAAACAAATTATTTAACAGCAGGAAGTCGGCTCCAAATTTGCGAAAAAGCAACACGTACCGTTCTCACAAAACAAGGAGTTAATTCTCTTTGCAGGAGTGTCTTTTTATTTTAAATTATGATTTCTTAAACAAGCAAAATGGACTTAATGAATGTCACAAGAACAAATTCATCCCGAACTAACCAGTGAAGTCTGGGAGCTGGAGCAGCTGTGAAACTGCTGAGATTTCAGTATCACTGACTCTGATCTGTCTCTTGACCAAAAGCAAAAACAACTCTTTTGCACATTGTGGTTACAACCAGCTGAAGCTGGAGTTTGGAGAGTGTTGCTGCTGTGCTGTCTGTTTTGATTCATTTAAAACAGCAAAGCCTGATGATAGGCTCATGCATTTAAAACGTTGATCACAAATGAAGTTATTGAATTGAAAAGGCTTTTTAATTACTGATCCTAAGGTAGAACTGTGGATAAAAAAGAGCAAAAAACATTACATATGATGCTACAGCATATCTTATAGTTACAACATTTAATTTCAGTAATTGTTTTGGAAAAATAAATATGTGGGGTTATTTACCTTATAATAGAAACATTTAAATATACACGTAAAAAAACAAACAAATACTATTTATTTATTAAAGTAGGTATTGTATTATAAGTATTGTATTTTCTAGGTAAAAGTACCACAGTGCAAAAATACTCCATTACAAGTAAAAGTTCTTCATGGAAAATATCACGTTAGTATGTATGTTATTAGTTATATTAAAGTACTCATAATGCAGAAAAATGGTCCCTGCCCTCTGAGTGTGTCTTATATATGTATTCACTGAAAGATTGTTACAGATGTATTATCCTGCAATTAGTTCTTCTTCTGTTGTGTTGGTTAAGGCAGAGCTTAATGTAACTGTTTGTAGTTATTAACATATTTTATAAGCTCATCATTTATCATATATGTTCAAAATCTTAATTTTCCAGTATAACTGCAGTATACTGTAAGTACCATATTTCCAGGCTTGGGTAGTAACAGAATATATGTAATGGGATTACATAATTAGGATACAAAAAAAAACAGGTAACTGTATTCCAGTAAAGTTACAGAAAAAAAAGATGTAATTAGATTACAGATACATTCAGTATAAATGGGATTACAATTTTAAACTAACCTTGTAAAGAATGATATACTAGTCTGTAAACATGCACATGCGCACACATGACAACACTTCACGAGTCTCACACAACATCACTCTGTTCTTGAGTGAAACCAAATACACAAGTGTGTATTCTTACAGAGCTAACAGAAGACACACACATTATGAATATTAAACAAAAGTCATCTCATTGATATTTCTTTTCTCTCGCCTTTATTTGCATCTTTCTGGTGTTGAGGTAATCCAAAAGTAACAGAACGTAGAAAAGTTACATGACTCTCATATTGTGATACTTTTTTTAACAGGTAATAGTAACTGTATCAGAATACATTTTTAAACTATCCCTCCCAGCACTGCATTTTCCCCTCCAAAATGTACTTGAGTAGAAGTACTAAGCAGCATGAAAAGAAAGAACTGAATTAAAGCATACTGAGTTCGATTCCACCTCTGAAATTAACATGCAAACGAACATAAAGTGCAAAACAACATCTTAGCTCTCAATTTTTTTCTGAGCATTTAACATTCCATTCTGGTTTCAGCAGCTCTCGAAACCAACGAGAAAACAATCTTTGAACAGCTTGAATTAGTCTAGAAGTACCTGAATGACCAGCAGAGGGGCCACCACTCTGTGAGACACCAGCTCCTCAGTCGTCTGCCTCCACAGAGGAGAGCTCATTTCAGAGTTTGTGCTTGAGGGCCATCGAGGTCCCGGAGAATGACTGTTCTTCAGCGAGCGAGAGGAGACGGACAGAGGAGGGGAGGGTCAGGAAGAAGCAAGCCGAGTGGCTGTAATGGCTTTTCGGGGTAAATTAAGACGCAGGGAGCTGTTTGGGTCTGGCTCTGCGGAGTGCTGACCCTTATTCACACAGGTCGTCGGTGCCTCCTCACCATCACACACTCGTCACAATAGTTTCTCCTCCCAATCAGCTTCAGAGCACCGTTTATCTGACTGCCACTGCCCATGATTTATTACCCCAGTCCCTGCCACTGGGGCTGAGTGTCATCAGGCCTCTGTCACTCTGCAAAGTCACTACAAGGCCCTGGTTTCTCACCCAGACCTCTTGTTGGGCTCCCGGCTGTCTGCGGCGGGCTAACCTGTTACAGCAAGGTAATGCTGGTCAGATAGCAACATATGAAGGTAATAGTTTGTCAGGATGTTTCATTGTCACTTTTCTTTGATTGTAACAGACTTGTACAGTAACATGCTGGCAGGGCTCAGTCTCACACACATACACACACACACTCACACACACTCTTCTGTCTCTACAGCTTGTTTATAGAGCGACGGGGTGCATAAAGAGGCAGGTCCTGCGGAGGTGTGTTTAGTCTGTTTCCATTTGTCGACACTTTCTCTCCTTCTCCTCTTTTTTTCCTCTTCCTGTTTCTCGTGGTCGGTCTTGCAAACATCTTGTGATTCCTGTTGTCCATTCATTTTGCGGCCTGTACATGACCATGCGTAATAACCACTTTCATAAACACACTGATTCTCATAAACAATTTATTTTTAGCCATAAACACTCCTCAGCTTCACTGTCATTTACTGTGTATTTATTTACATGCATTACAGATTGAATACAATACTGCTTTAGTTTCAGTTGTTAATAAGTAACAACATTGTGGTGGTGATGATGATGTAGTGAGAATAGATTATAAGCTGATAGATGCATTGGGGGGGAAGTGTTTACCTAATTACGAAGCCGACAGAGGCAGAGCCTCATCTGGATCATCCACAGTTCATTCCTCTGATTGGAATCAAATGAGGTTAAATCCAGACCTGCATTTTCCCTTCTGCAAAAGTTGCAATCACTTGTGCTAATGTGCTGCCCTGCTCACCTTCGCCATTCAACCTTTTTATTGTGCTGGAACAAATTCTGCTGTGATGCCTGAAATTGCAGCATGAGAAAATTACAGTGCAGGAGGAGGGGGGGAAATGAGCGAGGACTTAAGCACGGGTGAAGAAGCGTTACGCTGTTGCTAATTACTGCCTCATTAGCAGCAGTGCTTAGCCATGTGGACAATAGCAGCAGAACAGCTGATAAAAACACATGCAGAGGCTACAGTTGAAAGAACA
This sequence comes from Pagrus pagrus, assembly GCF_965226575.1. Lineage (NCBI taxonomy): Eukaryota > Metazoa > Chordata > Actinopteri > Spariformes > Sparidae > Pagrus > Pagrus pagrus. The sequence goes on along the minus strand of NC_140192.1, from coordinate 25,612,527 downwards.
GTGCTGTGTTTTATGTCTTCATCGGCTCACTATACATTTTAGCGTCCAAAGCACTGGGGATGAAGTTGGTAATTAAAGCCGCCAGTGTGGTGTGATGACGGATATTCGTTTTTTGTGTGTGTACTAGATGCCGCCGTAGTTGCAGCGGTGGATCACTGCACTCTGGTGTTAAAAACGTCTAAAAATGAACAGCAGCCTAATACACACCTTCCTCCCCACACCTACACCTTCTGCCTCCGCCCTTTCCTCCCTCCCAACCCCCAGGCGTCCAGATGTTGCTGTCACCCCTGTTCTGCGGAGGCGCTGCAGTGTGGAACTGCCTGAAGTGATGACAATAAACACCTCCGCCATAACCTGGGCCTCTGCATTTGCATATTCGCCTGGTTTAATTTGAGGGGGAAGTATGCAAATGTATGCAAAATGAAATCCATCTCCTAATGACATGAGACGATTAAACAATTTTTATGCTTAAATATTCTGTTTAATGAAATCAAACGGGCCCACGCGCCGCGACAAATTTGCCTAGGCATGGGCAAAATTAGAGGATATCACAAAAAAGGAGAGCTGGGAAGAGCGGGGAGAGAGGGGAGGGGATGGGAGAGGAGGGGAGGGAGGAGGAGGGAAATGCCTGTGGTTGGTGTGCATGACAGCTTTTTAAAGTGTCCCTCACAAGGAAAAAAGAAAAAAAACCCAGTAAGCTCCTGAATTCAAATAAGATTTCTATAACAATTATGAAATCTGTCAGTTCCCCCTTTTCATACACCCACTTTCTCAGTTAAAAGAACAGCGGGTGATGAAGTGCAAAATATACTTCTAAAATGTTCTAAAATAATGTCTATATCTGTAATGATGTACTTTCATGCTATTCTGAAAAAAAAAAAAAAAAAAAAAATCCTCGCCATTTTTATGCAGATGGTATTGAAGTTGGAAGTGGCGCATTAGCACACTTTTTAGGGAAGCTGATTCTCTCTCTCTAGCTTAGCTCAGGAATAACGCCGCCTCTGTTAATACACAGCTTAACAAATAGGAAAATAAAATGATTTCCTTGTCCAAGTCAGCGCCTAAAGACACGATCACCCAGGAACAGAATACATAACGAAGGAGACAGCACTGTGATTAAAGTTGGAAACAGAGAGAGAGAGAGAGAGAGAGAGAAAGAGAGAGTAATATGCGACTGCTTAATTGTGGCTTTGCAGGGAGCTGGTGACTAATGGCCTTTCCGCGGAGCTGTTCAAGCCATGAGCTGCGCATTAATATAAAGGGGGTTATTATTATGTTTTAGCTTCAGACCTGATTAATCACATGGATTTACTTCCAGCTCAACACCTTATATAGGGAGCCGTGCTGCTGTTAGGCAGCCATCGGGCTGATGATGTAGGTGCGTCCGCCCTTCTTTGAAATGCAAATGTTGGACAAGACACGCTGTACGTGGTTGAAGCAGGTTAGACTGTCAGATGGAAGAAGTGATAACCACAGGTGGAGGAGCCGGAGCTATAATCACGACTGTCAAGCACACAATGAGGCTGCCTATACTGGATTTGACCTCTTATTTGCAGGATGTACAATATTCAGTGATCGTTATTGGAGCAGGAGAGGTAAATATGAGTGATGATGGTGGGAGTAGGAGTAAACAGGAGTGCTGGACTGGATGACAGGTTTAGACACATACTGTAGCATGAATGGGGCACTGATTGGATAGGCTCAGTTAGCCTCGGCACAGCCAGAGAGCAGAGAAGGCCTTGGTCGGACCCCGAGGCTGGGAGGGGATTTCTTCAGCCTGATGCTTTGTTGCCTCCTAATCCTGTTGGCTTATATATTATCCCTGCCTTCCCTCCGACAGCAGGCTAATAGAGGAAAGGAGCTGGAGCTCTCCTCATGGCATGCTTCTCTCTCCAAACATCTAGAGTGCTGTGTGTGTGTGTGTGTGTGTGTGTGTGTGTGTGTGTGTGTGTGTGTGTGTGTGTGTGTAAACTGTTGATTACTGCTAGTACAGATGTTAAAGTGGACACAGACTGAGGGACTGAGAGAGTGAGTCAAACACACACAGACACGTGTGCACGTACACACAGACACGGTTAACTCAAGTGTTGGGGAGGGGGGGCGGAGAGAAGCCGAGCTTGTTGTAGCGCATCGATCGATTTCAGGCTCCTCCGACAAGATCCTCTGCTCTTACACCTCAGAGCTCCAGATGATGCAGTGTTGGGAGCGGGAAGGTGGGGTTGCGGAGGGGGAGTTTGAGGTGGTTGGGTCGGGGGGGCAGGTCCTCTGGTTGCATGCCCCGCGACACCCTGCCAACAGTTATAACACCGCCGTGATGTCAGACGCACGGGGACATGACAGACCTGAGAACACAGTCAGACTGTGTGCGATAGCATGTTTGTGTAGGTGTGTGTGGTAAGCGCGCGCGCCATGTTTGCGGTCTGTGCATGCGGCTCAAGTCTGTTTACGTGAGCGTGTTTGCGTGTGTGTTGGCGTGTCTTTTTAGTCCGCGCAGTACATCTGGATACACATGTTAATGTTGGGGATTTGAGTTGGGTGCAAGGGGAGCAGGAAGAGGTGGGGAACTGGATTATTAACCCTTAACATGGAGCTTGATGTGGTTTGCTAAAATTATGGTGCGGGGGGATTTATGTGATCCCCATAATCCCGCAGGCCTTGATGCTCCAAATCCATTGTCATGCTTCACTTTTATAGAGGGAAATTTCCATGACTTCAGCTCCCCACTTAGATTGCACTTTGCATAACCACAATCACACACACATAGCTGCCACCCATTCAACATTCCTGTCTGAATACCCCGGCATCACATTTCACAGGGCAGGTCTTTGATGTTATTACACTCCTTTATTTGCGGTTTATGTGCTTACACCAGTGGGCTGATTATATGTAATGCCCAGTGCACTAAATGGAGTAGTGACTGAATGAAAGGAAACTCCCGCTAATGAGACTTTTGTCCCTTTTTTGTGATTTTTTTTTAGTTTGTGCATTTATTTGTTTTTAGCGCATTTAAATAAATATGAAGAAATTATAATCAATTAATATTAATGTGTACGTGACTTTGTGTTGACCTTATCAAAGAGCGCTGGCGGGGGCAGCAGGTGTCCTGCTAGTGTGAAATATAGAGAAAAGAAGATCAAATTAACAAAGGGGGTGTGTAATTGAGAAATATTTTCCATTTGCCTCAGATATTTGGGCATTTAACAGTTTCTCATCACATTTGCATGAACATATGCGTTCTGTCTTTGAAATGAATTTCTGTGAATGTGTCAGGAAGTTAATTAGCTCTGTGTGTTTGTCACGTTTTGTGTGTGCGCGTGCATTTGTAATTGCATGTCTGCGTGCATGAGTGTGTCTTCGCATGTCTCGCACCCCCACCGCGGATAGAAGACAAAGTCACAATCATATTTGTCGCAGCCGGGGGTAAATGTGACTCATTCTCATTGTTTTATTTTCTTCTAAGTGTAAGATGGTAAGCATCTTTCCACTCGTTCTTTCAGCTCTTTTTCGTCTGCGGCACATTTCCTCTGCAAAACTTTCTCCATCGCCTCACCTCTCTCCCTCAAACTCTCTTTCTCCGTCTTTCCCTCTCGCTTCTCTGCGGGATGGTCATTTAATCCATCTAACCAGCTGGAAAGATAAATATTCCTTAGTGGAGTGTGAGGCCCCTGCCTCTCCACTCACGCAGACCGGAGATGAGGGGAAAGTCTCCCTCTCTGCAGAGCTCAGATGCCCAAATGCCTTAATAAAGTCTTCCAGTCAACCAGACACTGACATGAAGATGACTGCGAGGACTCTAACAGCTCACTTCCTCCTTTTATTTGGAATAAGTTTTTGTTCAGTTGAGGCAATTTGTGTGATGTGCATCATGCATGCAGTCATATAAGTGGCTTTCAGTGGGTTTCATTGTGAAGGAAAATAAGATTAGAGTGGGTTTTCTGTGAGCACCCTATCCTTAATGTCTCGACCCAATCGCCAGAATAAATGTTAGCCAAGTACGATAAGTAAGATACTGCAATCTACATCTGTTCAGGTAGAATTTTCTATTTCTCTCTTTTCTCAACGCTGTGCTTACACTCTGCTTTGGTTTAGGCACAAAAAGCATTTGGTTGGGTTGAGGAAAACATTATGCTTTTGCCTAAAATATCTGTTTTGGGTGTCACAACCATGAATGAAAATAGACGCTGTTGACGCTACAAAGAATGGATCGAACAACATGCAATTTGGGTATTACTGTAAATAAGTTTGGTTTTATTAAGTGTTAGAGTGAAATAAAACAATATCAGACACATCTTTTGTTTTATTAAACTTTTGCAAAGAAGCTGCTGGAGGTCAGCCACCGCCACCGACACACTCCCAGAGACCGCTCCACAGAAGCTGTTCACTCCTGGTATCAACATGCATCCTGAGTGATCCGATCACAAGCGGGCAGCTCTGAGTACAGGTGTGAACACCACCAAGGCACATTGAGAGCGCATTTGAGATCACTCAGACCACATTCGGAGGTGGTCTGGGCCACTTGTGACCACATTCTTTGAGCAGTGTGTACACACATGTGTCCTGGGCCACATTAAAGGACCACCTACTCAACTGACATACTGCAGGAAAAACAACAAGCCACAACAACAGAGGGGATGGATTACACACCGTCTGATTTTCATGTGATTCATTGAAATACAAACTACATGTTTGGGCTCCACGAACCTGCCAATGTTTGCAGCAGATGTTTGTCAACACACTGTATCAACTAACCATTGAACTGGTAACCGCAATATCACCAGACTCCCTTAACAAATCGCTTGATTTTAAGAGTTGTTGATTAAAGAGAAACTAGACAAACTCTGTAAAACTTTGCTACGGCAAATTTGAAATTATTCTCCCATTCATGTGAATCCGGCATTAAATACAGAACACAAAGTTGTTTCCTACCTTGTGAAAAGTTTGTCACGGCACTGCTGTAAAAGCTAGTCTGCTTCCTTGCCTGAAGTCTTACCTGCCAACATCTAGCAGCTGTTTGAACACACTGTTTCAACTGATTTCATCATTTATACTACATTATTAAAGACAACAGCATTTTATTCAATCTTAACATGTCAAATGTTACACATACAGTGAACAGTAACCAATACTGTATAGGCAGCTTCTTTGATGCCCCTGGAGAGAGTCCCCAGACTCCCTTAAAAAATCAGTCAATTTTGTACGTCGTTAAGTTCAGAGAGACTTAATGAAATGCAGTCCACAACTTTTAACTATTTGGGCCTTCTTGTTAATTCGGCAAATGTAAGAGATGGATATAATTTAGCGTGGGGAAGTGAGGTCTGATCACAAGTGATCACTTTAGATTTATGCTGATAGGCATTGATACGCATCGATGTGATAGGTATGGAACAAATGTACAAATTTAACATATCAGTGGTTTCCAGAAACATATACATTTTATTCTGGCCACTGAGCTGACATGTTCCTATATAGCCCCCATCACCCCTATAGCTTGTACATTTTCCAGGCTCCACTTGGCTGATTATCCCTTAAGGAGAAACGTGGATGGGTTCCTGAGGCTGACTCATGGTTTCTGTTTGGAGAGGTCCAGTCCAGTGCAGCTTGGGCCGACTGGAACCTCTGTTTACACAGCCTCTCGGGCCAGACTGGGAGGCCCTATTTTCACACCCAGGTGCTTTCCAAAGAAAACCTCCAGCAGAGGCCCCTCGCCTAAGGTACACCACACTGAAAACCATACATACTGCCTCATTCCTCCTGTCGTGTTGCATGCTTCAGTTGCACACGCATTATAATAATACAGAAAGTCAGTATGGGACCTTAAGGCGTGAGCACTGCATGGTATTTGTCTGCAACTTAAAAGGGATATTCTCCTCTGCTCACATGGATAGTGAGTGCATGATAGCAAATATTCTCTATTTCTTATCTCGGCATTACTCACTGCAGGAGAATTTGGTTTCTCTGTGTGTGTTATTTGGTTGAGGGAGTTTGAAAAATTGGTATTCTAGCGGCTGATAACTCTTCAGACAGCTTCACTGCTGGAATGAGTCAGCATGACCCCCTTTGCCTGTTTAAGAGTGTCAGACCTTAGCGTTCAGGAGAGATGTTCAGCTCAGGGTCAACCCCAGAGGAGGGAGGATGTAGAGGTGCAGAGGCAAGAGGCTGCAGCGGCTGGTTACAGGAACACTGGGGCAGGGAAACACTTTGCTGCCTTTTAAATATGAAAACCAGCAAACAAAACATGCCAAAAAAAACGGTATGTACTCTTGTCAAGGAAGGGCAACAATCACTCAACGCACACACGGAAATAAACGCATTAAGACAGCTGCACATATGCAGACACACACACGTAAGCCACTCACACCTGAAAATATCACTCCAAAGCTCCTTTTCAGAGTAAAAAAGCCTATGCATATATGTATATAATAATTACATTCCATATATCTTCCAAAATCCCATTTCCATCAGTGGTAATTCTGCTGCACAGGAGTAATGGGTGTATTATGCCGTTATGACAGGCCCAGCTCCCTCCCTATCCCCTCCCCATCATCCAGCACACAGCCCCCCCACCCCTCAGCTTCAGTCAAACTGCTGAAAAATCAAAGTAACGACGTAAAAATATGCAAAATGAGGGATTTTTCAACCCACCTCCACAGAAAGTGACAGTCTAAGGCAATGTGGAGACTTGTTTTCAGTTTGAGGAGAAAGTGTGAGCATTGTTCACGTATTCTTTCAGAGAGACACCACTACACATGTGGGTGAGTGGGTGTCTGACTCTGAGGTTACATGACCTCTTATAAGACACCGATCATGTTCCCGGGAAGCCTGCTTTACAGCATGATAGCCCTTGGTGAGCGCACAAGGAGGGATGAATAAATGAGTGTATAAATGACTAGGCCAGTGATTGAGTGGAGAAATTATTGAGCTGGTAAATGAACAAATGTTTGAGCGAGCGAGTGAGTGAATGGCTGGGACATTGAGTATGTGTCTGACTGAGTAACCGAGCCGGTCTGAGAGCCACACACACTAGAGGCAATCCAAACAAACAGCTCTAAGTGCTGCAGTGTTCGCTGAGGGACCTGGGAAAAGCCCCATCAGCCCAATGAATGAGAGCATTCTCCCCCTCGCAGCCTGTTATTAAAATCAATTAATGACGGGGAGGGAGGCCCCTGTAAAAGCTGACTTGTTGGGCTCTAGGGGTCTTTTGCGACACGTTGCTTTTCTGGATCACTTGTGCCATATGGAACCTCCCCTCTCGTGGCACATAACTCACTTTTATGAGGGCTTCATTGGCTAATGATGGAATAGTGCACGAGCACTGAGCATGGGAGTGTTCCTGGCCCCATAACTGTCACTCCCTCTGCTGTCATTGTCTCTGTCACTCTGATCTTTGCTCAGACACCACTGCTGGCTTCACAGAGCACATCTCTGACAAGAGGTGAGAGAGAAATGGGTACAAAGGAGCAAAGGGCTTTTTTCACAGCACATCTACTGTTTGTTTAGACACGGCAGACAGAGTGACAGAAAACATCCAGGCTCAGAATGACAAAATAAACTGTGACTCAAACGGGATCACGATGTGTGCAAACAAAGTTAAGAATCTGATGCATCTTTTCCCTGCCTGTCTTCATGATTTTATACTTCCATACGTACAGATGTATCACATATACCGCTTTGACGTTTGACAAAAACTCACTCACTCCCGCAAACATCTGGCTTTTGTCGTCAGTGTGAATAGGTGCTGACTCCTGCATCAAATGACTCCGCAGTAGCCACAGGCTTTTATCGGCTCCAGCTCTGATTGGCTTTTCCATCCGTCTCCGTTCAAGCAGTTGCACTGAGTTTGAAAGAGATACTGGAGTAAAAGATATTTAAAAAAGTAACCACCGTTACATTGTCAGTGACTTCCGTGTCACTACACAAGAATTTGTCATCTGCCTGATCAGTACTGTGCAAATCTCAACAGAGATGACAAAGAAGCTAGATGTCTCACTCCTCAGCAGCTTCCATCATCAGCCTGTAACGTTCCATCGATCCCGATTGATACATCAATTGAGTAATCAACAATCTAATGTGATCGATGCAAAGTGAAAACATCCATCGACATAAATCAAGTATCGAATACTCAAATTTTCATGAGGGAGACCCCCCCCCCCTCTACACACACATCTCCTAAGGAGTCACAGGCCTTATTTTCACCCATGTTTCAAAAACCTGCATATACACGCTAATTTTTGTTTAAAAGTGTTGATACATTCACCCTAAAATGTGTCATTCTAACAGACACACAAACTCAAACTATCTCAAACAAATTGTGTCTGAGTATTGGTCCAGCTTCAGACTAGATGGGCCCAATTGAAGAGGAGATTGGCCGTTAGAGAGGAGAATGTCGGCTCTGCTGGAGGATGGAGGCGCTCCATTTACCGGCGCTGAAGGAACCGTGCGCTCATTTCAGCGGAGTCTCCCACAGGGAGAAGGAGAGGGAGACAAACCTGCTTGGATCTCTTATGTTTTCACAGAAGCGGCCTCATCTCCTGTCTGCAGGAAATTGCTCTGTTTTGCCACCTTGTCTGAAGCACTGGGTATGTTTTGCAGTTTTACTCTCCAATCAAAGGTGCCCCCCCCCCCCCATACCATCCCACCCCACCTCAGGGTAGTGTTGACAGTCACACCTCGGTCACACACACACATCCTGCAAACATGCTCACTGGGCAATTTCTCTGGGATCACTAACAAGAGGATGCCTTCTCCTTAGAGATGAGTTTAGCTGACCCATCAATTACTTTCTCCCTGGAAGAGCATAACATGATAATAATTATGATAATGACATGACATTGTGATAATGACATGATAAGGAAGTGTAAGATGAATCTGCCCCCTGTGCAGTAAGTGCTTATCATGTCAGCGGAGGCAGAACTAGACCTGACAAGAGATGCATTTAGTGCCTGTAGGTAAAGAAGTGCTGGAGTGTGTGTCAGGTGGTGCGACGTGTCACATTCATGCATCTTGTTTCACTGACATTCTTAAACACCAGATCAAGTGACAGTAATAAATAGTTTAATACAAGTTGTCAGTTTCAGTGCAGTCAAGGTTTTGACATTTATTCTATGACCAAAGAGTTCACACTCGCAGATTGTTTGATCTGGAAGTGAATGTTTTCTCTCACATGCAGGTAGCCTATATTCACCACCGCCCTCTCTTCATTTTACCTCAGCTCCAATACCTCAGGGCTGTGTGAGTGATGCTGGTGTTGATGTGTCAAAGCTCAGCTAGAACACAATATTTCTTCCCCTTTTGCCCAACAGACACCTCCATCAGAGTGAAGCCTGCTGTCTTATAGGAGCAGAGAAGCAGAGGAAAAGTCCCACTTGTGCCAACGGGGCAGGCAGTAAGTTCACCCCCCAGTATTTCACTGCCACCACAGCTGAACTGTGTCACAGTGAAACATTTTTATGTAATGTCGACCCCTTCCTTCACTATTGGTTTATCGTGTGCGCGCTCTTTTCACTCCCTTATGTAAAGCGGCCCGGATACGTACAGTCCAGTTTAGAAACGGCGGTGATGGATAGAGGAGCAAAGCTGTGACTGCAGTCGATAGCTCTATCCATCTTCTCAAGGAGAGACCTCTAACTTCCCTGAATATTAAAGACAGCAGAGGTGATCAATATGAGCGCAACTTTAAGATTGAGTCCGGCTTTATTAATCCTCTCCGAGTCCACTCTTGCCACCTCTGTGTCCGTCTGCTCAGATTTAGTGTAAAAGCTAAAGAGAACTATATCCGAGGGCTTATTCTGTTACACAAGTTTGGAAGTGAGGGATTGCTGAGTGTGCTGCACCTCCTCGCCTCAGTACAGCGTGTGCAGCGGCAGCTCAGCCGGCTCGTATTGATAGATGCCGTCCAAATGTAAAGAGAACGGGGATCGTTGTGCAGGGAGCGCTGGGAAACTGAAAAAGATCAGAAAACCTTTTACAAATGAACTTTAAAAGCAAAGCAGGTTTAGAACAACCAAGCAGTTTATAGAGTTATGTTGAGTTATATTATTTTCTGTGGAGGAAAAAAAAGGCCGAGCTTAGACACCAGGAATTCCTGAAAGAGCCAAACATTAATTTAAAGACATGGGTACGAGCTGATCGGACGACAAAGAGGCGTTTTGTCGCTCTCATTCTGATTTGTAGTCGATGGCACTTAGGTTGAAAATGCCGCTGAATACTTCATCACCCACATGCCAAATACACCATTTTTCATTTCTTGTTAATTCCTTTCCCAAAGCCTCCTTCTATTCCCTCCACCCCTCCTAATCTGGCAGTAAAGGTCAGTTTAGCATAATGACATCATACAGACGAGCATGGGCAAACCCAGATTACTAAATCTGACTCTAATGTGGCTTTTCAGATGAAACAGCATTAAATGACATTAACGCCGGCGCATTCACGGGCAGCTTTAACGCAGATTGCTCAGGACTGGCCCTTCTTTACCCTCTTTGTATTTTTAATGAGGTGACAGAGAGAGGCGAGATTGGAATGGGATGGTCTTACAACATGCTGAGCTGGGATCAGATACAGTCCGTCTATTTGTGTAATATTCCATCAGCTCTCTTATAGGGCTGGGGTTAACCTCTTCAGTGTGACTGACATTTTTAGAGCACAGGCACCACCGCTGGCAGAACTCAAGGGGACTTTTAGAAAAATATTATAGCCATCATTGGCACGATGAGATCACTTTTTTTTATGTTTCTTTGAGTTAAGGCCCAGATTAGCATTTACTGTAGGCTTTGGAGATGAACACACTGGTTCATGATTATCACTGCGGTTTTCTAAGCATGTGAATTAGCAGGCCATTTGCTCAGAATCTTTACTAATTCAACATCTGTCTGGGTTTTTTATGCCCTCAAGCACATGTTGCTGCGTGTACCTCGAAGACAAAGTGGGAATAACGCTGAATTCTATGAACATATCTATTATTGCTCCGCTGCTGCAATTTTCATTTTGAGTTTTAACCCTCTATGGTACGCATTATGATGCGAGTTAGGAAAAAAATGTTTGGAGTGTTTTTTTGTCCTAAAATAGACTAAATAAACATAATCTAAAGAAATTTTATTATTATTTAATTTTTTTGGAAGTTTTTGGGGTTCGTTGCCTGAAGGCAACATTGTACCATAATGGTGCATAAATAATTTTTTTAAAAGAGTTTTATTTTCAATTTCATCATCATTTATTTCATTAACATGTGTAAAATATAAAAAAACGTAATTAATTTTTCATTTTAAATGTAAAAGAAACCAAAAAATAACTCCTTTAAATGGTTTCTGGTCTAAATGTTGCCTGTAGGCATTGTGGAACAACCCATATCCTCACAGGGGCATAGAATAATGCTGAATTCATTCTGTAAATGGAGGAAAATATAACACATAATAATAATATTATAATATAATAATATATAAAATATAAAGATTATGATGAATGGCATTCTTTTGAATATTATATGTACCTAAACACATACTACCAACATTTTATGCTGCCATGGTGATTCCATAATGGTTCACTGTTGCCTCAAGGCAACATAGGCAATTTTCCATAATGGTACGTTGTTGCCTCAAGGCAACAGTTGGATTTTAACAAGTTTCCACTATTAAATGAGCAATTAAATTGCATTTAACAATAAAAAGTTAAAGTTTACTCATCTATGAGTGTGCATATATTTTTTTCACAACCTAAAAGGGCCCGAAAATTATGTTTTCAGCCACTTTTTAAGGAGCAAAATGGCTAACCTGTTTTCTTTGAAAAAGTCTGGGAAAATGGGTTTCAAGATGGCTTCCTGAAGGTCATGTGACAAATTAAAGCATTGTTATTGGTTCCTTGTGGTCTTCCCATTCTTTTAAAGTATAGCATCATTCAAAGGGATGTATGGTGGAGATGTGACGGGCCAAAAATGGGTATGTTGCCTGAAGGCAACACGGTACCATAGAGGGTTAAAAAAAAAATGGAGGATGAGAAATGTGGGGGAAAAATACATGAAGACGAAGAGCCTCACACATAAGAAGTCGTCTGGGTCGGGTGGATAGTCTTTAGCATTCATCTGTTTCTCGGCTGCTTCCAGAGAAAGATGTTTTTCTGCTCCATCTCTGTGGCAACAGCAACTTTCCCAGCACAGGAAGCACGATCACTGGAGGGAATGTCGAGCGAGAAAGAAGAAGAAGAATGACGACACGGGGGTCATGAATTATACAAACGGTGTTAGAAGCTTTGCTACACTTAACATCATTAAGGCCTGTATTAATTACGGTTATGAAGCATTGTAAATCACATCCGTAGCACTTTCGTCGCCACGGCTTAACGCAGCCTTTTCATAACTGACTCACGGCATGCTGGTTAGGAAACAATACAGTAATCAACACAGAGCAGCGTGTGTACGTGGCACAATTACCTCGAAGATTTCAAGTCATCTCAGATTGGTACATACAAAAAAAACATGCTTGTGCATTCACTCAGCTAGTCCCGTTTTAACATAAAACCACCGCAGACATCACAGACATACACGTGAGAGCGCGGAAAGAAACACAACTGTCACCACTACAATCAGAAACAATCACTCTACAGATAAACACTTTATACCTAGAATATACAGAGGAGCAGTGAGGAGACGATGTAATCTGATGCATTTTTAAATAGCTTTTTAGTACATATGTCTCAAATTAAAATGGCACAGTGCAATAAATCAAAAAGCTTTACAGTGTGTAAAATGTGTCGAGGCAGCTTTAAATTGCAATTAATTAACAAAATTGTTTTTTTTCCCTTCCTGTCGCATCTCTGTTATGCTAGTTACATTTTGAGAAAAACATAAATGCTGTGAGGGTTGTTTTTTTTTTTACAGGTAAGAAAGAAAACGGCAAATGCACACTGTCTGAGTGTTTTTCTCTTTCTGCAAGCTAAGACGAGCTTAACTGCCTCGATGATTCATCGTAAAAAAAAAAACACATCTCTTTTCGTCTGCAGAGTCATAATTCTTGTGGCAACCGCTGTAAATCACCTCTGTACAATATCTCCTGTCTTCAAACTGACCCCCGGTGGTCTCAGAGGCTGGTCTAGTTCCAGTCCCAGTAATAAGCTGTAGCTCACTTCAGCCAAAGCTAGCAAAAAAAGCATCAGTTATCGGTTACTCTTGATATGCCCCCCCCCCCCCCCCATGTTTTTGGAACTAACTTTGAATTCTGGCTTTATTTTACAAATTACACCTTTAACCAAGACCACAGTCTTTCCCTGAGTGCAATGACTGCCAAATATAATAGGTAGGTATTGAAGGAAAACAAATGAAATATCCCAGTGAGCAAAAAGTGGTCTAGATCACATCTTTTAGATGTCATTTATGAACATCCAAGACGTCCTTAAGACGTCCTCTGGGGAGCCAGAATGAAAGTTTTTTATACGTCTTTTCTGGACATTGTATAGATGTTTATATGTCGTTTGTTGACTAATTCTGGCTGTCCGTAGACGTCCAGATCATAGCCAGCATGAACATCTATTCTCAACTAATTCTGGATGTCAGTGGATGTCTAGATCATGGCCTGACTGGACGTCTTTTCTCAATGTCATTTATCGACTAATTCTGGCTGTCAGTGGACGTCCAGATCATGGCCTGGCCTGACGGACATGATATCAACCTGTTTTGGACGTCCACAGACGTTGCCTGCTCAGTGGGATGTTACTGAACATTTCAGTGATACTATCAGTATCAACATTTAACTAGTGAGATTCTTTAATTAATGTTTTCTCATTAATAGAAATAAAAATATAATCTGGTCAATGATGCTTTGGAAATTAGTATCCTGGTATAAAAACACAAGAGACTGATTTAAAATATCATACAGTGATGATAATGCATGCAATTATGATGGCAAAAATCTTTACATTTTAACATACTGTATACAGTATCTGTGTTTCATAACTATGAAAATGGTGACCATGGACATGTTAAAGGAGAGACACAATCAATATGTTCAAACCCTGTGTTGGTGCACAGACATTCACAAACATCAGATTAAATTTGTTAAAAAAAGAGAGAGAAACACAAAGTTTTTCTAATTACATTTGGAAAGACACATCAGTTTATAGTGGAAAGCATCAATTAACATTTAAATTGATGTAGGACATAGTTGTGAATAAACGTCTTTCATTTCCGTGATGAATGTATTCATGTTGAAAGTTTAAATTCAGTTGACCTTTTAATTTTAAATAAAACTTTGCTGTTTGTAATTTTTCTCTGTGCAGGGAATGAACCCTCTCTGTTTTGGTGCTTGCAATCCCACAAACACATGGAGCTGATCAGGGTTACAACTAGATAATGATATCATCAGCACATGGTGGGGGCCCAAACCATATCAACGCAATGTTACCACCCTGCCTCGTTCTGCTGAGACATGTGATGCACATGTCTGACAGCCATCTGCCAAAAGAAGGAGGTTTATGAGGAATGAGGAATTGTTCTTTCCACAACTATGGCTTATTGGTAGAGATGGCCTCTTTCAACCTCAAACTATTTATGCCAAAATTTTACAATCTTGAACAAACTCGAGCTCTATATGGTTTCACTTGATACGATTTATGCCGTGACTCTTTCACCGGAGCCATTTGTTTCTCTCATCATCGTCTTTTCTGAACAGTAAAACGTGTTTGCTGCATAGCACAAACGGGTAAAAAAAGGAAAGCTTTGACCACTTAGAATTTGCAGTGGCCATGGTGGTCGGGGTCCTGACCAGTGGTGGTCAAAGTGGTGTTTAACTGTGTTGGCCGAAGACCTGGTCATGAACAGTGTGTGCCCAGGCTTCGTTTAGCTCCAAACACAAGCATTAACATGTGAGCGTTCAGTTGAAACCTTCCATCTGTATGAATGAATCCCTTGGCAAGTGTCAAATAGTGCACAGACTGACAACTGCAGTGTTAGCGGTCAAGCCCAGAAAGTGTGAAGAACACTGCAGATCAGATGGACTTTTGATGCTTAGAATATATATTTTTAAAAAACATCTGTTTTAGAAATACAGCAGAGCAAACACACAAACAGAAAACTACAGCAACAAAACACAATAAAGAGAAAAAGGACACACAAAAATGGAAAAGTTACATATTTTTTTGACATAAGTTACAAGGTATTGACATACAGCCAGTAAACTGTTCAGACCATTTACCATTCACTCTAATTTCTCAATCAGACTAATGACAGGTTCCTGGATTTTCTGAGAGTCCCTCTCTGTTTGACATGATGAATCTAATTTTCTAGAAGTAACACATTTATTAATTCCTTCAGCCACACATCAAACTGGGCTAAATGGAAAATGGACTGCATTTCTAGTCTTACCAATTACTCAAAGAGCCTTACAACACGTCAGCATTCACCCGGTTCAGCAGAGGCCACCATGCAAGGCAGCACTTGGTCTTCAGGAGCAATATTCAAAGGAACAGCTACTGGGAGAAGTTTAGGGTTCAGTATCTTGCCCAAGGACACTTTGACATGTAAACCTTAGATGGCAGTAATGGAACCACCAATCTTTCGACCTTGGGTGACCTGCAGCAATTTCCTGGGTAACATACCCATAAGATACCACCAGATACGACTTCCAACATGTTCTGACACCCAACACCAAAGTCTGGTTAGACTTTCAAAATAAAGCTTGCTGAGAAAAAAATCACATATTCTGATATATTGTGACTTTTGGACTGTTATTAACGTTGTCAAACGGTTGGGGTTTGGTTAGGTTTCGGCACCAAATCTACTTGGTTAGGTCTAGGAAAAGATTATACGATCATCAAGTAATGTTACGCAAGTGATGTTAGTACATAATTTACGTAATGTCAGTTAAGTCATTTATGTATATTGATTTATGTAACATAACTTAAGAACAAATTACTCTTGACTCTTGGTCAAAAAATGGGACACAAACCCTGTTCTCTGGCTGAACAGGCAAAAAAAAGTCAGGTAAATTACTCCAATGCAACCATGCAGCCTATGACGCAGTAAGAGTTAATGAGACATAGATGAACTTTTTACATAGATAGGTGCAGTATCTTTGAATATTTTTTGTAATCTCATGGGAGAGAAGTGCAATCTTTGTCCAACTGCTCCTCCTTTTTTACAACCCTGATTCCACAAAATCTGAGCGCTGTGTAAAACATAAACATCAATTTGATACTATATTTATTGTTTTATTAGACTCATTGATTTTGAATTTGATGCCAGCAACACGTTTCAAACAAGTTGGGACAGGGGCAATGAAAGACTGGGGGGAAAACTGGTGCTAGTGCCATGACTGGGTATGAAAGGGGCATCCATGAAAGGCTCAGACGTCCATACAGTAAGCAAGGATGGGGAGAGGTTTTCTGAAACACATGATTGCATAAAGGATATTACTGCATGTCACTGGTAAAAACAGCTCATTTGCAAATGATTTAGCTCTATTTTTATTTAAACTTTACACAGCTTCCCAACTTTTTTGGAATGAGAGTTGTGTCATGACTCAGTCACTGTGGTCATCATTCAGATTTGTCAGATTCAGTCAGTGAGCAGCTAATCCTGCATTGCTACACCCATCTCTTAGTGAGACATCCAGAAAGTTCTAACGAAAACATGAGTTACTGAAGGAAAACATGCTGTCACGTGGGTGGTACTCACTTGTTTAAAGTGATAAATGAAGTCCAGATCTTTTTCAAGATTCATGTTTTTGTGGTTTTTGGCAACAGCTTCAGTGATAAACAGTCATTGGTGTTTGGCACTGCTTTCACCAGGAGTCATCATGCAAACAGTATATTGTCAGACTTTGATGTCACTTTCATGCCAGCAGCTCCCAAACCCCAAATTAACTGACTTTTTCTGTTTTTCTAGTGCAAAATGGCAACAACTCATGGAAAACTTTACGAGCATGTCAGAGTTACCATGTCTACTGATAACGGCATCTGTACACTATGTGCTTACTGTACTGCATATGTACATAACAGGGTGGGACATCTATTCAGTTACATTACAGTATGACTTGTATGATCACTTATAATGTCGAAATCGAGCTTAATGTATAAGTTTACCCAAAACTGAAACTTCAGTCATCTACTCGCCCCAATGCTGATGGAAATTTGCCTGAAGTTTCATAGTCGACAGTACATTTCTGGAGCTTCACGGCAAAACAGTGTTTTCCTTAGTTTGAGATCTTGGGGATTCCGGGAACTTTGATTTTGCCAGACAAACTGTTATGCACCATTTCTTTTTGTTGTTGTTGTTTTTACGTTTTAAAGTCCGAACCTACTGTACTCTCGGTGTTCAGGAGAATGCTGCAACACTGTTTTGCTGTGAAGCTCCAGAAACGTTTTGTGGGGGTTGAGTGGATAATAACAGAATTTCAATTTTTGGGTGAACTTGTCCTTTAACAGAGATCTTGGCCGCCAGCATTAGTTGTGAAATTTGATGTTAGAACACCAGAAACTGTCACTTGTGCTTAATAAGTTGGCTTGCAACTTTGAACACAATTTCAGCACTGGCCCGGCGTTTTGAGTGAGAAAAATGTTCCTTTCTGCACCAGTCCTCCATGGCACAAAGAGTGGATGCACACATCAACTGGTGGAATCAATTGTCAACTTTTTCAGTGGCTCAAAGGCGCTGTGGGACATGTTGTGCACTGCCAATTTCAGAATCATCTTCCACTGGGGTTGAAATTTGTATTTTCTTTTTGCTTGCTTTGTCCTAACTGCTTAGAAACACAAATCTGGAGCACGACTTCTGAACAATGTTCTGAGCACGCTGTCATCGCCAACATGCAATCTTTTCCACTACGAGCTCCGGCCAGGACTTTCTCCAGACCTCTCGGACAGACCAAGAATGTGGCTACAAATGAATATTAAGATTATTGCTGCAATTTGTTTTACAGTTCAAATAATCCTCACGTGTGGTGCTCATTCAGATGAAATAATATATATGACTGTTCTCTGTCGTTTTAATGAAGTACACTGAAGTACAAACTGTGTTCTCTGTTTATCATATATGTGCAGTATATGTTATTATCTCAGCCACCCTGCAAGTAGCATTATATAAATAGATAGAAGGCTTGAGTCAGACAGAGTAACAACAACAGTAATCACATACAACTGCAGTTAAAGGAAATACAGTGTTAATCTTGCACATTTATACCAATAAATGCTGCTTTAATGCACTATATTCAAATACTTCTCAATCAGTTCTTAGTTTTTTACCATTTAGAGCATGTGAATGAGATTAGATCTCCCTTAAAGCACAGGATAAAGAGGATTTACTCAGGTAATTTAGTGTCTTTGATTGAGATAGGTTTGAATCAAATGTTTATTTTCAGATCCTCAAGAGTATAATTAATCTAAATATGAGGCTAAATTATCAACCCAAAGCACTAATTGGTCTTTGTTGTTCAATCTTGGTTTGCTGTTTGTATTTACACTATGGCATAAGGATTTCTTATCTCGCTGAAGCCACTGAGGCATCAACAGGACCGCGCCACAGCTGCAAAGCTAATTAATGTGATTTATGCTTGTTTGGTTGCTTGCTAGCTTGCACATTTTTGAGGAGAGCAAAATCATCTGCAAGTCATTGTCTTTGGTAAATAAGAAAAATTGGACTTTTCAGTAAGCCGAACACTGGCTTACTCCTTTGCCCGGTGGTCTTCGAGCACACAAAGCTCGCTTATTCTGCCTCGCACACTTATGTAAGCTCTGCTTAAGCCTCTGAAATAAGCCTGAGGGTTTTGAAGAGTTACCACTTTTAATGCAAAACAATAAGCTATGCACAGACTTTGTGAAATTCCATTTTGGCAAGGATCAACTTTGTTTCTATCTTGGGTGATGATGATGATATTGGTTAGGGTAGAGAAAGTGTAGAGAAAACTTCACATTCTGTATTTTTCTGTAACATAAAAGTACGTTTAACCCTCTGAACACCGAGCCTAGTGTCTTTTGCTCCTGTCACATCTTTACTCTACTTTACGTTTCTCACAGCAATATATAAATCCTGCACCTCTACTGAAACAGCACAGTCATGGCTAAAAGGGTGGGACAACTCAACTCACTGTCTTTTGTGCAGTTTAACCAAGGGTGTCACTAGACAAGTGTAGACAAGTGGTGGGTACACAGGGGCTAAGATAATGTCACCTAACTTACAGTAGGTGCAGAAAACATGTCAAGCACTTTTCAAGGGCAAATTATTTCAAAATGAAGGGCCAATAATACATATACAGTAGGCATGTGGCTTTGGGGATTATTTTGTCCTGTCGGCAGCCCTGCATGTAGAGGTTCACATACACCAGTCTCACTCTGTGTTGAAAAGTGTTGGGGACGTGAGGGCTCAAATGGAAAAAACTTTTTTTAAATGGTCTTTAAGAGAATATTATGGCAGGAAAGAAATTGCAAAATGGCATATGAGACTGAATTCATTCTCATTTGTTAGTTAAAGGCGCAATATGAACGTATTTTAGTTACTGGTCCCCCTCCCACTCCCCTAGTGCTCCCAGTCTGGGCAGAGCATGTACAGTATCTATAATAGAAGCTCCAGCTGCACAGCTAACTGAGCTAACTAGCGAACAGCAGCTACAATTAGCAGCAGTTAACAGTTACTCTGGTAATATGCTGCCCCTATTTGTTTGGAGTATGAGTTCAACAAGTGGCCAATTATTATACGTTGCCCCTCTAACATTTCTTGGTGCAAGCTCTTTTGAGCACGTTTTTAACTAATTATGCTTTGAAAAAGTGGACAAAATCTGCAATTTCAAAAAGTGGTGGGGACGCGTCCCATGTCCCCTTTGAGTATAACGCAGCTACGATGCCATAAATCATAATAAAAGATAATCGGCAGTTGAATTTCTCTGATCATTTATTTAACAACAACAAAGGGAAACTGGAATCCATCCAGACTTATAACATGTTTCCAAGTGTCCACAAGTGGTTTGTTTGTAGAATAAGCACATGCGCAGTAAAATCAATTGACTCTATTGGCAGAGGAGCTACATGATATACACTACAAGAACTTAATACAGAAATGCTATACTCCCCATGATCATTTTAATGGTATTTTAATTGTGCCCCAAACAGTTAATTACTGGCTGGTGACCCTGAATATTTCAGGGGGCCCACAGCTGGAGAGCAGAACTAGAACATGTCGGTGATTTTATCTATTTATTGTATCAGAGCAGTTGTTTAATTGTTGTCAGGGGGCTTACAATTTCTTGCAGCGCTCCTGGTTATTTGTATTAGCCGGCAGCAAAAACCATGAAAGTCAGGCAAACTGTTTAAGTGGACGCAGTTGGTTCTTCTCTCCTCCCGCCTTTTTTTTTTTTCTCGCTGTCTCCCTCCGGCCCGCACTGTGCAGTGGGTGAGGCGGGGCTATTTAAGGCTAAGGCGGTGCCATTTGGCTTGGGGGTCCACATGTGCACCGGAGGTCCTCATTTTGATTTTAAATCGCCTTGACACCAAAACAAACAAACTCTCCTCACTGCACCAAACAGGCCTGAAAAATTATGGGCGCACGGAGGGATATGCAATTACAGCAGCTAATTTGCGGTCACCAAAGCTAGCCCCGTTCCCAGTGCCCCCAGCCACCCTCTATTTTAAATATTGGGGAGCAGAGAGTGTGTGCATGTGTGTGTTTGGATGGGTTTTTGAGAGGGAGCTCGGGGAGAAGCTCTCCCTCACAGCTGTACGAAGGTCAGGCAGCACCAGGGCGATTAGCTTTGCTCATCACGTACAATTAGGGTTAGCGCTCAGCAAGGAGGCATCTGTTGCTAATTGAAGCAGAATAGATATCAAGGAGGTCCACGCGTTCTCCGAGCAGGAAAAAAACAAGCTCGACTGGAAGTAAATAGACTTTGGCTTGTGTGAAATTGGAACTGTGAGCCACCTGCATATCACACAGGATAATGCTCGCAATCTGTAGCTTTGTGTGTAACTGCTCAGAATTAGTTGGGTGTTAAACCAGCAATAATTGGTCAGGTAATTTTAAAATGAGTGAGCCATTGGTTCCAAAGCATTACCAGTACACAAATCCACATATAGACACGCAGAGGCAGACAAAGAGACTGACGTTATTAAGGAAAGAAGGGGGGATGGGAGGTAGAGACAGGAGACTGAGCGCGAGCGTGTCAGAGTCGAGCCAAAACCGGCCTGTGATGGCAATCTGATGCGACTGGACCATGTGCCCACTGGCCAGCTGACATCAGCCAGCGCCTCTCTGACCAATCCTCCCGGCCCCTTCATGCCAAGGCCAGATGCAAACAAAGAAAAGCAAGGCGAGCACACACAGACACACATCCAAACAGATTTCGTGTTCATGACAACACCCTGAAAAACAGAGAAACTGCGAGATAAACTGCAGGAGAGAAGAATGTGACACAAACAACAGCCTTCTGGTGCTGTTTACACCTATCGACACATTTTTGCGGCTGGATTTTTTTTGATACAGTAACATCTGAGCAGGAAAATAAGGTGCAATAGCTTACTGGCGTACTCCAAAGTGTGGTCTCTGGAAGCTGTCCTGAAGAGCTGTGGCTGCTTGTCATTGAGTTGGCCACTTTCTTTTAAAACAATACATCATGACAACCTACTTACAAAGAACATTCTTCATCTAGAGGATAGGTAACACTTGTAATCAGCTAATGTTGCTCCTTTCTTCCATTACTGCTTTTACTTGATCTAATTTCCATCTGGTTGGATCCAGTTTTGTGTAAGTGTAAACACATAAAACACTAAATAATAAAGCAGAACGTGAAGCATTACACTAGTGGAAAAGAAACAACCTTTTTCAAAAGTGTCATCTCTCTATGAACTCTTTTGACATGTCGGCTGCCCCTGAGGTCACAGCAGAGGACGGAGAAAAAGTCAGACAAGTGGCATTTAGTTCAGGCGAATGGCACCGAGGAGGACCGCAGAGAGAGAGGGGCATTATTTTTTTCATGGCGGTCGGCTTGTGAGTGTTGGAGTTAGCGACGGTGGAAAATGTGAGCAGCTCAATATAATATCTGAGTGCTGCGCTGTGTGATGATTTTATATGCTCCTCGGAGTACCTGACGCCCACCTCTCACACACGCACATACGTGCACACGCACACACACCCGCTGAGATATCCCCGTGGAGCGATGGAGCATAACAGGGTTTATCCTCTTTGACCTTCACAGTTTGAATCCGAAGTCGGGCTCGCCTGCTTGAGCTGGTCTCAGTGTCGCGAGGTGCAGCCAAAGCCCTAGTTATCAACGATGTGGCTCAATGGCTCTTTCTCTCAGTGCAATAAGTGCAGTGCACCGCTGACTCTCAATGTGGACTTTGAGCCTGCACAGGTTGCTATGTGGGTCATGACCCCAAAAGCCATGTCACTTAAAAATTGTAGTTCAATTTCACTCTCTCCATGTGCTTTAGTCACACGTGAATTGAGTAATGTGAAGTATACTTCCTTAATTTGTGGTCACATGACCAGACCAGATACAGGGAGTGGTTCATTTTACCCACTGACTCGATCCACCCTGTTCTACCCTACTGTTTTGTCAGTAAGGTGCATGTAGTGCACTTTACCCTCTCACATTTGATCAAGTGTCATCGTGTTTAGAGTACCTGTCTTAATAAAAATATCAATTTGATGTCAGTGTATCAATATTGTGTATCATCTACGGTATTACAACAGGAAGTAATACAATATATTCCCATATTCATATCTTGTCCCATCCCTTATATATTGGTTTGTCTTGTGTAGAAGCAAAATACCGTCAGTGGCGTATTAGATTAACATTGAATGCCTTAATTTATTTTAGGGATGCTCCACTTTTTTTTATATTTGAATTATAATCTACTAGTCACAAGGAGTACCTGTAAAAACATCTGCTATGTCTTGAGTGACTTAAAAACAACCCTGGTGATGTAATCCAGTGTGTAAGATATAATATTCATGATTTTGTTTCCCTTAGTGTTTAGTCACCTGATTGTAGATATAAAAGGCTCATTCTAAGGTAAGAAAAACACAGAGGGAGACGGGCCTCTTGCATGGAGTCAGTCATGTTGCACCACCATGCAGCCCAGAACACACAAGCAATAAACTGCCTCTAAATAGGAGGGCAGGGTGAGACGAGGGGTGTGCACGACTGGTTGCAATCTGCAACTTAATCCTTCACACTCGACTTTTAAGACTCAAGACAGAAAGTCTGCATTACAAACTAGAGTATGGTGCCTCATTGATAAAGTTAAAGTAATTAAAAGAACCTGCAGTATATCATTGCTATTTAGCACCAGCGTTATCCAAGTCTGAGTGTGCCATACCTTGTTAAATATTTGGGTCAATCACGGCCTGTATTATGGTGCTGGGTTCCTGCGGAGCAATGTAATATATGCTTGGCTGCTTGGGATGACAGAAGTTGTGGAGCCTCTGAACCGAGGCCTCTTGCATGTCTTTTATTTTTGTGCCTCCAAAGCCAAATCATCCACGAATGACGATTTCACAAGTTACTAAATCATCATGACAAATGGCTGCCTGTGACCTCTGTTTCCCTACATTGTTAAAGAGTGTTCAGGCACCAAGTTGGATGACACATTGATTTGATTTGTTGCAGAAAGAACTTTTGGGCATGCAAAATAATTCCCTGTAATAGCTGTGAGCCTGTATGAAGAAATGGATTTTATTTAGGGGTTGTTAATCAGCGAGACCCGTCTGAGTCTGCCTGGTCCACCTACAGTAGCTCTTAAATCCAGCCTTGTAATAACCCTCTCTAATTAGGACTGAGACACACTAACAAGGGACACCACCATCATCATCACTCAGCCACCTCATCATCATCACCATTCTCATTATCAAGCCTGAGATCAAATTCCAGCCTGGCTGCGGGATAGTGGGACTTCAGTGCACCTGATGTATTGTACGTCATTAGATTGTTGTTATTACTGTGCCATGGGGAGTCAAACAGGATGGAGATTCACTCCTGTAATATTCTATATGGCCTACTAGGGAGGACCCACTTGACATTCTCCACCTAATGACAACAATCTATTGAGGCAAAGGGCTGACACATTAATTTGTTTACTCTCCCTCTTCCCTCATCTTCTTTCTCTCTCACAGACACATATGAACAACACACAAACAGAAATACTGAAGTCTACCTCGACACAACACAAATGTTTGCATCCTCGTCCGCTGTAATCCACATGGCTCATAGTATTGATCCCTACCAGATAAAATCAACCTCAGTCTCCTGTTTCATTCGTCTCAATTAACACTGTAGGATGCATGTATCTATTCGAACGGCCAAGGAAATAAAACCGACGCGTGACGCCACAGGCTGGTAACCAGGCCCAGCCACGCAGCCTCCGCCTGCACAAACATCTTGCTCAGGCTCGGCGCTGCAGGGCAGCTACTGCTAAAAAGGCAGCTGCCTGATGATCGATGACTTCATCCAGTCTGCCTGATTCCTCCACTTGTGCTGAGAGAACAATTAATGAAACAGGCCCGCAGAGAAACGCCTTGATTAGGCTGTGAGAGCAGGAAGCCACGGGGAGCCACTTACAGGGAGAAGCTTTCCATGCAGGAGTCTTTACCAGAGCATACGTACGCTCACTGACGTATATGTGATGCCAAAAACACATAGCATCATTCTCAGTTCATTGCACTGCTCTATACGCACACACACTACTCCGCTCTCCTGCCAGCAGGAGGACCAGACCATCCAGCACAGCTGGTGTATCCCAATGTTGACTCTCCAGTTGGGGAGAGCTGCCGCAGGGATTTACCATATCACCGTAGGCAGTACAGAGATTGGTCGGGCACAAGTCGATCAAGCTTTATCTCTCCCCAAGGTACCAAGACAAATCTCTCCAATAAATAACCTGTTCTTAATTCTGATTTCTTAATGCAACTCCTGCAGAGAAGATTAATCAGTTTGAGTGAGGCCCCCAGATAGCTTGTTCATGTGGAGTTTGTGCCCTTCCCAAGACTGCTTTAAAGAACTGATTGCATTATTTTATTTCTTTTCAAAGAAGAACTCAACACCTTCCAGCTCTGGCATGTACATACTCTCACATATTCACACAGACAGCCGCACTCACACAAACACACACACACAAACACTCATGGCACTTCTTTCCAAGCCCTCCCAACATCTGCTTGTTCTTCCTCTGATTAAAAAAATCCTCTGCGTTTCATTATCGCTGATTTGCATAGTAATAGCGTGCATATTAAGCAGCTACTTCAGAGGGTGGGCGGTCTAATGAATGCCGCAGTCTCCTCTGTTTTAACTCAATTTTTCCTCATCCATATTCAGACATGTGCCCCCTCCCAGCTCCCTCACGACCCCCCTGCCCTCGGGGACGGCAATTCTGTTTCCGCTGAAATGCTTCCTCCAGCCTCTCCCCAAATCCCAGAACCCTCTCCATTAATCCAATTAATTAGAGCCATTGATATGCAGCCTGCTTAGACCAAGCAGCTGTTTGCCTGCCAATTGCCTTGGTATGAGGATGGGGGGGTCAGGTTATGGGGAGTCCTATCACCCATTGCACATACAGCAACACTTTGCTCTCAGCATTGAGAAAGTTGCCACCCACAATGATCCCATCAAGTTACCGCCATCCTCAGAGCCATTAAGAAGCATCTCATGGATGAGCTAGCTCCTGATAATTGAAACTCATAAAGCCTGTTTTGTCATATCTCTAAAAGGTACAGAGCAGGTAACCTTTTCACTTTCACACAATCATTAGAGCATTGAAATATCTGGCAGTTTGCCACTGTTTCGACTTACCGAGCCTGCATGGAAAACTGGCTTCTATAAACATGAGTAAAGCGAGACGCATACAAATTATGTTGTCATATGGACTTTTCGAAATAGATCAGCAGTAACCAACATTCAAATCCATTTTGGTTCATTCACACTTATATTGTTTATTACCCTTGAGCATAAGTTCCTTCGTGGGGAAACAAAAATGAAGGCAAAGTAGATGAGCAACGGAAATACTTATGCCCTTTATTCAATCAGCCGCTACATATTCCTCTGCGGTCCCACAAAAAGGAGCTAAATATACATCAATGGATGATAATTCTTCCAATAAAATACCCAAAATAGAAAATCTGGAGAGAGATGTCCCTTGGTGCCCTGAGTAAGAGGTGTGCCTCAGAATTACCATACAGAAATGAATAGCAGCGACAGTGTCTAATGTTTTGTGACACAGCACGAATGTGCACACCCCGGCCCAATCCAGAGCTGAAGCCGCTCATCGGAGATATTAAATTAAGAAGTGCTGGAGTAGAAGGGTAATTCACTTTTCTGCTTCACTGGCCATCATTGCCGAGCAAAGGAACGCTGGTGGTAAACTATCCCTATCTCGCCTTCGGTCTGTCTCTCTTTCTCTCTCTCAACTCACCTCTTTCTCTTTTTTTCAGTCTCTCCTCTTCAAACAGTCGTCTGTTCCTTTCTGGTACCTATATGTCCTTTTTTGATCACACGTACTGCATGTTCACTACATAATCTTATTGAGTAATTACAATGCTTCATGACAAAATGAAGTGTATTTCCCCCCTCAAATAACACATCTACTGTTGCCCTCAGAAATCATAAAGCTGATTTGATTGGACGGCATGTGCCTATAGGCTACAGACAGTGTCATACTTAATAAATATGTGCTACTAAATAGATTCTTGGAACTGTTTTGTAATAAAATATTTTATATTCTCTAAACCTGTCTCATATGTCTACCGCAGAGAGTTCCCGGAGAGCCTGTCTCCAACCCCTCGATGACAGACTAGTTCATGTATGGCCAGTAAACACTACTGCCAGAGAAGGCTGTTGATATTGAATGACATTCAATATTGATGTACTAAAAAAGTAAGAAATTAGGCCAATTTTAAAAAAAAAATCTCCTTTTGGACACTATCTGCACATGAAAACCACAATATGGTTAATGTTCTGGAAAGATCATGATTATGGCATATAAACTTTGGTTAACGGAGGCAAAGATTGTGGTCATGGTTGATAAAAGGTGAAAAATTAGTTGCAGGTCTCTAATGGGATGCAAACTCCGGACTCTCATGTTAAATGTGTACAATGTAATATATGGCCATGCAAGCTCCAAAAATACAGGGGGCAGTATATCACCAGAGTAATCGCCAACTGCTGCTCACTACAGTCTTTGCTAGCTTTGGCTGTGCCTCATTAGCTGACTGGAGTTTGGCTGAACAGGGACCTCGGATCACGAGGGAGTCGTCGCAGGCAACAAGGTTCAGCTCAACCTGGCTCAGCAGCTTCCAAACGAACACAGTTGGTCAACAGGGGATACAGTATGGAGGTGATTTACAGCAGCTCCGGTCAGGACGAGACGACACGGCAGGCGGGGACATGAGAGGTGAAGCAGCTCAGGAGAGAGAGAACTGTGCTTCAGCAGTAGGTGAAAAGAGCGTGTTGATCCAGAATACTTTCACATC
The DNA here is from genome assembly GCF_965226575.1 of Pagrus pagrus. NCBI lineage: Eukaryota > Metazoa > Chordata > Actinopteri > Spariformes > Sparidae > Pagrus > Pagrus pagrus. The sequence continues at coordinate 25,585,100 of NC_140192.1, read as the reverse complement.
TTACTCCATGAATTGAGGATTTGTTTTTACTAAACCAGAGGTGATTATGGAAAGAGAAACCGAGAAGGTTTTAGTGTTTTTTTTTGTTGGTTTTTTTATGTTGAGTTTTGAATTAAACTAGACTTAAGCTTACAGCTGAAACTACAGAGCCAGACTATCACTTCACACAGGCCAGGGCTAGCTGGTTAGCATGCTAACTTAAGTAGACATCTCTGCAACACAAAACAAAGATATCTCAGACAAAACGTCAACACTGTTGTTTCTTCACATTGTGTTAATCCTGGCTATGTTTTACACATCGCACATTTAAAGTCAGACATGCTACCCACCTATCCACCACCTCGACCTCTCTAAACTCTCCTTGGCACTGAAGGTTGGCAATGGATGTAAATCATGTGCAAAAATTTTAAAATATGGATGCAATTCCAAGCCATACTGGACTGGGCCAGAAGTGGGAAATTGAGGTGGAAAATAACACGTTCCCAACCTCTGTGTATTTGTCCTACAGTAGCAAGATGGAGAAAGTAGGTGACACCCAGGGGAAAGTGTTTGGCTGCTTAGTTTTATTTCACATTTTATCGTTGTGCAAAAGTAATGGTATTGCTATTTAGTGTTTGTGGCTTTGCTGATATGAATTAGTATCTGAAATATTGTAATGCAACAAAAATTTTGATTACTACCCCCAGTGGACCTAAGAAATGGTTGTCTCTTCTATAATGGATATGTCCCTGAAGGATTTTTTAATGGTGAGTCTAAAACAAAGCCCTTCCTGATGGACTGACATCAAAGCCTGATGGTTAATATTGATTGTTCAGATTGAGGAAAACTTTTCTGCTTCTCAGTTATTTTTGTAGTTACATTGAAAATGTTTGACATGACATATTTCCATTTCTGTTTAGCCAGCGTTTCAGGAAAATACACCAAACAGTAACACGGACCCAGAAACATGAGTTATTGCAGATTTCTAGTGGAATTAGATATTTTGTATTAAAGTCGCATGTAGCTTTTTCCAATCTCTAAAACTAGGGTGTGGACTTTAACATGACAGACTGGAAAATAGTTTTACACTCATTTGACCTGAGAGTTGTGACAATTCAGAAAAGGTGGGATGTTAAAAAGAAGTGAAATGAATTAAAGGTCCAATTGATTCCCTTCGTCTGAACACCGTGGCACCGCACGCACGCTCCTGTGTGAAACTCCACCCATGTGCATGCTAGAAAAAAGTATTCGCTGGATTGTATAGCAATCAGCCAGATGTGTGAACAGCCTGTTCTCCCACAAGATTTAAACTTTTCCTTTTGAGTTCACGTATCGCTCTGTTAGTGTGGTAGTGAAGCACGGCTGAAACCAAAGACAAATCAAGACCAGCTTTGAAACAGGATGCATAATGCAGTGGAGGTGAAATTAGATGAGAGAAAGGACGATTTGTTTACCCTTGATGAAGTGTTGATGTTGGAGGTCTTTGTTTCAGGAATATACAAATCAGTCTGTTTAAGATATTTTGGTACCTCACTTTAGGGACTGACAAGGAAACGCTGGCCTGAACATGAACACGTCTGGGAATGTGCAACAGGGCATTGCTTTGTTTCTGTCACAGATTCAATCTCGTACATTTTCCACCCTTTCAGCTTCTTTTCTCGCTGTGCGCACATGCACAGAGAGAGTGTCAATTCAGCATTGATTACAGTACAATTAAGGTAATGGTTATATTGAATAATATGACCTGCATTGAATATTCATGAAAATGATGATTAACATATTCTCAATTTCGCGGTGTAATGGTATGACCTCCAGCGGGATGGAGACATTTCCTGAAAAGTAAATAATGAGTGTGGAGCGAGAGGGAAATGGAAGAAATTAGTTTATTTCTCTGCTCGCTCCCTGGGTGAATCTGTGTTTTCAGCTCCATGATGAGATGAGTTCTGCTGCTAAAAGCTGCAAAAGTCCCAGGGACTGAGCTGAAGGGTTGACATGACCCAGTCTGGAATGGTTCAGAACCTCTCAGGACTGGTTACTATCATATGAAAGTAATAAGTTACCTTACAATATTACTGTCTCTGCACAGAAATGCTTTACACTACTTTTGTGTAAACGCAGAAGTACGACCAGGAATTATAAAATGGAAGAGGGTAATACTGTTTGCTAACATGACCTCAGATTATGGTCTCTATTGACTATGCAACCTTTTACTAGTCGATTATCATCATTTTCCTTATGTTTTAGGTTCAGCTGTGTTAAGAAAATTGGAAAAAGACGCCCATCACTGCAAAAACTGTGCTCCGTCTGACTGGGCAGAGCCGACTGGCCGTCCAAACTGGGAGTGCTTACAATTCTCCAGGGTCTGTCCTGAGGTGGAAACTAAACAGAAAATGTGGGGACCCTTTCATGTTGCAGACAGCAACATCATGAAAACAAACATAACCAACAACACCGGGCAGGAAGAATAGAGAACACATCTGCTGTCGGAAGGAGTTATGTTTTTGTTTGACAAACTTTGCAGTTTGGCAGGAGAGTATTCACAACTTGGAATAATTAACGAAAACTGTCTTTGAGTCTTTTGATTGGTGGACCCTTACTGGCTGAAGGAATATAAATTATCAAGGGATGGACACAATTTAGGACTGTATGACTGTTTCAAACCCAGGGAGTCGCCACTTTTTCCTGTCTCTTTTGTTCACCTAATTATTCTTCAGTTCTTCTGGTTTCCGTTAAATGAACTGAATGACTGACTTGTGGAGGATCTAACTGATTTATTTTATCTCACTGACTCTCTCTCTTTGGCTCTGATTCAGCATGTGATCTGCAAAGTAACTGGTAACTAAAGTAATGAAATAAATGTAGTGGAGGTAAAAAGTAGCAGAAAATAGAAATACTCCAGGAAAGTACAAATACCCAAAAATTGTACTTGAACATTGCACAGTACTTGAGTAAATGTACTGAGTTACATTCCATCACTGGTAATGAGCTTTGAACTAGCTCCTGATGACCTGATGGTTCTGACCAGGTTGAAAAACATCTATAAACACTTAGTTTCAGGTGGTAATGCATTACTGGACATAGTAACTGTAACAATATTACTGTAAATCTACCATATTACTGTAACATGTAACTTTTGTAGTGCATTACCATCAACACCGCTCAGGACTCCCTGCAAAGAGATTCAGAGAAGAGGAAGAGAGAGATAGGAGGTGTCTATTTATCTAGGTAAGGAAGTGCCTCTCTTCATCGCCTCCCACCCCTCCTCATCTCTTCCGAGGCACAGAGCTGTGACTGAAACACATGGCTGCACCTCGCTCGGGATGAGCTCCAAATAAATGGGGGGGAATGGGGGCACAGGAGGAGCGCTGGAAAGAGCGAGGCGAATGGAGGCTGAAGAGGAGAGCTCCTTAAAAAGGCTTGTCAAAATAATGAAAACAAATGGCGACGGAGTCTCCTGAGATGGAGAGGAGAACTTCATTTGTGAGGTGTCTTCGGCGGGATTCTGCAGCGCCGCAGCAAGTCCTCGTTTTAGAGACCGAGGGGAGCCTCCGCCACGCTCGGCCGAGGGGAAACTGAGGAGAAGAAAAATGAGAGCACTCATTGTAATAATTGTTCAGGGTCAATTATTCCCACGTTGGAGCAAATCATGCTGATGTGTGTTAGCATGTGGCTGGGAAGGAGGGGAGCTGCTGAATGTAGCATTGCCATGGATATGATCCCCAGTGACGCCTGTGCAAATAGCAACAGTGTGTATTGGTACAAGTCCTCCAGTCTGATTATGTTCAAGGGAATTAAATACTTTGTTTTGCAGAATCAAACATGTGAAATCATAAAAAAGTAAGAAAAAAGACTCGAGTTGACTAGTTTACCCAAATATTGTTATCTAGACAGTGAGGCCAGGAGACTTTTTCACTGGATAGTCACTTGAGGTAAAGGAAGTGATGAAGACACGAGCAGATATTTCATCTCATAAAGCTATAAACAATAAAAAAAGTAGTATTTCTATATTAATATCTTTACTGTACCACGTTCCAGCTTCCTGTCTCTTCAGCTTAGTCCAGATCTAGATTCAGATTAAAGCCAGGCCAACTGTTACTTTGCTTTTCAGCAAGACAGAACGTACACCACTTTCCTGCACCTCCGTCTCCTCAATTCCTCTCTTTATCTCTCTTTCATCCTCCCTCCCTCTCTCTCTGGCACCTAACATCTTCTTTTGCTTATCACCGCCTTTCTTCTTCATCCTCCCTCCTTCCCCGACTTTGACTTCATCTTTCAAGTGCGGCAGCCGCAGAAGCAGCAGCAGCAGCAGCAGCAGCAGCAGCAGCAGCCCGCCCCCCATCCCCTTCCTCCTCACAACGCTGTCCGCCGTCTGCATTCCTGTCACGTGCCCACCAAAGGTTATATGGCCCACTTTCTTATCAGCTGCATTGTGGGATATCTCGGCTCTCAGGCCTGTCTTCTGGAGAGCTATCTGTACCCCCCTCCTCCCTCTGTTGACTGCTGGGAGGACAACCTTTGTCGACCTTGTTTTTTTTTTTTTCTTCTTTTTTTTTTGCCTTTAACAGAATAAAAATGAAAGAGAGAACGAATGCAACGCAGAGAGTGGGAGGAAAAGAAAAGGGGGAGAAGGTAAAAGAAAAAAAAAAAAAAAGGCACAAGTCCCCTGAGAGAATGTGTGATGAGATTGGTCCAGAGTTAGCCTTGTAAGAAAAGCGCCGTTGGCCCCCTCTCTCTCCAAGTACAGTAGACATCGAATCAATATCGGCCACCCACCCCCTCCAGAACCATTCTGCCTGCGCGCGTGCCGTCCACCTGTCTGCCCGTCTGGGGGGTTTGGGTGAGCTGCTGGTGGGGGTAGAAGGCAGTGTATGGATGTTTGACAGAGCCGTCATGTACAAATTCATTTTGGATCCAGCCAGACTTTTGCTCTAATAGGCGCACACACTCAAGGTCTTTGCGGTCACGCTGAGACAGAGGAGCAGATAGATGCCTCTCTGCAGCACTGAGAGCCTCCAAACAAGAGTTTAGAATCTCTCAGCACATTTTAGAAAGACTAGTGTCTATGAATATTATATAATGTTACTGTATAACCTGAAATGCGTAGGTGTTTTGAGATAACATACAGACAACATATTGAGCTTTAAATTAGCAAAACACTGCTAATAATAATTTAAAAAAACAAAAAAAAAACAGACCATCCTCCCCTTAAACATCTGGATTGATCCATCGATATTCATCTTTATCTTCATCAGATGGTGACTCTAGTTGTTGTCGTAATTATGACAGGCACAAAGAAGGAAGTCAGGTGACGTGGTGTAAAGAGCAACAAATTCGGCGTATGGGTGGAGGGATGGGTCAAACACAGGACTTTCAGGAGGTATGAGGCACGTACTTGACATAACTTAATGTTGCATTCCATTGCAAGGCGGAAGTCGAGGCGGTATTTCCGACTTCCAATCTAAAAGCGTTCTCATGCATTTGCTTGGAAAAACATTGGACCCTTGCTGCAAACAGGTGTTTGAATGGCAAGTCTGCAAACTTCACAAGCAACTACAGCAGCTGATTTAACAGTTGAGGGCATTTAAAAAAAGACAGGAGGAGTCAGCTCCTCACCCGTACTCTCAAAGAATTCACACAGCACAGATCAACTAAATGAAAGTAAAAATGACAACTACAAAGTTGTATTAACTTCACATTTCATAAACAAGACTATATGAAGCTAAAATTGACGAAGAAGTAAAAAGTAATTGTTCACTATGTGCACCGCCATACTGCTGTGATGTCATCTGTGTTTATATCGGTGAACTTTGGCTACACAGAACCTGCCCGAGTTTCTTTTCTACTTACAACTTGAATTACAGTTTCATTGCACGTGTCGGAGGTAGATTTTTCCTGAGTTCCAAGTGCAATGGAACGCACCATGACGCACCATAAAAAAATCACGGTTCAGGTTGATGTGGGTATGTTCATTATGGTGTATGTTAAGTAGGTAGGTTAAGGCATGTACGTAAGTACCAATAAACAGCCAGTAAACAAAGGACGACTGAGGAGAAAGAGTGACCAACAAACACAGGATTTTCACACAGGAGACCAGGATTTGTTTCCCATCTAAAAACTGTTATTTTACACCAAATCATACTTTATCTATGTCACGTATGTAATGTAACTTAACTTACATACATAACTTGTGTAACTAACGCAGTATTTCAACCCAAACAATGATCTTTTCCCAAAACTACGACTGTTCCACAGAATTAACCATGTGTTTAACCTTTATATGATAGAACAGCTTAGAGAGTGACAGGAAGGAGGAGAGAGCAAAGGGCCACAGTCTGAAATGAAATCTAGGCCACTGCTGAGGACCGTGTACATGTACCACCTGCTCTACCAGGTGAGTTATCAGGGCGCTGCTGGTCCTCTTCAGGGGTCATATACTGTATGTTGTTTTAGGAGTCATTGGAAAATAGCCTATTCTGTTGTTTAGGTATGAAGATGTGTTGTTGAATCATTTATAGATAACATTTCAAAATCTGTTGATGTCTGTATCAATGGGTTAATGTTTACATATGTGTTACTATACTGTGTATACTGTGTCACAGTACACATATGCTACTTTAAGTGCTCAACGGCTTACAGAACACAAATTAGTCAGCACAGTTGGGCTGTAACAAATCACAGTCATTCCAGCACGGCTATGCACACTCATTCTACTGTTCCACCTCGAGGCCCAGCAATGTCACACTCATGGATCATGTTATTGTGAGCGCATGCAAACACAAACTTCTTCATCAAGTCATAGTTTTTTCATGACACAAAATGAGGCCACAAAGTATAACACAACATCAACTACACTCAAAGTATAAACCTCATCCAGAAACCCACTGATGTATGTATGAACGCAAATAACCGAGAATGTGGACCTCGGCCTTTCTCAGCAGCACATGTCGTCCACTCCAGGTGTTTATATAAGAAGGTAACTTACAGCATTCCCTGTAACCCCTTGACCAGCGGATTAAATGTGCAGCTCGTAAGAAGAGGCAAGTCCATGATGGAGTAGAGAGGTCGCACTTAGGGCAGCCATGCTGTAAAATCAACAACAGGGTTTAAATGTGACTGTAGAAGAGAGAATTGTTGAATCTTATGGATATTAATAAAAACCAAGCAAAGTACATCTTTACCTTGTTGTTTAACTTTGGTAAGATTACAAAGTTTTCAATTCCTAATATCTTGTAATTTAATAGATTCTGATTTGTCTCAAAACAATGTATTTATCTTTCTCAATGAGAGACTGCCTGGAGTTGTAGAAGCCAGTGGAACATGACTTTGGCTCAAACTTTCTGGAAAAAGTGTAAAAAAAAAAAACAAACAAACAAAAAAACAATTATTTTCAACAAATTTGGCACGCAGAGATGTGTTTAAACAAACAGTTTAAGGAGTGCACTTCACATCTTAACTGAATAGAATGACTATTTATTTTGTTAGACACAGTGATGCTCTGCAGACCTGAGTTCTGCCGTCAAGGGTTAAGGTATTCTTTAAAAAAGTTTCTAAGATATCTTCATATTTTCAGTTGTAAGTGACTACTACCATCTACTTGCCGTGTGTTTTCTGATTGTTGAGAAAAACAGCTGGGCTCTCACACAGATAACAGAGCATGCCCACCTCCTCCATCAGCTATTTATAGTGCTGAGAAGCATTTCACACTGTGGCCTCAATAATCTCTTACTTTGCCGCCATACAGTATTTCCCGGGGCTTCGATACAATGATGCCATTAGCACACATTGCGCAACAGAGGAATAATGACAGCTTAGGTACAGATAACAGCAGCAGGTAACAAACACATTTATCCCTACATGGTAGGCCAGCTGTGGATGTAGAACCAACATGGAGGCTGCAGCTGGCGAGGTGAAGCTGTACATATTAAATCCATGCGACGAGTCACTTGATAAAGGTGTTGAATGAATTATACTGTATATTGATGTAAAGAAATACTTTTTTTCATCATAGAGTAGCTCAGTAATTGCTATCAGGCTCACTCCTGCAATGACAGACAAGCAAGGCGAACTCTCACGTGTATACAGTGGATCACTTCGTATACCTCAGCACTCTAATTAATTTCCAGTGTTTGACAAACCTCAAAACTCAAGATCATTTATTGAGATTACTCATTAGATGCTCAACGGGTAAACATTGTTATTTAAACTTTCAACGAATGGTGATGGATGCCGCTCCACAGCCCCGTGATAAGAGCGGCATTTGAAATTTGAAAGGAACCCTCTTATCCCCAATCACCTTGGTGCTGGTCAGAGTGCTTTTTCAAATCACTTCATTGCAACTTCAGCGGCTTAGTAAATAAAACATGAGGGTGCTTGTGCATGCTGCCTTGAATAAACATCTCCTTGAGTTTTAAAAAAAAAATGTCACAGCAAATAAACATGTCATGTCTCGACACGCCGGAATGTTTAAGAAGTGTTTATGTGGCCCAAACTCAGACGCACTGTTTTTCACTTTATTCACAGCATTACCATAATCTATTATGGAAGAAGCCACACATGTTTCATCATAGCCCCCATCTGATGGACCCAACTGGGACTAACCAGCGTGGAGCTGTGGCTTCAATCTCTGGATTGGATCTGGCCTCCTCTCTCCCTTTTCTCTTAACTGGGTTATCCATTCAGTTACACGCAGGAGGAGCACGGGGGTTAAGAGGGGCTATGGGGGAGCACTTAGCGAGGGGAGGCCATGGTGGCAGTGCTGGAGTGTTATTTAATGAAGTAGAGGATCAGGATGCACAACGTTGAACACGCAGGGTGGTGTAGGTGGTGCTACAGGAGTTCAGAGCGTGTGTTTTTGCGTGGGGGTGTCGGTGGCGGAGGTGACGGCAGGTTGTACGCTCCACATGGTGAGGGGGAAGGAGGGGAGGAGGTTGATGGTGCAGTGAGCCTAGGGGGGCTAATAAGATCACTTTTTATTGGCCCACAACCCCAGAGGAGTGTTTGTTTGTCTGCGTGCATGATGGAGGGGATAAAAAGTTAATGCATAGGCATTGTGGAGCAGGAGACTGGGCTGGTCACTGCTGCCCCCTGCAGGGCATCCTCCATCCGTGTGTGTGTGTGCGTGCGTGTGTGGTTGTGTGTGTGTGTGTGTGTGTGTGTAGGAGATTGGCATTTGCGTCGTTGCTCTTGTTTCCATGTCTCCTGACAGACAAATCTCACAACATAAGCTGTGAACATCTTTATGTTGATTTAGTGCAACTACAGAACAATGTGATTTGCTAAAATTATAACACACACTCAGTATAACAGCGTTTGACCACGCGGCTCCGAATCAGTCACACATTTGGCAAAGCTCCCCTGCATTACGTCTTTGATCGAGCATTGCCACGAGGAAGCAATCCGCTTTCATGTCTCCACCTCATACCGAGAATTAATGTTATTACAGTTTTATTTACATTATTGATCAGCAGTGGCTAACTTTTTAATTCCGCACGGCCAAAGGCACTCATTTGTGAATGGGCCTGTTAAGTGTTTTTTTGTGCTGAGTGTGTGCGAAAGGGAAAGAGAGAGCACATTTGAAAGATTTCTGTTTAAAGGAGCGCCTTGTCACCTCAAAGTTCTGCTTCTGTGCACGTGAAGAGATGAAGCGAGGTACCAGGGCTGGGTAGTAAAAAAAAAAGGGAGTGGATCGGGAAGGAGGGGGGCGGGGGTGTAAATTCAAGACGGGGGTGTGGGGGAGGGATGGGTGAGGAGAATATCAATCGGGCATGCGGCGTCGAGGCAGCCTGCCACGGTCCGCTCCAGGAGAAAGATTAGAGAGGGGATCAGTGTCATCAGCAGCAGGAGAGTAATGGTGCGGGCCAGGTTCAAGGCTGGAGCCAAGAACGTATCGGCATCGCAGCCACCCCCATCCCATCACCCCGCATGCCGACACCCCCCTACATGAAATAGAGGTTAACCGCCAATCCAGACTTTTCCCCCCTCTTTTACTGAGTGTGAAAACTACCGCTGGGAGTCTCAGGACAATTTTTATATAGGATTAGAAAACAAAAATCAATATTTAATTATCTTTGAGCTTTTTGTGTCACTGCATCTTTAGGTCAGTAAGTGTTCAGGAGCCAGGGTCGCCCCGGCACTGTAAGTGAAGGAGTCGTTAAAGAGCCAGTATCTCTTTTTCTTTTTTTTGCACAGGTTTCATTGCACAAGGTTAAAGTTTCATCAAGTACCTGCTGCCTCGTGCGGGCCTGATTTTGAGCGTTCCGGCCTCTGAAATGAAAGGTTTAAGAATGATGGAGTTATTATTGGTGGTTTAATTTAAATTAATGACTGTTATTGCCCCTGATGCAGCTCCAAGATTGGGCATAGTTATATATTTTAATCTCACTCCGGAGGGATGGTCACCAGCCAAACTTTCATCACTGGCTCTACATGGCAACGTGCATCCCGACACAGACTGCGTCCTCCCCAGTACATAAACCACTGGCTGTTTACATGGCTTTCAGACGCTGTATTGGATTAAGGTGGCTCTTTAGCTTTTTTTCCCTGTGGCAGTGGCCGATGAGCCTGTGGAGTGGATGTGACGGCCGCTTAAGCGGTGACAAGCAGAAGGTCAGTGTCGCTGATGAAGGACTGAGGCCAGCTGGCCCTCTGATGTAGCCATCCTTTAAAGCACCGAGAGAATCTATCCTGTTTAAGGCAGACACCCAGACAGACATGGCCAGGGAAGACAGTAAGGGAGAGAGGGGAGGGGGGGAGGTGGGGGGAGAGAGCGGGGAAAAGAAGAGACAAAAGGAAGTGGGTAAGGTAGAAGGAGTGGCAGAGACAGAGAGCTTAAATGTCCTCATTCTGATCAGTACTTCTGTAGCAGGCAAAATGTTCCCCAGTCCCCTGGGCCATTTATTAAAGTGATGAAGAGCAGAGAGGCCCACTATGAATCAGACTCCCCCCGTCCGTTATGTGCTGCATAGGGATACTCATGGCCAGATACTCTCCTCACTTGATTGCAGTGATGCTTTTGGTGCTGGCAAGAGGAGCGGGGATTATCGTGGGAGAGTGTGAGAGTGTCAGGTGAAAGGAAAGGAGAGAGAAGAGGAGAGGAGGCCTTTCTCAGTGGATACACATTAGCCTAGTTGTGCATATTAGATTCGATTAGATCAGATTAGATGAAACTTTAATGATCCCTGTGGGGATATTGGGTGATTACAGTGAAGAAGTGACTGCTGAAACAAGCAAAATAAACTAATCTTTGAAAATGATAGAGCAAATAAATAAATACAGTGTGCTCAGAAACAGTTTCATTAATCCTGAGTCTCTAGTGTGAAGTCAATTGAATTGCCACTTCCAGGGCTGTAGAGTGACGCAGGAGTGATAGTAAAAACCAGAAACGAGTTAGCATTTGTGCACTTTCATTTCTCTCGTCTTGAAGTCAAAGTGCATGATATAAGGTTTGTGGTTAAAGATATCGTCACATTTTGTTCTACAACTTGAAATATGTCAGTAAATACGCCAGAATTTGAATGATTAAGCAATTAGTGGCTAAATGAGACATCAGTGACTTTGGTTGCAAACAATTCTAACTTTACAACTCGTAGATTGACAAATCTATACTCAAGTGTGTATAGTGTAGTGTAGTAGGAAGCTAAGTGGGGGTGACGTTGAAGTCATGTGACTGTGATGTAGTCACAAAACTGGCGTTCATTGGAGAGGATTATCATGCTGAACAAAACATGTATCATAAACTTGTGTTTGCCACAGAGCTTTTTTTTCAGCAATAATCCCACAGGCTTTTTCTTGAAGGTACTAGTGCGATGCTAACTTCCAGGTTAGCCCACAAAAATACATCACCCCTGCAGCTCTGTAACATATGTATTAACCCCTTTATCTTATTCCTGCCCTTTCTACTCACATACATCTGCACTCTCGCTCTGTTTCGTGTGAGTGTGTGTGTGTGTGTGCGCATGCCAGGCTGCCCTGCACTGTGCTGAGCCAAGCCAGGCTACACTGCACCAGCGTATGGCTCATTTCCCTTTATGAGAATGAGGGAAGTCCCGTATACGCTGATTATCCTATATATAGCCCGTTGTAATCATAGGCCGGTGGAAAGTAGAAGGGCTGCGTGGGGATAGAGCCTGATACAGTATCACTGAATTATAAATGGGAAACTCATCTCCATGTTTGGACACGAGAGAAGGGCAGAGAGAGGAAGTGAGGGAGAAATTAGCAATTCTAGATTTGGATTTTTCTTCATTGTTGTGTGATTTAGTGAATGCAGGATGTATCAGCTTTCTCGTTTTCATCATTTCTTTATGGCTGTTAAAAAAGAAAAAAAAGGATTCACAATTGCGAAAGCTGGAGATACAGGTGCGGGTAGCACCGAGCACGGATCAGCTCTGCTCTACAGCCTTCCCAGCGAAGTTCTGAAGGTGTTATTGTCGAACATATGAGTGAGCTGTCAGGATATTTCCTCCACCTAACCCCCTCTCTGTCTCTCACCTCCCTCCATAAACCCTCCCCACCACCCCTGCCACCACCACCACCACCACCACCTCTCTCCCTCACTCTGACACCTTCCCTCAGCGTAATACACACCAGCAAGCAATCGATACATACTCAGCCGAGAGCCAGGAGGAATTGTGGCAGTGTAGGCACCACACATTACAGGGTGGCCAAGGCCAATAAGCTGCGGAGGGGAGAAGGAGAAGGACGAAATGGGAGCTGCGGCTAAATAACAGCTTCTGCACACAGACTCCTCCTGATGATCCCAACATCTTTCTTTTTTTTTTTTTTTTTGCCGCGCATTAAGCCTTTATTTCTCACTCGCGGTGACGTTTATTCAAATTCGGATAGATGCTGTCATCTTGATCGAACTGACATCAATTTAGATGCGATCTTATCCTGTTTAAAACACTCTCTCTCGCCACCCACATTATTATGCTTATTATTGTAGTGAATGTGATGAAATGCGCAGAGCACCACAGCAAGAGACATGCCACTATGTTTCCATAGCAACATATCACACTGCCACCGCTGCATCATACACTCAAATGACAGACACAACCTATTAGGCCCTCTGAGATATATGAACACTGTCTGTTTGCATGAGAGTGAGAGTGTTAGTGTGTCAGTGTACACCCCCACGAGCACGCACGTGTCTCCACTTCACATATTTCTGCCAAATATGGAACTGGAGAAGAGAATACCTTTATGTGCTGAACACGTAATTAATTTTGATGGGATTTATTGTGGAAGGGTTGTAGAAATCACAGTACATCCAGGTTTATTTGATAATTGATTGTTTATGTTATTTGGATACAGAACTGACTTAAGTCCCAGAATGCCTCGGGTAGGGCTGCATGGTATTGGATTTTTGCAGATAAGCAATATGCCAATATTTTCCTGCTCATTGTGGCTAGATTGCTGATGTCAATACTGATGTATGTATATTTTTTTGTGCCTGACGTCTCTTATGCTCACTCATATCATGATGGCCAACTGGCACACCACTTGCTTCATCTCTTTCTGTGGTGCAGGGAATCAAATCTCCCAAAAGATCAGACTTCAGTAAAACATCATGATATTTTTGTGACCGCAACTGTAGCCCCATTCACACTGCCCTTTCAATGCTGGAATCATGCGCCAATACTCCGCCTTGCCATCCGTGTGAAAGTTACAGATGCGGAGAGGGGGGACAGTTTTTCGCTTCGGCTCTGATCCGCCACCGGAGGTAGTATCAGAGCGGCAGCAGAGGCGAGACGGCATCTGTGTGAATGGAAAAGCTGGAGGCGTGGATCAGGGGTGTGTCAGTCTGTTGGTGTTCAGTCGGACAACTAAAGAGATCCTTCACTCATCAAATAAAAGAGAAATGTCCCACACTTCAACCCACAAAGCAACATTACAGGACCAAACAACAGTAATGTGGTAACTGCTAGTGTCTTTGGCAGCTTATATGAGGAAAAAAATACAGCATCCATACGTGGAAAAGTGTTTGTCATCCGACAGACTCTCCCCGGCAGCAGCGCCAGGCAACTCTCGTAGTTGAATGGCGGGTGATTATGTGACGTGATACAGAGAAAAAAACTTTAACTCACTATGTCTTTGTCTCCTTCCACTATTGTGTTGTTGTAGTTACTGTTTCTGGAAACTTGTATTGAAAAAAATCACAGAGACTTCAGTGAACTTTCCCCCAGAAAACAGCATCCCTCCCTCCTGTCACGGTACACATCATAAGGTTGACACCCATAAGGTTGACATCTGTGTGTTTTATATTATATATATAATAATATTTTATTTTGAAGCTTTTATACCAATATAAGCCAATACCGTTGTGCATCACTACTTATCCGTGTGCAACATGTACTGTTTGTGAACAGTTATTGCTGGAATAAACTTAATTCATTCAGCCATTCATTGGTTAGTTCAGTGTCATTTGTATGTGAGAGACATGCAGTAGGAAGTGATGTGTTGTGAAGCTGTTCATCAAGACTGTGTTTTAACATTTGTTAGAGTGACACCACTGGATAATATGAAGGAGACCTTGGGACAATTTCCAGCTGTGTTTGTGCTGACAAAACCTGTATATTCTATGATCTTTTTCCAAACTCTTCCCCAGTGTTTTTTGCGGCTGAACCTAACCAGACCATAAGCAGCGTTGTCACAAGATAACATTTGAAGCCAGCTACGAGCTGAAGTTGTTTGATTTTTGTTTGAGTGTCATAGATTGCCCAAACTTTATACATGTGTCTCCTTAGTTACAAACAAATATTGTCTCATGCACGCAGCGTGAGCAAGAATGACTCAATACCAGTGGAGAAGTTGCACTTCATTAGCATCGGGTAAGCTTTTTTAAATCCCGAGACTTTTATGCCACAAGCAGTTTTTCAATGTCAATGTCACACTGTTTTCTGTCACATATTAGATAAGTCACATTTAAGCTGTCTCTACAACAGTGAGATATTATGAGGAGATATGACAGTGTTTTTTTTATAGATGATTATAATTGCATCCAGAGGCTTGAAACATAACAACCAGGCACATACAAGTTATCGAGTGTCTTACAAAAGCAACAGTTTGCATCAAAATAATGTCATAATGTTTGTGGCGTTTTAACCAAAACCTCTGAGCCCTGAAAGCCTCAAGTAATTAAGTACTCTAACAATTATGTTTCCATCTATTGCATCCGTAATATAGGTTTTCTGTTTATTCAAAAGTATCTGTAAATGTACAGAGCTGCACCAGAAACAAATTCATACAGACATTCAGCAATTTAAGGTCGGAACAGCGTTTCTATATACCCAGTGAAAAGGTATTCAGAGGATAAAAATATGTTTATGCTGGTAATTTAAATTAATTGATACTGTGAAGTAAACAAACATATTTTTTGTATACCGAGAGCAAGCGCGCCACTGTTTTATTTAGACGATTCAGCAGCTGTTTTCTAATCATAAATTTAAAACGAGCGCTCTGTATACCGTGTTGGCTTGTGTTTGTTCTGCGTCTGATTGTTGGTTAAAGCACTTCGCCGCTCAAGCCTCCTGCTGGCTGAAAGATCCCCTGAAGTTACTGAAGGAAAAAGGCCTCCAGCATCATCAGTCCTCGTGATTACAATCAGCGGCATCCAGACGACAGCATTTGGGAAAGAATTAGATGCAAAACACCTGTCATTTCACCTCAGGAATTCAGAAAAAAGCAACAAAAATAAGACTTTTGGAAGAGTTTGAGACGGTCATGGAAATGTTTTTCATATCGTGACTTTCTGACTGCATTTCACCTCTGTGAAGGACAGACAGAAATCTTTATAACGCTGTAGTTTTTTATCGTTTCAGGCCCACGCAGACACACTGTCATGTAACTGCGGTAATTTATTACATCAACGGTGAAACTAGCCTATATACACCCCCACATGTGGCCTAGTGACCCAAATGTCTTGTAAAAGGTTGTGTGTGATTCATCAGAGGAGTCCAGTCACTTGTCCAGGCTGTGCAGCAGCATTTGGAGCGAGCAGTGCAGCCCACACCCAGCCTGAGCCCTGGGCAGACCACCATGATCTCAGCTTTTTCTGTGAGTGTTTCAAGTCTGAGAAACTGTTAGCTATCAAAGTGTTGCAAGTGACCACATCCACGCAGCCTGGGGACATGTGTGAAGCACCCACACACACTCCACCCGGTCGCACACACACACACACACACACACACACACACACACACCCATCCTGAGTAATGTTTGCGAAGTACCAAAGAGTTTCCCTCACCGAAGATACTGTCTGCGGATAGGAATTAAAATGAGTTTCCATTTATCCACGCTCTGCTTTTATTCACTTTCACTTTGTCTATTGCTTTTCTATTTATCTCCTCTGTGTCTCTGCTGTCCGCTGCCGGTGTCTCCGTCTGGGTTAAACGTGCTCTTTGCGTCCAATTTGCTCGCCCCACCTTCTCCTCCTCTCCTCCACCATCATCTCTCTCTCTCTCTCCCTCCCCTCATCCGTCCTCGCCCCTTCTCCCCTCGTAGATTGACTCTTTCCAATTACATGAGCGCTTTCTTCAATCACACTGTAACAAATTACCTGACAAATTAAAAAAACACAAGTGATATTGCTGGGCTTTAGCACGGACCATTCTTACCCTTAATGAAATTTGCTAAGCAATACATCAGGAATCTGTTGTCAGCCACGCACGGCTCTTCAAATCTTCCTGTTTCCCCCTGCTGTTTTAATGTGCTTTATACAGATAATTATTTCCACAAGAAACACACATCCCAGTAGCCGGGGCGCTTGCTGTTTTCTTCTCATTTTAATATTACACATTAAATGAGTTCAACTTTTGCTTTTTTCTAATGAGGAGGGATTAAAGGGAAATATATTTGCATGCATATTTGTTCCGTATGTTGGAAGGCCTGTAGTTTACACCACTAACATGTAAAGGCAGTTTCAGTGATTATGGTTTAGTGTTTGTTAATGTTAATGTGTCCATTTGAAATGACATCAGAGTCCGGAGGGTTGCTTTAAAAATGTATTCCGATGCAGTTACTAGTATCACAATATGAAAGTAATGTAACATGATTATTTCCTGTTAATTTTGGGTTGTTGTCATGTGTGCACATGTGCATAGTTACAGACTAGTAAATCATTTTTGATTTTAAAATTGTAATTCAGTCAGTAATCCCCTTTACTGAATGTACCTGTAATCCAATTACATGTAACTTTAACAGAATACACTCTTTTTTCTTGTATCCCGTTACATGTGTTCTGTTACTTCCCAAGCCTGGCCACCGAGCACATCTCCGAGGTTCCTCCTCGTGCTGAATTCAATGTTTAGAACGTTTGAAAAATTCATGAATAATATTTTTCTACTGTTCCAGGATTAATCACAGAATAAATTTACTCGTGAAAGGATTTTCCAGTCTCTGAGAGGTGAGATTAAATGATTCCGCGTGCCGACAAATATATGTACCTGTGAACATCCATATTTCAACTGTAACTGCGTGCTCATTTTTCACATTGTGTATTCACTTTAACATCCCACTCTAAATTGAGTTATAGGGGTAACGCTTCCACACCTTTTTTGTGTATGTGTGTACTATAGGTGGGTAGATAGTGCTTTACTTGCACATGCTGCTTTGAGTTTACCTCTTCTTGACATTAAAAGGCTCATTGTGAGAAGTAGCATTTCATACTGTAGCTACCTGGATAGTGTATTATTACCCAGCAAGCTCATGTAAATAAATATTGAGTGTACTTGTTGTACATGACATGTTATCACAGTAAATTACAATAGGCCTCACAGCTACCGTCAGTCAGTACACAGACTGAAGGCATCAGCTGCTTGTACTGTATCATGATAACAGGGAGTGTTATTGAGCTGCTGTGACTTTTTATGTCATGTTTTGTGCTGCTTTTTTCCCCCCGTATTGCACTAATGGCCTATTGAACCTGCCAATTCGCATTCAGCTGAGTGTGCGAAAGCCCTCCTTGTTGTGAAAGGTCTTATCATTATGAACAGCTTACAGCGTCTCGGGCTGCACACAGACTGAATACCAGTGCAGAGTTTGCAGGGATCTATTTTCCCGTGAACAGAAACATTCCATCCAGAGGAGGGATTCCTGGTGCTGGATGGGGCTCAGGACGCAGAAAGCAGATGCCGGTGTTGGAGCAGCGCCAACATGTGCAGGAGACCAGGGACTGGCATGGTGCGCATGAACAGAGAGAGAGAAATGTTTGCTTTTTAGATGTGAGTTTCAAATGGGGGGGAGAGCTATAAAAAGCATACGTCCAGAACTGAGTCTCCAAGTCAAGGCCAGACGCCTGTCAGACATGCACATATGCAGCACTGCTCATTTTTGGAAACATATTCATGCTATACTTACACTTCCCCCCTCTTCTGAAACTTCTGTCACTATGTTACAGAACTTTACTATGGTGAAATTTTATAGCACTGTATTGGATCTAAGTTGTATCTGTGAAATAGATCCTCATTTTTAAACTGAAACTGAATGAAAAGTAGGTCCAAAACTGTAACAAAGTAGCTGCGCCCTATTTACCCAAATTAAATTTGGAGCACAACACAAAACCGAATAGTTCAGTACAGTTACCCACACAGCAAAACATGTCCACAAGATGTCAATTTCACCCCATCCCACTCATTCAGACTCGTTTAACCTGCTGCTTTTTTTTCTCACTGCAACTTTTTCCTACAGCAACTTGTTGCAGCACACTAATCTTCATTTTGCTTTCTTCTGTTTACCCATGAGATCACATTAGAGGAGTCTTACGATAACCTTATCTGTAATGTGTGATGTGCCAAAAACTTTTAAATCTTAGTAGCGTGTGCATGTTCAAGATTATAGAGAGGAAAATCTTCTCCCTATGTGTGTTACACAACCCAAATTCAACCGGTCAGTTGATTTAAAATGTATTAATATTGAATGAGTCATGTGTCCTAGTTGTACCAAATTCATCAGTGCACTCCCTTTGGTCCTCAGCAACAAAAGTTCTGAGTGTAAAGTAGATCGGATGAACGGTTGTTGAGGTATGTGAACGACAGAAATTCCTTGCTTAAGTTAAATGCAGCAAAATACATAGAATGGAATTAAAACTCCAGCCTCAACCTCAGTCTGTTCTCTGTGCTAATGCTTTGTGCTAAGCTGAGCTATCCGGCTGCTAGCTTCATATATACAGTACTAGGGTGACCAAACGTCCTGTTTTCCCAGGACATGTCCTGTTTTCACGTCCTGTCCTGGCCGTCCTGGGAGTTTTCTATAAAGTGGTGAAACGTCCTGGTTTTCATTGTTTTTCATTGGGCCATTAAATTGATGCTGCATGTGACGTAATCCCTGAGAGGCTGCTGCATTTACACTCACAACAAGCGAGCAGACAGCCATAGCACTCCTGCCTGCATCATCATGCCGAAGCGTAAATGCACATTTAACGATGAGCTACAAAAGAAATTCCCCACTTACCGTCCCGGTCGGGACAATTGGGAGGCTTCGTGCACCGTGTGCAAACCCGGTACATATGTTTCGGTGTCCAATGGGGGTGCCAGGGACCTCAAAGCCCACATGGACACCGAAAAACATAAAAAAAAGTGTGCGAGGTGAGTGTAGTAGTTGGATTGCTAATATAGCAGAGGTATTTTTCAGTTATTTATTATTATTTATTTTTCTAATACAGAAGAGACCTTATTTCTATCATTATTTCATTAGTTGTTTTTGAAACTTATTATAAAACATGTTGAGTAACCTCTGAGAAGTATGTCTGAATGTGTGTCTTTGGTTATAGATAGTATTTTGTTCGTAATATATCAATTTTCTATCCATACAGAGGAGGCATACTTTAAATGTATGTTCATTTTAAGTCATCTTTGAGTAAATTTTGAGTATCATTATCTCGTTGCTGGGCCGAGTTTCCTGGTTTTTGGTAATCAAAATACGGTCACCCTGTACAGTACAGGAAAGCAAAAAAGCTATTTTCCCAAAATGT
Source organism: Pagrus pagrus (assembly GCF_965226575.1). Lineage (NCBI taxonomy): Eukaryota > Metazoa > Chordata > Actinopteri > Spariformes > Sparidae > Pagrus > Pagrus pagrus. The sequence continues at coordinate 25,565,155 of NC_140192.1, read as the reverse complement.
CAAACCATTCCTTTATTGATAGATAGCCAGATTTTACAATGTTGTTTTTGTCTCTTGTATCACTGCCATACATGTGCTGTTAGGAAAAATACAACACTGCTTATATCTGTAAGGACTTAAAACTTGAAACCAGAAAGATATAGTAATTCCTACTAGCCTGCCTCTTGCAGAATTTGATCCACGTGGAAATAAAAATTAACACAGAGCTGAAACTCAGCTCCCTGACCTCTGTAAGCTTTCCATGAACCCTCCCTGTGGGTTTTCAGGGACATAAATCTCTGGGAAAAAGTCATCCTGCCGAGCACCTGCTGGACGGCCAGACTGCTCACCTTGGCCAGACCCCTTTAACAGCAGCTGTGACGACTTCTCAAGGCGTCTCGCTGCATGCAGGTCAAACTAAAACACACCTAATGATATCCCCAACAGCAACAGATGAGCTGGATGTACACTGTAGCATTTGGTCAAGGCTACAGCCATATTGTTTTATGATGAGCAATAACATCCAAATACTGTAAATGTATCTGATCTGGATTTTTATGTCAGTCATATCTGGTTTCTTAACCCCTCACACAAGACTAGCCCGCTGGTTGTTGTTTGTTAGCTTCAAGGCCTCTGTGTTATATTGACTTAACCTTTAATTAACCAGGACGCTTGGCTAGTTTAATGACTTTACCGCCTCAGGTCATGGTCACTCTAGGGAACATAACAGCCTTTAACACCGGTGGTATCCGTCTACTAGATGACATTTTAGGAAAAGGTATAGGAAACAGTCCATATAGCCCTTTCCTATTATAAATATCAGCATGTGTGTGTACACCTGCGTGTGTGTTTACAGCAGGCAGTGAGTGAGTCCACTCCTTCAGTCTTCAGTAGGACGCTATAAAAGTCAAAAACCAAATCAGACCCATAGGAGTATTCTTACCAAAAAATTTCCCAGCCAGGAGAAAGCAGTAAAACGTTATGTGTTCTCTGGGAGCACTTTGAGCGGAAGAATCTCGACACGACATGATGCTCGAGCTCCACTCCTGCCGTCAACATGTGATGTGTCCGCAGGGAAGGGACGGCCGGTCGCATTCGTCACTTCCTGTCTTATCAGAGGAATGTAAAAACATGGAAATTTGCCTGTGTTTCACATGTTAAATGAGTCTAAACTGCATTTTATTTAAGTCTGCTTTTCTTTTTTTCCAAAACTGTATCGGACATGTAGTTTTTTTTTCTCCAGGTTCCTCGAAGCCTTTACATTGCAGAGTCAGTTCTTCAGAGCCAAAATTACACTTTCAGTTAATTGAAATTGATTAAAAGGAAAGTCGCTGATTCTTTCAAAGGAAATGTTTCTCAAACCAGAGGATATTATCGTAATTATGCACCCTCTCAGGCATACACCCATGCAGGAGAAGAGAAAACAAAGTGGAACAAATGAAAGAAAACACGGAACAATTAAAATGCTAATTGTTTTGTATGATAGCAGCATGTGGAGAGGGGAGTCTGGAGGCCTTCCTTGAGAGACTCCTCCAACATGGACCACTGTTGCATCTGCAGCTTGAGTGCCAGAGGAGTGCTGTGTGAATTTTTGTGAAAGGAAGTGAGGAAAAACAGAGATATCTGGTCGAATTTTGAAAGATCATTGAGTCTAAACGTATTGGACATTTGGGGATGTAGCTTCTCAGAGCCGGCTAGAGAAGGAGAGTCAGGTGCAAAGCCAGAAAGCACCCGAGTTACATCGGACTCAGCCGGGAGGAGAGCTCAGAGATTACTTTTTAACTTTTCGGATTAAATTGTGGATTTATCTTCACTCCTGTTTATCGATCTGACTGCAGCAGCGATCGGGTTGGATGCCAAGGGGAAATTCAAATACTTCATGAACATATGGTTACAGAGAGGAGAGGGCAAAAGAAGAGAGGGAACTGGAGTCCCTGGTTAGTGTCTGAGTTGGTGTGCACTGTTGCTCGCTAATGTTAGCTAAGGGCTAATGTGCAGCAAAGTAATCTGATTAACTCAAATAAACACAAATGATCGCTCTGCTTGTGGTGAATAAACCGTTAAACAACCACAGCTGCTAATGAAAATCTATCTGATGTGACTCAGGCAAAAATGTTCACAGACGAGGTAATGTTTTAAACTTTTATTCATGTTGAGTTTAGTCGTTCGCCAATTCTCTGTCCCGGAAGCAGCGACGGGCGACCAAATGAAACGCACCTTTATCTTGAGTTCCTTTGTGGATTTCTCTGGTCTGAACCTTGTTGGAAACACTCGGGATAATGTAAGTACAAAATATATAACAAAGGTCTAATTGTTTTTAGACACATTAAAGCAGAATTCCTAATTATATCTTTAAATCATACATTACCGTGAAGGCTTCGACTCCGGATGAACTATTGCTATCGCATGGATCGCCACATGCAGTTGTGATTGACAGCTCATCAGAATAACAGGCTCTGATGTGAGGGACGCGTAACCTCCCGCACTAAAACATTCCAAACACACGGCCCCGGCTAGTGCTGAGTAAACAGAAAATGTAAACGGCGGTTATTTAACAAGCCTGCACCTCTCCTCCATCCTCACAGCCCCTCGTCTCCTCCCACCTCCTGCCCTCGTCCTGCACCCCTGCCCCAGCGTCCCCGCCTCTCCACACATTAAGTATGCATTGATTCAGCCTTCCCCTGTGTTATAAATACAGCATCGATCCGCCCCGCGATCAATAGACTCATTCACATGCATAGAGCCACTTTGATAACTCTCCTACTCTGAGCCACTCGCAATAGCATCCTTCTCTCCCCCTCTCTCTCTCTCCATCCCAATAGCTTGACATATTCCTCTACATCATTCATTATTGTATCCCCATAAATATATATATGTGTAAAGACACTTACAATCAACTGTACAAATCCCTGAGATGACAGACAGCATATTCCAATCCATAATTCATCTAAATCACTATTACAGTGCATAAGCTTGCATGGGCACGAGTGCATGTCCGATAACTTCCATTCTTAGTTACTGTTAATATTGATGCAGAGACTAACTGGATCCATAATTGTTAAAATCATTGCTGCAGCCGAGGTATGGACCGATCCCCGGTCTCCTGCAGCATTAACGCACACTCGGAGCCGAGCATGCTTTTCGAAAATAGGTGACATTCCTTCCAAACACTAACTTCATTAAAGTAAGAAATTAGGCTGTTTATTAGGCGACTGATAGATCGTGAGCAGAAGTGACCCGCAGCAGCAGATCTGTGATTACTTGCTTTCTCTGCAGACATCTGGATGGAAAAGCCATTTCTGGAAACTATAGCGAGAGGCTGCCCAGCTATAACGGGAAGCGATTCACAATTTACAACTGCATTTGTAATCAAAAAAGATGGAAACAAACTCCACCAGTTTTAATCAGGCTGCATGTGGTCTGCTTTAGATAACATCCAGGTGGTTTATTGCCTCTATGCGTGAACAGACCCCGTGCAGAAACTCTCCCTCCAGCTGCTTAACATGACTGAGGCACTAAAAAGCAGGATTTAGAAAACGGCTTTTTTCACAATTACTTTCATTTTTATTTACTATCTTTGACATTCCTATATCCTCCTCCTCCTACGCACCCTCCTCTGCAGGAAGTGAAGGCTGAGGAAGGTTGTTGATGATCTTTACAGGGGTCTGTCCCCGTTGTGCACTTAAGTAGCTCCTCATTGCTTTTATGGCGACTCACTAAAACCTGTCTTGTAAAAAGCAGTCCGGGGAAGGTAAGAAAAGGTGGAACACATTCATAAAAGACAGAGGAAGGGGGAAAAAAATCAATGCCCATTTCTTCACCACCTATGAATTTTATTGACGCTGCCCACTCCCACCCATCACTTGGCCACAAATTTGCCAGTTTTACTTGAGCAAGCTGAAAGAAAGAATATATCATATCCAAGTAGTAGATTTGTACTTTTTCCTCTTAGTGCTAACATTTAGAATAAATGGGACGAGTCAACATGAAACAGGCCTCTCCGGAGCACATTTTAAAATGACTCCTCTTAATGTCAGAGCCTCACTTTACATTAGTCAGGGTGTAGAACAAGCAGACAGATAATGTCATTTTGTCGCTGTGCTTTACAGCTTCTCCATTTTGACGGGGAGAGGTTCGCCTGGCAGCGTGTCTCATCTTAAAGATCAGCCTTAATTGTGCCAATGTGCAGGGGGACCCCGTCGTACTCAGCGGGACTCTAATTGGCTTAAACTTAACTTAACCTTTCTGCAGCTTCGTCGTGCGAGCAGCAATCAAAACGACATGATAAATGGATCTTTTGTAAAGCATCACAATATTAGAAATCAGCGCACACCTCCGTCCGTCACTGCAACCAAGCGGATAGACCGGAGCATGTTGCGTGAGTGCGTATCATGCAATTTTGTGGAAGAAAATGAAATCAAGGGGCCTCGGTCGCACACGCCTTGTTACTCAGAAATACTTTCACATTTCTTTTTATCCACCTCTGTCGGGATGTTTCATACGTTTCAAAAATCCACTGCAATCATTACTCCCCATCAGCATGCTCAAAATTTCTGAGATTTTGACTTCTCAGGTTAAAGGGTGCGCTTCTTTTATTCTTCAAAGACATGCAAATGCTCTCCCTCTCTGTCTTTTACCTTCATTCCAATAAACTGGGCTTATTAAATGCATTAGGGAGAATCAAAGTTGAGGTGTGCTTTGAATGCACTCAAAGAGGAGGAGGTGATTGGAGCATGAAACGGGAGAAGATGGGAACCCCTCTTAGTGTCCCTGTGCACATTACTGTACACTACTTCATTTAGCACCAATTAGATTTCCAGTTCTCTTTTCTGCTGCTAATGCCCACCCTTGCAGGGTCCATGCTAAATTAAGCACTAGATCTTCATTGCGGGCGGCAAACCAATTGATTTCGAACCTTAATCAATTTATTTCATTAGTTATACATTCCTCTTTTTCCCGCTCGCCTCCCTCGCCACCGTCTCGTCTCCGGAGCCGGCATGAGGAGAGTGACCTATCCCGGAGTGTGACACGGAGGAGAGTGATTTGAATGATAACCAAATAGCTAGCGCGGCCTCGGCGGTGTTTAAAGATCATATGTAAATCAAATGTCGGGGGGGAGAAATTGCTTGGTGGGGTTCTGTCAGAAAACAATTTAGTGATCGTTAAAAGGGAGGCCTCGCCGTCGTGCAAACCTCCGCAAATTAAATCAATGCAGCCACCGGTCTCTGCCCCCTTTCACTTCTATCAAGCCCTCCCCTCCTTCTCCATCTCCATCTCCTTCTCCTTCTCCCGCTCTCATCTTTCTCCTCTCACACATACATATCCACGCGGACGTAAAGATACCCACAGAGGAAGACGGAAAGTGAGAGCCTAAACCTTAAAGATTCTCCGGATAAGGAAGATAAGGATGTTTTTATTACTCCGCTCGCACACTGTGAGGTTTTGGAAACACGAAGAGGAGAAGCTGGAAGTGCTAAGCCGCAGTGTAAATAACACAAAGGGACACAGCGTGGCACATGCATGATGACAGGCGTGATAATGCAACATGAGATGCAGGGAGATTGAAACAGACCCCACCCAGGATGATCTCACCGTTTATCTTAATGAGACGAGTTACTATAGCAGCACGAGGCGGCTTTGCTACAGAAGACATCACTACGGCAGTAGTTATGGAGAAAAATACTCTAAAATGTTAACCCCCCAAGAGAGCCAGTCATGCTTGACTCCGATCCCTAAAGCCTGTATGTGTCAATCACAGTCCCCGGGGAGAGGCTGCATGTTTCATAAGACTAAGGAAATAAAAACATGTTGTGGAAAATCTACATTTGGTAGATGGAGGCAACATCACTCACTGCAACATGTTTGCAGAGTTGTGTGCCGGTGCCGGCTACAGATGTGGTTTGCAGTTGAAAAAAGGCAGAATGTATTTTTTCTTTTTCTCAGCCTTCTTAAGCGGGGATGTGCAAGGCAGAGATGTGGGTGGGCTGGCACGTACGCATGCCCACATGTACATTTGCTGTGTTGTCTGCAGGGTGTGCAGTCATACACAGTGTCACTATGAACACATACTGTGAGAAAGAAAAAGAACTACCCCATGTGTTGTCTTAGAGGCTTGTAGCGGCACCTTTGTTGAGGATAACACACACACACACACACAGCCATGTCGAGATTTTGCAGTACACACTCATTGTGTCTGCTTGTCAAATGGCACCTGATATCCGCCAGCGTCTGGGAATCAAATTAAGTGAGCGACTGCTGCCGAGGCCTCCTACTCTTTTTTCTCATCCGCCATCCCTGGGCATAATTAATTTTATCATCAGCGTCATTATTATTGTTAAATTGTTTTTCATATTTCTTCATTTTTTTTTTTCTCCCCCCCTCCGCCTGCCCGGAATACCAAGTGTATGCTAATGTGTTTTGGAGATTGCCAGCGCACACAGAGATGGAGAGCGGCAGAGAGGAATGAGAATGAGAGAGAGAGGGGCCTGAGATGAGGAGAGGGTGGGAGACGGAGGTGAGACACAGAGAAGGAGGAGGAGGAGGAGGAGAGGGGGAGGAGGGTGGGGGTGGGAAGAGGAGCACGAGAGCAATGAGGTTGGGAAGCAGGTGGAGGGGTGGTGGGGAAGGGAGGGGAGGTGGGGGTCTTCAGGTGGGGAGGGGGCGCTGTTGTGAGGGGGCGCATTACGTATTCCACCGGCGTATTTGGAACCCAATTAATCAAGCAGAGGAGAGGAGAGATGCAGAAAGGATGAGATCGCCCTTCACGTTGATGAGGCCTGGCCGGGGCAAACGCTCAACCACCTGAGCTCCTAACAGCCATGCCGACACACAGGAATTATGGCAATATCACACACTCTCTAGCTCTCTCTCTCCCCTCCTCTTTTCCCTCATCCCTCTCTTTGTGCTAATGTAACATAGAGTCTCACCTTCTCTACTTCTTCAACCAAAGCTTTTTACCTCGCACGTTCCTCACCCCGTGGAGTAAAAAGTCCAAGAGTTGGTTATTTTATTTTCAATGTTGAAAGTTTTCACATTAAACGAGAGTTTAAAATACACTGACACCGATTGGAAAAAGTAGAATAAGTTGGAAGAGAAATAGAATAAAGGCGGATAATGGAAAAGATGAATATCATCTCTGCCACCTTCACTGACTCCTGCAACAGCGCCGCTCTCCCTCCTCTCCACAGATTCGGGGTCAAGCCTGTGGCGGCCAGCCACCACCGGCGATCGTTGGGAAATTGACCGCCTCATAGAGGAAGAGAGACCGAGAGAAAAACTCCAGTCCCTCGTTGACTTAATTTGATTCCCCTCCCTAGAATGCAAGCCAATAGATCCCGTATCTACATAGTGCTCTGCGCAGGGGTCTATAAATATTGACCCTCCATTTCCTGTGTGTGGCGTTAATGAAGCATTTAGTATACCCACAGCATTATGGAGGACCTATGTAAAGCCACCTCTCCCTCTGTCAATGCCATCCCCGCCTACACACACACACTAAAACACACACAATAGATGGTCTAAGGTCTCAAGGAAGCAGACTTCCAAAAGGCAGGTGAAACAGGTCACTTTAAACGCTCTTTAATGGCTGGAACATAAACAAGTTCTCAACACTTTATGAATTTGTCTTTAAAATGGAAAATTGTGACAATATTATGAAGTATGGCGGGTGATATGGCCTTAAAATAAAATAATATTGAGATATTTTAAGGCTATATCAAGAAAACACAATATTTATCCCGATATTTAGAAATCTCAAATTGTGACAAAATCAAATATCACAATTTTTCTAACCAAATACTGCAATATTGATACTGAGACAGTCAGAGATGTAACAGGTACCCAGAAGTCATTTTTGAGTAGAAGTAAAGATGTCATGTTAAAGCATTACAAAGTAACACTGAAAGTCACGTATACTAGTAGCACTTCTGTAAAAGTATCTGTTATTAAAAGTATTTAAGTATCAAAAGTACAAGTAAATTATACTTATTTCTACCCGTATCTACAGTATGTACTGCATGTATATTATGGGTTGACCAATCATCAGAACAAATTTTCAACATTTTTTGGATTATTGCAATAGTTTTTTATCCAGTTGCAATGAAATCAATGGATATAAGAATAAATTCACCCATAAACGAAAAATTCAGTTATTATCTACTTACACCCATGCTGATGGAAAGTTTGGTGAAGTTTTGCAGTCTACAAAACATTTCTGGAGCTTTTCAGCAAAAACAGCATTGCAGAATGCATGCTAATGCTTTTAGCAGCTACAGTGAAGATTTTAGCTTAAAAAAGTGTTTAAATCACGTCTTGTCAAAACAATTTGGGATCATAGGGCTTCTGGAGACTTGGATTACACTATTTAATGTTTTTTTTTTTCAGTTGTTTAATCACATTGAAAACAAGTCTTCATCTACTTCAGTTGTTTTAGGAGACTGCAGCAACACTACTTTGCCGTGAAGCTCCAGAAATGCTTTGCGGACTACAAAACTTCTAGATAGTGGAGTAAAAAGCACAATATTTGACTCCAAGATGTAGTGGAGTGGTAGTATAAAGTGGCATGAAATGAAAATAGTAATGTAAAGTACAAGTGTCCTAAAATAGCAATACAGCACAGTACTTAAATAATTAAATGGAAAAGACAATAGTTATCAGGATATAACAATATCTGAAATCTAAGACAAATACCGTCTCATATCATGATAATGATTTCAGATCGGTATATTGTCCAGACTTACTATGAAGCTTCTTCTAGTTCATCTACTTGTCCACCCTAACGTCATTTTCTATCCCCTAGAACGACCGCTTGTTGCCTTGCTGCTGTGGAATAAACACTTTTGGTGCATGGAGCTAAAGACATCCTGCTCACTTCACAAAACATTCAGAGGTCTGTCACTGAATAAATAATTTAATTTCCCTTTATTGATGCAGTGATGAAAAAAGGTGGTAAAAGACTGCTGATGTACAACAAAAGTGAGCAGCAGATGGACATTTGACCCCCCCCACCCCCAAACACCACCACAGAAGTTAGGTTGGAGCAGGGGTGGAGGCGGCACCACCACTGAGCCGGAGTCAGCCTTTATTTTTATCACACATTGGGTGTGAAGGACAGTTTCCCGAAATGTCCTCTTGGAGTTTTCTCTCTATCACATCGCCTCCAACATCTCTGCTGCACCCTCCGTCTGTCACCCCCACTTCTCACCTGTCACCCCCTCACCTCACAACCAAACACCCTCCATCCTTTTTTTTGGGAAGAAAAAAATGAAATAATTTTGTTGTGGGGTCCCCGGGCGGTTTTGTAATTTCATGCCTGTGTATGATAATTTTATGCTGTCCTGCGTCGCGTAACTCAGGGCTGCCAAATGCTGACAGGTGATAAATACGATCTTTTCCGCCCCGTGTGCAACAGACCTGGAAAAAAAAAAAAAAAAAAGACAGACAGGAGGGGGTCTGGGGTTTGGGAGCTGAGGGTTTGTGGGGGGTGGTGGTGGTGGTGGGGATTCCTATTGCAGGAGACCGAGGCCTTGGTGGAGGCAGTGTGCACAGCGGTGTCGCCGGTGTTGGAGCAATTTCACGGCTTGCCCACCCCACCTTCCCTCACCCACACACACTTTCATTCACTTACAACCTGCCTCCCCACATCTCCCTTATCTCTCTCTCTTCCCCTCTCTTTTTCGATCTCTCTCTCCCTCTCCCTCCCCTGTCTTTCCCCTCCCTCCGTCCTCCTATGCCCAGGAGAGACCGAGAGGACAAGAACCTTCAGGTAGCCTTGAACAGCAGGGATAGTGATCAGTGCATTTTTTTGCTTCTCTCAGGAATCACAGGAAATAAACAAGCGGACAGTTTGCGGAGGGGCAGTTTTCCAACCCCCGTCAAGGAGACATCCATGTGGTGAAGGGGCAGGAGAACAGAGAGGGGCGGGGCCGAGAGGGAGGACAAGGAAGTTACCCAAGCGTGGAGGACTGATGGTTTTCTGAGTGACGTAATTATTCGCCTCCTTGCGTCGTGCAGTTAGAATGATGATATCCAGGGGAAAAAAGTCCACTCCGTGCACACATGTGACATGTACACAGAGTACACTGTGACCTTCACATTATACCTGCATGTCATGTGCATTATAGTTTATAGGTTAAGGCAAACATATCCTAAAGCCCGTCCTGTCAGGCAGCTCTCTCTGCAGCAAAATGACCTATTTGAAATTCACCTCTTTGACATAAATGTATGAATTCTGCCAGTGTTTTTCTTTTTTTCTTTTTTTACAGGATCCTGATGGTGTTTTAACTCGCAGTAATAGGAAAATTGAATATCATCATTCCTCACAGCATATCTGTGGATTCTGCACCATGTCCAAGAAATCCACTCAATCAATCTGGAGATGTGGGCGAGGGGAGGGGTGTCTGCACCACCGAGGTTCCAAGTCATTAAGCAGCCAGAAATTAATTGACTTCACGGTGCTTATGTGGCTGAGCGTGGGTTTAACCCAGGCACGGCAGCCTCTATTAGTATTGTACTGCATGTTCGTGGAGCTGCAAAATTGGAGGGACACAGCGCGATTCAAGTCAGCAAAAAACGTGTCCTGATGTCCCGTATAGTATGATTAATAAGGCGAGCGTATAGTGATAAATCGCCTCAATGGTACACTGTAAACGAAAGGTTAATAATCTACATGCACGCATATGATCTGAGCTCATTACGCTGCAGATAGATAGATGTCAATAAATCCCAATATAACCTGTAATGAGGTTTAGAGTTCGTGAGATGCTTTTTCGCTGTCAAAGTGCACATGAATTGACCAGAGGCTTGTGGCAGCACACACACACACACACACACACACACACACACACACGCGCACATACAACTCAGATGAGGATGGTCCTCGAGGCTCTCTTTGACCTCTATGTTCGATCTCTCTTTCAGAATCCAATCAGGCTGAAGTCTCCAGAGGGAGAGCAGAAGAGAGGAGGAGGTGGAGGAGGAGGAAGAAGGAGCATGGAGTCAGAGAGCAACAGGAGCTTAACACATACTGTATATGTCCATGTATGCCACCGTGGCTGTGCTCAGGGGCAGCTGGTGCTCAGCATAATGTTCTTATTGTTGCCTGCCAGGACCGAGGCAGTTCACTGGAAAGAGACGTGTCGTGCGTGCGTGTGTGCGTGTGTGTGTGCGTGTGTGTGTGTGTGTGTGTGTGTGTGTGTGTGTGTGTGTGTGTGTGTGTGTGTGTGTGTGTGTGTGTGGAGGGTTCTGTTTAGATCTGATCTGATTTGTTTGCCTCATGCCACTTTGTGAATGGGAAGAAAGACTTTGACAATTTATGAATGAACAGGCAGATGAAAGGCTGGATGGGTGGATTGAAAGGCAGAGGAGACGGTAAACAGAGACAGAAACTTCAAAGAGCTTTCCCCCAGTGTGAATTTTACAATATTCTGCTGAATAAAAAAGTTGTTGAGTCCTCAAAATCAGTCCAAGTGTCCTGGAAAAGTCCTTTCTAGCACGCACAAAAATAGAATTGAACCCGGTACTCTCCGCCGAGGCCCACCAGTCCCCTTTAATTCAATCAAGCCGAATCCAATATCAATCTCAATAGCCCTTTAAATACCTTCTAAATGTTAAACTACTCATAACTGCTTAACCATAGTTTTACTAGATCTAGAATCCACATGAAACTGTACTCCCTCATAGATACCAGCCACCTAAATACGACTTTTTCCATCAAGATCTATTCATTATTCCCTGAGAACCTCATGAAAAATGTCATGAAACACGCCCTATCATACAAAGTTTAAGAACATTAGAAAACCTTTCACTTATCCTAGTCCCTACATCCAAGTCTCGTGGCAATCTGTTCAGTAATTTCTGTGTAATCCTGCAGACAAAACAACCAACAAACAGACACGGGTCAAAACATAACCTCCTTGGTGAGGTAATAAACAGATTACAGATGTGTGCAAAGACCAACAGTTTATGTTTTGAAGTTTCACCTTGCATCAGCAACCCAATCGCCAGAATAAAGTTTGCAACGTACGTCTCGTAAACCACAGATAATTTGAAACTTGACAATTCTTTATGATGTAACTTCTTTGGGTTGAATTTTCTGTTTTATCTTGCAGCAGCACTGTGCTTCTGATTTTATGTCCAGGCACAAAAACCACATGGTTAGGGTTGGGAAAAGATCAAATTTCAGCTTAAAATACCTGTTTTGGTCGGCACAAACATGGCAGGCGATGCCTCGACTTCTCCTCAAAAGCATCCAGATTCTGTCGCCACAGACATGGCTAGAAATTGTCCTGAGGTCTCCTTAAAAATACCAAGATGTTTCAAACTTTGAAAATGTTCAAAACACAGGCTCGAACTGTGGTCACTGGCCAGGCAACCTTCTACCACCATCCCCTCCACCTCTGGATATCACAGTCAGGTCATAAACATTGAATGTGAACGTGATATGATACATTATGTAGAACTGTTTCGTACATGACACATACAGATACCTATATAAAAAGTGTCAGGTTGTTGTCTTTTTATTCAAAACTCGTTTGTGGATAAGTAATTCAGCATGTGTATATAAATAGAATAAAATAGTAGCACCTGATGAACCCTAACTCTTATATAAAGCTATAGTACACACTTTGAAGGACATAAAAAGCCAATAATGGGATAAAACTGCTACATTTTCCATGAGAAAAATATTGCTTTATGCTGTGACTTTGACCTACACAGAATGTAGTTACAACAGCCCCGGCATGCTGGACAAATCATTAAAACTGTGTCAAGGAAAAATCCCAGTGAGCTTAATAAAACAGTATGATTAAAATTCAAGCAAGGATGGTAGTTATTCTGCACACAATGGCTGTCTGCTTAACATACAGTATGCAGGCCCCAGGTCTCTTTGTCCCAGGCCTCAGCGCTTGTAAAGAGCAAGGTCTTTTTAACATTTTCACCGGGTCTGAGAAAACAAGCTGCTCACACATTCATGCTCCACAGCAGAGGAGAGTCTTGGACGGCGGAGTGCTTCACCTACACACTCCGCAAGCTCCAGTCCACAGCACCTGAAAGCATCTTGTCTTTCTTTCTCTCTTTTTTCCTCCGTCTGTCTGTCTGGCTGTCTCTCTTACAGTGCACTCCGTCGCTCTCTTTCTTTTCTTCTCGCTGTATGTCCGTCCCAGAGGCGACTTTCACCTTCAGAAAACAACAGAAAGTCAAACAGGTCTGAATGTCAAGGAGAGCAGCGGTCCCTCGCTCCAGAAACTTTTTTTCTTCTTCTTCTTCTTTTTCTTTCTTTTGTTTCAATAAATAGGAATGTGTGAGTGGCTCCAACTCCACGCCTGACTGTCAGTTGGAAAGCTCAAAAGCGTTGAACTGGGAGTATCCCTTCTGCAGGTTGATGGTGATTTGTGATGGGTGTGCGTGAGTACTTTGTGTGTACAGTATATGTGCCTGCACTGACCGTGTGTGTGTGTGTGTGTGTGTGTGTGTGTGTGTGTGTGTGTGTGTGTGTGTGTGTGTGTGTGTGTGTGTGCACCCTGTCAGTTCCAGCACAAGGGAACTCCTAAACGGATCGGGTCACTGCTGATCACATGGCAGAGATAATGGTCCAAACAACCTTGACGAGAGTGGAAGAGGTCTCTCTATTTAATTAGAAACTTTAATATTTCATTCTCTGCTATGCCTCATTAGAGCCCTTCCATCACACCCTTGCAGGCCCGTACGCACCACCACACGCTCCGTCTGTCTCAGAGGATTCTCATTGGGCGGATTTTTTTGTTTCAGAGCAGAAAAATCAAGCTGAAAAGATGAGAAAGAAATGCAGAGTTTTTCTTTTCGACCACAGTTTGTCAGTTGCTGAGCGCTTTTGTTTTTCCCTCTGTGTTATACCGGATTGATTTGTTTCAGGAGTGTTGACTGGGTTGCATCAACAGTGAGCTGTGCTGTCATTAGAAATATGGAAGAGGAGATAATCAGATGTGTGGCCATTCCTTCCTCTCTGACAGCAACACACACACTCATACCTGAGCGACTGAATAGGTCACTCCCAAAACAACATGACCATCGCTGCGTTCCAGTGACAGGCGTACTGGTTGGTAAGGTTTAGGCCCAAAAACTACTTATTATAGGTTTAGGGAAAGAATGTGGTTTGGGTTAAAATAACTATGTTACTTTACAAACCTGGGGATATTTACAGCCGATGTTTGTCCCATCAAAGCCAGCTATTTTTCATGGGAATTCTGATCATCTCCATCCATAACAGTGTCGACCAAAAAAGGTGTGACGTTTTCCTGACCGTATTCAAGTGGTTTTTGTGCCTAAACTTAAGCAGATCATAAGCAACAGAAATAGTAACCTCTGCCATCAGTGTATGAATGTATGAATTACTGCAAGTTGCTTTGGACAAAAGCGTCTGCTAAATGCCCTAAATGTAAATGTCCGGAGGCGACCGGGTCATTATCTGTTAAGACAGATAAAGCGAGTTACCTTACCTTAGCTTGGCTACTTGCAGTGTAGAAGAAAACAGTGAGGAAGTACACAATTGTCCTTGGACAATTAATGACAAAACACAATTGAGCTTGTTAATCAGCAGGTCATATATCTTATTCTTTAATTCAGATTCTAAATTTAAAGGAAATTGACACGACACATCTAAGTGATTCAAACATATCTCAACTTGAGCCAAAACTGAAAGAAACTAACACAAGACTTGAGTTCCCGGTGAGTTCTGAGCTCAGTCAGAGGCTGAGCTGCCATACAAACACACTGCTGCTAGCTAGCTTACAGCTAACCCTGTAAGTTGGTACAGTGGGTGTTTGGGCTGAAAAAATAAATGGGCCAATGGTCAAATTCACATTCAAAAACATTGCTTCGTTTTCTGTCTGAACACACATTCAACCTCAACATCTTGGTCTGTTGCCCAGTTAAAGGCTTCACCAACAGCTCTGTTCCACTGTTTAAACCATCAAATCTCATATTTAACAATCTATTCAGTTAGATGATATTGCTATAGCTCAGCTGGCAGTGAAAATGATTATCTCGTTAGCGGTTCTGCACATAACCTTACTCTTACTGGCTGAAGCTTTTCACAGAGAGTCTCCAGCGGTGAGACAGGTGAGAAAAGCCTCGGCAGTAGTTTAATATTTGCCAGAATGGGCACATAGTCTGTGGAGGCTTAAACTCTCAACTATCCACTGCCAGTCGACCACATTATGTCTCTTCACACAGCAACAGTTCAGGTATTCCACTCAGCTCACAGTTTCATAACCATCTCCGCCATGGGACCAATAAGACCCCATCTATTCCTTCTCCTTTTTATCTTTTGTCTGGCATCACAGGGTACTCAGGCCTGGTTAGAGAGGGAAGGCTTTGCCCAATCACTCTCTGTCGTCCCAGCGGCCCCCCTGGCCCTGGTAATGGGAGGCAGGAATGTGATGACAGGACACTTTAAGGGTGATTCTGTTCAAGGGCACGTCACTCTGTCACTGACAACACTTTAATCCTGATCAAGGTGTCTGACTGGCCGCTGCTCGCTCTCTCTCCCAGTGCTTCCCTACTGTACGTACAGTACATACTGTATACACAAAAGCCCACAGGCACCTGCGTGTAATTAGTGACGAGATAATTGTTCATAATAAACTGAAGGTGTGATTTTTGGAAACTAGAATTGATTTATAATTCCAAAAGAACAAAGAATTATGCAAAACTGTAATTTTTTTTGTGTATTTAGATTCTGTATGTGCGCATGCGAAATCGTCGGTGCCAGTGGCGAATGTGTGTGCGTGTTTACGTGCATGCGTGTGGTACATTATATGTTTGTGTGTAAGCAGGCATAGAGGGGGGCATAAAATATGAAGGATAATTACCAGGAAGAGGTTGGGACGCAGATGAAAGGCCTCGTATTGATTCTTGAAAGGACCTGACAGCTCGCCTGAATGTTTTATTTCCTCCGCATTGTTTGTTTTGCATATAAAGGATTCCATTTTCTTCTGAATTTTGATTGCAGTAAAGACGGCGCACCCTCTGCCTGCTGAGGGGAGGACAAGAGTGTGTGTTAACTGTTTAGAGACAGGAAAAAGGGGATGTGGGATGTATGTGACCCCTGCAGCGGGCCCTCTACCTGTCAAATCACCACCAACCAGAGGGAGATGACAGACATGCAGAGATGTATGAAAACAAAGAGAAACTAGTGTGAGGAGGTGGAGGCAGAGACACCAGGTCCTCACACATTCCCTGCTAAGAAGCTAAAGAGCTTTCAGCCTTTACATATCACGAGGGAGTGCAGAATCCTGTGTCACAGACACACATATACACACGTTTAGGTAATGAAAAGTCAAGCGTGAAAACATGGATCCGGATCTGGTGAGCCCACCGTGAGCGCTGGAATGCATCGGCGTGTAGCGTCCCGGCCCAATGTAAACAGCCAGCACACGTGTGTGCATGCCTCCCTCCTCTAAAGCTGCTTTCCATTTCCCCCTGGTGCCCATTTCTCCTCATTCAGACCTTTGTTCCGCCAGCTACCACAGATGCAATCCCACCACAGGATTTCATACACAAACACAGCGTTCGCCTGCAGACCGCCCCTCTCCGAGTCCAGCTGTCCTCACCATCGTGTTGTAAAGACAGCAGGGGCTTTAGGTGACTCTTACACACACACAAGCAATTATATCAAAAGACATTTTATACATTTGATTCAAGAAGAAGAGGAGCAGGTCTGTTTCAGTAGTTAATCGTTTGTATTATTGTATTCTAAATGTTTAAACACCCTCTTCTCTTATAATAATACTATTTTTTCAGAAGCAAATGGAAGAGACAGGTATCTTTTTTGTTTTTTTTACTTCAAGTTACAGCCACAAAAATAAGATGAAAGCTATTGGTCACACAGTATATATAAAGAATATAAAGATGCCAGTTTACCCAAATCACAATAAAATGAATTTACAACTCACACAAGCTCAGTTTTCAGGATCTCAAACAGAAATGTGCTGCCACATTATATATAAAAAAATAAAATGAAGGGAAATTCATCTGAAAAAGTTTTATTGTCTTTCCAGAAACAATGTCCCAGGTAATCATGATGATCCACAGACGGGACTTTTGTAAAGAAAATAAGATTTTGCCTTCCCAACAGACAAGTAGCAAAGTCACAACTTTATATGAAACAGTTACCCACTTAGTCTTTTTGAGAATCCAGATGTTTGATGTTGTTTGCTTGCTTGATTGCTTACCAGAGCTGCTAACCTGGCTGAAGCAGCTACATTAAGAGATGAAAATACATGTACTTTATTTAATCAGGAAGTCACATTGAGATCAAGATCTCGTTTACAAGTGAGACCTGAGTACAGAATGAGATCAAACAGAATAAAGTAAAATGGTAATGGGGATGACAAAGAAATAAAAAAATCAAACAGGAGAAGATTTAAATGTCCAATTACAGCGACAGCAGCACGACAAAATGCATTCTTAAATATTCCTGGTGCAGGTACGAAATGGAATAAAAATATATAAAAATAGAGATTAAAAAAAAAAAAGTCATGTAGACACCAGCTTGACAGTATAAATAGGTTTGGTCCTGCTTGGTTGTCAGCCTGTTTAAAACATGACTTGATTACAGTAAATCAAATTTTATTTAAGTGTACAGACATCACAAAATGACAGTGAATTACTGTTTTATTTATATATGCTCCTCCTCACTCACTAATCATTTCCAGATTGAATTTACAGGCCTTTGTACCATAATACATATGCAATACTGTATTGATCTTTAAAGGAAATTCCCCTTTTGCTTATGCAGCAGGGCCAGAGGTCTCGGTCGGTCACAGCACACCGCCTCTCGAGCCATTAAGAATCCATAGAGCTGTTCCCCAATACTGGAGCATATATATGATTCCTCCAGGTGAAGGATTTTCTCTTTACACACCAGGCCAAGCTGGTGCCCCGTCATCTATTTATCAGTGGATACATGTGCAGTACTCGCTGTTCTCAGTTGAATAAACCTTCAATCCCACACTGTGGCTGTTACCAAACAAAACAGCGTAGTGCCGAAGAACCTGAGGAATTTTCCACCAACTTCTCGTGGTGCTAAACACAGCTGGGTGATGTACAAATGCAGCAGAGAGGAAGTGCGACACGCAGGATAATCTAACCAGACATCTGCTATTAGAAAGTTCTGCGAAATATGCCGTTCTTAAAATTGTACATTTTGTTTTAGGCATTAATCTTTATCTTCAAACACACAGAATGAACGGCATATTCATATTTAAATTTGTTCAGTAGGTTTAAAGCAAAAAAAAAAAAGAATTAATTTAAGTATTAAAATGATGAGAAGACTTTCATCAGCTGACAGAAAAAAACAACTGAGATAAAAGTGAGCTGAGGGACAACAGAGCTCTGTTCTGCGTGCAGAGATCTATTTCAGCTTAGTGAAACACAGGGACATACTGTATGACACATCCTCTACTTTTACTGAGCCTGATCCCCGCCTGAAGGATACATGTATCATGTTGATACACATTTTTTTTTTGTGCTTACATGTTCTTTTTCATGTTGCTACTTCACACCCCCTGATTTTGCTGCAACCTCTCGTATAGTTAAATTCCTAACACACACTTAACCAACAGTTCCACCATCTCAAATGTCACTCCTTATCCCACCGTCACCCCCATTTCAAACCTTCACCCCCATCAGTGCCATTTTGCTTCTGGGCTGAAAAGCAATTGAAACAATTTTCTTGCAGAGAATTATTGTCCTTAATTGCAATGAAGGGCACATTTTCCCGTCATTCCTTGGGAGTTTTTTTCTCTCTCTCTGGGTGGAAATGTAGGCATTGCCACTGAGCGTGGGCTCTCTGAAAGGGGTCATAATTACATCCTTCAGTATGCTCGCCGTCGGCAAGGATTTTACGCCTCATAATTATTAAATGGCAGATTCACTCCGTGTGTGTGCGCGCGCGTGTGTGTGTACTCCTGCATGTGTTAAAATGCAGGGTGAAAAGAGTTTGAATTTGTTCTCCGACGAAAGATTGAGAAGAGACTGTTTGTGTATTCTGTGCACACACTCGCCAAAAGTTCTCCCTGGTGGGAGAAGTTCAAAGAAAGTCTGCGGCACTGTTCAGTTATTTCTGTCGCGCTAATGTATCGCCAATCACACTCGGCGTTATTGGCTGTCACTGAAGTAAACAATGCATGAATAGCATCAAACTCATTTATCTGTTTGAAGACGCGCGGCAAATTGATTTCAAGTATACAGTATGATTACAGGAGGGCCAGAATAGGATCTGAAATAGATGAATTATTTTGGAATTGTTATTGAGACATTAGTAGTTGATATTGGAGATGGTAGCCAAAGTGCCATTCTAACAAGATAAGCTCCAGTCTGCCCTACGTTCCTCTTTCAGCATCATTTCCATATCATAATTATATTGTCTCATTCACAGCTGAGATAACATCCCACACTCTACATCCCTAATCTCCCTCCCATCTCTCCCCGCTCTCCCTCAGCTCCCTCGCTGTACTGGGTTGCTTCTACAAACTTCACACCAGAAAATGACAGCCATCTGAAAATGTAACGTAGTCTTGTATTTTCTTTCAAAACAAAATCTGCAAAGATAACTCTTCTAATTTCTGTTGCAGTCAAAATTGTTAATTTAACATTTTAAGCAAATGAAACAAGAAACCATAACACTGATCACTCGTCTCAGCTAAATGCATCATTGAGACAACTTTCTTTCAATGCAACAGAGTGTTTCCATTTCGAGGGACAAAAAGCTAGAAAATAAAAACTTAAAATTAACATTTTTATATGTTGCAACTTTGCTTTTGTTCATTTTGATTTTTTGATTTCCTTGTCACAGTGCTGCGCCTATGCTGGCTTGGTTAGGGTTAGGGAAACATCAT
The DNA here is from genome assembly GCF_965226575.1 of Pagrus pagrus. Classification (NCBI taxonomy): domain Eukaryota; kingdom Metazoa; phylum Chordata; class Actinopteri; order Spariformes; family Sparidae; genus Pagrus; species Pagrus pagrus. The sequence goes on along the minus strand of NC_140192.1, from coordinate 25,545,302 downwards.
GGTTCCCCCTAAAATACCTGTTTTGGTCACCATAATCACGGATTGAGGTCGTTTGACATCCGAAGAAAAACAGTCAGTTTTGGTCGGCACAAACATCCCTAGGCCTCAAACAAACGCCCTGTACTGATGGCACTAAAACAGCTGGAAATGTCTCCAGGCCTCCTTTGAAAATACCCGGTTTTAAAATACCTGTTTTGGTCACCACAATCACGGATGGAGGTGGTTTGACTTCTAGAGAAAAATGGTCTGGAAATGTCCACAGGCCTCCTTAAAAAACACCAGGCTGTGTTGTAATAACACCACCACCTTCTCCTCCACCTTCTAAGTGAAAGGTGGCTAATAAGCATATAATGTGAACCTGATATACCATGTTTGGTACAAATGTCAACCTCGGCTGTATCTGTGGTATGTAGAAGCTTTTCCTGCTAACATTATATTCTGGGGACCGGGCTGCAGTTGTTCAGATAGGTGATATTTTTACCACAGATAACATGTCAAACTCAATGACAGCATCTCACACTTCTGCTAAAGTAATGCTGGAGCTGATAACTGATTGACACTCATAACACACTGGGCTCAGGTCCACTCGTCGCTTCACTCACTTCACTCCTCCAGGAATTCATTATGCAAGACAACATTTAACTTTGTTCTAGCCAATAAGAGAGTAAACAATTAGCTTGCACCGTTATACCCTCACTGCTGCTAATTGTTTTATTCCACAAACTCTATATCAGACATGAACATGTATACATAATGACAGGTCCCATACACACCACTAATTACTCTTTTTCTTCTAGTTATAGTGTAGAGTCCACTGTCTGTGCGAACATGTTCCCTAGTGTGACCTATTAGAAGTAATTAGAAGAAAACTCTGCATGGTTGTTGGGTATGAGTGGATATTATGTGCTGGTGGGAGGCGACAACATCTGCAACCAAAGAATCAGTGAGTTTATTAGTGAACTTAGTGAAATGAGTGAACAGAGAAATTCAATATATATTTTCAGTGTCTGAAGCTTTGATGTTTTGCAAGGTACCAATTACTTCACACTGGAAGAAGTTGAACTACAGCAAAGCTACCCTCGGGAGAAATCTGGTTTGGTTAACTAAAGCTGCTAAGAAAAAGTAGTTCACACTACTTTGTTTAAAAAAATGATTAAACTGACAATGTGCATGTCATTCAAAATTATAATAAAATAAGGTCACACGCCAGCAAAAAGAGATGAGTTGAGGTCATTGCAAAAAGTGCCCACCTGTTTACAGGTCATACATAAATCCATCCCCATCAGAAAAATGACCACATACGACTATGTGTATTATGACCCGTATTTACGTTTCTCGCTAGGCGGTGACCTCTAGAGACCGTAATAATCACAGTAGCAAAGGAGGTAGTCAGATGAGGTAGAATAAAGAGCGACAATGTCACCAAATATTTTCAAGTGATGATTGCACTGCCCTGTCGTGCCTTCACAGCGGTCAGGGTTGCTGGTCAAAGAGGGGTTAAATTACACTAGAGAAGCAATGGTACACTTTAAAAATGTTTCTTAATATAAATATTAAATATTGTTTTTAGTTTCAGGGATTAAAGCAACATTTTGTAACTTTTTTGACCTTAAGATCTCAGCTTCAAATCATGTTGATGGTACAGTGTCCTGTAATACCGTGAATAGTGTCTCTGTCTCAGCCACTCAGCCTTCCTACCACTTGTTTCTGCACTATGAATTGATCGCAGTGTTACCTACATGTGTACTTCAAGAAGTTTCCAACACATAATGTTATGTTGCAAGGAGTTTTGTTTGTAGTTAGCACCTCCATTACATCTGAAAAATTGTTACAGACCTGGGATTTGTATTTAAGACAGTGATGTCTCGAAACAAAACTGTGGGGGCACCTCATCACAGAAAATGCCAAATTGTTCATAGTTATCATCAAGCTTCTGAAAAAATTAAGTTATTATTCCAAGCACATGTAGTTCACTAGTTCCCAACACTGTTTATTTCCATGGACTGGGGAGTGTAGCTGGTAAAAGTATGGAGAACCTGACATTTTTACAACGTATTCTATCTCTCGTTATATTTTTAATACATTAAAGTGCATTGCTGGCCAACCTTGACCCCTTAGTGTTTATTCATTCCTTCAAAGCTCTTGCAGTCACATTTTTGTAAATATATGTATTTATATAATTGTTGTGAGGGAGCTTTGTAGTCAGGTTTTTTTTGTGACCAACTTTTTATTTCTGTTTCCTATATAGTTCAGTGAGGGTGCAGGAACATAACACAAAGGAGACTGAATCTGCTGCTCAAACAAACACTTCATCATTAAATACCTGCATACAATCTCTCAACAACACAGACAGGATGTAGCAGCATCTCTGTCTGTAAACAAACCAATAAATTGAATTTAAAAAGTAAATTAAATCTGGATTATTATCGAGATTTCTTATCAGCTATGTGTTTCAAACATGGAAAGGATGAAACATTTGGCTCAAAGCACCTGGTAGCTTCCTAAACATCCTAAACATTTCTTTATAAAATGTCTACATCCTCTTCTCTCAACAATACAACAACACTGCAGAGTGAATATGTGCATGAGCATACCAGTTCACCCTATTTTTTCAAAAAGGTCTCATTGAGATAAAGATCTATTTTTCGAGAGAGACCTGTATGCAACAAAAGCATGTACAGTACAATATAAAAGCAAAGCCAACGCTTTTATGGCAATGAGGCAATCGACAAAGGAAATACAATTTTAACTCACAACTCACAGCAGACAACTCAGAAAACCCATTTAAGAGAACAATTACAGGTGACATTCAGAATGCCAAAGTTTTACAGCCCATCCACACGGCGGGGAACATTCTCACTTCTCAGGCATCTTCGCGCAACTGTTTCTTGTGCATTAGGATACAGTGTATAAGACAATGATTGCCGCCTGTCATAAATATGTACCTGTGCTGAACTTCAGTTATACTTACACCTGATGCAAGCTTTGTAAATCTGAAGGTTGTCCATGAAGGCGAGGTTGCTCTGCGTGTTGGCCACCCTGTAATAACGCCACCTCACATTACTCGTAAAGCCCCTGAGCAGCATTAGTTTACCTACAAACAGGGAACAATTTCAATGCCCTTATTATTGTTTTCAATGTCAATTGTAAAGAAGTGTGACTCCGACGTCTCTGGGGAAAACCAAACATCTCCTGCAAAACTTTCCCTCTCTTCTGCGGAGCGCGTGTCGAAAACGCCCTGTTTAGTCTTGTTCTATTTCTTCACAAACATGCATTTTCTGGTGAAAAGGAATCAAGACTTTTCAGTTGTCTCGCCGGAAACAGACACCTGAGTTGGAAAGTGGGAGAGAAGTTGAGCTGTTAGATCTCAGTAGCATACGCTCCCCTGGGGAAAGCCACAGCTCAGGGTACTCATCCTACGCTGCTGTGGAGCTAGCTTAAAATACTGTTGTCACATAGCGATCACAGGCTTCCACTGATGGTACACAAATAGTCCCCTTGCGAAGCTCTTAAAAGCCCATTAGACATCACCACGCGCGGTGCTGAATATGCCACTGCTAAGTGCTCCTGATGCCAAAGGGAAAGCATGAAGACAGACCTGATGCAGAACAATTCCTGTTTTCACCTGTTTCCCCCTCTTCCATCTGAATATGTTTGTTGACTTTTGAGCTCATTTTATGCGGTAAATATCTGAGAGAGTGGCGGCGAATCTCAGATCAGTGTGTGACATTTCTTCATGTTCACAGTGTGACACAGATGTTTAGCTGGTGAAAGCTCAATCCTCCAGAGTGTTTCGCTCTTCGCTGGCTGGTAGCATCTCACAGTGCAGCACCGTGGAGTCGAGCACGATCCTGGAGGTCAATCATGACCACCGAGTTCAGGGTGGAAGCTGCCGGTGAAGTTCTGCATGAGCGGAAGCAACTATTAACACGTCCTCGTTGAGTTCTTTATGCAGTATGTGGAAGCTAAATAGTGCCATCTGGTGACTTTTGAGAATCAGGTGGCAAACGCAGGAGATAATTAAAGTGATAATGTGAAGTATAATAATAAGACACAGTACTCAGTATTCATTCAGAGTCCTCATATGAAGAATAGTGCTGATGAACAAGACATCTGTAATTTAAGCATATGAAAAATCCACTTTTTCAGTTCAAACAGGTGTTGTGTCTCATCAACACAAGTTTCAAACATTTACCTCATACTGCAGAGCATTGCACCTTTCATCATCTGTCGAAACATTAGAAAGAATTTTTGAAATAAACTCACTGATTCTCCAAAAAAAAAAAAATCACCAGTCAATTTGTTCGGTTTGGAGGAGAGAGAGGAAGCAATAAGAGGCAGAGGTGAAAATGTGAGAAACTGGAGAAAGGCGCGGGCGGGGAGGACGGGAGGGGGGGAGAACAGCATGTGTGCGCGCTGTGCTCGGAGAGGTAGGTGAGGATAAATGGAGAGCAGAACTCTGTTTGAGTGTGAGAATGCGTTGGCAGCCTCGGGAGCTCAGTGATCACTCCTCCAAACGGTTGCTGTGGGGATTGTGGCTCCTGGAAGTGGAAAAACTAACAGGTTCTAAAGAGGCGCGAGCCCAGAGGGAGGGAAGCAGTGCTTACAGCAAAGGATCGGCCCAGCCAGTGCCTCTAATTGCACTTCATTATCTCATATTGATTTAATTAGCAGCTGCCTTGCCTTGTGTGCTCACGGTTATGGTATGCCTTCAAACAAAAGATGCATATACTCGGCTGTATTGGAGCCTACTCAATAAGCATAAAGCATGTCATATGACAACACTTAGCTGTGTCACTGTAATTACCCTCGTGCGATCCTGCACACACAGACACAAATAAAAATGTGTTTCGACCACAGGCCACGAAGCCAGGCATGAAGAGCAGCAGGTCAAAGAGTTGAAGCGCTGCACGGAGCTGGAGTCAAGCTTCCTGTTTGCTCTCTCGGGTAAACTGCTTTCGCCATAAACATTATTTAAATAGAAAATATCTGAAAGGAGGCCTCCTGTTTTTGAAGAGCGTCTCCAGGCCTTTAAATATAATTACAGGCCCAGTTTTTACAAACACATGCAAAGTGAGCAACCGTCAAGCGAGGGTGGCAACACAAGGACAAACACATGAAAATGCGCATTAGCAAAAAATACTTTCTTAACGTCAGAAGGTGAATACATTAAAATAATTGTCTCAATGGGTTCTGTTGTCCCGCTCTCCTTTTACAGTGACCGTACAGACTGCTGTGTTTACATCAGAGCTTTTTTCAAAAAAAGCGAGGCACAAAAGAGCACTATGAACAGAGTGAATGGGTTACACAGACGCATGAAGTGGTTGAGAGAGTGCTAAAAGGATGATCGCAGGTTGAGCTTCGCAGGTGGAAAAGATGGTTGAAACCTACGTAGAAAAACAAGTTGCGTGTGGTGGTGAGAGACGGGAATAGGGAGTACAAGGTGCGAGTGTGTGAAGATGGGGTGAATTTGACAGCTGAGCAAGCACCCATGAATTCATGCAGGAGAGGGGGCACTATGTAGTTTGGGAGAAGAAATTCAAACTTTTTAATATTTATAATATGAATGAGGTAATAATACAAACTCAGAGATAATTATTTTGTCCATCACTGAATAAATAAGCTGTTCTCAGAGGAAAATAAGGTCCGCAGAGCTCTGTCTGATTCAAATTTCTTCCCCAGAACTACATAGTGCACCTTTAAGGAAGCAGCTCCTCACATTTTGTGTCTATCTGATGGGACAAATGCTGCAGAGACACTCTGGATGTCTGTCTTCATGACTATGAATTAAATGAATCTTTGTCATAAAACTTTGCTATATCCTTCCCTGACACGCGCCCTCCCATTACAGCAATCTGAACCACATTACGAGCAACAACTGGGGAGAGGTATTTTAATCAAAAAGAGATGTCCTCGAGGAGAAGTTAAAAGTATGTATTATATATCTGAAATCCTGTTATTAATTTAAATACCTGCTAAATATCTTAAAGATGTATTTTACTTATCAAACGGAGCAGCCAACAGAGGACCGATCCTACAAAGGAACCTAAATTTATTTCACATCCGCAGACTTTCCTGATTGTCAGAGCCTTTTGAACACCCCCCTCTCTGCCTCTTTGACACGGCCCCTTTGAAGACTCAAATATACTGGTGGAATGAATGAATAGTTCAAATCAGTAAGAGTGTTTAAAAAGGGGCTGGCTTGACTTCACCTCGCTGCTTTTCATCCAGCAGACGTGCAGTCTTTTAACAGCTCTGTCCTTTACTGACTCGCCCACGTAACCAAAGCCGCGTTCCCTCCTGCAGTCCCTCTAACCTCGCTAGCTTACCTTGTTTCAAAGAGGAGCTGATATCATTTTTAACATATTTAATTCCTATTATTCGCTATCTTTTTTTGCAACTCATTTCAAGAAGTTGTACGAGTCCTGCTGCACAAATCATTATGTGAAGTAAATCCAAAGAGTCTGAGAGTTCACAGAAAGGGAAGTGAGGGAATGGAGACTGCAAATAAGAAACAGCACTGGTTAGCGGAGAGTGCAGCATTGAGTGGAAAGCCCCAGCAGCAATCTGCTAGCACTTAGAGTGAAAGCAGCCCGGGGTCAATATCTAAAGCCAAAGACTTAGACACACAGACAATTTCAGCCACTTGAAATTGTTCAACAAATAACAGTTGTTTAGAAAGGACTGGGAAAGGTATGATTCCCTTCTTTTCTTTGCCTTCCTCCTCTCTGAGTCTTTACATTCTCTCCACTTTCTCCACTTTTCTCCTCTTGGCATAACTTCTCCTAGAGTGTGTTCCTGTCTTCTGTCTCTCTCTGCTGGCTTGGCACACGGAGGCAGAGATAGATGGATGGACTTGGCAGGCTCACATAGCCAGCCTGGTAATGTGAGAAAATCTTGTGCCAATACAGAGATGGTACAGATGGACTTGACATGTTGCTGTTTTCTGTTTTTGTCTAATATTTCTATATTCTTTCCGTGTCTGTCTTCTCACATGTGTTTAAACACATCCTCGGATGGTTCTCGCAGGGGTCTTTGCTCATATAGGCTGAGAATTGGCCATTAGGGTATATGTTCAAAGGACAAATCATCAACGGCTAATTAACAATTATTAACTGTTCTGCTGTGAAAGAAGACAAATTATCATAAATTACTGCCTAATTAAAATGTGATTGCTGGCTCAATAGTTATAAATCATTAATTTTTAACACCCTTATCACATGCGGACGGAACCAATTCAACAAAAGGTCTATTAGACAAAAATGAATTCACTGGTTTCTTTCAACACACACCCCACTTTCTGCTCCTCTCTCCCACTGCAGTCATTAGCCATAATTACTCTATGTAACACATTGGCTTTATCCATAGATATTAAAGAACAATTAAACCACAGTCTAATTGCATTAAGTGAAGTCGTGTACAGTGGCTGCCCAATCTTAAACTATACACTATACACATGCAATTAGTGTTTGGAGATGTACTGCTATACTGAGGCAACCAACCAGGCCAGTGCAGTAGGCAGAAATTAAAATGCAGCTTTGGAAGAACTGCTCAGATCTATTAAAGAAGTAAAAACAAAACGAAAAGTTCTAATTATGAGTCCTTCATTTAAAGTCCTGCTTCAGTAAGGCTGGATTCACATTGGCTCCGGCGGTCCGTGTGTGTGACGTGTTGGGAACCCCCTCTGATCAGTTTCTCGAAAGACAAACTAGTCCTTCTAGTGACCATTTGTCTTCATCGACAGACTAAAAATAACAGTCAACAACTAGGATGAGACAGATCATTACTGTGTGTTTTAAACTGGGGCACAAGACTGAACTGAAGTGAAAGTAAAACTTAACTCCACACAGAAATGTCTGTTGTGTTCCCTCTGTAGTATTTATACATGCTAAATACACGTTCTGCTACTGACCCATTCTACTCTGCTTCTGATCTCCGGTCATGCCTCAGCCACAGTAGGTTAAACATGCCGGTCCTACAGTGATTGTCAGCACCCACAGATGTGCTTTAACTGGTGCACAAAGCCAAACTGAGTGAATACACATGACACAGTACAGATACTTCACTGTGGCTTCAGTCATAGTCTGTTCACCACCAAAACTTGACGTTGGCTTGCGTTTCTCCACAAATTCAGTCGGATTAAACTATTTCGCCACAGCCGTTAGCGTTTTTTTGCGTAACCCACTGCAACATGCACCGCCACAGCCAAAATGGACTACCTTCATTAATATGAATGGGAAAACCTGCGTTTTCGCCGCAATGCCGGATCCAATGTGAATCCAGCCCAAAGGTGCAGTACTTTACCGTATTATAGTTAATATACACAGATAAGCCACAACACTGAAACCACTGACATGTGAAGCGAATAACATTGGTCATCTCGTTGCAGTGCAATGTGCTACTGGGAAACCTTGGGACTTTTTGACATGTACCACTTACTCACACCCCCATGCCAATGGTACTCCCTGATGGTAGTGCCCCCCTAGCAGGACAGTGCTCCCTGCCACGACTAAGGAACAGTCCGAGGTACCTGACAAATAGGTCAAGGCATCAAACTTGCCTTGCCATGCCCAGATCCCATCCGTTGGTCATGTGTGTCTGTGTTTTTGTGTCCGGTTCCCCATGTGAAACTGTCAGCAGCTAATATCGCATACTACTGAAACCATCAGTTTCATATTATTTGAGCAAATATATGACTGTATGCTATATATGACCTTTTGAACAAGCTATTTTATCTACGACCATGGGCCTACTCAATTGAAAACAGTACAAAGGCGATATTCTCCACTAAATGTGACCTATATCCATTTTTATCATATAGCACCATTATCTGCTGTCTCTTCACTCCTGCTAGCCGGTAGAAGATGCTTCAGATTGCTTCTAGACACACCTGGAGTAGGTCTGAACTCTACGGAGTGCACTCTTCTACTTGTTAGTATTTCCGACCCTTTGTATCCTGCAACAGTCTTTCATTGTATTCACAATCAATAATTACCTCTGTATATAGTCATTTTCATTGTTAGTGGCAGGGTCCACTATTCCCATGCTGAATTTAGATTGATACCGGAAACGATGCATGCATGCAATCTAGAGCAATTTACTTTTTTTTTTCACCAGGCAGATCAATTTTAATTTTTGCAAAGGAGTAATGGAACAGGAAGGAGCACCCACACTGAGTTGTAAGATGAAGATAACCAGCTTCACTGTGCTGTTGTGTGGAAAACTACTTGCTACAAGTGCAGTGTGAAAATAGATCAGTGTTGCTGACTGACTTCTTCATTAAAACAACATTAGTTTGTTTGGCTGCACTGTAATCAGATACATCAGTTACCCTTCTGTTGTTTTCTGACATAGCTGCTCAAATAAGTGTTTGCTATAGTATTAGACTGCACTGTACTGTTACTATGGTAACCACAGGTGTCGCCAAATCAACCAGGACTGACATCTATAAGATTGCGTGTTTCAAGTATTAGAAGTAAAAGTATCTGTTACAGAAAATGTTATATTCTGTTAAGAGATTGTGTGAGTAGTGATGTACAATTCAGTCATTCAGTCCAGATGTTCCCAGCTGTCAGATAAATATAGTGGAGTATAAAGAACAATATTTACCCCTGAAATATAGTTGAGTATAAGTATAAAGAAGCAGAAGAAGAAAGACTATTACCTAATACCTCAAAATTTTACAGCTACGATAAACTTTCTTTGTTTTTCTTGTGTTGATTCTGGCGGCCCCTGTGGACGGAAAACACCACCGCGTCCTGTCGTTAAGATCATGATCTGGCTAGCATGTGCACTCAATTTCGAAAACAACTGACAGGAGATTAAATGTCTTATTAACACTATTTTCTTTTTTAAACACAGCTGTTTGCAGGGTACATGGCAATGAGGTAATGTAAATATTCGTGGCTATGTAAGATTAATAACATAATAATATTGTGATGGCTAAATGAAGTAAACTCTATCCAAGTAACGTTACCATTCATACCCCTAGGTTACATGTAACCCTCCAGCTGACAGATTAGCTGCTTGCACATAGCAATTTTGTTGAGAAAAAAATGCAACCCTGGTAATGCCCTGCTTGTGTTATGTATTTTCTAATAATAAGCCAGAAAGATATTGCCGGGTAGCAAGGCTGACATAAAAAGTTACATTATAAGCCATCTGCCCTGCTACTGCCTGGCAACACAGAAGTATCCTCTACCATCCCACCAGACTACAGAGCAGCTCTTTCCTCAGGTTGTGAGACTCTTCAATTCATCTACCTGCTGGTCTCCTTTGCTTATGCAATCAGTATTAAAACGTTAAAAGTCCATATTACATGTTGTACATTTAAATATAATACTTGGGTAAATGTCCAACACGTTAATAATTGCCAAACGATCCCTATAATTTGTAATTTTTTTCTGATCATGAAGAATCAGTCCACATCCTCAGTCACCATTATATTCATCTATAATCCCCCTCCTCTAAGTCCAACATCCCCTCCACATAGGTGTTGTGTATTTGTTATCCCAGGGCTCCTGTTTGTAGGATTTTTCTGTCTATTTTCCTTTGCCTTCAATCCTCCCTGCTCCTCTCTGTAACAAGCCAGCTCTGGGCCCGGCGAGGTGAGCAGAGGTGAGGTTGCGGGGGGAGAGGTGTATTGTTTAGAGCTGCTTCCGACTGACATCCAGGTAAATGGGTAAACGTGCACTCCACTCTCATCCATATTCCAGCAACCCAGGCAGAGGCATTTGGCCAGAGCATGGCTGGGGCCAGGATATGAAATATTAAAACGATAAAGTGAAAGGTGGAGTACCCAGAGGGCCTCTGGACAGTTAAACAGCTCTTTGTGTAGATGCATCTTCACCGCCTGTATCCCCACCTGGCATCCACCTCTGTGGGAGGCTGGGATTTCAGCGAGCCTGCATTGTGTGCCTCAGCCAAGGTCAGCTCACAGTACACTGAGTTAGCATCAAACTGTGCACTATGATCAGCTCTTACCATCCTAGAGCACCACCAATGATGGACCATGTTCACAGCTCACAAACAAATCAATAACTCTGTGGATTGCATGACTGGAGAAGAGACAGTGAGCTGGGGAAGATGTAAGAAAAAAAAAAAGAAGTGAAGGATGGAGCTCTTTCCAGTTTTTTTCCAGCCTCACTTGGCAGGATGAAACCCAGCCTGCTGTTCGACTGGTTGTGCGCCAAGTAGGGACTCAGATATATCAGATTTCAATTAACCACAGTTCACGAGGGCCATCCACAGAGGTGACATGGCCCTCACACTCTCCATCCCCTGCTTAGTTGCAGCCCCAGGGAGTAGGTAATGAGATGGCTTTCTATCTGGCTCTCCATCTCCTCTCTCTTTCAGGAGGAAGCCTGGCATTCAGGGCCAAGGGGGCCTGTTGACACCTAGGGCAGGTGCTTGGCCCATTTGGCTCTGGCCTGCAGCCTCCAAGCATGTTTGGCTTGCAGTGGCCACACAGTTTGCCCCTCTGGACTGCTCTAGGGGGGTAGATAACGAATGGTCTGAATGCAGGTTTGTGGAGGTGCGAGTGTGTGTGTGTGTGTGTGTGTGTGTGTGTGTACATGAATTATAAATAGGTAATGAATATAAAAATGTTTTTAGCATTTCATATCGGGGCAAAGCCACCTCCACAGGCGTCTTTAGACATGATGTTTCTGAATCATTCGGTTAAATCTCATAACAGAATTTCAGGTGAATATTGGACAATAACAGCAGATTCATCTGGTCACATCTGTCACTGGGAGAGACAAGAGGCCTCCAAACCTGCAGTTCACTGCTCAATCACTTGAGCCTGATTTGTATGCTGATTCAATCACAGAAAAGGAAAACAAAGCAAGGTGCAGAAAAATGACAGCCAATCACTCAGGAGGCAAGAGAAGGACGCTCCGGCAATTCTTCAAGCTCACACAAGCAAATTCATATGGTGTTACCTGCTGTCAGCTGTGAGATGCTTGTAAATGGCCGGAATGCTGAGACGTCCCTCACCGCGGTCCAGAGGGATGTGAGGGGTTGAGGCTGACACTTGTGGTCAAGGAATTACCAGTCCAAGGAAAATGAATCGAAAGGCCTTTACACACTGGGGGGATATTTTTTTTTGTGCCATTAATTTGCACGGCAATATTTTTTTCAACTGTAGTGCACCGTCATTTTTTTTCCTAACAAGGTATTTGAGCTTTTGCACAACCAATGAAGGCATCAACGAATCATGTTGTGCAGATGTCACATCACAGCTCATGACGAAGGCGGACTGACCATAAAGGTTTGCAGCTAATGAATGTTAGCACTGTCACGAGAGTCAATGATGCTCTTAAATACAATTAGGCATTATAAAATGGAAGAGGGTAATTTTTCACATTGAGTAATCAAGGCAATGCAGCTCAAGTTTATGCAATTCATTACAAATCCAGTGGTGGGCGATATCGTGTAGCCTAATGAAGTCTCTCGGTCAAAAGCATAGCCCATGCACAGCTTCTGATTGGTCGATAGACGCAGCCCAAGGCTTCATGGGACAGCAATAACTGTTTTCAACACGAAAAGTGGATAAATAATCACAGAATACATTCAACGTTGGATTTATTTTTACAAAGTCTCCAAAAAGACACTGCAGATTACAAATCTGCTGAAAAGGGAACGATCACACTGTCGGCCTCATTAGCCCGACTGTATGGGCAAAAAAAGTAGCAAAGTCCAGTGACATTTAGCTGCCGTATATGCCATGTTTTGATGATGTGTATGACATACATTGTTAATGAAGAAGTCGGGTGGCAACGCATGTCTTGACATCGTAAATTAAATAATTTAAGTAAAATCCTTTTAGTAGTATGTTAATATCACTATTTTACTGATAAAAAAGATAAAAAACTAAAAAACTGCTGTTAACACGTTACCCCCAACACTATTGGGCTGGGGATGGATGGGTACGAGGTTCTACTGGAAAGAATAGCTTGGAGAAGCTCAAAAAAAAAACAAGAAATGAGTTTGAAGTAGTTCACGGTGTGTAAAGGCCTTAGAGTGATAGTTCGGGTCTTTTGATGTCGGGTTGCATGAGGTATTTATCCCTATTCAGTATATTACCGTCAGCTCTCCACCTGTGTGGAGAGGAAGCATGTAGTCCAGTCTGATGGTGTAGAGCGTGAAGTGCCAAAAATGTTCAAAAAATAGCGTACACTTAAACAGATCAATCTTTTTTAGGTGGGACTGTTTTTTAAGGTGGCTACAATTCGTCTTGCTGCTGGTTCGGTTTACAGCAGTACAATGCTCTGCTTCCTGCCGGCACTACAGGCTTCCTCTCCACACAGGCGCAGAGCTGACGGTCGTCTGCTGCAGGTAACACACTGACAAGGAATAAGTAACTCATACAACCCCACATAAAAAGACCCAAACTATCACTTTAAGGGAGAGAGAGAGAGAGAGAGAGAGAGAGAGAGAGAGAGAGACATGAATCAGACATGTTGCTATTTTTGCGTGTGATTACATTTCAGTTTTGTGCTGAGATGATACCATGCTTCTGATGCTTTTCTTTGCTTCGGACTAGAATTCCTGCCTTAAACAGAAACTAGTAAATAAAAACACTTGCCCTAGTATTTCCTTGCTATGCCAGCAGCATTCATAACCTGAGTGGGGCAGAGAGTTGGGAGGATGCAACAGTGCATCCGTCACCAAGAGGAATGGCGGTGTCATCACCAACTGTGGTGTGGAATCACAGGCAGTCGCTCTACGATGCACTTCTTTATGGAGGCACTTTTTACATTCTGCTGAGTAGCCCTGGAAAAATAAAAGCTAAATCTTAGCTGTCACCATCATGCTTCTCTGCACTATAACACTGTCCAGTGTTAGGGCGCTCCGCATGTAGCACACAGAAACACAGGAACTCCACATACTCATCGATGCTGCGTGCATCATATAAGAAAAATGGAAAGGCTGCTTGTGTCTTTATACGTTTCTGTGCTTGTGTGTGTGTGTGTGTGTGTGCAGGTATGTGCTTGTTTGTGTGGTGGACAATAATAGGGATGAGGAGGTCTCAGCGTGGCTGCACAGCCGTTTCACAAAATCAAATGGCTGAACAGTCAGTAATGAGGCAGACAACAGAGACTCAGCCAGACCCAGAAGATTTGAAGGGCAGACGGAGGAGAGGAGGGGGGGAGCTGAAGGGATGACAAAGGGGAGAGAAAATTATTGAATTAGTCAGACAGTAATAGCAGAAAGAGATGAGTATAATGTGAACATGCAATGGAGGGAGGGAGGGAGGGGGGTTATGACCCAAAATATGAATTCATGCTAAACAATAACAGAACTAGCAGCAGAGAGAAGAGATGCAGAGGTTTGAATTGGTAGGTGAAGGTTTGCATTTGGATTATTTATCAGAGGGAGAGGTGGAGAGTAATAGGAAAAAGCAGACGCACAGTCCAATGTTAATTTATCAGAATCAGAGGAAGAAGAGGAAGAGAGGAGAGGAGAGGAGAGGAGAGGAGAGGAGAGGAGAGGAGAGGAGGATTTGTGACTCATTAACATGCTGTTGATCCTCCAAGTGCCACAACTCGCCCACCATTTTTCCAGCCTCACAAACACACTGTCACAACTTCAAAGCCATTTAAGTTATCACTGACAAAGTAATGTTGGATATGCAGAATGTATGACATAGTATAGGAATATATAGGCTGGTGAGATGTGATATATCAGCAGTTGTGGTCAAACTGAGCAATAGAGTTGTGGAGTTGCTCGATAACAAACACAACAGACAGGACAGAATTACACATGACTAAAAATAATGTTGAACATTTAAATAGTTGAAATATCAAAAATATAAACGAGCACTATCTGTGGAATTAGAAATATGCATGCAAATGTTGTATCTTACAATAAGTTATACTGTAAAATATTATACAAAACAGAAGCTGTACATGAATTATGGGTTATCGAACACAGTTTAGTGTTTAGTGCTGGTAATACTGCTGCACTGGCACAAAGTCATAATGATCCATTAAAGGGAAATTCCAGCATTTGCCACCTTCTGTTACTGTCATATATTTGTCCATTATAGCTATAGGTGATAATAACATTTGACTCTCTTGTAGAGATTTTGGAAATAATGTTGGATGATATCATTCAGGATGAGGAGCATACGACTAATTCATTTTCAATGAAATCATGTAACCAAATATAAACAAAAACTGAGCACTCCCCTAGAAATGTAAAAAAAATCTAACATTCAGCCTTAAACATTTCACTTTGTTAGTAGCAATATATATATATATATACACTGAAATATCGAAATAAAAAAGCCCCTTTTAAAATGTTAAATTACTGATGCATGTACATTGAAGCCCTATTTTGATTTGGTGACAGATCAACCCTCTCTCCTAGAAATGGTATTTATATACTACTACAGTAGTTTACAACAGTAAATATTCAAGAGAGCTTCAAGAGAAACATAAAGCTGCAGAATTTATATAATATAACATAAGAAAAATGTGTTCATAGTAACTGTATTTGCAAAAAGTCCTCTGACTATTTCCCTTTTTTATGCTTAATCCACTCTTGCGATACAATATCTGTGCACAGCAACTAAAACGAGGAAACATTTATTAGGATTATGTTGAGGCACTAACAGCACTTGGTAATGTTCCCATTAAACAGTTAGTGCTGAGCTATTTGCTTCAGCATAGTTACATGTTTCTGATGAAAACAGAGAGCTGAGGAGGAACTTGTCACGGATACTGATTGATATGTAGCCAATAGTGCTGCATGTGCGCTACACCCACCCTGCCACGGAGCTAGCGGTCTGCTGACTCTGGTCGGACTGGAAGCTACCATTGAACATGGCCTGATACAGTACCAAGGTGGTTTTCTTGCCAGTAATTAGCAGTAACTTTAGCAACAAGTAATGAGCTGAGGGACAGCAACTGCAGGACAGCAGAGGGAAAACCAGAAAATATTTTCTCCATAAAATATGATCCAGTTTCACCCAAATCACTGAGTAAAGTTACAAAGTTGTGTTTTTTTTCACAGTAATCCATGAGGCCCGCTGCTCTGGCGGGTTGCTCTTTATACATCCATGGCAGGGTCATAAAAATTAAGTGAGCATTTATTGGCAAAATTAGCATACGCCCCCAAGAGCAGGATGAATCTTTAACATTTTTTTATTGTTTTCCAGGAAATAACTAACTCTAAAATACCATTAAGAATGTCTAAAAATATATATATATATATATACTTTGTTTCCTTTGTTGGACCTGATACTAGAGTTTAAGTGAGATATAGAGCAAGACATCTGTGATGAAAACACTTTGAGTCCATGGGAACTTTAAATTTAGTGACAGATTGTATTGAACAAGTCAACACTGGCTGGAAGTATGATACAGGACATGATCTCATGAACAAACTCAAACTCAGCTGCTATTATGTGCTTTGTGTGTAAAACAATCTGCAACATAAATCAGAAAACTGTACGGAAGGCACAAAACTGACTTTTCCAATAGCAGAGCAGAGATATAAGGAGGCACAAAGTGGAAGTAAAGTGCTAACTTTTCACATCTGGATTTCAGAGGTCTTGTACTACGTCAGAGAGCGGACAAACTCCAGCGGACCACCGTGACTGTTGTGTGATGCATCTGGATGTATTGTGATACTTCCTGTCTTCCATCTCCCTGGGAGCCCGGCTCTCTGGTATTCCTGGAAGGTGGTGATGCAGTGTCGGATTGTCGCTTCCTCTGATCTGCAGTCACACAGCGGATTCCCAGGGAGCGTGTCACCGAGGGCGGGGGGAGAGGGGGCTCAAATGCTCTGCTCGTTACTCTAAACGCTGCCTAATTAATAATGTATCAGAGAGGACGCGCTGAGACACAGCAGGGCTCCTCTGCTTGTCACAAGCACACACACACACACACACACACATACACACATTTGGGAAGAGACTGATCAAGCCTCCCCTACCCCTCTTCCACAGAAGCCCCCGCCCGATGATCCTCTCAATATTCAGATATAGAAGCAGGAAAAAGCGGTGGAGGAAATAGACACCAGGCTCTGAATACATGTGTACAGTGTATTGTTGATGAATCCTCCATCCAGCTGAAGCCCTGTACGTACATATATGTACATACTTACCGGCAACAAACAGGAACTGAGCACAGCTGATTCTTTTGGGCTTTATTTCCGCTGCATGAATTTTCATAAGTAAGATTTTATGGTAAACTGAGCTCGGGTAGAGAGTGGTGGGAGCGGTGAAGGGGGTTAGCTTCTCTAGATTCTTCTGACACAAACACACACACACACCTACACATAGCTCACCTGGATGTGTGTAGCGTGGTCCCCGGAGAGAGATGACAGGTGACACTGTGCTGGTGCAGAGGTAATGGCTCCTCCTGCCCGGCCGATTGTCTCTCTCTTCTGGAGCACACACACACACACACACACACACACATTCGAGGCCTCAAAAACAAAAAAACACACACTTCTATTTAAAACTTCTTTTTATTTTATGTTATTTTCTTATCAAGTCTGATCATCCAAAAGCTGACAAGCCAGCTGTCACCTGGTGTCATTGCTGAAGACGGTTTGGGTTTTAATGGTGGTACTTTGTCTCTTTAAATAAAAAACACAAAGCTAAGCATTAGTTTCTATTCATAGATGATCAATATTACTATACTGTTTTATACACATATATGTTCTGAGAGTGATAAACATCCACGGCTGCTCCCTCCTCCCTCCTCCTTCCCTCTCCCTCTCTCCCTACCTCACATTTGATTTATTTGCTTCTTTGTTTGTGTTTGTCATATGGAGAGATGTAAATTTAGCCACCCCAAGGGAGAGCATCCTCACTAGTGACACAAAAAAGACTGGAAGAAGAAAAAGAAAAAAAAAAATCAGAATAACATAAGCCACAAAAAGTGAAGGGGGGGTGGGAGGAAAAAGTAAAGGAGGGATTGTGGTTTGAGAGATAGGGAGTGTGTGTGTGGGGGGGGGAGAACAAGAGAGGAGGTTTGAGATGCGCAGGACTCTGTAAACAGTCGACGCGTGGGCTGGAAAAATTAACGCTGCATAAATTGTGCGAAACATGTCCTATTTTCTCTCCCTTTTTTCCTCTGCACCCTCCTTTTAAAAGGGTTCAGGATGCAGGGCTGTCAGATGAACGCCAGACAGGCATTTTCCGACTTCGTTTGATCCCGGCTCCTTTTAAAAAACACTTCCCAATGACAGAGGGGAGGCAGAAAGCAGGTCGCATGTGTGTGTGTGTGTGTGTGTGAGGTTTGCCGGTGGTGAGCGAGGAAGGAACAGGAGAGAGACGAGCAGACAGGAGACACATGTAGACAGACTTTCACAGTTATCACACCCTCATTGACACTGCCTTTATAGTCCCTGCAACCAGCACCTCTCGCTGGGAGAGCGGCGGGGATTTTGTGTCTGATAACTGTGTCAGCACCTCGGCACATCTGATCCGTGCACGCTGTGCCGTTACGGACGGGGAACATTTAGTGGATAGCACAGGTCAGCTCTAACACAGGACAAGAAAAATACCAGAAAAAAGCTACACTGACGCAAATGAAAATGGGTGGTGTGTCAGGCCAGGTGTGCAGGTTTCAACGCACCCAATGAGGAATTAAGGTTTAATAATTCATAGAAGGAATGATGGATGGAGATTTAAGTGTATTAAAAATCACACAACTGTTTTCTTCCTCCTCCCCTCCTGCATGAAACAGTCATATTTTTTCGGGCCATTCTGTCCGAAACAATAATCCTAACTTCCTGCCTCCTGCTGCTGCTATCGACTTCACCCTTTGTGTCAAACTACATCTGCCTGGGCTTGCTTCAGCAGCTAATGAATTCCAAACAGAGTGAAGAAAAGAAGGGAAAAAAAGCAGGGCATCTCTCATTGCTCTCCCTCTTTCTCTCTCGATCACAACAACACCATTTCCATTTATAATTTCAATTGTTAATTTGCATGAGAAAAATTAGTTGGGTGACATGCGTGATGTTTTTCCTCCCCCCCTCCCTCTTCTTTTCTGCTTAATTTTCCCACTAATTATAAGCAGCAATGGCACATTATTTACATAAATAATTGTTGTTCCTTCTGTTCACTCATATTTTCCTCCTTTCGTTCTTTGTCAGAGTTGTTTTGGCATTTGTCGTCCGCAGGGGCAATTCTCCTCTGAGAACATTTTCACATCTCTCCTGACTGAAATATCTTGGATCTTGAGTGTTTTCGCCTGGTGTTTGTTGTGGTGTTTTGCTGTCCTTTGTTCAATAAATAGATTCATCCTACATTTTTACTTCCCCCCCTCAAAAACTTCTGAATTCTCATAAATAAATATGTCAGTTGTGAACACTATTTTTACCTCAAGACGGATCACTTCTCCACTTCCTCATCCCGCCGACTTTACAGAGAAGGTTATGTATGGTATAAGAGATCAAACACAGACCTCGGATGTAAGCCGGAGTCAAGAGATTTTTTGCTTGTTTATCGTCACCGTTTTGTTACGGTATGGTATTGTTCCTGTGAGTGTATCAAGAGGCATTTTCAGTCATAGGGAGCGGGATAATAATGTCTTTTGTGTGTCGCAGGTGGAGCTGTAAACTGCCCCCCCGCTGTTCAGGGAGCTTTCACAGTTCATAAAGAACAGAACAGCCAAACAATCAGGCCTGTTATGCAGGCCACATTTCACATGTAATGCACCCTGCCACGCATTAAACCTGGTAATTGATATGGATGTTAAAACTGCAGCAGTTCCATTAATTGTGCCTGTTTGCGTTTGCTAAATAGGAGCTTTTCATTAATTAACCCTCGTGAAGGAAATAAAAATGTTCAATATGCTCTTGAGTCGACTGGAATTCCTGAGAGGCTCGATTCACGGGGGTAAAAACACAAAATAATTTAGGAAGTTGAAAGCTAGAATTTCCCAAAAGTGTCTCTCTGTGGGGCGTTTCATCGTTAGCCGTATAGAAAAACATAAAATATAAGACAACAAATGAGAAGACAATCAAAAGATGTTCACGACTTCGAGTCTTATTATTTACATAATTAATTTTGTGTTTCTCCGACTTTTGATGTAAACAGTTCAGTTACTGTTAAGTAGATTAAAGGCTGTCTTATATTACTCTCATTGACTCCTATGAAAAAAACAAAACCAACAATTTGTAAGTCTGTATTTCAATACTTCCTGTTTAAAGCCTTTTCACTCAAAGCATGGACTTCGTACAAAAAATTGGTGTGGAACTTTATTTAAGAATATTATTTTATGGGTTCTTATGCACACACATGCACAACATTCGAACAGGGTAAAAAAATATTCGGACGGACCCTAATGTCAGTGGATTTCCGCCTGTAGAAATGTACGTTTAACCAATAAAATCCTTTGTTTCAGCTGCTTTCCAAGTCAAAATGAGAGAAAACCAACATCCAATATCGTATGACAAACACCACAACGACTACCTCAACAGCTAAGTCAAGGACATATACGGCTTGAGATTGCTGAGCAGGTGGGACACAATGAAGATGGTAATGTAGCTGATATTCACTTGCTAACATATTATGTATCGGACATAAATAGTTTAATTCTTTACCAAGGCTCAGTAACCTCCGAAAACAACAGACACTGTAGATTTTGTCACATATTACTCAAACAAAAAGCACATTTGTCTGGGACTATTTTCAGCGGCGGATCAATACATAATTGGTGCTTTAGGGAGTATTTAAGGCAGAAGGATGTTAAATGTGGTATTGACGCAAAACAGACAGCACCCACGCACACTGCAGTAAAGGAACATGTCACCCAGTGCAGCAGAGTGGTTCAGTCATGTGTCTTTAATAGTGTGTAGATAATAATGGACATCTATGGCACAGACGAATTAGCTACATCAGGCTCTGGCTGCACAGGCATCTTGTCAGTAAGATCAATTCGTCGCTGGTTTTGGTCTTTTCATTGGATTTGTTTAGAAGAGAAAAGGTAAAAAATAGGCAGCCTTATCCTTTAAGTGCAATTACTGACAACCACTAACTCAAACTGATGAATTGTATAATTCCTCCTGCGTTTAATTGTTCCTCTACCCCCACAGTCCCGCTAAGCTCCGATGTGAAGGCCCAGTTTGTTCTCGGTAACAAGGGGAGCGAGAAGTCATTGGGAACGAGGGGGAGAGGGCTGCATGTGGGGTACACACTTTTAATTGAGGGGAGGAAAATGTGCATCAGTAGTGTTGTGAGGGGCGGAGGGCAATCTTCAGAGGCCAATTAATTTGGAATACAAAGCAGCGGTGCAATCTGCTCAGGTTTCTGTCCGGGTGCGTGGCTAGCTCACACCGGCCATGTCTCTGAGGCATCCAAGATCAAATTAATTTAAGCACTCCTCCACCCCCCGCCTCCAACTCCCTGAGTACCACCACCACTTCTCCACTTTTTCACTGTCTCTACCCCTTTTAATGCAACTCTGAACTCTCTATAGAAAAATCTCTCCCTACAACACAAATTGCTATTATCCCACACAAACTCACCACAAACACCCACCAACACTTTTTCTCTCCATCTCTGCTTCTCACAGAGCAACCTACAGAAAGGAGTCTCTCAGCTAACAGCCAAAAATAGCAGAAGTTTCCCCTTCAGACTGCCGTCTGTGTGCCCAGCAGAGACATGACATGGCCAAAGCTGAGCCACTTATTCCTGTATTTATTCAACTCAATCTACAGAATAAATACTGGCACTGTACATTTGTGCAATCCATGGATATGTTGAAACTTTACAACTCTTTATGTTGCAACTTTTGCAACGTTTCTTTACGATCAATTATATTGTATAAGTTCAAAAACAACCTGGTTTGGGTTTGGAAAAGATCGTGTTTTGGCTCACCTGGCTCCAGCACCACAAACACAGATGGAAATTGACTCACTGTCTCCTCAAATATATCTGGTTTTGTTGCCACTAACATAGGCAGAAAAATATCTTTAAGCCTCATTAAAATTATCCAGTGGTTTCAGGCTTACAAAATTAAAACCCTCTTGTACAGTAGTCTCTCCTTAAGCCACTGCACTTACCACTGTTTAAATGCCATGGACCATGGTTGAAATGATTAAGTGTTTAAACACCTCCTTAAAAATATCCAATGGTTTTGTGCTTAAAAAAATAAAATGTTTAAATGCAGTCTTGAACATTGGGCTCTTGTTAAAAATATCCAGTGGTTTCATGCTTATAAAATGTTTAAACACGGTCTCAAACAGTGGCCCCTTATAGCCTGTGGTTTCACACTTGCAAATATTGAAATATCATTGCAAACAGTGGACTCTCGTTAAAGAGATCCAGAGGTTTCACGCTTACAAATGTTAAAACGTCTCGAACAGCAGAATTGAAAAAAAAAAAGATCCAGTGGTTTCACGCTTACAAATGTTGAAACACCGCCTCAAACAGTGGTCTCCAATGACAGTATCAAGTGGTTTCATACCGTACTTACAAATGTTATCCAGTGGTTTCACTCCTCACTCACTCCGTGCCGCCTCGTACAGTGAAATGAAAACTGTGAAACAATGAAAGCTGTGCCGCCAAGCTATTATCATCCCCTCCTGACATGACAGTCAGCTCATATACATGTAACATGAACGTGATATGACACATTTCTAATTTCCTGAAACACACACATGACGGGTATCGGGGCCACTTGTGCACTCAAATTAGCACCAAGATTTCTTAATTCTGTCTAATAACAATCTAAAAATGCATTTTGGAATTGTGTGCATTCATATCGTGAGTGCTCTCACTTGTTAGAGCTCCAAAACCCTTTTTCTGGAGGTTTTCCATACTAGCACTTGATGCAACAACCCTTACAAGAATCTTAAACGGATCTTCTCAAACTCATGATGAATGCTGCGCACTCCTGAGGATGTAGGCCTGAATAAGAATGGAACGAAGAGGAAAATCGTGATATATGTCTGTGCTGATGAAGGCCGGAGTAAAAGCAAAGAGATAAGGAAGGCTTACAAAGAGGAGAAACCTAATTGTGGAGGAGAGAGAGGGTTGCAGGATTGAGCTCCTCTGTGAGATGGTTAATTTATAAGAGCGGTGGCGGGGGTAACGTGACAGGCCGAGTAATGGTAAGGAATAGTTTGAAAGATTCCTTTGTTTCTCAGGTCAGGCATCCATTCACGTCACTCAGCTCCCTCCTCTATCTTCTTTTTCTCACTCTCCTTTTTTCGGTCTCTCTTCCTTAGTGGACACTCTTTTCTTCCCATCCCATGTAGAAGTAATCAATCTTAATCATGGTAATGAAATATTTGCCTTGGCTCAGCCGGGGAGCAGCATCTCTGGGCCGAGTCCTGTTTACTATAAAGCCCCAGAGGTCTTTTACCTCAGGGAGAGCAGGGTGCGACGAGAGACACCGTGATGGTGTTTTAGAAAATGAGACACATTATGATTTTGTTATATTTTATGTTTTTATTTTCTATTTAACCTCCATTTTTATTCATGGCCAATCCGACAACAAATCCTCCGTCTCCTGCTGAAGTCGGCCTATCTCACTCAGTCACCCTTGCTCTCTCTCTCGCTGTCATGCTCGTCCTCTCTCGCCCTCCCTCTTCCCTCCACCTCTCTCTATCTGTGCCTCATTGCCAATGCAGGGAGCATAGCCACAGCCATAGACCTCTGCGTGGAAACACCCAGCAGACAAGAAAAATGACGGCCAGCGCAATCTCATTTTCTGAGGGGCTGCAAGTCAGGCAGGAAATGGCTATTATTCCATCGACACTGTCGGTATTAAGTTATTTCCTTCTCTAAATACGAGAATGTTCATGAATATCTATTGAGTTCCAGGTGCGAGCGCTGGAGGTTTTGTCGCCACACACTCGGATGATTGCAGCCCTATATTCTGCCCGGTGCACCCTCACTTCTGAGATTGAAGTGAAAGACAATGGTAGTGGAAATTGGCTAATAAATCCAGAGGAGGCAAAGGGCTGTTTGAGCAATACTGCCAGCTCATGCATGCTTTTTAAGAAGAATAAAACCTCCTGGCTTTCCTCAACCTTATGCTTTTCTAAAAAGAGGTGACCAGGCTAAATAGCTAAATCTCCCTCGTCTGGCCCAGGCTTTGTTCTCAATGGCTTTTATTATGTTGCTAGGAACACAATTTTGCAGTGTGGTCAAAGGGATGCCACACTGTATCCCCATGTACACAGCAGCTATATTTCTCAGGAATGAGATTATACATTTTCTGCCGATAAGTGCTCCAGAAACGGTGAGACAGAGAGCGCCGCACGGAAAGAGAAGAAGCTCATGACAGAACTGAGGGCCATTTGCATTTGTTCTGCATGTGCTTCTCTCATTCTGCCGTTGGCTGTGTGCTTTGTTTATCATGAATCAGAGCCATATAGCTGCCAGTCATGAGCAGAGCAGGGAGGTGAAAGCCGGAGGAGGACGCCGAGAAAGGAGGGCAGGAGAGCAAAGAGCCGGGTAAAGCTGTGGGATGATGACCAGCAGCCAATCTTGGATTTGAGTGACCAGTTACCTCCCACTGCACAGCGACACAGAAGGCAGCCAGTGGGGGGAAAAAAAACAAAACTGAGAGCTTGAGAGAGCTATGGAGCTCTGCTTACATGTGTCCAGTCAGAGGCAGTCCATCGTGGAGAGGAGACGGGGGCAGAATTGATTGAAGGTGGTGGACCATAAATGAAGGTATTGATTTCAGGGTCAGAGTCGCAGGATGAGGTCTTGAAATAAATTGAAATAAACATATCAATACATCAAGTGTATTACACCCCGAGCGCACACATACACTTTCACAGATATATTATGAACCTTGTTTAGCCTAATAGATGGCTGATTAATGCACACGTAATGACTTTTATGGATAACTGGATGAAATAAGCAAACTAGGCCATCATTTCTGATTATGATCTGTTTTTGTGAGAATATTACATGCCCACTGATTTAAGTGAATTAGGGATTACTGACGATAATGAGGAGATGATAATTTTTTCATCTCTTGGCAGAACCTGCAAAACAGGCAGCACAACGCACATGCGCTCGGTTAAACAGTCAAATGATTTTCAGCTTCGAAGAGACTAACTGCAGTGAGCGAATTAACGCCATTCTGTCATTTATTATGTGCGCTCTGCAAAAAATGTAGTTTAAAAACAAATCTAAGCATGTAAAGCATTTAATAGAAAGCAGGTGAGAGTGATACCAGTCACTTTTTGAAATTTGAAAATCCATCTCATCTGCATAATAAAAGAATAAAGAGAGCACAATAAAGTGAGCACTCAGGAAAGGTTAAAGCACTTCCAATTTATGGGTCAGAGGGAGACGCTTTAGCTGGAAGAGGGGGAGAAATTACTTGGCTGGGAGACCAACAGAATCTCAGTGTAAAGACATGGCAGCCAATTAAGAGAAAGGTCAGGCCATAAAAGAGGAAGCAGCACAGGAAAGGCTCTGCACACAAGGCGACGGCGTCTCCTCCTCTTCAACAATCTCTTACTCCACAATCTCTCCGCTGCTCGCAAAATGTCTTTATGTCTTTTATAACGACAATTTGTTTTATGAACCGCGATTCATAGATGATTATTCAGATGAATAAAAGTTTATGTCCAGCTGCAGGGGAATTGGCAGCCCAATCCTGTTCAAGCATCACTGTATATTGAATTAAAGAGAAACTTTCTGAGAAGGAATTAAATCAACATGCTGTACACAAAAGGCCTGTATATCCTGAGGATGATCTCCGCTGCAAAAACTAAACCAACACGACTGCTGATGTTCACAATAATCACCCTTACTTAAATGTCTGTGGCTATAAAGATGTGACAAATGGGCGCAACTATTTTGCCTCATCTAAAATCTATGTAGCCCGTCTGTGTCTGCCTAATAAAATACAGACTCTCTCTTTTGTTTGAATTAAAATTTTATTGCATAAATACTTTAAACATTCCCACTTCTCACACTCTTTGCCAGAGTTTCTGCAACCTGACCTTACTTAAAAATTAATGACAACTGGAACTGCAGGAAAATGAAACAGAATACCAGAATACACGTGATAACACAATGCAGATTCTTTGGTAACATCTTTTTTCATTTATTTGTTTACTTGGCAGGGCCAGTGCACGGCTTCTTAGCTTGTTGATAAGATCATTTACAACTGAAATGAGATGTGGTCCCTCCGTGGTGACCGTACTTGTGTTGTTACTGTCTTCAAACTGAGGATGAGTTCAACATTAACATCAAATTTACTGGGTTTTTTTTGCCTCAGTGCTAACTCATGCTAACTACACAGTTCTCTGTCTTTTTATTCCAAACAAACCACCAGTGTACCATTATGTACCAGAAGATTCACCCTAACAATGTTGATTGAGGGCATTTATAAAAGTAATATTTGTCCTCAATGCATGCTAGCGAGCAGTTGGAGTTGAACATCATGGATCAAACTATTAAAATCTGGATACAGTGTTGGAGGTGGAGCCTCGTTGGTATGAAGCCAGAAAAGCTGAACTTCCGGGTGTTAGTGAAATGGGACACACTGAAATTATGATAGCAAAACAAGTTATTTTGGGAGGGTTAAATAAAAGAAAATGATCCACCATTTTACAGCAGCTTCTCTCACAATGTTAGCATTTGGGGAAAAAGTGTTTTAGGGTCACAGTGCAGCACATGATGTTGTAACCATACAGTAGCCACTACAAAAGTTGGCTTAAAAACCTGCCGCTCGTCCTGGGGGCTTGGTCGTCAACATTGATTTGGAGTTTTGTTTCTGGCCATTTGACAGGTGTACGTCCAATTTTCGCTCTGCTTTTAGCTCTGTTTTAGTCTCCGACAAGTCTTGAGATGGATGTCTTGCTCTGGAGTGGCTAAATGCTTCACTATGTTCACCAGCAAGTTGTTAAAGTTCTGCCATTTGTTACTTGGAAGGCAGTATGTAGCAAGAGTAAGAGTAAAGTGACCAGATATCTGAAATGAAAACCGGAAACATTTCAGCTGTCACTCATTAAATTGTCTTAATTGTTTTATCTCAAGCAAGCTAATTTATTTGAACTGGCTTTACCTTTCCTTCCTCTATCTCCCTTTTCCTCTCCTCTCTACCTGACATGGGAAGACATTTGTGATGATGCGGGTTCACCTGAAACTTGCTCGCTTCTGACCAAGTTTTCCACAAAAATTAGCGTGAGCATGTAGTTAGAGTGGCAGGTAAAGAGTGATGCAAAGCTGCTATAGTTAGCAGCTAGCTCTGTTGGCTGGTCCTTCTTGGGAGGTAAGGTAATAGTTCATTTTGAGTCTTTTTGTAACACACAGTTGGGGACATTTCCGGTGAAATGCTGCAGCCTGGGACGGGCCACCAAAAAGAGACCGCCCCCGGAAAAACAGGCAGTGTTGTCATGAGGCTAATCAGTGAGAACAGAGGCCGGCTGTTTTCTAAAATGACATTAATAAGAGCAGTGAGGAGTAAAGTAAGACAACAGACAAACCAGAAAACCAAAGCCAAATCAGCTAGAAGAGGCTATGAAGCTCAGTAAACCTGAGAGGAACAGCAGATTCAGTTATTGTAGATGCATTGATCATAGCTGCTTTAAAGAACTTAATTCAGATTCAATGCATTGTACCAGCCACATTTTACAAGCATCACTGGTGGCTGGTTTCCTCCACCACATTCTGCACTCTCGCCACAGATAGCCAGTACATCCTCATTATGACGGACTGATAATGTTTTTCATTCAGTGCTAATGAGCAAGTCCGGAATTAAACGGCCGTTGTAATAATTGCAATTGCAGCAGTTAATCTGTCTCTCTAGTCTCCAAGCCAGCAGAAAACAGTTATTTAACCATGCGCATTAAAGCCCAGCAGATACACACACAAGAGCACACACACAATGGGAGAATGATTTAAGATGCTGGGAGGCTGGTGAGGTTAAATGTCCCTCTGTAGTTGTGTTATGAATGATACTGAAATGGCTTGTGGAAATAAAAAGGTTTGAGATATTATTCTATTCCTTCTCAGTCTCCCTTTCGATCTCACAGTGATGAATGTGTGCACATATGTATGCATGTATGTATTCTCTGTCAGTGTATATTTCTTCCTTCATCGCCTCCACACCTCAGCACCGCCCTCCTCTTCCTCCAGGGGCTTCAGGCCGGCCTCTCAGCTTCAGCAACAACATCACAGGTCGCTCCGGAAGACCTGCCCAGCAGGAAGTGAGATCATTGTGGCTGTGAAATGGTCTCATTTTGAAAGGATTCTGGTTACTCCTCCCAGCTCCCCTCGACACAGTCTTCATCTTCACCTTAGGACCAGTCAACCATGGCCTCCGCTCCCTGGCTCATTTGCCAAATATAGTCTCTGCTTTGTCCAAGCGGTGGCAGGTGGAGCTGACGGTGTTGTCAAGACCAGCTCTTCTCGGAGAGGAAGGAGCGTACGGTGGAGCATATGCGCTCAAAAGGATGGAGTCTTTTGGAGTCCTAGATTACATTTGCCAAGGTAATGAGACAGAACAAAAGCTGTCTAATATCAAGCTGTTCAAATGCATTCCTCGTGTACTTAACAGAGCTTTTTTTCCCAGAGGCTGAGAACAGTGTGATTGTATCTTTGCAGTGAGAAATCTGGGCAAAGTCGCCTCCAAAGTGATAACTCCAACATTAAAAACAAAAAAACAACACGAGTGGAATAACACAAATGTGAAATAAAAGCTCAGGCTGCCCACTAATCTACTAAACTGTTGATTTATTAGCCAGAGTCTTATCCGACCCAGATTTCATTAGGCACTTAGTCTCCAAAAAGGAAACATCCACTCCATTCTGGACCTGCACCTTGTTGTTAGAGCCGGAGCAGAATTATTGAAAGTAACACATCTTTACGATGGGGCTAGTCCACTCAGTTAGCCATGCAGCTAACCAGGGGGAGTGTTGATGTTTACACCCTTAAAACAATAGCTTGAGGTGGGGGTGTTGTGGAATGAACACCAGAGCCAGGTGAGCAGGCAACTGAACTGAACTCGAGACTAAAGAGGCCAGCTCGCCAACAGCTCATACCTTGTTACCAGGATGATTTACGCCGGCTCGGACCAAGACTCTGACTCTGGGGATGAAGAAGACAGACTCAGGCAGGGGCAAGAGGTGTGAGCGAGTTGATTTATAGGTATACATACGTAGATACAAGACTAGTCTGATGTTATACTGTGCTGATATAAATTATCAAAATCTTCAGTATGGTTAGCACTGTTGCTGTAGAAAAATGACACCATCCACTTATAGGTTGATTCCTTATAAAGCTAATTTTCACTATGCTACTCAGTCTGCCACCACGCTGGATTTTTCACGGAAAAATAAGGGTTGGATCACGGCACAAAGGAAGCATGTCTGCTAGATTGCAACCAAAATGGGGAGAGGCGTTGTTTTCCCAGGTCACTATTCCCAGGTGGGGATAGTGGAACAACTGGAATAGGACCAAACTAGAAACTGAGGTAAAACAAGAGTGAACAGATGAGCATTCACTCAATGGAAAGCGCTCTGGTGTCATGTCAAAGTCTGTTACCTTGTTGATATATGTTTCCTCTTACCACCAGGACTTGAGACAGTTCAAAACCAGCATTCTTTTCTACTAAACCAGTAAGTAACGCAACCTTCCTACATATAAAACAACTTAGTCAACCTAGCCAGGCTGCTAGCGGTAGCTATGTTGCTAACGAATTGTTTGCGCCAGCAAAAGTAGTACCACAAAGAAATACTTGGAGAAGTTGTCTGTTTCCACTTTAAACAATTAAAGGTCCCATATTATGAAAAACACACTTTTTCTGGGATTTGGGGTGTTATTTTGGGTCTATGGTGCTGCCACACGCATACAAACTTTGAAAAAAGACCATCCGTGTTTTTTTTGAGTGAGATACAGATTTCTGACGGTGTCTTGCCTGCAGTTTCCAGATGAGCGAGTCAAATTTCGACCGGTCGTCGATGTCGACCGGTCTGTCCCAGCTACAGAAGAGACAGTGGCTGCATTTTTAACGACAACGTGCCGGCTACAGTTCTTGTGAGTCTGTTTGTGTGTGCTAACCACTTCACATCGGACTGCTTCAGTAACGAGGGTCAGTACAAAGCTGGCTTTGCCTCGACACTGACCCTCGTAAAAGGATCAGTCCCAACCATATGGGACCCAGCAGCTGCACCCGAGCCACAGGTGAGTGTCGCCACGTGTTGATAGTATTTACAGTTGCCTGCGAGTATGCTGACGTCAGCTTGAAACTGGCTAACTAGTTAGCTCCGCTTCGGTCCGCTATGCAACAGCGTTTGAAGCGAGTTTAATGTTAATAATATTACGAGGGAGCTTGGTTGTCACAGTAAAAAGTCTGGAAACGTGCAGACTGGAGACAGAGACTGTGCGAACAGTGTCCAAGAGTTTGGAGACTGTGTTGGAGACAAACACAGCTTTCGCTAGCTGTTTTTAGATGTTACCTGTTGCAGGTCAGTGGGGGATGGGAGCCGGGTGGTTGTGTTGGGGAGCCCTGCTGCAGCCGCAGAGTCTGTATTTTTCTGAGCCTCTCCTTCTGGGTCCGATTCTGGGTCAAACTGGTGTGGTTGAACGACAGCATCTCGTGAGCCATAGCGATACATCCACCGTAAACATTAGCACATGCTACCGCTAGCGTCAGCGGCATCCTCTCCCTGAGAGGGGCGTGTGTTAGGACGGAGCTCATTAGCATTAAAGCTGCAGGCACAGAAACAGCTGCTCTCAGCAGAGCTCAGTAGAGCAACTTTCAGACAGCTGATATTCAGGACCACTGATGGGTTTGGGGCAATACATTTCGAATACAGTGTTGTTGGACCTCTGACAGCTGTGTGGAATTGATGAAAAACACTATAATATGGGACCTTTAAGTTAATATTACAAACATGCCAGGACATGTTGACTAATGTCTTGAGCTAACAACTACCAGAAACTACAAAATAATTTTTGTCAGCGGCAGCCCTTATAAAAACTGTTATTCTTCTTTAAAAGATATTTGGTCTCTTGCTTGATGATACAGAATCATTTTTGGAGACTTATCTATGGTTTTGGAAAAAAAATATATACATATATTTTTGTTTAGACAGGAAACAAAACTGGTTATTGTTCTTTACAACACTGAAGTTCAAGTGACATGAATGCATGGTATCAGTGACACCTTGCCCTGTCCTTGTTTTCCAACCCCTTCTGAGCAGCTGGCCAGGCACATGGGCATGGGAGCGTGGCATGAGGAATGACATGTGTAATGGGAAGTGGCGTGACAATTAAGGTGCTTATGTGGTTCTGGAGGTGGGCTGGGTGTGGAAGGGCAGCCAGGATTCCTGATGTTCTAAAAACTGGCATGATCGGTCCCCAACACATAACAAAATGTGGAACACAACGCTTCATGTGCGCCTCAACATTTTTCGAGGGTTGTAAGAAATGTAAGAACTTTCAAATGTAATATATAAATAAAAATTTTAAAAGACATTTTTTGCATTATTACTTTAACACATTAGTTGTTACATAAAATGAGTTTGTAAGAAAGAATGTGGACATCAAGGACTAAATACAGTTAAAGGCCTCATTATACTGAGCCCTACCGCCAATTACACCGATAGCGACTGACTGCCAAAAAGGACAAGGCGATGATGAATTATGAGAATGATGAAGCGATGGAGGGAGGAAAATCACCAGCATATAAAAGTTAGAAAAAGCTGAGGCTGAAAAATCTAAGCATATTTTTTTCCCCCCTCAAAGGTATAACAGCTCATGGTGGCTCTTTGACCTCAGCAAACCACTTTCTTTTCTCTGCTGCAAAGAATCCTGATACTGGGTAGTGACAGCCACCTGACACCCTGTCACCTCCCTGCTCTCTCTCCGAGGAGCTCCTGCGTTGTATGTTTCTCATCTCTGAGCCTGCAGAGCTGATGGGGGAACAACCGTCGCTGTCCTGTCGGCTGCCTCTGTCTGTTTACTCCCCCTCCATTTTCAGTAGCAGCCGTGGGTAGTGTCATGGTGATGTTTTTTTGCATGGCTGTTACAAGCTGGTTTTGGTCAGATGGTGGGTTGAAAATGGGTTTGCGTTCAATCACTTCACTGTTCTATTGGTGACAGTATTGTCATGCTATTTCACAGTTCCTTCACAAACTGATCCATATCACATATACATTTGCACTCACCTGTGTTCACATGCATGTACCTTCAACACGAACTGTAACGGAGAATGCCCGAGAGGATCACAATAATTAATATTCAGCCTGTATCCAGAGCTACTAAGTTGCTTTAGAATGAAAGATGAAATGCTATTAAATATTTGAAAGCACATACACAAAGAAAAACAAAAACGATGCGTGTGTGTGTGTGTGTGTGCGCGCGCGCGCACATGAAAGGATGAGAGATGATGACTACAGGCTGATTCTGCATGCACATTATATTATATATTTAAATCATATTTCATGTGCACAAACACACTGCATGCACGCAGTGAACAATAACCACCTCTCCCGCTTATATTCATAATTTACATAAATGTATCTCTACATATTCAATGTATTAATAGACACATGACAGCGCTGTTTAATAAAATATTCCTTTAATCTGCGGATAACATGGGAGAATACATTTTAATGTTTCAAAATCTACAAGTCTAAAAGATTTCAGAAATTCTGCAGTAACCTACAGGGCTTCGACTCAGAACTCTATATTTTATCATATTTTTCAATACTTTTGGCTGTTAGACTTGAACAGATGTAACTTCCTGGAGAAAGATTGTTGAATGCTGCGTCTCATCCTCAGATCGTCAAATACTTCTGCTTTGCGTCGGCGTTCTACCCGAGCTGCCAACCCAAAGCATCAGTATTTGACGATCTTGGGAGGAGACTCGACAATCAACCATCTTTCTCCAGGAAGTTACATTTTGTTGCTTTAAATCCCTTTTAGTGTTTCTACAACTGAAACTTCAGCTGCGTGTGCAGTTCCTGCAATTCCCACATTTTTTCACATGCAAAAAAGTCTATTTTATTTTATTCTATTTGAACCTGTTTATGGCAACTTACATTTTCTTCTGAAAATCTAGCCTCCTCTAGTTTTGGTTAAGTTAAAGAGGAACCTCACCAGGTCTTGGGGAATACTGCTGCATGTGTGTGAATAAAGTTGTATATAGAGTTTGTGACTCCACATGAAGCTGCGCAAAATTCCTTAAGCCTCCTCCGCATGTCTGCTTGAGACTCGATGCTACACTGGATACAACTCACATAACACACCTGAATCTCTGCATTGTTAGGTAGGTGCCAATTTTGGGAGAAGAATGCATGGACTAAAAAAGTCCGTATCTCTGGTTCTGCTACTGATTTTGATCCTTTTTTTGTCCGTCATGACTCAGCCAGTGTTATTAGAACACAATGCCAAATCGCTGGAGTCCTCTTTTCACATAAGAAACAGGAAGTACATTCACAGTGAAATGTTGACACCTGTAAATTGACTACAAATATACACATTTAAAAATCTGAATCCAAGCCTGACAGCCGATGTGATCTCATGGGATGGTGTTTCAATAGCACAAAACGTTTAAGAACATTTTGCTGTCATGTCACACATTTTATGCTTTTTGTGCGTCATTTAATGCCGTATAACAAACACGTGGTTAACGTTATGAAGCGGTCGCTGTTTGAAGGCACCAAAACTACTTTGTTAGGTTTTTGGGGTTAAAATAAGTTGATTTACGCTACATGTGTGATGAGGTTAAAGGTCCAATTTGTAAGAAAGTTGATTTTTGAATCTCATTCCCACCTCGTCAAATACTGACTCTTTTGGATTGTAGGTCGGGTCGGCTGCCATCCCAAGGAGTCAATATAAGACGAGTTGGGAATGAGACTCACCAACTATTACTAATGGGACCTTTAAATATGTTACATAAGTTGACTTTTGGACGCAAGTTAAAATGCGACACAGAATTCGGTCCCCTGGCTGAAAGTCCTGTGTTTGTTTGACCCACCCACGCCCCCAGCCTCCTCCATATGCCAACTCTTTATGACTTTTGTGTCCATTACATTCGCGCCTAAAATGACTCATGAAAAGCTTAATGTGGATAACGTGAATGGCGCAAAAAGCACAATGTATGACTCATACATACACAGCTGGAGACCAGGCTGCGACATAAGATAGCTCTTAATATCTTCATTATGTCCACTGACACAAGCAGAATGAGCAGAACACATATTGGTAAACCTGCAATAAAAGAGCATTTCAGCTTGGCTGAGTCATACGTCGTGGACCATAAAGAACTTCCTCATCAGTGGAAATGTGTAAAAAAAAAACGAAAGGACTGTACAGTATGGGGCCACGCTGTTCTTTAGACAGCAGAGCAGAGTGGGAGGCTACGGTACAGAGGCCTCACTCTAGGGGTCTCTGGTTTTGGCAGCAGAATGTGTTTACATTGTAATTAGGACTTAATTGTCCTAATTAGAATCCCCAAACCCTGATTACTCAAAGCCTTGCAACCTGCTGAGCCGAACAACCTGACTCCGCTTCAGTCATCAACCTAGACACCCTGCATAACGCATGCTGTAATATTCATATAATGTTCCAAAAAGGCTCTGATGACTATGAAGGGACTACTCAAGACTGCCCGGGGAGCATTGAGAAAAATGGATTTCCAGGAAATGTGTTTCTTGCCTAAGGCTGTACGTTAGTGGAGGAAATCATATGCACAGAGGGGGAGCCTTTGTCACAAACTGCATCCTACAGGAAGCCTCTATTGATTTGTATTGAGCAGATTTTATGAGATCAATTTTCATACCATCACATCCCATTTTCCTTTTTCTCCCTCCATCGCATGTCCCCTTTCTGTTTCCTTTGTCTGAATCTCTGTCTCTCCTCCTCCAAAATCAATGTCATGGGCATCCGTCCTGGCCTCTGTGGGGAGGGGGGGGGGCAACAAGTGGAACATAAACACACCTGTCTCCCTCACCCTCTCTACCTGCCCTCATGGGGCTGCTGGGCAGAAGGCCCCATCAGCGGTCCATCTGAGCCCTGTAACCAGCACTGCCAAGCCCAGCTCCCAGTAGAGCACACTGGGCTGACACTCCAAATGGTGTGAGGGGAGATTGGGCAGACCGGCCGGCCCGCTGGCTGCTAGCGCTGGAAAGAAGCATGGAGCATGTCAGACCGCAGCCAGTCTCTCCTGGGGCTCCGCACGGCTGGACGAGCCTGACGCGTGGGGCTGAATCAATCCATAGCCAAGTCATGAGAGGCCACCAAACATCAATGATAGCAAGGAGGGAGCGGAAAAGAATGTGTTCAGTGCCTTTAAACTCTGATTTTTGACATGTTGTACTTTCATGTCAGACTTCCACTTTTGACATTTTTGTTTCATGGTTTTTGCATTGTTCTGGGCTATGTGCATGAAAGACATCTGCAGAAACTTTATCTCTATCTTTAAAGTTGAGCTCAAATCAAAATGTATTTCTGCCAAGAAACTAGTGTAGTTAAAGTATTTGATGGAAGTTTTCAGTTCTGTTTTTTTCTGGAGGGTAAGTCAAGTTTTGACCAAAGACATTTTTGTTTGTCTGTTTGTTTGTTTTTTGCAAAAAAATAACATCAGTAATTTCTTTTTTTCCCACTGTAATTGCGCCACCTACATTTTTGTTCTTTAGGGATGTAGGGATTTTTAAAAACAGAGTTTTCAAAGTACTTTGACAAACAAGCAAAAGCAGGAAACTCAGGAAGACAATATTACAGAATAAACACTCAACAGTCGAGCCAAACACAAAGGAAGCAAAGTCTAAGGTGAGTTAAAACAAGACGTCAGAACAGAAAACGTAAAAACACAAAAAGACAGTACGAGTCATTACAAGTAATGGTTTTATAAAAGCCATAAAGCAGGCGAGATCACTGAAAAAGAAATGGAGAAGCAAGGTAATGTGAAAATGGAGATAAAAGAATGAAATTTATAAAGGACAACATCACATCAGAGGAATATTGGTACTAGCGACTTGTTTGTGCAGGCATGAAAATAAACCTTTAGCTCCTGCGGTCACCTTGGACGTACACTGAGACCTGGACACAGTGTTGTGTTGTTCATTCCTATAAACGTTGCTCAGTGGGGCTTGAAGCCAAAAAAGCTCGACCTCACAGGTAATTTCACACCTGGATCTTCTATGTTGTGCGGCCCATAGAGTGTGCACACTGGAGACTTCTGACGACCGAGCCGGCGAACATCCAAACACCTGGCTGACTTGAATAGGGATAAATTGATTTAATTATGCAGCTCTTTCATAATGTAAGCTTACGGGAAAAAGTATTTTTGGGGCACAGTGCGTCACGTGACGTTTGTAATAACATGGTTTGGCTTCTACAAAAGGCAGTTAGCTAATGCTTAGTTCCAACTGTGATTTCAGCACTCTGTATGTAACTCTCTTTTATTGATAAAGGGTATTACATACATGGGCCCTTGTTTGAGGATGCCCTTGTCATACCCAATCGTGATACTATCACCTGTTACCATTGGACCTGTTTACCTGTGGATTGTTGGAGTGTGTTTAGAGCGTTCCACACAGTTCCAGTCTTTTGTTGCTCCTGTCTTAACTAGCTAGAAACATGTTGCTGCCATCAAAGTCAAAACAAGCGTATGTTTATGTAGCACTCCCCTCAATAGACCTTTTACTAAGGGCAGGCTTCTGGGTTCATCTATTATATTTTTAACCCTATTTTTTAAGTAACTGTTCACAAGCAATTTGGAATTCGTTTTTTAATACTCACTCAACTGATACACCTAGATGAATTCACCTTTTTACCATAGAACCTTAAATAGAATGTTTTTTTTACCTCAGTGTCGGTCTCCTAAAGCCTAAAATATAGTGACTTTGAGTAGTTTTGTGTAGCTTTAACACTTTCCAGATACCCTAAATAACACTATTTCAATGATAACTCATCTAATAGGCGATAACTATGCTCTCTTTTACCATCAGGCAAAAGAAATATCACAAGATTCTATTTTAGAGAAAATAACAAATCAATGATTTACTTCAAGTAAATGCATTCAAACAAAA
Source organism: Pagrus pagrus (assembly GCF_965226575.1). Lineage (NCBI taxonomy): Eukaryota > Metazoa > Chordata > Actinopteri > Spariformes > Sparidae > Pagrus > Pagrus pagrus. The sequence continues at coordinate 25,508,318 of NC_140192.1, read as the reverse complement.
CACAAATACATTTTAAGTGAAAATATGTTTAAAAGTAAATTCTCTGTTGTCTCTTTTTGTTATCACAACACTTAGACTAGATCATGAAAGATCTGATTCACTATCAGGTATAAAATTAACCAAAATTAGCTTAGCACCAAAATTACCAAAACTACCATTCTAGTTAAATAGAACACTTTTAACTTCCCCAAAAATATATGGAACACTCCTTTAAGTTTCAAGATACTCCTTTAAGTTGCAATAATACTGTCAAACACAAAGCAGTGGGCCCACACACACACATTGCCTGCAAACAAAATAACCCGTTGCAGGCCTGATATGGTGACTTTTGAGTGCGAGGAAAATCCAACTTTAATCCCAATGATCCAGGCACAGTAAAGGAAAAATGTTACCTCCAATCCAAAGAACAACCTTTACCAGGTCCAAGTCCTGAAGGCGACACTGCAGGTAGACTGAAGACAGGCAGGTGAACAGGCAATGGGCCCTCCCTCGCAGTCCGGGACGATGTCCACCAACGAAGACGACGACGACGAGTCACACACACTGGCAGCGGCCGAGCCGAATCCTTATGCTCCCACGTTGAGACCACAAGGCACAGCCAATGTCAGTAGCTGGTTTAGCTCCTCACGGCTATTCTCATTAGTCTGTTCGCTTTGATAGCGAATGCTAACACACTCCGAGTTAGCTTAGTAGCTAGGCTAAGCTAAAATACAGTGCAGCTTCGCCAGGAGCTCCGAACTGAAACTCCTCAAACTGTACACCGAACAGCAGTAGCTCCAATGTCCGAGTTCTGAGTGTCGAGCAGACAGTCGCTTGAACACGGAAAACTACACACTTAACTATTGTCTCTGTAGAACTTTACACTCGCGGCCATGCGTCTCTTGTGCTTCGTCACGTCTCTCTTCTTTTTCTCCGTCAAGTTTTTTTCCCAAAAACACACACCTCTCACCTTCACTCACTTCCAGTCTACACCTGTCAATCACACCTTAACCAATCAATGACCAGGATCACACTTCTTCTCAATCAGTACTTCCTCTCTCCCTATGAGTTCCTTCAAAATAAAATAAAATATTTAACCATGTACATTTGTGTCATTTTAATCTCATCTCTTACACCTTACTCTTATCACACTATTTTAACCTTCATGAAATATTCCTTTTACATTTTTAATACACTTTTAATAACATTTTCAAACAAATATGAACTTTTTTAAACCATAAATTATTCATTATTTATTTTATGAGTAAGGATTTTTAAACAGGGTTACATTTACAAAGATCAATAAGGTTGATGAGGTAAAACATTATATATATTGTTTTTAAATGAGTATATGTCCAAAACTCACATTCTGTTTTATTCATGTTTTACAGGGCCTTTTTTTGGCACCTGAGTCTTAGTCAAATTAATATCATGCATGTGCAATGATTAGTTGACTAGAAAAATATTTAGTCGGTCGCAGCTCTGGTCATTTGCCATCTCCACAACTGTACCAAGTAAAAAGTGACAGCTATCGCCAGGTAGACCCTGCTCCTTTGTATCTTTATGTGGGACAAACACAGCATTTAGTATTCATGAGCTGCCAACAGAAGTTATAATATGACCGGAAAGTATCATCTTCGAGAATCAGCTCATACGTTCTCAAGCCAAGCTTTCACTTCCCAGACACAACACTATCTGCACTTGTTAAAAATAAAAAAAATGCATGAAGCTACATCATTAAAGTTTAAATATTTTTACATTTCAAAAGTGCCTTTTGGCTTGAATACTTGAATTTAAACGAATAAATGCATCTTTTCAGCTTTAAACCCCTCCAACAGACTTTTGAATCAACCAATTAGCTCGTTTGACGCGCAGAACCCATGACGCCCTTCTCTGCATAAATCAGCAGAGACAGGTGTGTCTGAGACGGACCACGTTTTATTTTTTCATCTGCAAAAACAGTAAATTAACAGAAGAAAAACACAGGGACAGCCTCTCAGTGTGTGATCCGTGCTTAGCCCACACCGCTCGCTCACATCATTTAATGAACCAAGTCCTCTCACTAATGAGGCTAGCAAAGGACTCAAGGGTCAAGTTCTCTCTCTCTCGCTCTCTCGCTCTCCCTCACACACACACACACACTTTGTCTCCACTTGTGCTCATTTTTGAAGCTCTGTATAAAAGAACCCAGCGTTAAAATTTAGAGGCTCTTAGTTAATTAGTAAGGACAGGTCAGAGACTCTTCATTAGACTTAAGTTCATTAACCTTCGACAACATCTGGCAATGAAGTGTCTCTTTCGCGTCACATCATCGTGGGAAATCGCACCTTCGTGACCTCAGGAGATGCCATCTGCCATCTTAAGCTAAAATTGTTGCACAATATGTCAAATACTGGTGCAGGGTGATTAGCTGAGTCATGTTTGAAGCTGTAAAGAAAATGACAGGTCGAATATTAACACCTTCACCAGAAATCATTGCTCGTGTGCTATTATGTTGCTCATCAACCTGTTCAACAACGGTGTTGCTTATGAATTATAAAAGAACAGACTTCTCTTGGCTTTATGTCTGAATAAATCATGTTATCATGTAGTAGGAAGAGGATTCAGAGAACCAATCAGCATTGGAGGGATCCTGTCATGACGGGAGAGTCTGTAATTGTTTTGAATATAAAATAATAAAACATAACTGTTACTCTACAGTCTGAAGGAGACATTCAGGTGATGAATCTTGTATCTGTGCGTCTGAAGGCATCCTTCACTGAGAGGCATACACAATCACAAGAAAATAATGCTGACATGCCCGCACACACACACACACACACACACACACACACACATACACACAATCAGATTCTCCATCTCTGCAGGTGCTGTCATGGGCCCACTCTTCAGCCTCCCATCTTTCCCCCTGCTCTCCTCTTCTTCCTTTGTTCCCAGACTGCACACCGACATGTCCAGGTCTCGCCTCTGGGGAGTTTAGCCTGGCAGGAGGCTTGTTTTCAGAGCTTTGCTCTTTTTTCCCTTCCTCTTCTTCTCCTTTCTCCTTCCTGGGTTTTTTCGTCTGTACCGGTGCTGGCTAATTACCGGCACATTCTCCTCCTGCCAACAGCGTGCTGCTGCTGCTGCTGCTGTCTACCCGCCTCCCACCATCCCCTCCTCCCCCACTCTTCTGTTTCTCTCTCCCTCATCACTGGGAGAGAGCGGAGAGAGGGAGGTGGAGGGGAGGGGAGGGCCGGGGTACAGATGTGTATTAATGAAGCAGTGAAGGGCAGGGGGTGACTCATAGAGAGGGGAAGAGAGAGGGAGGGAGAGAGGAGCAAGAGGCGATTTGCATGCAGAGACAACGAGATTCACCACTTCTACTATGCCTTTCTCTCTATCTACCTCTTCCTCTCTCCCTCCACATCCTCTCCCCATCATCCTGCATTCTCTCACTTTCTAGCTCTCCCACTCTCTCTCCTCTACCTCCTTGCCTCTCTCCTTTGCTCTCCGGCTTGCTGCCACTGCTGATTTGAATAATTCAGCACAAGCCGGTATTCTCCAGGGCCCCATTGTCTGTGCGTGGCAGGAGAATGAGAAGGAGAGAGATAGGGAAAGAGAGGGAAAGAAGAGAGAGAGGGGGGAGTGCAGGGCAGTGTGTGTATGAGTGCGTGGGGGAGGTGGGAGGTCCATCCTGCCTGCTTTCACCTAGCTGTGGCGTAAATCAGCACTAATGAGGTAGAGGAGGAATACCTAGGCCTCGTAACAGACTATCGGAGCCATCGCCATGCAAGCGCACTAATGCACACAGGTAGATACACATTTAGCAGTCTGCATGCATACAACACCTCCACAACCTTCACTGCTCTGCTGTGTTTCAGTTATTGACTTGTTGCTAACCCTCAGTCCCGTGTGTGCTCAACCCGACGCATGTTCAATGTCATCCTGCAGGAGGAGGAATATCGGCAAAGAGAGGAATGGTCTCAACAAACACAAGAAAAACAATCAGTGTAACTGATCAATAGCAGCATTGTTAAGGTCAGAAGTCTGTAGGTGGTCAGCAAACAGTTAAAAGTGTTAACATATCTGCATTAATCACAAAGAATTCATCAAAAATCAAGGTGACACCCACTGATGCTAATTGCTTGCATGAAAAGAAAACACTTTTTTTGCTCTGCTGAAATACTGTTAATTTCAATAACCCCTTTTATACTGGACAAAAAAAACACACTTACACCCACTAACATCAGGCCTCTGTGTTCATGGGAAAGGATACAATGGGCATTCATACATGTGTCAAATGACTCTGCGGTGGTCATGGCTAATACTTCAAAATTTCATTGCATATGCCTCCTTTTCTTCCGTTTTATTCTAGTTTACCTATTTTCCTAAATGAAACTTACTTTCATTGTTATTCTACTTGGCACTGATGTCAATTATTTACGCATTTTATTGTGTTTTCATTTTTTGATTCTTATGTTCGTGTCATTTTGAGCAATTTCTGGGACAATAATTTCTTTGGGGATTAATGGAGTTCTATCTCTTACCTTATTGGCTCCAGCTCCGATCGGCAGTGATGGAAACATGACAATATGGTGGAGAGCGGTGCGATAACATGACATGCACTGAAGTTCCAGACGTTAGTTTGTAAGTAGTTTTCCACCTCAGTTCCAGCACCACCCAAACATCATTTATTCAGCGTTGAATTTAATAAAGGAAAAGATATAAGAAATAGTAACACTCAATTTTGAGTAGTTACCAGGGAACAAATCAGGAACAAATGAGGAACTAGTTGCTAATTAACCATTACTTAATGAGTAACTCCTCATCCAATTTTGTACAGTTATAGTTTTATAGTTAAGCAATTATAGTTAAATAAGAAATGAGTGAGGAATGAATCAGGAACGAAAGGGACGAGGAGACTCGTTAACTAATGGGCAGGTACCTATTAAGTCATGATTCATTCCTCGGTAACTACTCAGTACGATGCACCACTTTACTTGAGGTAATTCACCATTCCCAAAACAACATGGCCATTGCCGCACAATGCGTAACACATACACGCATACCCCTGTCATTTTTCTTATCAAGTTTTTCCTGATTTGTTCCCTCACTAATTTTTTTAATTAAGTAATCATTAAGTAATCGTTAGCTTCTTTATTAAGTTAAGGAGTTACTCATTAACCGATGGTTAACTAATATTTAGTTCCTAATTTGTTCCCCAGTAACTACTGAAAGTTGTGTCTCCCTTATTGTGAAGTGTTGCTTAAAAGACTAACCACCGTTACATTGTCACTGGCCTCCATGCTGCTTTCTACTGTTCCCTGTTTCCCACATTTGTGATGTCAAATGTGACACACCAAAGACAAAAGCAGACAGGCTAACTCGTCTTCTGGGAATGGGAGAGGAGTCAATCGTAATCTTTTCTCAGTTTTTCCCACGTTTAAAAAAAACCTGCATGTACTGTACATGCTAATTTAGGTGTAAAAATGGTAAAGGAGGGGGAAAAAAACACCATGCATAGACAATAGCTCTGCAATCTAAAGGCTATTATGGAGTTTGCTCATGGAATGTGTGTCTCCTCTCTGGAGATTTTCTGATGTAATAATTTTGTGGTGGAGTAACCATTTGTAGTCTTTACAGCTGCATGGAGAAGAGTAAGAATTGCATGTTGAATACACTACAAAATAAGAGACTTGGCGATGATTTGTCTTTTCCACCCCTCCCAGGAATAGATCATCAGCTTCAGTTTGAACCCTGAAAGACTGGAGGCCAAACCCAAAGTGCTGAGTACACAAGACACAACAGATGCTCTCTCATTCTGTCTCTTTAGTTTCTCTTTGACTTTTGCACCTTTTTTTCCCATTGAACTTCATTGATCTTCACCTTCCATCTTACCTTCTGTCACCCCTGCTCACCCGCTACTCACTCAGCCCTTCCTCTCCCCATCCACCCACCGACTCTCATAAGGGAGAGGGGCGAAAAACTGTCCCGCCCATGGGAACTTCCTCAGACGACAGGCGAAAACACAAAGACTGGACTCAGATCAGCTGAATGTGACAAAGCTCCAGAGACTGTAGTCTTCACTGCAGCTTCTTCACACCCTGCTGGTGATTTGTTCCCATAAGAAAATATGTCAGTAATAGCTACACCTTCATGAATATGGACCAATGTGGAAGCTTTGTACTGTCTACACAGTGACTTCAGTCAAGTACCTCTCTCTTAGGAGATGACATACTAGCCCGTCAGATGTAGGGATTTTAGTTTCTCAAAAAAAAAAGAAAGAAAAAAAGAAACATATAATGTCTAGACATCAAAGAGATGACGCAAATGTTGTGAAAGGGCTTTCTTTTGTAAGTCTTGTGAACTTGGCTGTCAGGCATGGGTAAAACGTGCATTTTAAAACGTTTGAGAGTGTAGATTCAAAACTAAGTATTGCACATTATTTCTATCAGCGCGGCTTTAGTTCTATATTTGGCTCCTGTGGGTGAAGAACTCAATAAAAAACAATGAGTCTGGGGGAGGCGTGATCACCAGTTTTTTTTCTATAGAGGAACTGATTCCCTGGGTACATTTTACAACTGTAATAATGTAATCTGGGGAACATTTATTGGGTTGTTTATCTGAAATAACAAGCTAACAACGTGTTAGATAGGCTCAATTAACCAGCGAATCACAAAAGCAGCGTAATGTTGGTGCCTTCTCCTCATTTTCTCTTTTCTCTGTTTCTGCTTGTTTTGCCGTTCTCCACCCCCGTCTAGTTAAGAAGTCTGAACCATGAGGCTGTTTTTTAGCCATCAGGAAAAAGGGGCCTCACATTATCAAACTTCCCATGATGAATGAACCTACACGAGCATAATGGTCGAATAATCAGCTCCAGGAATTTGCTCAATGAATCAAACTCTATCCCCGGGATAATTTTACTCAATGAGAGGAAAAGACCAGAGAATAACTTTTCACTGTTTGCACTCTCACTACAGTATGTCTGCGGTCCCCCATCACTCTGCTTGCCAAAAGCATTGACTGGAGGAGGGTGGAATTCCTCCAGGCGAACTGCACATTTGTGAGAAAGAACGAGTGAAATGAAAAGAGGAAAAGAACAGGCCAGAAAAGACAAAGAAGTGTAATAAATGTAAATGATGTTAAGGCTTGTGTTGCTATCACAGATTAGCTGTAGTATCTCATGTCAGCCGTGTGGTCAAAATTATGAATTCAGCCACCGTCACGGCCACCAGGGAGTTATATAGATGAAGGGAAAGGAGGATACAGAAAGAAAGAGAAAGAACAGAAAGAGAAAGAAAGAAATATATTTGACATCTGTTATGCAGCTGGGAGTATTTCTAAGGGACGCCAGGAGAAAAAGGAATTAAACACATGGAGGAGGAGCTCAAGGAAGGCTGGAAGAGAAGAGAAACACGGGATCCAAAATGGCTGGACTGGATTAAAATGGCAGGAGTGGAGGAACGCCTTTCTATTTACACAGTCATATTAGCCTGGATGTATATCCATGTCAAACAGGACTGATCTATCTGCCATTATTAACTCTGGAAGTCATCATACAGGTCTAGTCGAGCACCAGACTCGCGCTGACCTTTATAGTAAAACCACTTTTTCCGATTTGCGCCTTGCGTAAATTTTCACCTAATAAGTAGTAAATTCTCAGCATGTCAGGGTTCATGTAAAAGCAATCTGCAGTTGCTGAATGCAAATTCAAAGTCCTCATCCTCTTCCTGATTAGAGCTTCTCAACAGCTGTAAAGTGGCAGTGAAAATAGGGCCACACACACACACTCACACACACACACACACACATCGTCAGACTGGGGACCCAGCCGCGTGCTTGGCCGAGCTGCGTCACTCCTACAGGCCCTGACAGTAATCAGGAGGAGAAGTGAATGCTGAGGAAGTGTCAACAGAAACAAACCCTGTGCTTCGTTTAGGCCAGATTGAACTGATAGCTCATTGCCAGTGACATAATTTAGATGAATGGTTGGTGCAATCCATCAGAAGAGTATCGCTGGTGTGAGTGTGAGTGTGTGGAGGAGAGGAGGGGTGCGACCCTCTCCGTGCCTGGCTGCCAGTAGGGATCCCATTACCCTACACCTGTTAACAACACCATTCCCCTTGTATAAACAGTAAAGTGATCCTTTTATCGAAGGCAGGGGGACGGAAAGAGACAGACGGAGAGACAGAAAGAGAATGTGGAGAATGTGAGAGGAAAGTGGAAAGAGGCGAGAGGAGAGAGATGAAGCGGAGGAATAAAGAAATGTTTTCTTGTTTGGTTTTAGAGCGACTAGCACCCCTGGACATGATGGATGAACCCGGGGTCTGAAGAGACAAGTCATGGACAGATGGCTCAGACACACACTCCAATCACAACGCAGCAGCCTCCAGACTAAAGCAAGAGGGACATCTAGTGGTGGAGCGCTAAACTCCACCAGAACTACTACTCTTTCCTGAGCTGGTGGAAATTTAATCAAGCAAATGTTTTAAATGTCAAGTTTTAAACCTGCGGAATTTTGAAAATATTGCATTTATTTGCCTAATTGGCATTAAATGAAAAGATTACTCTGAGAAAATATCAATTAAACTTAGAGATAAGAAAACAAATCACTTATAAAGATTAAAAATGTGGCATAATAACACGTGTCTAGGGAATTCAGACAATTCACAGACAAATAAAGACTTCAGAAAATGAAAACAAAAAATCTGAATCTAAATTTTGAGATCTTTTGATCAGCTTTTGGCTGATACTGCTTTCATCTTACATTAAGCTGATTGAAACAGTGTGTTTGCTGTTGGAAAGCGTAGACTGTTTATGTAATTGTCTTTGGCTGACGCACTTGCGAGCGATTATTCACAGCAATGTGTTAACACTTATAATTAGAGAGCCAAATATGCTCTGTGTGATCGCTGTACAGTGGGCTTCATTTTGTTGGAACCGGATCCTCAGTTTTACAGTCGCAGGAGAAAAACTAAAGACACAGTAAAGTAAAATGAAAACACATGAAACCTTTGTGTGAAGAGGCTTTAAATGTACATTTCATCAAAGGACTTTGGTGTTATACATACTTAGAGACATTTATGGATAATCAAGGCTGATAATTAATTTCAGTTTTGTGACATCTTCAGTAACTGTCTTCCATTCTGTACTCCAAATGTGAACGTATGTCAAAATGTGCAACCAGCAAATCACATTCCTCAGGACAGCTTACCTGCTTTTTGTGCAACAAAGATGACCACTCTGCCTTGAAACATGTTCTTATTTTTCACTGGGATGTAGAAGAAAATTGTTATCCCAAGCAAGTGGCCCTTTCTGCCACTAAAAGCCAGTTTTTGTAATTTTACCTTGGCTTTTTTTTTTTTTTTTTTTTTTTTTTTGAGGGGCAGAGCGGGGGTGTACATTATTATCCCTTGAAGAATGGCTCGTTAAGAAAAATGAAAAGAGCAACTATTGGGTAAAAGGAATTGCGTCAAGCGGTAGGCTAATTGCCCTTTTTTCAGACAGTGGAAATAATAGACCAAAACTCAAATGCTGCTGAAAATGTGACTAAATTACCCTCCTATAGCTTGAGAGAGAGTTTACCTTCATCACTGAACAATAATAAGAATCAGAATAGCACAAAACAGTGACCTGGCAGGTTTTAAGGCAACCATTAAATGTTTGATAGCTTTCGGAAAGCAGTTTCCTGGATGCTTTTGTCATTATTGTTCAGCTTTCAATGTCAACTTGATTTATTCTCAAGGAAGCAAATAAGGCTGTTTTCATGGGAGGATGGCTGTTTTTCAGATAGCTCTTTCTCTGTTTTCAGCTACAGCTTTACACACTCTCCACTGAGCTGACACAGGTGAGGAGAGTTCCAACAGCACATCAAGTCTTTGGGACTGAGGTGTGGACAGACTCCTTTCCTCTGCTTTTGAGAAATAGTCGTGTCTACTCCCCATCTGTTGAACTCATCCTATTGTGAAAGATCTAACTTGGCTTATTCAGTTTTGTCTTGGAGTAGAATTCAACACAATGCCCCACAGTGTGTAAAACAAGCTTTACTGTAAATACATCTGGGGAAAAATCGCTAGAATTGGTGCCATCAAGAAAGTAATCTGTATGAAACACTTGGTATGGAGGTATACTGACCCAGACGTGAGGCGAGAACATGGTTATCACTCCCACATGTAGGTTGAATATCAAACTACGCACGATCGGATATCGACTTGTTGGTGTTGATCCTGGAACATCATAATTAATGTTGCTCCGGGAGCATAATTGCGACTGACCAATCATGTTTTTTAATGTCATGGCTTCGTCAATCAGGGAAAGGGATTGAAAAAATACACACATGGGCAAAGTTATCCTTTCCAACACGTGTTTAACATTGTGAAAGGGTTTATTTCAACCCAAACCAAGTATTTTTGTTGCCTAAACCTAAACCAACAGAGACAGAAAACCCTAAAGAAATAATAAGTGAACAGTATAACAACATGTTCCAGTCAGGACATGAGTCCAGTAATCCATTCAGACAGGACGGCCTGTTGCAGGTGCAGTCTTTGTTGCTCTCCTACGTTGAAATGACGGTCTGGAGGAACATTAACGACGATGTTCAAGGAACAACACCTACACGAAAGCTATGACAACACAACAGCATGATTGGTCAGGTGCAATGATGGTCTTGGAACAACATTTACTATGATGGTCTGACCACTAGCAGTGGGAGCAGGGGAAAACAGCTAGCCTGCTCAAAGGTAAAAGCACTTTTATGAACACTAATCTTGACAGTTTTTCTTCACTTTGTGGTTTTATGTGAGGGTATTTTCAGACTATATCTCAGCCAGGAGCAGTGACTTCCTGGTGTCGAAGCTAGTTGTTTGGCAACCTCCAATACTGACAAGACTAAACAGTTGAGATATAACATGTTGGCAGATGTTGTTACCTTTGGACAAAGAGAGGCTCTCCATACACCCAGTATTTGTGCTAAGCTAAGCTAACCAGCTGATGTGTGAGGCAGGGAGCCACTACAGGTGAATTGAGTAAACATTTCGAAAGGGGTCTATGTAATAATTTGTAGTTGTTTTACATGTATTAATCACTTTTTTATTGTCCATACGTAAGTGGATTGTAACGTGAAAAATGAGACCTTCCCCGTCTCTCTCGGTTGCTTGTACAAGCCTGTGAACGACGTAACAAACAAACAACCGGCTTCAAGCACAACACAGAAATTCCACAGAGCCCCTTTTACTAACAGATATCACATATCATATTACATTAAGACAATTATCTTTTTGTATTACAAGTTTTGTGATGTTTTATGTTTAAATTAGTGATAATTTGCGAAAAGTCCGGAACAAAATCTTAACACCTAAATGTGTATTTTGGACATTTCCTCTCCACCAGTCTCACACAAAGTCTCATGTCGTGAAAGCAAAATCGCCCCAAAATCTCAAAATTGACAAATGCATGAAAAAAAATTGCGTGTCTCCCTTCAACTGAAAAATATGAGTGGTATCAATCTTGTCCTCCAACTCTTCACAAGTAAGTGAAAAGCATATTTCCCAAATGTCAAATTATCCCTTTAACATGGCAAAGTGTTAAATAAATGGACTAAAAGCCGTAATGGAGACACGGGACGGCAGCAGTTCCCACAGGCCTGAGGAAGTGAGTAGTTCTGAAACTAAATATCACATTCATTAGTAAAGCCATCAGAAATTGTGAATGCTATGATGTGATGCATGTGTAATAGCCTATTAGTGTTAAATGCAAACCTGTGGGAACTATAAAAGTGTTAAACTATGTGAACCTGTGCGGAAACTCATTCAGGAGTGTTTTAGTTTCTAAATGAAGTATTTCATATCTCCACTGTGCTAATGACAGTGCAACTAATTCTCTCCATTTCCATCTCATCAGGCCACAGTATCACTCATCAATGAGTTTGTGTAAATTGCAGTGTGTGGGAGCAAAAGTGGTGCAGCCAAACTAACAGCATTCATCCTCAGAAGAGTTCCTCCCCCTCCCCCTCTCACTCCCCCTCCCCCCACCTCTCTCTGCCTCTTCCTCCCCTTTCACTCTCATATTGTGTCTCTAACGAGTCACGTCCATCTAGCAATTATTATGAAATTAAAGCTATTTTCCATGGCCGATGTTTGCCCCGGTAATAACCACACCGAGATAGGCTTCATTCATTTAGCATTTTAGTTCAGCTCAATTCCTGTCGCATTAGCAAGAGGAGCAAAATCAGAGTGTCACTCAGATATTCTGCTTAATGGTTTGGCGATGGCCTGGCCTTTTTTTCTCCCTTTCCCTTCGCGATCCTCCTAACCCTATCTCCCTGCCAATTACGCTGTTTAATCTATATGTAGATAATGGTGTCCAGGACCTCCCTGTTGAAATGTCAGGTGTGAAGAGGTTATTAGCTAACTTTTAATTACTGTCCATCATTCACCAGCCAGCAGGACAGATTGGCCCTCTCCGACTGTCCACTTATCTAGTCTCTGGATGTTGGCTGCAGGCAGGGAAAAGAAAGACATTCAGGAAGCACCAGGTCTCTGACTTAATATCACCGTTTTCGCACTATTAACAGAACGTAGTGTTTGGAAGAACGACGCGGGAGGGAGGAGGAAATGGTGTGACCGAGTGGATCATGTGTCAAATGGTTTAATGGAATCAGATCATGTGTCAGATGGTTTAATGGAGGAAGATTTAAAAGTTTAGAAGCGGAGAGAGGAGGATTCATCAGCAAAGAAGAAAGTGGGATAAAAGGGCAGGAAACTCGGCCAGCAGAATGCAACTTTGCATCAACATGACACGGAACAAGAATCCGTGCTCTCAGATTTTCCAAAATACTTGAACCACAGACACTGAGTCATGTCAGTCTTTGGATGTTTTGTTGATCTGAACAATCTTCGGCCTGCCTGCTCGAAACAGAAATGGCCGTGTTCATGGAGATTAGTTGGATTTTCCTCCCCTTCGAATGTTTTAAAAGTCTGCAAACCATTTTCGTGAACTCCCCCTGCCCTTGTGTTAAAGCCCCAATTGTACATTTAAAGACCCGCAACCTCTGACCCAAATTCTGCTGCTCTCCACTTCCATTCCTGCTCCTTCAATACTTGTACTGGGGCCCAAAATAATATGAGCACCGGCCATGAGCTCTGGGGTCTGTCTATATCAGCTATGGATCAAAAACGGACCTGGCACTTGCAACAGAGCGGCCCGATTTTCAAACCCAACAACACAAACTCTGCCCAAATGACACAAACTATCACCACAGTCACAGACATGTGCGGACAACAATTCCACACAATCTGAGAGCGGCAGACATGATGTACTCCACCAAGGCACATTCAGCACAAATACATAGGCTCGACGTCAAGAAACAGCACATAATAATACAACAGCTTCACCAGAATACAAAGAGAGAATTACAGTGGCTTCACCACATTGTCGCTGTCCAGTGAAAAACACTTTTTTCAGATGAGTCACTGGCTTTCTAGACCATTTGTTTGGCTTGAGAAATAAGAGAATTGTCTCAACTCCCTTCAGTTTGATCCAAAAATCCAAAACACCAAATTAATACATTTCAATGTGGGAAAATCTTCTTTCACATGCGCCTGTGCAAGAGAGAGTCAACAAAAAAGTGTAGGCCAGGCCTTTTGAGTGATGTGCCTGCGTGAACACGTTCAAGTGCTGTAGGAAATAGCAGCACAGTGCGCAGTTCTTGCAAGTTGCACGTGTTTTGCGGCCGACCATCCTCTGAAGACGCCATGCTTACACCTGCTGCTCAGCTCCCCAGATCTACGTCAGTTTTCCCTTTTCCTTCTCATCCTCATGTCAGTAAATCCGTCATCTTAGTGAATTTTTCTCCCTCAGCCAAAAGAGGATTTTTTTTTGTTTGTCACTCTTTATTCTCTCTTTTAGCCTGGCAAGTCGCGATGGAGGCTTAATTTCATTTCCACCTGTCTTGACCATGTAGCCAATTTTTAGATAAAATGTTTATTAAATGGTGCAATTGTGCCGTTTTCAAATACTTTGAGTCGTATGCATTCATAGTATAGCTGACTGAATTAAAATTATTAGAGAAGAAAAAAAAAATATGACCCGACCATTCCAAGCGGCCCATAGTCGGGCAGCCCTTCTGGCATATTTGCCCAAATTCCAGATGGCCAATCTGTCACCGGCTACGTAGCCGACGCTGCAGGGCTAACTTTAACATAAACTAGAGTGGCACTCAGTAGCCTGTATACCTCGGCTCAGGCCCAAGAGTTCCTTTTAATTCAGTCAAACCCAATCCAAGATCAAATTAAACATTTAAATCTGCTACATCATGATTGTTACTTGAATAAGCATCAAATGTTTTTTCATCAAGAAGAGAGATTCGCGCAAATATGGAAAAACGGCCTATCTCGCAATGTTAAATTCCTGTGTCCACCCCTTTCTACGGATTCACACTTAAAGTTAACGGGGTCCATTCTGGGCTGAGACTCAGCCTCAGTCCAAGTTTCGTGGAAGTCCGTCAAGTAGTTTTTGTTTAATCGTGCTGACAAACCAACCAGCCAAGCAGAGAACATGGGCGAAAACATAACGCCTTTATTATAACCTAATACAGAAATATGCAACTGCCAAAAAATAAGGAAAATGCTAATTAAGTTCTGCTTTGTTGCTTATTTGGTTTGCAGACATGGGAGACACAATCAGGTGGCTCTGCAGCCGTCTGTAACGCCACCGACTTCCCCTCCACACCTCCCGACAACAAAGATAGCTTGTTTTTAATATTTGATATTATTGTATTGTTGATGTGATTCGTCTGACACGTACAGATTTGAATGTATCCGTGGCTTGCAGAAAGGTAAAATTCCAACATGTTATTGAGGCGACTGGGCTGCCTAAATAAGACTTGTACCCCAACAACAGGAAACCTCAGCATAATAAGCAGATTCACGTCTTCATTCGCACGACAAGCAGAGACACACATACAACCGTACGTACCTGCAGGCAGAGAAATCTATGTTCAGCCCTTGAACTGTCTTTGAGCGGATTTACTATTTTAAACTCCGCAGGGCCGAGCGCTGATGATTACAGCGCCACAGAGAGAAATACTTCCCGAGCTCACTTTTTTCTTCTTCTCCCTCGCCATCTTTTACAGCTTACAGACAAATTCCGTTGGAGGCAGCGAGCTGTTATTTCAGCAGACATCCTCCCTGTGATGGAGGCTCTGGTTACAGAGAGCTGCTTCTGGATCACACACATAAACACAGACACACACACACACACACACACACACACACACACGCACTGAGGACAGACATTCCTCATTTTACTCAAGGAAAGAGTCAAACGGAAATAGATAATCGGTAAAACCTCCAGAAATTCTGAAACGATGAGATAATTCTGGAATTATTTCTTGCCAGCCCGCACTGTTTCTGCTCCACGACTCTCTCTGGGCCGCAGATGCCTCTGTGGCATCCAAGTCCCTGTAAACTGGAGCATTGGTGTGTTTTCAAAGAAGCGGCAAAACTAACCATTCACTAGAGAGCATCATTAAGCCGATTAATGTTTTTCATCCCAACATACCTGCCTTTGAACTGGAGTTTGTGTGATATTTAAGACTTTAAGTGGAGCCTCACTGTTCTGTGAGGGGTTTTGTGTGTGTTAAGACTCTGCTCTCTGAGCTCTGCGGTGAATTACAGCTGACCCATGAAGACCCCGGGCCCCGCTGCTCCTACCTTTGGAAACCCCCCGTCATCTGGATCACATCGGGCTCAAATGGGGGGCAAAGGAGGAGGACGATGGAATGAAGGTCCGCTGAGGTGCGCGTGTTTGTGTGCGCTTCAGTGTGCAACTCAACCCCTCAGTCTTTCTCTCTTTGTGTCGGTCACACACACACACTGTTTGACATTTAGTTGGGGTTTAGCACAGCAAGAACCATGAGGATTGTTTGCTATAAATAGATCAGTGAAAATAAATACATTGATCGCAGTGGTCATGGCTCTCCCTATAGAGTCCAATATAGAGATTGCTGACCTTTGACCTTTATCCAACAAGGGATGGAGTGGAGGAAAATGAGGAAATTTTGATTTGCACCTCTCACTAGGCACATTTCTGACTTTAACAGCATGTAACGCTGACTGATAAAAGTCACATTACAAACAAAAGTCTTTCACATAAAACAGGAAACAACATATTCCTTCAACCCAGATAGTGAACTGATACAACTGCGCATGCCTTCTGTTTAAAGATGAAAAAGATGGAAACTGTTTACAATTAATTCACCCACTGAAAGCTGAAAAACTAAAAGAATTTACTGCATATTTGATGAGAAAGGAAACTTTTACAGTGACAAAAGCTGACGTGACCAACCAGTCTCACCCGGCCCAAGAAGGTCCGTCTGGCCTTTATGTTGAACAGCACCTGGTGTCATTCTCATATAATGTGTCTTTGTAACCCCAACGAAGACAATATGCGGAGAATGTACATACTTTCACATATATAGTAAAGAGTGTGAAATCATCGGTCCAGAAGCTGCAAATATAAGCGGAACATTCAATAAGCTGGTGGAGCTGACGCTGCACCAAGGAGAACCAAATCCTTTAACCTGATGAGTTGCTGCCCCCTGCTGTAACACTGCAATCATGAACATCTTGAAGTGCTCCCACCAATATATGGCAACAAGTAGCAGGACAGAAGGTTATGTTTTCACCTGAGTCTGTTTGTTTGTTTGTTTGTTTGTTTGTTTGTCAGCAGGATTACACAAAAACCACTGATTCATTGCCACAGTTGCTTTGCACAAAACATGCATTTTACAAAAGGTTTTACACAAAGTCCTCTCTTCTCGACAGCGGTGGGTGTAACAATGAAAAAATTGTTTTAGCAAAACCCGATTGTGTCTTTCATCTCTGTAATCCAAATCAGCTCGTTTGCTTGTTCCTTATTTTTGGCAGTTGGGCAGTTTTACTTTAATACGTCCGCCAAGGAGGTTATGTTTTGGCCCATGTTCGATTGTTGTCAGCAAGATCACACAGAAATTACTGAACAGATTTTTTTGAAACTTGGATGGAGGATGGCTCTCGGCCCAGAATAGACCCTGTTAACTGTTGGTGGAGATCCGGATAGATCCTGGCATTTTTTCCACACTTTCTTTAACACTGTGAGATCAGACATTTTTTATTAATTTCTCAGCAAATAATGTATGAATCTTGATGGAAAAAAATCAGGTGTATTAAGGTGGCTGGTATCTATGGTATCTAGTACAATTTGATGCCGATCTTAGATCTGATGAACTTAAATTATGGTTGTGAGTTGTTTAAAGAGGCTCTATATAACAATTCGAGGTAATTTACCTGTATTCCCCTTTTTTATATATATGTGAACAGACTTTACAATGACTTGAAAAATTAGACCTTTAAGCCTCTGGACAATTTATTTAGATTGTTTAATGCTGAGAGGAACACAACACAGAAGCTCCACAGAGCCCCTTTAAACTTTAGAGTGATACAGGGCCAACAAGTTTTATATTGATTTAGGCTTGATTGATGATAAGTCTCGGTGGAGGTGTGCGCTCTAATGATGCCATTCTAGTTTTATAGTTTATATGTACAGTATAATTTAAAAAAACAATCTAACTCTTTTACCTTGGAAGGTAAAAAAGCCTTAAATGACTCTTTTATTGTTGAATTACAGCGATTTAGTTGATTCTTAAATGACTGCATGGCTCTGCATGTGTTGAACGTGCTGCAACAGTAATCATGCTTCAGTATGATTACAGCAATCAAGAGAGAAAGATGTTATTTCAGATAATGGCACTCCTGGAGTTTGCACTCCACAACACCATAGAAATAAAATACCTTGTAATTTCCTGGCTGGGTGCAGAGAATATGCTCCTGTAAGAACCTTTTAGTGTTGTTGTGGCCAATCATAATGCTTTCCTGGATGAGACCAACTGTATCTGACTCTGTAGGTTTCATTTAAACAGTGGAGTAAAGACACAATACAATAAAGGTTATATTTATGTGAGAATAGTTTATTACAAAACGATAAAGACACGTATTAGTTAAGCAATGTGATACAACATGATACATTAGGCTGAAACTGCTCTGATGAACACAAACTGCATTTATGTGTTAAAACATCGTCTGAGAGGACAAAACCAGGTGGACACTCATCCAGTTTGAAATAATTGCTAACAAAAAACACACACACACACTCTCTTCTGGGCTCTCTCTCTCCGAGACACACACACACACACACACACACACACACACACACACACACACACACACACACACACAGGCACATTCAAGTCACGTCAGTAACTCTTCAAAACTTAATTCTGTTAGTACGTTCAGCGAGTGATGCAGCTCCTAAAAGTCAGGGGAGCGCTTCACTGATTGTGCCGCTCGCTTCAACAAAATGTTAGTGATTCCAGTTAGTTTGTTAGGTTATTAGTTTATTAGTGGGTTAGTTTGTTAGTTTGCAGGGAGCTAGTACAAGCTCTTTGGTTAGTCTCTTGTTGATTTCACTTTAGGAGATTTTAGTAGCCTCTTGAGCTTGTTTTAAAAGGACATATGGTTAGAGCTATGGCTAAAAAGCACATACTCGTGGCACTAGTAATGTCCTTTAGTACCACGAGGCGTGCTTTGATTTAACTAAAGGTTCATAAAGAGACAGAATAATGTGATTTTCAGACATCACCACCAGACATGTTAGTAAGAGCAACAGGTGGACTTTTCCAGCCACACCCCTGTTAGTATCAACACCTTAGTAAGTTAGTAGTGGAGTTGAGGTTTTGCTTGGCTCGTGTGAAACGAGCCAGCCACTCACCTGTGAAGGTTGACCACACAGTACACACAGGCAGAGAGGGAGTCTCTGAGGATGTGAATTTAGCCCGTTAAATGCGACACGGAGTCGTTTGGAATCAGATCACAATCGGTTTTTTTTCGTAAAGGATTCTTCCAAAGTATGTGGTCAACCCGCTTTGGTATCAGCAGCTGTTTCTGCTCCTCTTTTCATCGAGTGGTTAGCAACATCTCCCTTCCCAAGTCCTGAAACCCTTCTTGTCTCGCTCACTCTAACAGATTTTCCTCTTTCATAGTCAATCTGAAGTTGGTTCTACATGGAAGAAGGATTGCAGGATCATGAGAGAGGAGTGTGTGCATCAGACTGCGGGCATAAAGCAGAGGGTTAGTCAGTGGGTTAGAAAGAAAACAAGGCCAGCCATCAGCATTCAGAGAACAGGTTAGTAATCATCAGACTTGTTAGCAGACATTAGTATGGTTAGATATTAGTGAGGTACTGTTAGTAGAATCCAGACCTGGGTAAAAAGCTATTTGCACATAATTATTAGCATTTGCTGTAATTTGCTTAAGTATCAGATGGTGGGGCTGTAGGCATCCTGACAGTTTAATTAATGCCAGCAGGCATCATTTAGAAAACTACACACCATTAATTTCCAGCGACATTCTTGTGATTATCTAAATCACAAAAACTCCCCACCTAACTGCTACTTGAAAGAGGTCGAAACAAATGCTAAGAATCATTTGTAAATACATTTTTATCCCGTCGGTGGCTAAAAGAAGAGCTGCAGGCATTTTTTTTTTTTTTTTGTGTTAAACTTTGCAGCGATGAGATAATCACTGAAAAGCAGCCAGTAGCTTCAAGAGCATTACAGATGTCTGTTTCGTCACACAGACATGATACACATGCACATGTACGGGAACAGACACGCACACACACACACCAATAGAGCACATGCACACAAAACACATGCACTCACGCCGACACACGCGCGCCCACGCGGTACAGTTAAAATACACAAAGGACGCTCTGTATTTCAAAAAAATAAAAAATTGTTGGTGTCACATCCAAATGAAGAGGTTTCAAGACAAACAAAGAACATACTGTGAGAATTACACTCCGTCAAAATGTGAGAAAATTCTCACACACTCGAGCAGATTTTTTCTAACAATGCTGGATTAAAATATCAGAGCTTTTCCAGTTCTGGATCTGGCATGGACGCATAGCTAGCTTTGGTGAGACGTGAGCATCGTTAAAACAGCACTCCTGGTGAATCTAAAGTGTCTTATACAAGCAGAAGTGACCCAATGTTTAACAGAGTAACCAAGGTAACAGGGAGAAGAGGTCACCGCAGACAGCGGCTGAGATAAGCAGGCGTGAGAGGTGTTCGATGGCTGCAGTGTCAGTGTTCTCCATCAGCCAAAAAAAAAAAAAAAACTAGAGCGTGGGTGGATGAAGCTGTATTACTCACAGCCAGGGAAATACACACATATTAAGGAGACAGAAAAGAACACTGCAGCGAATTACTCTGGACTCAAAACACCAGCTATGAAATACCTTCCTGCTACATCTGATCATGCTGAGACTGACTGTAAAGCAGCGGTGACATATTTTTTTTTTAGATACATTTTATGTTCAGATACATAAAAGCAGCTGAAGTCGTCTCTCAGTGGGGAAACACTTGAACATGGATCGTCTCCTTCTGAAGGTTCGGGACAGCTGTAATGGCATCCGTCACTGCAGGAGAAATGACACGGAGGCAGTCACAAAGTGAACGATGACATTATTTTCAGGTTTTTAACACAAACGTCTTCCTCGTTGGCCTCTTTCACATGACATGCTTTTAAAGACGTATTTTGTCCGGGTCTGACAAATATTTTCTTCCAGGATAATCCCGCATAATGTTGAATAATGAACTTGAAAAGCTGATTATGCTAATCTGATTTGGTCATGGTCTCCACTCTCAGGTTGGTTTATCTCGTCTCTTAACCATAATCCTGGAAAGGATGGTAGCATATGGTGGGAAATATGGCAGCGATTTACCACATAACTAATCTCCCATGTTCTATCTGCTCCCCATTTATCTGCACTCTCAGCCAGCACAGAGGCTTAGCACACATACACAGGGACACATCCTGTACGTGGGCCGTTTATATTTATCTGGACCTATATAACAAGTCACAGTGGAGAGTGTAAAGTGAATATGAGGGAAATAAAAGTCACCGTGGTGTAAATCTACTGACAGATCCTGTACCAGTCTGAGGCAGCACAGCAGAGGGCGATGGAGCGACGCCGCCCGTCAGGTCCTGTGCGATCCCCAATCTGCTTTTCCATCAGTGTAACTGGAGAGGAACACACAACACAAAGCAGCAGAAAAGTGGGACACCACCCAACTGTCCACCCAAGACACCCCAGGGATTACTTCTTCTCTGGTTTCTCATTACTGCCCTTTATTTCAACATAAATTAAACACACCCACTGCTGTAAGATCACTGACATCTTCTCTGTTCTACATATAAATTCTCCATCAGGTATTGTTTGTCATGATGATTTCAATAAAGATAATCCAGCCTGTACACATAACCTGTCCTGCTGTTGGATCCTCCCAGTGTCCTGACGGGTCACATGTCAGCTGCTCTGTCCATGAATCCACTGCAACACTGACCGCAAGGTTGCCTGCAAAATAAAAGCATGCCGGATAAGGGTGTGGAACATTTTACACTTGATCATATCCGTCCCTTTCAATGCGTGGAGTCCACTACAGTGGACAGATATTTGAATGCCATTTTTAATCACAGTCCTTTTAAGATGGAGTATCATGTGTCAATCACCAGGTGGCGGATCCCCCAAGAGTATTATCATTGAATATTATGGCATCATGAATTCAAAATGGCGGAGGAAATACAAGATGCAAGTTCCACTGGAATAACTGTTAAATCCTCTTGTTCTCAGAAAACCAGACAGGCACAAAATGTCTTTTAACTAATCAGGTGTCAGAAAGACATTTATTCAGATTTTACAGACATTTTTTTTTCTGCGACTGAAAGATCATCCGTCCACTCCTGTGAAAGTAATACGCCAAACATTCTGCCCATTTAGATTCTGCCTTTTTTGTGTTTTATTTGAAAATTATGATATAATTAAAACTTGAATTGTTTAATTAAACAGCAGTATTAAATAGTCTTCAGATTTAAATACAGGTCCAGTGGGCAGAATATAACCTTTGGTGCATAATGTCCAGTGGAGGGGATGGATGTCTTTTCAGTCACAGAAAAATGAAAAATAATAATTAACAACTGGTTATTCACATTATCTCTTACTAAGTAATAATAGTGTTTCACCTGTATGGTTTTCTGAGAAAAAAAAGGATTCACAGTTATTCCTGCATCTCTGTTTTGTCACCTCTTTCAGTGCAAATACAAACATTTAAATAAATATTACTTGGTGATTCAATAGTTAATGCGTGAAAGGGCTGTAGTTGACTTTACAGTAGATGGTTCACTGTTTTTTCACATTGTTGAGTATTTCATGGCCCACTTCTAGGCTACAATCAGAATTTTACATAATACGAATGCCTGAGTCAGATCTGATGATATTCCAGTCACAGACATGGTATAGTGGCTGCAGCTCCTGCTAGAGATCCTGTCTATCTGGGGACCATGAAGGCTGTACCTACTGTAAGCACACTGCTTACAGCAACATATCGTCAGACATGAACTAAACCTTAATTATAATCTGGCATGTGCCCACCAGAAATGGCTTCTCTATAAATAGGCATATTTTAATATTCATACAGCCTTTACAGAATGTCAGACTGAGGAGACATCTCCTCACACTAGGCCCTCCTCTGCAGGACATTAATGAGTCAGTGTTTATCTAATCCAACAACAGACAAACACAATCCAACCTGTTTGATTAGCGCAGCAAAAACGTGTAAAACGCACACAAAGATCTGAATGACAGCAACCACTGATCCATTTTCCTTACCAGTGATTTCCAGGGTCCATGCGCACCTGTCCCGCAGAATCAGGCGGTGCGAAAAGATCCCATCCTCCTCCTCCTCTTCTTCTTCCTCTTCTTCTTATCTCCATGCTGAGGGAAAGCTGCCTAACCTGCGATCTCACGCCTTATGTGTGCAGTGATATCGCCTGCAGCGAAAGGCTTGCTCGGCCCCTGGACCTACGCGCTGCGCACCAACACGAGCCGCGCCTGATCGTACATGGCCGCCGAGCTGAGAGAAGCAGATGTGGGAGTGCCGACAACAGCTGCGCACTGACGGCCGTCCAGTCCGAGGGAAAAAACGGGATAAAGTGGAGACGGAAGCCCCGGGACAAAGGAAATGGATGGGAGGTATTGAAGAGAACAGCGACGTCTTTGACTGAGCAGGACTGCACAGAGCTGAATTAATGAGCGGGCTCGGTCTCCAGCTGCTGCCACAGGTTTATGGTCTTTTGTATGCGCGCCCTTCATCCACCATCTGTGTTTCCTGGGCAACCGAGGACTGCCTGCAGGCACCACCAGCTCACACACAGCACAACACGCACCAGTGTCTGCTGTACTTGCACTTAAAGGGACATGCTGGAGCTGAACTAATGCTTTGTATTAACGTTCAACTCAATTATTAACCGATTTCTGCACATGGATGAACATTCATTCTCTTTTCCTGCTTTTGTTTTTGTTTAACAGCACACAAATAGGCTACACAATAGCACTGTGAATATGCAGCTCTGATTATGTAGAAGATGTTGGTTTGTATAATTATTTGTGACAGTGACAGTAACAGTACATCTTAAAGTTTATGGTGACTGGAATATTTCATTTTAAGCCTGAACGTCCATATTGTAATATAGACTCATCCATTATTGTGACATTTTTATAGATGGATGTATTTCTGTAATTATCAGTTCTTGTTTTTATGTGAAGAACTTAGATCTATCTTCTTTATATGAAGATAGACCAACTAAATAAAGTAGGCTAGTGATACAATAATAACCAATTAATTAGGGCATACTTATTATCAGAAAAGCATTTAAGATGATTAGATTAAAAAAAAATTAAAAAAACTAGGAATAGATAGTTTCTATCGATGTTACGTTCGTGAACGATTCGTTCAATATGAACTAACCTTTGTTTATGACTCGGGAGTCATGAGTGGTTCGTTCATTTTCATGCAGTACCTTCCCTCGCCACATGGCAGCTGCATACGCTCAGTCAGGAGGACAGGAAACCGAAATGATTAGTTCACGACTCACTCAACTGTGCGTGCGTCCTCAGGTCCTCGTTCATTTTTCACTGACAGCCAGGCCGCTCAGGCTGTGTGACGAGCAGTAAGCACAACTGTTCGTTCATAGGCCTACGGATCGTTCATACGGATTGTACATTTGTCACGTGACAGGCAGCTCAGGCTGTGTGACGAGCAGTACGTTCGTTCTCGGCTCGGTCTCTCGTTCATTTGTCACGTGACAGCTACCTAGTCACTGTCGTGCTGTTAAACAATGGCAGAGAGGATACAGGATACAGTCACTTTATTGTGGTGTGTATTTGCTTTCCTAGGTTTTTCATATGGTTTTAATTGCTTGTGGCATTTTGTTTATTATGCTTTGTCAGCTGAAGCAAACCATGTTGCCTTCAGTGTTAAGTGTTTGAGAACCGCGGTCTTTTTTACAATGCCCACAAGAGGGCTACAGCGCCACCCACTGTAAAAATGAACGCAATGAACGAAATGACTCAAAAAAAGATTTGTTCAATTTACTGTTCGAGAGTAAAAGATCCAAGTCAGTAAAAACTTCCCAACACTAATTGTTTCAAGAATGACATTTGTTAGCATCACTCTGGTTCCCTCGTCAAAAAGCCATGGGATCTTGGATTATTGCGGAATATCAACTCTGTGGCTAACGCAAGTTTATGATACTTACAGATCAGCAAGATAATCTTCACAGATGAACACAACTTTTATGATTTTTTAAGTGTTTGTGAAATTGCCAGATGTTAAAAGCTAACATTTGGCTATCGACGTACTACAGTACGGTCGCATGACTTCACCATCACCACCACCAGTGTTACTACACTACTACTAGTGTACTACTACACTATACTGTACACACTTTGTGATAAGAGTTACATTTTTGCAATTATATGATTAGATTTATATAATGACTACATACCAGATGCAAAGATGGCGCCCATTCAAACCAAAGAGAACTGCTCTCCTAGCACACACATCAAAAAAGTTCTCTGGCTTCCGCCTCGACTTCCCGGTTATGCTGCCCATTGAATATGCTTAGTAGTTTCCACTGGCCCCGCCCACAAGTTCCTGGGGGAAAATGTTTTTTGGGGCCGCAGGGAAACATTTTGCTGCAATACCGTAAATGACCACCGGGCTAGATTGGAAGCTGGGCTGAGCGGCACCATCCGGGACCTGGAGTTTTCTGTTGGATGTTGGATTTTGGATTATTGCGGAAAATAAGCTCTGTGGCAAACACAAGTTTGTGATATTTGGCCTATGCGTGATCAGCAACAGAATCCTCACAGGTGAACACCACTTTTATGATTATTGAAACATGAATGAAATCAACAGACGTAAAAAGCTAACGTTAGGCTACCAAAGAACATCACTGCAGTCACATAACTTCAACATCACCACCACTAAGCATCTTACTACACTGTACTACACACACTTTGCCTTAAATTGATCAGTGTACAAGTTGTAAAGTTAGAGTTAGAATAATAGGCCTAAAGACGGACTAGTGAGTAGATGAGTCTTTGTGACATTGTGGGAGTGGAGCTGGACTCTCTGACGGGGGTGTCAGAGAGGAGGATGCTGTCCAAGTTACATGTCATCTTGGACAATGGCTCCCATCCACTCCATGACATGGTGGTCAGCCACAGGAGTACATTCAGTACTAGACTGATCCCACCAAGATACACCACAGAGCGCCACAGGAAATCATTCCTGCCTGTGGCCATCAAACTGCTCAGCTGCTCGCTCTGAGTGTCAGACACTGAGTCAATAGGACTCTGGACACTTTGTGTCCCTCTAATGTGCAATGACTAAGACAAATAATGTGCAATAACCCTTATTTCAACTGTAGCGTTTATTACACTGTATATATGGATATATTCTAGTAGAATGTACATTTCTAATATTTTTAATTGTTTTTATTATTCTTGCTTATATATTGTTTTTATTTTCTGCATATTTCTAAGACTTTTGAATGGGAGCAGCTGTAACGCAAGCAATTTCCCCTCGGGGATCAATATATTATCTCTGATTCTGATTCTGAAGTCTAACGTACCCGACAACTTCTGTAGTCTCACTAGTTAGCAACCGCAGCTTTTAATACACGTAAACGCTTTTTAATTCACATGTGGAGTATTTGCTGCCGTATTTTGTGTTGTAGAGTAAAACGTGACAATCTCTTAAGCTTGTATTAACCACAGACCTTACTTCAGTTAGTTAACTGAAAACCTGTTCAAAAATCCCATTGACTTTTGAGACGAGGGAACCGGAAGTGTAAACATACTGACTTATTTTCAGGTTAGGGGAGTAAAAGAAAGTCAGTTTAACATCTAAAGATTCAAATAAGTCTTATTATAATCGAAAACTTTTTATTCTAAATTAAAATATGTGAGAGAGAATAGCTGTGTTGTGTAGCTCATCCAAACCCCATCCAGCCGGGGGCGACAGCGTGCGCCTTCACACAGATTTGGCCTTCCTGTGTTGCCTTACAGCTGACAGGAGCTTGATCCTCGATGGATCAACCGGGAAACTTTGCAGCATTTTAGTGACACAACTTTGCTGCAGCGATAAATATCAGTCCCTGCATGCATCAGCCGGGTCCTGCCGGTCTGTCAGGCCTGTGCCGTGTCACCGACCATCTTTACCTCAGTAATGGCAGAGCCGCTAATGATCCCTCCCAGCTGACTCGGTGCAAGATAACCTGCATCGTGAACGTTACAGAGAGCAGCAGCCCTCCTCCTCCAGGGGTGGAGGAGTACATCCACATCCCGGTCTCTGACACCCCGGGGTCTCCTCTCTGCGATCACTTTGACGAGGTGTCAGATAAGATCCGGCTCACTGCGGAGCGCGGCGGCCGCACGTTGGTGCACTGCAACGCCGGTGTGAGCCGCTCCTCCGCCCTGTGCATGGCCCATCTGATGAAGCACCGCGGCGAGACCCTCCTGGAGGCCCACAGGTGGGTGAGGACCTGCCGGCCCATCGTGAGGCCGAACGAGGGCTTCTGGAAGCAGCTCATCCGGTATGAGATGGAGCTCCGTGGGTGCAACTCTGTCCGGATGGTGTCCTCCCCCATGGGAGACATACCAGACATTTATGAGGAGGAGGCCAGAAATATGATGCCGCTGTGAAAAGGGCAGGACTTTACTGTGGAGGGGTGTATGGGTTACATTAATGTGCTTCCTGAGTTGAATAAACTTTATTGTCCAAGATGACAGTGCAGTGAGAAAAGACTATACATGACCCTCAACATCTGAAATGATATCAGATATATTTTTCTATATTTGTGTAAACACATTATGAGTTAATTAATCAGGTTGGCTTTCGAACATCTACATTCTGGGGTTTGTTAGAAATTCTTGATTAAATTCCTTGTATGAGTTTAATGTTCTTTACATTTTCATTTTGTTGACTTGTTTTTTGAAAGCCTTTTTTACTGTGTTCTCTTTTGTTTTTACATGGTGAAAACAAATATCTGTATCTATTTGGAAGTTTCCGTATCTGCACATCAGAGAACATATACTCAGTATGTCTGTGACGAGCCAATATCAGCCAACTAATAAAGAGTTTAGCCTGCAATTTAAAACAAGCATATAAGCTGCTGATAAAGGTTACAATTTGTGACAAAACAATACATGATTGTTTAGTACACACCCCAACAATCATGATTTTAAGGTTTTTTTGGGGGGGCGATATCTGTATTAATCACAATATAACTGATTCACCATATCGTGCAGCCCTACAAGTATTATATGAATCATGATTTATCAGCCATTGGTACCATTTTTGTTTTTACTTTTGCTACACATCTACTGAGTGTTGTAAAATAGTATCTAAAAGTCATACTCGAGTAAAAGTAAAGATATCATGTTCAAATATTACTTTGGCAAAAGTAACCAATACAAATAGTACTTGAGTAAAAGTATTAAAGTATTAGATTTTAAATATATAAACAGTATTTGCCTTGTATATGTAGCTGAGTATAAGTATAGAAGAAAACAGAAATACAGTAAAATACAGCACATACCTCAATATTGTACTTTAGTAAATTTAATCAGTTACAGTCTAGCGCTGCTTTTACTTTAAGTAAATGATCTAAGAATTTTTTCTATAGGTTTCAGTTTTCCTTACAGGCCGTGAATCAGCTCAGCAGCTGTGAAAGTGCAGGCAGGCAGTCAGTTCAACTCATTTGAGGCTAGAAATTACAAAAAGCTTTTAATTTAGAATCAATACTCTTAATCGGTTCAGTACACACACATTTGTGCAATCATACATTTCAGGGACAGCAGGATTTTTTTTATGGACAGCCATTTTGTGAACAGAGTGAAATATCGTATTTATTAAGCAATATGGTCATTAAACATCTTGCAAACATGCTAATTTCATGCTAATTTCAGTCAAACTGCATGAACTAACAAACAAATTCTGCTGCTTATGTCACTCGTGAGAAAAAGCAAAGTATTGTATAAAAACACTGAAATTTCTTTGCAGATTCTAACATACAAAAATATATTTTCGGAGCACACTATGGACTTTTGATTCTGCCAAGAAACAAGTAGGTTATATTTCTTTTCCTTTTCAAGCAAAGTGCCTTCCATATATTCCGACAACTGTCCAGAGAAATACAGAGCTTATGCAGGAGACAGGCACAAAACCAGTATCACAGTAATATTCTTCACAATTTGGCACAAGTCTGTCATCTCTGAACTAAACACACACACACACATATCTACTCTAGAAGAAAGATTTAATCTACTGTTTAGTGGTCAAACTATCCCCACAGACAGGTTTTGTTTTTTTTCTAATAGTGCAGTCCGAACAGTCAAAACAAAACTTTACTTTTCAATGCAAAGTAGCAAGTGGCACAAGTTATTAATGTTCAACCAAAAGAGGAACCAGAGAACCAGGAAGGTGTTGGGCAGCCATACAGCATGCAGACAAACTTTAGATAACCAACATTTTAACAATGCCATTCATGCTACACAGACTCTTTTGCATTGATGATAACAAAATGTCAAATGACTAGTTCAACATTTTGTGAAATGTTTGTTTGCTTCTTTGCTGAGATTTGGATAAAGCGAGTGACCCCACTCTCATGGCTGTGCGCCAAATATGAAGCTATAGCACTTAGCAAGTTGCTAAAAATGCTTAAATGCTACACAATATATATGAAAACCCCTAACATATTACTTTTACAGCAGAGCCAGGCTTGCTGTTTCCCCATTTCCAGTCCTTATGCTAGGCTAGGCTAACCAGAAGCTTTACCAGAACGATATGAGGATATTAATCTTCTCATCCAACTCTCAGCAAGAAAAAGGCAAATAATCATGTTTTTCAAAATGTCAAGACTGCTGTAAGAACAAACATATCTGTTAAAGAAGACCTTCTTGTGCATGTAAAAGATCTTGAACGTGAAAAAGGTCAAATTCAACAACAGAAGCTCCTCTCTCCCACTGAAAACACTGCTCCTGAAACACCTTGTCAGTAGTCGCACCTTTAATTCCATGACTTTGTGACATCACATGACATCATCATGTCACACATTTCCACAATCCATGCTTAGTTTGGCATATAAGAATAGGTTTAGCACAGCCGCTCTGTTGTTGTTAGCGGTGCTGGTTCAGTCATGTTTGAGCTGACCAATCGGAGGAGACTAGGTATTCAGAAGGGGGGCCTTAAAGAGACAGGAGGTAAACAAAGTGTTTCAGACAGAGGGGGGATACAGTGCTGTAGCACTGTTTTTTAAGCACTAAGGCATGTAAACCTATAAAATTTTTGAAAATAAAATAATAAAATAAAATAAAATAAAATTGAAAATCAGCATAATATGTCTCCTTCAAAGTGTC
This sequence comes from Pagrus pagrus, assembly GCF_965226575.1. Taxonomy (NCBI): domain Eukaryota; kingdom Metazoa; phylum Chordata; class Actinopteri; order Spariformes; family Sparidae; genus Pagrus; species Pagrus pagrus. The sequence continues at coordinate 25,478,501 of NC_140192.1, read as the reverse complement.
AGTCTTTAACAAGTTAAAGTGGGTGAGCACTGTGCTAGCATATCATTTGGAAAATAACCGTTGCCATTACATTCATCTGGCCGATAACACCAGCAGAAACCCCACTGTGATCATTTTGTACATCTAAATGGACTCTTCATACATTATATCTCATAGACATTTAAAACAAGCTCAAAGAAAATGTACACAGCCAGTATTTTACAAAGATTCGGATGGCTTAATTAGGCATGCAGTGCAATCACTAATGCACCGTACAAACAAGTCTGGAATCCAAAAAGCTAATATTTTCATCTGCTACTGAAATATCCTGAGTCAGAACCTTCTGAAGGTACAAGGTTGCTTTTAAAAGTAGAATAACGACACGAGTGCAAAAACAGCATGCTTACTTTTACCTTCACTTCATTTCACTAATTCCCTCAATAAGGCAACAGTGTCATCTGCATAGTCACACAATAAGCATCTAAAAGGTACACAATGAAAGAAAGTCCATTTAACACAAGGTGAAATCAATGAGTCCACCAGGGAAATATCTGATGGCAGTATCCATTCGCCCTCTTCTCACACAGCCCCCAGTGTATTCAACTGCTCAAGGCAACAGCTTCAAGAGAACTTGAGATTACATCTGAAAGAAAATGGAGTGAATGAAAAAATAAAGTCACAAAATATTTAATGAAACTATAATTTCTGTTGTTCTTATATCAACAACTTACCCGCTGTTCCAGCTTCTTGTATTCACAAGTTTTAGGTCGCCGTGCGATCCTGGATTTCTTTCCTTCCAAAACAAAGGCAATTATCTGGGGAGAGACATATTAGTTTTCAACTGACTTACATCGTTCTATGAAGCTTGAAATCAACTGGTGACCTATAAGAGGCCCAAGCTAGAACTGAGAGACATCACAAAGGATAAATAACAAGCATATCTATCTGTGCTTAATATACACCACACAGTACTAGACAGTTAAAGGTGCAATATGTAAGAATTGGCTACCTGCTGAATTTGTACTCAAAACAAAGAGGGGGCAGCAGATAACCAGAGTAACTGCTAACTGTTGTTAACTCTAACTATAAATCAATCTTCTCATCTAACTCTCTGTAACAAAACAAAGACCATTCTTTTCATCCTCCTGTCGGGGCGAAAAAATGTACAAGCTGGCCACGTATAAGTGTTTTTGATGCTGCCACGAGTACTGAGAGGAGGGAGTTAAACTATGGTGCAGTTATTCCAGTGCACATAGTGGAGACCTGAACCAGTATTAAACAAAGGTCTGCAACATGACGAGCAGAGTAATTTCTGGGTTTCAAAAATTCCCATTTCTATCTTCATTTGGTGCAACAAGAATGCATAAACCACCTTTGCAACTCAAATCTGGGTCAGTGGAAACAGAGGAAACAGAGGAAGCATGCTTCAAAGAGGTATGACTGAAAATGAAAGGTCAAGTACCTTGCGCTTGTTGTGGTAAGTGATGTAAAGCACTGCCACCAGCACAGCTGCAGAGACAAGGTAGGCAAAGAAATGACTGCTCTCTGCCTCATCATTTATACCAGATGGGCCAACCTGACTCGTCTTTGTGTCTTTATGTATGGCTTTAGCTCCTTCTCCCTCTGTCTCTAACTTAGTGGCGCCCTCTCCCTCTGTCTTTACCTTAGTGGCACCGTCTCCCTCTGTCTTCACCTTAGTGGCGCCCTCTCCCTCTGTCTTTACCTCAGTGGCGCCCTCTCCCTCTGTCTTTACCTTAGTGGCGCCCTCTCCCTCTGTCTTTACCTCAGTGGCGCCCTCTCCCTCTGTCTTTACCTCAGTGGTGCCATCTCCCTCTGTCTTTACCTCAGTGGCGCCATCTCCCTCTGTCTTTACCTCAGTGGTGCCGTCTCCCTCTGTCTTTACCTTAGTGGCACCGTCTCCCTCTGTCTTCACCTTAGTGGCGCCATCTCCCTCTGTCTTTACCTCAGTGGTGCCCTCTCCCTCTGTCTTTACCTTAGTGGCGCCGTCTCCCTCTGTCTTCACCTTAGTGGCGCCATCTCCCTCTGTCTTTACCTCAGTGGTGCCCTCTCCCTCTGTCTTTACCTTAGTGGTGCCCTCTCCCTCTGTCTTTACCTTAGTGGCGCCCTCTCCCTCTGTCTTTACCGTAGGGGTGCCCTCTCCCTCTGTCTTTACCTTAGTGGTGCCCTCTCCCTCTGTCTTTACCTTAGTGGCGCCCTCTCCCTCTGTCTTTACCGTAGGGGTGCCCTCTCCCTCTGTCTTTAACTTAGGGGTGCCCTCTCCCTCTGTCTTTACCTTAGTGGCGCCCTCTCCCTCTGTCTTTACCTTAGTGGCGCCCTCTCCCTCTGTCTTTACCTTAGTGGCGCCCTCTCCCTCTGTCTTTACCTTAGTGGCGCCCTCTCCCTCTGTCTTTACCTTAGTGGCGCCCTCTCCCTCTGTCTTTACCTTAGTGGCGCCCTCTCCCTCTGTCTTTACCTCAGTGGCGCCGTCTCCCTCTGTCTTTACCTTAGTGGCGCCCTCTCCCTCTGTCTTTACCTCAGTGGCGCCGTCTCCCTCTGTCTTTACCTTAGTGGCGCCCTCTCCCTCTGTCTTCACCTTAGTGGCGCCCTCTCCCTCTGTCTTTACGTCAGTGGCGCCGTCTCCCTCTGTCTTTACGTCAGTGGCGCCGTCTCCCTCTGTCTTTACCTTAGTGGCGCCCTCTCCCTCTGTCTTCACCTTAGTGGCGCCCTCTCCCTCTGTCTTTACGTCAGTGGCACCGTCTCCCTCTGTCTTTACGTCAGTGGCACCGTCTCCCTCTGTCTTTACGTCAGTGACGCCCTCTCCCTCTGTCTTTACCTTAGTGGTGCCATCTCCCTCTGTCTTTACCTTAGTGGTGCCATCTCCCTCTGTCTTTACCTTAGTGGTGCCCTCTCCCTCTGTCTTTACCTTAGTGACGCCCTCTCCCTCTGTCTTTACCTTAGTGGCGCCCTCTCCCTCTGTCTTTACCTTAGTGGTGCCCTCTCCCTCTGTCTTTACCTCAGTGGCGCCCTCTCCCTCTGTCTTTACCTCAGTGGCACCGTCTCCCTCTGTCTTTACCTCAGTGGCGCCCTCTCCCTCTGTCTTTACCTCAGTGGCACCGTCTCCCTCTGCCCCTTTCCCACTGGTGCCCTTTTCCTGTGTCTTTTTCTCAGCGGCTACAGTGACGTCTCCATGGTTAATTTCTCCATTTGTCCCTGATTGATCATCCTCTGCGTTCACATCCTTAGTAGCAGGTACTTTTGCACTCTTATTGTTTGCACTGGATCCTGCTGGTTGACTGTTATCGTCCTGCAGACGTTTTGGTGCTGGAGCCCCTGTTAATAAAAAATGAAAATGTAGATTTAACCAGCAGAACACAGGGCATGGTGACAATAAAAAAAAAAAAACAGTGTCTCAAATAGCATCAAATAATAATTGCAGCCATTATGAGCTCTGCGTTGCTGACCTAGATACAATTGTTTGGTTGTCCTCATTATTTTTCTCCATTGTCTCTGCTGCAAACATTTGAATATTAGTTGGCACTGCTCGTCTGTTCTGTCGCACCTTGTTAGTAATCTCCTCTGTCTTCTTTCTGTCAGCTTTCCCAGCTTGATGAAATTAGCCAAGATGATTACCTTAGATGATCAGATTATATGCTGTAAAAAGCATAACGTAAAGGCCATAACGTTGAGGTCGAAGAAACAGCCTCCAAGCACTTGGAAAAATGACAACTATTTTGGTGTAAAGGTTGAACAAGAACAAGTGACACTAAAAATAATTGTAATTGCTGTTATTTATGAGATGTATCCTAAAACCAGAGGAGAGTGACACACGTAATGTTGAATCTAATCTAGATTTTATTTTGACTAAAACTTTTTTCATTTCATGTAAATTTTAGTTTTAGAGAGGGTAAAATTAAAATGTCAATTGAAGTTTAAAAAAGTGTGTATTTTCAATATTATGTTTGCTTTCTTATAATTGATGTTATTATTTTATGCTTTAAGAAGACAGCGGCAGCAGAGAGACGACAGGTAGTGAGAGGATAGACCCCACTGACCTTTGGTGCAGATCCAGATAAAAGGGATGAATCTAGGATTTTTTTCTGACTTTCTTTAACGTAGTAAGATAAAGTGTTTGTAGAAATAACAGTTGTATTTAGATGGTTGGTATCTATGAGTAAGTCTAAAAGAGGATTGTTGGGCCATGTCGGCGGTATGCTTTCTACTGAGTGCCATTCTAGTTTTCATTATCAATTAATTGTTTCTTCTATAAGATGTCAAAATATTGTGAAAATGCCCATCCCTTCTTCTGTCTAACCAATAGTACAAAACCCAGAGATTCTTCGTTTACTATCATAAATGAAAAAGAAAATCAGTAAATCATTACGTTTAAGAAGCTAGAACCAGCAAATGTTTGACATTTTTGCTTGAAAAATCTGACTAAAATAATTACTTGATGATCAAAATAGTTGGCATAGTAGAAAGCTTTTACTTAATTTAGCATTTACAGCTCCCCATAAGCAGGCATGCACAATACCTAGACAAGAGATCACCTATCTGAACTATTCCATCTAAATGGAATGCCGCTATCGTTAATTTTATCAATTACACCTGTGCTTTTTCTGCAATCACATGTCAAAATGTCTGCCTGTCTCTAAAAATGGCCTTAATTTGAAACTCCATTAAATAAAATGCAATCCAGGACAAAACAAGGTATAATTTCCGGAGTGTTTGTCTGGGAGTTTAATTAAACTGCTATATAGTCTGTTGTGTACACTGCACTTAACGGAAACTTAGAGACAACTGGGTTTGTAGACAAATATATGAAGAGCAGTAGATGTGGGATGGGGGTGTAGTGTCAGTAGTCCCAGGTCCTGAAACAGATGAATCTGCCTTCATATCAACCTGTAGTGTTTTGTTTTGTTATAAGTGTTTTTGATTGTGTAATGTTTGACTTTGAACATGAAAACTAAAACAAATAAATTGCTCCATTTAAATGGTAACTTACACTTTAAAGTGTGTTTACAGTTCTTGGGGAGGACTACTGCACATGTGAACAAGTAGTGTGAAGCCTTTAGTGGCTCCAGAGGAAGCTGCATGTACTGTGCTGAATTGCCTCCAGTGATGTCACTCAGTGGTTAAATTGCATTGTAGGTAATGTAGGCTCAAGGTGAAATCTCACATATGCAGTAGTACTCACCAGCAGTGTTGTAAAAAGTACACAAAACATGTATGTATGTATGTATGTATGTATGGGCTCTGATGTAACATTTTATCTGTAAATCTATAAAGTAACTAGTAACTTCTGTTATCAAATGTATACAGCAGAGTAAAAAGTACAACAATTGCTTCCAAAACACAGTGGAGTGTAAGTATACAGCGGCTGAAAATGGAAATACAAGTACAAAGTACAAGTACCTCACAACTCAGCTCATGTACAGTACTTGAGTACTTAGTTACGTCCCATCAATGCTGCCCAAGACATGCGTGTGTAAACACACTTCAATGTGTGAAATTGGTCAAAATGACCCTTTAATATAGTGGCTATGAACCGAGTTGAAGTCAAATAAAGAGCAAGATAGCATCAGCACACTCTACAGGCTTGACCAATTCCCCTCATTTCCATGACGTAACGTTGAATCAGAGTCATTAAACTGAGCTTCACTTGAAATCCACACCCCCTCTGCAGTGACTCTACACCCCCCAGAGAGCCACTGAGCTAACAGGTTTACACTAGTTACCGTTTAAACAGCAGCGACATGTGACGACATTTACAATATTTCAAGTTAGTGAACTAATAAAATGATACCAACCCAACAGCAGGTGAGAACAGGTGATATTTGTGGATAAATAACTAGCTAAACTAGCTAACAGGGACTGTGGGGGTGTCAGACTGATGACATAGGAAGCCAAAACGATACAACACTTCACCCACCTCTGACCGAGCAGCAGCAACTCACAAATACAATGAATATCAGGAAACATGCCCTCATTGTGTCCACACGACGACGAAAAGACGAGACAGATAAGTTTAATCTGTCGCTGCTTGGGGCTCACACCACAATCCGCGTTGACAAATGCGGGTCGACAGGTTGGAGGCTGTGACAAGCCCTGTTCCTGCTTCCGTGTACAAACCAGCCTGCTCTTCTTCTACACACTGAGACACAGGAGTGGACTCTACTGCCGCCTGGTGGCCGAGGGCGGACACTGCAGGCTGCTGATGCATCACACTGCTGCAGGGTTGTATTTGCCTGCAGCAGTGATGGAAAGTACCTAAGTATCTTTTGACCCAAGTGCTGTGCTTAAAGGAGAAGTTCAAAAACATGTAACAGCACTCCTCCTAAACAACTGAAGAAGCCGGGGACTCGTTTTAAATAATCCAAACATAAAGCGGTTTAAAATAGGAAGGCATAAAGACATGATATTCACAAGGTAGAGGGATGAAGAGGTTACTTACATGGGTTACTGTTTATTTATTGTTTATTTATTTATTTGGTTACTTCATAGTTATTCTTATTTTCTTATTATTATTATTATATTTACTCTATTCTACATTCATACATACTGTATTTTATACGCATAACCAGATATTGGATATTCTATAAATACAAAATATTATATTATATACTGTGTACTGTAAATCAAATATAATAATATACTCATATGCAAAAAGATAACTTTATGGTTAACATAAAAATGGTTGATAAAAATGTGTAAATAATGAATGTATGTTTGATAAGGATAGTATATCAGTAATTAATTTATATTTTTGCATGACAAAGATAAAAGATAATAGTATTAGTAATAGTATATGTTCAGACCATTGAGGAGGCTGGTTGATTATCATTCTATGACTTATGGAGAATGTAATTTTTTTTTTTTCTGTCTGTCTGCTTTGCTTTTTATTTATTTTCTGTTATTTGTTTTTTAAATATTATAAATGTCTGTCGTTTCTTTTTCTTAAAAACATTTCAAAATGTAATCGCCCGTGCAATGACTAGATCTTCTTCATGCTCCTCTCGTCAAACTTTATTCTCAATAGTTGTTACCACTCCAGCTGCCTTACACAACACATGTGGATTATCACTTTTCTTCACATGCATGTATACAGAATATCTGTTTGCTTGCTTAAGGCATGAATATGTGTTCATCACGCCTTCCTGTTCTGCAAACACATGTGACATTTCACTGACAACAATGCGATTACTAGGTAAATGTCTCACTGGTTAAAAAACGATGCTTAAAAAACAACACACTTGTCCTTTAAACTTTGATTATTAATAGATTTTTGACATTTTTAATTTAATATTGGCATATCAAACGAACAAGTGACATTTTCAAGTTTCAGTCATACGAATGCAAACAGTTGCTGACATTTTCCACAACCACAGTTAACAGTGAAATAACTATTTACTAAAGTTTAATTAACTATACATTCAGCATTTATAAATGGTTATTATCATAAGTGTTACAAAAAAAAACTGTAGCGGGTAGGAAAGAACTGTGTGAACTTTATTTTTCACAATTGTATTTATAGTAACAATTTAGATATGATGATAACAGCTTTGAAAGTCTGGAAGTTTTTGGTTTGGGTACCTTGAAAGTGCTTGAATTTTCCTCTTAAAAAGCTGTGATCTGGATTCACGTTGTACATTGAGTTTTCTGCCTGCATTGTACCTGTTATTGTTGTCAAGTGTTACCTAAAAAAAACCTTTCCTAACAATTTCACAGTGCTCCAGTCAGGTGTGACTAAACTTGTTAAACAAGGTGAACTCCTGACCCTGAAATCAAACCAACCCACCAACCAACCAACCAAGCAAGCAGACAAGCAACAAGATATCACCTTACCAGACACAACCAGAACAGATTCTTGGAAATAAATAAAAAGTACTACAAGCTAAAGCACAACATATTTAAAGCAATTCTGAAGCAATGTTCTCAACTGTCACTGTGATGAGAGTTACAGGAAAGTCACGTCCCACGTCCCACAGCCAATCAGTGTCGTGATTTGAACCAGCGTCCACTTGTGATTGAAATGCTGTTACTGGTATGTGACAGTTGCTCAAACTGGGAAGTTGTAAAGGCTCCACTTCCTCTTTTCAAAAATAGTCATCGCATATTTCCTTTACACATACCTGAAAATATCTTGGTGTGTAGGTTATTGCGGAATCACAGCGTCTGTGAATCTCTGTTGGACGTTCAGTGGGAGGAGGACACAACTTAATGGTTGCATTACTCTTTTTTTTATTTCTGAAATGAGGGGAGACTAAATATTTAGGCTGGATTCAGCTACAGATGCTGCTGCACGCGAGGCTGACATCCTCCTATTGTGCTAAAACCTCATTGTGCTCAACTGACCTGAACTTGTGGAGGAGAGTGCTGGTGAAGAGTTAAATGCCATATTTATTATTATACGAGTATTTTTTATTTTTTTTACCCTAGTGGGGGAGATAACATTTGTGTTATTACTGCCACCCACAGGTTAGGCGCCGACATGATGAGGATATTCTCTCCACATGAGGCGGCTGTGTCAGCGTTTGACCTTATCAGCAGATGGCAGTATTGACATACAGTGGGAAAAAAGTGATTACAGCACATCATGACACCAGATTACCATATGTGTGTGTGTTTGTGTGTGTGTGAGTGCGATTGTGTGGATTTACAAAAACTCACAACTCATTAAAACATCCTAAAATAATAGTAAAATAGCTTTTTAGGAAAAATAATTATCATAAAGCCACTAAGAGTTAAAGCAGAGCAACACACGTAACTATATTATGGATTGCAAATGAAGGTGTGCAGGAGCTGCTGAGGCAAGATAATCATCCAAATGTTAATTGAAGGTGTTTTACATCTCAGCTGGGTGTGGGGGGACCTGTGGGTTCTTGTAATGAATATGTCTTAATTGTGGCAGGCTGTTTGACATTTGAAAAGTCCGATGATCCCTCTCATTCTTGACACTAATTTGCATTTCCATCTTTAAGGTCAAATGGGTATGAATAATACATAAAGGAGGTTCTTAAGCTCACAGCCAGCCATACCTATTTTCACAAAGGCACCAGCTGAGTCTTGCTAATCTGAGCGAACGTCCCAGAAACAATCAATTAATATCACTTTGAGAAGCAAACACAGCATCCTGTTATTAATGGGAATATAAGGTCAAGAAGTCAATGGAAGATGTAGGATCAGCCTCCTCTGGTTAGTTTGACTGTGATATGAAATGAGCACGGTTTTATTTGATTTTTTTTTGCATTATTTTTAGGAGTTTTGCGACTTCTCAGACGACAGCTCCTCGCTGCAATATTATCACGTGTGTGAACTATCAAAGGGTTAACCTGGAATAAATTCAAGATCAAAGGAAGGCCCAAAAAAGGAACCTTGGCAGGAGATTGGAAGAATTTAATGAGGAAAAATTAACATGTATTAAATCTGACCTCGTGCTTACATGGCAGATGTTGAGCGGCGCAGCAACCAGATACGTTATTAGAGATAAACAGTGGCGTGTTACATTTTGTGAGGAGCATGGGAATTTGAAGAGAACGCGCCGTTTATTCCAGCTCAGAAAGATATTTTTCTTAAAACTGAGCAAAATGACTTTGGTTTAAAGGGGGAATATGTCGTTCTGGGGGAGAAATCCAGAAACTAAAAGAGGCGATGTTTACAGTATTGATAAGGTTATAATAAAAACTCAGAAATATATAGCATTTCCATAACTGAATAAAGGTGCACTAAGTAGTTTTGGAAAAGAAATTTGAATCAGTAGAGAAAGAGCTTCATTGACTGATTTTTTTTATGCCTAAACAAAATAAATAAACAAACTCTGAATAAACAAACTAACAATCTAAACAAAAGGTTAAACAAACTAACCTTAAAGGACAATACAATGTCATACTGTTTTACTTTGTTTGTATGTGGCGGACCCTGCCACCTTTCTAGCTTCAAACAGGGACCTTATTTGTATTTGTATTATCACCTCATTAATATTGTAAATATTAACATTCTGAGTTTGAATTTCATCTCAAAAACTACACACTGCCCCTTTAAGGAAAACAAGTGGACGACAAGGAAAATAAGGTCTCCAAGCAGGGAAAGGTGGCAGGGTCCGCCAAATATAAGCATGTCGTCCTTTAAGTTTGTTTATTTATATTGTTTAAGCATGAAAATCAATAAATGAAGATGTTTCTCTACAACCACACAGAGCATCTTTTAAATCCTACTTATTCATCGATTACATTTTGTTGTAATAATCATGTTTTTTAAATAGATCTCATGGGATTTTTTGCACCAAGATAATAAAGCTCATTTAAGACAAAAAAACAAGCAGGCACAGGGAGGGACATGTATGTAAAAGAAGAGCAACCATCACCAGGACATTTGAAGTCATTCACCTGGGGACTGACTTTAATAATGAGCCCTCTGTGTTAGGAGAATCGAACATTGCTGTGGATGTATGGCCTTGAGGAGACAGATTTGCTGGCTGTCTTGACAACTCATTACCTGTAATTTCACTGACGGATTGGCGGAGTGGCTCCGAGTAGGCAGCCGTGGCACCAGAGACTGTGCGGTTTGTGCCTGCAGAGTGATGTAAGATAGAGCGGCAAACAAGCAAAAGACTTATTATGGCTAACGATTGCTTAAAACAGAGCGGGGGAGGCTCGACAGTTTGGTGCCTCTGCGGGGGGGGGAGGGAGGGAGGGCAGCGTCTGTCCACCTGTGAGTAGTTTTAGAAGCCTGATTGAAAGAAAGATGTTTCTGTCAGACAGTTAAGTGTAAATTGATGATGATGATGATGATGATGTCAGTAAATCTCAGTAAAATCCCAGATATTTCTGACAAAGTCAAGATCATTATTGTGGCATCTAGAAGCAAAATTCAATTATCTCAGGCGACCCTGCTGGTCCACTGTGCCCGATGGTACTGTAACTCATCTTTATTGGTAAAATACACACTGAATAGTCCAATCAGCTCAAACACTCTGTAGGTGAGATCTTGATTAAGTCTCAACTCAGTAGTGGTCTCTTCCAGGCCAGTGATCCCCCCCCCCCCACGATCCTTCATAATTGGTCCATCCCTGGCACTACTCCTCATCTCCAAAGCCACCAAAAACTGTAACCTACCTTGTGTATTTTTCACTAATTGAAATGCCTAATGAGGTCCCAAGGGCTCCATCCCATTACCTCTGAGTTAATTAAAGCCTAAGCAGCGTGCCAAACGGTGAATAAAGATGCAGTTAAAGTGCAGGAGGAACAGGGAACCCGAGCAGGGTTCGGTGCGCTGGGATGGGGCTGACCTGCTTTTCTGTCATTGTTGTGGGACGCTGTACGCCGAGAAGGAGCAGATGTCTATTATTTTTTTATTTGTATTTATTCTGGGCTTCAGTTTTTGTCACCCTGTGTCAGGCGCTCATTTTCCAGTGTGGTTAGCCTAATTCTGCTTTATTAAACATTAAAATCCTCGCCACCATCAGCAACGTTTTTATGAAGATGTTTGGAACGAAAGGATAAAATAAGACTGAAGACGTGACAGGTGTGAAAACTCAAGTTTCTGCGGCCGTAATAAAATTATACTGCTCATTAAATCTACATTCGCAACACCTACAAGACGCAGTTTTCACCTTGTTATGCACTGCGGTCACTATTATGAGAATATTAATCCGAGCCGCGTTACACTGTTAAAGGATCGTCTGCTCAGCAAATGACAAAAACACGGGCGTGAAAAGACAAAAAGAGACATTTCTTTTTAAGAAACAATTTCAAATGTTTATTTAACATGTCAAAGAAGGGGCACACACTCGTGAATTGAAAAGGGGGCTGCAATTATTGGCCAGTACTATGACTTAAACTTAATACTAACATTAATCAGGTTTTGGCTAAAAAGAAAACATGTTTTTGTTCCTTTTTGTTTTTATAAAGAAACTTTATGTACATTGGTTCTTTTATACAAGAGGTTCATTGGATAAATGCATCAAAAAAAAAAGAAACCAGTTCTGCAGTAAACTTTACAAAAAATACATTTTGTTTTTCATTGAGAGATGTAGAAAAGGAGACAGTCAAATATTGACCAATAATATTTCTTCCTTTTCATTATTTAGAAAAAAAGTTGTTCTAATACCTATTTAAAAGAAAAGCAATATACAGCACAATAAATGGGAGAAAATTGCCTTTGCGGATTCATTCGGTCGGTTTGGTAACCAAGGAGAGGGGCTGTGACTGGAACAGGGCATGATGGGAGTGAAGGGCTGCCTGATGGAAGGGGGAGGGAGGGGAGAGCATGGAGTGGTGCAGGGAGGTGAAGGGGATTGGCCGGGTGAGGATGGGTGTGGTCGGCTGGCTACCTGAAGTACCAATTGGGATGGAGATGGGTTGGGAGGAGGAGGAGGAAGAGGAGGAGGAGGAAGAGGAGGATGTGGATCCAGAAGCCTTCCCGGCGAGGGAGAAGTGGTGGTGCATGCGTCCCTCCGGTTTGGTGGTGAGCGATAGCGGCTGGGCCTGCTCCGAGTGAGTGGCGGCGGGAGCGGCCGGGGAGGCCAAGGCCGCGGAGGGAGTGGCTGGCGAGTCCAGCATGCTGCCGTGGGACGACGCAGGGCTGTCGCACATCTTCTCCGAGGGCAGGTACTGCACGCACTGCTTCTTGCTCCTTATCGAGAAGTCTGGGGAGGGCGAAAGAGAAAAGAAGAAGCTAAATTATGGATCTGCCGCTGGCTTCGAATCTGGTTCACGTCCCTCAATGCTGCCGGTGACAGAAGTGAAGGAGCGAGGATGGTGGCAGTGAAGGCTGTGAAACGGGACATGCTCAAATCAACTTGGAAACAGGTTACAAGTGAAACAGGATGTAAAACACATTCGGATGGTAAAAAAAGAACGTGACACAGTACATTAAAAATGTGCACTGAGGTGTGGAAAGCTCACTTATTTTGCAGTGATCACTTGGTTGCACAACAGCAGACATACCTGCCACTATTAGCACTGAACCTCATAAGCTGCTTGTCAAAGTGTAGAAGCAGGGAGAGGAGTTAGTGAGAGTTAGTGAAGGAAAGGATCCGTGCAGACAAGATAAATAAAAATATAAGAATAAAGGTTGCACTTGAAAATAAATCGTTTTTACAGTTTTTTCTTGTGAATAAAAAAAAAATGATTAAGGCCCCTCACCTTCTGGTTTTGAGTCAGGTTTATTGTCTCTCTTCCTCTTTTTCCGCTTTCCCTGCACACATAAAACAGAGACGTTAAAAACTTTTTTTTCAGAGCGAAAGTCAACCACTTCAACAAGTTTCGTTTTTGAGATAAGTGCGGCTAATTAATTTGACTGGAAAGGTGCTTTTGTCTCACATCCTCTCCTCGTTAATACAAGAGCAGATGATGATGATGATGATGATGAGAATGGAAGTGTTTCACTCACGTAGTTATCTCGTGCTGACCATCCTGGATAGAGCTGGGAGTGGAGTTGCCTCTCTTTTCTGGCCAGCTCGTAGTATTTGGCTTGTTCCTCTCTTGACAGGGAATGCCACTGTGGACAAAGAAAGAAAATATCAAAGGGCTGCTAAAATCACACAAACACACACACACACACAACGTATAAACTCACATGCCCATGTGTGTCTGTGCCACTTACCCGTCTTCCAAGGATCTGGTTGATGGCAGCGCTCTCTTTCAGAGTGCACTCTGCCACTACTTTGGCTCTCATCTCCTTCATATACAGCATGAAAGCATTCAGAGGTTTCTTGATATGAGGCCTCTTGTCCTCTTCTTTCTTCGGAGGAACCGGGGACTTCCTGCTAATCCGAAACATTAAAAAGATGCTTTTAATATAGTGGGGAGGAGCTGGTGAAATATTGTGGCGCAACAAAAGCAGACTTTGGTGAAGTTAAAAGCGTTTTAATTGTCCTTACGCATGCATCGAGGGACTCATGTCCCCGCTGGGCTCCTGTTTGATGGCCGGCGAGACGATGGCGGGGTGGGGGATGCCGGTCTGGTGGAGGCTGTGCGGCGGCGGAGTCACCATGTGAGGGGAGAAGCGGCTCGACACCAAGCTGAGAGGGCGAGAGAGGGCAGCATTTAACATTCGGGTTCAACAGCAAACCTCGGTTAACCCGTCTAGAAAAAAAGTTGTGCTAACTCGTGCCCTGCCGTACCCTCCGGGTGAAAATTCTCTGTTCCTACTGCGTCTGTCTAGACTAAATTCATACACACAATGAAATGCTTGCTTTTTGTTCAAATAAAGAGTTTTTCAAAAGCCCCTTTATTCAGCAACGGCTGGAGGAAAGTGGAGTGTGTTGTTACCATGGCGACAGCATGGCCGTGACACCTGAAACCACTTTCCTTACCACGTTCCAGACGACGGAGAGTGTTCTGACAGCCGTCCACACAGAACACCTTTCTCTCAATTACCAATTATAGCACAAAGGAGCATTGTAATGAACAATGGGGAAAATTAAGTTCCATATCCCTCCATCGCACATTCTGCTCCATGCTAGACTGGAAAATATCTCTAATTTAACTCTTTGGACTGGTCATGCACACTTCCGCCATGCATGAGGTGAGTCCAGAGCCATCAGCTTTACCCTGTGATACACTCGACTCGCTGTTAACTTGGCTTTTTATTTGTTTCTAACCACCAAACACAAGAACACTGGAGTCCAGGTTACAAATGTTCATACTGAGAAATAGTCAAAAGCTTAAAATAGTCCAAAAAAAATGTAGCCTAGTGAAAACATCTGTGATTAAGAGCTGACATTTTGCTTTATGTTCCATTTTCCCCTCTGAAACACTTAATAATTCATGCTGTATAAACAAGGAGGTGCCATATCGTTCCCCCGGTAATAAACCTATACCCACTATCTCTGTAAACATCCCACCAAGTCCCTGATGAATAACTCGATGCTGCTCCAAGTGATGGCACGCAGTCAAGCTCCACATTTTTGAAGATAATGCTCCCATTAGCATTCGTGCAGTGCGGCCGTACTTATGGAGCAGGAGTTGTTTCTGTGAGATTTTTCACTTTGACTCCGACTCTTGCTTACATGTTTGATTTTTTCGGTCATCCTCTGATTGAGTCAGATTTACAAAACATTACACATTATGAGCTTTACTCGGAGACTCATTTCCAGCAGGTTGGGACGATTCTGAGCCATGAAACTGTGTTGGTTGGTGCAATATTTACGGTGGCCCTGGAGGTCAAAACACAACATTTGACAAAACATTTCTGGGACGTGTTTTGTGAAATGCTGCTTTCTGTGAGGTTGTTGTGTTTTTTGAATTGCTGTGTTTCCTTGCAATGTTGTTGCGTTTTGTGAAATGCTTTTGTGTATTCTGTAATGTTGCTGTGTTGTGAGCTTCAGGGCCACCACAAATATTTGGCACGCACTTAATACGATGCATTAAATAGAATAAAAACTTCAGTGAGGTATGTTCTGATTACTTCCAGTCCACCTCAGGTTGGAGCTACAGATGCTATCGATCACAGAAACCCTTCTGAATATTTCCTCATGACTAACACCGGAAGGCTCGCTACAAATCTGTGCAATTTTGAAAGAAGGTGAGAGAGTTAAGTCTGATGGGACATGTAGGTTCAGATGAGCTTTGATTTGTCCTAATCGATTCGCAGCCCTTTCATCTCTGCCATATGTGTGTGTGTGTGTGTGTGTGTGTGTGTGTGTTGTGGAGGGGCTCAGAACACAGGCCTGACCACTGAAGTTTAGCTCTGAGAGAAAAGACAGAAGAGGAGCGCTGAATGCTAATAACACGTTCGCTCTATTTAAGAAGCCGAACTTGTCTGTGGTCGACTTAGACCTCACATCCCTTTGTAGTCCTGACACCGCTGCCTGTCTGTGATCTGACAGTGTTTTTCAGAAGTGGAAATCATGATAGTCAAAACAAGATTTCTGCTATTTCTGTAAACTGTTCGACAATGCAAACAATGGAAGTTCAAAACTGCACACCAGTCAGTTTTTAAAGAAAGGCTGGCCAAGAGAGCGGAGTAATGTGGTTACAGAATGTCATAGAAGCAGCAGATATTAGGTGTCTCCCTTTGGGAGGGTCGGGGGGTGTTGCTGAACTTGATCCGCTCACCTGGACATGGATGCATTCATTGCTAGCGCCGGATAGGGATGACGGAATCCCCCCGGAGGGATGGAGTACATGGGCTGGCCCTGCCTGAGAGACAGAGGGAGACAGAGTGAGTGAAAAAAAGCTCCAGTGTGAGGTGGATCAAACACAGCTGACAGCTAACCCACCAGCACTAATCCTCCACTCATCAACTCAAATCCCCCGCTTGTGGAACAGCACCGTTGCAATTGATTACAAGAGCCGTAGCAAAACCCATAAATGTTCATAAATTCCTCCTGGTGAAGTCAAATGTTTTCATTTATTATTCTTCTGAACTGGTGCACCTGCACGTACAGATTTTTAACAGATATTAAAAATCTAAACAAAATTTTAACAAAAAGTGCCAAAATGTAAACTTTTATTTTTCTTTGCTTTCCTGAATCTGAACTCACTGCGAGGTGAACTGTGGCGTGACCGCATGCAGGTGAAGCCGCACGTTCTGTCTGCGTGGAGAGCTGGAAAATCGTACTTACTGTTGCATGAGCCAGCCCAGGGGGTGTGCGATGGAACCAACAGCCCCGGGAGACAGGGGGTAGTATGGAGAGAGCTCTGATGGGTGAGGTGTCCGAGGAATACCTGCAGGTGGGCCACAGATCACATGAGTCATCGAAAAAACATATTTACATCTCTGAAAACATTTGCTATCGTCTTCGTCCACTCAGAATCGATCTGTGGAGGTAGCTGTCTTTAGTCTGCAGTTTCATCCTTCACAGAGTACAGCAGCAGAGTTGTTCCAAAGTTTTCAAGGCGGAGAGAAAGCAGGAAAACGTCCAGAGAAACTTGTTCAGTATGTTCCAGAGAGAAACACTTTCACATTTTCTCCAAAATGTGTCTGAACACACTGTTTCCTTTTCAGACTTCATGACCTTGTAAAGCTCATTAGTGTGCGTTCGTTTGTGCACATTTGAGCTCCTGCCTCGATACTTCTTTTTCCACTGGGACTGGTGTTAACTATTTTAATTCATTAACTGACGTGCATTTAAGCTGACTAAAGCCTCTGAGCTCCTTAAAAGACAAAACTGCAACTTTCACAGCCATCGTTCAAGTTTACTGACCGATTTGAAGTGAAATATCCCTTTAAGATGTACTGTTATGTGAATCCTCTAATATACTTTACCTGTCTTTGGGTCGAGGATCTCTGGGGAGAGGTGTGACGGCGGCGTGCCGGGGGAGAAGTGTTCGTTGCTGTAGGTGATGAGGGGCGTCAGCGGGTGGACGTGGTGGGCGTGCTGCACCACGGGGACTTTATTGGACTGTTGGTGAAGAAAAAAAACAAGAGAAGAAGAGACAGGAGTCATTAATAAGCAGGAGGTGAACAATGCAACAAGTGTCCATCAAAAGCTACTGCGCTCGCAGCTGAGACAAGCGTGTTACTATCCGCCACACTGTATGCATTCACATGATTTCTGTTGGCCATTGTTCAAAACAAATGCATGGAGTAAACAGGCCCATCATGTGTGAGTGCCCTCCTCGGTAAACATCACAGCCTGTGCGTGTGACCGGCCCTGTGATGCAATCTGGACCGGCACCAAGAAACACTAAAAAGGCTTGCAGACACATGCCAAAACCATTACGGTCATTTAGTTGAGGAGAGAACTGTTTGTCCAGTCCAACAAGAAAAACAACGGTGCCACCGAGTCCAAGAGTCACACCAGCAGGCCACAAACAAACACAATCAGGCGAAGGTAAACTGGATACCCATAAACAAGTGGAGACATCATCTCCCGCTCCGTCTAAGCACACACCCACGAGTGGGTCACAGTGCCACATTACATGTTAGAGAAACACTTTGAATTCTGTACAACTCAAGATAAGTGGCGATGAACAGAAAGTCCAGAGATGAAACTGCCTTTTCTTTCTTTTCTTTTTTTACGCACATTGACAAAGTTCAGATCCGCACCGTGACCGGCATTACGCCTGTGACGAGCACGAAGAAGACAATAATAATAACCAGCGTCTCTACTTTCATTAGGCATCGCTCAGCCTCGCAGTCATTTCCCCTGGCTGCCTGGCTGAATAGAGCACTTGTTGGCTCAACTTGTCACATGGGAGGGTCAAGGGGTGGGTGGGGGTGGGTGTCGGGGGGGAGAAAGGAGTCTTGTTCCTCCAGGCTAACCTTTCTTCAATATCCCTCCCCACCCCCTTCTCAACCTCTCGTCTCTCTCCAACGTGGTCTGCTAAGGGAACAAGGTTTGCATTGAGACTTCTGTACACTCTCTTGCTTCACGCTGCTTAGAATTGTTCCAAATCGTAGCGCTCTCTTTTTCTTTTTTTCCCCCCCTCTGCCACTCTTATTTAAAGGAAGGTCCAACCTTTTCCTCCTTTTAAATCTTTAGCAAATTGGTTTCTCTGCGAGTCTAAAGCACGCTTTGATTCTGGTAATGCCAGATGGAGTGAGGAAAATATTTGCTGGTGTTAAACATGGCTATATTAAGACCCCTTTGCTCAGGGTTGGTTTTCTCCAGAGTTGGAGCATATAAGGTCAAAGCATATGATGATGCGCAGAGAACACGATTTGACACAACGCGGGGAAGGCTTTGATAACGCTCCGTGGCAGAAATAGTGTTGACTTGCCGGGTTGAATTCCCAGGTCCCACATGTCATGTATATTTGAGTTGTGCTTTGTTGTTCTACTTCATGTACAATATGCCCGAATTTTCCCTATATTGTGAGGGCTGTTCGAGACCTCTAGACCTGGGTGCCAACACATTTTGGGAAGCACTTCAGTGAGAATTTCAAATGATGCCTATTAATTATTCATATCCTGGAATACACCAATCGTGTGCTCCAAACATATTTCTAAGTTTGACGGCACTAGTTCCAACTCCAGGGCCGCCGCTCAGTTCAGCAGAATGAGGAGAAAAGAAAGTATGCAGGTTGTGAAACTATTCTGACCTGCATCCTACTTAGTGTTGTTGTCAGGATACAGGGTGTTCTGACTTGGATACAGTACCTTGATTAATATCGATATTTGATATTAAGGGGAAACAGACAAAGTTTTGGTACTGCAAAATATGAGTACTGAACGGTTTAGGTATAAACACTTTGTTACTGTACTTACTTAAGCCGATTTTTCAGGTATCTGCACTTTACTTGAGTATTTATTTTCCTGTCAACTTTTTCCTTTTCCTCCCTACATTTTACACAAATATCTGTACTTTCTACTCCTTACATTTCCAAATCAGGCTCGTTACTTATTGTTATCGAATTATCGATTCTTTTTATTTTGCGTCACTGCACGCCGCATTCCCAACATCACTACTGATTTCAGCCCATCAGTGCATATCGTGCACTGCAGACGTAGCGAGATGGAAACAGACAGAGAGGAAGACTGGAATGAGGAGAAAAGGTGTGTTAGTGTCTCGTATCTGCAGAGATCCTGCAGCCCTCTGCCTGGATTCTCTTATTCCTCAGTCTGCTGCTGTGCTCAGGATGCTTAACCAACCCAAAATGCGTGTATCTGACAACCTGGGAATGAGACTCAACAACCAACTATCTTTTGGACAAATCCTACTGATTCTGTTAGTTTAATTGTCTTTGAATTATATTAATATGACGGGTGGTTCAGTTAGCTTTGCATAGAAATGGCTGGTAGAAATGTCCTTCAGAGGGACACTGTTTACTTTTATACTCTGAGTACATTTCAGAGCCTGTACTTTATTACTTTTACTTGAGTCAGACAAGTACTTCTACTTCTTTTTTTAACACGTAAGTATCTGTACTTCTACTTGAGTAAAGAATGTGTGCACTATCCTACCTCTGCAAATATTCATATTTTCAATATTTTCGACAACACTGATCCTACTTGCAGGACTTTCTACGTTAAGAAAAAAAAATCTTAACAAAATCGAACAAAGTCAGCGTAATTTCTACCGATAAAACATAAACATGACTGATAGGTAACTTCTTTTACTTGCTTCATGTCTGGAGATCTTCGTGCCCACAGCGTCACATGACCACAAGCAAAGTGTAATAAGGAAACCACAAGGAACATGAGCCGTGTTTTAAATATAAACAACATCTACGTGATAGGACAGATAAAGAGCGACCTGGAACCAGATGGTATCTACATCAACAGACAGAAATCAGGCTCTTTACATAGACGTGCTTGTCGCAAACAGGTCTGAGGTGGTGCACGCCTCTCAGCTAGGAAGTAAAAACACAAAGAACTGGTCTTAGAGTGATTGGACATAGTAACAGGAAGGTTTAAAGGAAAAAAAAAAAAAAAAAAAAACACAGCAAAAAGTTGCTGAGCCGGTGCAGAGAAAAGATGTCTGTCTCTTAAGAGGGTTTGAAACTAAAAAGGCCGAGGTGGCAGTACCTCGCTTTGGCTGTCCAACTTGGAACGGCGCTAAGAAAAGCACAGTCCTTGGTCAATGTGGGTGGAGGGGTGGATTTCATTCAAGCAAACATGTTTTTGGATCCTGCACATCTGAATTGAATTACTAGGCAAACAGCCGATGGGGAAGAGAGCTTAGAACAAACTGAATAACCCCGCAGCTTTGTGTGTCTTTATGCTCGGTGATTCTGGGTGGGAGGCTCAGAGGCCTTTCAAAACTCCAGGAAAGACAGGGTGAAAAGAATGCCTGGCATGCTGAGAAATCCAAGCCTTGTTTGTCAACGCCAACAGGAAGCGGACGTGAGAGGGGACTGACCGTGTCGTATGTCTTTAAAATCAACCGCTCCAAAACTATGCCATTCATCACAGCCAACGTGTGCTTTACGTCTGGTCATCGCCTCTGAAAGGGTCAATGGCAGTAATATTCTGGCTTAGAATAATACAGGGCAGAGTGGCGTCATATTACTGGAGTGAATATCCCCAGTGGTCATTAAATAAATTGAGAGAGGTTTAACAAAATCAACACGGCGTATCTGGACACAAACACGGACGTATCTCACTGGAAATCAAGATTTGTAAACTGGCGCATATACGTTAACATTTTTTCTGCCGCTTATAAACACCATCTCGTGTAATTTCACTCCGAAATCTGAGTTTAAATGGAATCAAAGCGCTGGTTCCTCATTCCATTTCTGAAGAGGATCTCGTCTCCGCAGTGGCCCAGCAGGACTGCAGACCTCAGATCAGTATTCAGTTCAGTCCTCCCAAAGCCTTTGATTTCATGATGGATCCCGGTTGTTCACTGCCTAATGCAAAATGAGAAAGTCTCACCGGACTTCCAGTCAAAGGTCTGTTGAAAAATATGGGTCGAAAGCGAGTGTGTGTATCGCTCGGAGAGAAGAGAAAAAAAACAGCATATTTTCAGTTAATATCTTCACTTAAAGTGTCGTATCGCCCCGAGGGTTGAAGATTTCACCGGACACATGCAGGGAGACAAAAGGCATCTCTGGAATGATGCTCTAGACCTTGCCACTTCAATTCACTTAAACAATTTGGTGACTAAGTGACTTATGACACCCTGACAGGACCCGGTCCCTCCATGCCTTAATGACATGAGACACTAATACGATATTGAAACAAAGAGGGGGATTCTTGCGTCCCTGTCAAGTGCAGATCAGCCCATATTTGAGAATAACTAACTGATGGACAGACACCCTGGTCAGTTCTACCTCATTAGATAGTCACAGCTCCGTCTAATCCAGAATAACAGAAGAAGTCAGTGTAGACGGTAATGACACAGAGAATAGGCCTTATGGACAAATTACTGCAAGTGACTGAGTGACCTCAGCAGGGGAAGTGCCCAGCCTTGACATCATTATCAGCAGAGTGTTGGTGATTGTGAATCAGTGCGTTGTGCAGGATGAGTGTGAGACGGACATGACTGAGACGGCAACGCCATCTCTACTTCATTTCATTTCATTTCCTATCCTCTTCTCTGCTTTCTTCTCTTTCCCTTTCCTTTCCTTTCCTTCCCTTTTGTCTCCTCTCCTCTCCTCTCCTCTCCTCTCCTCTCCGGTCCAGCTCAGCCACTACTGATGGGCTGACAAGTTCCCGTACTGCATCACCTGGCCCTGCAGCGCCTTTGATGTATTATTCATTAGGAGGCAGCCCTCTGAACACAGGAGCTTATATGGGGGTTTAGGGGGGTGCTGGACGTATGTGTGTGTTGCGTGTGTGCATGTGTGCATGTGTGCATAGTGTGGTGCGGTATGTTGATAGAAAAGCTTGTTCCCTTCCTCCTAGTGCTCCCACTCCCCTACCACCACCATCACCACCACCGCCATTACTACCAAAAGCAACACCAACTGAATGCTAAACAAACCTGTCTGTTGAATAATTGAGGCTCTCAGGCCGGAGCAGCCTCCGATTAGCATACCGGCCTTATGGACCCAATCTGCACAGTGACAGGATGGTCTTCCCCTGGATGTTCGAATCCACTGAATGCTCTGATTTCTATCTTACATCCTCTTGTCTTGTTCCACGTTGGCAGAATTAGCAGAAAATGTCAAAGCAATTTGAGGTCAAGCAACAGTAATCGCACTGATCTCCACAGTGAGATGATATCATTCACGAAGCAAACTAAATATCAACATTGTGTTCGTGCGGTGGCTCGTCAGTGGATGATTTAATAATCTGTGGAGGCGTTCGACTGTGAGGACCTCTTATCTGTAAGCTAACATTATGCATATAAAGTATAAGATACACATGCACCTACAGGCAGCTCTCTGACTGATATACCAATCCATGCAAGTCCATCATCAAAACAAAACAACGCTGTCAGATTGAACACATGCTTGCAGAACGACTGCAGGAGTACAGGTCTGCTGCAGGAGTCCCTGCTGGTGTCTCCTCGCCTCCTCTCCTCAGGTCTCTTTCTCTGGCTCCTCTTGGCCCTGGGCAGTAATCCCTGGCCCCCCGTGTGTGCCCATCCGCTCCCCCTGCTCTCATTAGTGCAGTGTTGGGGCCTGGGGAGCCTGCAGGCCTGGGGAGCCAGCCTGCTGCTCCCCTCCCACTCTCCCTCTCTCTCCTCGGCTGGAGTAATGAGCACATAATCAGCCTGGCTCCCTGTCAGCAGCAGCACACCAGAGGGGCATGTGGGCTCCTGGCCCAGAGTGGGGGGTAACGCCACAGCGGGGTGTTTCACTTTCTATCCTCCGTGCCCAGGGTACACCGTGCCCGGCGTTAGAGCTTCCCACCACACATCAAATGACCCCTGGTCACCAGATCGCGTACGGCGACTTCCTGTTTTGGTTCACATACTGAAAGCTGTTACACTTTGAGTGAACTTCCCCACCTTTTATACCACTTAAAACGAAAGTATTACTTGAGTTCCAAGACAATAACACTTATCTTAGTTTCTTCTTCTGCCCATTTAAGGTTACGTTTAAGATGTTTGCACTTGGCATTTGGCCATTCAATAGCAATAAAAATAGTATAATGATGTTAATAAATAGCATGACTTCACCCTTAAAAAGTAACAATTATTTCATTTAAACTCAAGATACAAAGAAACAGATACATACACTGAATACCCAAGAAAATAAACCTAATTCAACAAATGAAAAGTGAAGGCTACTTATTAATGAGAAAAAGTGAGAGCATTTTATGTAACGTGAGTAAAGAAACAGTTTGATTCCTCACATTCTCTGACAATGTTTCTTTCTGTATTGATTTTCTGGCTGAATGAAGTTCACAAAGATGAAGGCCAAACAGAAAAACCGACACAGAGCCACATAAAAAGTATCAACAACTACTGAAGGACAGAAAAGAAAAGGAAGCAGAGAACTCGAACTGAGTCGATGTGCTTTCACTTCACTTCAGTTCAAGTCAATTCAATTCACAACTTTTCGAGCACTTTGAAGGGAATGAAACGAAAAATTGTCAGACTGTCAAAGCCTTTTTCATCACATCTAAATTTTTAAACTGAAATTCAAAAATTCCTTTGTGCCTCTCACAGATTTTTTGGGTCACACTTTATAATAACCATCATTAATACAGGGCAAATTTATAGTTAGTAAAACTTAAGTTAAAACTTATTTCACTATAAATAAACAATGCAAAGTTTTATAATTAAGTTTATTAAGCAATAGTTTATTATAAAGTTGCTACTGATGTTGGTAATACTTCGGTAAATAGTAAATAAACACTGTGTAGTTCATCTATAAACATTGTTTGGATGGCCATTAACAAGATAAAACAGATGTTAATGAACCTATAGAATTGCTTAATAAATGGTTTAGTAAGTAATCAATTGTTTGTTAACAGTGAAATAACTGTAAATTTTAACTGTAAATTAAAAAGTTGACATTTAAAAAGTAGGATAACTTCAGAGTTATCAAGTTAAGTAGACTATTACATTTAGGGTGCACAAGCTAAAAAGTTTGAACAATTAAAATGATTAGTCTACTTTACTTGGTAATTTTGAGGTAATAAGTTTCATCAATTCTTTTTGAGTAAAATCACTTTGTCAGATTTTACAGTGTATTAACTAAAGTTTGAAGGTACACTGTGTCTAGTTTCGGGAAGAAATTTTAATCAGTCAAGATCTTTTTATGTCTAAACAAACTTAATAAACAAACACTCTTTATCTTCATGACAGAATAAACAAACTTAAAGGACAACACAACAGTCATATTGTTTTACTTTGTTTATATGTGGCGGACCCTGCCACCTTTCTAGCTTCAAACAGTGTTACGGGACCTGATTTTCCTCTGAGAACAACTTGTTCATTCAGTAATGGAAAAAATAAATATTTCTGAGTTATTATCTCATTAATATTATCAATATCAAAATTCTCCAAAACAACATAGTGCTCTTTTAATTAACTATAAATTAACCACTTATTAATGATTGTTACAATACAGTGTGTCGTATTCTAACCTATTGTTCACTTTGAATGTGTGTTTTGATCGTGACTATTTAATGCCTTCTAATTCTGACGCCAGGAGACAACAAACAAATACTAACAAACCGTTTCATTACAAATTAAAAAATTAAAAGACTTTTTGTTCACAAGAGAGAATGTGAAGATGAAACACCAGATCAGATTAAAAAAAAAAAAATCCAACATTTGAATTCAGTATTATCCTCACCTCGAAGATATAAACCAGCAGTAAACATGATTAAAAGAGACTTTGTTCAAACCCTGTTAAAATATGTTTGCTGCAACAAATCTCCACACAGTAGCTGCTGTGTCCCGGAGAAAAATAAAAAAAGGTCACTGACGGGTCAGCATTTATTCTAATAAAAAATCTTCAATTGGTTTCTTTTGAGACTGAAGTCAGTCCTGGATTCCCATGAGCAAACTCCGTCCCCTCCACAACAATTTCCCATTGACTGCTCTCAATGAGGACTTTGTCATGAGCATCACTGCGATTATGGGATCCAGCGAATCAACCACAAACTCAGCAAGAACGTCTAGCCAGGATGTGTAAGGTCAAGGGGCTGAGTCACAACAGCTCTTTTAACTAAAGTGGTGCGCTGGTAGTTTTTGTGCTCCACGCGCGGCTTAGCATGACTTCCTGAACCAGAAAACGCCCCGATACAATCAAACAGGTGAGATGCGAGATAGACACACTCTTGGGCTTCATGTTATCTAATGTTTTTCAACGCCGAACACACATTCCCCAGCGAAGCCACGAACCAAACAGGTCTGTTGAGGCCCCGCATTGTCTAATCGGGGTGAGACACCGTGATGACTAGTTCACACCTGTGTGGGAAAGTTCAGGAATGGCGAGGAGGCTCAAACTTGAGAGATTTATGAGGGAGGCTGAGTTATTGTGGTAAAGACAGACATATTGTTCAGCAGCTGGCCTGCGGGTGCTGGAGGGAGAAGCTGCACATGGAGGGATGGGAACCAGTGCATTAACATGCGCACAATAACTTCATTATCGTGAATAACCGCATTACGGTGATAGTTTGGTTAAATGATTTATATGGTGCGCAGTAAACTGATTCCCCCAATAAGTTTATATGATTTGTCTGATAATTAGGTTAATGTTGCCCGGAGGAAACATCTTATTAGCGGCACAAAATAAGGAAGGGGAAATTGGTGCAACTAAAGACCGAAGTTCTGTTATTTGACGTGTGAATTTTACTGTGGAAATCCTGACTTTACCCCCCTCCTCCCAGCAAGCAAGTCATCTGAAACATTGATGAATGTGAAGATAATATATTGATGAATCCTGACTCCAAACGTGATCTTTACTCCAATACAAAATCCTTCTGTGAGTCTTCACATCATGAGAATTTGAGCTTGATCTGGTCTGTGCAAGTATCTACTTACTAAATGTCCTGGTGTTGGAGAACGGGAGTCTTTTAGTCCTGCAGATCCAGGAACGTCCAAAAGAGGCCATTTCATCTGCAGGTACTGTGGGCGAGAGAAGAGAGGGAGCAGAGTTACACACAGGAAATACAGTAAAAAAAAAAAAAAAACTGCAGGCCAAAAAGCTAAAGTAAGGCTTCACTTAGCAAATAAAATCTCTACATGTTTACTGTTACAGAACAGTAGGGTTTGGATGTTTTCCTGGAGCGTGAAAAAGTGGTATGAATGGTGTCAAGCCCGCAGAGATCTGCAGCAGACACCTGTACGGGACCCACATTGCTGCTGGAGTCAGACAGTGAGTTCTGGCACGGGGGAGAGCAGGGAGAGTGATGTGAACACAACGGACTGGTGGAGGACTGTGAAATTGCCGTTTGTCAAGGAAAAACAAGAGGCCAGCTGTGGGCGCCCATCGCCGAGCGGGTGGGAAGAGACAGCTGGAAGGAAGCCCCGTGTACAGAGCAGCGAGGGGTTGAGCTGCGGACTCACAGCTAACTCCTGTCTCAATTGGTTTGGCCTTTTGACCCGCACGTAGCCCCTCCTCCTTTCTGTATCACTATTTTTTCACACATGTATCAAAGTTATCACAGAGGGTCATTGTGCAAGTGTTTGCAAGTCTTTCACTCTTTTTTTATTTCTCCTCGCGTCACAAAGATTTCCACCAACGTGTTACTGCTCCACGGTGCCATGGAGAAAGAGTTGTGTACTCCAGAAGAGGTTTTTGTGATTTACTGCTTGATACAACAAGCTGAGCATTTTTTTGTCCTCCAGCGATGGAGATAGCATGAAGCCAGAGCTCCAAAAAAGCACGGCTCAACCATCTGGTTTATGAATCAGTTTAAATACCGGACACAGCAGCTTGTCATGCATGTGGATTTTCTCCCTGGTACAATTTCAAATTAATTAAAAGGGTTTTATATTGAAGGTTATGTTTGGCTCATCCAGGCTCATGTAGCGCAGAGACATAATGGTATCACACTTCATTATTTAATGTATTAAGGGTTATGTATCTGTCTGTGAGAGGCCATTGCGTAATCTCAACATGTATCCTCAGTTATCATTCTGTCGTTTTTTTTTATTTACATAGCTTATGAATTCCTACGCACAAACAGTTTGACGTCCACCCATAGCAAACATCTGGACGAGAAATAGTATCCGCCACTTACTGAGACGTGACAGACAAAACCAGCTAAAGAATATACGCGATGCTTTGTCTACTTTGCAGGATAAATGATGACAAACAAGCAAACTGGAGGAGTCCTGCATTCAGGTTTCGATTTTTAAAACTTCATTCATCACTCAGGGTTTGTAAGGAGGAAGGAAGCTTGGATGGCTGCGGGTTAAAAATGGAAAAGACATTATAGCAGGAGGGGGAAAAGGGAGAGGAGGGAAAAAAAACATTTTCAGGAATGAGTTTGTCGGAGCAGGCAGAGGGTATTGTTTCCTGACAGCTGGGGTCCAACAGAGCACCGAGGCAGGGGGAAGGGGACCCTTTTTCCCTTCGAAAAGGGGGGAAATTCTTGGAGTTGACATCAGCCCTCTTCATTTTCACTATACTGCTCAAGGCTGAATCGTAGGTTCCAACTAATGGGCCCAAGTCCATACAACTGTCAGGAGGCAGTTGCTTTTAGAGGCTGCGAGCTCCCTATTGAAACTTTACTCTGCTGTGTGCATGGTGCCTAATGAATGCCGCTCTCCGGAGAGAAAATCCAAAACAATGCAGTTTTCTCTGTCTAATCTATGTCAATCATGAGTCCTTCCACAAATGAAACAAGCGCTATTGTGAGCGTTTGGTCTTGCCCGGCCGTGCCCACCCCGGCTCTCCCACCCAATCCATCCCTTATTTGACAGCTTCTGCCAGTGCCGAGGAACATGCCCCCAGGCACTTTTTTCTGAGCGCCTACTTTTCTTTTAATTGCCAGCGTGCCCTATGGAGCAACTGTTCACACACTCCCCTGAAACATGCAGCCAGGTAATGCCAGCCGCACACTGTCACATTAGCTCCAGTCCAGACTGCGGCAGCACACCACTCACTGTAACACATGAGAGGCAGAGAGAGGGAGGGTGCTTCGGGCCTGTGAGTTGTTTCAGGAAACAAAAGGCGAGGAATTGTGGGCCATGCTGCTCAGCGAAAACTTTCTCAGTGAAAAAAAAAAGGACACAAGGGAAGTGTAAGAGAAAAAGTTAGGACAGCCTGCACTTAAAAATGAATGATTCAAGTGCTTACGACATGGTTAAAGTGATATTAAATGTTCGTAGGAGATTGAAGCGGGAGATAAACTAATTTCTAGACATTTAGTAATGCTTTACACGTGCCCTTATTTTGCTGGAAACAAATACAGACATATGGTCAGGGCCCATAGCAATGTCTGTTTCAGCAAGGGAGCTGGAAGCTCTGGTAAACAGACTCGGACAGAGTACTGAAAGAAATGTGTAACTAAAGTTTAGCTGATCCATTTTCATAGCTCTCTAATTGTCTTCCAGCCTTCCCTGCTGCCTCCAACACTCAGAATAGACATCAGTAGAATGTGCTACTTTTACAGGACCCAGATGCGACAAAGGTGGCAGTGATGCCACTGAAATTTTCCAAAAAGCTACACTGGAGCCCTTTGGTTTTTTGAACACAGAGAATGCAACATATGCTCTGGGGCATGTGGCCTGCCAGAGCTGGGTTCTAATTGTTACATTGCTCTCACAGAGCGAAGGAATACACAGCCAAGAGTCTTTGTCATCTCTGAAGTGTGTGGTGCCATACTGCGGGCCAACATCAGAGCACGGAGAAGAGACAGATGTCTGGACATTTGCTGTCAAACTAAGTCAGACACTCTGCCAAAGGGACTGAAAAAAATCACAAACTTTGCTCGCAACTATCTGTCGACTCCGGGGCTGTGGTGAGAAGTCGTAATGGCTGTCAATCCGACACATAGTTAAGTCAAAAATAATATTAATACAGAATAAATGGCTGGGTAATGTATCGATATTACATCAACTTAGATTTTTGATATTTGTATATTGTGATATGACATGTTGTCAATATTTCCTGCTTTAAAGGGCTGCAAGTTATGTTATTTTCTGAACTTACCAGACTGTTTTACTTCACCCACTTACTCATTACATCCACATTACTGATGATTATGAAGAATTTAATTGTGTTAATATTGTGTGAAAGTACCAACAGTCATCCCGACAGCGAGGTTTTTGGTCCAAACATCTTGATATTTAACTCTGTCGCCCAGTCCCAGTATTTATCAAGTGCCTATGAGGAGATTTTGTGTGTATTGGAATAAAGCCTAAAA
The DNA here is from genome assembly GCF_965226575.1 of Pagrus pagrus. NCBI lineage: Eukaryota > Metazoa > Chordata > Actinopteri > Spariformes > Sparidae > Pagrus > Pagrus pagrus. Next base: position 25,448,912 of record NC_140192.1, on the reverse strand, counting down.
ATATGGTGAAATTATTTTAAGGCCCAAACAGCCAAATAATTATATTCCTATAAAATGTGCAGAACTACAACAATTAAGGATATGTCTTGCTCCATGAAAACAGTAACCACTGTCACATAAAAACTGATTAATTGTGATTTTGTTAAATGCTGAGTTGCTTTAACTCAATCAATCAGGAGCAAACAATCAGCCCCAGTCAAACGCCAAACAAAGGAGTGAATATGTATAAAGTGGCAGCTCAGACGAGGCCTGCCGCTTGTGAAATGGCTTTGCCCAACTTGTGTTGAATAGCGGAGCAGCAGGAATGCCTCGGCGGATCGCTCCAGCAGATAATGTCAATCACCTACTGTGTGGAGAACCCCTCCCCATTGTTTTCTTTTACCCCCCAACAGAAAACAAATGGGCCGCACAGCTTGCTGTTTGGCTGAGGTGTTAATTACCGTCCCCTGCCCATATGAACAGCAACTTCAGACAATGGCCCTGTCAGGCCCCCTACACGACGGGCCCTCCCTGGTTTACTCTGCTGATATCACCTGCTCATGCGGGGCCATTGACACCTCAACCTGATCTATGCATGAAACACAATTCTTGCTTTTCGGGGACAAAGACAATGCGAGAGGCAGCCCCCGCCTTGTCTCAGAGTTTGCATTAAAGCTCATTGTTTGCCAACATTAGAGGCAATTACAGTGACAATTCTTAAGCAAACCTCGGCAGTCATTGTGCTAATTAGTGTGTAATTGATGGGGAAACGACAAGCAGCTCAGCTGGTCAGAGCCACAATGCACTATTGGGCCACTGCAAATTTTACTGAATGGGGACCATGTCCTATTATCCGGTCCACTATGAAGTAAGAAGATTAGTGCTGGAGGAAGTTATTAATTAAAGCTATCTTAAAGGAGCGCACAGAGAGAGGGAAACAATAAAAATATAATTTGTTGATAAATGTTTTTTTTTCGTTCTGGTCACATCAGGTGCCTGTACAAAACTCAAAGACGGACTTCTCAGTTCTTCAGCTCATCCCTCGAATCTCTGCATTTACATTATATTAACCGTGTGAAGCCCACAGTGGAGATAGCATCCAGCTAATGGCTACCACATTTGAAGTGTCCATTAGCCCAGAGAGGAATGAAGTTAAGTGACTATGACAGGGGCACTCCCTCGGTTTGCCGGGCCTCTATTGTGACCTGGTCGGTCGTCCTGCACTCTTATTCACAGCCAGTAAAAAAAAACTGGGTCAAAGGTCAGACATCCAGAGTGCTGCGGTTTCCATGGCAACGTGGCCTATTAAGGCCAGGCTCATTGGCCTCTTAACATGCTCTTGTACACAAAAGAACTATTAGTGCAAAGAGGGAGAGAGGAGAGCGGAGAGGGGAGGCAGCGCGAGGGAGGTCCGAACAACACCGCGGCAAGGTTTTTCCAAGATTCCCAAGATGGTCGGACACTCTGCCCGCAGCTCCGTCCACTTCTATACGAGTGGAAGAGGTAGAAAGTATGTCCAGATTTTGAATTTCACAAGATTAAACTTTAAAATAAATCAATGAGCACCGGTGTCACGTGAGCGCCTCATGCATATTCTGTGCAAGGCCAAACTGGCCAGCGGACTGGGTTTATTTGAAAAGTCCTGGGAGTGAATTTACTGCTGTTTCAGTAATAAAACAGCATTAACAGAACACAAGGCCAAGATAAACGCCCCTAAAAAGCTTCTTTAACATTCAGCCCCGGTGAGTGAGCTGCCACTTCAGCAGGAGTTTGCATTTTTGCAACCCAAGCAATTATTTGTATCAGAGTTTTAGTTTTTTTTTTCTTCCTTTTCGCATGACACGATCGTGAGTTACTGCTTCCTGTATCCACAGCTTGAGAGCGTTACCGTGGAGCTCGTATGAATCTTTAAACGGAGCCAGAATTGTTCCTACTCAGTCCCACTGACTTTCAGGTACTTTTAATCAGGTGTAGTTAGAGGAAAAAGTTCTTGAGTCGCGCTGAGGTTAGGAATAAGTGAGTAATTCTGTTACAGGGCAAGAACAGCAGGTCATATAAAACTCACTGTATAATTAGACACACAAGAAAATAATTATGCATCTGGTAAGAGCAAGGCCATCTCATAAAGACAGAGAGGAGGGCGCGAAGCTATTCAAGTCAATTATGTGAAGTCAGTTATGTGGTTTCCCGTACCTGGGAGATCTGCTTTCAATTGTCACAAACTGCGCCGCTTAATGTCAGCGTGATCTGGTGTCAAGACGGACTACACCTAAAAATGTCAGAGATGTCGTCCTTTTCCGTGTCCTGTGGCATTGTTTGTCCAGTCGCACAGGAACACAACTTTTTATTGTTCGGGGAGTAGCCTCGTTTCATTGAAATTCACAGCCGTAAACGTCCGTATAATTAACTCCAGAACACGAGGTGGTTACTAGTGGTTGGCTGGATGTTTACAGTAAAGCTCGACTTAGAAATCATATGTGTCTGTGTGTGCGCGCGCGTCTCTTAGCGTAGGTGTGTGCGCGCGAAACCCCCGGTCTACGCCAATGACACACAAGTGCGAGCTGAATTTTTCATTTATGACCAAACACAAATTGACTGGAGACAGCATGGGTTACCAATATAATACAGCGTTTCCTGCCAAGGCATTTAGGAGGCAATAATAAGTCCAGCATGCACCCCTCACACTCAACAGGGCAAATACCACAGCACGGTAATCACTCCAAACTCTCGGCGAAGACATAAAAATAATCCTTTTCTCTTCTTCTTCCAGAAAGTGCAGATAAATATTTACCCCCGCCCTCTGAGAGTAAATTTGAGTGCGTCTGCTAAAAGTGTGTCTCTTTTTCTGACGGGGCACACTGGCCGATTGTTCCCCCTCTTTTTTAACTTCTCTTGGCTCCTTTTTATAAACTTCCTAAAAGCAGCTGAGAGTGGCAGGAGAGGCATCTTGAAGGGAGAACGTCAGTCTTGGAAAAAAAAAAAAAAACTGAGGTGGGCATAAGTGGGTGTAGTAGTGGAGGAGGCGAGAGGGAGAGAGGGAGAGAGGGGGGAGGGGGGGAGGAAAAAAAAAAAAGAGTCTAAATTAAACACATTTGTTTCTGCTCTCACATACCACAAGTCTTATGAAAACAGAGGGCTGATTGTGTTCACTCTGCAAGTCCACCCCCCTCCTCTCTTCACCACCACCCAACACCACCACCACCACCACCCAGCTCCACACCCCCACCCCCCTGTCCTAAGCAGCAGCAGCAGCAGCAGCAGCAGCGGCAGCCCCTCCCCCCTCTATCTCACACACACACACACACACACACACAGCTGCCTGCAGATGCCTCCTGTGTTTGCTCTCCGAGTGCAGGCGCAAATCTCCAGGCCCCTCGCAGACTTCTGGGGCCTGCCTCATCTCAGATTTTACTACCTGACATCCCTATCACCCCACTGCTAACCCCGCTCACTCCACTCTCCGCTCTCCGTCTCCTCTCCTCTCCGCCCGCCAGCCAGCCCGCCCCGCCGCCCTCCCCTCCAGCTCTGCTCAAACACACAGACACATTCAGACACCACAGGTATGTTTAGACACTCAGGCCTGTCGCGCAGGCACAGAGGCTGCCTGTTAGAGGCGAAACTCATATCATTCTCATATCTGAGCATACACAGAAAAAAGTTGAGGCAAAGTTACGCTCTTAGCCGCCATTATTCCACTTTTACCAAACTAAATCAACTTAAAGTAAATGACTTTTGGAACTGAAAATAGTCTCATTGACATAAACATAATCCTTGCAGGATCGAATTGATTAATAAAGTGCTTCAGAAGTAGGTTCAAACTCCCACAATGTGCGACAAAAGCGCACAACTTACTACCATGACATTCCCAGGGATTAGTTATGCGTATTGTCAGCACACTGCGGGGAGGTCTGGACGGTCGCCAAAGCATTTTTATACCTGCAACATTTGTATAAGTCATTCCCCTGCAATCCGCAGGCTTCATTTTCATCACGCTGCGCGCAGTGATATTAAGTGCTAAATCATGACCTAGTGAAACATCGGGCTGTAAATGCAATTCACGTCCACATCGAGGGATCTTCTTACATGTCTGAAACTTTGTAAGGAATAAATTCTCCACTAGGAACGTATAGGTTTTCAGGGGCTGGAGGAAAAAGCCTTTAGAGGCGGGATGAGGTTGGGTCATGAGGATCCCAAACCTCTTCAAGGTTCATCAGGTCTCTTGAAAGCGAAACAATGGGGCTGCTACCTCCTGACAATGTCATTTTTTTAAATGTCAATATTGATTAAATCGCTTTTTGCACATTTTCAGGACAGAGCTCTACATGCTTTTCCAGAGTTGCTGAAAAATGTCTTCATGACAATTTGCAGACCACAGAGACCTCAAGGCTGGACATGCTGCTTAAAACAATATATACAGCTGTTGCTATCTTTCACTTTCAATACAGTCTAACGAGAACAGCAAGGTGATTACGATCAGGGGCTGCTCCAAATATCAAATTCCCAGGAATAGAGTTTAGGAGAGGCCCCCTTTCAATTACACAGTATTCAGGAATGCAGAGCACGAACCACAGTAACATGGAGCTTAAAACAAGACGCTCGCATCTCGCTCTGGACGCTGGGCTCGCGCCACGTGACCGAAAAAGGTTTACAAACAGCACAGAAAAGTCGCAGCGTTTATCTTTCGTGAAGAGCTGTTTTCCGCGAGGCCCCAAATCTGCACCACAATGCAACAAACTTCTCCTCAATCTAAACTGCACACTTCTGCAAACAATTAGCGTTAACCCAAGAACTGTAAGCTGCTCGGAGAGAGAGAGAAGAGGAGAAGGAGAGAGAGAACGGAGGGGGAGTGACTGGAGAAAGAGAGGGGTGCTTGTGCACAATTACAGCAGGGATTTATGGCCTGAGAAACAATTTATAAATCACAGCGCCTGAGCTAATGTGCTCCAGATTGTTCTCCATGCAGCTGCAATTTTGGTCTGCGTGAAACGGCATAATAAACCTGGCTGGGGGACATGTTTGGGTGGGTGGGTGGTGGGGCAGGGAGAAAAGTTGAGGTTGTGGGTGGTGGCTGATGTGGGTGAGGTTGTGGGCTCGCAAAGTTTCTGAGGTGTTTCGAACAAAGAAACTGTGAACTTCTTTTTTTTTTTTTCTGTCCTCTTTTCAACAGGCTGACGTGAGATTTTGCTGGAGGTGCAAATCTTGATCGTTGCTGTCGACAGAGGACGAGAGAAGGGGACGGCCTTTAACGAGAAGAAGTGGAGAATGTTTTCTGTGGCGATAGCGGGCTTAAACAGTAGCTGGACAGAGAGAAGCTGAAACAAAGAGCAAAACAAGAGCTGTAACTGAATAATTACACAAGTTTCCACCGAGAGACAATTAAAGTTTCAAGCCGTAAAAGCTAAGGCACTTTTATGAGCTCATTGTGAGACTGCGAACAATGCGCTTATAATTCTTGACACAAGTGAAAATTAATTTTAGGTTATAATAAGAAAAGACAAATGTTGCAAACCGATCCGCTCATTGTGGCTGCGGGCTGGTGTGGACGAAGGGATCGGATGTGCTGAGGGGAAGCCTGGGCTTTTGTGGCCACTCAGCCAACTGGCCCTGAACCTTGACCTCTAACCCTTCACCCTGGGGGGCAAACAAAGCTCTGAGTGACATCTGAAACTAGACACTCTGTGGGGAGAGAGTGTCTGGACAGGACTCAAATAACCCCATTAACTCTGCAGAAAAGATTTATGGCTTTTTATTTTGCCCGTGCAAATCTCGAAGCCGAGGAGTCGCACAGATCTGTCAAAAATAATCAAGCAATTAGAGGTGTGCGCCGAGCTTCGTCTTGTTTACTCGCCAACATCTCCATCTTGCATGAAGATAAGCAAAAGTGTTCCATAATTAACGACTCCGAGTAGAGTTGTGATTAGCAGTGATACACACATATGCCAGCAGTTAGTCTGTATCCAAATAAATTCTGCTTAATACGAACAACATGAGGCTAATCTTCAGGCGGTTTTAAGAGAGTCGCTGATGCATATTCACCAGCACCTTTGATGGATTCTGTACAATGGATTACGTAAACAGCCCTGGCATTAGTATACTGTAAACAAAAACAGAGAGAAAAGTTGGTGGTAAATGTGCGGCGGTGAATGCGAGCCTCCGTCGCCAGAATGCTGAAAGCCACTGTAGTATTTAAATCAGGCAAGGAGGGAGGAAGACTCGGCCAAGCATTCTGTAGCTCAGCTGTGAGGCTCTAAGCCGTTGCCCTAGGGTCTTTGTCCTGCCTTTCAGGGCAAGTCTGAGGTAGTCAAAGACCCTATTCATGACCGGCGCTCCCCCTGCCAACACACCCATACAGCCCCAGTCAAGTCAGCCGAGAGCTATAGAGCCTTCCCATTTCACACGAGAATCAGACCTGCCCCTAAAGCCTGCTTCAGGGATTTCCAATAGCCAGCCCCTCCAACCCATGTACAAATCAAACAAAAGGGCTCCTTGGCCTACTCCATGTCATATAGGGCTGATTAGATCTTTTTTTCCTAATGTAGCTACTCTAAAGTTGAGAAATAAGTCAGTCACATTTGGAGGGATTTGGTGTCGAGTCCACTGATGGGGTTTTTACATACTGATGTTAGTACTCAAGGTGACCAGTAGCTGATATTTGAAACATACAAATATACATTTGCTGGAATAATGACAATTTTAGTGTCAACATTTTGAAACACTGATGGACTGTAACTAAGTACAATATTCTCAAGTGCTGCACTGAAGTACAGTTTAAAGGTACTTTCACTTGAGTATTTACATTTTCTGCTACTTTACAAATCCAATCCTTTCACATTTTAAGAGGAACATATACTTTTTAAAGGTGCACTATTTAGTTTTAAGTGTGTTATTAAGTGTGTCTAGTGTCAAACAGCTTGCTATAACAAATAACTATTTCTGACAATAAAGTTTATTGTTAACTTGTAAAATATACCTCCTCCATTATGTTTGTATCTTTTTCACAAGTGTTTGATAACCACATTTGAGTCAGTTTTGCATAAATGTGTGTTTATACATATATATATATATATATATGTTGTACAATATAATATCAGCTGACGTATCGATATGGAAATATTTTGACTCCTTAATAGATATTGGCTCCAAAAATCCTGTGTCGGTCGGGCTCTAGTTTTTACTCCACTACACTCATCTGATAACTTTAGTTATAGGAGATTCAGATTGTTATTAGAACATATGAATTACTAATGATGATGTATTAAAAAGAAAGTAGAGCATTTTAAAATAAATGTATTTTATGAGACATCGGGATAAAAAAAAACAGATTCCAATAATCATAAAAATTCTGCATTTCAGATCTGATAATCAGCCATCGAGCCATGTAAATGGATAAAGGAATATGTCAGCAGAGGTGCTGTGCTGCCATCCAACCAGCCCACGTCATCATCCAGCACAAGATTCATCTGATGCTAATACCCATTTTACAGACAGAGTGCAGCCAAAAGACAGCTACGAGTACATCAAATGATTAAATCTCCGAACAAAGAAACCTAATGATGCTGATCATCTGAGGCAGGCACAAGGGGAATTCCCACCATCACTAAAGAGTGTCTTATGTCTGAGGAGCACAAGGCGCTCGACAGCGGCCATTACTCATAACTAATCAAGAACATCGCCTCATAATTTCCAATTTGGCAGATAAGGTCAGGAGCTCAGGAGTGAGATTCTGTGGCCGGGGTCAGCGTAAAAATATCAGGCCCGCAGACGTTTCTGCTGCTCCAGCTGTTTATTCTAACAGGATCCACAAGTCTGCCTTCAGATAAGGAGGCCACACATTTTAGATGACTTGTGGCTTTGCTTGGCTTTAATCAAATTTGCTGCACTGCAGAACATTGTGACTTCTTAACAAGTACAATTGGTTTATGAGGGTAAGTCAGGGAGGCAAGGGGCAACCAGAGGTTAAGTTATTATCAATATTAGGACAAGCAGCCTGAACTCATGGGAAAACCGGGAATGGGAAGAACTTGCATTCATGATAATTAACAAACAATTACAGACCATATGGACTCATCTATATGATCCCAATCCTAGCCTCAACCAAAATACTTTGGTTATATATTTAATTAACCTTAACTTAAACTTAAAGGTGCAACATGTGAGACTTGGCCACCTGTCAAATTCATACTCAAAACAAATAGAGGGCAGCATATCACCAGAGTAACCGCTTACTGCTGCTAACTGTAGCTGCTAACTGTAGCTGCTAACTGTAGCTGCTCTTAGCTAGTTAGCTCAGTTAGCAGTGCAGCTAGCAGTTTGGACTGGAAGCTTAGGGTCCAGGGGAGTATTGGTGTTTACACCGCTGGCACAAGAGCTCTGGACCAGGATGGGCCGGGGCTAGCTGGTTAGCATGCTAACTTCAGTAGATATTAGTACAACACAATACATAGACATTGTAATGTAAATACTGCTAGTCATTCACATCAGATGTTTTCGACTAAAACATATATGTTGCCCCTTTAACAAAAATTTAAACAATTCAATAATTATTTCAGAAATAAACAAGGAGTCTTGTAGAAAATATTAATAAAAATATACTAGAGCCGTATTGAAACTGGATTTTTGGGGGCGATCATTTTTCTGTATTATGTTCTGTAAAAAAAGTTTTCATATGAGCTCATATCGGACAACAGAAACGGCAATATATCAATATATCAATATATCTGTGACAGGCCAATATTGGCCGATAATATCAGTCAACCAATTGGTCAGGCTCTAAAATATATATATAAATAGTTTTTTGTACGATATCAAGCAAACAAACGGATAAAATAACTGAGTTCAAAATAATGTTCTCCTTCCATGACTACTTGTAACACAAACCAGTTATGCTCTGTATTTGCAAGACCGTATACACACTCATTTCCCCCTTGTATTGAAGACAAGCTCGCAAAAAGTAACCACACAGCAACATGTGTCCCGCTTATATAAAATGTATTAAACATGAAAAGTTCCCCGTGGCTCCTTTAAGATTCATGTAGTCGAACAGACGATCCATTACATACACTACTTGTGTTTTTAGAGCTGAAGCTAAATTCAGATTACAGATGGCACGTCAGCCTCATCAGTTACATCATCAGTTACAGCTGTAAGTTAATCGTATGTGTAAGTTTTAAGCTTGTTTTATTAATAGCTATCATGAGGTGAAAGAGATCAATGCTGCAACATAAAATATATAAAAAGAGGAAGAGAAACAACAGTCGACCATAAACCGGTTAATATCTGTGTGCAGCAGGTCGCACGTGCATGCAGGTGCAATGTGTCGACGTGACATGTGTCCGTCAGGGGACACGAGCCGACCAGAAGTCCACACTCGAGCCACCGTTACAGGACAGACTCAGCGTGAACTGATTTATAACTTCTAGAAGAAGAACAGCTGCTCTGCTCGCTGTCAACTAACCTCATCCTGGACGGATATCCATCCACTTCTTAATTTAGTATGACCACTACAACCTCACTGATACTACACACATACTTGTATGACATGGCCTTTAACAGACCCCGAGCAGGGAGAATGCATTTCTATGGCCTGCATGTGAACTGAAGCGAAGCCTGAGACAAATCTCAGTAGTCCTGATGCAACATGTGCACCATCTGATAGCCTCCTGCTGCTCGCTGATTGGGCTGTGACTGTAAGGGAACGGCGAAGCATTGTGGTGTTCGGTGGAGAAACGGTGCTCTGTGGGAGACAGAATCCCTCAGATAAGTGAGTGCCTCAAGGTCTGGAAGCCGGCCCACCTCGGGATAACAGGCGGAGGAATAGCAGGGCCCGTATCTGCCCCAGTTTATGCTCCCACCACCACATCTCATCAACAATCTCTCCTCCTGCCTGCTCTCTCTCTCCCTCTCCTGCTGCCTGCAGTGCTTAAACTGAAAACAGCTGCTTGGAATACCAGACTGATGAAACCCTGTTTAGAGCATTTTCTTTTTCTTCCTGCTGTACAATCACGTTTTATTAGCATGGAGCGAAGCGTTTAAGGTACAATTACAGAGGGAAAACATTTCTTTATGTGAGCTAAACAGTAGTGGTTATGGCTATGGAAGGGCCACATGCACTTAAATGGGACAGTCCAATAGCACAGTTTGCTGTCACACCACCCACCCACCTAAGTGTGAGACAGATACAAGTATGGCTGAAAGTGAGTTTCATTATCGGCTCATCTGGACGGTTCATTGAAATTCTATCTCATTTAATGAATTGATGAGTTTGATTATTGAATAAAGGTCCAGTGTGTAGGATAGAGGAGGATCTTTTATGAGAAATTGAATTTGAAATTCATAATAATGTTTTCATTAGTGTAAAATCACCTAAAGATAAGAATTGTTGTGTTTTTGTAGCTTTAGAATGAACCTTTTATATCTACAGAGCAAGCAGGTCCTCTTCCTCGGAGCCCTCCATGTTTCTACAGTAGCCCAGAATGGACAAGTTAAGTTGTGCTTTAAGTGGCCATTAGTACACGCTTGAAAGGGTAGGGTGAGACGAGGGGTATTCAGTTGGTTGCAGTCTGTAACCTCACTGCCAGTGAGTCCAAAACACTGGAACTTTAAAGGATAAGTTCACCCAAATATACAAATTCAATCATTATCTAATTCCACCCATGCTGATGGAAAGTTGGAAGAAGCTCTGTAGTCCACAGAATATTTCTGGAGCTTCACAGCAAAACAGTGTTGTAGCATTCTGCCAAACAACTGAAGCTGATGGGGACCCTTAAAAGGGAGGTAAATAATGTCTTCTCTAATCAATTTGGGCTCCCGGAGACTTGGATCACGCTGGATGAGCTGTATGGATCAATTGTATCTTTTGCCCACATCTACTTCAGTTCTTTAGGAGACTGTCGCAATGCTGTTTTGCCCCGAAGCTCCAGAAATGTTTCTTTAACCATGAAACCTCACCTGACTTTCCATTGGCATGGGGGTGAGCAGATAATGACTGAGTCTATAATAATGACTCAGCAGTGAGAATGAATTGGCATTACTTTGTCTTGTTGACAGTAAACTGAATATTTTGGGGTTTTTGGCTGTAACTCAGACAAAACAGGCAATATGAATACCTCAACATGGGCTCCAGGAAATTTTGATGGATATTTCTTTTGACTATTTTCTGAAAATGTATGTCAACAATTAAACATTTAATCCAAAAAATAATCCTGACAGCAATCATTATTTGCAGCCATATTGTCTCAAAATCAAGGAGAAAAGAGGCTGCAAAGAACTCGTGTTCGGATTGAAGGGGTTTTCAGGGAGTTGGACGATAAATGATCGGAAACTGTTTTAGGACAAAGAGTTTCAGGACTGTGGTCACCTGGGAGTGAGTCTGACTACACTCCTGATGAATCCAGGGGCCCACCCTCCCCCTCCTGCACCAGGAGTCCAGGTTTATACCACAGAACAGACATGACTAAGCTGGTATTCACATGACACATGATACTCGCCTCCACCTCCTATATCTCCATCTCCAGAAGCTTTTATTTTACTTTTTTGAGACTGGGCAGCTGTGGAGGACGAGAGATAGCAAGCTATGGATGTCCACCGCGTCAACTTCAACTCCTCTGTCTTTGAGCCTCACCCTCCAGCACACGAGCACTGCGACTGTTTGAAAGTGGAGACATGTATAGGACATGCATAGACACGACCGGCAGTTTCTCCTGTAATTAGCTACAGATTTTGTGTTTTTGATATCTAACTCCACAACAGCGCGTTTGTTGTTGTTGGGATGTTGAACAGACACGGTCAACAACACAAAAGCTGATCTTGGCGTGAACTCGGAGATTGTTCACCTTCGGCTAAACGTCTCTCAACTCAAACACAAGTTCGCTCCGGATTTTCACAGGGAAAAAAGCAATGTACCAAACTACGCAGCAGCTCTGGCCAAACATAGCAAATGAGAAAAACACATTAATTGATAAAAACACATTTGCACACATATTCATCTTGGCACATCAAAGGGATTCATTGATGTCACTGAACACGGGGAGTCTGCGGCTGGAGAGGGGAGATGTTGGTTATCCTTTCCTCAAAGGGTGCTGAGATGCTCCTGATGGGCCCGCCGCTCGAGAAGCCAGAGAGCGCTATAAACAGAATTTCTAATGTCAGGCGGGCGAGTGGGTGGGTTAGGTAGTGAACTAGCAGGCTATGGGGTAGCGGGAGGATATTGACGCCAGCTCATGCTTCCACAGAGACCAGAGAGGGAAGGATACAGACCAGGACTGACACCATTTCTCACAGTTCTATAAAAGCGATGTGGGGAAGACGGAGAAAAAACTGCATGTTCCTCTCCAGCTCCATAAAACAGGCTGCATGTGAAGCTCCGTCTCACACTGGGTGATTTATACATGTTTAGGCATGTAAAGTGGAACACTTGCAACACGTTACGCCGATATAATCACCACTATAAATTGCTTTGGTTTGTGTTGCGCTAATTAGACCTGACCTTGATTACCCCTGTGTAATCTAAAAGTAATTGCTGACACATACAACTGTTGAAATGCATAACAAATGCATACTGTTACCAATTAAAACGCTTCTATTTTTACGCATATAAGTGCAAACATCGGCGCGAACGCTCCCCCCTCCCCTCAGTCTCGAACTAAATCATGATTCATTTCATATTTCAAAACATTTTTTTTTTTTTTTGCCAATTTTAATTTAATTTCCTGGAGCCCCTAGCAATGAGTTCATTATGAAAATTAATCACTCCAGGCAAGAGCCCTCAGCCAGCAATGGCATTTCTGCGGTTGCTGGCGATCTGTTTTTAATTGAACAGAGCCCCTAAATTGATGTAGATGTGTTTGCCTTTGAAGGAAAAATCTTCTAAAAACTATCAACCTAGTCAAAAAATGTTAGCTCTGTTGACACAGCGCTTGGTTGAAAAAATATTTGCGCGCCAACATTCAGGAATACAACACTGAGGGTTGTCAGAATGTGAGCGCTGCTGCACACTGTTCCCTCTGTTGCAGGGTACCCACACAGCCTCACCTGAACGCCTCCCCCTCCTCCTCCCCCTCCACACTCGCAGACTTTACACACACAGACACGCATGGACGCATGTGTGCACGTTCGCACACACGTACGCAGCAAGGTGAGCGCAGTGCCAAGTAAGCCACCTGATGAAAAGACACCTCCACACAAACAGCGTTTGCTTATGCAGGGAGAGGCCCTTTTATTCTGCGGGACAATGTCTGTGTTGACTTTTCTTTGTCTGCACATTTTTAAGCACCAAAAGCAACAGAAAGAATGGAAAAAAAGAAGTCAGACAGGCATGCAATCACAGCCACTGACATGTTCAGACTTATACAAGCTTTCCATTCATATCTCAATCTCAAACAATTTGCTATTCAACAATCATGCTCGGGAGCTCGCTTGACCCGCTGCGTGCGTATATTTGATGAAGATATATTTGAGCGGCTAACCTCGCTCTCGCTTACTCGCCACCTCTCACACACAAGAGGCATTTCGCTCTTTAGTGACGGTGATGATGCACTAGCAGAGTTATCTGAAAGTGCTGATGAAGCTGACAAGTGGTGGCGTCAAGCAGAATATGTGCGAGTGTGTGTGCAACAATTAAATCTTGCACCGCAGGAACAATCACATCGGTGAATGGACAAGCAGTAAGCAGGATTTGTCGTAAGAGGTGGGGGAATTAAAAAAAAGAAACATCTCTGGCTCCTGCACCCCTCAGCAGGCTGCAGGAGTCTGGTGGAACATCTCTGCAAACATAAAACCTCCTCCTCAGCTCTCAGTGGATTACAGCAGAATGTCAGCTCAGAGCAGGCTTTAAATCAGTTATGCTTGGCCCTCAGGGGAACTCTGTGCTGATCCCATGTAGGCCTGTCTCTCATTGCTCATGATAAGGTTGCCACATCCAAATTTAAAAAGTTGGGGCTTCAAATGCTTCATCGTGTAGCACTGCAAGATGACGCTTGAGCAACATCTCGCATGAATTAGTCCATTATGTGTACGGAATAAACACATTGCACTTACACAAAAATACAAAGATGTCACACCGGGGGAAGGAGATATGCACAGATACATGCAGGAAATGTAAAAGAGCCTCCACACACTCTTCCAACACTCTGTCTGTAAATCCTATAAAACACTGCGTTCATGAAACTGCAGCTCTCCACCTGGAAATAGGAACTCTGTAAACGTGATCTGTTTAAGAGACATAACTGTAATGTGTCTCATGCAGCACAACCACATACCACGCCGTGCTTATAAAACAAATCTGTCAGTCCCTGCAGGGCTCTCTAAGACACGCACTGTAATAAACTGTTTGCAGGCATCGGGGATTGTTTGTATCTCAACACCAGCGAGGTGACAAAACACAGGAGGTTGCCCTGTGGGCAAATTTTATCTCACGAGCTAATCAGCACGTCCCGAGCAACAATTATGCATGATTTATTTAAGTGTGGAGGAAATAGGTTAAACTAACTTGTTGGCTGGACGTGATTGTAAATATCAACCAGTAAATGTGAATCTATGGAAGTTTATCCACAGGTGTAAACAAGCCAAACCCACAGAACGCGAGCTTAAAAAGGTACTGAGTCCAACGACTCATCAATCAAACCCGCTGCGTTCCCGCTGAGCCATGTGCAATATGGAGACCTTCAGACGTCTGCTAAGTATGCCAGCTATTGTCTGCCTGCATGTTTTCTGCCACGCCGATGATTGACAGTGTCAGCTCACTCTGTCCCATTGACCTCATTCCTTTTTCTTCCTAATATAAAGGATTAAACCTCTGAATTTTAAATCCTCCCCCCAATTATTTGCTACTTCAGCTGGAAGCGGCAGGAACGGCCGTTTTAATTTCCAACTTTTCGAAAACACAAGGAAGTGAGAGGCTGTCGCACCGGAGACACAAGACAAAACAAAGCCGGGAGGAGATAATAGGCAGCTGAAACTAAAGATTTGTTCCTTAATCATAGCAGAAACATCAATTAAAGTATCCAACCGAAATCCTCGGGAAAAAGCTCAAACCACCACAGTGCATTTACATCCCAGCATGTTTATCTCTGACATCATTCCCACGAAACTCTGGTGGCCAAAAGCAACCAGAAAGACGATCTACACACTGATATGTATCACCTAGTGTGAGCAGAGTAGCCATTTAGTTAATGAGCCCCAATGGAGACCTCCAATGAAGCCATCAAGACTGCTCAGAATAACAATGGTCAACTAACGCCTTTCTAATTGAATGGAAGGTAGAGGGAGGCGAGGGGAGTGGGCCTGGAACAGTGAAAAGGAGACAGAATGAGAAGGAGGGGAGGGGGTGGGGGGGTCCTTTCAGTCAGATGCCTGCCAGGCCTTAACGAAAGTACTTGTTTTTGGGGGGGGATGTGACATGGATTGGGGGAGGGACGAGCTCGGAGGAACACAGCTCTCCAGCAGGGATTATTACAAGGAAGTTTGCATAGTTAAACTGTATTTAATATTCTAAACAATCCTGTTTGCTTAGAATCTGTGCTCATTTCCACTGTGTTTAACTCTTGACCTCGATGTGGGGTTTAGTTTTCATGATATTTCTTCCGTGGCTGCAATAATGTTAATGCTGCATCGCTGCTAATTGGTGTGAAATCACCGCACGGTCTCTGTTCTCAGTTGAAATGTCGTACATGTGATATTTATGGCTTATTTTGGTTAGGAAAAACAGCAGAATACCTGCAGAGCAAACCGACGCAACAATTGCCAGCAATGTTCCACGTACTGGTGAAAAGCCCTCCGCAGCTTCGAGGACAATGCATGTGACGCAACAAGTAAATGACTCATTGCAAACTGCATCAACAACACTTAGTCGAGAGTGTCAGTCTTATCTGGATGTTAGAAAGCCTCTGGACAACAGCTGTAAGGGACGCTGCAGCGGCACGACTCCCATGCGTGTCAAAGCGGGGTATTACATTGTCGTTATAGTAGGATGTGACTTCAGGAAGACGTGTTTTCTGCAGAGAATGCGTGCAGAAAGTTTAAAACACACTAAGCTGATAGTTACAGGGCATGCACAGTGAAGAAATGCCTCCATTTAAAGGCCTAAAGTACATAAAGGGAAACAGTGAAGTGGGCCAACTTAAAAATATCTTACATTTCAGAGGGAAACTGGCCTCTAGGCCGTAAAATATAAGTCCTTGCAGGAAATATAACACACAATCAGCAGTAATAAGGTCACTTTAAAGTACACTGCCAAGACCCAGTGTAAGTGCTGCATAGTGTTTTCGACAAGCAGCTCCCATAAATCACTCAGAGTGAGAAAAGAGTGACTAATGTGTCTGAACTTTAAAAAATGAGAAGTTGTCAAACGCCTGTTGAGGGTGGGTGGCAGGGAGAAATGTATATCCCCAGAAAAAGAACAAAGAAGTAGTTAGTACTCCTTGAGAGGCCACTCGGAGGGAATATGGCGGTCTGGCAGTGCACAAGGAACTTTTACGCACGGCCGGAGTTTTTGTTTTTTTGCAGAGCGCGACAGAAACGAAGAAAAGACAATAAAACATCCAGAGGACAGGGACGGGAGGAGGAGGGGGGACTTACTGTTCTCGCACTCGGGGACAGCGAGCCGTTGGATAGGTATGGGTTGGTGAGGTCTGGGATCATGAGGAACGGGTAGCCAGGATAGTGAGGACTCTTAAAAAAGCCACCATCTTGCTGCCTTCTGAGTGCTGCAGGGACAGAGAAGAGTCAGGGTTAACGAAGGCGCACAACGACACATGATTAGCAGCTCAAGTACACAAAGTACTCGGGAGTGTTCTGTGTGTGTGCGTGTGTTTTACCTTCACTGAAGTAGTCCCTCGCTTTCTCGTAACTTTCTGTGTCGGGTCTGGTTTGGGGGCGCCTCTCTGCCTGCTGACAAGAGGGAGAATAAACACACGGAGGGGGAGAAACTGTTGAAACTTTCAAGCGCATTCAATCTTATTCCCTCTGCATGCTCGGAGCGCCGCGAGGGGATGTTTTGTTTTTTTGTTTGTTTTTTTAAAAAAAACGTGCAGCCCTGTATTTTTATTTTTCCTCACCTCTGAATCTGATGAGCTTTCCGACTCGTTCACTAAGGAGGATTTCACATCATCCAAATCCCTTTCCGCCGATACATTCTCGGATATCTTTTCCTCCTGCTCCCCTTCGTCTTTAAAAGAAATCATCTCATCGTTGGCCCCCAAATCGTCCCCGCCGCCTCCGTTCAACTGTGGCATGTTTGCAGAGACAGTGTCGAGGAGAGGAAGAAAGAAAGAAACAAAAAAAAAAAACAACAATCGCGAGAAGAATTGAGTTTGTTTTTTTTAATCAGGTCGGTGTAGTCCAAACGTGGAGTAGCGGGCTCGACTAACTACAAGAAAGTGTTCATGTTTCAAAACTCCCTTTTCATCCTCTGGTCGGGATCTCGTGGTCCATGACGAGCCTTGAAAATAAAAAATAATCCAGTTTTTTTTAAAAGTCACAACAGATATCGGTGGTGGATGTTTGGCGTCAGCGGCCGGATGCGCAGCAACTTGGCAAAGTTTCGCCTCCCTCGCAGCCTGTGGACAACTTGTGGCCCCTGTGCGCGTCTCCTTGTTGTGCTGCTGAGGAATGGGACCGTCTCTCCTCCTCCTACAGAGCCCGGGGACCACATAAACTACCAGTCCGAGCCGCCGAGAGGTTACTCAAGAGCAAGCAAACACGTCCGATTTCATCTCCCTAATAATCCATGTGTGAGAAAACAATGGCTGGAGTCAGAGAGAAAAAGAAGAAGGAGAAAGAAAAAAAAAAAAAACACGAGACGGGTCTGGCTGCAGTTTTTCCTCCACTTCTAACTCGCTCTCTGTGCCTCACACAGAAGGCGACGATTCGCTGACAAAGTTTAGAAAGTATATTTTTAAAAAAAAAGAGGAATTAATTTTAAAAAAGCCGATGCAAAAGTATAAAAAAAGAGAAAATGTTCAGCTGGACGTGCTCGCCCTTTCCCTCCACATTGCTGCCGGGGAATGCGCCCTGAAAACTACTTGGTCGTTCAAGTGGAAGAAAAGCGCAGCCCGTCCGTAGGGGAGGAGTCAGCGCTGAAAACCGACACTTCATTCAGCAGCATGGAGATCAGCTATTCTTCAACCTCAGGCCAGCACACCGAGCAGTGGACGGATCGTGCATGGAGGAATACACCAAACAAATATATTCATTACGCAGTTATTGCGATTATTATCAGAGCTGCAATCAATCGTCAAAAGTCAAAATTCTCTGATTTCAGCTTCTTAAATGTGAATATTTTCTGTTAAACCAAATGTCTTTTAATTGTGGGCAAAATAAGACATTTGAACGCATCATCTTGAACTTTGGGAAATCAACATTTTTTAAAGCCTATAAAATGTTGGCAGTTAAAGTTTGTGCAAACCACTGATACACTTGTAGGCTACATGTTTTATATCAGGTTCATGTCCTCACTTCTGGCCAGAAGGCTTCCAAGCCACTGACCACAGTTCAGGACTGTGTTTCAACGTTTGTAAACCACTGGATTTTATTAATGAGGCACCGCAGCATTTCAACATTTGTAAGCGTGACATTTTTACAGAGACTTCGGGACGACGTTTGTGGCTACAAAAAACATATTTTTTGACGGGGAGTCGGGACATCTCAAGCCATGTTTGCAGCTCACAATAAAAACACTGCCTGTAAGTTGATCGTGGTGAACTGTCATTATTGGGATAATTGTGACACAAGATAATCATGAATATCCTATGGTGTTTTCCTGACTTATTTTTGAATTGCCTAAGCCTTTCAACATGGCTGAAGGCACATTGTATCCCCCACAGAAACAAGTTAAAACAGATGTGTTACTGATTCCAAACTAAAGAACACCAGGGAGATGATTTATTTATCTTTTATTTGCTCTCATGATTTATGATGAGTTATTTAAGACTCTTTTATTGTTTTTCACTAAAAAAAAAGATGTGTGTCCTCTCTGATGCAATAAAAGTATTTGATTCCTAACAAAATGTAAGGTAAAGTGATTCCAGTATGTTTTAGTGCAATTTTAGTTTTATTTTATTTATTTTTTTCAGAATAATTTGATGATTATTGGGTTAATATCTTGAATCGCAGTTATGCTGGAGGGGGTCATCGTGACATGAATTGTTAATATCATCTCATGCCTACTTCAAACCATGCTTGTGGTGACCAAAACAGGTATTTTAAGCCAGAACATGATCTTTGCCGAACCCTAACCAAGTGGTCTTTATGCCTAAACCTAACCCGAGCGTAGGCACTGTTGTTACAACATAAACTTGAAAACTAAACTTAAAGAAAGTCGCAACATATCGGTGGTTTGCTGAAACGTGGTTGCCAACATTTATTCTGAATTTATCATCATTATTATTTTTAGGAACATCAGGAGCGATCCCTCCCACGAGCCTCGGTGGCCTGTGTGGGCCTGCTGTAAACGAGCATAAATGATGTGTTTCCCTAATTGAGTTTCATTAAAGTTGAGGAGCAGTCTATCATGTGGTGCCACCAGCTGATACCTCCAGCACCAGAGACCACACTGCCTCCATGTGTGTGGAAATGACAGACCGGGCTCCAGCAAGAAAGTCATAATTACACACTGCCATGTAAATTGCATGTCTGTGTGTCCTGAAACAATACGCTGGGAAAAGACAATAACACCTGGGATAAGCATGGCCCATTATGGCAAAACTATAGGCATGACAGAGGTAGGCAATAAGCCTCTGAACATCCAGGCCTCCTCTGACAGGACGAGCCCGGCTCACTTCTCTCTCTCTCTCTCTCTCTAGACTGAAAGACGTGCCCCCATTGTTGATTTGAGGAACAGGATTGGAGGCCCGGTTTGGCAAGCAGCCCTGAATGAACAAGGGAAGTGGTTACAACTTTTTTCTTTGTTCCTGCACATAAATCTTAAAGATGACTTGGAGAT
Source organism: Pagrus pagrus (assembly GCF_965226575.1). Classification (NCBI taxonomy): domain Eukaryota; kingdom Metazoa; phylum Chordata; class Actinopteri; order Spariformes; family Sparidae; genus Pagrus; species Pagrus pagrus. The sequence continues at coordinate 25,428,997 of NC_140192.1, read as the reverse complement.
GTGTTTTAAATGCATAACAAAGACATGAAGTGTTTGCTCACAGAGCACTGGCTGCATATGCATGGCCCTTATTATTCCACTAATAATCAGAAGAATACAAATGCCTCATGTAACCACCTCGATCGGAAGAGGTTAAGAGGCGTGGTGTAAAACTTTCATAATCTGCTCAATAGGAAAATGTTAGCGTCTAATAACCATGTAAAAGCTTCATCCGATCTTTCTCTCATTTCTTCCTGCACATGTTTGCCTCCCCTGGGGGCAACATTAGGTGATAATGACAGAAACGTGGCGGTAGCAAAACAGAGCTGGTCTGTGGCTGATACGTTTTGATGGAGGTCTTAAAAAATGCAAATATCGTTCCCAGGACCTGATGTGGGTCCATCTTAAAACTTGCACAAACGGGTGGAACGAAAAATGAATGAATTAATTGAATTTTCTCATAAGACGTGGACCTTCCAATTTTGTCCAGTGGCCACTCGCAGTATTGCAGCAACAAATTGTCCCTGCGGCCTAAAAAGCATTTTACCCACAGACCGCCATTATAAAAGAGACATCTGTGGAACTGTTGACGACATTTCAGACTGCGAACAAGGTCCATTATGATTATTTCTATTATGAATTTTTGCTCCGTGGAGGTTTTGTGCTACTTTCCTTGAGCTGAGAAAAGCAATTTAAAAATCTGTGATGTCATCACAATGTCAAGTCCTTGGGCTGAGCGTGAACTCGTGTTGGGCCAGCAGAATAAACTCCACTGAGCATATTCAGCGGGCTACATGAGCCGGAAGCTAGAATACTTTTTTGGTGCTCGCACCAGGCGAGCAAGTCTCATTGAAATGAATGGGCGTCATCTTTGGGTTCACTATGTAGCTGTATTTACAAATCGATGGCAGAACATGTTTCCGCATTTCAAAAACAGGCATATTCTGATAAAATTCTTTGGGGCATGTAAACGCGCATCTTATCACATCGCTTTACTGAGCAACCATGCAAATGGTTAAGAGTGAGAGTGATTTCAGTTGTCCGTGTAACCACAGAAACTAAAGGTGAGCCGTTTCGTTCTTTTTACAGCAATTCCTCACCACATCTCATCTCCACCTTCCTCAGTCCACATCCAATGGGCCTCAGACTTCTCTTTACTTCTGATGCAATTCGACAGGCTCTCCCTGTTTGAGAAAAGAAGTCATTGATGTTGTCGGCCGCGTGTCAGCAAGCTGAGGGTTGACTGACAATTCAGCAGTGTCTCCACGGGCCTCATTAGATCCTCACTCCTCCTGGGTGTTTGTGTGTGCGTGCACGTCCGTGTGTGTATTTGTATTCAGTTAAAAGCAATATATACGGTTGCATACTGCATCTTCTATGAATTGCACACAGGGTGGTTATGGATAGTGGGTTTCTTGTACACAGAAGTACACATGTTTGCACTTGCTTGCACACACACACAGGTGAACATTTGCCCTCAGGGTACATATCATTGTTTTTCTAGGCAACAGTATGGAGAGAATGCGAGACAAGGCATTTTTCCAAATGATGCTCAGACAAGATTATTTTGTTTTTGCTCATCCAGATTTATGACGCAACCCCTGAGTTTCACTCTGAACTAAGATGTTTATTTTCCTGTATACAAAGCCAGCACAAAGCAGAGAAAATACTATTTTATTTTATTTTTTTACCACATGTCAGAGATGTAATGGACTGTGCATGTCCCAGCAGGTGTAATTACAAATATTCAGTGCTCATGCACCATAGCCTCATGAATGATTAATAAAGAAATCAAATATTAAAACAAGTCAACACAGAAAAATAATAATGACGTGCATAAGCAGTTGCTGAACAGGAATATCTCTTAAATACTGACACTTCTCATACACGCATAAGTTTCAGCAGGGTGTTATTAAGCCCGCTTGGCATGCAGTGAGTGGACTGTTGTTCACGGTGAGCTGTAGCAGCACAGTGAGACATAACACTAACGTGATAAATAAAAAAAATACAGTGTATCTGAGATGTTTTTTTCCAATGTGAGAAAGCCACGATTTCACAAACAAAAGGACGTCTATTGTTTCAAAATGGCGGCAGGCGTGGAAATGAGGCACATTAATTGGTTGCTTTTAGCTTTGCTTGAAAAACACAATTATTGTTGTTGTATTTTGTGGAAACAATCCCTCATATATAATTACTGACTGATACAGCTCAGGTATCTTTTATGTGTTTTGCGCCTGTGCGAAGCCCCTCACACTGATTTATTCATCAAAGCAGCTGACAATCGAGCATTTGAAGAAAAATTAATATCCTCGCAGCTGCAACACGATTTTTTTTATCTCCTTTTTATATTTACCTATGTCTCCTTCCCTTCTCTCTATGACTGCCTTGTTAAAGCGGGATCGGTTCTAACTGGGAGCTGATGAGGGGTCAGGAGAGATGCGAACAGCCACAATCTTAGCCTGGGGGCAGATCGACTGGTGGCCAGAAAATTTATTCAGAGGGTGCTGTCCCTGCATCTGCCTTACTTTGAAGTTGCTCTCTCAACTCTGGCTTGTCGTACGTGACTGTGTGTTCATCATTCCCCCCCTCTACCCGCTAAAGAGAGTGCGAAAAAAAAAGCAGAGATGGAGCACTCATGTGTGTCGATACCCATGTATGTGTTTCTCCTCTCAGAGTGTGTGTGTGTGTGTTTGTGTGTGTGTGTGTGCGTGTGTGTGTGCGTGTGTGTGTGTGTGTGTGTGTGTGTGTGTTTGAGTGGAAGAGAGAAGGCAGGAGAGGGAGGAGAGGCAGAGGGAGAGATGCTGCGTGCCAATCCATACTCGCTTTGGAGAATTCAAGGTCATTCTTTCATGTTTTGCCAACCATCGGTCAATCAGTTTCCAATCAAAGCGGTGCTTAATTCAGCAGTAATTCCCATCCCTGCATCACGTTCTCGCCCCACTGTTTCAGAGGTGTTAAAGCATTTCCCTTGTCTTCCCTCTGATCTGCTGCAGTGTGTCCAACATGTCTTGCCAGGCCAATCCCGCCCTGTCAGCCTCTCTAATGATACTAGTTAAAGTGTGTGGAGGACATGTCAGATCACACAATGTGCTACTGCTGCTTCCATCCATCTCACTTCAGAAGACTTAGGTTTCACTTTATTGTCTTTGAAGCGTAACCAAGTCATGTTCTTTTATTAATCCAACCAGCCCTCCAGAACGTCTCCATTGGCGTTTGGAGAACTTTGAATTTTGTGAGTTGGAGCGCAAAAAATGACATAACAAATATGGAATGATGATGATAGATAGATAGACAGATAGATAGATAGATAGATAGATTGATAGATAGATAGAATCTGCAACGAGATGAGGAGGGAGAGACATTCCCCTCCCCAGACTCCATTATAAAATCGCTCAATTTTGTGCGAGTTGTCAAGATAGGCGTAACTTACACTTTGCGAAGCTGTGTCTATGACAAATTCTTAATTATTTGGGCCTTCTTGTAAATTCGGCAAATGTTATACAAAGTTATTTCTTCCCTTGTATAAAAAAACATACTGCTGCTTCCATCTATCTCACTTCAGGAGATTTAGGTTTCACTTTATTTATTTTACAGCGTAACCAAGTTGTATCATGTTCTATTATTAATCCAACGAGCCCTCCAGAATGCGGTTTTGTAGAAGTCTTGTGTGATGGAGCCAAGACAAATATGAAATGATTATAATAGATGTGGCCTCATATCTTTATATATATGATGCAAAAGATGTTTTATTTACAGTCACAGTTGGGGGTGCTGAGAGATCAGGCCATATAATGACGTCATAGTAAATGGTGTGCAACTTCTAGTTACTAACAAAAATGTTTTACAGCAGACAGCCAACACCAACATACAATAGACCCTATTCACACAACGGCCATTTTCCTCTGGTGTCGTGCTCAGCTTGAATGCTGGGGTAATGTTATGTTGCTGTGTTGCAGGTCATATAAACGTGGGGAATCTGACAAATTGTCATCATTTCATCACTTACCAGTTAGCTCAGAAATGGCTGAATGCTAACTTATCAATATGCTGTTTTACCTTGAAAAATGGCGCAATGTCCCTCCAGATTCTCACTATCCATCGTCTTTTCGGTACCACGGTTGAATTTCCCACCCTGAGCGTGACGTCAGAGGAAAATGGCCGCCGTGTGAATATGGTCAGTAGGTCAAATCAGCCACAGCAACTGCAGTCGACAACAGCAAGCACATGAAGAGGTAAAGAAACTCCCCAGACTCCCTTATAAAATCATTCAAGTTTGTGAGTTGTTGAGTGAGTAGAAACTTTACAAACTTTATGAAACACTGTTTATGACCAATTCCTGATTACTTGGGCCTTCTCGTAATTTCGGCAAATGTTATACATAAATAGGATTATACATAATGCATATCTGCCTGTTTGTCACTGTTAACAGAGACTCCATTCTGCAGTGTAGGTCATACACTGGACTGATACACTGAACCACTGTCGATTAGGCTTCATTGTCAAAGAAAGTTTTTAGAACATGTGGACAGCCCATTGAAGGTTTTTATAACACCTGGTTTTTTTGCTGCAGCCCCCTCAACACTCCTACTTCACCTGTCCTTGTTTATATATTAAAAAAAAAGACTGATTCAAGATTTTCTGATCCTTCAATGATTCATCCATGATGTTTTTTTAGACACCCTGAATGCATTTTCCCTCATATGACCCCATTATACAAACATCAAGTGTGTACCAACTTTCTTTCAGACATTACAGAGGGATCAACAGATTAAAGAGCCCAAACATTAGTCTTTTCAACCAAAGGGCAGGATCCCTCGCAGATGAACTTACACAACTGGTTTGCATCACCGCTGTGCCATATTAGCTCACCTCCTCAGTCATCACACTAAGTCTGGATGGGAGTGGCTCATGCAATCATGGATCTCACAAAAATAACCTCATATCCGTTTTAATCCACAGAAAAGGTCCCCTTTCCAGGCTGGTATGGGCGTATATGGCATTTAAGACTGCGAGGATATGATTAGATGACAGTTTTTACAGCCTGAAGGGTGTAACTGAAACACTAAACTGTGCACTGAAGTGAAAAGAAAAGAGGAGAGAAGAAACGAGAGAAATGTTTTATTCCTGCCTTTCTCCATCTCTCTGGTGTTCTGTTGCATTTGGAGTATCCTTTTCCCAAAGCCTCCTGTTTGTCTTGTGCAGAAAAATCACTGAGTTACAACATTAATCAACACATGTCTGTCCAGTGCCTCAGACAGACTGCAGTAAAGATAATGAATGAATGTGTGAATGAATGAATTAACTGATATTCCGTAGCAACACGCTTATCAATGCTGCCTGTCCAAAGAGTATAACATTAAAAGACTTGAAAGACATCAAACATGTCCATGTCCTCCGGAGTGGATTTACATGGCCGCTAAGAAGTGCTCGCCTCTTTACTGAAATACATGTTCATGTTTTTCTGTATTGCAGAGGATGCTTTTAAGGAGCATTATTTCTGAGAACTTCAAAGCCTGCCAAAAGCACTCTCTTTTTGGAGTGTGCAGCAGCTTGAAAAAGTACTTATATTTTCCAAATGGACAGGAAGAGGCCCTCACTGGTATTGAGGTGATGCTAATGCAGTGTGGCGCTAGTATTTCAGTGTAACTCGGTTTACAGCACAAAAATACAGCCTGTATTAAACGCCATTAACTTTTTACAGGCTTGAATTTATATTAACTTTAATTTCCTGTAATTTTAATTACAACAAGACAAATATACTCTTTATTTTTTGCTGTGTCTATATGGAAATCTGTCTTTTATGGCTTAAGGAAAAAAACAAGCCAAGCCAACAATGCCAACAGGTCCTCATGGACACTATTAACTATGCGTGGCTGTGACTGCTATAATTGTCCACAAAACCTGAGTCAGACTTTATCCAGATGCTGCACCCAGGCTTTCTGCTATCGCCTGGCTTTATTGATCCAGTTAACATTATAGCTCACAAGGTCAGAGTCTTCAACTGTCTGTGTTTTCTCAGCTGAGGACGCACCGCGCCGCTCCTCCGAGGATTGGAGATTCTTTCCTGTGATGAAAACCCTGCCCAAGTGAGAGGCTGTTGACTTTATTTAATATGTCCGCCAGATTTTTACGAGCATTACGCAAATGAAATGGTTTGCATTATGCGTGAACCATACATTCCGCAGAGGCATGCATGGCTGCAGACAGCTGGAAGTAACTTGAGCCTCTCGGTCACTTATCAGCCCTGGCATCCCTGCCATTTCCCATAGCCATCTTCAAGCCAGAAGAATCCAGCCATTGTTTTCATCTCTGTGGGCCCTGTGTTAACTCAGCAGTGCCTGGCTGATTGTTGCAGAGATATTAAAGAAAATGGTAGATTTGTCTTTGTCCATATAACCCTGTCTTGTGACATCCAAGCTTTGTGTGTGTGTGTGTGTGTGTGTGTGTGTGTGTGTGTGTGTGTGTGGGTTGAGGGGGTTCTACTTGATGCAGTTGTAGAGTGCAGCTGCACCTGCCCTGTATGTCAACAACAGGGTCTGGAGCAGACACTCAAGAAGAGAGGTGGCTTTCACACCACTGGCCTCAGTGAAGCTGCTTACTTTCCAAAGACAACAATGACCACGCTGCTCTGCTGCGCCACGGAGCTTTTAGGCTCTATAGGCTTGGCGCCTGGTCTGTGTGTCCTCGAGATTATCTCCCGACTGAGCCCTCTACATACAAGCTTATTGGACTTCCTCATGTCCCCTTGTTTTCGTGGCTCTAAAGTTTCCAGGATGCTTTTTGACTGTCTGTTTTACACATAGAGACAGGATCCCCCGTGGGGGTTGTTAGGAGGTTACAGGGGGGTAGTAAAGAGGTCAGGGAGAAACTGTCAGTCTATTTCCTTTCTCTGGCCTTGGGAAACTGCACCACAAGTCTTCTGCATATTTTTAGCGTCCTTGCTGGCTTTTGTCTGTGTGTATCCACAGGAGATGATAAAGTTATTCCAAGTCCATGAGGACTTTTGTTTTTCACATGGATTACTTATTATTAGTCTTTCTGAAGGATTCTCTCTCGCTACAGAACGACCATGTCCACTGCACATTTAGAATAATGCACAGGGTCTGGAAACCATCATGTTTATGTGTCGGTGTGTAAATCTTTCGTCCGCAGAATTACTGCACAACCCTCTGCTGGTGGATGCCTCATACTTGAACGTCTACAGCTGGTAGTGTGTGCACAATCATGGGAGGGGGAGTTGCTGTTGAGGAAAATATGTGTATGTGTTGCATTTCTTAACACTTTAAATTGATTTTTTTGACAAACTGAGTAATGAGGAGATTGAGATCTATCATGTTCAACTAGATTTGGTTTTAAAGGAGACATATTATGCTCATTTTCAGGTTCATCATTTTCTTTTTGGGTTACTTCTCATATAGGTTTACATGCTCTAATGCTCAAAAAACAGTTTTCTCATACAGCCTAGTGCTGCTGTCTGTAACGCTCTGTTTGAGCTCCTGTCGCTGCAGTCGCATTTTTCGTCAAATATTCTAGTACTGAAGAGGGGAGCTGCTGCAGCAGCCATGTCGAGCTTATGACAGAGGAACCTTTGTGATGTCATGAAGTCACAGAGTTAAAGGCGGGACTACTGACGAGGTGTTTTAGGAACAGCGTTTTCTGTTGGAAAGAGGATCTTCTGTTGGTACAGCCTCTCAAGTTCTTCTTGTAATAGGTCTCCTTTAAATTATGTGATGCATTTCAGTTATTTTCAACATTTCGTACAGGCTGTGCTATGGGGAAAAAATAGTGTTCTTATTTCTAAGCTGTTAGGGAGTAGATACTCTCTTGAAAGTGAAAATCTATTTACCCGGTACTTCAAATCCTGTTGCAGTAAAATAATTGCCATGTTTTGTTGTAAACTGATGTGCCGGCAGTGTAATCTTAGCAGGGAACCTGCATCTGAACTCACTGAAAGTGGGCATGATTGTAGAGGAGTGTTTGTCAAGAAATGGCATGAGATGAGTCTGATAATTAAGCACAGCACAAAACCCAGCTCCCTCAATTCTTTGGTGAACTTTGTCCTAAGGTTAGGGAAGGTATCGAGTGATCGCATTCAGTCAAGGGAGTGAGCTCTCATAAACCTGCCAGGCAGTCACACTCATTTACCTTCAGACATTATTTACAGGGAATCACATGAACAGTGCCACAGCCCAGATAATATTGCTCACAGACACGTCTTACCTGCTGCACCACATTTCTTCTTGCGTTATCTCGCGGTGCATCAACTCTCCATCTGTCTGCCTCGCTCTCTTTGACCTTCTTGTGTGAATGACTGACTGCTGGTGTGCGTTCGTTAAAATAGCTCGTGTGTGTGAAATAATAGCAGCCCTTTTTTTTAAACTACTGTACATGCTCGACTGCAGACTTTACATCATCTTTAAGCCGCCCTTTGTGTTCGGGCGACAGTCGCTATTTGTGTAGCCCTGCGCCTCGACATCATACAGTAGGTGCGAGTACAGTGTGCCTTCGGAAATAGAGTGTTGTGAGAAGAGAGCGCTTAGTTGTGAGAAAAAAACCGAGCTACTGTAAAAGTCCTCCGAGTGAAGAAAACCACCTTGAAGATATTACATGTGCACCGAGAGCAAGTTTAACCACATTAAAATTATCTTAACCAGACGTTCTAATTCCACAATACAATTATCACTCACTGAATAGGAAGGCACATGCCAATAAAAATAAGTCATTTCTGTTTTGCTCTGGCCCACCTCTCAATAATGCTCGACTCTGCAGCTGCACCGTGCTGTGGAAAACAAACAGTGCAGTGCAGCTGGGCTCCTCAAGACAGCGAAAGGGGAATTTTAATCCCATTTTTTTTTTTCTTTGGCACCAGTCAGATTTATTTGGTCATAAAGAAAGGAACAGCACCCCACCATCTGAGAAGGATTGGGAAGTGAGAACGCAAATTATGCCAGAACCCTACTTGCAGACTTAGAAACACAACAGGCCAGGAAATGAATCCCCAACAGGTCAAAGTGCTCAAAGCACACAGGAGTCTAATTAACTCAGATAGTGACACATTACTGGGATACCTGGACAGCCCCCTTCAGCCTGTCACACTTAGAGGGAACACTAAGAGCAGACTAAATATGCTGCAGTGCAGATTTTTACAGTGATATCATTCACAGTAACAGTTTTATCACCATGAGACACAACAGCCAAAGGCGAAGCTACACGTGTCTCTCGTCCATTCCCTGCAGCGTGGTCTGAAAACAAACTATCCAGAGAGCCTCAAACCATTTCCAGCTGTCACGTCCCCGCTCCAGTAAAACTCCTAACCTGATATGACAGGGCAAGACGAGGTGAGGGTCAGGCCTGCAGGAAGATTCATGACATGTAACTCAAACTATGAGCATATATTCATAATTGCCTGTGGTTGAAAAGTGAAGATGGCCATGTGCTGCGCCTATTGTCTCTCACGTTACCTTTATTAACTTCTCATCTTACATAAGACACTGCGAGTCTTCATACATACCAAAACGAACAATGAAATACCACAATTATTCAGTGGTGGAATGCAACAAGTAACTTACTCATGTAGTACTGTACATGTTGTTTTGATATTGTATACTTCCTCCTTTATCTTTCACAGGGAAACATTGTACTTTACTCCATTGCAGCACATTTATTTGACTGTTGTAGTTTCAATTTTCTGGTCAACATTTTGAATACTAAAAACCTCCACATAATAAAATATGGCACATTATTACAGATTAAACTACTCAACACCACATAACACAATAGAAATATTCAAAACAGTCAATTCTAGTTCCACAGTAATTAAATTAGAATATAATGTGTACACATTCAACAGATTCTTTTGTTTCTGGCCACCTGATGAATGTAAATCCAACCTTTACTTATTCACTTTAACTTTATTTTGCTCTGGTTTTGGTCTCTATTGACTCCCGAGACAAATATCAAACTCTTACGCTGCTAAATGCCGCCATTTTGTTCAACGGATAGTTGCTAACTGGACAGCTACTCAAACTCTAGCTGCATAAAGTCACAGGGAATGCAGATTCCAGTGATAGTTCTCTAGAGGTTTAGCACTATACGCTGCCCTTTTCACATTTTCACATTGTGGTATGGTTAGTTAATGCATTGGTATCATAAAAAAATATGAATAATTGCTGCTTTTAGTAAGACTTTGAATGAAGGATAATACTTTTTTGTAATCAAATTTTTATTTTTTAATTATAGAGGTTAGGTTGAGTGTGACAGCAAATCATGAGTCTCTACATACATTTATAATATTAGACATTGTACTCTTTGTTTTCCCACATGTTTTTATGACATTCATCAGTTAACTGACAGACGGGCTCTTATTTGCCCCTCCAGTCTTAAAAGTTTCCCCTCCTTCCTGCCCCCACCCTGAATGACACATGGTTAAGACAACTGCAAAACAATAAGACATGAAAAAAGACTTATCTATACATATATACATACATATACACTTAGTGTTGTAAAAAGTACCCAGAAGTCATACTTGAGTAAAAGCAAAGAAAGTGTGTTCAAATGTTATTTATGGTCAAAGTGACAGTACCAATACAAAGCGTACTTGAGTAAAAATCTTGAAGTATCTGATATTAAATGTACTTCAGTATCAAAAGATTTACAGGCTGATTGTCCATTTAAATTAATTTAAAAATGCATTACTTTGGCTCTGATGCAATCTGCAATGTAACTAGCAACTAAAATGATCAAATAAATGTAGTGAGTAAAAAGTACAATATTCTCCTGTATTGGAGTGGAAGTATGTAGTTGCAGAAAATGGAAATACTCAAGTCAACCTTAAAATAATAATAAACTGAAGTACTTGAGTAACTGTACTTAGTTACAGTCCATCACTGCTTATACATACATTGAAATACATACAATAAATGATATATATATAATTATAAGAATTAGGTACATAGATCTATAAATGAAACAGCGATTACACATGTCACAAACAATGTACGTAGCCCATCCCTTTGTAATGTTATGAACTTTTCTGTACAGTCACCGCCATTATTCCACATCTGGGTTAGATAACATGATCTGATTTTTTCCGGTGTCTCCAGTATTTCCCTTCACACTACTGGTTCCAGCTAAAGAGAGTTCCAGACAGATAGAGTCTAATAATAAGAGCATTTATTTTGAAATCTTAAATGTATGAGGAGGCTTCCACCTTAACGCTAACAACTATACAGGATACTACTTGAGGTATCTTTAAACTGTTGTTGGTATTTTTACTAAAGTAAAAGATGTGAATACTTTTTCTCTGTTGCTTCACCATCCACCAAATATGCAAGTAAATAATTTAGTTAAATGTTTTACCTCTGAATGTGAGAAACAGATCATCTGTTTGCACTCGAGCTTCATCGAATGTGATGCAATACATAGATGAAAATAATATTAGTTTAGGGAGGAATAAACATAAAGGATCAGAGCATTTTTGTTGCTGTCGAGGTGCTGTGGACATTGATTCCATCAGTATTAGGCAGATAAAATCCAGTGCAACAAGCATCTGGAATATTGTTCAAAGCTCCAGTTAGCTTAGCCCCATAAAAAAGATAAATGTGTCCCCGTGAATGTCTAGAGAATAGCATGTCTACTCATTCCATTCCTCTGGTACACTGAGGCACAGGACAGACTGCAGGCCCTAAAGCTCTTCGGTTCAAGTGCAATAAAAAAAAAAAAACAAGACTATTTCTCAAAAGCCTTAAAAAATTAACCTCACAGGACATTATTGCACACCAAAACTGTGATTGAGTTTGTATGCCATTTTAAAATAGGTGCAAGAAGTTTCCATTTTGGCATCTTGGTGCTTCTGTTTGAATATTATAAACATCTGCTGTTATGAGGCGACATATTTAATCGGGCAGCAAAAACAGCATTTATATGAGTGTTTATTTGCTCGGCTGTTTAAAAGGTCACTGCAATCAGAAGCACGTATCTGCGCCATAGTCTCAGTCTCAGTGTCTGTGGTTAAAATATAACATTTGTGTGGTGAGACTGGTCCAATACAACCACTCCTTTCTGAGCTGTTTCTTTCTTTAATGATATGCCTTACCCTCTGTTAGCTGCTCGGATTGAATTTCCCATTTTTTTGTATGGGAAAGCTTGTGGCCCTCCATTAAAGATATGCAAAGAACGCACGCAAGGAACAGAGCTCTACAGAGGCAATCAGGATGTTCAATATGAAATAGTCAGTCGGAGCATTGTCTTGGTTCCATTTCCTGAAACTCTTGATAGTGACTGGGATCTCCAATGAAAGACGGCGTGACAAGAGCGAGGAAAAAAGTGGCAATTTTAATGTTTTGTTTTTTAAGGGGTGCATTCGTGGAGGAGGAGAGGGGGTTAGCTCTTTATCATGCCTCACTATCCAACCTCTTACCTCCCCTTTTGGGCCTTTAGGAGCATCCTGTGACCCCCGACCTCTTGGACAATAGAGGCCAGGACGTTTCCCAGTGAGCAGCGATGGAGCCAACAACAGGAACATGAGGGGTGCTCCTGGGAAACAAACTGTTTATTGTGCAGCAGGATGGACAGCCCCCCCGTGTCCCCGTCACTTGCTTTCGCACACAATCACAGACACTAACTACACACCTCTGCACAGGAAAGTCCTGTCAAACGACAGGTGGCAGCTTTAATGCCTCTGGACCGAATAGCAACATTAAGCTTCAGGTCTGAGGAGAGGGTGTGCATGTGTGTGTGAGTGTGTATGCTTGGCTGCAGCAAAAGTGCAAAGAGCATATTTCCTTTTCTACGCAGTTCACACAATATGAAGATATGCTGTGACTTTTACTTCTTTTATTTGTTTCACATGAATCGACCGTCTGTCACAGCCTGTAGAAAACATGTACAAATTGTTTCAGCTGTTAGTTTCTCCATCATGTCTGCACTGGCAGATGATAAGTTTATATTTAGTCAGACTTTCTATTTGATAACAGTACCAGGTCGTTTGTTGGTGCTGCCACTGCCTGTCTGTTTCAGAGGAAATCCCTCCTTTGTCTCTCAAGGAAGCTCAGCAAACTCGGAAAACCTGAAATTGTCATCAGAACTCAAACAGCTGGAACACATTTGATTACGACGAGTCACCGCTAAATGTATTAGTCAACACTCCAGACTAGTTATTACCTCGGCTCGGGAGACTACTCATTGCAAGAGCAGCACAGTAAAACCGTTTCCAGAGCTGTCAATCACCGTGCCAGAACTGTGCTGCAACACAGAGACACAGGGGGCTCTGGGGATTGCTCTTTAAGTGCTTAACCCCAAAGGATTACTGGTTCTTTATGACTATATGGGTGGTTTGTGCCTGTGCTCCACATGATGCACATCTGATAAGGGTGGATCAGAGGTGACAGACACAGGGGACGGGATCTGAGCTCATTCTCTTCGCCCTCTCTGGAGAGACATTAAATCCTGATAATCAGAGAAGAGTTGGAAAAAAAAAAACCTAAATCATTTTAGAGATTATGAATCCATAACTCATGCTTGCTGTTGTAATAATAACAGTGTTTGGTGATATTATTTTGATCCAAATGTGGAATGCAAAGTATGTTTGGACAAGAACTTTACATAAGTGCAGTTTGAGGCTCTGCTTTTACCTGCACTTTCACATTTTATGAGACTTGTTTCTTTTCTTTTAGCACATTTTAGAGGCAAATCATCCACATTTACTTCACCTCACAGGGCTCCAGGGTGCCACTATTTTGGTCGCACATGCGCTCAAAGATTTATCACGTGCAACTAAACATTTTCATTGGTTGCATCAGTGCGCCTGATATTCAGAAAGCACTTTAAACATCATCACTTTTAAACTTATCATAATTTCTTGTTGCGTGTGCTGCGATTTCAATGAAGAAAAACACTTAGCTTCTTCTTGTTCTGTTTACAACCATTTACATGAGTTGTTATATAAAGAAAGAAATTAAATTGAAATGGTTTTTTATTCCGGTTGCACCCTGAATTATTTGCTTTAACCAGCGTAAAAAGTTAGTCTGGAGACACATTTCTACAATAGCTAAATGTACATTCTCAATAAGGATGGTACATGCAAAACATATGATAAGTTCTAAATTGTTTAAACTATCTAATATATGTTTTAAACAATAATGGCAACACTTTGGAAGGGAACATTCTTCAAAATTATTTTTTATATTTTTGATCCTAAAAACTCCCAGCCTCTGACTTTTAACACGTCTGCTCTCTGAAAACACTAAAATGAAGTATGATTTTTGTACCATAGGACCCCTGCTTGTAAATGAGGCATCCCGTAACCGGCTTGGCAATTAAGCCAAACATAAAACCTGCAGAGTTCCCTACAGCCACAGCTACAGCATATAATGTCTTTTAATAAGCACATCCTTGAAGCCGTAAATGTTTATATGACTGCATCATTTAAGCCGTGAAAGCCAAAAACAACATGCAGTCACCAGCTTGTTTTAATACCCCAAACAGGAGAAGAAGCTACAGAAGGATCTTATAATGGACTTTTAGTTATTGATCCAAGTTGTGAAGCTCACAAATACCGATACAAGAAAGCAGAGGAAGATTTCAGGGATGATTCAGAGATTTTTTTCTAGGTCAAAGGCCACCTCAACACTGACAAGCAAAATCAAATCACAGCTAAGGAAATGAGCCATGAAACGCTGATTGCTCCATACATAATGACCCTTTTTTCCAGTTGCTTAGCTCAAGAATTATTTGATTGTGCAGAGTGCTGACTTCACTGCAAACATGAGCAGTGCTTGCACATATTGCCTGAGTGTATAATCAAATCAAGACCATTGATACAAGGAGTGAACAAATATCTCTTAGTATGTGGGAACAATGGATCTTTGTTCCATAAGAGAGCCCTCAGAAAGCTAATACACTGACCGAAGGTAGAACACCTCTGGGGACTGTGAGCCCGGCTTGTGCTCGGCATTAATTGGTTGCGCTTTTATTGGATAATTCAGACATTAGCGAGATCCATTTAAGTTAATTTTGAAAATGACAGTGAGCATATGTGCTTTGTCGTGGCAACCATGGGAAAAGTGCCACAGATAGGAAAACGCTTAAACTCAGACGCAGCTTTGGCGTAATTGGCCACAATAAGTGGAATGCTTTCTGTTATACAATAGAACTTGTACTTATGATGATTCATGTGACCAAAAGAGATGGATCACTGGAGTCTGCTGAGTCCAGGGTTTCAAATAACAAGACTATAGGCTATAGTCCTCATGAGACAGGTCAGCTAAGCTCCTACCCCCACCCATATCATCCCAGTTGTGACACATTCACACCTTAGCTCATACATCATTCAGAACTTAGGGCACCAGTCATGTAACTAAAAACTGAACTTCTGGATATAGGTGGGAAATTCCCCATACAGGTCAGTGATATGTCGCCTGATAGAAACAAAGACATTACTTGCTTATTGCTTCAAAAGTTTACAAGGTAGCATCAGGCTGTAACTGAAGGGCTCACTCGTGTGTCAGCAACAAACCCTATAGGTTTAAAAGTACACAGTAGCAAGAAAACCAATGTGATTTGAGATTTCAGAGGAAACTACAGTGGGTGACTGTGGGAGGCTTTGTGAACTGAGGCTTCAAGCCAACAAAGTGTGGGCTTGACTGTGTCTGAAAACCTCATGCTGATAAATGGCCTCTCCAAGTAGACAAACTCAGACCACAAGGCCCCTGCTGCACAAGACCCAAACTGCTACCTCTGCTGCTGGCTGAATCTGATTACAGGCAGGCCCTGAGGACAGGCAGGTCATTGAGAGCACAGGGATGAGCAAACAATAAGATATTATCTGAAGGAATCTTCAGCTTTCCAAAGGAAAATGGTCCCTCTCAGTGTCACATTGACGATAGGATCCTCAACCTGACACTGAATCAGCCATTTAAGAAGAATGAACACTGCGACCCATTCATACATACTCACTAAAATAATGAGAGCTCTTTTTTCACTCTTGTTAAGACATATAAAGGGAAGCTCATGAGGCTTTGCGAGACAAGGCTGTGCAGAAACCGGAGCATGCAGCTGACTCGGATGAATATGCCTTTACAATGATTGGGTATTGAATGAACAATTCTATAGTCTTTTTCTTTATTCTTGTGTTCGTGTACATAATGCACGTGTTTGGCTTCATTGTACTTTGCTGCTCCATTGTCATGCTACATTGCACTTGAACAAATTAATTTGTAAACAAAACTTTTCAGTAAATTAATTGATTCTGAGCATGCAACATTCAACGTGATGAATGACAAATGTAAATATTGCAAAAACATTTTCCTGTTGAAGTTATGCCTAATCTATTCTAGCCATGTCTTTCCTGTGTGTGTTTTGCTCTTTTCAAATAGTGACATCTTGTGGACACCTGGCCTCAGTCATTGTGTTAAAGACTGTATATATAAATATATAGCCAAATAGCCATTTATTACCCTTACGTTATACCATTGCCTTCCTATGTATGTTACTACTGCTGTGAACTTGATGATTAGGATGATGTTTCATTGATCAAAATAAGAATCACTTCAATACAATTACAATAAAAAACTTGATTGAAAGCAGCATGTAATAAAGTGGCAAACAGAAGTGACAGAATTGGTAGCTGCAGCCAAAATAGAAGTAGGCATCCAACAATATCTAGGAAGCAGTTGTGTGGAATTTTGGTTCAGAGCATGACATCATGATAAAATTGAATTTTCAAGATTCAAGATTAATTTAATTGTCATTATGCCACACAAGATTGTATGACGAAATGTCAGTTCTAGTTCCCAGAGCTGCACATACAAATAAACAAAAACTATACAATTATAGACCTAGTTGTATATTCTATAACTATAGTTTTGATCAAAAAGTGGGTCATATGCAGTTTTTGATGAAATAATTATTGTGATGATTTGCAGTAATTATTAATAGTAGTTAGAATTCGATTTTTTTAAGTAGACCATGTCAAAACTGTCAATAATAATAATAATAATAATAATAATAATAATAATAATAATAATAATAATCAAAATGTATTTTGAACTACAACTATGGGAGATGAAATTGTCGATCACGATGTCACAAAAGTCTCGCGATATTACCACAACCTGATTGCCAGGCACGAAGAGGAGCAGCGATGAGAGGAGAGAGCAAAATATCTCGGTTGTTCTGTAGCGCTAGCTAAAGAAAAAAAACAAAACAAGATTTAACATACAGTTTCTCGCCTAGGTTGAACAAGAGACCAAAATCCCCAAGCCTGTTATATGTTAGACGTAATTTCTTGATAAAACGTGAAGTGAGATTTGGAAGTACGTGGCCAAAGAAGCCAAATTGTATGTGTGAAGTGCTAACTGTTAGCTGACAGGCTACCTAGCTTAGCCATTGATGCAATGGCGTTGAAGAGAATTCAGAAGGTGAGTATGTGTTTTTTCTTTCATGTGCTAACCATACCTTCTTGTAGACATATTTCTCTGGGTGTGGAATCCTCTGGGAAGATCATACCAGTGTGTACCCATTTATGTAGCTCGACTTAGCCTTACTTTCCTGCTTTTTGTGCTCCTTTATAAAATAATTCATAGACAAAGACGAGCTAACAACTGGTGGCCCTGTTGGTGCATTGCTACAGTAACGTTAGCTATCAGTAACCATTCAAACAGCGCCATTATTCTGACAGCTATGTTTTGTTTGTGTTTAGCATTTCGTCTCTCTTTCTGACTCTTTACCAGTAAGGAACTTCAGTAAAGGTGGCTAGCGTTAACTAATAAGCTAAACAAGTCATTTCGTCGCAGTGCAGCGCTACGCTAGCAGCTAGCTAACGTTGCTTTGGTTTGACCGTTTGACATGTACAGGATTGGCTTTTCATTTCTGAGCTTGTCAGTTGTCTTTATCCGTGTGTTTGGTCACTAAGAGTTTGGCTGTCGGTGTGTTTAGTCGCTGAATGACAGCTGCTTGCTGGTTGCCAAAATTGAATCCTAGTGTCAGTGTTGCCATATATGGAATGGTAAATGGGGCACTGGAGCAGGCCACGGTGTGTATTTATATAACAGAATAGATACGCTTCCTTTCAAGAGATGTTAAATAACAGGCTTTATTTTATATTTAACCAACTGTTGTTTTCCCGTCAGTGCCGGTATGTAATGGGGTTTTGCCATAGCGTTTACAGTCATTGTTGATGTAATAACCAGGATTTTACATACTAGTTTCAAGCATAACATATTTGTGTCTTTCTTTTGAGTTTTGTTACCCCCGTAGTCAACATCCATGGGCTGAATTACACTGTTGACAGAAATGTTTATGATGTCATCTGTCTCATAACTAACATGTACATGTCAGCAGCCCTGGATCATGACTGCATAGCAAACATGGCTGCCAATAAAACCTAGTAGTAATGACAACATGGCTAAAATGTATGGTTGAACCCCTCAAAAGGTTAAGTTGGCCCTCTTTACATAAAGCCAGACAGCTGTAGCCATGCTTTTCTCTTAATCCCTCAGGATAAGTGGAAGTTATTTCCAAATAAACGTAATTCATCCATTGCCCTGATGTTGAGGCAAAGGATGTTAATGATTAATAAGTAACTGATCAATCGCAGTTGACAATGTACCCAATTAAAAATGTATTAGCCAACAATCAGAAAGAGACACAAAAACACTAAAAAGTCTCTTGTTACAAATTACAAATACTTTCTTATCAAATCTATCAAAATAAAACTGGTATGAGAACATGTATTTAGATAAAATAAAATGAAGTAAAGTAAAATACATTTTGATTTAAAAATGATACCAAAGGACAAACTTAACAGATTGATATTATATTTTAATCATTTAGTAGCCTAAGTGTAAGGTTGACATTTTTTATGCCAGTTGTTGAATGGGGAAAAAAAATAATGGCATAATTCAAAATGATGCCATTATTTTCTGTTATTTAGTTATCATTCAAGTAACTTGGTGTTTACTTTATCTGTTTTGTTTTTAGCTATGTGTAGCCTTCTCTGACCTTGGATTGAACATGGATCATGTCAGTGGTTGTTTTCTAGTGGAAAAATGTCCAACATATTTCATATATTATTAATGGTTAACTGATAATCGATTGTTAAGGCAGACAACTATTAACTAAAGAAATAGCTTTAAATTTGCATCCCTGTGAATGTATACCTATTTTAAATACAATGTGATTGTCTTGCCTTTAGGAACTGTCTGACCTGCAGAGGGACCCACCTGCTCAGTGCTCCGCTGGACCAGTTGGAGATGATTGTAAGTAGTTAGAAAATTGCTGCATCAGTGTCAGCCTGAATATTTTTCACATCATTAGATTACATCAGCAGAGAGTATGCCATTGTGTGTCAGAAGTTTGCATCCAAATGTTTATACTAATGCATCATTAATTGTTTTTCCCCAGTGTTTCATTGGCAGGCAACAATAATGGGTCCGGTAAGTAACACTGTAACTCAACCTAATTGATGTATGATTGAAATAAGCATAAAAAACAATAAACTTGCTGTCAACAAACTTATCTTGCTTCTATTTTTACTTCCACAGAGTGACAGCCCATATCAGAGTGGAGTGTTTTTCCTCACCATTCACTTCCCAACAGATTACCCCTTCAAACCACCCAAAGTGAGTCAGGGTCTGCTTTGTGTGTCACCTAATAACAAACATTCCTCAACTCACTTCTCATTCGTTTATTTTTACTGTGGTAACGTTAATTGGCTTCACTGGAAAATTTCAGCATTCTTTCCCTCTTTTGTCACAGGTTGCATTCACAACGAAAATTTACCACCCTAATATCAACAGCAATGGAAGTATTTGTCTGGATATACTGAGATCACAGTGGTCACCTGCTCTTACAGTATCAAAAGGTAAGGGATTATACAAGATTCACACTAGAGCTGAAATTGTATTTATTATAACAGTTGTGAATGTTAACAAAGATGCACATTATCATATCCCTGACTCTGTCACAGTAAAATGTGATTCAGTCATTTTTAGTTATGAGCTACACCTAGGTTTGACAGGTCAAATCAAGTTTGACTGCATAGACAGTTGTATCACTGCAATTTGCAATTCTGATTATGAAAGCTGAATATAAAGTGCTATTTTGTTGAAAGTATGTGACATTTTTTTGGGAAAATCATACCTTACACTATCTTGTGGACTACTAGATTGTATCCTGACTGAAGTCCAGGGCTCTTGTATCCCTGCAGGTGCTGTTTCGTTTACTTCCCCAGTGATAAAATACTGTATATGTCAGATAATTGAATTTCTTGCCACATTGCAGTATCAAAAGAACAGACTCTCAAGTAGTGTTGTCCAACAGACTGATTTTCCAATACACATTGATTCTAAATATTTGTCTGAAATTTACTTATTATTTACTTATTTTGTACTAGCTGCACTTTCTCACTCTTTTCTTGAATACTGGTAGTCATTTTTTTCGACCTTGCAATACGAGGTTGCTGGTCTTGTGTGATATGTAATGTTTACTACAGTCATTTTGCTGTGTCAAATTCCAGTACCATGACAACACTACTCTCAGGTACTTTGTACAGATCATTTTGATTCTGGTAGCCTTTACCGTTTCCTCCTGGTATTGATTTTCCTCCTGTTGAAAGCAGGCAGAGCAGGTTTGTATAATGTCAAAAGGTGATGCTGACACATTCCCTCCATTTGCACAATCCAACTTTCTCCCAGCTGATGTCAGTCTTCAACCTTGTGTCTCAAATCAGGTGTTAAGACCAAATTTGAAATACCATTTTGAATCAGGTCCATGGCATTAAGTGTCATGTTTATAGGAAAAAAGGCACAAAACATATTGAGATTGGCTTTTGTCAATTTTGCTCCGCCATATTTTCCTGTCCTGAGCATGTCAGGAAATGTACTGAAATGAGACTATGTAGACAAAAAACAACTACTAATGTGATTGTCATGAAATGGTTAAATTATCATACATTATGGCAATTTTGGCATTATTGATCATGCATCCTAAAGAAGGCAAAATTACCATACAATTACCATAATGATTGTACATCTGGCAACCCTGCTAATCAAGGCTATGGCCGATTAATCCCCTCTCATTGTCACATTGAGTTAATTGTAAACTTCTTTCTGAATTATTCTTCCACAGTATTATTGTCTATCTGCTCTCTTCTTTGTGACCCAAACCCGGATGACCCACTGGTACCAGAGATCGCACATACATACAAGGCTGACAGGGAAAGGTGAGTGCAAAGCAATAATATGACTTACCACGTCATCCAAGTTTGCTCACTAGTGTTTTTGAAGATGAAGTTAACCTGAAACCTTTTCTGAACAATGTGTTTTACAGGTACAACAAATTGGCAAGAGATTGGACACAGAAGTATGCAATGTGAGAATGCCAGGGAGATCAAAATACAATTAAGAACAAAAGAAACACGTTTGATTTGTAACTTGAGGCAAATGAGCAACAGAGGGAAAAAAACTAGACAACAGCCCATCTTTTGGAGGAGGAAGCGATACAATGAGGTACAGTGCCACCTGGCTTTCCATGTGCTGAGCTGCTACCATGTGCTGTCCTTCATGACTTGTATGGATCTGCTGAGCAGGACCTGATGGACTCCTTAAAGCACTCCCATATGGAATACCGGAAACTCTTCACAGTTCATACCGCCACACTCAGACTTTAAACTGTTACTCCTGCTATTGTGATTATCACTAGCATTGTTGCTATTCATACGCATCATTTTCACTGTCCATGATTCATATCATTGTGCTACTCAGAAAATGTTTGATTTAATTTAGGAGATTGGTTGTCCCTTCATGTTCAGAGGTACTGTCTGTGTCCCACTGGATTTCTTGTTATTACTGTATTTCCATGTATTTAGTGGCCTTTCTGTGTTGTTCTTTTCGGTAAATGTGCAATTGAGGCAGAATGTTCCCTGTCCAACACAAAATGGTGCAGTGCCATTACCAGCAGCTGATCTGTTGGCACACACTGTCTCTACCCCGAAACAATGTGAAAGATATAAAGAGTCACTTCAAATTGCATCAGTATTTAGAGGTTTTGAAGACACTGGAAAGATGCTCTTAGGAGCCAGCGGGCCCTGGTCTCACTAGGGTGAATGTCAACTTCCATTTTTCTCACTCATGTTGTCATTGCCCTAATATCCTGTATAAGTAACCACCCATGGCTGGTGTCCATAGTGCACAAAATACTACTGTTGTTTGACTTGTTACTTGTTGTGTAGCTATGAACATAGCTACTCTTTGGCCCATAGCTAAGCTGTGTGCCACTTCCTCAGTACAGTTACTCAGGTATCTAACCAACTCATCAGCCTTTACATGCAGTGACCCATGGTGAGAAAAATGACCAGGGCTCATACGATCAGGCTTCTAAAAAATGGTACTTATCTAAGTTCACTGTTTAGTTCACATAAAAGAAAAGATTACACTTCCTGAAGAGGCAAAATGATCAAAGCACTCCTGAAAGTCCTTTATGCATATAGGCTCTGATGTCCTGTAGTTCACAAAAATATGCTGTCCCAGAAGTACTGTCATTTCTTCACAGAGAGGATTTTTTTTTTTCGTCATTGTCCCTCTCCAGTTCTACTCGTCAACATTTCAATTTATTTTCAGAAGACATCTGCATGTGAACAGCTTTTAAATGACGCTGTTGAACATGCTACTGTTTCTCTAAAATGAAATGGCCTTTGGTTACAGCTAGTGTCACTTAGTATACTCAAAATGGGAACTTAAACATTCTTGACATTTTGCAGAACCTAGTCAATTCAAGTCATGTGCATCCTGTTACTTAAGGTGAATAAATACAGCAATTGCCATGACAATGTAATCTGCTTTAAATATCAGGTGATGTTCAGTTTGTCAACATTTCTTATATTCATGATCAGGTCTACAAACACGTTTTGTTTGGGGATTAATAATCCACACTGACAGTAAAACAGGTAGTCTGGGTGATACATTTGTGACCTTTTGTATTGTATCTTTGAAAGCTTTAGGTTTAGGCATTTTTTTTTTTCCATTAATGTCACCAGAATTGAACATGATTGTGATGTGTCATGATGTAATATTAGTTTTAATATAATCCATTGTGACCGTTGGATAAAGTAGTTAGGAAATGCTATAATTTTGTTTTATTTTTTATCTTGGCTCATAATGTGCTGATGCTGCCAATATAAAGGGAATTATTTGATATTATAACGGGATACATTTTGTTATTGAGACATTATTGAGTGGATTCACCCAGAAAGGTTCATAGTAAAGCATGAAAAATTTTAGAAGCTTTGATTGTAGAAATAACACCACAGTTTAGGCACCAAATATAGATTTGCATCATTGTTAGCTGCTGTAGAGAAAATTATTAAAACAAGTTGTCCTGAAATACAGTATATACTAAAAGGTTTAAAAAATGTATACTCAAAACGCAGTGAAAAGTCCCTCTGCTGCCAGACCACAATTGAAAATGACTTGTGTGTTATAGTACTAGTTAAAACTTTGTGTGCATTGTTGTTTGTTCATCGGGCTATTTATTTATTTGAAAGCTGAGTATCTTCCAACTGTACGATTGAATGCCACCTCAATTCATCACACGAGTGATGTGACATTGACTTCCTATGTCCAGTGTGCTCAGTAGAGTTTATATAGGCAGCTTGGCATGCTTTGCACTCTGGAGAACCTTCTCACAGCCATTTGCCAGATATCAGGGATTTCGTTACAATTCATTTGCCTAACACCTCTGACTAAAATTTTAGCCTTAACCCTCATTTGTGTATATATACAGAGAGAACATTGTCATGAACTGTAAATTTGCTATCAGGGCTGTATCCCCGAAATGGGCGATTCACTTCATCAGTAGACATGAAATCCTGCTTGAACAGCACCAATATTTTTGTTGAAAATTTCAGCCTGGCTTTCTCTGAATGCAGGACCAGCCTTCATGCATCTTAAAATTTGAAATATGTGTGCTTGAACTGCCACCATGAACCTCCACATGTCCTCACATAGCCTACACAAGATAACTATTGACCGTGTCATAACATATGAATAAAACTCATCTTGGTTTCCTGTTGTCTGCAGTCATTTTTTGTGCGTCTTTACAATAAGTAAAAAGTTTGAGCCATAATTATAATTAAAGGCTGAGCTGATGTCAGAAAAAAATGCTCTAAATAATAAGTGAAAATGTTGATATACTGTACCTGTGAGCACATGCCTACATAACCAGAAATAATGCTCTAAATATTCAGAAAAATGTGGGAATGTTGTACCTAGGAGCGCTGAACATCAGGGGGCGTTTGAGTCGACAATATCTCATGCGAGGTTTTGCGGAGATCTTTGCACAGAGCGATCTTTATCTCGACATCGCTTTGCTAAAGTGGAAATTTGGCTCTGATTGATGATATTTAAAGCTGGGTCATCAAAAATAATAGATGAGTTTGTAAAAGCTAAAAAAGCGAACTAACTCCGCGCTTTCGGAGTGTCACGGTGAAAAATATGCAGCGCTCCATGGAGCTGAGACGTAGCCACTAGCTGAACTAGCTTCCTGTGCGGCTGAAAGTCAGCAGCATCATCGCCACTCCTCCCAGTAGGAAGGGCGCATCCCGGATAGCTAGCTGGCTAGCTGTACTCAGCACAACGATGGCAGTTAACCTCAGCAAAAATGGCCCTGCATTAACAGCTGCATTCAAAGAAGTGGTAGATGAAAAATCAAGTACCAACTGGTAAGGAGCAGCATTTAAAAACGGGTAGCCCTGTGTGGGAGGTGTTATGTTAGCTGCAGTTTTGGCTAGCACTGAGCCAGTCGTCACCCTAACGTTAACTACATAAACTTAACCTTAGACTTAATGGTACTTTGTTTACCACACCAGACATTTTAATTAGTAAATTAGCGATAACGTAAGATGAAGTCGGCTTTGTTTATATGGGAGCTTGCTCACATTTACCGAGAGTCTGACGTGTATTAACGCTTGAAGATGAGCTAACTGAACAGCTAGTAACATTGTTAATTAGCTAGATACACTCACCAACTAACCAACAGGCTAAGTTAAACACTTCACCGTTATGCTTTGCATGTGTTTTTGGCAATATTTTGACACGCTTGACTGGCAAAATTTGAATGAGCAAGTTGCTCGCTACCTCACCTACTTCCTGGTACGATATCAGAAGTTAGCTAAATATGGATAAGATGAGAAAGTCAAATCTAGGAACTTCCTCTATGCGTCGCCTAACGCCACAGTGTCTGTTGGAGTGTCTGTGATGCCTGGAGGTTAAAATGACCTGTTGATGACAGCTTCTGTGTTTAATGATGACCTGATATAATTAATCCCTGGCAGGAATTGCCCAGGGACTCCTGCTGGTCCCACACTCAGCCTGAAACAATCTCTTCCGTGAACGTTTGCCACCCTTTTCTCAGTTTGAGCTATTTAAGTCAGCCACCGCCCTGTAATATCACAACTTGCTGGTATCGTAGTTTTTCTGAAATGGTGCTGACAGCAAAAAGTAAAGATGTTTACGTAGAATAAAGAAGTGATCATTCACGGCCTAGTTTCAGTGTGAGTAAGTTCCACTTACCTGGCCCTGAGAGTATGCACTGAATACAGGGTACCGAGCAAGCAAATACAGTTAAGGCCACTGAACCTTGTTTTCCAGGCCTCATTTTATTTTTACAAACATTAAAACACACTGATCTGAAATTGTCATTCCAAGTAGAGATGTAATAGGTACTGTAATATGCAAGGTGATCATCATGTCATGGCTGCATGACAATAATATGAGCAGATCTTCTGTATTGGAGCACAGCAAGTTTTAATTGTTTTGTGTCTCAATCATTTAGCATCAATGGTTTTCTATTAAATGGGACCTAAAGGTGCAGATAATATTTGCAATCTTAATTAAATCTTCTCCATTAAATTAGGGCTCCCATTCATTGATTCATCTGCAGATTCTCTATTAATTGATGAGTTATCTTGACTGTAAAACATCTGAAAATAATTAAAAATGCCCACCACGGTTTCACAGAGCCCAAGGTGACATTTTTAAATGTCTTGTTTTATCAGTTTACTATCATATGCATCAAAGAGAAGGATTAAATCTGTTCATTTGAGAAGCGGGAACCAGCAGGTTTGAAAAACTGACTGAAATGATTAATCAAGTATTAAAAATAGGTGCAGATTAACTTTCTGGCGATAGACTAATGGTCTCGGCTCTATGTTTATTTATAGCTTTATCCCTGCCTCATCTCCTTATTCCCAGCAATGACTCCTGAGCACAGTGATATAACAATAAAGGCTACAAGATGTCCTTAAAGTATTGTTTATACTTTCCTGAACAACTAACCTAAACCCGACACAAGAAAGACACTCTCGTAAGTGTGTCAGCATAATGTTTTGATTAATATGATTATAATATCTAGTATTTACTTTATATTCAGGGTCTAAAAAAATAATCTCAACCCGATATAATACCCACTGTTAAACATAACCATACATCAAGGAGACAGACTGTATTTCAACTAAAAGAGCACAGAAGCTAAGACTTTTTCAAATTCCTTAATGCTAATGAAATGGCAGAGAAAAGGTGGTGAAATGTGCCTTTCCTGCAGGAAATAGTTGGTTATTAACGAGGGATTCAGTTTGTATAGGGCTGCAATCTTCACTTATTTTTATTGGGCATGTACTACGTAAGAAAAGTTGGTCTGCCTGTAAAAGCTCCTGACATGACTGATTTAAAATGGGATTACTCTCTACATATATCTACACTAGCCCACTTCCTCTGAGTGAAATGTACCCTGTTGGAGGGTGAAGGAGCTTAAAATGGGTTTACAAAACATCCATTGTTTTGTTTAGTGTGAAATGGTGCACATCAACTTCTGGAACAAACTCTTTTCTGTCTGTCAGTGTGATCTGTGTTGCTGGTATTTTAATATCTTTAATCTGTTGTTTTCCACAGGGCCTTGTTCACCTATGAGGGAAACAGTAATGATATCCGTCTGGCAGAAAAAGGGGGTGAGTAGATATTGCATTTTTTTATGATGGCAACACGATATTATCAAATGTGTGCAGGAATTTCATTGTCAGCAGCATACAGCTGCAGCACTGGAACATCGGCACAAAAGGATTGCGTGCCTCTGCTTTCTCACCCCATCATTTGTCGAGGGAAAAATGTCAGCCGTTACACAACCGACCACAGTAATTTGACTTTTCCACAATGTTTATGTTTCAGATGGAGGACTGGAGGAGTTGGTTGAGGAACTGAACAGTGGAAAAGTGATGTATGCTTTCTGCAGGGTCCAGGATCCCAATTCTGGTCTACCCAAATATGTCCTCATCAACTGGGTTTGTGCTTCATTTAACTATTGTGCATTGGTTTGTCCTCTTTGTAGTGGTCATCTTTGAACTGTTGAACAATCCTTTGTGTTGCAGACTGGAGAAGGAGTGAAGGACGCCAGGAAAGGAATATGTGCAAATCATGTCAGCTCCATGGCCAATTTTCTTAAGGTAACACTTTACTTGTATTTTGGTCTAGTTTAAATATGCATTTGGATTTCTACTACACACTCTGTGCTTACAGAGGAGTTTAATGTGTTTGCTATTGATGGCTTTGAGTAGCACTTACAATACTTCAAAGCATGCTGCAGGCAAAGCTTTGCCTTTTATCATACGGGAAAAAAACACGTGCGAACCAACTGCTGGGTGGTGCATGCACAAATCAAGATAAGTGCAAGTGTTGCTCTATTTGTGTGAGCATTAAAATGAACTTTCGTGCTGTTTCAGGGGGCCCACGTCACAGTAAACGCCAGAGCAGAGGAGGACGTGGAACCCGAGGCGATCATGCAAAAGGTGGCCAAAGCCTCAGGAGCGAACTACAACTTCCACAAAGAATCCTCCAGCCGCTTCCAGGACAGCGGTCCTCAGGGTCCTGTGGTATGCAGCGCATGCAGTTCCTGCTTATGCCCTCCTGTTTGTTTGTGCTTCATGCTAGAAAGATAAGCGGAGCGCAAGATCTTAAGTAGGCTTCTTAATCTCCAAATGTGGATACATTTAAAGTGTTTGTGTTTTTTCCTCTTTGTTATGGCCTTTCTTCCACACACAGACATTTCTAGCTCTGACAACAATTGTTCAAACCAACTCTCCAAAGCAGAATTGGAAAATGCCGACCTCCAAGAACAACCTTACCCCAGTGACTTTAGTTTATTTTGTTTGTCTATAATCATGCTCTCTTTTATGAGAGAAAGCAACCGTTCATTCATATCTGATAATTGGTTGATAAAAAAAAAATCAAAAGAAGACACACTGTATTAATTACACACATCATGTCTTCATACTTTAATGGAATATACAGTATATTTCATCAGTTAGAGAGAAGCTATCATTTTCACCCATTTAATGATTAATGACTGAATAGCAAGTAGTGCGAAATGGAGCTTTTCCATACACATCTGCTGGCTCAGCTTGACTCAGTTTGACTTGGCACATGATTCCAGCGCAGCAGGGATTTGCATTTCAACAACAACATGGCTACCTGTTTGACGGTGTGTCTTTAGTTGATGATGCACTTGTCTTGAGAAATGGTTGAAGGAGCGGCTCTAAATACTCTTCCTCCCTGCAGTACTTTCAAAGAATAGCTGCTAACAAAGATCCAAGAATTCAGTGATTAACATGTGTATTTCTCATAAATTTTCACAATAAAAGTCCTCCCTAATTTAGTTATTTGAGCTTTTTTATTATGAAGCAGCAAAATCAGGAAATGTTGGGTTTTCACCAGCAGTCACTTATCAGGAATCGTGAAACGTCTGAAAGCGAACATGATGAAACTGTACTTTCAGGGACGCAGGAGAGAAACTAAACTTCAAACCACAGAGATTCAGTTAGAAGCTACAAAATTACTGGGAGCTGGTCCATTGTGGGCACAGCCTGGCTCAACTCAGCACAGTTAAACTGGTAACGAGAAAGCAAATCACCATGGCACGGTTTCACTCAGTGCGGCCAAAAATTACGGTGTAAAGCCCCAAAAGGCACAAATGTATTAGGATGAGTAACAACATGCTAACAAACTGCTAACTGGTATTTGGATCCAACCATTTTTGGTCTGTTTCTGTGTATCAATAAATGGTCTTTTTTTCTTCATGTAGGGCTCAGTGTACCAGAAGACCAACGCTATGTCTGAAATCAGGAAGACCAACAAAGACAACTTCTGGGCTCAGGCAGAGGTAGGCTCCTGAACTCTTTGCTGACTTCAACTTTACCATAAGTAACTGCAAAAAAGTTTTTTTTTTATTTATTTAAGATTTCTTAAAATCACCAACCTCCCTCAGTATCGCAAGAGTTAGCACTTTTGAAACATTTGACAAATATCGCCATGTATTTGTAAATCTTGTATAAAAATCCCAGGCAGGCAGTTTTTATGCATCATGAATGTAACCGTAGTCAGCGAAAGCATTGTTGTAGCTCTGTCCTTTGTTTGCAATTTTGGCTCATCACCATACTGTCACAGATGCACCCAGAAAGTGGTGCTCATTGCTTGCACTTTTCTTAGAAAAACTATTTTGTAACCAAGCTTATTAATGACAGTAGTATTTGCAAAACAGTCAAACCAACACTGACCATGTCGGTGTGTTCGGCCTTTAGAAAGAGGAGGAGAAACGTCGCCAGGAGGAGCGACGCAAGGCCGATGAGGAGCGCCAGAAGCTGGAGAAAGATAGGAAAGACAGAGAGGCCAAGGAGGCACTGCAGAGGGACAAGAGGGACAAGGAGAGAGCCACTCAAATTGACCAACAAAAGTAGGTAGCAACTGACGGAAATTCACACGGTTGAGACCGGTTTCCAGTTGCAGCTGGTGATAGTCGTCTCAAATTTCATTTGTTTAATAGGAAGTACCAGCAGCAGGTGGAGGCTGAGAGTAAAGAGCAGGAGAAACAACGTTGGGTGAGTGTCTCGCTGTCCCATCAGCTGACTAGATTACACCTTAAGTCAATGGGTTTCAGTGTGAAGGCAAACGGATCAGATGCCGAAATCGGTATGAATGTGGATTTGTGTAAAATGTACTTTTATATCGAGTGTTACCCACTTTTCTATGATTATGTTGATAGTTAAACAAGTCTGGGTAGCACTCACCACTTGTAAACACTTAAGTCAGGGAGGTAGCTAACGTCAGCAGTACCAACATTGATATGACACCATCAGGAGGAGCAGGAGGAGACCCAGGCAGCCCAGAAGAAAGCAGTCAACAGAGGTGAATCTGTGGAAAAGGTCAACGTGAGTTCCCCTACCGAAAGTGCTCTCCTCTGGTCAAACTTCTTCTTCATGCTTCTCTCCAAACTATTGATTTTTTTCTTACCCTTTCAAGCTCAGCGTAACATCTTCCAGTCTTTACTGCATGATCTCTCCTCTCTCTATGATCATTTACAGACATCAGTTCTGTAGCTGCTCTCTCAGTCAGTCACTACATTATTAATAAGCCACGGCTGTCTTATGCTTATTGTGCGTATTATTTGTTTCCCTACATCTAGGAGGCGGCGTCTCTCATTTCTCAGCGTGCTCTAAACCCCAGAGAGATGTTCAAGCAGAGAGAGAGAGGAATAACTCCAAGTGACTCCGACGTGCCCTCTGCAGCCCCTGCTAGCCCCCAGCCAGGTATCACTGTGACCTCGCCATATACATCTGTTTGCTTTAAATGTCCCTCCTGCAATACTGCAAAGCTCTGTTAGCCTCGCTGTCAGGTAGCGGTAGGTGCAAACTGGATTTTTTTCTAGTGGAGATGGTCTCCCACTGCTGTCTTTGTTAGAGCTTTAACTTTCCATCAGACTGTCTACTGGTCTCATAGTCATAAATAACACTGTGTCTCCATTATGGTGTCTTCTCTACTTCTGCTCAACCTCTCTGCACTTCTCTCTCGTCCATTGTTTTTGGCATGTTTTGGGGGTTTCCATGTGTCTCCGCTCAGGGCGTCTGCAAAGCCCTTTTCTGTCTAAGACAGTGTATGAAAGTGAGCGACCCAGCTCACCTCAGCGCCAAGCTTCTCCTGTGCCTGCAGGCTCCGCCTCTCCTGTCCGTGCCACAGGTGTGAGCTTAAAAACACACACACACTCAAAGAATCCATACACATCTTATTGGGTTCCAGTCTCATACTCATACTGAAAGCTGCATGCTTCATTTCTCATTGTTGATTCTGTGTGTCATCATCTTCATAATCCTCAAAATCATCATGAGTCATGCTTCCATTGAGTGTATTTTCTGTTTCCTAAGAAACTCCCAGATAATTAGTTTGTTATTCCATAAGTAAAATGTGGCCCTCCTGTCTGGTGGTGTTCATCCTGTGTGGACTTGTGAACGTGTTCCTCTGTGTACATTGCATGTCTGTGCTTGTGTTTTGGGTGATAAGAGCCTGATGAGGCTGATGGGCAGTCCAGGTGTGAGTATGATGAGCAGGAGACAACACCCGAGGAGCCGCTGAAAGGTGGGGCCCATTTCACACAAGAAGTTAACCCTTTACACACCACCTTCCCAACCCTTCCATCTGCTTCTCATTAAAATGCTGTTATAATTTGTTATGAGCACTTATTAATCCCTGCTGCCAAATCGGGCTGTCAGGATCCGCTGCTGCCACCTGCTGGCAGAGAGACGGACCAGACGCAGTCACACTGATGGTAATCTGTCTTTACAGAGGAAGCACCAGCTGCCAACTCCTACGTCCAAGAGCCGGCTTATGAAGAGCCAGCTCATGAAGAGCCAGCTCATGAAGAGCCAGCTCAGGTAGTTGTTTACTTCCCTTCAGCAGGAAATGCTTTGACTATTTTTTTCCACCATGTAAAAAATTCTGAAGCAACTTAATCTTATTTCAGCCGCAGGTGGTGGAGGAGAATAACTATGAGGCGCCTGCTGAGGAGACATCAGACAAAGGCATCTGTGCCAGAGCCTTATATGACTACCAGGCTGGTGAGTTTTTTTTTTTTGTCCTACACCATAAAAGCACAATGGTCAGTCAAGTAATTGTCACAAGGATTAAAGAGGAACACAACACACCATTTAGCCTCAATGTGCCCACTTCACGAATTCAAAAGATGCATTCAGACCCACAGTCTCAAACAAGAAGTATATCTAGTGCTATGTTCCACGAAAGTCATACTCCTTTCCCACTGGACATGGACACCCACTTACCTCTGTCGTATAAATAGTTTTCTGTCCAATCAAGCAGTGCTTACACATCGATTAGCTGGTGTTTCAATCTGAAAGAGAGACTGAGGTAAAAGGTTAGCGTGTCACAATCTCCAAATCTACAATTCAATTTGACTTTCAATTTTAAGGTCATTTTTGATTCATTTTGATGTTAAATACTACCAGTAAACTAGTTGTGTCGTTTTTTTCTCTTTCGCTCTCTCTCTTAAGATGTGTGCCATATACGCACAAGAAGTTATGGGTGGAAAGAAATTTAAAGCCCATTTCAAATTATTTTCAACTTAGATCTGAATCATCCTACAAAGTATCACAGAAGTAATCAGCATAACATTGTCACTGGCTTCCACAAGTGCATTTGTGACATTGAATGTGACACAAAAACATAAAAATATGAAAAGCAAACTTACCTACTGGCAAAATGAAAGGAGTCAATCACCTAATTAGAGTAGGTTTACCCATGTTTAAAAAAAACCTGCATATACACACTAACGTTGGTGTAAAAATGATTAAATAATAGTATTGTTTGCTTGTTTGTAATGTTTGCAGAGTTGTTATTATAGTCTAATGAACTTTTTCTTAAAAGTCCAACAATGATCATAAAGTGTGCTCATCATAAAGCAACTTTGCTGACTTTCATGAGACTCTGCTCCTCTCCTTCAGCTGACGACACGGAGATCTCCTTCGATCCTGACGAGATCATCACCGGGATCGAGATGATAGACGAGGGCTGGTGGCGAGGCTACAGCCCAGGCGGCAGCTTTGGAATGTTCCCGGCCAATTACGTGGAGCTCATCTAGCCCAACGCAGCTCTCCACACCCCCACCACCCCAGATTATCGCACTGGCAGCCCTGGCAGAGGACCTCTGCAGTAAAACAACACACAGCAAAGTCAGCACCTCGCACACAAGTGAGCTGAACAGGCTGGAACGGAGCAAACCATCCTCCACATCATGGACCAATGAACGGATGGTAATCGAGGGCCAGAAGTTTTTTGAAATCTCTCCTCATTTCAAGAAAGCAATTCCATTAAATTGTTGATGTTGTGAGCAAATGATGGCATAGTTTAGGGATTTGTGAAGACCCATAGGCCGACCAAAACTCCCTCCCACTCGCCCCAATAATACATCTCTTTACCTATAAATGTGATGCAGTAAAATATCAGCCTTTGTTAAGTCTTCAATTCAATTGTGAGTATTAACAGCACTTCTTGTTAGCATTCCTTACAAAGTGACTTTGGTTCTATTTCAGGTATAATTTTGTTGTATTTGTAGCAAATGCTCCTGTACATTTCAGGATTTAAAAAAAAAAAAAATCAAAGATGGTGGTACCGGCTACAGTATAATCTTTTGCCTTTGCTTTTGCCTTTCTTTACCGGCAGACTGAATTTTCCTGTGTTTTTTTATGTGATTGAACTTACATCCTGTGTGAATTTCAAACCATGTTTTACTGATCTGACTGTGGTTGAAGTGAATATTTAAAAACGAAAAAAACAACAACAGATGTTTGCTGTGCTGTGGGTGGCTGATCTTAGTGGGGGGGAATGCATAAAACGGTTCAGTTCCCTTTAACTGTGAGTATAGAACAGTTGTTTTTCATTTCAAGTCTTTAATCATCTGAACCAGATTATTTCAACATATTTAACTTTTCAGGGACGAGCTGAAGAGAAGAAATCACATTTCTACGTTATTTTTCTTTTTTTGGATCTCGCTGGTCTGAGGTTGATTTCTCTGATAATTAATATGTGGTATTATGGTGCCATAATGAGGGGAAGTGAGTGCAGCGATTGGTGGCATTTTAATCAAACATTTGAGCAGTTTGACAGCAGAAGTTCGCGGTTTTTATCATGGAACAAAATTCTTGCTCTTTCAGGCTTTTAGGTCAGTCGACAAAAAGGAAAAATGAATCGATCGTGAATAGAAAAGGGCATCGTGTATCCAACGCATTATTCATGTTTTTGTTTTTCCAGAGTCTATTGTAATGCACAGACAGTCTTCATAATAAAATAAATAAACAAGCTGTGTCGTCATATCACTTCTTTCACAGGCTGCAGACGTTTTAGAACAGTTAGAAATAACAGAACACCATGAGGGATTTTCAGAGGTCTAACAGGAACTCAGACGTATACACAGACTCAGTATGTGCTCTACAATCGGTTTCCTGGAATGAGGCAACAGCTGGGGAATTCACCTCTAATGCATAGGTTTCATTTTCACACGAAAAATTTGATTTTACTTCTCCCACATCCTTCAGTTAAATCTTTGTTCGGCTGAATTGCAAATGATTTGCCCTGCAGAATTCAGTTAGATTTTTTAAATAAATTCAAAATATTTTCCCCTCATACATGTCATATTTTTGGTCCATATACTTGCATGTCTGACAGATCATACGTGAAGTTTGATTTCCACTGTGTGTTAAAGGTGCAATACGTAAGAATTTGCCACCTTTTGATTTCATACTCAAAACAAACAGAGTAACCGCTAACTGCAGCTGCCCTGTCAGTTAGCCGTGCAGCTAGTGATTAGGACTGGGAGCTCAGGGACTAAGGACCACCTTGCCTGAGTTTCTGACTTGGAATTCCGACAGTTTGTTTTTTGGTTTTTGGTTTTTTTTGCGTTTCAAGTGCAATGGAACGCAGCATTGATGTGCTAGTCAGCACAGAAGCTTCGGACCGTGACGGGGCTAACTGGTTAGTATGCTAATTTCAGCAGATATGCTGCAACTTAATACATAGACATAGTCCTGCTATTTATTCACATTCTTTTGATCATTTTAGTTGATTTTTGAATGTTTTCAACTAAAATTCTTACACATTGACATTTGTCACAAAACGCAAATCTTTTATTGTGCAAAATCACACTTTTCTGCTAAATATTGCTCCAGAAGAAGAAACAAACTTTAACATTTTAGGTCATATTGTTGAAAAAATGTCGCTTTAATAGTTCAATGAATAGTTCAAAATAGTTTAATGTCCCGCTCCTGTGAAATGGAACTGTACAATACTTCCCCACCTGTAAACTGTCATGGAAAATGTCTTTAAATGTATATATATATATACTAAGATTGTTCCAGGTAACCCAGTTTCATGATGAACTCCTCTCACACCTACACCATCTAGAAACTATAGATAAAAATATGAACTCCCACTTATATCTGCAAGTTATATCAGTTTACACCTCTGCCTTTAATGATTGTAGATAAACTTCTGTGAGTTTGTTTGCATCCTACAACCCGTTTATTGTGGAAAACCCTGCTCTGCACATAGTTTGTGACAGTTTCTCACCATGACTTGAATGTTACATGTTTGCATTGTGTTCCCAGGATAGTGACTCACTTCAGATAGGAAATCTTTTCTGTGTTGGATTCACAATATTTTCTCCACACCCTCTCATTTACATTGCGCTGCCCTCACCTCAACCTCGTATGTTCGTGTCAGTGAAAGTCTGAAATGAATCGCTGGGGATTTTTTTCAGTCTCACAAGCCATGTTTTTGCTCATCGCATTTGTTGTCAGCTGCAGGAGACGGAAGAGTTCTGCAAAACATATTGTCAGATTTAAATGGAATTAAAATACATTTCCTATAAAGCCTCAAGTATGACATAAACAATGAATGCATAACAGTTCAAATCTCACCACACGCCTGCTCTCTGCAGGTAATTCCTGCATCAAGAGTTTGTTTCTCACACTCTGTGTCTACATTTGAGTGGTGAATCAGACATCTAATCTAGATTAAATGCTTTATTGCTCAACTAAGTAAATACTCATTGGTAACCAGGTGTTATTTACATATCTGTTTTAATATCTTGTTTCTGTCTGAGTCAATTTCTTCATTTGAGATATGTGAATATCACATTTCTTCCATTTTTGCAGAGAGCCTTGTTGATCACAATTTCTCAAAAAGCAAAACAAAAACTTTTTTTTTTTTTCAAACCCCAGAAAAAAATCCCGCTGAGACTTGGACAGTCTGCAGATATTTGGTTATTTTGACATTTAAATGTTAATCATTTTTGAAATGTCACACTCTATCCGCACCAGATGGGGGAATAGGGCATCCCCCTTTGAAACAGATCAAAAACATGCGGAGGAAATGTGGATAGTCGAGAGCAGCTTCATCACTCAGTCAGTGCTTCTTTATCACGAGATCTGTGTGATTTGACTGAGTGTAGGACAGTCGAAGGAAAATGGAGGGGAAATACAGTAAGTTTCAAATGTGACCTCGTGAGAAAATATCAGAAAAAACTGTCTTTTTGATATATTTTTAAATCCATAAGGTCTGTTAAAAGCAACTTGATGCTTTCCAAGGTCCCTGGCATGTGGCCATGAGGAACATAAAATCTCAAGACAACTCCCTCTGACTCATTACTGGCATTAGAGAAATGGATGACCGTTTTTTGCTCATCTCTAGTGGAAAAAGCTGTTTCCGCATTGTCCTGGCATTTTATTTTTAACCAGCACCTTTAATGCAATAGGCAGTAGAAACCTGTTTTAAAGAAGTAGTGATTCTCCTCTTCCTGAAAATATGAAGTCTATAATCCCTGCAGCTACCAGCTTGTCTCAAAACGTTCTTTTAGATTACAGACATATGAGCTATTAGTGATAGCATTTGGTCCAGTTTAAAGTGCTTTTTACCCTGAACAATTTGATTTAGTTTAAACTGCACGATGCAATCAGAAACAAGGTATACACGTCACAGAACATGATGTTCTCCTCCTATAATAGTACTTACGTTTTGAACAAACCTTCCCTCTGTCGTGTTTTATTTTAACATCCTATACACTCATGTCAAATTAAGGAAGGAAGATACTCTCACAGTGCTAATTCATTGTGGTATTTTTTACGTCACGTTCTACTTCTTAGGAGATATTTTGTGACAGAGGAAATGTCTGAACCTTTTCACACACAGCCACAAGCTTATGTATAAACGCAATATTTATTACCACGCTGAAGCAGCAGCACGCATTGTAGGGACCAAGTAATGTCTCCAACACTTTCTCTATAAAATGAAAACAAAATGCGTCACTTTGTTCTGAATCACGTTATCTGATCTGCTGTGTGATTAATCATCTTCAAGATAAATTTGATGCTTTCTCGCGCACCAATGTTAACAGACAAGAAGTGGTTGATGAAATACCGTAAATTCAGTAATGTGATAGTGAAGAAGACATCTGGTTATTTATTTTTTTTCTACACTTAGTCACCTTTAAACCTTTATTTGGCCTTGAGTTAATGATTATTTTACCTTTATTTCTTCGCCATCATTAATAAATGATAACATTTATGGTCAATTAAACTTTAGTTAATAGTTATTTGACTGTTATAAAGGATAAAATAAAACAAACAATAAAATGCTTTATAAACCATTTATTATGCAGCTGTTAACTGTAAAGTTGCAACTGATGTTTAAAATATTTAATAAATAATAATGTAGTAAATACTGTGTAGGTCATCTATAAACATTATCTGGATGCTATTATTAAGTTGAAACTGATGTTTATAAACCTTGGGAATTTATTCGTAAATTGTTTATAAAGCCTTTTTATTGTTTTTTTTTAACAGTCAAATAACTATTAGGTAAAGTTTAATTAAACATAAATGTACCATTACTTAATGATGGTTATTATAAAGTGTTACCAACCAAGATTGTAATCACTACACTAAACTTAGTAACAGTGGAAACAGACAACTTCCCCTCCTTGGTGTTATTGTTGGCGCCGCTGTTGTAAAGACGACCTGATCACTTTCTATCTTCCGCGCAGTAGCGAGTAACAACAACAGAGGACAAAACATGAGTTTATTCAATCATTTAGTCCACAATGTAGATGTGGAACCAAGCAGAAATGGTGCCAGGCTGCCAGCACGGCTGCATTGCCCGGCAGCAGACAAAACAGTTTACAGAACACAAGAATCAATCTAAGCGTGGAGGGTATTGTTATTCTATAGCCATTACACTGTGCATTCAACACTTACTACGTAATCATAAGTTCAAGCAAAAAAGTTGCGTAGTGCCTGTTTAAGTTTATGTTTTCGCATGAGTCCGTTTGTTGGTCGGTTGGTTTGTGAGCAGGATTACACAAAAACTACTGAACGGCTTTTCACGAAACTTGGATGGAGGATGGGTCTTGGCCCAGAATAGACCCCACTGACTTTTGGTGCAGATGCAGGAATTGTTTCTCACCTCATTTAACATTTTCACATTTTTGTTAATCTCTCAGGGAATAAAACACGGATCTTGATTTTTTTTTTAAATCAGGCATATTTAAGGGGCTGGTATCTATGAGGGAGTACAATTTGAAGTGGATGCTAATAAAAATCCAGATACCACCGATGTAAAGCTGAGATCATTGGGATTCAGAAATGTACAAACGGTTTTTAATGTATCTGTTATAGTTTTAGTAGTATAGTTAGTTTTAAGTATATCCAAAGGGATATGATGCATTGTGTTGCAGATTCAGATCTGTGGGAAGCGTAAACTACACTCAGCAGCTTAACATTTAGACGTTTAAATCTTATACCCAGTGGGATCTGCTTTAATTATCATGGTTATTATCAGTTATGGGTGGTTTAAAATGTTGTCGTGATACAGGGCTATCAAGTTTGATTGTGAATCAGGCTTGACTGAATTAAAGGAACTGTTGTCTATTCTATTTCACTAAAAACATACCATTTATTAATGATGGTTATTATAAAGACGACCAGGTTTGAATCATTGCATCACCATACTGACAAACTTAGTTAAGTTATTATAACATAGCAAACTTATATTTTTCCTCGCACAACAATTTGTGGTGCCACATACAAAAGCAGCAGTGACATTACAGTTCATCCGTTGCCAACAACACCATAAACAAAAGACACCAACTTAATTTTCACGTTTATTTACCTGTAAATAAATAATAAACTACTGATTGAATGACCGTTATAAGTGCAGCTGCTGTCTTCTTCTGCCTAAACCTCAATAGATGAAACAGAGAACAGACATTGTGAGACTCGAGTGACCAGAAAAACAGAAGAAAAAAAACTCTGTTTCCCAGACTTGAGTGCTGATGAGCGATGATTCGACCAATGAAACTGTTCTGTGGAGACGCCTTCCTGTTTCGTGGTGTGAAGTCGAGGAGAGCGCCTCATGAATTACTGTCACAAAACACAGTCAAGCCAGAGACTGAAGACAACGTCTGGAAATGGGTGAGTGTCGCTTTCATCTTTATTGAGGGCAGATACTCTTCATTTTTACTGTTTCATGTGTTTACTGTAACATGTTTAGTGCTGTATAGTTTAGTTATAAGTATAGTTTGTGGACTTGACAGATACAAGACTTTATATGACATGAAAAAAGTCTGCTTTTACAAAAGTCAGTAAATGTACATTACATATGTGAAAGAAATTCACTGTTTTGAGGAGAAAAAACATAATTTCTCAGTAATTTATTATCATTTTCGATATAAGGCAAGTGCTAAAATTAACCTATCATAATATTTTGCCTTAGATCAATATCAAGAAAAGATAATGTTAATGCATTTAATACGAAAACAAACCCAGAAAATGTTCGGTGCATGTTTGAAAGCGCACGAAAATTAACGCAGTATATGAAAAATATGTCTTCAGCGCCTGAAATGGAGAAGTTAGAGGCTACTGAAAGCAGAATTAAAGGTTCAAGCCACAGCACAGGAAACAAGTGATCTCAAAAGAGAAGCATATTGGTTTTGCATACAAATGATATCACCGTGGGTGGAGGGCTACGAGGTTTGTGAGGAACAACGTTTCATTCTCAGAATCTGGCTGTATTTCATCCCCAGAGCTTTTTGTTTTTAATATCCGTGTTTTATTTTGTTCACAAACGAACGAGAAATGCAAAAGTACTCCCCATAAAAGCCGTAAGAATGAAATGTTAAGTATTTCTTAATATCTCATATTGCACTGGTTTTTAATCAGCCTTCCTCGCAGGCTGTTATGCTTTACACGAGGTACATTGCAATTTATTGCTTGAGATTATCTCACTATTGCCAAATACTGTAGTTTACGTGTTACAATATCATACAGTGAACTATACAAGCGGTTTTGTTCATGAGCAGGAAGTGGTTTTGCAACCTGTGGTTTTATATCACACTCAGTTGACAATATGTTCGACAGATTTCTATTTTTTGTGCTGGTCGATCTTACGACCGTTACACAAATGACCAGAACTGCTACATTTCCAGCAGTGTTGACAATGAGTTTGGACATTCTTTAATGAATGATAGATTCGTGCTCGACTTTTTGAAATCAGGAGTGAAATCAGGAGTAAGATGGTTAAAGGTGCACCGTGTAGTTTTGAGGAAGAATTTTTAATCAGAAGAGAAAGACTGATGTTTTATGCCTAAACAAACTAAACAAACAAACTCTCTTTGTTTACATGATTAAATAAACTGAATAAACAAACCGACCTTAAAGGACAACATTCATACTGTTTATAGGGACCTTATTTTCCTTGCTTATTCACATATGGAATAAAATAAATATCTCTGACTTTGTATAATCACCTCATTAATATTTTAAATATTAAAATTCTGAGTTTGAATTTCTTTTTCCAAAACCGCATAGTGCCCCTTTAATTTCTGTGTGTCTCAATGTTTGTAGCTCAAGAGGACCAGAGCGAGACGTCACAACAAACGTCGGCCAGTGATGACGAGAAGGGGCCGGAGAGTCAGGTAACTGTGCTAACCTCAGGCTCCTATAAATGTCAGTTGGCCTTCTGGCAACAGTTTGGGCAATTTCCATCAGTTACTGTTAATTGGTGACTTCACGTACGATTACTCAGAGTGAAATATACGTTGTGTTTCATTTCCCCTTTTTTTAGTGAATTTGAGATAGTGGCAATTTTTTGAAGTACTGATCTTGTGTGTACAGTTGTTTCATCTTGGTGGCAGATTGTGAAATGACTAACAAGGAATTAGTGATTCTGTATTCTGAGAGGGCCGAGTAGGATCACACGCACATCTCACGCTATAAGACGCAACACAATATTTCATTTGCACATACAGAAACTGCAGGAGGTCCTCAAAGTCACTATTCTGGTAACTGAAATGAGAGGTACAATATGAGAAACACAAATTAGCTCACCGAATTTCCAAAAGATGATGCTAGTTGAAAGCCGGTGGTTTCTGTGGTGACTTTTGGCCTGCCGATTGCATCAATCCAGCCCGCCACTGACAATCATTGCGAGAATCACATATCAACACATTGACATCAACACCTACCCACACGGTTTTCCAAAAAATTTCATCTAGTGGAAATCAACTTTCACAATGATATTCGCTCTCTGGTGTCGAGTGAGATCTGCTGCAAAGGGGCTACAGTGTGTGGCTTCGAGTGCAGACGTTTCCTGTAGGCAACCATTGATGCATGAACCTGAAAGTTTTGTGAATCACATCTGAAAACAATAACTGAAAGTTGAAAGGCCTTTACTGAATACCGGTGATTTTTTCTGCAAGATTCCAAGCAAAATTTGTCAAACTTCTCATCATTTAAGATGCAGGGTTTCCGGCCAGACACAGTGCTGAGAAGGTGTTTGTGAAATGTGATTTTTTTTTTAGACATGTAGAGATTATAACACAATCAAAACATCAGGAGTAGGAAACGCAGGTGATACAGAAAAACAGTGGAAAGTCAGAGCTGTTGGCTGGGAACGGCAGCATAGAGCCACTGAGCTGTGACTCAGTCGGGGCTATCTTGGTTAGAGGCCTGCACCTTCACTATTACTCACTATGTAGGCCTGCTTCTCGGAACCAGGAACCACATAGAGGAACTTGATTCAATATGAAACCACCTCGAGCCATTTTGTTGTACAATGACTGCCTTAGAAATATAGCAGTGTCTACGTGCGGTGATTCAAAATAAAATATTGCCATTGTCCATTGTGGTCTCTTTTGACATTCAATCTATCGAAATTGATCGACACAGCCGTGATGTGAGATTTCACATCGAAATATGTGGCGTGAAATACCGTAATCTATGATTTCACAGCAATAACAGACGTCAGTTTGTCGGCATTCGTACTTTTTGAGCCGGTTTTCACACATAATGCCAGAGAAGCGTAAGCAGTTTCTCTAGTTACGTGTTCAATGTTTAATACTTCTCTTGCTGAAGTCGCTCTAACTGATGATTTTATTTCTGCAAGCCTTCACTGTTTCATTTCTCCTTTCTTACAAACCACAAATAGTGACATTGCCAATTTCTTGTACTGGAAATCTGGGTAGTGTCACTCTTGTTACAACTAATTTCTTGGTATCTTAAAATCCTCCTCCAGAGTTACTGTAACTGGTATTGCATAAAAAATACAGCGAATGCGCAACCGCTTAGATTTCAGAAGAAAAATTACGAAGCATTACCTTTATTCACAGTCTGGGTTTCTCGTCAGTCATCAGCGATACGTACAGTGTTGTTTGCTACACTTTATGTATTTATTTGTCTTATGATTGTTTTTTAAAAGTGACATTTTGTGATACCAGTGACAGACAACTCTAGACCAAAAACCCCACAAGTCTGCTGCTTTCTCTCCAGACAGGATGTGTAGCGGTTATCTATTGAAAGTAGCGGTAAAACCCTACCCTCTGATTTTGATGTTTCATTTCAGCATTTGCATCCCATGAGATGACTTTGTGTGTCATTTCCCCCCCCATCTGTGATAATACCGTCAACTGTAAAACAGGTTTCTATGGCGGTGCAGTGGACCATGTTGCATTTACAGGAGCTACTTGGTTTTGATGCAAAACACTCTTCTTCTTTTCTTTTTTCGTCTCTAACACATCCGTTTTCTCTACTTTAGGCTTCTCCCTCCGTCATTGAGATTCATGACTCTATGACTGAGTGTGAGGATGAAGCGAGGCCCAGTCTAGTGCAGATGGAGGAGAAGGCGTTTATATCAAGTCTGCACTCTTTTATGAAGGACAGAGCTACACCCATAGAAAGGATCCCACATCTGGGCTTCAAGCAGAGTGAGTTCATTAACATTGCTGTTGCATGAACACCACATTCACAAGGAATTTGAGTGAAAATAATTAGTTTCTTGTGTCTTTTTCACTCCCAGTTAATCTTTGGAGGATCTACAAAGCAGTAGAGAAACTTGGGGGCTATGATTCAGTAAGTACAAGTTCTCTCATCGACTACACAGATGCGTAAAGCTTCAGTGTTACAGGTTTCTAAGTGGAAAATGAGCTATAGGTCAACGTGCTGCGACATGGTGGTTTCTACCACAACGGAGGACATTTAGGCTGCAGAGCTCTCGGCGTCAGCGCCCATGTCACTCTGTTGTGTTTGATGTTGATGCTCAGAGAGTGCAACTCATATGAAAATGGCACCTGAGACGGGCTGGGGCTTGAAACAGAGTTGACCCCGGTCACCACCATCACCTCTGCCACTGCGCCCCAAGGTGTAAACACAACACATAAGCCACCCACGTATGAGTAGAGCTAAAACAAACAAAAAAAGACAGTGCTCTTTCAGTACTGAAAACCAGCAGACATGGCATTTAAAGGGTAACCAGCTGCCACGATTCACCAAAAACAGTTTTAAAACTAGACTAAAAGTGCGTTTTATACTGTATATAGTACCCATTCTCCTAGTGTTGTATCCGAAAGTCATATTTGCGTGAAAGTAAAGATATTGTGTTTAAGCATTACTTCGGTAAGTGAAAGTCACCCATATGAAAAGTAGGCTACTTGAGTAAAAAAGTCTTGAAGTATTGACAATAAACTTACTAATGTATCAGAAGCAATTTTCTGGCAATAAATTCATATGAAAAATTAAATTATATATATTTACATATATACACTTGATACATCATGCATACATCAGCCTGGCATTTTTCTGATTATGAGTTTTTTTTTTTCATGCAATTGCAGATAAAATAAATTAATTTTAAAAAGCATTCATTTGGTGCTGATGCAGCATACAATCTGCAACATAACTAGTAAATAAAGTTATCAAATACATGTGGTGGTACAAAGTAGCAAAAAATGGAAATACTCAAGTATAAGTATCTCAAAACTACACTTAAGTACAGTACTTGGTAGCAAGGTACCATTCAAGGTGTTAGTCTGACTACCTGGAGAAATTTTAACTACGGTCTCCTCTATATGGAAAGTA
Source organism: Pagrus pagrus (assembly GCF_965226575.1). Taxonomy (NCBI): domain Eukaryota; kingdom Metazoa; phylum Chordata; class Actinopteri; order Spariformes; family Sparidae; genus Pagrus; species Pagrus pagrus. Next base: position 25,384,734 of record NC_140192.1, on the reverse strand, counting down.
CAAATAGGCCTATATAAAGAAAGATATATAAACATTTGCTAGCTAAAAGTCCAGTTAGCATCACGAGACTGACCATTGGGATGAATACAAACAAATAACGTTAGCTTCAGAGAAGGTAATAAGGTTTGTTAGCTTAAATTAAATTCTACTCATGAAGCTAGCTTTACATAACAAGACGGCACTTACTCAAGTTTCAGTGTTACCTCGTTAGCATTAGGTTAAAAAAGGGATCAGGTAGGCTAGCTCACATGATTATGGGCGATATTTCCGGTCCTCTTCTGGAACTTGTGTTAGTAAATAGTATCATAATAACTGACGCAATTTCAAGGCGAAGCAATAATAATAGTGTAAGTAGTAAGTAGTCAATAAAGTAGCTCACCTAGATTTTCATGAATTGTCCCGTGTCCGTTTGTTGGTTGGTTTGTCGACAGGATTACACAAAAACTATTGAACAGATCACCACAAAACTTGGATGGAGGATGGGTCCAGAATAGACCCACAATTGCTCTAAGTACATGGTTTAGCCTCCTATTACCATGGAAAACCCCTGTTCCAGTTAAGTGACAGGATGTGCCAGAAGTCGCGCCCTTAATTTGCACATGTTTCACGGGGACTAGGAATAAGGTGGATAGTCAAACTAATTTTCTAGAGCAACTGGTCCATCCATACTGATGTAATATTCTGGTCTAATACTCACCACGCGCTCATTTTTTGGCCCCCTGGTGGCCTTCACAAACTAAGCAGCCCTTCAGATTGTGATTCTCAAAGAGGAACATGAGCGTTTTTGTTATATGTCTCACTAGGTACTTGGCAGGATGAGCCATCGATTCTGCCCCAATCTATCTGTGACATTTCTTTGACATTTCAGTGATATATGATCATTACCGTAATTAGTTGTTACATGCTCATTTTCTCCATTGCTGTATCCAACAGGTGACGGCTCGACGTCTTTGGAAGAAAGTGTATGATGAGCTGGGAGGAAGTCCAGGTAGCACCAGCGCCGCTACTTGCACCCGCAGACACTATGAGAAGTGAGGATGATTCAGTTTCTGACTAACATGTCGATTCAATCGCTTTATCAACAGATGTTTAATCATAACTGTATTTTGTTTAGGCTGGTGCTGCCCTTTGAAAGACACATAAAAGGAGAGGAAGACAAACCGCTGCCTCCAAGCAAACCAAGGAAGCCTTACAAGAGAAATTTGGATGGCAAAGTCCATAAAGTTGAGAGGAAGAGGAAAAGGACTCAGTCAGATAGAGACATGGATTCTGAGGTAACATCTGTTAAAAAGTCTATAAAAAAGAGAGAGAAATCTGTTTTATTGCACAATGTGTCTGAAAATATGCCCTGTATTATATTATAGATACTCACCCAGAGAAGTCCAGAGGCTGCCTGCCAAAGTGAAGCAGTGATCCATTCTCACCACGCTCTCTGGTCTGCCAACTCTGACAGATGCCATCCAGACTGCTCTCAGCCAAAAAGAGCCACCAATCTTTGCACTTCGGTCTACGCCCGCCTTGTCCAGGTCCCCACATCCAGCCCCTGGACTGCTCACATCCCATCTGCTGCTGGTGAGGTCATCTCACCTCTGGAGAAGAAAAAGCGAATGGCTCAGGCTAGCCTTAAACTGCCCCTGAGCCCGCAGAGCGAGGATAAAGAGAGGCCCTCCGTCATTCAGTGCTCCCAGTCTCCAGCCCGGGCTTCTTCCAGCCAGAACTGCAACTCGTCTGATGGCTCCCCAGTCCCTTTATCCTCCTCGTCATCCCGCAGCCCTTCACCTCTGTCTGTTTCATCAGAGGACGATGCAACAGGGAATGAAGATAAACCTGCATCAGGCTCTGAGCTACCCCATAACTGTTCCACCTCTGAGAAAAATACATCCAGCAGTAGTGAGGACAGCAAGTCTGTGAGCTGTAGTCAGACATCCAAAGACCCTGCAGGACGGAATAAAGACGTTTCTCACATCAACTCCCACTCTGCAGACCCCATCAGAGTCCAGATTCAAGACTCTTCTGGGAAGCCAATCCACAAAATGAGTAGCAGATATTTCCCCTATCACATCCCCTCACCCTCTGCTTTCAATGTGAAATCCAACTGGGCTCCGACATCTACCTCTAGTTTCACCAAAGTTATTCCAAAATCTGTTCAGCTTCCGCGGCCCGCTCCCATTCGGCCGGGTTATAAAACCCTCCAGGGCAGGTTGATGCAGCAGCAGGACGATTCTCTGACTTGTCCAAAGAAGCTGAACAACATAGATCCGTGGCTCTATCCGACAGAGAAGAGGGAGAAATCCAGGACAATGCTTCAAAAAGTTCCTCCCGCTCAGCAGAGCCTATCCCATTCCACCGCCAGCCTGCCGGCGTCGTGCGTCCTGTCAAGTTACGACAAATCAGGGAGAGACTCTCGGCACCAACCTCTATTACACCCTGCGTATCTCCCCAGCAGAATGAGACTACCTCATTCTCAGCTGATGTACCATCATGTCCCAGTGAGCCCAGCTCTCATTGGGTCAGCTGTTTACCCGTATCCCTACACCTTTCCTCTGTTAAATCCCCAAACTGGATATACCCTACCTGCCATGAGCCCCATCTATCCTCACAAGCTGTGAGTCTTTGTTTTTCAACTTCAGACTTAAATAATTGTTACTTGACAAAGAATGTAGGCAGCCACAGACCATTTTCACACGGCAGCCATTTTCAGTCTCAGTTACTCAGTAATGTTAGCTAGAAAGTGGTTGAATGCTAACGTTAGCTGTTGTCGTCTAATGGAAGCTAATGGGTCATCAAATGTGTTGTTTTACCTTGAAATATGGCCCGATGTCCCTCCAGATTTTCATCTTTTGGTTGCTGATGAACTGGGAGGGGTGAAAAGATAACAATTTATAAGATTCCCCACGTTTATACGACCTGCAACCCAGAACCAGCAACCGGCAGTGTAACACTGGCCACCCTGACCGAGACGTCAGAGGAAAATGGCTGCCATGCAAATATTATTGGCCGACTTTTCCATTGCTCGGTGTAAGTTTGATGAAGCCTTACTTGTGTTTGTGTAAACAGTAGCATTAGTATGCAGCACACAAATGTTTAGGTTCTGTGGCTTCACTCAAATTACACTGAAGGGAAATGAAGTCACAGCGGTGGTGCTGAAGACACTGATAAGATCACAGGGAAACAGGTTGAATCTAAATGCAACAAACATGTGCATTATTAAAGCCATAGTACTACTCCAGTGCCTACTAATAACCTGTAACATGTCCAAGTGATGCAATTAAAATGTTGTGTATTACCAAAGATAATAGAGTAATTATTGTAAATTCACTCGAATCAATTGCATGTACAGGAAAAAAATACAAATTTAACGACAGATCTTTATGATTGTGACAGATTCACATAGATTGATTAAACAGACCCCGTTATCTTGAATTCAAAACTACAGTTCTTGCACATTTGTACGCACAATTTGTAATACTTTGTGTTGAAAGCAAAGAACCTCCTACTGTAATGTTCTGTATGAATATTGTATGTTCCATGGATAAGTGTTATAATATTTTAGATTTCATATGCAGATCTCATTGTCATTCAAATGTATTTAAACATAAAGTAAGTAAATGATCATAAATAAACATAAAACATAATTAAACCTTTGGTCCATTGTTTTCAATCACCTTCCGCCAAGGAGGCTGTTTTCACCCGTGTCTGTTTGTTGGTCAGTTTGTCAGCAGGATTACACAAAAACTACTGAACAGATTACCACAGACCTTGGATGGGGGACGGGTTTCGGCCCAGAATAGACCCCATTAACTTTTGGTGCGGGTCCAGATAGGATAGAAAATTTCTCAGGGAGTATTGCATGGATCTTGATCGAAAGAAAGGGGACTGTTGGGCCTTAGCAGAGGTATGCGCTCTACTACAACTAAAAAGTGCCATTTTAGTTACAAAAATGTTGAAATGTGAAAACTATCATGATATATTTCAAGATAACATTACATTTGGATAATAACTGTTGTCTTTCAATTGTTTTTTTTCAGTTTTTAATGAATTGGTCACCTGATGTATAAGTGACTGACTGAATAAGGCAATAAACAACATTTATGAGTTGCAATAAGAAGACAAAATGGGCAGGTCTTTCCTGTGTTCTCATGACACTATGCACAGCTGTTCAAGAACAAACTATTTCTGAACTCAGTGATTAATCACACCAAAAGTCTGAGCTGTCCCAAAACCGTTGTGACCTCTTCCTAGAACTCACTCTGACCTCATTATACTTCATGTTGTTTTCGAGCATAAACTTTTCTTCTGGGCATGAACGCCAGCTGTGTTATAAGTGTCTGTTGATCTGCCTTACAAAGTGACTGCAGCTCCCACCAGGTTGTGGTGACACCTTGCTACAACCCTGCAGGTCTGATAAGCCCAGACTGAAGAAGAAACTGTGAGAAAGTGCAACACCGAACGTCACTGTGGCATTGCCACATCAGTGCTCGATCTTTTCTGTTGAAAATAACAATGAATTCTGTGGCAAGCGCAATGAGGAGGAAAGAGAAAGAGGAAGTCTGACAAATGAGATTCTGCTGCAGGCCACAATGTGGTCTGAGCAAGACAGCTGGAGCAAACGAAGCAGATGATTGTATTTCTGTTAAATTCACACTAACTGATAGAGATACACATGGGTGGAGAAGAGACACAGTTGTGCAAAGTGGACAGTCATGTATATGATTTTTGTGTGCGTGTAAATATTAAGATTAAGATAGAGATTAAGATTAAGGTTAAGATTAAGATTAAGATTGAGATTGAGATTGAGATTAAGATTAAGATTGACTTTATTTATCACACAACAAGGAAATTACTTGTAACAACGGCTCGAGATGCAACAGTACAGGAAAAAGAATCAGAAAAAACGTAAAATACAAAATAAATAGAAACAAAACAAGATATTTACAAAAAAGATATTGTGGAAACAAGTGAGTGGAAAGTGATTGTTCAGGTAGTGCTTGAGTTAAACAGTCTGATGGCTGTGGGGATGAATGATCTGCTGAAGCGCTCCTTCTTACACAGTGGGTGTAAGAGTCTGCAGCTGAAAGAGCTGCTCAAGGCTTCCACAGTCTGGTGCAGAGGGTTAGAGGTGCTGTCCATGCTTGACATCAGCTTGGCTAACATCCTCCTCTCACCAACCACATTAAAAATAATGACATTATTATTTTTTTGTATTCATTTTCTAAAAATACTTTAATATTCCATGATTTCATGGCCTGCAGCTGTTAATCATAGAATTTAGTTTAAAAAATAGGTTAAGAAATTTGCTGTACCATTATACACTGCCGCCATCGAACACTATCTTCAGTAGCTGTAACATACAGGACAATGTGTGTATCTATGACATATCAACTAAACAGATGTTTGACAACACAACATAAAGTGTCTTAGTTAGGTGTGAGGCCACCATGTGCCACCAGAGCAGCTTCAATGCACCTTAACATTAGTCTTTTAAACTCTACTCGAGGGAAAGGACATTATTCTGTCTTCTAAAAGATATTCCCTCATTTGGTGCTTTGATGAAGGTGTTGGAGGACACTTTCGAACACATCAGTCCAAAATCTCCCTTATGTGTTCAACTGGGTTGAGATCTTTTGACAGCAACATCATTTCCATACTCATCAAACGATTCAGTGAACCCTGTGCTATGTATGCATGTGTCACCCTGGAGGAGATCACTCCACTCAGGTTAGATTTGTTTCATACAGGATGAATGGACACCCAGAGCAGTTTTGTATTGATTTGCAAGGCTTTGCATTTTTTGGTTTTGGTCCACTTGTCTCTTTAGAGGGAGACAAGTGGACCTAACCATGCCGGCAAAATGCCCCTCAGAGCCACCGTGTGTTGTTTCTCTACTCATTTATTCAGGTTTTTCCTTTAATTTGTCTGCCCTCTCTGTGTAGTGTGCAATACTTAATAATATTAATGTAGTATATATTTATTCATAATAATATAATAATAAATAAGAATTCTTATTATTTGTCCAATGTAATACAATAGGTAGCACTACCAAATATTTCCCTGAGTAAGGACTCACAGGAAGTACTGCTCCTAGGCTGTTATATTTCCGCCTCCCACTGTGGGAGAGGCAGACGCTTACACCAACCATGATAGAAAATCCTGCTTTTATTTCTGTAAAGCAATATCTTTTATTGTACAAGTCGTTCGTCTGTGATGTTCACTATGCACAGCCTGCGTGAAACCTTGCCTTAAAGACATTACGTAGGGTAAAATAATACAGGTAACTTCTCGCGAGAAGAGCTCCAATGGCGCGAATAAACAAGGAGGTTCTCCAGTAAATACATGCTGCTGGGTAGCTAGCGGGAGTTTCTTCAGTAAACTTTACTTAAATCTTCGACTTGAATCGATATACATTTCGGTTTATAAGTTGAACACACAGTTTGTGTGTCGGTGAAACTCGGTAATTTGTCGTGACTTCGCAAAGAGAAAGTATGTCGGACGCTTTGTCTGATGACGGCAGCGACATCAACCAAGATGACAGTCAGGAGGATGTTATGACCCCGGCGGAGCTGATCGCTAAACTGGAAGAAGTGAGCTCATTTAAACACGATATCTCGTTTTACAGCAGCACGGAGAGCCTTAAACCTCTCATAGTCATAGCTCTCATTAGACGGTCTACTACAGTGTCCTCACAGTTGTGTTCCTGTGTGTCACTCGCAGGCTTGGCTGAACGAGAAGTTCTCCCCGGAGCTGCTGGAGAACAGGTCCGAGGTGGTGGAGTGTGTGATGGAGCAGCTGACTCACATGGTAAACTCAGCGGGGAATACCTCCTGCTCTGTGGGTTGTATGTTTAGAAACTCTCTGCCTACATTTCTAAATGTCAGCAGACAGCACACACATTGTGATACAGGTCTATAAATGGTTGTTGTTGGTTTAAATGAATTATTAAACTGCAGAGGCGGAGAAGTGTTATCTGCTTCATTCAGTCTAATAAAAGTAGTAATAGATAGATAGATAACTGCCAAGCTGAAAAAAAGCCATAACAAAGCCCTACACTGAAGATGTTATTCAACGATACACAAAAATATGAAAAAGATAAAAAATGACAAGTATGTAGGGACATTACTCTGGTGGGTGTCAAATTCAATAGTACAGTTTCCCCTCTGAAATGTAATGGTGTGAAAGTATACATTGGAATGAAATACTGTAGTAATTTACCTCAAAATGTCTACTTAGTTACATCCCACCTCTGTTTAACTATGAATAATTTAGCCTATACATTAGAAATGATCCATAACAATCCCCCAGAGCTCAAAGTGACACATAGCAATACATTTTAGAAGCTAGCACCAGCACATGTCTGACCATTTGTGCTTTATTAATGATAAAGACACCCATAACATAAAAATGGCACCGCTTATAAGGATATAATAGGGCTATATCAAGTAAAGACAAAGTTCTGACATTTCAAAAATAACGTTTTAGAGAAAAAAGTTGTAATATTACAAGATTATAATCATAGCATTTTGAGAAATAAATTGTAATACTCTACTGAGAGCCTCCCATCTGTCTTTTATGTGTCGAATGAGTCATGCTGATAACCTGAAGGGACGGGTTTCAACAATAGGCACCTTATTTTATGATCAGAGAAAATGAAGCCAGTTACATTATGCATGACTCAGTCACCAGATGTGTTTTGAAGCAGCAGCTGGAACTGGCAGAGGGGGCAGCTGAGACCAGAGCTCAGTCATGGCATCAGAATGATTGCAGCTCAGTGGGCCTTTATGTAAATGATACGAAAGGCATCTGGAATCTACCTGTCTTATAGTCTGCTCAGCTGTGCATTGTATTACTGCTCTGCTGATGTGGTACTCTCCCAGTCAGACAGTGTCAGACGACCTTCTGACAGACGCATAGTAAAGCGGATGTGCACTGCTCTTCATCGGAGGTGGAAAATCGAAACTACCCGTTTGAAAACACTTCCGATCAGGCATAAATCTCATCATTGCGTGACTTCTTCTCCACACAAATCTTAACTTAGTCACCTCTGATGAAGTACAGTGCACAAATGCTTCCCTAAACATTTCAGTGGGAAACATCCTTCTGTAGGGAACCTGTCTATAACTGAGTGGGACGCAGAAGATGTGTGATACTGCAGGATTTTACCACTGTAGGCCACAATAACCTATGGTCTGTCAGCAAATGCTCTAACATGCACATGTAATCCAGTCAATTTATAAGCATAGAAGCACCTTTTCTGTGGTGAAGGAAGAGGTTCAACAAGCTTACTAATGTTTCGAGGCCAGGCGCTTCTTCATCAGCGTCTTTAGTTTTTTCCTCTCTAACAATTAGGACTTTATTCTTGAAATATTACACATTTATTCTCAAATTATCACAACTTCTTCCTCGTAATATTATAACAGATTGTGGCACAGTGGCAGTAATACTCCATCATACTTTTCAATTGCCTAGACTGTGACAATAAACACTTTTTATTAGGTTTATCAGTTTCTTTAGCCACATAAATAATTTATCACTTCAATGATGTGTGAAAAAAATGACTAATAAGAGGTCCTACAAAAATATCTGCGTTTTAAAGCAATTTTGAGTAATCTGGCAAGTGTATGTACATTGTAAATCTGAAATCTGTATAATGTTTCTGTACCAAACTAATATTTTAATCCTACTAAAAAAATAGGCAATCCAAGTACAAGAAAATGTGTAAATCAAACTAGGAAGCAACAATAGAAAAGTTTATATTATTGTGGCTGAATCATTAAAAGGCCAGTCATTAAAAAAGCTAGCATGTTTTGACCACTAGGTCTTCATCATGGCTTCTAACAACAAACAACATGATAGTGTCTCACAGCAAGGGCCAATTGGAGGCCACCACATGACCCAGATAATAACATGCCAGGTGAAACAAATAGAAAATAATTTTAAAAATTTAAAAAGAGACGAGATGACACATAAGTTTACTTGCACACCACATGCAGAAAATAGACACCCATATATACAATATTATACCCCAAAAGAAAAAAGAGGGGAGCCTATACAGAAAAATGTGTTTGTAGAAAACATCTCAAATCCATCTCCTTATTGAGACCTGACAGTGTCCTGACCTTTCCTCCAACAGGAAGCCAACCTGCAGCGGGTGAAGAAGGGTGACGCCAAGGCCAGCATCCATCGCATGGAAATCGACAGGATCCGCTTCATGCTCAGCAGCTACCTGCGCTCTCGTCTGCAGAAGGTCGGTCAGGTTAACAGTGTGCCACGCCAAATAAAGCTCTCATCTCATTCGGCACCTGCTGACAAATTTGCCTGGTCTTTGTATGTCTAGATTGAAAAGTTTTTCCCGCATGTCCTGGAGAGAGAAAAGTCTCGAGGTGAGGGTGATCCGTCGCTGCTTTCACCTGAGGAGTTTGCCTTCGCCAAAGAGTGAGTGTGGTAGAATAATGACAGAGCTATTTCAACGACTGCTGTTTTTTAGTTATTGAAGGTAAAAACACATGTTCAACTGTCATACAGGTACTATGCCAACACAGAAACCTACCTGAAGGCTGTAGCACTGAAGCGCATGCCCCCGAACCTACAGACAGTGGATATGCTCAAAGCAGGTACATTTATTCTGCTTTTTTCTCTCTGTCTTCATACTTGTTCAGCCTTGGATGACCGGCCCCAAAAATACTAATATTAGCATGCACTGGCAGAGGGTGGCATTTGCTCTGACATTTCCACTGAACGTCATACTACATCCTGTCTGTTCTAATGTAATCACAGTGCCTGAACCTTGCTTGGACTCCTTTGTGTTTCTGCGGGCGAAGGAGAGGCAGGAAAACATCTTGGTGGAACCTGAAACAGACGATCAGAGGTACAATTCACCCACTTGAATTATTGTTTTCAAACCCCACAAGGTGGCAGCGTTACCTTTTTCCATTCAACGCTGATATTTTTCTGCATAGATACTGAAACAGCTGATGTTATCTCTACTCTTGTCTCTTCTATCAGGGAGTATGTTGTGGATCTTGAAGAGGGCTCTCAGCATCTAATGCGGTATCGAACTATAGCACCGCTCGTTTCAAGTGGAGCTGTCCAGTTAATATGAATGTAGAGGTGAGTGAGTGTGAGTTTAACTGTGCCATCTTTCTAATTAACTTAACACTGCCCTCACACCCTCTTGACTACAGACATCTGCTTAATCATTTCTGCAGATCTTACATAAGCAGCTGCTTTGCAGAGACATCTGGATGTATTTTTAGCTCACTTTTTTGCATTGTCTCTTGGTAACAGATTATAAAATCTCATTTAAGACAATGTGTTTACAATAAGGCAGACTTGTCATTTCACTGAATCACAGTTAACACATTGTCATTTTAATTTTCCAGGTCTGTCTGTTGGTGTGGATGTTTTGGCTCCAGAAGGTCAAAAGATGAGCAACGCTTCAGTTTTTTTCCCTCATTTGCAGTAATGAGGAAGATCAACCTGCAAAAAGGGGACCTGGAAAATGCACCCAGTTGTCCGGATTAGGGACTCATTTGTGGGACTCAAACAGAGACATGTGTGGCATCATGTCTTCAAGTCATTTCTGGCATTGTGAAATGTGCCTGCTGACGAATGAACTCTGCTCAGCAAAGCAGCTTTTGCAGTGCTGCGATGTTATTTTTGGATCTTTTTAATCATGTCACAACATAAGTTTGGTTATGTAATCATAATGTATTCTGGTGTGTTGGTGTCTGTGAGACTCGTAAATACAAATCTAGTTACTTATCCAGATGACTCACATTATTGGCCTTTTTCCTCCACCGCTCCATAACAAGCTGCGTCAAATGACTCGAAGGTGAAATTTCATCAGTTGACTTGGCATCAGAGTGCTTTCTCTCCCAAGGTGCACATGTTTATGAGCGTGCAAGTTTAAAAGAACAGTGTTTCTTTTGGTTTCCATATTTTAATAACATTCACACTAAAACTAATGCATTACTGTCATTAGAATGAATAGAAATCCTGTTAATGTTCAGATTACATCTTCTCTTCAACTTGGCTAACAGATCCAGAGCAGTGTATCGTGTTTCAACGCTCTGCATAACAAATTTACAGGTTTTTTGGGGGTGGTTGTGTTTTTAGTTTTGCCCTAAAAGGATCTGTGGAACATTGTCTTTCTGAGACATAATTGTTGTAATAGCATGGTTATGTAAGAGCTTCAGAGAGAGCAATCAGTACTTATTGTTTGCCCTCGCAAATAGCCCAGTGATAGCAACTAATAAGGGACTGAGGGAGAGTGTGCTTATCAAAACAGGATCACAAGTCATCTGACTCTTTGTCTCTTCAAATGCACTGCTAATCGAGCTAATATAGACTATAATGGACTCTAATGGATATGGTGCTGTAGTGGTCCCAGTGTTATTTAGGGATTATGAATCATACACTGTTTTCCTAGATCACAGAGATGATCTAAGCATGAAAGGTCAAGTTGGCTTGGACGCCTGAAGAATTAGAGCTGCAGTTATTAGTCGATCAAAAGAAAATTGCTAACTGTTTTGATAATCTGTCATTTTTCAAGTAAAAATGTCAAACTTTTGCTGTTTCCAGGTCTTAAATGTGAAGATTTGCAGCTTATTCTTTGTCATCGATGAGTGTAAACGAAGAGTTTTGTGATGTGATGATTTTGGAAATTTGTAATGAGCATTTTTCTCAATTTTTTTCGACATTTTACAGACTAAACTATTAAAGGTAGGGAAGGTGATTCTGAAGAAAGATAGTTGATTGTTCAGTCTCATTCCCACGTCGTCAAATACTGACTTTGGGTCGATATTCAGCCTGGAATTCAAACCCAAAGCTGTGTTGAGAAGAATAAAAACTTCTGTAAATGATTGGTTATGATAGCATTTGATTTTATTAAACACAGCAACATCATCGTTTTACCTCAGTCAACCTTCAGTGTCATAAATAGTCAAATCTTAAAGCAACATTATGTAGAAATTTGCATTTTGGGAGATTTGGCACACAGAGTGCAACACAGCTGTCGTAAATACAAATCCCATGTCTAACAATTTGTCTCATAATAACATCATAACAATGTCATGTGTTGAAAACTTGCATGTTGAAGTAAACGTATGTAAAGCTGTGATCCTGCCCTCAGTGAAGTTACACAGTGCAGAAACAAGTCGTGACAGTGACACCATTCACCCTTCCCGTTACATTATGTTGCTTCAACCTCTTGCTTATAAGTGAGTGTGAGATCCTCGGTCATCAAAATGCCCTTATGTTGGGTTTTTAAATACATCTCAGTATCTCTGGGACTTCCTTGTGTGGTACACCGTTACTGAAACACAATATGTGCATGTGCGTACTTGGATTGAATCTCGAATGTCTCCCTCAGCATGCTGAGAGCAGTTTTGTAATCCGGCCCTCCCTGGCTTCAAACACACATTGACACACCTCGTAAGGATGGGAGCCAGCCAGCAGAGGATTTGGATCCAGGCGAAGGCCTCAGTGGGATCTGTGTCCATTGACAGGTCTGAGAATAGAGCCCTGGGATGACTGGAATAGTTTCCACAATGCAGAGTAGTGTTACATACAGTAGACCTGCACGTACTTAATCCCCAGTGTTAGCACTGGACATTCTGAGGTGAACATACAGAGACGTGGTTTGACCTAAATCTTCACAGCTAGTGTACTGGCGCATTAACATGTTTTTACCTGATAGTTAAATATGGAATCAGGCTGAGCAGAAGTAGCACATATGTAGAGCTGCAGCGATAAGTGAATATGTCCATCCAAAGAAAATTAACTATTTTGATAATCAATTAATCGTCACTTTGAATGCAAAAAGGTCAAATGTACGATGTTTCCAGCTTCTTAACTTTCAGGATTTGCTGCTTTTCTTTGTCATCGATGGTAATCGATGAGTTTTTGGGTTTTTTGAGACTGAACGATGAATCGATTAATAGTGAAAATCATCCTAAATTGCCGCCCTACACATGATTAAATACAAGGAATGTTGCTGTAAATGACCAGAACTTGATATATGGAGGACTAAAACAACAGCAGAAGACCATAAAACCACAAGACTCGGCTGATTGGCCAGGAGAGCAGTGAGGGTGGAGTAATACAACATGACATCTTAACTGAGGTAGTATAAATAGGAGCCTGTGCCACATTCTGCTGCAGGCGAAAGGGATGACGGAGACTACACACGACAACTTGCTGCTCTCGGGACTTTGTAAGTAAGATTTTTAAGTGTTTAAGACTGAAGAGATTTTTTTTGAGGGATTATAAAAGCAGAATTGCACAAAAAGAGAGATTGTTGATGTGCGTAACAACGATTTCATCAAATCATCTAAACACCTCTGACATGTAATTTGTTTTCCATTTTCTAGAACTTCAACCAAACATCGAGGATAATATTCCCATCACTCAACACCAGACTGCCAGTATGGAGATGTCCAGTACAGCGTAAGTACTTAATGCAAACTATTAATTAATTTTAAATTGTAAATATAATCCCATTTTTGGTATCATGTGATGCATTCCTTGATATTGCATCTCACGAGCCAATGACAGCATATACATGCGTTGAATGACACTTCCAGGGTATGTTATTGATCACTGTTTGTCTTTTGCAAGTGTCCTGCCGGAAGTTGGCCTCAGGTCAGCAGCCCAGTCGTCTGGACTCGCAGAGATCGCTGTCCGACTCTTCTTAAACCAAAGTAAACAACTGTGTCCTCATGTTTGGGTACCCATCCTGAAGCCCCAGCGCCCCTGCATCCGTCCTCAAGTTACAGATCAGCTGCCCTCTGACATCTTGAGCCAGGCCTATCTGACCCAGCCTTTCCCTTTTTTCCTGGACGACTTGGATGACGATGAGCTTTTCCTCCCGATGAAGAACAAACGCGTGGTTTTCGCTGACTCACAGGGCTTGTCTCTCACAGCCGTGCGAGTGTTTTCGGATGAAGAGGAGCACGCTGACCTCGACCTCCTGCCGTCGCTGCAGGATTTGGGGAGCTTGACGGAGGACGGCTACAGCTGCACTGTCAGCACATGCTGCCCAGGAACGCAGCTCAAACTGGGCTTCCCGCAGCCCTCTGCAGATTTCCAGGCCTTCCGTGCCAAGCTGGCAAAGAGCATGGTTATCCTGGAGAACTGCAGCGTTAATGAACAGGCCCTCAAAGGTACTGTCAGAGTCAGGAACATCAGCTTCCAGAAGGATGTGCGTGTACGCATCACCTTCGATTCATGGCAGAGCTACAGAGATGTGCCCTGTACGTACCTGCAGAAACGCTTCGGAGGACCTCAGACGGACATCTTTGAATTTGACATTGATATTCCAAAAGTGCTCGATGCCAAAAGGAAGATAGAATTCTGTTTGATTTATTTACCAGCGGGGCACAGCGAGCCTTTCTGGGACAATAACAATGGACAGAATTACAGCATCGCCGTGTGCGTGAGCTCACATCTCTGCCGCGGGAAGAATCTAAGTGAAAGGGCATGACTTACTCAACCTAGATAGGATCCCTACTTTTGTCACATAAAGCATCAGTCCTGGGGAAAGATGAAGTGGATTTTTTTCCCCCATATTCATTGTTTTCACTCTGGAGCCCATTTCCACAAATATTTGGTCAATTTTGACTTTGTATTTTGTAATTTCAACTTTTTTATCTCACATATATTACTTTTTATCTCATAATTATGACTTAACGTGGGGATTTTTTTTCATCAAGCTCAGCTCTTATTTTTTCTTTAACTGGCAGAAATGAGCTTCCATAGAAGCGGTACTTGTATTTTTAGAAATGTTTTAACGTCTTGGTAACTTCTTTGTATAAAAGTTTCTAGAACAGGTCTTTTTGGTTCCATTTCATCTTCTTTCACATTCAACATCAAGCAGGCGTTTCAGTCCACAGTCTCTTGTCACGTGCTACATTTTGGCCTCTCACCTGAATTCTCATCATGTCTTACTGCTGTGCACCGGGGAGGGGATCCCTTTCACTTCGGGCATTTCTGGGATTCCCATATAGGTCAGAGATTACAAAGACGGGACAAACTGAAGCACCATAGGAAGAGAGAAGCTAATCTTAGCTCAGCTCTGTTTATAGAGCCGGCGCTCGCTGTCACAGGCTGATTGCAGGGAACTTTGTGATACCATCTTCCCCATTACCTTCCTAACACCCCAACACACTGAACAGCCCTGCTTTCAAAGTCACATTGCAGCATATTTCTCTGCGGTAAGAGTTTTCTGTGCAGCATTTAGACACTGTGTGTAATTAAGCGTTATAATAAATTCAGAAACAGAACTCTACAGTTGATTTTTAAGAAGCATAATTTTTTTGGCAGGGATGTAAGTTAAACCTACAATGCAGTATTAATCTGGTACATTTGGCAGAAGTCTTTTTTTTTTTAAGAAAAGAACATCTGGCAGTGATTTTATAAAGAGAGCATCGCAAGAAGCTTAAATAGCAAAATAATTTATATATTTTTTTAAAACCACCGACTTTTAAAAGGTGCATGCTCCTAGTGTTTGCACTTGCAGCTTGTATCAAATCGCATCCAACGAGTAGTCCAGCATACAAGAAAATTAAATCAAATACAATTTATGGAAAACATTTCAAAAGTTTTGAAAAAGCCACAAAGACAAAAGAGAGCAGAGATGACTCTCAACAAAAGAAGGATTGGGGATTTTGTCCAGTCTTCTAAAGCCTATCATGTCTTTAATTTTGGATGGATGTTTGCTGCATTTCCAGCTGTGATCATGATGAAGTTCTGCGATACACATTGTAAAAGTCTTCTATTTAAAACGCACTATTCTAATCCACGCAGGAGGGAAGAGGGTCAGCAGCATGCGCACACCCTGAGAGGTGGGCTGTCTCCACTGTGCTCTGACCTACACATGATGGGCTCAACTGTTTTGTCTTGTGCTACACTCTATCAGTATTGTGTGCTCACACACCCCCAGATCAGCGTCCCACACTGATGTTGCACACTTTGCAGCTCGGGTCCTTCTTGGCGTTGGCTGTGGTCAGACTCTTGAGCTGGTGGTGTCCGCTGATCTGCTCCACGCTGCCCTGATCCAGGTGAACCGGCTCTGTGAAAAGCACCTCGAGGATGACGTCACTGGCGTGGCAGAACAGAGGCTCCTCCCCCGGCCTCTGGGCGTCAGTGTACGTCAGGAAGGGGTTGGAGGCCAAGTCCAGCATGGGGAGACGGGTGCGACAGAAGGTATCTCCCTCTGAGCCGACGGGGGCCAGCACCAGCACCACGTAGTGGTAGGCTGTGTACATACAGTAGAAGTCTGCAAAGTACAGGCTGATGTTGGGGTTCAGCAGGTGTCCAGCTGGGATCTGGAAACGCAGGGGGCCGTACGGGGAGTCTTTGGGAGGGAGGCCTGTGTCGAACTCTGTGTTGCAGCTGAAGAAGACTCCCTGCAGGTTACCGTTGATTGGAGAACCGTGACTCCCACTGCAGTCTTTTAGGGCTGGACGCATCAGGCTGCCGCACTCCGTCCTAAACCCAGACATGAAGACAAAAAGAGTGTTATACTTTTCAATACCGATGTTATTCTTTACATACTGTGACGACACAAATAATCCACCCTACTGTTGGAGGTGCAAATACACACGACAGGAGGTGCCTTTTTGAGCGTGCAACAATAATTTGAAGTTGATATTTACCCTTTTTATATTAGTACAACTTGTCAGTAAACATGTTATCCAGTTAGATTTCTGCGCTCCAACTGCTGGAGCAAAGGCTGAAATATTCTGGACTGAAGGATTGTCCCTACAGATTTATTGGTTTCCACAGTGTTCTTCTCTCAGGCTTTTTATTCATGGCTCAGATCCCTGCAGGTCCTTGCACTGGCACCGACAAAAAAAGACGTATTTAAGAGATAACCTGAACGCAATGCCAATGACCTCTTCGTCTGCACCTCCAAAAATATGGCTGTTCGGTCACCACACTCAAATTACAGTGAGTGAAAGACTTGGGCCCAATGTCCCCCCTGAGGTCTTTCACCCTGAGCCCTCGGGGACTACCGTCACCTGGTAGGTATGATGTCAAAATTCTAGTCAAAAATCTTGTTATGAGTAATATGAGACAATAACCTGACTAGTTACATTTCAGTGAGATATAAGGATTTGTTTTGGGCATCACATCTCATTTCAAGAAATCCTAAAGAGTAGATTTCCTCTTATTCCACTGGCAGGTTTTTAACTTGCAAGCACAAAAAAACACGTATTCATCCTTTTTCTTTTGAGCTTGTTTTTGAAGTGTCATTTTTTCCAGTGTGTGGATAGCACAGCACAACCTTGTGGTTTTGGGACTTTTTATTTCACGAGTGCTCATAATAACAAATGGAAACATATTCAGTGAGAGGTTTCAGGGAAGAACTTTCATTCTGTTTCAAAGGCCTATTCACTTTTTTGTTTAACTGAGTGATTTAAATAGAGAATCAGTCCTAGATACATTGTAAGGTAGTGATTTAGAAAATTTGTGAGTAAAAAACGTTGCATATGGAATTATGAAATTAATATTCAAGAGCGCCATCATGTGGATTATCGTTGATTTTTATAATTCCCTCAGGCAAAGAAATGCGAACTTCCCTTAATATTTTGTATTTCTGTAAAATAAAATCAGCCACAGCAAGCGGGCGAATAGGTTAGCTTAGCACAAAGACTGCAAATAAGCCTCGCCTTGCTCAGTCCAAAGGTAACAGAATTCACCTATCAGCACAAATAACACCAGTGCCAGACTAGTCTTGGCCGGGCGCAGTAACTTCCTGGAGTCAGGTCGTCATCATGCCAGGCAACCAGTCAGGAGGCTAAGCACATAACCTCCATCAAACCACAACATGCTGTTTTTACACTTTGTGCTTGTATGTTAAACTAAGATTTATCACTCTAATCAGTAAACTGGAGGGGAGCTTGTGGATTTTGTTACCTTTGGACAGGGGGGGTGACTATTTACCATGCAAACATGAGAGTGGTATTGATCCTCTTATCAAACTCTCAGCAAGCATGTAGTAAAACACATATTTGGCTAAATACAATACTGTTCTTTTAATTGCTGCTGGGATTGCTTGAAGTAAACAATGAAGAGATATGCAGCACTCACCTGACATAGTCGAAGTATTCTGGGTGCTGGTTTCGATAAAACACAGAGAATTTGAGCAGCCTCCCTGCTGAGACCTTGGCCTTGTCAAGAAGCTGCTGCAGGTGTTCCATGGCATAGTCTGCAAAGTGGATGGAAGTTTTGTCATTTCAAAAGTCTGCTCTACTTTGAAATGCTAATGACTACCGGGTGCTGAGACAGAATTTTTTTTCTTTTCCTTCCACTTCTGTGCACTGCAGCTCTCTGTTCTTATCGTGTTATGCTTTAGTTAAAGCTGTCATACTCTGTATAATATCAGTGTTACTTCAGCTGTCAGGCACGGTGTGTCATACCCCCGGTGCAGAACTCCACCACCTGGCTCCACTCTGACACCACGTAGTCGCCGTCTGGCTGTCGGACAGCAGTTTGGACAGCGACGCAGTACTCTGTCCTCGGGCTGAGGAACCAGTGTCCCCTCACTGCCATGGGGAGAGGCACGGCCTTGGCCACCAGCTTGGTCGGCACATCCTGGAGGACGAAGCAGGAAGGAGTTGACATCAAGGACAGGTTGCAAGGCCGTAACAGGCTGCGGCGTGATGAATTAACATTTCAAAGCAAATGTAAATGCAATTGTTAAGTCAACCATTTCCCTCCATAAACTTTGCCTTATTAGCATGATGTTCCACTTCAAGCTCGAGCTACTGTAACTAGGATACATCTAATCAAATCAGCGGCTTTGTTTTGGCCAAGGCCTCTGAGAAGCACAGCTAATTACCAGGGGCTCAGAGGCCCATATATCCATAGCAACATCTCTGATGCAAGTTTGTTTGTGCCGCTTTGTGTATCACAGAGAGAGGGAACATTTCCTCCATTCAGGAACAACTCGCTCAGCTTTGGCTCTACAAAAGCACTTTTTCAGCTGTTGAAAGCCGGCTGCAATAATAGGCCCTAATTTCAGTCAGAATTCTGATTTGAAGTGAAAGGAGGTCGTAATGTTAGGCTTCAGGTACTGGAGCAGCAGACACTCAATTGATCACTTAAATGCTAATAACGTTAGTAATTTGTGGCCATTCAACAAATGTAAGAAGGTATAAGTTTTCTGCAAGCAACAGGCTATTCAGCCAGGACTCTACAGCCATGCTAGCTGCTCATGAGGCTTCACCTAGACACAGATAAATGCTCACATAAGCTTAGCATGTTCACCACCTGAGTTGAGTGCGTTAGCGTTACCAGAGCAACATCTAACTATAAAAGCAAAGAATCTGTGTCTGTCTGTAAGTCACACATCTTGAGAACCGTTCATCTGATCTGCTTCACACTTAAGAGGTGAAGGAAGTGCAGTGTAGTATTTGGTGCAGTTTGGACACATGACACGTTCAACATTAATACATTGTGAAAAAACGCCACTCTCTGCAGCATTGGGGGCATGGCTTCAGCACTCTGGCTTCATGGCTCTGCAGACCGAAGCTGTCGTGATCTCATGGGGAAGCAGACTTAAACAAAATGGAGATAAGCGTGGTGCAATAGTTTGGTATAGTAACACGGTGCAGTGAGAAAAAACAACAAAAGCATAGGGTTAAACAAGTCTGGATGAGTGGCGAGTTCTTTCCTTCAACGAAAACTGGAGGTAAGATTTATAAGTTTCTGTCAACAGTAGTGTGCTAGCTAACGTTAGCCTCAAGGGCTAAAAAAAAAAGCAGAAGGTTAAATGGGTCTGGGTGATTAGGAAGACGCAGTTAATACGGCTTTTCTATTCTTCAGCGAGAACTGGAGGAAAGATTTTACGTTTCTGTCAACAAAATTATGCTAGCTAACGTTAGCATCAAGGGCTACAATGTGTACCGTTGCTCGGCATCAGGTGCTCAGGGATGCCTGTCTCATTAATTGTTTGTCGGCTCAGAAACTACCGATGTAGTCATCCAGATTTTTAATTGTAAATATCAAACATGTTTGATATTATCATGGCGGCCCCGATGAGTCCGTGAGCAGTTCAGGAGGCTTAAGACTGGATCTGT
This sequence comes from Pagrus pagrus, assembly GCF_965226575.1. Lineage (NCBI taxonomy): Eukaryota > Metazoa > Chordata > Actinopteri > Spariformes > Sparidae > Pagrus > Pagrus pagrus. The sequence continues at coordinate 25,364,653 of NC_140192.1, read as the reverse complement.
AAACCCCTTACCAGATAATCTCTGTCGAACAGAATGTTCTGAACGGGCACTGCAACTAGTTAGTGAAATACCAATAAACACAAAGTATTGCTTGAAAGATTTAAATTGACCTGTTCATGGAGCTGGAAAAGTCAGAGAGTCACCTAAGCTATTATGTTTCATCCCGAGGAGAACATGTCTTTGCATAAATTTCACGCGAGTCCATCCAAAAGCTCTCAAGATATTAAACTCAAAGCCAAAAATGCAATACAGGTCTGAGGATCAGCAAAGCCATGAGACTTCAATGAATGTCTTTACAAAATGTCATGGGAATCCATTTAATACTTTTTGAGATATCTCAGAACCGACTTACTATCCAACACACTGAATTTGCAAACTGTTAAAGTTATCTCAGGGCTGCAGAAAGTAGCTGGTCCTAAACTGCAGTACAGATTGTCTCCCCCCACTGACGTAAATTAATGGTCCCTGACAAATAATTTATTTTTGTAAAAGATAAACAGTTTTATTGATGCCTTGTATCTGTGGTGTACATTGCTTTACAACAGCTCTGTGCTGCAGATGACTTTGCCAGCTTTTGTTCACTTTAAGAGGAAACAATGTACAAAAAGTGACTCACTGGCCTGCAGCTGTTGACTGAACTCATTTTCTTTTTTCGCCTGTATTGGAAGTGACTGAAAGGGCGCAACCGCTGTTTTCTGCCTGCACATTAATGCAGAATATCGCGAGGCGGTTAGACCCATCTTTTAACCTGACTGGACCTCGATAAAAGCACATTTTTCACTGATGTGAATCGGGAATGTGAGCAGAGACGGCCGGCACGGCATTGATGGGATGGACGGATGAAACCAGGGAAAGAGTGGATGATGTTACATGATGTGGTGACGAGGATTCAGATTGTCAGACCCTGTGTTTGAAGCGGTTGGGATCCCTGCTCTCTTTGCGGCTCAGGTCGATGAAGAAGTGCGTGGCTCTGGCGGTGTCCTCGGGGGTCATATCCCACACGATGCGGAAGGAGTCACAGGTCACCTCACAAATCTGGATGTTGCACGGGGTGGCGAGAGGGGCTTCCATTTCTGTCATCTGCCATTAAAGTGAGAGATAAAAGAGGATAGTTAGACCAGAGGGTAATCTGGGAGTGTAATGCCGATGCTGGATAGTGGAAACATCTGCTATGAGAGATTAAATTGTATCAGTGGACACTATACAGTGGACACTATACAGCAGTTCAGGAACATCCCAGACAGATTCCAATTAACCTTTCATTTAAGGACCTGTGTCTGAGTTTTTTATTCACTGACCTGCTCTGTTGCCCCCTCCTCCCCCCTTTGTCTTGCCCTTAACTGACATTTCCCGTCATTACACAACTCGATGCGCTCCCAGCTGAGTGACCGGCCTCTGCTTTCCCCTGTTCATTTCATAATCCACCTACAGCAGTCTCCCAGCAACAGCACTTCTGCAGCCTCCCTCAGTCTTCTCCTGCGATTTCTCAAGGAAGGGGTCAAACACCAAAACACTGCTGTGCCCGTCAGCAGCCATTTAAACTCGGGGTAACTTTTTAAACACTCAGTGCCGTGGCCTGAAGTGCATGCCATTTTCAGAACAGCTGAGCAAGTGAACTGCTTGCAGCTCGAGGGAAATCTTCCAGCAGCTTCTATATGAGCGGGGTTTAAGTAGCTATCAGCTGCAAGTGATTTATGATCATATTTCCTTTGTTGCCCATCAGTGGTTCGATCCAGGCTGCTGCACATGGCCCTGAGTGCTGGGCTGAGGGGCGATCTGTTGGTAAGCCTGTGTTTGTGTTTGATTAGCTGTCACCTTCCCTCTCATAAACGGATTGTGAGGCTCTGCAGCCTGTGCACAATGGTCATCTTCTTCTGCCCTGAGACTTAGTGCACATCCATTCCTCCATAGTTTTGCTCTTGCAGTCGCCTCCTCAAGCATTGCTCACTGATCCTGTAGAAAGCATTTCCTCTCTATTCTTCTGCATCTCAAGACCAGGAGAGCACATTCATCTTCGCCTTATTAAAACTGCTCTCACTGAGCACATGCTAAATCACAGAAGTGCCCAAAATAGCGCTTTAGTACGAACAATCATTTTACTGTGTCTGTGATCCTAAAGACGCCCTGCTGTAGTGTCATTGTCTGACACTGTGAGGTCTGTTAAGGTGCTCTCCAGTCAGTATGATGGACAGGCTGCAGCAGCTCATTAAAGCCTGTGAACTGTGAAATTTGTGCGGTGGCTCATTCTCACGGGGGGCCAGGGGAGAGGGCTGTTGCATCACGCATGTATGTTTCCACACGTCTGTTTCCCAGCTGCTGCTCTCATTTCTTACCATGGTGTCTTTTCAGAGATGGAAAACTGGGGCAAGAGGGAGATTCTCACAGGACAAGTTATCAAAGCCCCCCAGTCTGTGTGTGTGTGTGTGTGTGTGTGTGTGTGTGTGTGTGTGTGTGTGTGTATGTATGTTCCACTTTTGGTTCAATCAGCCTACATGTGAACACGGTTCATGAGCAGGTTCCCGTACCATTCAGATAAATCCAGTTGCCCTCATTTATAAATCAGCCTGTAGAGCCAATTATCTGCGCTGCAGAACTACCCTTGATAGTCGGGCGACTGGGTCTAACTAATAATTAGAACAGGGAGTCACATCATCAATCATAATGTATCTGGAAGTGTGCACATCGGGGCTGTTTAGAGCTCAGTTGCACTACAGAGATGTTGTTATCTCTGTGAGACAGCATCATTAGAGAAGCTGCTGCATACATGCATATGGAGCGAGGCAGGCGGAGAGAGCAACTCTTTGGTTCAAAGTCATTTTTTTTTCTTCCAGGCAGAATACTTTAAAGCACATTTAGATAGCTGCATGAGGCTGGAGGAAAAGGCACAATTTCCTCAGTGCCTTTTATACACTAAAGAGGGTGAAATGGACTTCACACAGTGTGACACACTAATAAATATTGTGTGAATTTACAAAAAAAATCAAGCTGTTGTACAGAGATGTTGTATGACTAACACAGTTTGACGCGCTGCACTCCCCTGCACAATTAAAGCAAGCGTTGAAATGTAGGGAAATGAGCACCAATCGCATTAGACGAAACGGCCGATGCTGCCGCGTGAAACATCCTCACAGTCCTGTGTGAAGTGGCATTGGAGGGATGCAGTAAGCAGTTAATGTCCTGACACATTCAGCAGAACATGCACATCAAACTCAAGCATCAACATCCCAACTACTGTATCCATCTGACTTTATGTGCACAAATGAAACGCACACTCACAACTCACATGCAGAAGGTTTATTCTCTGAGCACCACAAGCATCCATAAGTCGGCTGATGTAAAAGAATTCCTTACTTGTGTGAGGCTCAAATCTGTGATGGGAGAAGATTACAGCCCGGGTGAACGCTTCTATCTTCTTCTTCCGCTTTCCTACTTGTCTCCTCTGCTGCAGCTGATGATAGATCCCCCAGGAAAACTGATTAGGAGGTGAAACGAACACACAGCCTCCTCTCTCTTTTTCCCTCTCTCTTTTTCTCTTTCTCCTCTCCGTCTGTTTCTCTCTCGCTCTCTGTGTCACACACAAACACTCTAACCCCCCTCCCTCCCTCCCTCCCTCCCTCCCTCCCAATCTCTTTTTTTCGCTCTGGGCTCTGAGGATGATGTTTACTTGACTCATGGATGCAGCCACACAGGACGAATTAAAAGAAGCAATAACATTACAAAAAGGGAGAAAGAAATAAAAAAAAGAGAGGGAGGGAATTTTTTTTTTCAACTGGAGTGTGAGCACAGTGAGACGCTCCATCAACCTCGTCAGCATCATGCTCTCGCCAGCCACTGAAACACAACACATCACAGCGAGGAAAATCTGCCCCTGAGGCACAAAATCCACACACTCTAATATAGAGTGAACACTCAGCTGCTTGCATACATGCCACCTCTCGGTTATAGAGACAGTATGGACACGAGGGCTGTGAGGGGGAAAATAAAGCTTTTTTTTATTTATTTCTTTTATACACGCTCCACTGGCTAAAGAGATTATGCCCCAGTAAATTACATAGAGCACCATCAAGACCTCAAAAAATATACATGTGCCAACTGTCATGCCATATGGACTAACTCCACAGGCCATCTCCCTCCAGCTCATCCGGGGGCGAGGGATGCCACTATGTTAGTCCAGAGTAAGCAGATTTCCACTGGAATTCATTTTCAGAGCGATGGTTTTGCACTCATTCAGCCGCAGGGGCAACTTAATTTTGGATTTCATTAGAGATTAGAGGGACCCCTCCCAGATTAATGGCTATAATCTGCTGCTAAAACAATGGATATGTGCATAGAATAAAGACAGAAAACAAAGGGATGAGCTGATAGGGACAGCAGAGTCCTCTCTCAAACACATCAATTCTGCATTTGAAAAATGACAAAGATAAATTGCCATAATTCCACCGGCTGTGTGAGGTAGTGAAAAGCTTCATTTATTTCTACCCAGCCGCAGATAAGTGATACCCTCAGAGTGTAATTAAACTGCAATCATCCATCATTAGTCATGCCATGACAGCCTGCCTCTGTCCAAATAACCCGCTCTGCTCCAGAGGTGGGAATAGTCAGTTTGTTGGAGGAGGGCTGGTTGAGTGTTGAGAGGCCTCATTTAAACTTTGCGATGTCCTAAAAAGGAAGGTATCCTTTGTATTTCAAGCACATTTTTACATTTTCCAAAAATTGTGCAGGTTTATTAATCACAGCCTACACTCTGCATGTTAGGAGACCAACCCCAAGGTCCACGCGTTATCAGCAGGACCAGACATCACCAGGTTGGAGTGGATGTTTGGCCTCAGGCACCGAAGCAGCAGAAGCAGCCCGGAGCAGCCTGGAGCAGGAGTTTGTTTATCCTTCTTGTTCCTTTGGTGTGAAATGCAGGATGGTACCAGAGAACAAATTGCACATAACGGAGGTTTAAGCATCGCATTTGCATTTCTTCTCATGAATCTGTGTGAACCAAATTGTAAATACATTTCACAAGTAGCTTAATGCTGACTTGATGTCTGTGGAAATGACATGAGCAGCTTTTAAATCTTCTTTGGGACTATGGTGAGTTTTTCCTGATGGGATTTCCCGTCATGGGTTCCTCAGTGTACATCCAAGAAGGTCACACATTTACAAAGTATGTTGAAGGATAATACTTTTATGAAATTTGTAAATCAATTGTGCTGCCACAACTGGGAAATCTATCTACAGGAAGTGTTGTGTGATAAAACTACATGATGGCTTTGATTTTAGTAATATACTGTAGCTTAAGTGTTAGCTTAAATGTTGCTGTTGCTGTTTGTTGGTTGGTTTGTCAGCAGGATTACACAAAAACTACTGAACAGATTTTCACAAAATTTGGATGGAGGATGAGTCTCAGCCCAGAATAGACCTCATCAACTCTTGGTGCTGATCCGCATAAAGGGATTGATCCAGGAATCTTTTTCTCCATTTTTCTAAGATCGCAAGATCAGCCATTTTTTTTGTTTTGTTTTTTACATTTTTGTTCATTTCTCTGAGAACATGGATCTTGATGGAAAAAAATCAGGCGTATTTATGTAGCTGGTATCTATGAGTGAGTACAGAAAGGGACTGTTGGGCCTTGATGAAGGTATGCACTCTACAGAGTGCTATTCTAGCTTTCTGATTTGATTGGACATCTTTTGCTGTTTTGTCATCGTACTCTTGACTGAAAACTTTCTTTTGTGTTTATCTTTTGAAAACACCAGTAGCAACAAATGTATTTGCCTCCACCCAAAAATATTTCGATGTAATCTTGAAACATATATAGGAAACTAGAGACCATCTTGCGATGGGTTCACAGCAGCCGCTACGCCTGTCAACATGTTTATGGTCCAACCCATGGTTACTCAGCAGTTATTAGGCCTACTACATTATTAGACGAGTACACAGCAATCAATACTACATTATTAGGCTACATTAGCACTCAGTATTAATGAGTTGGACCACATCTTATAACTTGGCCTTCATTTCCATCTCAACTACACACCTGTGAAGTTGTGTGCCAGCTCCTTGCACGGTTGTGACACAAATCTCTTTACAGACAGACATATAAACACCTGGCAGAGTACTCAGAACGGATCCTGTGGTTTATTCCTGCTGGTGTCTCCAGACTCTGTCACAGCTGTTTGAAAGTAGGGATTCATTTACTAACTATTCATTTTATGACATTTTATCATGATAATTGTTAACATGCACTTTTAATGTCTGCCATTGATGATGTCCGCTATAGATGATCTTAAAGCAACATTACATAGAAATTGGCATTGTGTGTGATTTTGGCGCCCCCTACAGTTTCTGACTGCAATAGGACCAGCATGAATACAAATCCCAGGTCTGTAACAATTTGTCAGAAGTAATGTAGGTGCTCACTTCAGACAAAACTGATTACATCACAACAATTTTGTGTGTTGAAAACTTGTATCTTGAAGTAAACACTGATCCTACTCTCTCACTGAAGATACACAGTGCAGAAACACCATTCAGCCTATTACAAAACACTGCACCATCACAATTAGTTTGAAGCTGTTATTTTAAGGACAAAAAGTTACCTCACGTTGCTTTAAGCTATTGTTGTTTTTGTCCGTCTGTTGTGTTTTTAATGTGTCTGTGGGCCTATGTTCTCTGCTGTATCGCAAACTGCCTCTCAGAGGACGTTAACGTTTTTCTATGTTAGCAGCTGTTGAGACTGGAAAAATGTTGTCTCTGATGAAAAGTTGATGCACTGTTGCAGCCTACTCTCAGGTGCTGGAGCTTGGACCGACCCAGATTATATACTAAACCTGTGAGGAACAGAGACGTGGGTAAAAATAAACAAACAAACCCTTAGTCTGCACAATCAAAGCTAAACTGTAGGACTATTACACGGTGTTCCTTCCACAATAACATGGTACTATGTATATTATTTCCATTGGCGCTGCATTGGCCAAGTGTTATAGCAACTGTACTGTTATAAGCATTATGTAACCCACTTATAATGTAGTAGACTGACCCCATGTGCTCTTTATTCACATTATATTGGCCTAGGATGTAAACAATGTATGAACAGGGGCTGGGGTAGTCTTTAATTCATCTCAGACTTGAATAATGTGTTATGTGACTTACCCTACCTTCTTTAGATTGTGTGAGTCAACTCTGCACTGACTCAAAAAGACACAATGTCTCATTATTTGTTGATTTACAGATTGTTTTCTGTACATCTTATAATTGTAAATTATGAACTCGTAATAAATATACGAATAGTCCAGAAAACCACACCAAACTACGTGTAATTATAGTCACACTAGAGATAAACGATGACTGCGGCTCTCTCTGCGCAGGCTTGATCCGCGTCAACACACCGGCTGATGACGATGCGGAAGTGTCATGGCGCCGCCCGTCCTGCAGTGTCAGAAACAGCACTAGCACAAAACAACTTGTAATGACTCTTCTGTCACACGTTTGGGATCAATATCTAACCAGGACATCCGAGGAATCATAACGTGAGTGTGTGGAGGAGCAGGGTGTGTTAGAAGTTACACCTGGCAGCGACATACCTGCGTTCAATCCTCGTATTCGTGTTTTCATTTGGCCACGTGTTGCTGGATTTCTGCTGTGTTGTTGGCGAAAGAAATGTCTAAATGTTAGGAGCCATGGTCGCGATGTAAACGAGAGGCTTGAGTTGGTCATTTGGCTTGTAGAGTTAAAATGGCTGCCAGTTGTTTGTGTTGTTTATGTCACTGGACTGAAAGCATGCAGAGGCCCATCGTGTAGGGATCACTGATGCCTCCAGTCGAAAGAAGCCTGTTTTTCTTCTTCGTGTCATGCTCAGGCAAAAGCTACACTGACACATGTTTGAATAATATGAGGTCAAGTAGGCTACAGAAACAGTGAAACAACAATAACACACATACATGAAAATACAGTCCTGTCTGGCATCCAAATGATGCCAGTGTGAATGATCAGTAACTGTATTTTTTCAAAGTTTCCCCATAGAGCTGCGACATTTAATCAATTAGCTGTCAACTGTTACATCATTAGGCAACTATTCTCATGATCAGTTAATTGGTTTGAGTAATTTGTCAAGACAAAAAGTCAAAACTCTTAAATGTGAATATTTTGTGGTTTCTTTCCTCCTCTGTGACAGATCAACATCTTTCGCAGTTTATAGTCCAAAATTTTTTATAATTGACGGATTAATCAACAATGACCATAATAGTTGGTCTCATTTTCTTCTGCTCTGTGGTAATTAAAACCTGTGAGACAAAAGAAAGTATTCTTAATGATATTATACTTTATAAATGCTGTACAAAAAAAATTTATATACTTTTTTTTCCTAAACAGTTTAATTTGGTTACTCAAGTATAGCACTTGTTAGTCATCATCATCTAGGCTTTACTGTTAAGATAAACTTCCATGCAGAGAAATTAAGCAACTGTTTTACAAAACTGTTACGAGTTAGTAGTTAATTCAGTAGTTAATTGTCAATGTCATTCTGTTAGCTGCAGAGGAGCTGTGTTCTTTTCAACACAAAAGAAGTCATTATATCTAATAGATAAAGATCTGAAGACGTCATCAGTGCTGACTGATCATTGCTGATGTCAGAGATGTGGACGAGTCACTGTTTTGATTACTAGCAACTTGAAAACAAATGACTTGAGACTCGACTTGGCCTTGGACGTTAGAGACTCGTTACTTGACTTGACCTAAGACACGATGACTCAAATGACTTGTCTGTGTCTATTTCATGTTTTCAGTTTAGTTTTTTAATTGTCTTTAGTGTGACTATCAGTTTGTCGCTGTTTAAAAGTGATAGGATGGAATATATTGGGATTATAATGTTATTTTTTTATGTGATTACATTTATTTTACTGAATATCAATAATGACAATTCAGTTTGTATTTACTATCATACTTTTTGGACAGGTTGAATAAACTGTACAATAATATCGCTATTAGAGAGGAGCTAATTGCTAATTGCTCTTGTCCAATGACAAGATGACAATATCTATAGAAATAATAACCGCATTAGTGTTCATATAAATAATAGTCACAAGTCTTTATTCCCCTTGCCGCATGTCTCCAGGGTAGGATGGCAGATTCGGGCTCTGGTGACCCCAGTGGTCAACGTGCGCCGACCCCTGGAGGTAGCAATGCGGGACTGCTGACGGGCCGCCGGCCAACAGCCATCTCTCAGGGCCGTCTCCCCTCAATGCGATCTAGAGACCTCACCCTGGGAGGAGTGAAGAAGGTAACGTGTTGAGTTGTGTTGTTACAGAGAGTTGTAGAAGATGACTATTGTCTAAGAACAATAATCAATAATCTCAATAATTCCTCAGCTACAACACGAATGTGATCTGAAGTATGTATTCATGTATGATCAATTTTCTTTTGTAACTGTTCACATACTTAATCACTGTTTTTGTCTTTTTTTAGAAAACTTTCACACCCAACATTATCGGACGAAAAGTCAAAGAGGAGTAAGTTCATAATTGATGTTGAGAAAAAAACAAACATTTTTCTGACTCTTGACTAATAACTTCTGTCGTAACAGAGCAAAAGTTGAAGGTGGGCACAGGAGAGAAAGGAAGGATGGAGAGCGAGGTCGTGGCCCCAGAGATCGAGGCAGGGGCCGGGGTCGCCCGGAGGTCATCCAGTCCCACTCTATTTTTGAACAGGGGCCTGCGGAGATGATGATGAAGAAGAGAGGTATTAGCTCAGCTGGATAACCACTCAGTAACCACTCACTATAATTAATACTCCACACATGCATCGCTGTGTCATCTTATCTTTCTTTAAGTGTGTCTCTGTATTGCACACAGGCGGTTATGAAAACGAGAGAGATGCTCCGAGCGTGGGACCTTCACCCATCATCAATATTAAGAAGGAGAAGAGAGAGACTGAGGAGGAGACCAAAGAGATTCTGCGCAATCTGGAGAGAGATAACGTAAGTCGTCTTAAATCAGTAGCTTTATTTTGCATTTTCCATGAGTTTACCTTTCCTCTTGCTTTCTTTCAGTTCATAGACGATCCGTTCCTGAGGAGCGAGCAGAGGAGCTGCCCTGTCCAGCTCCCTCTCGCTGTGTCAGGATGGGGATTCAAGGAGGAGTTTAGTGCGGCTGCTGTTAAAATTGAAAAGGAAGAGGAGGATGCTGAACCCATGGACTCTGCTGTAGAAGGTAACTGCACACTTTTGTTGTTTTCACTATATTTGTGTTGAGTATGACTCAGATACCAGTGCGTTAAAAAAATATGCATATTATTGTTATTCTTTAACAGCTGTATACTACTCACCCTGTATGGATGTGATATGATTGTTATTGTTTCATGGCCTGGCTCAGGTTGAACTCTTTGTAAAACATGAACACCCACAGACTTATTACCACATAACTTGCTTTTATTATCTAGTTTGACCATCAGTCATAACTGAAAAAAACACAAATAAAATAATCTAGAAATATATAACATTTCCTTTAAAATAAATATATATATACATATACATATACATTATATCACCAATTTGCTGGGATTTTTTTCATTGTAAAATATTGCCAAATTGTTGACATCATGCCAGCTCTGAATAATGTTACATTAAAGTGGCCACAGGCAACTTCTCCCCCCAGCGTTCCAAGTGGTAATATTGTTGGTGCTGCTGTTGCAAGACAACTAGACTGTTAATCTTACTTGACCCTGGTGGCCGTGTGCCTGCTGGCAGACTAAATTTAATTGTGCTAGTGAGGTTTATAGGGAACCAATGTAAACTCTAATGGTTTCATTATTCTGTATCCATTATATTATGCAATCAACATTTACTTCATAATGAGCCGCTGAAGCAGAAAACTTTATTGGCAGCAGTAGATGCCAGTGTGCAGCCGTGCAACTTGCTGTGTAGGCTGCTGTTTTAGAGCAGCGAAAAATAATGTATTTATGGGAAAACGGGGGTTTTATTGGGTGGAGCTTTTTTTAAAAGGTGTTTTGCCACTTTTGACATGGGATATTTTCCCCTGTCAGCCAACAGATACGCAAAGGACAAGTGTAAGTTTCCTGATATGTCCTTAAAGTCGCTGCGTTTATGGATATTGACTAGCATACAGGTGTATGAGTTGCTGCTGAGAAGGGCCAGGGTCCTATTTTGGGGCATTGGACCATTTTCACAGCAGACATTTTGACTTGTCAAGGCAGGAAAAGCTCCAGCAACACTTGTAGTGCAAGTGTTGCTGGAACTTTTTGACCTCTTTTTTTCCCTTCTCCGTGTACCTTTTAGATGTAAGCGAAGTTGTGCCAGAAACTACTGTGCTTCTACAGAGCTGGTATGCTGACTCACTGACATGACTTTTACTGGGACACTTAATGGGACGTGCATACTCACTGATACCAGATCCAGCACTATGGGCTGTTTTTGAGACATCTGCGATACTGTTATCCTGAAAGCAGGAAATCCATGATAAGAATCTCGCTGCTCTCTTAAAATGCACATTATCTTCTTTCCAGTGAAAAAGGAGCCAGAGGAAACTGAAATCAAGAAGAGTGAAGCAACTTACAAGCCTCCTCCTCTCCCTGAGCCTGAAGTTCTTCCTGACCTGCTGCACAGATGGAGTCTGAGCAAAGGAGAGGAGCTGTTCTTCATGCAGCTGCCCGACTCGCTGCCCGGCCAGCCGCCTACTGTGGAGCACAAGCCGGTGAAAACAGAGGTGCAGTCAGAGGACGGACAGTCTCTGCTGCTGAAAACAGAAACTCAGGTAGATTAAGTTCTTGTCTTACATGTAAAATATATGAAAATATAGAGGTTATGTGTTTAAACCTGATTTTCAATGTGAAACAGGAGCAGGAAGTTGAAGAGAACAACTGCAATCTGAAAGACCTGCGGGAGGGTCTCGTAGGGAAGATGCTGGTGAGGAAGTCAGGCCGAGTACAGCTCATACTGGGACAGGTGACGCTTGATGTGTCTCTAGGAACAACATGCTCTTTCCTCCAGGTATGACGGTGTCCCTGCTCCTATCTGTGCTCGTCTCTGTTACATAATCTTATCTTACAGAATCAGAATTATAAACATTTCTGACGTGCCTTTCTCGTCTTTCTCAGGAGCTGGTCTCTATTGGTACAGAGGGAAGAACAGGCGACATGTCCGTGTTAGGGAACGTCAAACACAAAATGGTTTGCTCCCCAGACTTCGAGGCTCTACTGGAGAGCTGTTCTTGATGTTCAGCAGAGCGGTGGAGACCTGAGCGTCCTCAAGTCTGACAGGTGGAAGCACTTGTGGTGGTTCGTGATGTTTACCCTTACTATGGACGGTCCCTGGAACCTGACATGTTATACAAGAACGATGGCCGTGCAGACTTGCTGTAATGACATGTTGAAACACACTATCTATGAACATAAATGTATTTTCTTCTTGTGGAACAGGCATATTAATTAATTCAGGGTTCAAAGGTTGAATGCTGTGCCAAATTTAAGTACTGTTGAATTTACTTGACACGACTGTACATGGTTGTAAATGTGTGAATAAAAAAAAGTTTTTGTTATTTCAGTATGCTGGAGTCAAATGCTTTAAATATTTTGTAACTTACCTCGAGGGGCCGTGCAGACGAGAGGAATCAGATTTCTGCCGCCTCCCAAATGCAGCGGAGATAAAGAGCCTTTTGTTTTTCAACCACTACATCTTAAGAATTTAACAGTTATTAATGTTTTTTAATTCATTTGAATGAACTCATGGGCACAGATAGGGTTTTTTTTTAGATATGCAAATGCTATGAAATCTATTAAAATAAAAACAATACAGTACTGCTTGTTAAAAATACCAAGTTATTTGTAATTTGAAAATAAAAACTGATATTAAATTTTAGGCATAGTCTCCACACTGGTCTGACCCCAACCCAGCTACACTAAATTGATGATCTCTGCTAAGTTTCCACATCATAGATTTGAAGTGGCCAATAAAAATATCTTAAAAGTGAATTTCTGAAGACAATAAGACTGGCTGTTAAGTAGATACCCTTTGTGAGTGTAATAAATATAAGTGCAGTCCAGTAGATCAATTTTTGAAAATCTCCTTTACAAGCAACCAATGCAAACGAGACAAAACACAACAGTATGATACAGTACGAATCAGTAGAAGAAAACGACTGATTCAAAGACAGGCTGTCAGTAGGCCACCTGTTTTAAAGTTTAACCCTGGGGATTAAAATGCGTCTTATTTGAGAATGACATGACATTAAATACTTGAATATGCCTCCAGTCATTGCTGTGATTATTTGCAAGTTAACTTGACAGATAATAAATGACTTGAGACTTAACTTGGACATAAAAGACTTGTGACTTGAATAACTTGTCTGTGTACATTTTATGCTTTCAGTTCAGTTTTATTTATTTCTGAAAACATTTTCTAGTCTTGCTGTCAGTCCGTCAATGTTTAAATGAGATGGGGAGGGAATATTTAGCAGAAATAAAGCCTTTATAAAGTGAACAGCTTTGTGTTTGTATTTATTTCACCGCATATCAGTAATTATAATACGAATTTAATTCACTGTCATACTTTTTGAACGGATTGGATACATTTAAAACATTTGATTGAAATACCCATCTATCAAAATATTTGCTCTACAGCGCCTCTATCGGCCAAACGTTGTCGGTGTAGTATCTCACTTTGACCACCAGGTGTCAGGGCACGACTGAGCGTTGCTACGTGGGTCCGGCTGAGGGCTGCTCGTTTTAATTACGCAGCAGCGTCGAGCCGCCCGCTGTCTGCCCATGTTGTCCGCCGGGTGGAGTTTGGCTACAGTCCGCAAGACAAAGACAAGTGACCGGCCAGAGAAACCCTACTGTACCGGCGCTGGAACACAACGTGACTGAAGGTAGGTTAACTCTCAAGTCTTCTGAACTAAATGCGTGGTAACGGTGTGTTCGGCGGACAGCTGGTATGATACTAAATCCACGTTACGAGTCCCGGCTGAGAACAAAAAGGTCGGCTCAGCATTTCATGTATCCCCCGGGACTGTAACGTTACTCCGGAGTGAGCTGAGCGAGAGGAGCTAGCTGCTCGAGCCGGAGCGCGGCAGAGACAACGTTTAGCACAACCGTTAGCTCGGAGGCCAAGAGCTAACTTCAGACTTTAAATCATCCGTGTGAGTACAGGAGTCTTCAGTCTCACGACCCGCCGCCAGCTCAGGTCGTGCTCCTAATCTATTGTCTCTGTGGTGGCTAAATTATCCTAGCAAGTGTTAGCCGCGGACTGTTTTTAATGATGCATCTAGCTAACCCGGTGGGGTTTTTACACGGCGGGATGGAGCCTCTCGTTAGCCGTCCTGCAGCATCATCACAGGGGATGAGGACAGAGGGCCTCTGACGTTATCTCTGCACCGAGGCTGATAACAGCAATTTTGGCATGTAAACTTAACTGAAAATGGATACATGACTCATTATTCACCTTCCTCTTAGGACCGGGGACGTCACTTTTCATAATAAAAGGCTAGCATTAACTTTGTTTAAAGGTGTTTAATATCCATACAAAGGAGACTGCCACGAGGATACATTTTCAGTGTTGCATGATTCATTACTCAGGTCATGGAGGACATATCGTGACATGTGTCACCCTAAACGTTTGTTTTTACATCTTTGCAGATCTGTGTGACACCGAGCTGCAGAGCCCCTGGATCTGCCCCAGACAAGAGAACCACCTGCTGTGCACAGTTGTTTTTGTTTCCGACTGTTTACATTTCTTCCACCAGCGGGACGCGTTGCACAAACAGCAGAGGACATCTGCAGCGAAGACCTGCCTGTGTTTCATCACCATTGCTTCGAAGACTTCCCTTTTCTTGGAATTAAATTCACATGAATTTCAGAGGCAGATTAATGGTGAAAACAATGAAATTCCGTGACATTGCCCAAGAGGGCAACCTCAAGATGGCCACATGTATTTGTGTTGATTCTCTGATCAGTGTGAGGAGAAGCTCCAACCCCTAGTTATCTTCATGAAGGCCTTTTTCTGACGAAAGATAAGGGCCACTTGGGGCCAGGAGTTGGAGAGCCGTACCTCCACTGCCATTTGCTCTGCCCTCTGATTTCAACTATTTGATAGAGTTCAACGCCCTCCTGAAGTCAAGATGGAGCTTTTCTTCAACCCTTTTGACAATTTGGTGTGTATCCTCCTTGGCATCTCCTTCACCGTGTGGTTCACGCTGCTGCTGGTCTTCATCATTGTGCCTGCCATCTTTGGTGTGTCTTTTGGCATCCGACGTCTCTACATGAAAACCTTGTTAAAGATCTTTGAGGTAAGAGTTTTAATTGCAATTTAAGGTGTTGTGTCAATCATAAATGATCACTTTTGGGTTGAAGCTGAGGATGTAGTGGAAACACAGCATACACACACAATTTAAAAGTAAGTTTGAAGGTGTGTTAATATTCTTGCACAGATCCAACTTTAATTGCACGGCTCCTGCTCCTGCCAGACATCCTGTTTCTTTAGAAACTAGTTTGTCAAAGCTGTTGACCCAGTCCTCAAGGCCAGCCTATGTTTGATCTGTCTTTGCGCCTTATGTCCGCCCTTTAATCAGTACAAATAGTTGGGGCTTCTGCAAAGCAGTTAAACAATTATTCAAAGCTTCAGCTCTGGTGAAGTTAATTAAAATCTCTGACTTCTCATGCATATCTCAGGCCAATGGTTACCTGCAGGCTCTATGTTTGCCTTTAGCAGCCAGCCAGCCAGCCATTGTATTATTCACTGGCTGATACAGATTAACATCACAGCCTCAGGTCTATTTCTCCCTTGTTATGTAACTGGAGAAAACGGTGGTACAGACCTTGTCAGTAGCTGTTGTCTGTGACGTTGCTCCAGCAGCCTGGAACATTATTAACTGATTTGTGGTTTTTACTTTCTAGAAATGAGTTTGAATCACAAGTGATGGCATTAATGCATCAGATTAATGTGCAATGAGGCTAGTTGTTTACCATTTAATGGTCTCCTCTCCTATGTGACTCCAGACACAGTTATCCAGTTTCTCGCTTTCTGCTGTCTTTGGTGTATCTTTATAACTAAAGCTGTCATCACTTTCCAGCATGTACCTCTGAGAGCAGAGCTTGTGCCAGAAATAAATGGACCAGCGGGAGATATGAGAGACGTTCTTAGCTCGTTATTCCAGTCACAACCATTAGATTCAGAGAAAAGGTCAAAGGACAAACTGTGCGAAGCTGAAGCAATGTTTTCTTGTTTGAACTATTTGCATACATCTCATTGCTTGGTCTCAATTTCGGGCTTAAATTAAAAATGAGAATTTTCATTTGTCCTACCCACAATTGCATTTTGTTTTTGCAACGAGTTGCTCAAAGTGTTGTATTAGTGTTGCTGTTGGCTCATCATTTTGACAAATAGTGATCAGATGATGTACGATTTCATCGCAGATCGCAATAAAAACAGTCGATAAGTTGATCATGGTGAATTTCCATTGTTGCAGTAATCGTGAATATCCTCACGAGTGACTTGAAACAGCTGTCTAGCTCAATAATGTACAGTCCTATATTGATTTCCTGCCCAGTCATTCCAAAATCCTAAACCTATCACAATAGCTAAATGCTCCGTCTTCCCATTGTATCCCCCACAAAAAAAGTTGGATTGGATGTGCAGAATGATATGGATTCCAAACTAAAGAACGAGCTGCACACCATTTATTTATCCTTTTATTTATGCAGGCGGACCTCAGGATTACTTTCATTAAGAACTTTCACTAAAGAAATTCTATCCTATCTGTGATTTAAAAAAGATTATTTGTTTATTTAGTAATTCCAGTATGCTTGGTATCATTTTAAGAGTTTTAAACATATTTTGATGATATCAGTATGATCACATGCATTGCAATTGTTTGGGCTTATCCTGATTACTTAAGTGAAATGAAAGTGCTGTCATCCCACACCTGTAATATTTCATAGGGGATAAATTAGTAAAAACTTCCTCTTTGACATGCAGCCCTGGAGCCACTTGCAAGCTTGTTTGCGCCTCCTCTCTCCACCCAAAGAATCATAACTGTCAAGCACAGCTGCATTTTAGTACACTGACTCAGTAAAACGACTTGTCAAGACACGATTGAAAGGTCTCTGTAAAGGGCAAAAGGAATGCTAAGTTAGCTAATACTATGTGTGCCAATTATATATGAGTAAATATGACTAGACTAGATCAATCAAATGGACGTATCACAGCTCTGGGCTGAATATGGTCAATCCTCAAAAAGTCTGTGCTTTAGAAAGTTGTTAAAATGTTATGAAATGAAAGTGTATTTCCAACTCGGCTGTCATGTATCCTGTGTAAAGACAAAACAGGTTTTAGTTTGCCCTAAGTTAGAAAAAATGTTTACCCTCAGATAATGTAAAGAAAGTAAAAGTATGAAAGAGGTGTAAGTTTTTTCAGCATGACTTCTGCAGCTTTAAAGTGGAGGCACCATCACTCTACATTCTTAGAAGAATTTTCCAGGTGCTCCAGGCTAATTCCAGTTGTATCTGAGTAAATCTCCTGTCAGCTGTCTGTTTTTATTCCCTATCACTGATTGATTCATACAAACCCAGGGGTTATCATGAGTCTGGGACTTGTTGGAAAAGTGAAACCCATCCAGTACAATCATTTCCTGATCTGCTTGTCTTCCAGCTAGAACATTGTGTCCTTTTCCTGCCTCTCACTTGAAACAATCTGTTTTTTTCCCCCCATCTTAGCATGCAGAGAGTGCACTCTCCATATGGAGGCAGGAGAAGTGCACATTATAGTGTTCGCTTTTTGGATGAAGCCATTAATGTTAACTTTTGAGAATTTAGAATCTTGTTTCCTCAACTTTGTTAAATTTGCACCCAGACAGTTTACAACATTAACAACCTCACTCCGACCAGAGAGATTAACAGTAGAAAACTTAGAAGTAAGCAGCTGTGAGTCTGATCACAATGAATAACTTGAATGTTCAAATTGAGCTACACAATGAACAGCTGTTTTACATTAATACATCTGTTATTGTTTGATCTGTGAATGAAGAGATGTGTATTTTGTGTCACTCGTTTATTTTTATATATCTTTGCTCTTTCTTTGTAGTGGGCCACACTTAGGATAGAGAGAGGAGCCAAAGAGAAGAATCACCATTTGTACAAACCCTACTCTAATGGTAAGATGTGTCTTTTTGTGCATGCGTGCATGTTCTCAAGGTGTATTTGTTGCAGAGGTGTTGCTGACATTCTGTTTGTCTGGGCCACTCTAGCTATCATTGCCAAGGAGCCCACCTCGTTGGAGGAGGAGATCAAGGAGATCCGGCGGAGCGGCAGCAACAGAGACCTGGACTCAGCCTCTGAGTTTGAGATGTCCGACATCTTCTATTTTGCTCGGCGAGGAGTGGAGAGCATCATGGACGATGAGGTGACCAAGAGGTTCTCTGCTGAGGAGTTGGAGTCCTGGAATCTGCTGACTCGCAGCAACAACAACTTCCACTACATCAGCCTGAGGCTGACCGTCCTATGGGGGCTAGGCCTGCTGATCCGCTACGGCTTCCTGCTGCCTCTCAGGTATTAGCTGTAACTCAAACAGAGAGCCTGTTTGATATTAGAAGGGTACCCTGTTCGACACAAGTATTAAGGAAAACTGAACACATTGAATCAGGTCCTGGAATGGAAATGTATGCCTTCCTGTGTAAATAACCACCACAATGCATAATAGCTAAATATGGCTTTGACATCGACACTCGTATAACTCGTACAACTCGTATTACAATGTCAGTAATTCAAAGCACTTATCAGTAAAACACAGCTCTTGGGTTCTGCAGCAGCAGGAAATGTGTCTCCTCCGTATCAATCTGTTTTATTTTTTGCCTTTAACTAAATTTAACTTTTGGATTTGACTTACACACTTCAAGAGTATCCCCTGATGTGTGTCTGATACAAAGTCTCAGTGATAAAACCCCTGCTTTTTATTAATTTTAAAAATATTTTTATATTTGTTGACTTCATTTTGGTTTGTATTACCCAGTGTTACAATGTGTTCACACTGGTCAGTATCTTTGTCTCCATCAAATACAAATCAGCCTCTGAGGTGGTGTGACTCTCTTTGAGGAGTCACAGCTGAAGTAAAAATCTGCCAACTGTACATGGTGGGTAGTCCAGGATGCCTGGGCATTTGGAGGATTATCACCAAAAAGACAAACCAGACCAGCAACAGAGCTATTACCTGTGCATGGTTACAGAGGCAGCATGCATACACACAAACATGTTCACAGTTATAGCCAATTTACTCTCTAGCCCACCTAATGTGAATGTTTTTGAAGAAAATGGAAGGACCTCAGCTCACAGGTTCAAGTTCAAATCCAGAGCCTTTTTGCTGGGATGGGACACTGCTACCCAGTGAGCCAAGATGCGTGCCCATTATCTGAAATCACAGGTTTAAATTTTCCTTAACAAAAGGCTCAAAAATGTTGTGCGTTTCCTCGGTACATGATTGAAAATGTAACTATTCATTTCCCCCCAAAAATGTATAGGTCAACCGCTTTAAAATGTCATATTTTTCAGTGATTAAATTAGTCCTTTAAATTTTTATTTGCCACCTTTGGTAATAACGCGTGCCTGACGCACTCCTATTTCTGCTGGCCTGATCTATGTTTAATTATTCTTAGTGTGGTCACTATTAAAGCTCCCGATAAACACAAAATATAAATAAATATGAAAAACATTAGTTGCAGCCCTAGTCATAAGATAAATGTTGTGGTGAACTGACACTGGGAAGTTCTGATGTTATATTAATTTTGTGAGGAGACTGCGTGCAGCCTTGTTAAAGAATATGAAAATTCATGGATTGTGGCTTACTGTATGTGGTTTGAAACTAACTTTAAACGCTGGCACATGCGGGGAGTTAAAGAGGGAGATCCTCGTTCAGGGTCAGCTTAGACAGGCACAGGGACAGTGACTCAGTACTAAGCCTGCCTGGCTCATTTCCAGCTGCCAGTGGGGAGACGAATCAGGCCACCGCCACATAGACAGACATCATTCTAGTTTCCCACCCAGCTAATGGATTCTCTCATTCAGTGCCTGTCCAGTTGAATAGTGTCCAGAGTCCAGTTAGTCACCCACGAGCATGGAATCTTCACCTCTCTAATGTTGGAATAATCCTCGCACAATTTAATCAGCACCTTCTCCAACCCTGGATGATTGGTTCATCCAGATTAAGTCCACCTGTTGGCCATTGCCTGATATGCCCTCCTGCAGGTTCTAGAGTCTATTATCAGTGACAGCAGGAAATAGAGAGGAGGTGATACTTTGAATTAATAACAAGAACCTTGCTCCTCTGGATAGCATTACTTGTGGCCTTTACAAGTTATCTGAGTGGTTACTCTGTTAAGTGAAAGCTTGTAGCACAGACAGGCTGAGGTTCATGTTCTTGCATTTAAATGTCAGATATCATTTGTTGAACCTAAACATGAAATCCTTCCTTTCTGTATAGGATTATGTGTAACCTGCCTGTCTGTCTCTCCACCAGGGTAACTCTTGCCTTTACTGGTGTAGGCCTCCTTGTGTTCCTCACCTGTCTTGTTGGGCTACTGCCGAATGGAAGGTGAGAATGACGGTCAAGCGGGTCTGTTTTCATTCCTCAAAAGTATTCACTCAGATCCCTGGATGTAACATGTGATCCTCTTACTTTGTTGTCTTGACACACAAAGTAAATCATGCTGTTGTGTGCTTCTTCTTGCAGGCTGAAAAACTTCCTGAGTGAAAAGGTCCATTTGATGTGCTACAGAATATGTGTCAGAGCTCTGACTGCCATTATAACCTACCATGACAGGTAAAGGAACTATGCAGTAAATGTCAATGTTATTGACTCTTCATACATAGAACGGTAGACTTTTTCACACAGCAACAGACTTCCTGTTTACAGTCCCTATCAGACAAGGACAGGATGTGTAAAAGGGAAGACAGAGCATATGTGCGAGAGTTAGTTCAGGTTCTGAAAGACTTATTTAGTCAAATGAAAATGACTTCTGGTAATAATGTCAACAGAAGTAATTGAAGCAAAACAATAATCCATCTGAGACCCATTGCAGCCAGGCTGGTTTCCTCAAACCACATGCACTGGCAGTCAGCCACAAACACTGAGATTACACACAGTGCTGTTCATAGCAGCAAGAATAGTCATTTTGAAGCCATGGAGGTGATGGTATACCAGCCATATTAAGAAAACATTATTGTAAACCCTGTATATTCTTTAATGAAAGCATAATAAATGCACTCATATTTGGTTAGAACTTGCAAACGTTTTTTTTTTTTTGGTTTTGTTAATCTGTATCATAAAGGTTAGCATGATGGGTGCCGCTGCTGGTTGATTACTTCTCTATTTGCTCCCCCAGGGACTTCCATGCAGTTTCTCAACTTGTTGGTCAATTTCTCAATTTCTTTCCTCTTGCATACTGTGCCTTGACAACTTATCTTAAGTTCTCACAGAAAATATTAATAGATATGTAATATATTTTTTCCTTTATATTAAGTTATCGCATGTAGCCACACCACTAGCACTTGGTTTAAAGTCTGTACCTTAAAATTCGGTTCAAAAAGTGTAGCAGTGCTGCTGTTGATTATTGACATCAATCCCACTTAAACCTGCTAAAATCAGGCTTTTGTGTGCAATGGGAGTGTGTACACTCAGCATTTACACCCGGGTCAATTGCCTCTGCAGTAGACACAGGTTTTTATCAGCTCAGCTTTGATCTAAATGTAATACCCAGTTGAACACGCTAAATTGTGCCACGCGAAGTGATGCTGCGTTAGCAACATCCGCTGGTGGCGTTCTTAAAAAAAGGAAGGGATTTGGAATGTGGTCTATTGTTGTTTTCTCCTCTATTACAACTGTTTCCGGCGCATTCGTGCTGTGAAATGTGACTTCATTGACGTACATCGTAACGCTTAAGATAAAACAGACGGGCTGCCTTGCTAGTGGGAATGGGGTCAATAGGCGATTTCTAGCGGGTTGACCCGCATTTTAAGAAAACCTGTGTAGACTTTTTATTTGGGCAGAACTCTGCACTGATGCTCACATTTGACAAGCAAACATATTTTCCTTTGCTAATGTTTATCTGTTATTGTGTCTCTGTATCGGCCCAAAAAAACAACATCCACCAATCCCTACAAATGGTATCTTATGAATTTGATATTATAAAGTATTACATTTTTCATAAGGCCACAAACATTTCATGAGGAACCATGTTACAACTGATAGCTTTTTAAATGTCATGACATTAAGCAGAAGATAAGAACAGTTAATGTTCTTAATTTTAAGTTCATAAATTTGAAACCAGGGTCATATAAAATAATAGAAAAAAAACTAAGCCGCTCAAATGCTGCTCTTCTAGCTCACATTGTCCCATTGTTCTTCTTTCTCAAACATGATCCACCGCAGATCTCTTCCCATGACAGGCCTGTGTGAGATTACATAATGTCAGATGAGTTATCCTTAGAGAACAGAAAGCAAGGTGTGTTTGCAGTTGAAATGTGAGAACCCAGAGTGTGAGTACGAAAGTGAGGTGCCTGTGGCCTTGACTGTACATTCATATTCATTGCAGCTGACATATGAGCCCAGGTAAAGCACAAAGCCCTAGTCAGTAATGCTTTCTCATACACAAAGACATGGCACATTCAGTCAAGCTGCAGCCACTTTTTAAAACACAAAGCCCCATGCTTGGAGGTGCTGAATGCACATAGCTGTCTTGCAAGCACAAGTTTCATGTTCCTGAATGGATCCAAAATTGTGCTGTAGTATTATGGTCCAAGTGGATGTTGGTAGTGAGGAATATATGGTAAATATGGTAGAGTAAGGATGTAAGAGGAACATAACTATTGACAGCTTTTATAGAGAGGAATGCCACATGCAACAGGATGTAGAGGAGGAAGTTGGTGCATTTATCTACTGGTATTTGCCCATCAGTTAGAATCTGTAATACAGCTGGTGTTGTTTCTGGTTAGCTGTAGTGCAGGTTTGACTAAATTTGAAATTGACGTGTGAGAAGCCATGTGAGTGTGAGATCAAGGGACATTGTTTGTGAGACTGCCCTCATTATGTGGATGGAAGTGTGTTTGATTAATTATCAACCCATATCTTTAGGCGCTAGCCAAAAAAGAAGTAGTTTCTTATAAGAACATGATTTTGCATGACCATTAAGATTTTACTTCCAGTTACTTTGTGAAGTTAGAGAAGTACGTTTTAATAAAGGCGCACTTGTATCTTTAAATTCATTAGGGAAAAAACACATTGATACAGATAAAGTACTCACAGTTGAGGCAAAGATATGTATAATTTCTTATGTCTAAATGTCTGCTATCTAGGACTAGTTCTTATAACATGTTTTCCTCTCTAGTCTGGGGCTAAAAATACACAAGTGACACAGGAAGTGTTGCTCTCTCTCTCTCTCTATTTAAAATTGTAACTCTATCTTTGGAATGTATGTTCAAGTCCTGCATGCTCCCGGGGTCAAACCTTTAACAGATCCCTATGGGTTGCTTTGTTTCTTCCAAGAAGTCTTGGCGTATTGGGCTCTAAATGTGTATTTTGACACTTGCTGCTACCACACTCAACACTGTTTCAGCTAATAAATCCTCTGGGAAGTGCCTTCAGCTAATAAATCCTCTGGGAAATGCCTTCATGATATTAACACCCTTACCCTTTCTGTCTCCTCTTTTCCAGTGAGAATAAACCCAAAAATGGAGGAATCTGCGTTGCCAACCACACCTCACCCATTGATGTCATCATCTTGGCCAGTGACGGCTGCTATGCTATGGTAACTATACTGATGCCTACCAGGAAGCAACAAAATAGTAGACACTGATCACTCTTTCCCTGGCAGCTACTTGTTTGTTGGAATGACTTTTGTCCCTGAAAAAGATTTGTTTCTATTTTTAATGTTTGTGTTGTGTCAGGTTGGCCAAATTCATGGTGGCTTGATGGGAGTCATTCAGAGATCCATGGTCAAGGCCTGTCCACATGTGTGGTTCGAACGCTCAGAAGTCAAAGACAGACATCTAGTGGCCAAAAGGTAGTATCACAACCTTTGTTTTTATTGAATTTTTACTATTGTAGTTTTTCCCCCTCAGTCTATTTGGGGGGAACTTCAGTTCAAGCAATTGCAAAGAACATTTTTATATTGAAATTGAGTGTCTGCTAACTTTTGTGTGTGTAACTTGGAAGAAATGTAGTTTGTGTTTCTAAATTCTAATTTTGTATACTCAAGAAACTTATAATGAGATTTTAAGTAATGACTTTAATACTTCTTGTTTTGCAGATTGAGTGACCATGTAGAAGATAAATCAAAACTGCCTATTCTTATTTTTCCAGAAGGTGAGTTTGTTTAAAGATTTGGTACAGAAATGAAAGACTTCATAATCACATTAAAGTCATCTCGACTTTTCAAAGCCCTCAATTTATTTTTTCTCTAAATCTCCAGGTACCTGCATTAACAACACGTCAGTTATGATGTTTAAGAAGGGCAGTTTTGATATTGGTGCCACAGTCTACCCTGTGGCCATCAAGGTGAGAGTGATACTGTGTTACCTTTACCTGCTACATGTTATTTCACTTTATATCAACACTTAGTTTGAAATAATGCTGGTTTGACTGTTCATTGTGGTGTGTTTGATCCTCACAGTATGATCCCCGATTTGGAGACGCCTTCTGGAATAGCAGTAAGTTTGGAATGGTCAACTACCTGTTGCGAATGATGAGCAGCTGGGCCATCGTCTGCAGCGTGTGGTACCTTCCCCCCATGTCTAGAGAGGTGAGACTCCATTGTCTTCTGTGATGAATGAATCAACCAACATATTAGCAGAACAACTAATTGTTTTGTAGCGTTCAACACTTACAATTCGACTCATATTTGTCCAGCTGAACCCTTCGTTCACAACATACCATGTGATATGCATTGCGCTCCATATTTAAATAAAGTTTTTATAGTTGATAATAGCTATACATAGGTATGTCAATAGCTGTGTTAATTATTTGTTGTGACCGCTTGTTTGCCTGTTATCTTCATGTCAATCTTCTCCAACAGGAGGGTGAGGATGCTGTACAGTTTGCCAACCGTGTAAAGGCAGCCATAGCCAGGCAAGGTGGACTTGTCGACCTCTTGTGGTAAGATAAAACCCATTCAGCTCAATGTTTCTACCGCTTCACATTCAAACCCTGTGACTGACTTTGGATAATGAACATGCTTAAACACATGGCCGTCATACCAGACTGCAGTTATGAGACATTTTGACATGGCATCGCAGGAAAAGCAAAGGTGTAATCAATAATCATCTTCACTTTGTGTTTTCACAAGCTGACAAAGTGCAGGTGGGTGATGCGGTCACCCAGCTCACCTTGCTTTGTTTTGATTGGTCCAGTGTCTGCTGGTTTTCCTTCTACAGATATGTACTTTACGATATTTATGAACAGGATGGGTCACATTAAGGCTTACACCCTTTTTTGTGGCTTTGTGTGTGTCACTAGACACACAGGATGTCTCCTGGCGGACACCTCATGAAATAAAATAAACGGTTGTACACAAAAACCGTCACAGCATGGAGTTCAACTTTGCTGAACTGGTTCTGGCCCTGGTATCTTGTATGCTCACTCACTGCAGTGGCTTATTGGGCCTATTAATACAGCAGAGCCATCGTTAATGTTTTTGCTTCCACCTGTGCTTTTCCTGTTATGACAAGTTTGAAATCCTGGCCATGAAAAAGGTCAGTCTGTTGTTGTCACTGTTCTTACAGACTCCCCTACACATTGCTGCCAAATGCTAGAAATATGCCAGATTTGTTTACTATACAGAGACAAAAATGGTCACTGCAGCTGTTACAGTGTTTCCACAGTGTTGTCATTTAATATAACTCCTTTTCTTTAGTTAATGCAACAACCATAACTTTGTAGTCATTTTTAAATATTCTGAAGTGCTAAACATAAACAGTCACAGCAAATATCTTCTATATGTTATTAATCACAAATACTATAGACATTTCTGCCTAATATTGTAATATGTTGTCCACATCATTGACATATGTGGTTAATGAAAATATTAAAAGCAGCTTACAGAATAATAAAACATTTTTACAGTTGACATTTTGACTTGTCAATCACAGGTGTATCTAATAACATTTATTATGCCTGCAATTACACTTCCATAGTGTGCTATTGTGCATGTTGACGTATTGACACCTACTGTAAATCAATCAGCACCAGCATTTAACATTACTGCAGAGAATGTATACGTGTATGATGTTAGTCGAAAATAAGGCAGATGGCTATTCTTTTCCAATCACTAATTGGAAACTCTTTGTTTAGGGATGGAGGATTGAAGCGTGGAAAGGTTAAAGATACCTTTAAAGAAGAGCAGCAGAAGCTGTACAGTAAAATGCTGGTGGGAACCCAAGAGGACCGCAGTCGCTCCTGAAGGACTTTTGTGGAGGTGAACTGGCTCAGAAACCCACTTGGGCACCTCTGACTCAATAGGCAGTCAGCAGGGCTCACATCCTCTCTATCGGAGCTCCCGGACTGGAAAATTCCCTCTCTGATGTCAACAGCACTCCATTTGGCTTCCTCGGTCACTGCCTCAGCTTGGCATGTTCAGTTTGCGTCGCTGTTACGGGTCATTCTGAGTCTGCTGCCCTTTGTTGGAAAAGCTCGACTGAAGCCTTGCTTTTAATAAGAAAAGCAAGGTGTGCACAGTACAGGAGCACTGTCTTCCTTGGTGGCAGTCTTTTGAGGGAAAACTTGTATTATTATCTATCATTGAGTTCCTGTCTTTGTTTGATAGTTTCAACTTTTTAATTTGGATTTTATTGTCATGTTTTTTTTCACACTGTGTTAAAGTTACAGACCTGATTATACCTGGGATGTAGAAGAGTTAATGTAGATAAAACCTTGTTCTTAAGCTAAACCTGTGACTGAGTTGGGGTTTTGCATGACTGGCTCCTGCCCATAATTTAGGGCACAATGCCAGATTTTGTTACATTTCAGATATTTTTATGGGCTTTTTTCCATGAGAAAAAAAAATGTATTTTATGCTTTGTGTTTTACATTAAGACTTGTATCAACACATTCGGTCACTATAGGAGATACAATGCAGGTCAGCTCTTGATATGTGGTCTTTTTCTGTGTTATTTCCATGGAATGTGTAAAACCTCACATTATGAAGTGGAAAGTGCACCCACAGTTACTCTGATGGAGGCAGATACTCCTGTTTCAGCTACTAATGCAGCATGACAGGAGTAAAAGGATTTAACAGTCCATTCATTAAGAATTAACGTGGGTTTTGCTTTTAGCATTGTCCCGTAAGGCCTATGGTGCATTTAGTGACATAGGATAATGACCATTACAATTGGTCAGAATGACAATTAGCTGATACACATCCATACTAATACACTTCCTAACAGGCATCATGTTTTCATTGGCTTCCTGCTTGTGCAGTGACCATTCTGCCTAATTTATTTTAAGTGAAATCTTAAAGCTATTGTCTTTATTTCCCCCTCATCAGCGATCTTTTCTCCCACTTGGCAGCCACAGAGTGCAGCTGTAGTTTGGACTCCCATTTAGGCGAGAGTTGAGGAACATGGTGGACAGCCTTCAGGGCTCGCTCCCTCTAGTTTGCTGTTATCAGGGATCATCATTTAGAAAGTGTCAAATCTGTTCATCAAAATAAATGTTCAAGAATGTGACTCTACCTTTGACTTAAAGGTTTTTATTTGTGCTTTTCACACTGTGTCTCACATGTGTTTTCCTTTGATGCATAAATGGGTTATGAACTTGTTCTTATAGAGGCATAAGACACTAGAAGCCTCATAACATGGCTGCAGGTGAATGTGGAGATTTAAGTACACATTTGAGATTCCAGAGTAACTTGAGAGTATTTGACGAAAGTTTCTGTATTCAGTAGGGTCTCACAAAATGAGTCATTAAAAGTTAAAAGTGATGAAACGGCCAATGTGTGCAGCTAAGAACTCACATCAGACACTGTCCCCGGGCGAAATACCAACTTCTAAGGGAGTCCTGTCTTCCAACATATTCATTTTTATATATATGCACTTTACAGTTGCATTTTTAAAAAATTGTGTAGAATAAACCTTGGGAAAATATTAAATTCAAGTGAGACATTAACTTAAAATCAGCCATTGGCAACTACACCGTGACAGTAACCTCCAGTGTTTAGGGTAAATGAACAAATTCAAACTGCAATGTGTTCCACTGCTAAATATGTCCCATTTACACAAGTTAAATGTACAGAAAATATCACCAATAATACAGGTCTTATTTAGTGTTTAACACAGCCTAGCTAGCTCATTTAAAAGTTTGTGTTCTCTTTCTTTTACTGAAAAATATTTTCCAATCTTAAAGCAATTCTTATTTGATATTTTTAGAACTGAAGGTTTTGCTCCAAAACGTCCTGTCTTAATTAGCTCTTGTCTTCTGTGCTATTCTTGGCTTGCAACCCTGGAGTCTGGTAACATTTCCTGTCTGATTTACTGTCCAGTCGGCACCAAGCTGCTATAACACAGTCTGCCATGAGGATTAAGAGCTTTTTTTGGACGTAATATATTTTCTGTTTATACCCTAGCTGATTATATAAAAAGGACCCAGTCCAAAATGTCTTTCCATGAATGTTTATTGTTGATTCTTCTGCAGCTGCTTCATCCAAAGCCCAGGCCTCTCCTCCTGGCTGCAGGAAACGGCCTCAGTCTCCTTTCAGAGAGGTTTCCCCTTTTACTGTCTTTGTTTCCAAACCGGTGATGGACATGGCAGCATTCTTTAGCATCTCTGTTGTAGCCGTTTCAAATAGATCTGTTGATGTTGGTGAATAAAGCACACAGTGCTCAGGGGAGGAGTAAGAGGAAGCAGGGAGCTCAAAAGGTTGGCTGTGTAAACCATGCCATGGTTGAACAGCTCACTGGCAGCCCTATGGAGAGCTAAAGTCAGGCCCCCCTGCAATCTTTGCTGGTGCTCAGTTTGCTGGATGGCACAGATCCATCTACTCCTAATAAAGATTTTTACAGCTCCGCGGTTCACTGGGCAGAGAGAAAGCTACTGTAGATGCGCTGTAAAATATTATGGCAACTCTGCTGTTGTGATGACTGGAAGTTGTGGGAGGCAGGCTGTTCTGGTGAAAATGACTAAACTGTAGGTCATGCGTATAAAAACAAAACACTGGCATACTATCTTTTCTTGGTGCAGGGCTTCTTTACACAAGAGCAGTTGCTGCGATGTAGCAAAGGTGGCAGTGATTACTGATGTGCACACGCCTAAGGCAAAGTCACAGATAAAGATAAGACCCCCCTATCAAATACATTTTTGAGGTTTGCCGATCGTGAACCAGCATGGGTGGAGTAAAAAAAGCAAACTGTCATTGAAAGAAAATTTCACAGAAAGAAAGTGACTAACTTCCTGTTGTGTTGAGACTACACAGAGCAAGCCTGTGATGAGTTGAGACCTGTCAGGTATCATCAGTGTCCTCGCGTAATAAGTCATACATTAAGGTATTTTGATGTCATCTTACAAGTTATTATTGTACTAGTATAGGAGTTAAAGGTGAACTGTGTAGTTCTGGGGAAGACATTTTTATCTGAAGAGAAGCTGATCTTAAAGGACAACACAACTTCATACTGTTTTACTTTGTTTATATATGGCTGACCCTGCCACCTTTCTAGCTTCAAACAGTGTTCTGGGACCTTATTTTCCTCTGAGAACAGCTTGTTTATTCTGTTATGGAAAAAATAAATATTTCTGAGTTTGTGTTATCATCTCATTAATAAATATACAATTCTTAATTTGAAATGTGTCTCCAAACTATACATTTCCGAAAGTGAATAAACAAGCCTTCCTCAGAGGGAAATATGGTTGAGATTTCCTCTCCAAAACTACATAGTTCCCTTTTAACACATAGAAGGGTTTAGGTTGTGGTGATGATACAAATAAAACAATAGGTTTGTGGTAATAAAACACAAGTTTCCACAACTGAATAAACAAGCTGTCCTCAGAGGGAAATAAGGTCCCCAGAATGTTGTTTAAACCAGAAAGGTGACTCCTGAGAAGATTCCTGCAAATATGAACACAGTAAAACAGTGTGACATTGTGTTGTCCACTGATGGCAGTTTGTTCATTCAGTCATGAAAATCAGTGAATGAAGATTAAGATTTCCTCTCCCAAACTACATACTGCCAGTGTAACACAGTAAAAAAAAATCAGGTTTGTGGTGATAAAAGATAAGTTAACATGGTAATCAAATATGGGATTATCCTCAGTGGAGGTTTCACTTTGGACTGGCTGCCACCCCTTCGGCTGAGCGGAGATAACCTCAACATAAGGAAGACAGTAATTGAGTTGAAATGGGCGGAGGCGGAGCCCTGGAGTTAGTTAACGCTACCCAGCACCGCCTGCTCCGGTTATCTACGCGTTTGACAAGGCAGCAGCAGATGCGCCGGCCAAAGCCAAGTCCGCTAAGAAGCTACTAGTCCAATTAACCGAGGGGAGGCGGAAATCCACGCATGTCGGTCGTCAAACCAACTTACTTCACCGCGAGTCGGCTCGGCGATGGATATGAGCGCCGCTCCGGCGTATGATGACGACCCGATACCCGCCATCAACAAACAAGTTGGAGCAGAAGCGACGCAGTGTCCTCAGTGAGATGTTGGTGCACTCTGAGCGTTAATAGTCGCGGTCTTGGCTCACACAGTAAGCCTCTATAAGCTCCCGGAGAGGACAGGCCTGGACGCGCGTCATCTGGCGACGCGACGGAGTTTCCTCGAGCTGTTCGTCAAGGTGGACGTTAACATGGAAACACACACTGATGTGCTGCTCGTCACCGCGAATGTCGGCTCACTCTTTGACAATGTAAGTAGACGGATAAAATTAAAACTACACCGGGCTGACATGAAGCCAGAGGATTGTACTTAATGCTGCCAGGAGTGATAAGAGAAATAATTAGTGGAGGTAGGTTTTACCTTGAACGCGCTCCGCTGCTAGCATACATCTGTGGTAGCTAACTTATAGGATGCAACAAGTGTGCTAATTAGCACGCGCGTAATGAACTAACGGTGCTGTAGTTGTAATGTTTGTCTGCTTTATGTCAAACACCACACTGTTGGGTTGCTCAGCCCTGTTTCTTTGTCAGAAGTCAGTAGCGAGGGCTCAGAAGTGTTCATCCGCTGTTTTTGATGAAAAAGAAAAAAACACGGACAAAGTTGATGTATGAAGTTATTACCCGGAGGACCGCAGCGCCACCGCTCACGTCACCTGCTCCCAGTCGGACCAGTGACCGTGAACGCATCGTTTAGACTTGAGATTGTCTATAAATCTCTGCTAATGAGTGGAGAGACTGCTGTCACATCTTAATCTGTGACCCCTCGGTGACAGTACTGTGACATTGAAGGGTCAGCTCTGAAACCGTCTCCACAGGTTGACTATGGCACCTATGAGACAGGGAAACCTTAAACCTACATGTAACAAATTATTATTTCACTGTGTTAAACAAAAAAGTTTTAAGACTACATACCTGAAAGTATTTAGAAACAACAGGGGTCTCAATTCGATTTAAGTGTGTGACTAAAAAAAAACACAATCTTTTAAATTAATCTTATTGGCAATTTTATTTATGATTATACAATGTGATATTACTTAATTCTGTAACATATCTTGTGTTATCTCTTTAATGGTTCCGTTGTCAGGACATTTTAGGTTAGATAAACCCCAGGCCCCCGGAGGGTGCCGCTCAGCCTTGCTTCCAGACTTAAGATATTTACACATTTTTTTCCTATGACATAAAACACATCATTTAATGTTCCACAGTTTAATTATAAAATGCATACATGTCTTAAAAATGGAGGTTGCTACCAAGTGGCTAAATGAGACTGCAGATGTTTCCACAGACATTAAACGTTTTTTTTATGACGCCAGTGGCCGTAATGTGAACTGCATTCAGCATCCTGTTGCTCGCACTATGCGGCACAAACCAGCATCACCCTGGGCATTGGCCAAAACACTGACATACAGGAGACACAGAATGCTGGGAAATAACTTAAAACATATTCAGAATAACTATAAATGTTTTCTTTGGCCCGTTTTTCCATGATACTAACTCAATTTTACCCAATGAACTATGTGAAGATTCTCCTGAGGCACATAAAGCATTTCCCCCTAGACCACCGATTTAAAAGAGGCATATGTAAAACTGTTGACAGGATTCCTTGAACAGCAAACGAGGTCAATTATGATTCTTTCTTTTATGAACTTTTCATCCATGGAGGTTTTATATTTGTAAAACTTTCCTCGAGCCCAGAAAAGTGTGGCAAGCAGCTCTAATTGGAAAGAATGGGCGCCATCTTTGCATTCACTATCTAGCTCTGCTTTAAAGTAATGTACTAACTAGCTCGACGTTTGCAAATTATCAGCTAACGTTAAAAACGACCAACTGTAAAGTTGGTTGCTTCATAACGTTAGCAGAATAAAGCAATTTGCAAACAGCAAGCGAGCCAATTTAACAGCCAGAGTTTAGATCAATAAGCGAACCCTATACACTCAATGCAAGATTTTGCTATGTTAGCTAACTAGCAATTCATCCATGTTACCAAGTAATTAGGCAAATAAAGCCAATATAATTCGTCTGATTTGCAATAATGTCAGCTTTGACTTTGGACTCTCCATTTCTAAGCTAATGTAAGCTAATGTTGCACACTATTATTGCTGTCGGGGAGCGGAAGAGAGACGAGGCACTTGAGAGTGCACATAAATGTTCCATCCTTTGTATTTTCCCAGGAAGAAAACTTCCATCAATCCATAAATCAATACAGGTCATTACGTGTCTCACTTTGCATGGCAATATAAAGTCATTTATGTTTGTTAATTGCGTCATATTATTACACACAGTACCTTTTAAGTGGACTCTTGTCCAGGTTTGGCCCCCCAGAATTATCATCACCTCCGGCAACTACATGACATGCAATCAATCCCTGTTGACAATCACTGTTTATTATGTTAGTACAGGGAGGGTTTGTGTTACTCATAGTCAGTATGTAGTCACACTGTATGACATTTGGAACGGCCAGCTCCAGTGGCATCACCGCATTTCCATAATGTTAGTTGTAGTTCACTGCCTAGTCTTTGATGTTTCTATTACAAAATAATAGAAAAACACCTTTATTATAAGAGATTGAAGAGATTAGACTGGAATTTAACTATTCTTAAAATATAGCTAAATAACCAGTGGTTATTAGATTTGGTCTATGCTCGCCTGACAAAACTTAAGACACTGCAGGGGGGAGGGCTCTTACGCTCATGGAAATTTGGCTCGGGCCCATGTTTCCGGTTGCCAGATCTGGCTCCAATGAAAACATGTTAGATCCCATTGTGGGAGATATGTAAACAGATGAATATCTTCCCCGGGGGACTTGAGCTTTTCTACTTACTTAAGCCCCCCTATTTCTGTAAACAAACACTCCTAAACGTTCACCCAGCCTTTCGGATAAGAGCAAGGGCTTAAGCACATCACAGGATAAATCCTATTGCTTTACAGTGCTGGACCAGCCGACCGTCATTACAGAGCAGTTTAGCCAGTGAGACGACTCCGACGCCACATTATCGCCAAAGACACATTTCAGCCCCTTTTCCAAGTATTATCATCAGGCAGCTTGAAACCACAGACATTATCTGAATCACCATGCTGGATCCATTAAAGCTAACAGTTTCTCTGGAACAATTATCCTGTGGACCATCACTAAAGACCTCTCTAGTCCAGCGTGTCTGGTCTTGTTGCCCAAGACAGTGCTGCTAGTTTGCCACAGGAAGAAAAATATACGGTTTTGTTGCTGGAGAAGGTGTTTCAGGGTTTCCTCTTAATGTGAATGTGCTGTAATATACGGCGTTATATTTAAATGTCTTTGGGGTTGTTGGACAGAGCCAATGTTCATGAGCGCATACAGACTGTGTCAGTCCTTAGGTTACAGTGCCTGAGCTGCAGTCATCCCTGTCCCCCTGCCATGCAAATACATTATGCAAAGCCATTTTTGGGCCTGTGTGAATGCACCTGGCGTCGTAGAAGATTGTACATTACTCTGTGATTAAAATGTGGGGCAAATTCTGACAGGTGGTTAAGAAACGACACGTTCAAATGACGCAGTTGAGTTTACGGGACAGTTTTCGAGTCGGAGAGGATTCTCTGGTATGAGAGGAGACACGAGAACCATTTACTGTCAATGTGACTGTGATGTTAGCATTTAATTTTACTTGTCACATGCGCTATGATCCTGTGCTTTCACTCTTACAATTCAAAAGATTCACTTATTTATCAGTTTACAGCTACACAAGGCAACAAGTTGGAACTAATGAACAGAAATTCCACATCATGAAAACAAGTAAGAACATGTGTCCAATGTCCATTATATAAAAGAGGTTATTATTTGGCTAAGATGAATCAACAGTGCCCCACTTAAAAGATTTTATCGCCCATCGAGATAAAAACCCTCAAGTTGATTGTGGTCAATTTTATTATTTTGAATTGCCTGTCACCATGGCCTGCACAGTGTGTCCCCCACCAAAACAAGTTAAACCGGATGTGTGTAAATACTAAAGGTTCCAAACTTAAGAACGAAAAAAATGGGTTTTCCGTCTCACTGTGATGCAATAAAAATATCAAAATGTAAGGTTAAACAATGCCAGTGTCTTGTTTTTATTTTAAAGTTTAAAGATACTTAGAAAATGTTTGGGATATAATTGCAAATATACTGGATTCAGTCCATTTACTCGGTAATGAAAATAGCAAAGAATATAAAAGGGGAGGGCCTGCTGAAGATAAGCCTTAAGCTTCTCTGACAGATTGTTGTGTGTAAGGTTTTTCTGCCTGCTTTCCTCATACATGCCTTACCGTGCGTGGTGTATCTGATATCTGTTGGTGTTGTTCCTGGAACATTGTAATTAAAGTTGCTCCAGGACCATCATGAAACTGTGATGATAACTGCATCTGAAATGAGCTGTCTCGGACTCTCACTCAAGAGTTTGAAACATTATACTGTTCATTTAATATTTTTACACTAACTTCACGTTTTATTTGCCGTTTCTTTTTAGTTATCTGCCGCTGTTTAGTTAGGTTTTGGCACTAAAAATACTTGGTTCGGTTTAGGAAATGATGGTTTGGGTTAAAATAGACCCTTTTTACAACAGTAAAAATGTGTTTGAAAGGAAAATTCCTTCCATGTGTGTATTTTTCATGTCTTTTTCCACGAGTTGCATAAGTAAAATGTGATTGGTTAGTTTTAACCATGGTCCTGGAGCAACATTACTCATGATTTTCCAGGAACAGCACCAGCACAGCGTTATCAGATCGTAACACTCACTCCTATACAGCTGTCAAGTTGCTAGGCAGTCTTAAACTCACCTTCAGGAATGATGTGTGGACCGTTGCCATTATGGCAGGTGCAGCTACATTTTACTACACTACTACATCCTGGAACACACTGTGGAAACATACAGGATTATGTTTCCAGACAATGTCTATTGTTTGAACCTTTTCAGGGTTAAGATTAGCTCACAGCATTTCCTCCCTGTGATTGCTGACTCCCTGACCTCCATTTGACCTGTTTCATCTGTTAGCTGGAAATGTCATTTTAAGCCAGAAGCTATACTGTTTATTTGAATAAAAAAATCAGTTTTTAGACATAAACTTCTGATAAATATTATGGAAGGCATCAATCAGTAAATGGTCCTTGTTTAAGACAAGAGACATGCACTTAAACATGAAGATAATGTAACGAGGACAGAAGCATGGTGTCTGTGAACTTCAAAGTAGTGGGACCTAGCTAACGTTAGCTTGCCTGCTAAAATGGGTCAGCTACTATAAAAAGAGTTTATACGCTGTTGTTACAACAGTAGTCAGCCCAGCATTTGGATTATTAATACTGCACGCAATGGCTGGTGTTGCCAGGTTCACAACCAGTGTTTTCAAGTAAGCTAACCAGCCACACAGTCATTCCCATCGCTGCACTGATAAAATGTAAAAAAAAGTCACCAGAAATGGGACATTAAATTAATGTTGATGTTGTCATCTCAAAGTCTATGAGGTTTTTAATGGGTTTTTGGTTAAATGCCTGAAATAAGTTATGTGATTACCACACATAGGCCTACCAAGATATTTACAAGGTTTGTTCTATGACATAAAATGCATCATTAAATGTCCCGCAATTTACTTATAAAGCTAACAAGTTGCTCAATGAGACTACAGAAGTTGTCAGAGACATTAAACATCAACACACCGAACCCGGAAACTCATCTACTCACTAGTTCATCTTTACAGGCTGACTTCAGTTGCAAATAATTCTAACTCTAACTTTACAACTTGTAGATTGATCAATTTACAGAAAACATATATAGTAATTGTGTAGTAAGATGTTTAATGGTGGTGACGTTGAAGTCATGCGACCACAATGTACGTAGTCTGTGTAAAGACTAACATTAGCTCATTACTTCTAGAGATTTATTTTAAGTATTCGAAAATCGCAAAAGTGGTGTTCATCTGTGAAGATTATCTTTCTGAACAAAATATATAACATACATATATTTAAGTATATACATATATGTAAGTATCATAAACTTGTGTTTGCCACAGAGCTTATTCTCTGCTGGGTTATCCTACAAAAATATGTAATCGTGACTTAACTCTATTTGCTAACACATTAGCCAAAACATCTTTATAATGTGTCAGTCTTGTGTGATGGAGCAGGTTTGATATGCAGGTTTAGTATTTTTTTAAGGAAAAATGATAAACATTGGCTGGTTCCAACTTCTTAAATTTAAGGATTTAATATTTTTCTTTGTCATTTATGGTAGTAATTGATGAGTCTTTGGGTTTCAGACTGTTGGTTGAACAAAATAAGCAACTGAATGATTGATTGATTGATTGATTGATTGATTGATTGATTGATTGATTGATTGATTGATCGATCATGAAAATAATCAACAGATTCCTCAAGATTGAAAATAATTGTTAGTTGCAGCCCTAATGTACGGAAGCAGAAAACAGCTGTACTCACATTTTTGTTTTTAATGTAATTGTCTTGGCATCACAAGTCAATCCAGCTTTGTTTTCTTGATAACAAGTCAATTCGTTACCATGGGAAAACAAAAGGTTGTTTGCAATTGTTGCGTACTTAAAATGTTTTTTGGAGATCTGCAGTGCCATATCAGCATGTGCAGACAGCATCTTGACAACTTTAGCAACTGATTTAAGCTGAAAATGGCTGATGTGGGACTACTCATTATTGATCAATGCGGCTTACGTATATACACACTTTATTATGGCTTTCAAACTCCTAGCAGTGCTTACCATAATTAGCCATAATGTAAATAACCTCATGGGTAAATGGCAAAAGTTCAAGAAAACTTCATATGATTTGCTTTGAAAGGCCCAAGCAGTGTGTGTATGTAATGTTTTACTTTTATGAATCTGATGAAGTTGTTTTCTCTCAGTAAATTATCTTGAGAAATCTTGTTTTCTGGCAATTACAAGAAAAATTAACTCATTATCAAGGGAAAACGAGCTGTTATTTTGAGAAACTCAAATAATTAACTTGTGATTGTGAGATGCATTAAAACAAATTGCAAGAACGGCCTTTCTTGGCTTCTGTAGATTTTAGACCATTTCTTCCAGAAATTGCTTGCCTTTGATGATTTTTCTCTTTCTTTCTTTTTTTTCATAGGTGGGTGAAATTCAAAATGAATGGTTACAAGAATTGTATAAGGTAAGTTTGGGCCTGCTGGGTCTCACATTAATAATTCATAGTTTGACACATTGCT
This sequence comes from Pagrus pagrus, assembly GCF_965226575.1. Lineage (NCBI taxonomy): Eukaryota > Metazoa > Chordata > Actinopteri > Spariformes > Sparidae > Pagrus > Pagrus pagrus. The sequence continues at coordinate 25,326,840 of NC_140192.1, read as the reverse complement.
ATTTCCACTTATTCCTGGATGTGTCACATATTTTTCTCTTACAGTTTGTGGACAGTTTGATGGAGTTATGGGAAATAAAAAGAAATCATTTCAATGGTGACATTCCAATATACAAATCAGCTCCATGGGTCTTTGGAAAACAGATACTGTGCTGATAACTGATTACAAACTGTAATCACATCAGGTCTAGAACAGAAATTCAGCAGCAGAAAAACACCACATGACCCCAAAAGGATTGTTAACTTCACCCTGTGACACACGATGTTGACCTCCTTTACTCCTCATTACTCTGTAATGTAAAACCTGTACACTAAGACCTGTTTGTGCTGCTTTTGTTACAGACTATCCACAACTACAAGCCGCAGTTTATCGCCCTGCACTTCCAGGAGGTGGGAGGGAAGGACTACATGGTCAACATGGGCCATGCTGAAAACTTCTTTAGGTAGGACTGATGTGCTGCTCATAATCCATGATGCTCAGTCCTCAAAAGCCCAAGTTGACATATTTAGATCTCTTGTTTTATCCACCAAGCAGTCCCAAACATTAATATATTCAGATTACATTCACAGAAAATTAAGAAATTAACAATTAACAAACATTCATATTAATGAAACTAAAATAGGTTAAGTTTGAATTATGCTTAAAAAAATAACTATCAGAATTTAATAAACACAATAAACTAATCTCTTCTGCTCAAAAGGAGCAAGCTTTTTCACTCTGCCTAATGATATCTCTGTTGGGCTCTTTGTTTTCCAGGAGCATTGAGTCCAGTGAGGAAATGAAAGACTTTGACAGGGTCTGCATCTATGTGGACAACCAGTTCCAAGCAGAAGACAGCTTCACAGTAAGAAACACAGCAGTTCACATGTTCTTCCACTAGATGGGGTCCTCCTCCATGTTAGTGCTCATAGGTAGTTGGAGGTATTAGATGAGACGTACTCTGCTGTGTTGCTGGCCAACCCTTTAGGGAGGGCCAGAGTTTGTAGACCCCAGTGGAGCATCAGAAATGGGGATTTTTCCTGTTATAGTATTCAATATAATGTACATTTTGGATTGGAAAACAGCCATCATCTGACCTCATTGTACTCTTGGATTTGTTTATACAGAAGTTGTGTTTTCACTGTTAAAATAAATAAATAAATGTATAAATAAAAAGAACAGTAGAGTAGAGCGCCCTGATGCAAGATTTGACAGTATGTGATAAATTAGAGGTTGAGCATGATGGTTTACATTTTTATACGCCCATAATGTAGATTTTAGTCGTATTAATCTACAGCTATTTTTTGGAAAAAAATAGTGTTTAAAAACATAAAAAAGTTATCAAAAATGAGTGAGATTAGAGTTAAACTCAGTGTTTCATAAAACGTCTTAATTCTCACCATGAGGCTAATCTGACTCATCTTGCAACGGGATCACACAAGCTGCGGCGCCGTCAATATGTTGACGTTCCCATTCGTGATTACTCATTAGTCACTATAACATTATTACATAAGTACTGAGTACTCTTGGGTAGGATCACACCCATCGTCGCTACTTTGGCGCCCTTGCTCCGTCCACAGCCATCTTCAAATTTATTTTCACGTGTGTCCGCGCACGTGTGTGTTTGTGTCCAAGGGACACTTATATCAGGGTTCACTGTGAACCTATGTAATACAGTCGCGTTATATGATATGGGCACAGACAGAAGAGATGCTCTTAAAAACAGGTTTGTTAAGTAACTCATGCCACAACCTACATCTTATAATGTCATTTATCGTTGCCCAGAGTCTGTCTCCATGTCGCAAATTCCAGTGGCTGGCTGGACGCTGCTCGGGTCGAGGGCTCAGGTTCAATCTCCACACCGGTCGTTAAAGCCATTTCTTGCTTCTAACTTCTTTTTCGTGACCCTCACACAGCACAAGCACATTTTCAGTCTTTTTCCTTGAATTTGTAGCTGCTCATTATGAGTTTGCCAGTTTTAATTGTCTAAAATTCTGCCCTAGTTGAGATTAACACCTCCACAACCCCAGCTGAGAAAAGTGGCTGAGTATTTCTTAAACTATTAACCCTTACTCCTCCCATGTGATACCCTCGCACTGGACGTCTGACAGTAGGGGTCAATGGTTGCATCTGTAGACTGAAGGTGTGCGAAGTAAAAAGGGGAAAGTCAATGGCCAGGTGTGGGGGAGACAGGCCAAAGTCAATACATTTAACTCGAGATTAAAACTATTGATTCCAGCCCATTTGTGAACGATAAATAAAGTGTGAGGGGGGGTGTGGAAGACAGCTGGGACTAAGTTTCCCCTGCGCTCGAGCGTTCGCACCCTCCACTGTTTGCCCTGAGAGGGTTGCAGCCCCCCCACCCCCACCCCTCCTAATGCCTCATTCTCATTTCGTTGGTGCCACCTGCATTGATTTTCAATTTGTTTCCCCTTGGCTGCGGATCATCAGTTATATGGCCAAGAGAGAGTTTGGGGGGTTCTCCTTTCAGAGGGGCTGCAGGAGTAGAGGGGGCAGACTTGCATGCATTCCCAGTACAAATGGTGTTTTGATAAAAAATCACTTGTAAGTCAATATTTTTTTATTAAACTGTGCACAAACCTGATTGATGAAGATAGGTGTTTGGCAGAGTATGTGGAGGAGAATGTGTATCTGTGTTTGAGTGTGTGTGAGTGTGTGTGCACTTTGCCGCACTGTTTAAACATGAAATTGTACTAATCCAACATAAACTAGGCCAGATTTAGATCAGTTTTCCTGAGCTAATTATCTGAATACAGTCCTTGAATCCCCACCAAGAGCCATCATTTTGCTGTAATTTTCTAACTTGAACTTAAAACTTTTTACAAACTTGCTTCTCAAACAGTCTTTACGCAGCTTTTAGTTTACAACCCTATCAGACTCGTCCAAATAGCTCCCCTGCTCTATCCTCAGTTTGGACAAGTTGGTCGCTAATTGCCGCTCACTGGAGCCGTCCACGGAGACACTTCCATTTTATTAAATGAGGATGACTTTGGCACTGAAGATAAATGATCTCTTCAGGGAGAGATCTCTCATGCTCCGGCTAGATGTTTGTGTGGGGGGGTTGGTTGCACAGCGGTCCGTCACGCCCCGAGCCCTCTGAGCGCCGGCTGATTTTTCTTCAGCCCCCAGTCACAGTGGCAGCGCTGGCAGACAGCAGGCCTACTGCTTAATACCTTTTAAATTGTTTTAATTTTCTGTCTTTATTGATCTCACAGGGCATGATTAATCAGATCAGTGGAGCAGGCAGTTAGTACATTAAAAATTGTCAGCCCCATGTCAGGGATGATTGGGTGCTGAAGTGTGTGCAAGAGGGGCAGTATGTGGACGTGTCATGCAGTTACGTGTTCACTTTAACGTCTCTATTCTTTAAAGTTTCATGTGTCTTTGGGAGAGTAACAATAAACTGTGTCGCACTGCATCGTTCAATACAAGGCTCACAATTCAGCTCACATGATGGGGAAATGAACAGTTCAATTCATCACCTCAGAGGCTGGATTGAGATGATTTTTCCTGTTTTTGTCACCATTTTTAGATGTTTAAGTTTGATTGTGGATCACAGCTGTGAAAGCACTCTAAATGAGACGGACAGAGCTCACCATTTTTGTGCACCTATGTGATGTTTTGGTTTTAAAAACATCGGGGGGCAAAACAGGGGGCTGTTTGCACCTTGAAAGTTATTTTGCGATCCGCCAATAAACACAGAGACTATACATTTTGAAAAAAAGACAACATGATAGCAATTTGCAACACATGTTCCATGAGGGTTCAGAGAGGAGGGAAAGGAGATTAGCCTTTCTGACACTCAATTGTGCATAAACTACAGGTTATGAACTTCTTTTTAAAATACAAAATTGTAAATTATCAGTGAAATGATCGGTTATGTTATTTGTATGGGCCGTGAGAAGCGTCTGTTATCGGTATCAACTGAAAACAGTCTATGTCTATCATCCCAAACTAAAACAAACGTAGTCCTTTATAGCTTGCTTGGAGTAAAAAATAATATCTTCAGTGTCTTCACGTCACACACCTTTGTCTGCTTCTATTGATGACAGACACATTGTGTTTGCGTCATTTTGAAGTTAAACTGTGATGCCTTAGAGTTTTTTTTCTAGAGCCAGACCAATATATCGGCTGGCAGATATTATTGACCAATATTGGCCTGTCACAGATATATTGGTATCATCATTTATGTTCCCTCATATGAATTTTTTTATTTAGAGATTATAATGCAGAAAAAGGATTCTTGGAATAATTTGTAATGATTAAATTCCCATTTACTGTTTAAGTACAGTGATGTCACTTAAAATGATACATTTTATTAAACTGGAAAATATCCTGCCTCTGTTGCTCTTTGGCACAACTGTATAACCACATTTTAGGAATCATTGAAAGTAATGTCTGTTTATCAGGTAATGTATCAATATCACAATATCTTATATAATACTACCTTATACTGGTGTCAGTATTTGCCCTTTAAATTGTGTATCTTTACAAAGAAAATTAAAATGTCTCCTACACATGTCAATATTTGGCTCAAGGGCTCTCTGGTATTCTTTGCAGCAAGTGTCTGAAACTAAATGTGTCTGCAACAACACTGAATGTGTATTTTCAGAATGAATTTGCACTTCTGAAATGTTTTGGTTTTAAAATTGAAATTGATTTTACATACTAGAAGTTTTTTGGTACGTTTATCAGATTATATTTCTCTGTCTCCACAGGCTTTGGGGAGCATGTACTTCATCCACAAGACACTGAAGGACATCCATCAGTATGATTTTAATGGTAAAACTTTCCTCTTTATGCATGATGTTTGCATTGATTTTCATCATTTTATTGTCTGTCAGCTGCTGACGGATTCATAATGCCTTTTTTCCTTGAAAAAATGAGATGATTTCAGATCTCAACCTGAACCACTCCCCCTGCATCCTGTACTGTTTTGGTAATGGCTCATACGAGCAATGTTGCATATGATTGGCCAGATTCTTGTCATTTTTTTAATATCAATGGTTCCAGAACATTTCTCTGTGTCTAATGACAGTTTGATGGCCACCACTCCTGGCCAGATATTTGCAAAGAGCCTGAATTTAAAATGGAGCTGTTATCTTGCTGCTGCATAGTCCAGTCACGTTAGGCGTGAAAAAGCTCCCCAGAAAAGCTTATGGAAGAACCATAAACATCCTGCAGCTGCCACTCGCTGTGTGGCCCAAACCGATTGTTGCTCACCAAACACAGTCTAATGGCTCGCTTATAGATCCTCTCATCACATATGCTGCTCTGATGAGGTTAACACCAGTTTATTGATTGGTGTTTGCATGTTTTCTCACTCTTTTACTCTCTCTCCCCCCTCTCTCCCTCTCACAGTTAAGGATTTTAAAGCAGTGTCGGGCCAGAACAAGCACGTGGGCTCTCTGGATGGGGTCACCACAGTGGAAAAAGAAAAATTCCCAAAGAATTTCTGGCCTGATGTGAGTATGTATGCATGAGTGTGGGTCTATGTATGCCTACATTTGTGTGTGTGCGTGTGTGTGGGCAGGTTTGGGGAGGGGTACTTGAGGGCCAAAGGGAGGTGTTGGGACAAATGAGTCTACTGGGGCTGTAGGGGCTGTCTGCCTGCTCTGACAGGGAGATGAGACAAATTATGTGAAGGAATCAATAATTATCAGTTCGGCCCTTCGAAGACACGGCTCACTGCTGTTTAGTGACTCACTCTAATTTGTCTCTGTTGCAGTTCAAGTGGTCCAGAAAGGGCTTCATGAGGACCCGCTGGATCATACACAACCAGTATGTACTCTTCACTAAACTCACCTTGATAAAAACATCAAGGCTGAACTCAACTCACTTTCACTTTTGGTTGTTTGTTGATGTTTTTGAAGTGGAAAAACTGTGTGTTCAACTTTTGGAGGCTGTTGATAGATAAATACAAAGACACCCTGGTCTCATAAAGAGATGTCAAGGTTTTCCAGAAAAGTGGAAAATAAAAGAAAGGAAATCACGATTGACTTATCGGTCATTAAACAAAGGTGCAGGCTGTTTTTTTTCTCTCTGCTTCTTATTCTGACTCCACCCAGGAGGCAGCTGCTGATAAAACACTTTGGAAAATATAAACCTTAATTTGAGATGTATGAATCTCGAATCTCGTTTCTTGCATAACCATTTTTAAAATTTAAAGCAGCATTTTATTAATATGTTTGTATTTACATTGGATCACAGGACTACATCTATGTGACAGAGATCACTCTTTAGCCTCTTTCAGACTGCCAGCCAAAATCTGTTTTTATTGGTTACCCAGATTGTATCCAGATGAAGTCTAGACAGCAAAAACAAACAAACAAACACTTAAAATATAATTTTTGCAAATTGGACTGAAGGAGGTGGATGTGGTTTGAAATGCGCCTAGAAGATCTATAGATGTGTCTCACTTTGGACGCTCTGGCTGCTTAAATCACTTAAGTGTCTTTTGTGTCACTCGCAACAGGACATACAAGGAGAAATACAGAGTTATGGGAGTGCATCAGAGTGGCCGAGCAGAATCCATGCTCCTACTAGAATAGTGGTATGGAAGACAACACGGAGTACAACAGTCCGTGGACAGTCACGCTGAAATAAATGTTCTCCTCCGCGAATTGGCTCTCCATATCTCATGCTTCCCTGTTAAAAAGCTGCATCACCAGCGTAAAGAGTGATTGACGCCTTCTTCATTACCTGAGCAACCTAAGCTGATTGGTGATGGCTAGACGCAAAAATCTGATCAGATCACTTACAGTTATTGGTGCAAGAACGTCTGACTTAAGAAACAAATCTGATTTGCCTCCAGTCAGAACAAGGCTTAAGTGCAGAATCCACAGATAATTGTTACCCGAGTCTCCAGTTCGATTCAGCTCTACAGTGCTTTAGCATCATTTAGCTAATTGTTTTGGCTATGCACACTGCAGTTTTAATGGTTCGTTTCACTTTTGCTACTGTTATCATTGTTGTTTTTAGACACAGCATACAGCTGCAAGAATAAACCTCTAAAAACCAACTGTACACTACCTGCTGTGCACCAGACACCAACCAGCAGACACACAAAGTTTGCGACTAGCTTATCAACAAAGTGGAGCGTTTCACAACTAAGAAGGCAGGTGTTTTTGCTCTGGTGTTTGTTGAGACCAAAATAGAGCTAACAGGAGAATGAATGCTAGACTCAACTTCATCAGGTTGCCAGAAACACGACTCAACTTAAAGCGCATTTTGCAACTGTTGGCTAACAAGTTCACCATATCAACTTAACTTAGTGATAGTATGTGAGTGTTGTGTGTACAGCTTATTTCTGCAGCCAACAACAGGTCAACAGTTTAATGCAGGATTAACCAAAGCCAAAGTTCAAATGTTAAATGTTCTGTAAACACAAGAGGACAACATAACTTCTAACCTAAATGAAATGGTCTAAAATTGGCAAATGTTTTGATTTAATCAGTAAATATCTAATCCATATTTCATACTTGACAGTTTCCACATTTTAGTTGGTATAAGAAAACATAGTGAGTTACGATATCCAGCCCTCCCTCTGAGTTGTTTGAACTTTCACCAGGGTCAGAAACAATTACTCACTGCTGCTGCAGTGACTCTAACTCACACCTTTTGTTTCCACATCACCCCAGTTACTATTTTCATCTTTCTGGCCTCTGAAAATGATTCCTTTAGTTTGAAAACTAAACTGTCCATGTGAAAATTATGAACTATTTTACATATACATAGACAATTCAGCATGGTGCCCTAGTACACATTTGAATTTAATTATCAGAGAATATATATATATTTACAAACTATGCTTTGAATCCACTGAATTGAAAGTTAAGCACAGCCTGAAATGAACCTGCTACAGTCTGTGTTATCTGAGGACATTAGTCACTATCTGCTCTGCTGTGCTGTTACCTCGGGGTAAAAACAAAAGGAGCCCACAATCTGTGTGCCACAACATCCCACTGTGAGTCAACACAGGTCGTTGGTTGGATGCACATTAATTGTTTTCCAGTGACAGCCAAAGAAAAGGGGTGAAAGCTCGGCAGAAAAGACAAATGTGCTTGTTTGTGGACTCAGTATTAACACAAGTGCACTCATTGATAAGAAAGCTTCTCATGAGTGACACCCATGTGCATACACATGCATGTACACACCTATCAGATGTCAGGCGTTAGTGTTATCACAGTGTTTCCTGTTTCTAATCTCCATCTGCCACAAATCACCATATTTCGTTTGTGTGTGTTCTTCACAGAGCTCTGGACCTGGTCAATGTCCACCTGTTCCATGATGCCTCCAACCTCATTGCCTGCAACTCAAGTCCTTCCATTTACTCAGCTAACCGCAAGAACGCTCTCAGATATGTCATCAACAGGTCAGAGTTCAAGCTGCCAGCCACAATTATGCTGTAAAATGTACAAGATGACAGCAAATATAGACCGAATATAGATTGAATGACCTCTATGAATGTGTATTTCACATTGGCTAATGTTGTAAAGCCTGTCCCATCTTACTATTCTAAAAATATTATCATATTTTCGGGAATTTATAAACATACAAAGGAAGCTTTATTCGTGGAAAACACCCAAACATATGTAAGGCTGTTGACATTTGGTAGCAACATCTGTCCTGAGTTATGTGATCACAATTAGACAGCTCTAAGTTCAGGAGTGAACACACCCAAGACGCATTGAGGGCGCTTTCTAGATCCAGTCACTCAGACCAAACTGTATGTTTGGCCTCTCTTAAGCTACCAATGTTAGCAGCAGATGTTTGTGTCAATCCAGCCATTGAACTAGTAACCGCAATTTCCCCAGACTCCTTTAACAAACTGTGTGATTATACGTGATGTTGAATGAGGAGATACTTTGCAAAACTTTATTCATACCTTCTTGTCAATTGTGCTTTGTTGCAGCACGTTTAGTCGTTTCTTTCCTTGTAAAAAGTGTCAGTTTGTCGCAGCATCGCTGTACCAGCCTGTCTGCTTCTGTGTTTAATTTGCGTCTTACCTGCCAACATTTAACAGCTGTTTAAACACTGTTAACTTATTTCATCATTAACCCAAATTTGTGAAAGAAGACATTTTTTATTGAAGGTGTCATATTTTTTTTTTTTACAAATACAGTAAACAGTAAACGGTAACCAATATAGGCAACTTCCCAAGAGTCTCCAGACTCTCTTAAAAATAAAAAAAGAGTATTGGAGTTAGGATAAATGTTGTAAACTTTGTGAAATGCTATCTACAACGAACTCTCAGCTATTTGAGCCTTCTTGTTAATTCGGCAAACAATATACATGAAGATATTTATTTGTGTGAAAAACAACAACAGATGGTGTGAACAGCCACTGTGTGTACCTGACAGTGTTATCTTCTTGCAGGATATCAGACAGCCGCTTCCTTCCTCTGCCTTTCTTCCTGTTTGGAGATTTCAACTTCCGTCTGGACACACAAAGTCTTGTCCAGGTAATTTAATTTCTCCTGAAGCTCAGGTGATAAGGAAGTGTATCAGCTGGGCATTTTTGACACAAACCTTTCTTTGTGTTTGTGTTTGTGTTTCTGTGAGCAGCATCTGTCGACTTCGGCAGACGTGCAGACAGTGAAGAAGGACAGCAGTAACGAAGTGGAGAAAATCATCTGCGAAGAAAAGGACAACGACCACAAGGTGATTAAACCCAGCTCAGTTAAGATAACAACTGACATGTTATTTTTCGTGCTGCTTTCCACTTTACCTGCCTTCATGTTACCGGCAGGTGCTGCTTCACATTGAGGAGAAGCTGTTCACATACCTACATCAGGCTGTATTCAGGGAGGACAACGGCAAAGCGGTGAGATAACAATCTCAACTTTAACCCACTCTGATCTCATCAGCTCCACCAGAGTCTCAGAGAAACTCTGGGACCTTAATAGAACAGCCTGCTTGGCAACAATCTGACATGTCTTCACAGATTTTAGATTAGACCCTATCAGCGGAAATAGAGTCCTGAATGACAGTAAAGTAAACACAAAAGTTTGGAGGTGAACCAAACCCTGATAACGCATCGTGTTTTAACCCTTGTATAAGTTGTACTTACTCACCTGGTACTTGTGTTTAATCAGTGATGACCTCTTTTCCTCAGCTTCTGAAATATGACAAAGAGGCTGCAGCCTTTCATGATGTTATTGGGGAAGAGGACATCAAATTTCCACCCAGGTAAGTCCTCAAACTGAGCTGCTTGTTCAGAGTATAAACTCCCACCTGTCATTGCCCCCTAAACGCTCTGTCTCTCTCAGCTACCCCTACAGTGAAGAGTACACTAAACCGACCCAGTACATGAACACTCGCTGTCCCGCCTGGTGTGATCGTATCCTGATGTCACACACTGCCCAAGAGTCCATCCACCAGGTCAGTCAATGCTTACTGTCACTGTATCATATTTAATGCTGAATCTCTTTATCTTTACATTTCCACATAGCTTACAGAATATATGCACTCATACATACAGAGTTTAATACAAGATTACAAATTCTTTATAGGTTATGTGTTGTCAGGTAATGCTCCAGGCAACTGCTTTCTAACACCTTTGTCATAACAATATTCACATTCTCACCTGGTTACAGAGTTTATAGCTATAGGTTATATTATTTTTCTTTTACATCTCCAATTAAGGCTTCAACACACTGTATCTGAATCCCTTATCTTACTTTTAAAAGAATATTCACCCTTGTTTTGAGAAAAGTCTTTTACCGCGCCCTTTTGACTTTATCGCTGCCTCATATAGGTGTGTGGGGGTTTTTGCTGGTTGTTTTCATGCCTCCATGCTGGCGATAGCTGTGGCTTGAGGCTTGTCCCTCTGCCTGCCCTGTTTTTGTGAACATGATATCTCTGAATCTCACTGATTAAATGTGTCTCGTGAAAGATAGCTTTGACACGTGAAAGCGTGTTTTGTGAACTTACAAAACACGCTTTTGGCCAGTACTCAAGAATTCATATGATAATGAGGACAACATTTTTACACAAATGTGTAGCAGGATGAAAGGGCTAGGACTAGTTTAAAAAGGTATATTACAGTATTGTAGTAGCGTCATGCTGTTGATTTCAATGTGACACTTCTGTTTAATGGCTCTTTTTTGTGGCCTAAAATTTGCAGATGTAAGCTTTAATTTTGTCAAGATGATATAAAGGTTTGTTCTTTTTTCAGAGAGATGACGGTGAGAAGAACGTTGTTTATGACACAGTGGGTCCTAATGTCTGTATGGGAGACCATAAGGTAACAGTTTAAATAGAATTTTCTGTATATTGTGCTGGCAAACAAACAAACAGCCATGTAGAGTAACTCTGCTGTGTTCTTGTGGTTTTCTCATAGCCGGTTTTCTTGTTCTTCTCACTGAAGACAAATGAACATTGACTTGGATCCTTCTGAATGGTAAGAGCATGTGCTGGTGAGTGTGTTTCTATACTATACAGCATGTAGAGGTGTTTTATGTCTATGTGGTGATTCCAGAGGGGGGATTCAGTGTGTGAGAGCGATCACAGTAATCTCGCTCCGCTCCCCAGAGAGCCATAACCCAAGCTGGCCCATTGGAGTCGGGATATGAACTAAGATGAAGTGCCTGCGGGACACGAGCGAGCGCTCCTTTGTGTCCAGCGTAGTAGGACCACAGGCGATCAGCACCTTTCACTGATCTATGTCTATCGAATCCTCTCCACTGTCACTGTGGCTACACACTAAGTGCATTGCCGGCCCGCTTTTCATTAATTACCACCTGGATGGCCGGCTGGAGAGACATGCATTGTGCCGGACAGCATATTGGCATTTTTACGGCCATGATTTTGTTTTGCTGCCGTTTAAATTTATTTTTTTAAGGATGGACTGCTTTTTCATGAGGGTCCATCTTCACAGGGCTGCAAAATGATGAGATCCACACAATGAAGGTGCGACAGCCAGCCTGCTTTTTATCATTGTGAGACACAGAAAAAGTTCATTCCAGGACAAAAGTAGCTCGACTACATTTTATTTTTTCACAGCAGATGAATAATGATAACGTGGGATTGGTAAGCATTATTAATGAAGGCGTGTGCGCTTTGATTGCAGCTTTGAATGACTTCCAGTAGCATTGGTATTACAGTGAAAGACAAAAGGGCACTTTCATAATCACTGTCAACACGATACCGCCCACAGTGTCATTCCTTTGCTATTGTTTCTGTTGGCATGTGTTGTATTATGTCCGTGTCTATGTTTGTGTGTGTGTCTGCTGCAGGTCTATAACCATCCTCAGAGCTCTGCCACACTCACAGAACTAGAGAGTAATTAGCACGATGGTCACCCGCCACAACCCACCCGTCAGCCAGCTGCTGTGAAAGCCTCGTCCTCACATTCCCGGTGTCTCACCTCTGATCTCACTGCCACATTCTGCCAACCACAGCTCGAGTGGCACAAGCACAGATTTACCAGCAGCTTTCGTTGATTTCTGAGTCTGTTAAATCCCCTGACCTGAAAGCTCACTGTCGCTGAAGAAGTGGGGATTGTTTTCTGAATACGACCAAACGGTGAAGAGTGTGACTGTGGACCAGCCCCTTTTTATGGATGTGTACATGTAATGTATATGCAAAACAATCTTAAATTCTGATTAGATTTTTGATTTAAATTGTTACATTTAAAAAATATTCCCATTTGGATTTTACAGGCATTGTCAGACAAACAGCCGCCAAGACATCACAAATTTACTCATTTCTTATCGGCCCAGAATAATTTCTTAAATCTCTCCGTTAATCTCTAGCAACTGAACTGGATTCCACTCAGCAGGTGTTAAATCAGCTAATCAGAGTCCAGTATTGTGAATGTCCCTTGTAAATAATTTATAGGATAACATGATGAAGAACGTTAGTGTTGCTGTGAGGCGAAACTAAATGATGAAAACTAAAAAAATATGGGATCTGTAGTAATCAAGTATCAGACGGACTACGCATGCATGCTTTTATTTTGTATTTTATGCTATTTTTAGTTCACGTGTCTCCTTTTTTTTTGACGTTGTTTACTATGACTGTAGGCAGGTTGTTCAGGTGAACAGGAAGCACAGTAGAGGAATGCTGCTGTCTCAATATCCTGTTGACCTGTTTGATTTTCTCTGTAGATAAAACATCATTTACTAAGAATTTCTTACTGACCTGTTTTCATGTTGCTTATGTGTAGCTACGTCCTCACAGCAGCTTTAAGTAGGTCATATAAACAAAAATCTATTCCAGGATTGGTTTTTGATAGATGTAAATGATGATTTTAATGTTTGTAGAAATGACACTAGACAAAAGGCCAACAACATTTTAAAGCGACTACAGCAGTTTTCTGTTTATGAATGTTATGGTAGGATTTAATTCATATAACACAGCAGCAGTGTGTTTCACCCTGTTGAATTTAAAGTAGCATTCTCTTCCCGTTTGCTACCGACTATACATTGATACCAAGTGCTTTATTCCACGAGCTATAACTCAGCAGTTCTCATGTTTTGATCTCCTCACTCAGAGAGAGTCATCTTCAGTTATCTTTCGTCAGTTAGTCTGCACAGAAATCTCTCAGAATGTTCTCATCCTGTTCTGGCATCGACCTTATTTCATTGCCAAAAGGTGACACGGTCGGCGTAATGCGTCTGCTTCTAACTGTGGTTAAGGAGTTTGGATGTTTCCGGCACGTGGCCTCACTTGAACTTCACAAAATTCTGTATATAAACGTGTGAACACAGAAGGCACTGTTTGGATTTCTTTGATTTTTGTCTTATTTTGGTTGGTTGATTCATAGTGTCATATTGTAACACCAGTGCTGTTATATATTTTTAATGTGTGAATTATTGGTTAGATTATTATTTTTCTTGATCCAGTTTTAATGACTAATTGAAAGAATTTTAAAATATGTTTGTGGGTTTCTTACTTCCATCCATTATAACCAGATCACTCTTGAGGATTGGATTGTGTGTTTTCTTAAACTTCTTTTGTGTTACAACCACGATTCCAAAAAAGTTGTGACCCTGTGTAAAACGTAAATTAAAAACAGGATGCCATCATTTGAAAATTAACTGTACTGACAACAGTTGCCATTTAGTAATATTCCTTATACTATCACGTTTTGCAAATAGGTGAACCTCGTCACGTCTTTGCTTGCAAGGGACTGATCTTTTCGAGGATTCACATTTCATACCCAATCATGATACTATCACCAACAATGAACCTGTTTACTTGTGGAATGTTCCAGACACGTGTTTTTGGGATAACTTTCCCAGTCTTTTGTTGCCTCTGTCCCAATTTTTTTTAAAACATGTTGCTGCCGTCAGTTGATGTTGATGAGGTCAAACATTAAATACATTGTCTGTGTTTAATTAAGTTTATGTCAAAAAGGATTTTTAAAAAATGATCACAATGTTTTATTTATGTCACACAGAGCATCCTTTCTTTTTTGGAATCGGTTGTACGCAGTTTTGGGGTCATAAAAAATACTTTTCATGCATAAATTCACAGATACTCATATCCCGTTTGGACTGTCGTTAATGCCTCGCCATAACAACATCTAGTTAAGAGTCACTGATGCAAATATTTGTGCAGATTAAACAGTTTGTAAGTGATTAACTTTTAGCAGTTCACTGTTGACCAGTCTTGGGAGTGGAGTTCATTGTAAGGCCAGTATTACCTTTACATTATCTCTGGTCAAACACTACATCATTGTGATATTTCACTTTTGTAAATAAAATATTACCCTCATAAATAAGTTGCATTGTTATCGATCGGCTTCAGCGGCAGCACTGTGTATTATGGAGTCTATATTACAACACATGTCGGGGATTTTGAGACCAACCGCTTCGGCTTTTGGGAACAACCACAGTCATCACTTTACCCGTCACTTGTAGTCACACCTGTTTGGGGAAATCATACTTGTCAGATGTGATCATATACGGCTGTTGAACATGCACTGTAGCAAATTCCCACATCAAGCTGACAAACCAGAAAGGTCGAGCATTGATGCTGCCAGTAGCTGTAAGACAAAAGCACATGGATTTTGACATGTACGACTCTTTCCCGCATGACGCTGATAAACCTGAAAGCCTTGCTGCCCACAAGAATGCTGCTGCCGTTAGTCAAGGATGTTATGTCTTCACCCATGTCCATTGGTTTGTCAGCAGGACATTACACAAAAACTGCTGAACAGATTTCCAAGAAACTTGGATGGATGATGAGACTCAGTCCAGAATAGACCCTGTTAACTTTTGGTGTGGATCATTTTCTTTTGTATTGTGAGATAGGGTGTTTTATGGACATGGATCATCAGGCGTTTTTAGGTGACTCGTCTCTGAGTGGCAAAAACGTGATGCAGAACTTGCAGATTCTAGTTAGAAGTATTGGTACATTTCCCCCAGTTTTATTCACATTAAAAATGCAAAACTTATCTGCGAATAAAATCCAGACTCATGCAAAATGGACATTGACCCTGCACTCACTCAACCCAGGGCGTAGATGACTGTGTGTCTGTTATGCATTCAGCTTCCATAGTTTTAGCATTCATCTGAGGGGTGAGCTGCGTGTATTTTGCAGCAGCAGAAGACAAATTACATCTAAAACTGAGGAGGTATTAAGCCTGCCCTCTAAAACTGGAATTGGCTGCGCTATTTAGAACATTTTGTTCAGATTGAACGTCCTCGAGGGCCAACAAATCAAGACACTGATTCTAAACTTTATTGCATTTCATTTCTGTGTTGATTCAATGGTTTTACTCTGATAAATACAGATTTTTTTTTTGTGCAGCAGGTTGGAGGGAGACTTAAATATGTATTGCTTCCAAAATATTCATAAACCTCATTTTGAAATTATTTGCATTATCACTGCTTCAGTGTGTACTTGAGACGTTGGCAGTGAATGATGCACAACTACGCCGTGTGAAATCAAAGCAGAATGGTCTCCTCAGCTTCTCTGACAGAACCATCCGGCCTGATGTCAGCTGCCTGCCTCAACCATATGGGGCTAAACTCAGAGCCTAAATGGTGAATGAGCTGGTCTGTTGGTATTGATTTCATGTTGAAGTGGGTTGCGGGGGTCATTGTCTTCAATTAAGCCCGACCACACCAGTAAATCACACAAGATCAGACCTTTGACCTCTGCACTCCTCTGCATTGTTCGGGCCTTTTCGCTCGCAGCTCGGCGGCGAATACGCTGGCAGGACTGCAGCCAAACAATGTGTTTACAGACAGTTCACCAGCATGTTTGATAAATGATTCACACAATTCACCTTAATGTTTGTATTTCAAACGCAGGCAGACAATCATGAGTCTCAGCTTAAGCATTTTGCAGAATTACAAATCTTACTTGTTTCCCTATAAATGTTCTGCACACTTCTTTCTCTGCACTGATTTCATATTAAACAAATGTACTCCTGCCTTTTAAACACCCTGTATTTCAGTGTTAGCAGGCCTGTGGTTTATCAGCATATAAACCCAGAATTTGTCATTAAAGCTACGTCTGCCACTTCTTTGCGCCATCTTTGGACAAAAGATGACAAAGGTGAACCGATGTAAAAAAAAATTGGTGTGGTACCGTCAGACTAAAGAGCAGCTTCTTCAACTCAATTCATGCGCAGCAATCCGCCATAAAAATGTGTTTTTATTTTATTACTTATCAAACTCACATAAGTCTGAATCGGACACGGTGTCTGCCAGTCTACTCACTGATGGTCTTTTTTGCTGATGTAGATCATAGACAAGGATCAGAGTTAAATTGAGACTGTTTCATAACCAGCTAAAAGTTCCTTGTAGCACCTTTAGAAAATGTGAAATTATATTGTTTAAAAGCAAATTCCTTCAAAATAGTTGTCCCAGAATTTCCTACACATTTATCACATGATCTCCTACAGTGAGGCTGTAAAACTCTTTTGTTTTACGTTTGCAAGAATTTGGGATTTATTGATGAATTAAGGAGGTTTCATAAAGTTGTTTTACCACCTGTCATGTCTGGCAGTTCCTGCGGTCAGTTTTATTTTGAAATTGAAATAATCACAATCTGTTCAAAAAGAGAACACAAGACTAACTTCAGGTTACTCTCTTTTTTTATTTACTAGTATTACCAATAGCATCATGCAGTTTTTATAACGTAATTTTCTTCTGTTTTTACAAAAAACACGTGTATGAGGTAATCCCCCAACATCCCGGTGTAACATCAAACAGGCCACAGATGATGTCTTTCTTACAGTAACTTATAAAAGTAAACGTCTTTATAGCTTCATTTCCACAGCCTGTTCGCAAATGACCTCTTCTGAACATGCTTGAACTTGTATTCAAAATGTTTGACTTTAATTACAGCATGCGGGTCTGCAGAGAAACGCGCGCCTGTGTGTGTGTGTGCGTGTGTGTGTGTGTGCGTGGGGCTCGTCAGACGTGGTGCGGGCCCAGGCGCAGGACGGAGAAGGCCCTGCGGTGTTTGCGCAGCAGCAGCCGGATCTTGTCGTCGTCAGAGTCCGGGTCCAGCGGCTTGTTGTACTCCTCGTCCTCCACCTCGTTCTCCGAGGCCTCCCCGCTCTGCCCCGGGTGGTTCGCCTGCGTGGAGCTCGGCTCCGTGGCGCTCTTCTTCCTCCACTTGGTGCGTCGGTTCTGAAACCACACCTGAAAACAACAACAACAACAACAACAAGTGTGTGAGGTGGAGATGGAGGTGGAGATGGAGGTGGGTGAGTATTCCTCTGAACGT
The DNA here is from genome assembly GCF_965226575.1 of Pagrus pagrus. NCBI lineage: Eukaryota > Metazoa > Chordata > Actinopteri > Spariformes > Sparidae > Pagrus > Pagrus pagrus. The sequence continues at coordinate 25,309,147 of NC_140192.1, read as the reverse complement.
GCTTCTTTATTTTGTAACTCATAGAAAGGTATGACAACCATCCCTGACCGCGTTTCTGCATGATGGAGAGCAGATAACCTATTTATGCCAGTTATGTTGTTTATCTGACCTCCTTATTTACTAATGGGACGCTTTCATAATGCTTCACCTTTTTCTATTCTGCACCTGAAAGTAATTCATTAACTATATTTTTTATATTTTTGACAGTTTGCCTGCAGGTAACTTCACAGGTGCACATAAAGCCATAAAATACACCAAAGAACAACATAAAGTACATTAAAGTCATGAGTTTTAAAGTCTAACCCTCGATGTTATCTGTGTGCTGTTGTCTTTACCTTGACCTGGGATTCAGTCATGCCCAGAGAGTAAGCCAGTCGTGCTCTCTCAGGCCCGGCCAGGTATTTTGTCTGCTCGAATGTTTTCTCCAGAGCGAAGATCTGATGTCCACTGAATGTCGGTCTGGTGTGTTTCTTCCTGCCTGACATCTCCCCCAGAGGAACACCACCTGAGGAAATCAAAGTGGACAGAAATACTCATAAAGAATACTAAAACAGATGGATTTGATGGACAGTATTTTGAATAAAGATCAAATATTGTAAAAGTTTACTAAAACCATAAACAAAAACAGTTGCATTTGCAGCAACATCTGCATACTGAATACATTTATGAATACTCAACATACGGACATTTGGAATTTACTCATCAACTGATCAGTAAACCTCTTATTTCCCTCATGAAGCTGCTGAATTTCAGGCTTTAGCTGTTAGAAAAAGACGTGTTTTTGACTTTGTTTTAAAAAGTGGCGAGGATGGGAGCATTTTTTAAACCATCTTTAACATGTGCAGTTTTAGGCAAAGTGATGGGGGATCATATGAGCTGCTGACATCAGCAGAGTCGACAATATCAAAAAAATTCTCAGCATAAAATACACACAACCTTTACTGCACGGTAACATCATAGTGCACTGTATGTAACAGGGGAATCAGTAGGAGCGACTTTAAACCGCAGCTGCTGATGGAGAGCAAAGTGCTCCAAATGGTCAGTTAATAAATGTATCAACAGTCAGCTGGACGTCTGAGATTTACTCTACATTTACTCATTTTAGCATGCGTAAATTCTTATTTTTGCATTTTCTTGAAGATTATACCCCCTAAACACGACTCTTAAAATATAAACCTACACTTAAACTTTTTCAAATGTTAATAACGTGTTAAATTATATAATTCCTCAAAAAATCTGAGCATTACTCAGTTTTCCAGAAAAAACAACCTAAAGGTTTGTTGTCAAATCATACTACTTGACAATGTGCGAGTTTTTGAAGTTACTGCGTATTTCTGTATCGTATTGAATTTTTTGAAATTGTAGTGTTGACGGTCTGCCAGATTTACTCATCAACATCTGTCATGTCTTATTTTTGTATTTTCTTTAAGATTATACCCCCTAAACATGACTCTCAACACACACACTCAAACTTAAACATTCAAGATGTCAATAACAGATTGAATAATAACTCGAGTCCAAGCATTACTACAATACAAACTCAAAGTTTTTTAGTCCAACCATACTAGTGATGTGTCTGAATTTTTGAAGTTGTATTTTTCTCTATCTTCTCTGATCAGATTGAAATTTCTTTTAGTTAAGACAGTAACACAGTGAGACATCTCTAACAGTGGTGCTGACACAGACAGTGAGGCTGTGATGTGTCACTGGTCTGCATGCTGAGTCCAGTCTGCAGTGTTCAGACTCACTGTTGCTGCACTGCTGCCTCCCTCCTCTCCAGTCACAGCTGCTCTCCGCCCAGCAGCTCACACTGCGACCCTTCATGGGGCACTCGGCGCCGGGCTTGGAGAAGCCGCCCAGGTTGGAGTTGTAGTCTCGGTTATAGTACATAGATGTGCTGGTGACGGAAGGTCCGAATCCCCCCATGGTGGAGTATCCGGACAGGAGGGCGGTGGTGCCCGTTGAGCCCATCCCGACCATTGAGCGGCTCAGGATGTCGCTGATGCCGTGAGGGGTCCCTGCCTGCAGCTGGCTGTTGAGGCCCGGGTTGAGTTTGTAGAAAGAGTTGGGCACTGAGTACTGGCACACTGGTGCCTTGAGGTCCGAGGGGAATTGGTTCAGGCTGTTGTTGAACAGGAAAGACCCCTGGATGTTTGGATCCATGGGGAGAAACTGTAACTCTGCCTCCAGGTCTCAGTAACACATCCAATAAGATCCAGGCAGGAAGAGACCTCTGAAGGGCCCACAAGCAGTTCTCTGGATCACACCCACCGTTCCCAGATAGTCAAATAATTAAGAGCACTAATAGCAATTTTAACAGAGCCCCTGGTGTTTGCCAAAGTTGCTACCACATCAGAAACAGTGCAGCAGCAGATAAACTCTTCACTCTCGCCCGTCACCGCTTCTCAGCCACAGTGTGGTCTGTGATAATCCCATATCTGAAGTCTGGGGCGAGCCCTCCGGACACAGATTTGAGTGTTCTCCTAAAGACACGTGCCTCCTGCCGGCTCTCTCCTCAGATATCATAAATAAGCAGTATCTGGAAATGGAGTGGCACCTTGATAAAGATAGGCCACATTAGAATGCAGCCTGGGATTGGCCTGGGTCTTACAGCTTTAATGGGCTCCCATTGGCTCCTCTCTGAGAGCCAAGCCTTTTATTGGAAGGCAGCAGATTAATAGTGTTTTGAACAGGTGGAGTGGGAACAAGTTGATTTTTTGATGGCCTGCCATGTCTGACCAAGTGTGGTGGAGCAGAGGCAGCTCAGAGGAGGAGGAGGAGGAGGAGGCAGAGGGCTGCTGTGTAGTTTTGAGACAATTATATTGTTGTGTTGTGCATAAAAATAATCTAGACAAAATAATATCTATATTTTCTAACTGTTTATATTAGCATACGTAGGTTAAACATTAACTATAGCTTATGAGCATGCATATTAGTTGCATATTGTTTTTTGTGTGTGTGTAGCTTTATGTTTTGTTAACAACAGGCCATATTTGTGAATTTGTTATTAAGCCCATAATGAGCAAAGCATATTAAGATCAAAATTCATGCACAGCAACTTCCTTACTTACTATCAATAAGCAGTAATTCTGAGATTATTGAGGGAAAACCCTTAGTTAATGGTCAAGTAGTTGTAGAATATGGTCATGTATTATTAAGGGCGTTATCATGACTAATAAAGAGCCAATATGTATACTAATAAGTGCCTAGTTAAGCTCTGTGACCTCGCTGTGTGGCTGAGTGGTAAACCTCCACATTCACCACATGAATGATAAAGGAACAGTTCTCTCAAAAATGAAAATTCAGCCATCATCTACTCACCCCATGCTGATGTAATGTCGGGTTAAGTATCTGGAGCTTCACAGCACAACAGTGTTGCAGTTTTCCCTCCTAAACAACTGAATTAGCTGGGGACTTGTTTTATTAATAAAAATAACAGTGTGACGATATGTGTCAATAATTTTATTAACCGCTGTGGAACTAAGTGCTAAATATTAATCTCAACCTGCTAAAATTAATTTTAGGTTGTTTTAACGGATTATTTTTTGCTCAAAAACAATCTTTGTTATCTTACATTAATATTGTCTATTACTTTACAAGTAAAGAAACATTCCGCTGAATTCCGCAGATTGTCATTCTGGATCACTGCGGAAAACTGTAAAATAAAATAAATAAATAAAATAAAATAAAATTTGCTGATTCCATTTGGATCACTAATGAGATGCTTATAAGCAGTACTATGTGTTAATAAGATTATGTATGTAAGTGTCAATAATCCAGTGATGCCAAATACCCCTACAAGGTATAATGCTACAAAAAGCAAAGTCAATTGCTGATAATGCACAATAAAGTCTGTATTAATCTTAACAAAGCAACAGAATAAGATCGTAGGATGACATAATAGGTAACTTAATTAAACTCAATGAATGTGTTTGTAATGCTACTATAAACAACTATAAAAAACTCATAAGGCTAATATTACTGCTCATTAGCAGTGTGTAAACGGCTAACGAGGTTTCTTATTAGTGTTTATAAATGTCTCATAATCTAACAGAAAATGTGATTATGATGCTTTATTAGCAATTAAATAGTCTCATTCACACACAATAATGGTAATAAGTAACTTATGACGACTTATATTACTTATTACCTTTTAGCTAATACATACAAGAAGGACTTTAACATAACGCATTACAGAATTGAATATTGAACTGATGTACATGGGTTGGGTGATCGTGTATAGGCATGTATGTGTACATACGGGCGTCCACGATTTACACTGACAGTGACAGTGCGTGATGATATGCACGGTGCATTTCAGATATTCTCCTTCCTATATTAATCATTTATAAGTTAGTCATTGCAATTCATATTAAGGCAGATTTAGTTTGGGAGAATCTCTGACCCATCACAGCGGTTTCATTGCTTCTGGGAGCAATACACTCATTTATGACGTGCCCTGCCCAGACTTTCACCCTCTGTTGCAATAGTTTCAGCACGATTACTACTCCAGCTTCACTATACGACTAGTTAAAACATGTCACAGAGCTGCTGGACTAATATCTTAATGTATTTCAATATGATTTAGTTATAAACTCAGATTGTGGTCCAAAGGCACTACACATGAAGACTGAAATTAAGGTTTTAATCCTGAATTCCATTTGACTTTCTACCATAATAACCAGAATTAATTTATGATGCCTTATAATATATAATAGAACAATTTCAGTCATAGAAATGTTTATATAATGTCATTTACTTTTATGCTCTTTGACTAGGGTTGCATAATTTTTCAACTGTCAGGATGTAAAGACAGTTTTCCTTTCGTTATATGAAAGGAGCAGCAATGTATTCCTAGAATCAAAAACTTGTTCTACAGGACATAATTGCCTTTATAAGAAGATGCTTCACATTAAGTTTAGAGACATGTTAAAACATGTCCACACTCAGGATATGCTTTCCACGTGGCCTGGGGGTCGATCAGATAGCAGGATTCAGGGGTTTTCTCGGGAAAAGACATGTGATTTTGGGTCATGGTAGGAGCAGAGCTAGTAACTTTCCAAGAGTGATGATGTCATTTGGCTTTTCTACATGACACTACTGCCAACCAATGAGGACTAAAGGATTGACGGTGCATGTGTCCTTTAGAGGGAGACAAAGCTCAGCAGACACCGGAGTCGGGTCTGATCCTGCCATTGTCTCATCACATAACTATGCATGAAGTTCCTTGAAATCCAATGAGCCAGTCAGGAAACTGATATCCGGAGTTTTAGTGGAAGTTTCCATTATTTGTTGCATCAGGTGACTTTTCCAGTGTTTTCCTCAGCTTCAAACAAGTAGGTCATATTGTGTGAGCCTGTTGAGCTTTGATAAAATGACAATCCTGAGTTCAAGACATTCAAACATCAGATCCACTTCAGCTTTAAAGAACAAAGTCTGGTAACTGTGCACACAGTGTCATCGTTTAGCGTTTCAAGAGGGGAATATGTGCTTCCCATGTTACATTAAATCAGAATCAGCTCTTTTGGCCAAGCATGTGTACACATACAAGGACTTTGACTCCGGCTTTTCATCGCTGTTAGTGTACTTACACAGTATACAGTGAACTCCACCTCAGTCACTGGTATGTGTTTATTTACAAAGTCATTCGTGGCAAACTTCCTATTTACTTATCTTCTTTTCTAAACCATAAATATGGAACGCACAGTCTCCGTTCTCTTGACATTTTGCTATGTGTTGTTCCCCTGAGTCCAAGCTTTTTTGGTTTCCTGCACCTTCTGCATGGAACAATCTACAGACTGAACTGAAACTTCAGAATATTGAACCACTGAACATTATAAGACTGTGCAAAAGTTCGATCTGATTATTTAAGTGTGTTGTTTTCTGTTCATTTGCTGTTGTAACTCTGTTGCTGCTACAGGTCACTCTTGTCTGTGATCTCAGTGGGACTAACCTGGGTTAAAAAAAAAAAAGGCAAATGAAATTAAAAAATAAATAGAGATGCAGCCAGGAATAAGGACAAGAACTGAACAAATCATTTAAAGGTAAAGAATAAAGAGTGGTGAATGTGAAAGGAGAGTATGAGTACAAATGGGTGCATGAAATCCAGATACAGACAATTTAAAAGGTTACACACGGGCAGAAACTACATGTTATCATGGTATCATCATGTGGACAACAACATGTGGATTACAATTAATGTCAAGCTGATGGAAATACCAGCAAGTTTATATCTCTCAAATATACTGCTATATAGTTGCTCTATAATACTTTTTAATCAGTTTTATCTTGTGCACAGACACAAACACGTGTTTGCATGACCTTTGTCAGCATAAGACACAATCAAAAGACAATGACACATAATGAAAATGAAAATGAAAATAAGTCCAGGACCTCACGTTGTTATTTGCTTTAGGCTTCTCTGAAGGCCATCGATTTAAAAGAAGTCATATATGACAATCAGGAAGCGCACTGTAAAAGAAAAGAAAAAAAAAAAAGTTGGCCTGCTGTCCCCGCCCACAAGTTTAGGAAAATTCCCAAAGTCTGGATCCTCCCTCAGTCCCTCCCCTTTCCCTTTCCCTTCCCCATGTGATGAAGGCAATGTTTTGTTGACAAACCCCACACGTGCGCCTTGTTTTAAAACCAGCCAAAACTTCCCCACTTCATGACAATCGAAGCGAGACACAGAGGAGAACACACACACTTGTCTCAAGACACGAAGAAAAGAAAGTAACTATTTGCCTCTTCAAGATGGTGAAGGAGAGCAGCAACGGCAACCCTGGTGAGATATTCATTCTTTTTCTTCAGTCTTTACAGAGAACTTCACATTTCATTTACAATACTGCTTTAAATGTCAGTAAGATCCTCTGTTAACCACACTTTGTCAACTTGCCAACAATTATTATAAAGTATGGGCTTTGATGTTATTACTAACACTAAAAATACAGTTATTATTAATTTGTATAATTATTTTAATTTATTTTTAGGTATTAATGATCAAAAAACAACAGAATTTTATTTCAAAGGTAAATTATTTTTTATAATAAAAAAGCTATTATTACACTTTTTATGATTTAAAAACAGCCCTATTTTTCTCTTAACAAGAGCTACTGAGAGCCAGCGTTCTGTCCATTAAGACAGGGATTATTACTGTTAAAAAACGGATTAGCTGAGATGTCAAACGGAAGCATGTTTATCATGCCAGGTCTTGTCTTATCACACAGTACAGCACTGTAAAACAGGTGATAATACTGCGGAAAGTGACTTGAAACAAGCAGAGGTGATTGAGGATTTACAACCTGTGCTGTAAAGTGTCCGACACTGAAAAGATAACTATTAAAAGCAGGCTTTACTGGAAATGCTCACTGTCTCGTACGAGAAAAAACTTCTACAGTAAGCGGTAGGTTAGTGGTGTTGCCACATGTGTGTGAGTCACACCTGAGACACAGATGTTTGCGTTCGCAGGCCATCTGGTGGGTTATCATCATTCACTGCAACTTTTTTATTTAATTATTTTTATTAGCTTTTAAAGAACATTTAAAAAGGACACAGAGCAATTCAGAAAGAAAACAATGAAAGAGAAATGGCAGGAAAGAAAAAAGACAACATGTAAACACATACAAAAACTTTCGCATGACTGACACACCTTCACCTGTCGCTCAGAAGTGAAAGCACAGGTGTACCACTTTCATTATTATGTTTTACAATCATATCTGCTGTTATTCTTATAAAAGATCAGTTAGAGTCGATTTATCACTGTAGTAAAGCAAGAGATTAACTAGCATCCGGTTTGAATAAGACTTTGTGACCTTGAGGAGAAATGTATGCAGTAATTGTATTGACTAGATTGTTTTACATGTTGTCTCTTACAACACCTTGATCTTATTATTAAAATGAGTTATCAGTGATTTCATATCATTTAAATATCATCATTTTAAAAATGATTCACTTCTTATTGTCAAAATTCAGCACAATTCTGCAGAAATGTTCAGCTGATGTGGTTGGTTACTACGCTTCATTCAGGAAGTAGAGGCAAAACCTCCCAGCTTGTTGTTGTTGTCTGTAAACGTGCACATTGTTGTGCAGATGTAATCAAGATTTATAGTTGTGATTTTGTTCTGTTGCAGTTGCTGAGTCAGAGGAGACACACAGGTGCAGCCTGTCCTGCCTCGGCCCTCTGACCTTCCACTGTCAGGCCGTGGGAGACAAGGTCAGGCTGAGCCGAGGGGGTCGACTGGCAGAGAGGACGGGCCCCACGTTCAAGAACGGCCTGGTGTTCAGCAGCCGCCCGCTGAAGATCCAGGAGAGGATGCGTCTGAGGGTGGAGAAAGATGTGTCTAACTGGCATGGAGCTCTGCGTGTGGGCTTCACCAACGTCTCGCCCTCAGCCAGATCTCGGCCTCTGCCCACCATGGCCATCCCAAACCTCACTGACACACCTGGGCACTGGGCTGCTCCTGTGCATGAATCCTGCTGCCAAGCCGGCACAGAGCTGGAGTTCTGGGTGTCTCATGGAGGCACCGTATACATCACAAGTACAAACATCCGCCAGCACAAGCTGCTTACAGGAGTGGATCTGAGCCAGCCGTTGTGGGCCATGATAGACGTCTACGGACAGACGTGCTCCATCTCCCTCCTTGGTTAGTTTTCTTGTGAACAGCAGCGATGTGTTGTTTTAGCACTGCCTGTTTTTCTTCTCCTTGGTTTGTGGGCAGGACGTTTCACATGCACTGACGCTGCCAAGTTACTGTTGGAATGACGATTATGAAAGATGAAATGATTAAATTCTTCTACTCTTTCCTGCAGGCTCTGAGAAAAAGGAGTTTTTATACACCAGACGCTCGTGTCCTGCACCTGAAGGCCTCACCTCACCTGATGTCGACTACAGCTACAGGCTGATTCCTGATGGAGACTGTGATGACAGCATGTCCTGTCTTGACATGGAAGTCTCAGCAGGTAAGAAAGAGTCCGTCCAACCAAATACTATCTGATGTGCACATTTGTAATCAGAGGAATCAGTTTGTGTTGGAGTATCTTCTAACTGTGTCTTCTCTGTTTTGACCACAGATAGAGGCAGTACAATGGACTGTGTGGTGTGCATGGGAAGAGAGGCCACAGTCACTCTGCCTTGCGGCCACCGGTGTCTGTGTCGTCCCTGCGGCTCCAGAGTCATCCAGCAGTTCGGCAGTTGTCCGCTATGTCGACATGAGATCAGAGCGCCATCAGTGGAGGGGAGGCGTCTCTCCGGGCCGCTCCAAGCCTCTCAGTGACTGAAACAAACAACCAAAAACACCACGTGTAGCACCGGCTCAATGTGACCTGCAGCTCATTGGTTGGGGCAGTTTGCTACGTCACCACAGTGATCTGATTGATGGCTAGTCAGGAAACTTTGTGACATGTTGCACAAATGATTGTATAATGTGTAGATGTTGTACAGCACGTGTACAGTAAGATGTGAAGATACTGAGCTGGATTGTTTTCTGATCATGTAAAAGAATGTGTGAAACTTTGCTGCTTTAAAAAATTGCACTTTCACTGTGACTCTCGCTTTAGGATGAAGGCTAACAAATTACTTTGGTGAAGAAAATCAATGACTTATAAGAAAAGATTGTGATATTTATTGGACGTAATTTAAAATGATATTTATTTCTCTGCTGTGCAGTTTATTTTGTCTCCTCGATGTTGTAAATCTTAAATTATTCTATATTTTGTAAATATGTTGTTGTTTACTGAAGATAATGTTTTTATATCATTTGATTGTGAACATGTGTCTGTTTAAATAAATGTTATTTTACATGTCAAATTACTACACTCTTTTGTGTGTGTGATACAAATTCCTAAAAGGCCTGAGCCTGATCAGCTTTCAAGAACTTCACAAGACAAAATGCATTCAAGCTCCACTTACTTGTTCCTTCCTTGAGTAGAGATTTTGTCAACTGCTCCATACAAGCTCATTAAACAACTGTCAACTTTTTAAAATAAGCCGCCTGTTATCCATGGATTTTGGAAATGGAAACCTGTTGCAAAGAATGACTTGTATTTCTTTTAAATAGATATAACACCAGCACAATCTGTCATACAGAAGCACAGACCATAGACACACAGCAGATAGCCCATGAATCTGCAGTCTTTAATCGTGGCAGCAGGAGCCTTAACAAAGATTGAAATATGAGTTAATCAATCAAAAACAGCACTGTCCACTATATTAAACATAAATACAGTGGTTGTTATTATTAATATTTGCGTGTATTATGTAGCAGGTTTGTCAAATGTGCAACATTTACTTTTAGTTTCATTATGACTTGTTGACAGCTATAAAGGTTTTTTATAGCTGTAATCAAAATAAACATGATCATTGCAGTGAAGCAAATGATTATCAAAGCTGGTTAAGATAAACCAGAAGACGTGTCAGAGTCAAACCTGGAAGATAAATGTTTGTGTTCGCAGGCCACCAGGTGGGTTATCATCATTCACTGCCACTTTTCTCTTTGTTTTTTACATTGTATTGTTATTAGCTTTTGAAGAACATTTAAAATGGACACACAGCAATACAGAAAGAAAACAGTGAAAGAGAAAAAGCAGGAAAGAAAAAAGACAACATGTAAACACATACAGAGACTTTAAAGAAACAGGCTGCAAAAAAAACTAAGACTATAAATGAGTGTGACTAACTTCATGTGGAGTTAGATTCAGTAAAGTGGGAGTTTAAAGTTGAACTTGACTGGTTTGCAAATTCTCTTAAATGTATCAGAGCAGCCATTTTATGTGAGTCACAGTTTATCTATTTGCAACACATATTATAGTTGGATGTGCTGTTCACTTTAATTATTCATCTTTTGCATGACTGACACACCTTCACCTGTCGCTCAGAAGTGAAAGCACAGGTGTACCACTTTCATTATTATGTTTTACAATCATATCTGCTTTTATTCTTATAAAAGACCAGTTAGAGTCAACTTTATCACTGTAGTAAAGCAAGAGATTAACTATCATCCGGTTTGAATAAGACTTTGTGACCTTGAGGAGAAATGTATGCAGTAATTGTGCTGACTAGATTGTTTTACATGTTGTCTCTTACAACACCTTGATCTTATTATTAAAATGAGTTATCAGTGATTTCATATCATTTAAATATCATAATTTTAAAAATGATTCACTTCTTATTGTCAAAATTCAGAACAATTCTCCAGAAATGTTCAGCTGATGTGGTTGTTTACTACGCTTCATTCAAGTAGAGGCAAAACCTCCCAGCTTGTTGTTTTTGTCTGTAAACGTGCACATTGTTGTGCAGATGTAATCAAGATTCTTAGTTTTGGAATGACGATTATAAAAGATGAAATTATTAAATTCTTCTACTCTTTCCTGCAGGCTCTGAGAAAAAGGAGTTTTTATACACCAGACGCTCGTGTCCTGCACCTGAAGGCCTCACCTCACCTGATGTTGACTACAGCTACAGGCTGATTCCTGATGGAGACGGTGATGACAGCATGTCCTGTTTTGACATGGAAGGCCCAGCAGGTAAAAAAGAGTCCGTCCAACCAAATACTATCTGATGTGCACATTTGCAATCAGAGGAATCAGTTTGTGTTGGATTATCTTCTAACTGTCTTCTCTGTTTTGACCACAGATAGAGGCAGTACAATGGACTGCGTGGTGTGCATGGGAAGAGAGGCCACAGTCACTCTGCCTTGCGGCCACCGGTGTCTGTGTCGTCCCTGCAGCTCCAGAGTCATCCAGCAGTTCAGCAGTTGTCCGCTATGTCGACATGAGATCACAGCGCCATCAGTGGAGGGGAGGCGTCTCTCCGGGCCGCTCCAAGCCTCTCAGTGACTGAAACAAACAACAAAAAACACCACGTGTAGCACCGGCTCAATGTGACCTGCAGCTCATTGGTTGGGGCAGTTTGCTACGTCACCACAGTGATCTGATTGATGGTTGGTCAGGAAACTTTGTGACATGTTGCACAAATGATTGTATAATGTGTAGATTTTGTACAGCACGTGTACAGTAAGATGTGAAGATACTGAGCTGATGTGAAGATACTGAGCTGGATTGTTTTCTGATCATGTAAAAGAATGTGTGAAACTTTGCTGCTTTAGAAAATTAAACTTTCACTGTGACTCTCGCTTTAGGATGAAGGCTAACAAATTACTTTGGTGAAGAAAATCAATGACTTATAAGAAAAGATTGTGATATTTATTGGACGTAATTTAAAATGATATTTATTTTTCTGCTGTGAGTTTATTTTGTCTCCTTGATGTTGTAAATCTTAAATTATTCTATATTTTGTAAATATGTTGTTGTTTACTGAAGATAATGTTTTTATATCGTTTGATTGTAAACGTTTACTTTAGTTTCATTATGACTTGTTGACAGCTATAAACGTTTTTTATAGCTGTAATCAAAATAAACGTGATCATTGCAGTGAAGCAAATGATTATCAAAGCTGGTTAAGATAAACCAGAAGACGTGTCAGAGTCAAACCTGGAAGATAAATGTTTGTGTTCGCAGGCCACCAGGTGGGTTATCATCATTCACTGCCACTTTTCTTTTTGTTTTTTACATTGTATTGTTATTAGCTTTTAAAGAACGTTTAAAATGGACACACAGCAATACAGAAAGAAAACAGTGAAAGAGAAAAAGCAGGAAAGAAAAAAGACAACATGTAAACACATACAGAGACTTTAAAGAAACAGGCTGCAAAAAAAACTAAGACTATAAATGAGTGTGACTAACTTCATGTGGAGTTAGATTCAGTAAAGTGGGTGTTTAAAGTTGAACTTTAATATAATCCATACATGGTTTGCAAATTCTCTTAAATGTATCAGAGCAGCCATGTAATGTGAGTCACAGTTTATCTATTTGCAACACATATTATAGTTGGATGTGCTGTTCACTTTAATTATTCATCTTTTTCATGACTGACACACTTTCACCTGTCGCTCAGAAGTGAAAGCACAGGTGTACCACTTTCATTATTATGTTTTACAATCATATCTGCTTTTATTTTTATAAAAGACCAGTTAGAGTCAACTTTATCACTGTAGTAAAGCAAGAGATTAACTATCATCCGGTTTGAATAAGACTTTGTGACCTTGAGGAGAAATGTATGCAGTAATTGTGCTGACTAGATTGTTTTAAACGTTGTCTCTTACAACACCTTGATCTTATTATTAAAATGAGCTATCAGTGATTTCATATCATTTAAATATCATCATTTTAAAAATGATTCACTTCTTATTGTCAAAATTCAGAACAATTCTCCAGAAATGTTCAGCTGATGTGGTCATTTACTACGCTTCATTCAAGTAGAGGCAAAACCTCCCAGCTTGTTGTTGTTGTCTGTAAACGTGCACATTGTTGTGCAGATGTAATCAAGATTTATAGCTGTGATTTTGTTCTGTTGCAGTTGCTGAGTCAGAGGAGACACACAGGTGCAGCCTGTCCTGCCTCGGCCCTCTGACGTTCCACTGTCAGGCCGTGGGAGACAAGGTCAGGCTGAGCCGGGGGGATCGACTGGCAGAGAGGACGGGCCCCACGTTCAAGAACGGCCTGGTGTTCAGCAGCCGCCCGCTGAAGATCCAGGAGAGGATGCGTCTGAGGGTGGAGAAAGATGTGTCTAACTGGCATGGAGCTCTGCGTGTGGGCTTCACCAACGTCTCGCCCTCAGCCAGATCTCGGCCTCTGCCCACCATGGCCATCCCAAACCTCACTGACACACCTGGGCACTGGGCTGCTCCTGTGCATGAATCCTGCTGCCAAGCCGGCACAGAGCTGGAGTTCTGGGTGTCTCATGGAGGCACCGTATACGTCACAAGTACAAACATCCGCCAGCACAAGCTGCTTACAGGAGTGGATCTGAGCCAGCCGCTGTGGGCCATGATAGACGTCTACGGACAGACGTGCTCCATCTCCCTCCTTGGTTAGTTTTCTTGTGAACAGCAGCGATGTTGAAAAACGCTGCCTGTTTTTCTTCTCCTTGGTTTGTGGGCAGGACGTTTCACATGCACTGACGCTGCCAAGTTACTGTTGGAATGACGATTATGAAAGATGAAATGATTAAATTCTTCTACTCTTTCCTGCAGGCTCTGAGAAAAAGGAGTTTTTATACACCAGACACTCGTGTCCTGCACCTGAAGGCCTCACCTCACCTGATGTTGACTACAGCTACAGGCTGATTCCTGATGGAGACGGTGATGACAGCATGTCCTGTCTTGACATGGAAGTCTCAGCAGGTAAGAAAGAGTCCGTCCAACCAAATACTATCTGATGTGCACATTTGTAATCAGAGGAATCAGTTTGTGTTGGATTATCTTCTAACTGTGTCTTCTCTGTTTTGACCACAGATAGAGGCAGTACAATGGACTGTGTGGTGTGCATGGGAAGAGAGGCCACAGTCACTCTGCCTTGCGGCCACCGGTGTCTGTGTCGTCCCTGCGGCTCCAGAGTCATCCAGCAGTTCGGCAGTTGTCCGCTATGTCGACATGAGATCACAGCGCCATCAGTGGAGGGGAGGCGTCTCTCCGGGCCGCTCCAAGCCTCTCAGTGTCTGAAACAAACAACCAAAAACACCACGTGTAGCACCGGCTCAATGTGACCTGCAGCTCATTGGTTGGGGCAGTTTGCTACAGTACGTCACCACAGTGATCTGATTGATGGTTGGTCAGGAAACTTTGTGACATGTTGGACAAAGTATTGTACAATGTGTAGATGTTGTACAGCACGTGTACAGTAAGATGTGAAGATACTGAGCTGATGTGAAGATACTGAGCTGGATTGTTTTCTGATCATGTAAAAGAATGTGTGAAACTTTGCTGCTTTAAAAAATTGCACTTTCACTGTGACTCTCGCTTTAGGATGAAGGCTAACAAATTACTTTGGTGAAGAAAATCAATGACTTATAAGAAAAGATTGTGATATTTATTGGACGTAATTTAAAATGATATTTATTTTTCTGCTGTGCAGTTTATTTTGTCTCCTTGATGTTGTAAATCTTAAATTATTCTATATTTTGTAAATATGTTGTTGTTTACTGAAGATAATGTTTTTATATCATTTGATTGTGAACATGTGTCTGTTTAAATAAATGTTATTTTACATGTCAAATTACTACACTCTTTTGTGTGTGTGATACAAATTCCTAAAAGGCCTGAGCCTGATCAGCTTTCAAGAACTTCACAAGACAAAATGCATTCAAGCTCCTCTTACTTGTTCCTTCCTTGAGTAGAGATTTTGTCAACTGCTCCATACAAGCTCATTAAACAACTGTCAACTTTTTAAAATAAGCCGCCTGTTATCCATGGATTTTGGAAATGGAAACCTGTTGCAAAGAATGACTTGTATTTCTTTTAAATAGATATAACACCAGCACAATCTGTCATACAGAAGCACAGACCATAGACACACAGCAGATAGCCCATAAATCTGCAGTCTTTAATCGCTGCAGCAGGAGCCTTAACAAAGATTGAAATATGTGTAAATTAATCAACAACAGCACTGTTCCCTATAATAAACATAAATACAGTGGTTGTTATTATTAATATTTGCGTGTATTATGTAGCAGGTTCGTCAAATGTGCAACATTTACTTTTAGTTTCATTATGACTTGTTGACAGCTATAAAGGTTTTTTATAGCTGTAATCAAAATAAACGTGATCATTGCAGTGAAGCAAATGATTATCAAAGCTGGTTAAGATAAACCAAAAGACGTGTCAGAGTCAAACCTGGAAGATAAATGTTTGTGTTCGCAGGCCACCAGGTGGGTTATCATCATTCACTGCCACTTTTCTCTTTGTTTCTTACATTGTATTTTTAGTAGCTTTTAAAGAACATTTAAAATGGACACACAGCAATACAGAAAGAAAACAGTGAAAGAGAAAAAGCAGGGAAGAAAAAAGACAACATGTAAACACATACAGAGACTTTAAAGAAACAGGCTGCAAAAAAAACTAAGACTATAAATGAGTGTGACTAACTTCATGTGGAGTTAGATTCAGTAAAGTGGGTGTTTAAAGTTGAACTTTAATATAATCCATACATGGTTTGCAAATTCTCTTAAATGTATCAGAGCAGCCATGTAATGTGAGTCACAGTTTATCTATTTGCAACACATATTATAGTTGGATGTGCTGTTCACTTTAATTATTCATCTTTTGCATGACTGACACACCTTCACCTGTCGCTCAGAAGTGAAAGCACAGGTGTACCACTTTCATTATTATGTTTTACAATCATATCTGCTTTTATTCTTATAAAAGACCAGTTAGAGTCAACTTTATCACTGTAGTAAAGCAAGAGATTAACTATCATCCGGTTTGAATAAGACTTTGTGACCTTGAGGAGAAATGTATGCAGTAATTGTGCTGACTAGATTGTTTTACATGTTGTCTCTTACAACACCTTGATCTTATTATTAAAATGAGTTATCAGTGATTTCATATATGATTTAAATATCATCATTTTAAAAATGATTCACTTCTTATTGTCAAAATTCAGCACAATTCTTGCAGAAATGTTCAGCTGATGTGGTTGTTTACTACGCTTCATTCAGGAAGTAGAGGCAAAACCTCCCAGCTTGTTGTTTTTGTCTGTAAACGTGCACATTGTTGTGCAGATGTAATCAAGATTCATAGTTTTGGAATGACGATTATAAAAGATGAAATTATTAAATTCTTCTACTCTTTCCTGCAGGCTCTGAGAAAAAGGAGTTTTTATACACCAGACGCTCGTGTCCTGCACCTGAAGGCCTCACCTCACCTGATGTTGACTAAAGCAACAGGCTGATTCCTGATGGAGACGGTGATGACAGCATGTCCTGTTTTGACATGGAAGTCCCAGCAGGTAAGAAAGAGTCCGTCCAACCAAATACTATCTGATGTGCACATTTGTAATCAGAGGAATCAGTTTGTGTTGGATTATCTTCTAACTGTGTCTTCTCTGTTTTGACCACAGATAGAGGCAGTACAATGGACTGTGTGGTGTGCATGGGAAGAGAGGCCACAGTCACTCTGCCTTGCGGCCGTCTGTGTCGTCCCTGCAGCTCCAGAGTCATCCAGCAGTTCAGCAGTTGCCCGCTTTGTCGACATGAGATCAGAGCGCCATCAGTGGAGGGGAGGCGTCTCTACGGGCTGCTCCAAGCCTCTCTAAACTTTGTGACATGTTTGACAAATTATTGCATAATGTATAGATGTTGTACAGCACGTGTACAGTAAGATGTGAAGATACTGAGCTTCTCAGTGACTGCAACAAACAACAAAAAACACCACGTGTAGCACCGGCTCAATGTGACCTGCAGCTCATTGGTTGGGGCAGTTTGCTACAGTACGTCACCACAGTGATCTGATTGATGGTTGGTCAGGAAACTTTGTGACATGTTGGACAAAGTATTGTACAATGTGTAGATGTTGTACAGCACGTGTACAGTAAGATGTGAAGATACTGAGCTGATGTGAAGATACTGAGCTGGATTGTTTTCTGATCATGTAAAAGAATGTGTGAAACTTTGCTGCTTTAAAAAATTGCACTTTCACTGTGACTCTCGCTTTAGGATGAAGGCTAACAAATTACTTTGGTGAAGAAAATCAATGACTTATAAGAATAGATTGTGATATTTATTGGACGTAATTTAAAATGATATTTATTTTTCTGCTGTGCAGTTTATTTTGTCTCCTTGATGTTGTAATTCTTAAATAATTCTATATTTTGTAAATATGTTGTTGTTTACTGAAGATAATGTTTTTATATAATTTGATTGCAAATGCATCTGTTTAAATACATTTTATTTTACACGTCAAATTACTACACTCTTTTGTGTCTGTGATGCAAATTCCTAAAACTCTTTCAAGAATTTCACAAAACAAAATGCATTCCAGCTCCACTTGATCCACCTAGTCAAAATAAATGGGATCATTGCAGCAAGGAAATGATTAGCACAGCTGGTTAGGATAAACCAAAAGACAGGCAAGGTGTTATCATAGTGTGACACTGAAGATCAAATGTAGCTGACGGTGCAAGAAATAAGCTTCATCAGCAACAAAGGTGTTTGTCACTTATTCACATTTTTCAACTGAGAGAGCTTCATTTGTTAATAGTTCATTTGTTGCTGCAGATTTGCTCTGTGCTGGTTAGAAGACACTGATGCTGGATCTCACCTTTGGTCTGACATATGCAGACTGTTTTGCAGATTTCATCTTCTTGGTAGGACCATGAGAATTTGTGTTCTGGTAACATAAACAATATATGACAAACACCAGCAGATCAAACTACAGTAATAAACGAGGTGGACCTCAGACACACACTTAAAGGCCATGACAGATATCTAGAGAGGACCAAGTTAGAGGTTCTTTTTCTTGTTCTTCTCATTTATCAGCCTGATATTTCAAATGCATTACCAAACCTAAAAATAGTATATGATAAATGATTACAGTTTGCAATCAAGTTATCAAGTTATTTATGAGACACAACATAAACCTGCCCTGTCTGGACCTGGAAATCCCAGCAGACCACAGTCAGTGTCAGTGTTGAACAGGCTCTCACACCCCGCCATGTGACAGCCAAGGCTTACTTCCTGATGCCAGTAGGTGGCGCAATGACTATAACTCACGCATTTTTGTATGTAGATGTATGTAGATGTTTTCAGGCTGGGACTGTTATCAAACGTGAGATTTGGGGAAGAGTTGATCATTTATGCTGAAGTTATAGCAACTTCCTGTTCATGGTGAATAAAACTTTGCCATGGCTACAGGGTGCGATGAAAACTCACAATCTTCACCGTATACCATTATTAAAGTCAAAAGGCTTTCTGACCGAATTTGAAGTAGATCTGGCCAACCAGCCAGGAGGAGTGTGTACACATCAAAGTATAGAAGCTGTCATTTCCTGTGGCCAGCAGGTGGCGCTTTGACTATAACTGAATATTAGCATGTAGGTGTCTTTAAGGTGGGACTCATATCAAACCCGTGAAGTTTGGGTTGAGTTACAACAATGGCAATAGATCAGGGTTAAGTGGCTGACTTTCCTTGCATTTCAATGGGATCCTCACACATGATGGTTCTCCGGCCACATTCACAGGGCGGCCATTTTCCTCTGTCCAGGGTGGGATGCTCGAAAGCTGGGATTAAGTTATGCTGCTGTGTCGTATTAACATCGGGAGTCTGAAAAATCTTTATCATTGCTTCTCGATGATGGATAGGAAAAATCCGGAGAGACCCGGGCCATATATAAAGGTAACACAATGTATTTGATAACTCATTAGCTAACGTTAGCATTCAACCACTCCCTAGCTAACTCTACCATTGGATTACATCCAGTACGTTTCACTTCCAGGCTTAAATAAATGTGTCCACATTAGAATAGAATAATATAACTAATTCATGCCTTTCCTATGGTATCTTGAAACAATATCAATGTTAATGAGGAAGCGGTTGAATGCTAATGTTAGCTGTTGTCTAGCACTTTTACCTGGACATTTATAGGACATGCAACCTGGAACGGAGCAGTACCTACTACATTTGAGCTTACTATCCTGAGCTTGATGGCAGCTGTGTGAACATGATCTATAATTCTGTTGTAGCACAACTTATTGTTTTGCATCTTGCACGCAGGTGGACAACATTTACATTTAGTGACCTACTGTTGTTAGATTTTCTGTGACGTGTGCAGATTGTCCTGCAGAGGTAATCTACATGATTCTATCAAGATGCTCTCTTTCTGTCATGCTTATTTTGTGTGTGTGAGTTCTTAAATGTGAAAGTATATAAAAAGAAATCTAGTTTCGTTATTACTTGTTTACAATTATAACTTTTATCATAGCTGTAAAATGACCATTAAAACTAACATATTTTTTTGCAGCAAAGCAAATGATTCACAAAGATACCTGCTATAAAACAAAGACAAGGCAAGGTCAATCAACAATACCACTGTCCCATAAACCAACTATAAAGACAGTGGCGTTTTTATGCGTTTATTAAACATGTAGCGTGTCTAGAGAGGGTTGTTGTTGTGTACGTGTACGTGCAACATTTAGCTAGTTTCGTTATTACCTGTTTACAGTTATAAGGTTTTATAGCAGTAATCAGAATAACCTTCATCACTGCAGCAAAGCAAATGATTAGCAAAGCTGGTTAAGATAAACCAAGAGACAGGCGAGGTGTGACATTGAGGATCAAATGTGGCTGATGGTGCAAGAAATTAGCATAATCAGCAACAAATGTGTTGATCACTTATTCACATTTTCACTACTTTTTTTAATCCAGAAAGTAGCTTGATTTGCTTCATATATAGATTACAAGACACTGATGTTGACATGCAGATTGTTCCTCAGATTTAATCTTCCCGATACTGTAAGACTGGAAAAACATCTCACATGCAAACAAACGTTTTGTCTTTTATATCCAACCCTCATGTTACATAACGAGGATATGCATTCCAGTAGCATAGACGATGCATTATGGACGGCAGATCGAACTAATCACAGGGGTGGATCTCAGCCACCCATTCTGGGGCATAAATAAAGTTTGATTAAGCTTTATTGGCATGAATGTTTAAGTTACATTATTGCCAGAGCTAAATGACATATTATTGAATGATTACATTTTACACGAGAGACCTAAATAGATGGTAACAAGATAGTTTATGACAATAGTCAACATATTTTACAGCTAAAACTGCTCTACTCAGGTGGAAGTACTGATTCAACTTTTTTACTCAAGTAAAAGTAATAAAGTACAGGCTCTGAAATGTACTCAAAGTATAAAAGTCAAAAGTATCCCACTGAAGGACATTTCTACTGGCCGTTTCTGTGCAAGGCTAACTGAACCTCACGTCATATTAATATAATTCAAAGACCATTAAACTTAAAGGTAGAATCAGTAGGATTTGTTCGCGCTGTTTCTTAAATGCACCAGAAAGATAGATGATTGTTGAATCTCATTCCCAGGACGTCAAATAGCAACATTTTGGTTGGTAACGCGTCCTGAGCAGCAACAAACTGATAAAATCAGAGAATCCAGGCAGAGGGCTGCAGGGTGACTGCAGACATGAGACACTTCAATGCAATGAGGCAGAATAAAAATAATCAATAATTCTCCTTGTTTAAATCATGGAAATAATGTCTTATCAAAATCAATTTGGGATCTCGGGCTCCCGAACTCTTGGATTATGCTGTACTAACTGTATGCAACCTTTTTTAAATTTTTTTTAATTTTTTTTAATGTTTTTACATTTTAAAACAAAACTCCATCTACTTCAGTTGTTAGAATGCTGCAACACTGTTTTGCTGTGAAGCTCCAGAAACGTTTTGTTGACTTATTCAAGTTCATTTTTTGGGTGAACTTATATTTTAAGTTTCTGTCCTGAGTGGGCAGAGCTTTGACAATATCCATGCACAGACAGGACCTGTTCACAGCATAGGTTTGGGTTTAGAGGTTAATTTCCTGTATACTGTAGAGGCTTTTTTTCTTCTTCTTCTCATTTCAGCCACTATAACAATGTCTTACACTGTTGTGTGTAAATATTACATATGTATTATTAAATGTATTGACAGTGTGTATGATAAACCTCAGTTACACATCAATGTTGAAGTTGAATAAGAGAAAAATGATACTTCGATAAGGCGCTTGAAACTATTTCTGAACACTGATGGTGGCATGTTTGTGACTCTGGTGACATCTGTCCGTATTATTCATGGTAAAACATTTATCCCACACAGTTCTCCTCAGGGCCACTAAGAGGCAGTGTGCTACAGCTTATCATGTGACGGACCACTGCAGAACAAAGTCTGTCAAAGTGAGACAAGAGGATGAGATGTTTTTGGCAAAGTGCATCTTGTTCCCTGATTTTTGGAAAAAGACTCTACACTCTGACTTTAAGTATTTTAATTACATGTAAAATTTCCATCTAATTCTATTACATACATTCAAGGTATCAGTTTGATTGATTGATTGATTCTTTTAATGACCACACAGCCAGGCTGGTGGAATTTGCTTCCAGTACAGCTCATTGGTACAGGTTCCAGACATATAACATATATAGACAAACATACAATTTCAATTCATATAGGGCCATGCTTGTTCCTCAGCGTACAGAGTTCAAGATATTTACTGCGGTGGGAATGAAACTGTTTCTGAAGCGTGTTGTTTTGGAGACAATTGTCCTATAGCGTCTCCCAGAGGGCATCAGCTGGAAGGCATAATGTGCAGGGTGAGTGGGATCGGAAACAATTTTACGAGCTCTGTGCAGTGTCCATTTGTGGTGAAGTGATTCAAGTGATGGTAGGGGGGAGCCAGTGATTCTGGATGCTCTGTTAATGATACGCTGTAATTTCTTCCTTGAAAGTGTATCAAGACTGCTGAACCAGACTGTAATGGATGAGGTGAGGATGCTTTCGATGATGGCTGTGTAAAAGCGGAGCAGGAAATGAGACCTGACTCTGAACTTTTTGAGCTGTCGGAGATGGAAGAGTCTTTGCTGAGCTTTTTTGTTGATTTTCCATTTTAGGTTATTGGTGATGTGGGTTCTGAGCAGTTTGAATGTGTCAGTGATAGAGATGGGTTCACCTTTAATGAGCACAGGGGTTTTGGGGGATGGCTGACGTCTTAGGTCGATGATGAGTTCTTTTTTGTTTTTGATGTGTTGAGTAGGAGGTTATTGTCTGTGCACCAGGTCACTGCTTGGTTGATCTGTGCACGGTATTCTGTTTCTTGGTTGTTGGTGATGAATCCTACAATGGTAGAATCATCCGCGTACTTGTACAGGTTGACAGAACTATGGTGTGATGGGAGCTGGTTTGTGTAGAGGGAGAATAGCCAGGGCGAAAGAACACAGCCCTGGGGTGCACCCGTACTGAGGGTCAGAGGGGAGGATGTGTTATTGTTGATCTTGACCTTCTGTTGCCTGTTCCAGAGAAGGCTGTAAATCCAGTGACAAATGCATGGGTCAATGTTCATATCCAGTAATTTAGTGAACAGTTTGGCCGGGTTTATTGTATTGAATGCAGAACTGAAGAGTGACTCAATATGTACAAATGAAATAACTAGATATGTGATTTATTACAGGAGACATAATAACTCATTTGAAATACATTACATTCACGTCTAATATGTGAATAATCATCTCTTGATAAATAGATCATGTTTTCCCTGAACTTTATATGTAATAATAAATGTTCAGGTCATAACACATAATGCCTTTATTAAAGTTAGATAAATTAACACCGAGTCAACATCATCAAAAAAATTTAGATTAAATGTTACACTTTACATTGAACTTATGTCAAAAAATGTGTCATCGTTTTAGGCAAATGGTGCTTTATAGATTGTAGATTCTGTTGTAAGAAATGCCCCTACAGTCAAACTCATACTGTTAAATGTTAGGTGTTAAAAGTCACCAATACGAATACTACTTGAGTAAAAGTCTCAAAGTAACTGATATTAAATGTATTTAAGTATCAAAAGTACAAGTAAAAGTAAGTCATACCTATATTTACATGTATGTATACACTGTATGCTATCGATCAACTGATTATTGGATCCAGTATTCTCTTATTTTTCTGATTATCAAAATCAGTGTTTTGTTTTTTTATCCGATTGCCAATAAAATAATTTTAAAATGTGCTACTGTGGCTCTGATGTAACATGCAATCTGCAAAGTAACTAAAGTAATCAAATAAATGTAGGAGAGTAAAAAGTCCAATATTTGCCTCAGAAATGTAGTGGAGTAGAAGTATAAAGTACCAGAAAATGCAAATAATACAATAGTACAACTGATATTTAATGTACTTAAGTACAGTATTTGAGTAAATGTACTTAGTAACATTCCATCACTGCCATTTATTAACATTACAGACAGAGATGGAACAAAAATGACAACTGCTGTTTGTCCAGACATGAAGCTGAAGTGTCATGACCTGATGTTTCGTTAAACATGTGCTGGAGCTGGTTTCTCCTCTGGACTGTGGTTCCTCCGACTCACGGTGTCACTGTGGAGCTGCTGGTCGTCGTCCCCTGCTGTCTAACAAGAGGACGGACTCCAGAGAAACAGAGAGACGTGACCTTTGGTTGCTGATCTCACAGCCAACCTGTTAAATATTTATCTTGGATGGCGGAGCTGAGAGCCGCTTCTGGACTTAGAGTGCAGGAATCCAGCAGGCGTCTGCAGACTAATGTGTCATGATGAGGAAGCAACTGTTACTGTGTGCATGCATTAGAAATTAATTTAAAAGGACTCTTCTGAATGAAAGACTGAGTGAGGATAAACTGACAGGTGAGCGAAACAGCATAGAAATCATAGGAAGGGCTCCGGACTGCCTTTTGTTTCTGATCTGACTGGACAGACACAACATCACACAGTGAACAGACCATGCCATTATAATATGTGTCTCACTATTTATTGGGATGGAGATGAAAATCGCCTCCTCCTCCCTTCCACGTAAAACACTGGAGGGCGGTGCCACTGATGCAGCTTGTGATACTCTTCACTCAGTCACAAGCTCACTGCAGACACACCCACAGGCCCTCTTCCTGATCTCTGGGGATTTCAATCATGCCTCTCTGTCCTCCACCCTGCCTACATTTACGCAGTATGTCGCCTGCCACACCAGAGACAATAAAACACTGGACTTATTTTATGCCAACAGCAAGGAGGCATATATCTAATCCCCCCTCCCTCCCCTGGGAAGATCTGACCACAACCTGGTGCATCTCCTGCCTGTGTACAAGCCCCTGGTTAACAGGCAGCCAGCAGAAACCTCACAGTTAAGGCATGGACTGAGGAGTCTGAAGAGGCTCTGAGGGACTGTTTTGACTCAACTATGTGGGAAGAACTGCGCTTTTGGGGAGGACGTCGAAAGTTTAACAGGCTACATAGCGGACTACATAAACTTCTGTGTGGATAACACTCTACCCACCAGGACTGCACGGTGTTTTTCAAACAGCAAACACTCAGCCCCCCTGCTCCAATCTGTCCCTCTCCACTATCCAGGTGAGAAACGAACTGAGGAAGATGAAGGCAAAGAAGGCTACGGGTCCAGATGGGATCAGCTCCAGGCTCCTCAAGTCCTGTGCAGACCAGCTGTGCAGGATTGTAGAGTACCTCTTCAACATGAGCCTGAAGCTGGGAAAAGTGCTACTGGAAAACCTCCTGCGTGGTACCAGTACCAAAGATCCCTCACCCAAAGGACTTCAACAACTACAGACCAGTTGCTCTCACTCCACACCTGATGAAGACCCTGGAGCGGCTGGTCCTTGTCCATCTCCTTGTCCTTTTATGGACCCACTCCAGTTTGCCCACCAGCCTGGCATCAGAGTGGACGACGCCATCATCTTCCTCCTGGACAGATCACTGTCTCACCTGGAAAAGCCTGGAAGCACTGTGAGGATCATGTTCTTTGATTTCTCCAGTGCTTTCAACACCATACAGCCTGCACTTTTTGGGTACAAGCTGGAGCTCACGAGGGTGGACCAACAACTCACGTCCTGGATCCTCGACTACCTCACCAACCGGCCACAGTATGTGAGGACTCGGGAATGTGTGTCGGACACAGTCGTCTGTAGTACGGGGGCCCCACAGGGAACAGTCCTGGCCCCTTTCCTGTTCACCCTGTACACTGCAGACTTCTCCCACCAGTCACCCCACCGCCATCTACAAAATTTCTCTGACGACTCTGCTATCGTCGGCCTCATCAGGGACGGGGACGACAGAGC
The DNA here is from genome assembly GCF_965226575.1 of Pagrus pagrus. Lineage (NCBI taxonomy): Eukaryota > Metazoa > Chordata > Actinopteri > Spariformes > Sparidae > Pagrus > Pagrus pagrus. The sequence goes on along the minus strand of NC_140192.1, from coordinate 25,283,450 downwards.
CTACAGAGAACTTATTAAGGACTTCGTAGACTGGAGACTACAAAGAGCTGGTGGTGGATTTCAGCAGGCACAGACAACCCTGCAAACAGGTGAACATCCAGGGAACGGACATTGAGATGGTGACATCTTACAAGTACTTCGGAGTTCACCTGAACAATTAACTGGACTGGACTGATCACACTGCAGCACATATAAGACAGGTCAGAGCAGACTCCATCTGCTGAGGAAGCTCAGGGCCTTTGGAGTGCAGAGGGCACTCCTGACAACTGTCTATGACTCTGTGGTGGCATCAGCCATTTTCTATGGGGTAGTCTGCTGGAGCAGCAGCATCTCGGCAGCAGGTAGGAAGAGACTTGATAAACTTATCAAGAAGGCCAGCTCTGTCCTGGGATGCCCTCTTGACCCAGTGCAGGTGGTGGGAGAGAGCAGGATGATGGACAAGCTGTCATCGCTGCTGGTGAAGGAGTCCCACCCCCTGCAGGGCACTATCACCGCACTGGGCAGCTCCTTCAGTGATAGACTGATACACCCCAAGTGTATGAAGGAGAGGTATCGCAGGTCCTTCCTGCTGCTGTTAGACTGTACAACCAGCACTGCTCCCAGTAGACCTCACATGTGTACTCAAACTCTACACATATTCTCATTCTCACTTTGGTTTGCACTAACTGGACAATTTTTAATACCCATATTTATTATTTGTAAATATAAATACACTGCCCACACTGTGAATAATTACACTGTTCATATTGTAGACATTATGTTTATACGAGTCTATTCTATTTCTTATCTTTTTATTTTATTATGTTGTTTATTTTTTATTTGTATTATTATTTATTGTAATATTCCTGACCTTTGGCTGCTGTAACAAAGAAATGTCCCCATTTGCGGGACAAATAAAGGATTTCTGATTTTGGTTCTGATAAAAGACACCCTGTTGGCCTGAGAAAGAGAAAGAGAAAGAGGGAGGGAGAGGGAGAGAAGAGCAGCCGTGGTTCCCTCCTTCCTTTTCATTCACTTCCTCTCTGTCTGTCTGCACTGAGGAGACCTCACTGCTCAGCCTGAACTCACACTGCCTGTAAGTACTGTACACTGCTGCCACTTTACACCATAACTAGAGAAGGTATAGAAGTAGATACTGACAGTTCAGTTTCAGAGTTTTCTGTCACTTTAATGAGCTTGACTTAGTGATTCACGCTACATTCTGAAGGCATTTTTTTACTTCACTGCATTTATTCGATAACTTAGATTAGTAATTACTTTGCAGATTACACGCTGCATCAGAGCCAAAGTAGTGCATTTTTACATTAATAATATAACAATACTTGTAATACACTTTTGCAATACAATTTTGAAAATTAAATACATTTCTTGCTTTTGATACTTAAGTTGTTAAATATCAGAGACTTTTAGACTTTTAATCACGATTTTCTTTACTTTTACGAAAGTAATATTTCAAAATGATAGTTACTTTTTTCTCATCCATTATATTTACATTATATTTATTCAAGTACTGAGGTACTTACCTTGAGTATTTAGAGAGAGTAAATAACATGTCAATATAGTTATAATTTACTTGTACATATATATTTTAATGAACTTTGTAACTTTTAATTTCTTTACTTAAGAGTTACTTCTTACTTCACCACAACTTTAATTACTAATTACTTTGCAGATTGCATGCTGCATTGGAGCTGAGGAAATGACATGTCAATATATCTGTAATTTACATGTAGTTTTGATACTAAATACTAAGCACATTTATTGTAAAATAAATAAATAAATAAATAAAAAATTGAGACTTGAGACTAGCAAATATATAAATAAATGTAATTTATCTGCAATCAGATTAACAAAAAAACAGACCAAAAAACACTGATTCTAGTAACCAGAAAAATGTTGATTATCAGATTTGGTAATTGGCCAGGCCTGTAATCGACCCATAGTGTACATGTAAATATTGTATTTGTGTGTTTTACTCTGACTTTGATACTTAAGTACATTTAATAGTAGATACACTAACTTAAGTACCCTTCATATGGGTTACTTTGACTTTACCAAAGTAATATTTTAACATGATATTGTTACTTTTACTTAAGTATGCCGTTTAAGTACTCCTTTACAATCCTGTGTGTGTGATCATGTGAGAAACATCAGCAGGACTTGTCCTGTAGGGTGTCGAGTAATGACTCTGAAACACTTCCAGAGCTACTGGAACAGAAATGTCCTTTGCAGGCCAGGGAGGTGGAAATAAATGCCCCTTTTATTTATTCACCAAATGTGCTTATAATTACCCTCTCACTACTTTTTTAAGGCAGGATTCCTCCGGTTTTATGACCGTGTTATGTTGAGTGGCAGTAACATCATGTACGTGCAAACTGGTGATAAGACTTTAACCTTCTGTCTGTCGTGTCAGCTAATATCCAGGAAATGCGCACTTCATCAGACGGACTGAATCTGTTTGTTTCCACGTGTTGGATCTCTTATCTACATGTGATGAAGAGCCAATCACATACAAATTATTATGTTATGTAAGTTATTATGTTGACATTTTCATTCATATGTGAAAAAAGCAAATCACTCCTGAAAATATCCAGGTCATAATTTTCTTTTCACATTTTTCAGATTTTAGTCAACATGTGAAAATATTAACTTTACATATGAAAAGGCAAAGTTCCTATAACAGTTGTACAATGTAACTAAGAGTGTTTAAGTTGTTTACCCAAACAAAATGACCGCCTTAAGCAAATGTTGAGCTCATATTCTGTCCAGTTTCCTTCATGTATGTTGCAAGGACTTAGATCCCTTCACTGGACTGTGAGCAGTAGTTTAGTTTCCACCTTATGGAGTCAATGATTAACTCACCACCCTGCACACAGAAGCAGAGAACAACACTTGTGCTAATGAAAGGCGATCTGTTCACAAGTGACAGTTTTATTTGTTTTATTTAAGTCTCAGGACCTTCAGTCGCTGCTCATTACCGACACATTCTCCGCCGTCACTCTCTTGTATAGATGATTTATTGATGAAGATTCTCCCTCCGGCCACAAATCTTTACTTTCCTGACGGTGCGCAGAAGTTCATGGGTCAACACTCTCACACAATGCAAGAATCTCTGCATGCTGTGAAGACGGAGGTCAGCATGGGTCAGGGTCTGTTCAGAGAAACCTGGTTGCATCCTTCTATAGAAGAGGGAAATGTGATGACTAATGAGTGTTGAGATTCATAGCCAGTTTTGTCATCAGTTGACGTTCTGTGTATGAATGAGAACTGGAGGGTGAATGGTTTTATCTCTTAATATATTTTTAAGGTTTGACAATAATGGGTTACTTTTTGCGTGACTATGTTGCTATTCCTGGTTGTGGAAACCTCCCATTGTGATTCACAGGAATCACAGGGGTGTGGTGAAGTTCACTGACCTTGTAGCTGCCGAGTAGGTCTGCTCGGGCTCAGCAACTTCAGATAAAAGTCTGGTTCCTCATCCTGAAAAAGGATTTATATTTGATTATAATATTTTTTACCAATGTAACAAATATTTAAAGGGACAGTTCACCCCAGAATAACTTTTAAATATGCTCTTTTTTCTGCTTACCTGTCTTGCTAGTTATCCATCTAGATTGTTTTGGCGTAAAATGTCAAGTTCTGATGTCAAGATGAGCTCAAATGTCCTCTTAACTCGACGTAAAACACACTTTATTCAAAGTCGACATAAAGGAAATAAAACTCACCCAAACCATCGTGAATTGTCTTTCCATGGTCACCTCTGGTTTGGTCAAAATAAATCCTCAATTCACCCTGAAGATGTGAACAGAGCCGCTGTAAATCGCCTCCATACAGTGTCCCCTATCGTCAAACTGACCTTTTTTGGTCAGGCTGTATTCATCCCCAGTCTGCTGTCCAGCCGTGTTCACTGGGCTGAGCTCGGCTTAGCTGAGCCCTGTTGGCCTCAGAGAATTCCTGTGTGATCCTAGGTCTTGGTCCAGGCAAACTCGAGGGATACTAGCTCCATGGCTAAGAGCAAACATAGCTAATTAGCTGACGGTAGCTAACCACAGCCTTGTCTCTCATAGCCAGACCTTAATCCACAGCACTGTGTCAGCACCAATTCTCATTCTGTTTCATGTAGCAATGGGGTTTTTTGAAAAGAGTACATGCAGATACCAGAAGGAAGGGGTGAATAGGGCACCCAGTGACATACTTTATACCAACAGCCTACATTTGGTACATCATAGTAGCTACAGCCAAGCAGGGCAGTTGTCCGTCACTCTATATTTCTATATTTCAACTAGTGGTGGTTGCTCATATAGGCAATATGGGCTGCCAAGTTGACGATGGAATGATGATTATAAAACATGGAATTATTAAATTATTCTACTCTTTCCTGCAGGCTCTGTGAAAAAGGAGCTTTTATACACCAAACGCTCGTGTCTTGCACCTGAACGCCTCACCTCACCTGATGTTGACTACAGCAACAGGCTGATTCCTGATGGAGACAGTGATGACTGCATGACCTGTCTTTACATGGAAGTCCCAGCAGGTAAGAAAGAGTCCATCCATGCCAGCACATGGCAGAAATCCTAAATCTGTCATACAGAAGCACAGGCCATAGACACACAGCAGATAGCCCATGAATCTGCAGTCTTTAATCATTGCAGCAGGAGCCTTAACAAAGATTGAAATATGTGTAAATTAATCAACAACAGCACTGTTCCCTATAATAAACATAAATACAGTGGTTGTTATTATTAATATTTGCGTGTATTATGTAGCAGGTTTGTCAAATGTGCAACATTTACTTTTAATTTCATTATGACTTGTTGACAGCTATAAAGGTTATTTATAGCTTGAATGTAATAAAACATGATCGTTGCAGAAAAGCACATTTTTAGTGAAGCTGGTTAAGATAAACCAGAAGACATGTGTCAGAGTCAAACCTGGAAGATAAATGTTTGTGTTCGCAGGCCACCAGGTGGGTTATCATCATTCACTGCCACTTTTCTTTTTGTTTTTTACATTGTATTGTTATTAGCTTTTAAAGAACATTTGAAATGGACACACAGCAATACAGAAAGAAAACAATGAAAGAGAAAAAGCAGGAAAGAAAAAAGACAACATGTGAACACATACAGAGACTTTAAAGAAACAGGCTGCAAAAAAATCAAAGACTATAAATGAGTGTGACTAACTTCATGTGGAGTTAGATTCAGTAAAGTGGGAATTTAAAGTTGAACTTTAATATAATCCATACATGGTTTGCAAATTCTCTTAAATATATCAGAGCAGCCATGTAATGTGAGTCACAGTTTATCTATTTGCAACACACATTATAGTTGGATGTGCTGTTCACTTTAATTATTCATCTTTTGCATGACTGACACACCTTCACCTGTCGCTCAGAAGTGAAAGCACAGGTGTACCACTTTCATTATTATGTTTTACAATCATATCTGCTTTTATTCTTATAAAAGATCAGTTAGAGTCAACTTTATCACCGTAGTAAAGCAAAAGATTAACTATCATCCGGTTTGAATAAGACTTTGTGACCTTGAGGAGAAATGTGTGCTGACTAGATTGTTTTGAATCCTTGATCTTATTATTAAAATTAGTTATCAGTGATTTCATATCATTTAAATATCATCATTTTAAAAATGATTCACTTCTTATTGTCAAAATTCAGCACAATTCTGCAGAAATGTTCAGCTGATGTGGTTGGTTACTACGCTTCATTCAGGAAGTAGAGGCAAAACCTCCCAGCTTGTTGTTGTTGTCTGTAATCAAGATTCATAGTTGTGATTTTGTTCTGTTGCAGTTGCTGAGTCAGAGGAGACACACAGGTGCAGCCTGTCCTGCCTCGGCCCTCTGACGTTCCACTGTCAGGCCGTGGGAGACAAGGTCAGGCTGAGCCGGGGGGATCGACTGGCAGAGAGGACGGGCCCCACGTTCAAGAACGGCCTGGTGTTCAGCAGCCGCCCGCTGAAGATCCAGGAGAGGATGCGTCTGAGGGTGGAGAAAGATGTGTCTAACTGGCATGGAGCTCTGCGTGTGGGCTTCACCAACGTCTCGCCCTCAGCCAGATCTCGGCCTCTGCCCACCATGGCCATCCCAAACCTCACTGACACACCTGGGCACTGGGCTGCTCCTGTGCATAAATCCTGCTGCCAAGCCGGCACAGAGCTGGAGTTCTGGGTGTCTTATAGTGGCAGCATATACTACATCACAAGTACAAACACCGGCCAGCACAAGCTGCTAACAGGTGTGGATCTGAGCCAGCCGCTGTGGGCCATGATAGACATCTATGGACAGACGTGCTCCATCTCCCTCCTTGGTTAGTTTTCTTGTCAACAGCAGCGATGTTGAAAAACGCTGCCTGTTTTTCTTCTCCTTGGTTTGTGGGCAGGACGTTTCACATCCACTGACGCTGCCAAGTTATTGTTGGAATGACGATTATGAAAGATGAAATGATTAAATTCTTCTACTCTTTCCTGCAGGCTCTGAGAAAAAGGAGTTTTTATACACCAGACACTCGTGTCCTGCACCTGAAGGCCTCACCTCACCTGATGTTGACTACAGCTACAGGCTGATTCCTGATGGAGACGGTGATGACAGCATGTCCTGTCTTGACATGGAAGTCCCAGCAGGTAAGAAAGAGTCCGTCCAACCAAATACTATCTGATGTGCACATTTGTAATCAGAGGAATCAGTTTGTGTTGGATTATCTTCTAACTGTGTCTTCTCTGTTTTGACCACAGATAGAGGCAGTACAATGGACTGTGTGTTGTGCATGGGAAGAGAGGCCAGAGTCACTCTGCCTTGTGGCCACCGGTGTCTGTGTCGTCCCTGCGGCTCCAGATTCATCCAGCAGTTCGGCAGTTGTCCGCTATGTCGATGTGAGATCAGAGCGCCATCAGTGGAGGGGAGGCGTCTCTCCGCCGGGCTGCTCCAAGCCTCTCAGTGTCTGAAACAAACAACAAAAAACACCACGTGTAGCACCGGCTCAATGTTTGCAGCGTCACCACAGTGTTCTGATTGATGGCCAGTCAGTGGCTGTACAGCACATGTACAGTAAGATTTTAAGACAATGAGCTGATTGAAGATACTGAGCTGGATTGTTTTCTGATCATGTAAAAGAATGTGTGAATCTTTGCTGCTTTAAAAAATTGCACTTTCACTGTGACTCTCGCTTTAGGATGAAGGCTAACAAATTACTTTGGTGAAGAAAATCAATGACTTATAAGATTGATCATTGTTTGTGATCAAATGTGGCTGATAGTGCAAGAAATTAGCATCATCAGCACCAAATGTGTTAATCACTTATTCACATTTTCACTACTTTTTTTTAATCCAGAAAGTAGCTTGATTTGCTTCATATATAGGTTACAAGACACTGATGTTGACATGCAGATTGTTTCTCAGATTTAATCTTCCCGATACTGTACGACTGGAAAAACATCTCAAAGTACTGGTACTTGTGTAAAAAAAGAAAGAAAAGAAGGACTGATAAAAGTAGAAGTTCTGATTCAACTTCTTTACTCAAGTAAAAGTAATAAAGTACAGTCTCTGAAATGTACTCAGAGTATAAAAGTCAAAAGTATCCCACTGAAGGACATTTCTATCAGCTGTTTCTGTGTAAAGCTAACTGAAGCTCATGTCATATTAATATAATTCAAAGACTATTAAACTTAAAGGTAGAATCAGTAGGATTTGTTTGAGCTGTTTCTTAAAAGCACCAGAAAGATAGATGATTGTTGAGTCTCAGTCCCAGGACGTCAAATAGCAACATTTTGGTTGGTAAAGCGTCCTGAGCAGCAACAAACTGAGAAAGAAAATCCAGGCAGAGGGCTGCAGGGTGACTGCAGACACAAGACACTAACAATTCAATGCAGTGAGGCAGAATAAAAATAATCAATAATTCTCCTCATTAAAATTGTGGAAATAACGTCTTATCAAATCAATTTGGGATCTCGGGCTCCCGAACCCTTGGATTATGCTGCTACTGGCTGCATGCAACCAATTAATGTTTTTTTCCCCACAGTTTTTTTTCTTTTACATTTTAAAACAAGTCTCCATCTACTTCAGTTGTTTAAGAGAATGCTGCAGCACTGTTTTGCTGTGAAGCTCCAGAAATGTTTTGTGGACTATTTTAAGTTTCTGTCCTGAGTGGGCAGAGCTTCGACAATATCCATGCACAGACAGGACTTGTTTACAGCATATGTTTAGGTAAAGAGGTTAATTTCCTGTATCATGTAGAGGCTCTTTCTTCTTCTTCTTCTTCTTCTTCTTCTTCTTCTTCTTCTTCTTCTGCTTCTTCTCATTTCAGCCACTATAACAATGTCTTACACTGTTGTGTGTAAATATGTATGTATGTATGTATTATTAAATGCATTGACAGTGTGTATGATAAACCTCAGTTACACATCAATGTTAAAGTTGAATAAGAGAAAAATGATGTATGAATGAATATGTGTTTGAAACTATTTCTGCACACTGATGGTGGCCTGTTTGTGACTCTGGCGACATCTGTCTGTATTATTCATGGTAAAACATTTATCCCACACAGTTCTCCTCAGGGCCACTAAGAGGCAGTGTGCTACAGCTTATCATGTGACAAACCACTGCAGAACAAAGTCTGTCAAAGTGAGACAAGAGGATGAGATGTTTTTGGCAAAGTACATCTTGTTCCCTGATTTTTGGAAAAAGGCTATACACTTCATCTAATTCTATTACATACGTTCAAATTAAAGGATGTCATTTATTGCAACGTTTTTCTATCATGATGACTCAATATGTACAAATGAAATAGCTAGATATGTGACTTATTACAGGAGACATAATAACTAATTTGAAATGCATTACATTCACGTCTAATATGTGAATTATAAACTCTTGAAAAAAAAACTTATGTCATAAAATGTGTCATCATTTTAGGCAAATGGTGCTTTATAGATTGCAAATTCTGTTGTAAAAAATGCCCCTACAGTGACAACTCATGCTGTTAAATGTTATACATTAAAAGTCATGAATACGAATACAACTTGAGTAAAAGTCTCAAAGTAACTGATATTAAATGTATTCAAGTATCAAAAGTACAAGTAAAAGTAAGTCATACCTATATTTACATGTATGTATACACTGTATGCTATCGATCAACTGATTATTGGATCCAGTATTCTCTATTTTTCTGATTATCAAAATCAGTGTTTTTATCCGATTGCGAATAAAATAATTTTAAAATGTGCTACTGTGGCTCTGATGCAGCATGTAATCTGCAAAGTAACTAGTAACTAAAGTAATCTAAATGTAGGAGAGTAAAAAATCCAATATTTGCCTCAGTAATGTAGTGGAGTGGAAAGTTGTATTTAAGTATAGTACCTGGGTATATGTAACTGGAAGTTACACATAGAAAAAGTACTTGAGTAAAAGTCTACAAGTATCTGATATTAAATGGACTTACAAGTAAAAAATTATGAATATATTTACATGTTTACATTTATATTTGCCTGATGATCAGAATTTGTGATTTTTAATGCAATTGCGAATTAATACATTTCAAAATATGCTATTCTGGCATGAAGTCATATACATACGGCATGTAATCTGCAAAGTAACTAGTAACTAAAGTTATCAAATAAGTGTAGTGGCGTAAAAACTACAATATTCGCCTCCAGTATGTAGTTAAGTAGAAGTATGAATTAGCAGAAAATGGAAATACTCCAGTAAAATTTTAAATATCTCAAAAATGTACTTAAGTACAGTATTTGAGTAAATGTACTTAGTAACATTCCATCACTGCCATTTATTAACATTACAGACAGAGATGGAACAAAAATAACAACTGCTGTTTGTCCAGACATGAAGCTGAAGTGTCATGACCTGATGTTTCTTTAAACATGTGCTGGAGCTGGTTTCTCCTCTGGACTGTGGTTCCTCCGACTCACGGTGTCACTGTGGAGCTGCTGGTCGTCGTCCCCTGCTGTCTAACAAGAGGACGGACTCCAAAGAAACAGAGAGACGTGACCTTTGGTTGCTGATCTCACAGCCAACCTGTTAAATATTTATCTTGGATGGGGGAGCTGAGAGCCGCTTCTGGACACAGAGTGCAGGAATCCAGCGGGCGTCTGCAGACTAATGTGTCATGATGAGGAAGCATGGGAGTGGGAACAGACAGATAAACCTCTTGGGAAGCTTAACAGAAGCTGAACAGAGTCTGTAGTTACAGGAGTACAGCTGATCCGATGTGGAACTCTGTTGGCTTTGCTGCAAGGGTTTCCTCATACTGGGTGAGTAAAGTGAGGCCTGGTGCTGGAACACAACATGGAAATACTGACACTTGCCTGAGGCACTCAACTGTTACTGTGTGCATGCTTTAGAAATTCATTTAAAGGAACTCTTCTGAATGAAAGACTGAGTGAGGATGAACTAACAGGTGAGCAAAACAGCATAGAAATCATAGGAAGGGCTCCAGACTGCATCACACAGTGAACAGACCACGCTATTATAATATGTGTGTCACTATTTATTGGGATGGAGATGAAAATCGCCTCCTCCTCCCTTCCACGTAAAACACTGGAGGGCGGTGCCACTGAGCCTCTGCCTGTATGAGAATCTCTATTATTTCCAGCTGTGGATGGAAACTATTACTGAGTGCCTTCTCCCTGATGAGCTGTAGAGCGCGCGCTCACACACACACACACATGCATTCACACGCCTACGGACGCTCGGTCAAACATCCAGACCCTCGCTGAATCATTCACCAAAGATAAAAGACACCCTGTTGGCCTGAGAAAGAGAAAGAGAAAGAGGGAGGGAGAGGGAGAGAAGAGCAGTCGTGGTTCCCTCCTTCCTTTTCATTCACTTCCTCTCTGTCCGTCTGCACTGAGGAGACCTCACTGCTCAGCCTGAACTCACACTGCCTGTAAGTACTGTACACTGCTGCCACTTTACACCATAACTAGAGAAGGTATAGAAGTAGATACTGACAGTTCAAGTTTCAGAGTTTTCTGTCACTTTAATGAGCTTGACTTAGTGATTCCTGCTTTTATTTGAAAGGAAACACAAGTTCGAGCATCACGTTGTTTTCCTTCATCAACCGGTTTATCACTGAAAACCACGCAGACAAACCAGATCTGTCACTGTTGTCATTTTTCCTCATTTTTCTCTCAGAGAGCCATTGAGCAACAGTTATATGGAAAAGGGCGGATATGAGGAGGACTTTGCTACAGTAGATGCCAATCTTTTACTGTCTGTGCTTCAGAAGATGGTTATCATCAGACCTTTGTCCCAAAAGCTGCCTCCTGTTGTGTCTCTAGTTGTTGTTTTGGTGTAAAACATTTAATCGTGTGAATGTTTCGCTGTCAGAAGAGCACTCAATCATTTGTTTGTTTGTTTTTTTTAAATAAGCATCCTCAGAGCGGAATGTCCCACGAGGATTTACTGTATTTCTCATCCTCTCATCCTGGGACACTCGCAGCTGAGAAAAATGTTGTTTACCGCTAAAATAAACCCAGATGCTTTTGTGTGTGTTCCCGGAGAAATTCCACATGTGCTCCGTCAGAGTACAACCTGTGGTCTGAATGACACACACTGCACTGAGCTCCTTGTTATGCTTTACCTGCCTGTAACTCTTCAGTTATATCCTCTTTACCTTGTGATTTTTGCAGACTTGCTGTCTCTTGTTTCATTCGAGATAATCACCAGCTTGGTTATAAAAAAAAAAAAAAAGTCATCATGTAATGTAGTTGTTGATTATGTAACAGATTTATGTCATAGTTTATGCGCTGGCTGGAATCTTTGGCTGTCAGGCTTTGTTTTAATGAGCCTCTGTAGTGACGAACTGGCACATACCACTCAGTGTGAAAGGACAGTTAACAGCGTGGTAAAGGTCTGAGGGACTGAGGTAAAACATCATGTGTCTTTCCTCCTCCTCTGACAATGTTTCACTGTAATAAAAAAAAAAAGGGAGCTGGAGTTGGTGAAGCCTAGTGTTTGTTTAGCTGGGACAAAGTGAACAAGGATCCAGTGTGAGCGAGAGGTGTCAGGTCCCGGGCCAAAGCTGCAATCGCCTCTTGCGTGATTACCTCATTTTGTTGCAGAGTGACGGGGTGTCAGATGTGGTCACAGCGGGGTGACAGTCTGCTCCAGCGGGACACAGATTATTATGAGAGGAGCCTCCGCCTGAAGCCTGAAGCCTGAAGCTGCACTGCCCAGCATGCCCCTCAGGTTCAGCGGCTCAACTGTTTGGCAAAAACAAGCCTGTTAGGAGTACAGGCTCAGTAAATGGATATCTACCCCGAGTTACGCTTCACCAAGCCAGACCACTAAATTATTAAAAAAAAGAGCTGAGTCCTTCAATTTCATGTTGGAAGTGGCCAACACACACACGCTAACGCACACACGTTTAAATCATTGACTGTTAGATGTTATTATTTGTCCTGTCTTCTGTTGACTGCGACAACCAACAGTACACATGCATGGCTACAGGTGACTGGATCTCCCACCTTGTAACTGGCCTACCTGCTGCACACTTCAGTGCCAAAACAAGCATGTCAGCACGTTAGATTTCAGGTTGTGCGTTGTTTGTCATCGCTGGCGAGAACCGCAGGCAAACAGGAAATCCTGGTTTTATTTGGGCGAGTTTTGTATGCAAGAGCAGCGGTGGGATTTAAGAATTGTGCCTCATTCCTCTTTGAATGTTTTCAACTCTGTGGTTTGAAGAGTCATCCGACCAGAATTTGAATGTTGACCGACTTATCTGTGCTCATACCACATCTCCTAGTTTGAATAATTTGACCATCATCCAGTCACAGCCTTGTCATCCAGCAGTATTGGTGTGTGTGTGCGTCTGTGTCTGTGTGTGTCTTGTTTTTATATATTAGTGGGGACTGGCAACTCACATTGTGGGGTCCGACAACTGTGTGGGGACCAAAATGCTGACCCTGTAAATTTTAGGGTAAGGACTTGGGTTAAGGTTGGTGTGTGTGTGTGTGTGAAGTGATGGAATGTAACTAAGTACATTTACTCAAATACTATACTTAAATACAATTTTAGGTACATGAGTATTTCCATTTCCTGCTACTATATCCTTCCGCTCTGCTACATTTTGAAGGCATTTTTTACTTCACTACATTTATTTGATAACTAAGATTACTAGTTACTTTGCAGATTACACTCTGCATCAGAGCCAGACGTGCATTTTAAAATAATGTTTTGTTATTGGCAATCAGATAAACATGGTTTCTGATAATAAAAAAAAAAATTAAATATAATCTTAGTATATTTATTTATATTACACTTGTACTTGTAATTTTTATACTTAAATACATCAGAAACATCAGCAGGGCTTGTCCTGTAGGGTGTCGAGTAATGACTCTGAAACACTTCCAGAGCTACTGGAACAGAAAGATCCTTTGCAGGCCTTTGCACTCGAACATAACACACACATACACACACACACACACACACACACACACACACAAAAGCAGAGGGAGGCATGGGAGAGATAAAGTTAGGAGGGGGTGTCATGGAGTCACTGGGCACTGTCTGAGGAGGTGGAGGTGATGAACTATTTGCATTCCCCTTTGGTTAACCCTGCGCTGTGAAATATCACCTTATCACAACAATAGGGCTGCTCCACTGAAGGAGGTGCCCTGAACTGACAGGCCAAGAGCAGGGGGCCGAAGTGGGGTTGCTATGGCGATGCCTGTCAACCGGGAAGTTGTCCGCGGAGGCAGGCAGAGCGAGGGCTGGGAAAGAGAGAGAGAGAGAGAGAGAGAGAGAGGGAGGGAGGGAGACAGAGAGATTGTGTGTCCTGGTTAGTTTGAGAGAAAGAGCAGGGTCGAGTGCAGCGTGGTTACGTGCAGGCAGACGGGAGGAGGTGTGAGTTCCCTTGTTGCTGCCTCTGTTAAGGTGAGTACACTCTTTCCCATGGGATTAAAAGCACAGGGAGTGATCTTAACTTTGTAACTGTAGAAACTTGTGCCTGCTCGACTTCTCTCTAAGGTGGAGCAACCTGTCCGCCTGCTCCACAGGATTAGTGCTGCAGACTTGCATTGTGTTAAAGGTGGGATGTTTTTAAACAGGTTCACCCATTTGATAGGTGCAGTTTGGATGTTGTAACAGACCTGTTGCGCTTTTGGGCAAGTGTAGGCAGGAGCAGCTGTGAGCTACAGCTGGAGAGAGAGAGAGAGAGACAGAGAAGGGGTACAGTAGGCAGTGTTTCCTAACATGTCATCCTTCATTGCTCTGCCCAGCTGCCATGTGTGCACTAACAACAGAGCTGCAGAGAGTCAGAGGAAATCAGGTGTTCTGTCAGAGAGCTTTCCCATCCTTTTGCTGCAGATTCCAGGCGGTAATGACCTGAAATCAGGACGGTGCAGTCATCACCGGTGGCTCCCCTTTACTGTCAGGGTGATTTCTACAGCCGGCTCTGATTCCCTTTGTGATATTACTGAGGGTCTGAGCTGCCAGTCCTCATATCCACAGGCTACACTCAGCTTTGGAGATGCAAAATGACAGGCATGAGGATTCGTGTGATGTGTCTGTAGTTCCTGTGATCTCAGTGTGCATTTTCTCATGCTTTGCCTGACACATCGTATTACAGTTCAACGTCTACAAATCTTAAATGATGTAAAGTGTGTTTGTTATAAGAACAAATCTGATAAAACTGCACAGCAATCCAGCTCTTCTTGAAAAGAGAGGCTCTGATTTATGACCCTGCTGCTCCTCCTGGGAACACATCTCCATTGACAAGAAACACGCATGCCGACTCCTCCTGTTGCTCAGACTGGAGGAGCACCATACAAGGAGGTGAAATACTTCCCTCCTGATAAATGTGTGTATCCCCCAATAACTGCATATCATAAACTTCCCACTGCAGGACCTTGTATGGGCTGCATGTGCACATCTGCTAAGTTGCAGAAGGGCAGCGTGGTTGTGTGATCAACCTCACAGGACCTCTAACGTCTCTCACATAGCTGCAGAGTGACTCATTCAATGTGTTTAGAAATAAATGCCCCTTTTATTTATTCACCAAATGTGCTTGTAATTACCCTCTCACTACTTTGTTAAGGCAGGATTCCTCCGGTTTTACGACCGCGTTATGTAACTTGTTGAGTGGCAGTAACATCATGTACGTGCAAACTGGTGATAAGACTTTACCCTTCTGTCTGTTGTGTCAGCTAATATCCAGGAAATGCGCACTTCATCAGACTGAATCTGTGTGTTTCCACGTGTTGAATCTCTTATCAACATGTGATGAAGAGCCAATCACATACGAAGTCACACGTGAAAATGTAAATTTATTATGTTGACATTTTCATTCATATGTGAAAAAAGCTAATCTCTCCTGAAAATGTCCAGGTCATCATTTTATCTTAAAATTCTAGTTGATGTGTCAAAATACACATTTTAGTCAACATGTGAAAATATTCAGTCTACATATGAACAGTTCCTATAACAGTTGTACAATGTAACTAAGAGTATTTAAGGTCAAATGTAATGCAGGTCAGTGTTTACCCAAACAAAATGAAGCAAATGTTGAGCTCATTTTCTGTCCAGTTTCCTTCATGTATGTGTCAAGGACTTAGATCCCTTCACTGGACTGTGAGCAGTAGTTTAGTTTCCACCTTATGGAGTCAATGATTAACTCACCACCCTGCACACAGAAGCAGAGAACAACACTTGTGCTAATGAATGGCGATCTGTTCACAAGTGACAGTTTTATTTGTTTTATTTAAGTCTCAGGACCTTCAGTCGCTGCTCATTACCGACACATTCTCCGCCGTCACTCTCTTGTATAGATGATTTATTGATGAAGATTCTCCCTCCGGCCACAAATCTTTACTTTCCTGACGGTGCGCTAACAGATCACAGAAGTTCATGGGTCAACACTTTGACGGTTATTCATTAGGGTTATGTGTGGTCACCTTGACAGCCTTGTTCTCAGCGAGAACAATGCAAGAAGCTCTGCATGCTGTGAAGAAGGAGGTCAGCGTGGGTCAGGGTCTGTTCAGAGAAACCTGGTTGCATCCTTCTATGGAAGAGGGAAATGTGATGACTAATGAGTGTTGACGAATCAGACTCATAGCCAGTTTTGTCATCAGTGGACCTTCTGTGTATGAATGAGGACTGGAGGGTGAATGGTTTTATCTCTTCAGACATTTTTAAGGTTTGACAATAATGGGTTACTTTTTGCGTGACTATGTTGCTATTCCTGGTTGTGGAAACCTCCCATTGTGATTCACAGGAATCACAGGGGTGTGGTGAAGTTCACTGACCTTGTAGCTGCTGAGTAGGTCTGCTCGGGCTCAGCAACTTCAGATAAAAGTCTGGTTCCTCATCCGCTCCTAATGGGTGAAAAAGAAGAAGAGAAAATCCCTTATTTTTACCAATGTAACAGATATTTAAAGGGACAGTTCACCCCGGATACTTTTAAAATATACACTTTTTTCCTCTTACCTGTCTTGCTAGTTATGCATCTAGATTGTCATGCACTCTGCACTTTGTCCTCTGAGGAAGCTAAGCCAACTGTCTCTCTCTGTACTGGGAACTAACTCTTATAAAACAACAATAAAACAGACAAAATGGTTTAAATGAACATTAACTTGGCGTGATGGCTGATAAGTTTACACATTAAAGTGTAAACTTACTTAAAGTTTAAGCGAACATTAGCAATGATCCTAATAGCATCATTAGAGTGGTAGCTAAAGATAGCGTTTAGCTATGTTAGCTGCCAAAAAGGAGAGTTTAAAGGTTCTATAGATACACTCTTCCTTCTGCGCAGTGATGCGGTTGGTGGGTGTAGTTCGGTAGAAAGAAAATAGTTCCCGTGAAACAAGTTCTGTGGATTATTATGGTTATTCGTCATGATTTTGGGAAAGAGACATTGCTGTGATATTTTCTTAAATGTATTTTTGGCGCTTTTGAGCAGCATACGCAATCTAGATCCATTATGATTGGAAAAAAAGGCAGACCTCTTATGGTCAATATCTCCAAAACTTGGCAACTCACACCAAGACAATCTTGATGGATAAATACCACTGCAAGTAAGAGAAAAAGCAAGTATTTTTAATTTTGGGGTGACCTGTCCCTTTAATTTGATAGTGATGATGGAGTTGTTAGACTTCTGTTCCATGGATCAGTTTCCAGAGTTTAACATCTGGCTCAGTGGTCGAGAGGCCGGATGAGTTTCCTGGGGACAGAGGCAGAGATTTCCATACTAAAATCCCCTGATTCTCATTTTCGATGTCCTCAGTTACCCTGTGATGGACTAAGTGTAAAACATGGGTAGAATGCAACATACCTGTAGGACACACTTCCAGCTTTGAGTAAGGCATTAAAAGATGCTGCGTGTTTTGAAGGTCTAAAGCGGATCATCTCATCCTCAGCTATGATAAGAATGGGCCTTTTACGGCAATGTTTTTCCTTCCATCCTGAAACTGATCTAGTGGTGATAATGAAACCCTCACATAGCAGGGGTTTAAATTGTAGATACGTGGGCTATAAAGTTTATTTACTGTATTTCAGAAAGATAGCATCAAGGCCTTCACACACCACCAGCTCTAAAATCCCCGTCTCCATGTTAAACTTAACGCTTCCTCCGCTGTTGAGTCTCAGTAATTATATAAGAATGCTCTGGGCGTTCAGAGCAAACCCAGAGAGAGCCAGACTTCTGGACAGGGATTTTCTTGCTAGATATCGACCCTGATTTTTCCTTATTAGGTAGGATTGTGTTTGGTGCTCTCAAAGGGGGAATGCTTGCGATGCTGGAGGATTTCTCCGTTGGATTATCCTCCCCAAAGAAATGAGACACAGAGACAGTGTTATGACATGAGCTTACTCATCAGGATGCTGCATTGATGAAGCAGAGTTTTTCAGTTTATGAGCCTCTCTGAGTGGAAGCAGTTTTAATGTCAGCTCAATATTAATGTAGTGAAAACAATGATAATATAAATCATATTAGATTTGTTTTAGTTTATGTTTACATGAGAACAACACTTCTGTCCCACAAGGAAAAATAGGGGTCAGGGTCTTGTTAGGGTTAGGGTTACACTGCTTGTGTCCCTATTTAATGAACAGCATTAAATCACTGTCTAACAGCTATAGGGTGTTAAGGAAAAGATTTGCAGATGTTTTTCTGTTAGAGGTGGAAACACAAAATGTGTTGTGGCTACACATCACAAAATCTAAGATTATTATCTTTTAATACACTTATCATGTCTTAATTGATAAACAAATTTAATTGTGCTTACAAATGCTATGATAAACTTGAACTGTTCCGTCGACGTAAAACATACTTCATTCAAACTCGACATAAAGGAAATAAAACTCACCACAACCATCTTGGATTGTCTTTCCACGGTCACCTCTGGTTTGGTCAAAATAAATCCTCAATTCACCCTGAAGATGTGAACAGAGCCGCTGTAAATCGCCTCCATACTGTGTCCCCGGTCATCAAACTGACCTTTTTTGGTCAGGCTGTATTTAGCCCCAGTCTGCTGTCCAGCCGTGTTCACTGGGCTGAGCTCGGCTTAGCTGAGCCCTGTTGGCTCAGGAGAATTCCATGTGATCCTCGGTCTTGGTCCAGGCAAACTCGAGGGATACTAGCTCCATGGCTAAGGGCAAACATAGCTAATTAGCTGACGGTAGCTAACCACAGCCTTGTCTCTCATAGCCAGACCTTAATCCACAGCACTGTGTCAGCACCAGTTCTCATTCTGGTATAGGACGGAAAAACCCTCTGGCTGCTGGCATTTAGTGTTAGAGTATGTAGCCAGTTGGAGGTGGTTGATGCTGTTTCATGTAGCGATGGAGGTTTTTGAAAAGAGTACATGCAGATAGCAGAAGGAAGGGGTGAATAGGGCACCCAGTGACATACTTTATACCAACAGCCTACATTCGGTAAGCCAGAGTAGCTACATTCAAGCAGGGCAGTTGTTGGTTACTATACATTTCTGGAGCTGCCTTTGAATACTGGCCACTAAAGAATATTACACTTTTAAAGGGGCCCCCTGCTGGTTAAATATCTATTAAATATGATACAAACGGTAGGAATTTCGAAAGAAGTGAATATTTAGGAGGGAGGTTTAAGAAGTGCCATCATATTGCACTGGGAAATGTAGGATCCCAGTGTTTTCTTGTTTCATACTCGAGACTAAAAGTGAGGATATCACCTGCTGCTTTGATTCTAACCTTTCTGGTTTTTTTTAACCTGTGCCTTGTGAGTCCGTCAACATTATGTAAGTGTGCTTAATCAGTGGAGTGCCCTTTAAATTTGTTCATATATTTTACGTAACCACAGCCATGATTAGATACATGGGTATGGAAACACAAGACAGTGATGTTGAACTGCAGCAGCGGCTGTTGATGCTTGAATGGCAGCAGTGTGGATGTGAAAAAGAAGCTCCATTGTTTCCTCTTCAGAATTTCTGTATCATACAAGCCTTTGTGGAAACGGTTCTTGTTGAAAATGCCAATAAATTACTCATCTATTTATTTGTTCATCACTGTGATGTGCCCTTTAAACTGAATGGCAGTCTGCTGAGGAAAGGTCTGGTGAAAATGAGTACCAGCATGTCGAACACATTGTAAATTGGATTACGTTAAGCCATTATTTGTACATGTGGCTTGTTTGCAGTGTTTCCTGTTGTTAGACTGATAATCAGCTGGCTGTGATTGCTTTGGGCGATGATAGGTCATCTGTTATGCCTGAGCAGTAATGGTATTGTTGCAGACACAATCCTCCGGTTCCCATATTTTTCCCGTTATGTAACGCGGTTTATTGGGAGATGATGACTCAGATAGAGTGACATCGTCTGGAGACTGGAGCATTGATTCTATCTCTGCTGCAGCCTCCTAACCTTGTGCACAGAGACACAGAGTGCGTTTAGTTTTCTTGGTCTTGACCACAATGATTATAGACTCTAATGCTCAGCTGCAAATGCCACATGGAAAACTCATCAGTGCAAATTGAATTGGGCAGCTCTCAGCCTGTAGTAGCCTGACCCTCACTTGGTCACTTTCTTGCCAAGCTACAAAGCCATAGTTTGCACCACAACAGACGAAATAGCCCAATCCTTATATTAACCCTATTGTTTACTTCTACAACTGCTATCGGATGGTTTTCTCCGCACGATGACTTGCACGTGGACCGGTGTGGTGGCTCTGTTTTCTATACCAACACTGTTATTATGGGCCATTTAGCCCCTGTAGATGAGAGGTGCCTGCCTCATGCAGGATCGGAAACGGCCTCCCCCTCATTTCCCCCCCGTCTTTGATGTCCAAACAGCAGCGGGCCTAATCTGTTTTTCTGAGGTGCAATTGATTAGGAGCCGGTCTCTGCTTTCAGTAGCCGACCTTTCCATCATCCAGCCCCCCAAGCCCAGCTTGTTACAGCATTATATGACTGGGAAAAATGAGGCGGGCATGTGAGTCACTTTCATTGTTTTGGGTGGGATTTTCCTAAGTAACATGGAAAAGCAGTGACGCTAACTTTCCCTCTTTGGGATACTAGTGGGATGGTTTAATGGAACAGCTGTCAAAGCTGCCTGTGTGTAAAATGTGATTTATGACAGAGAGGCTTCGACAACAAATGACTCAAAGGGTTAAAAAGGGCACACTGCAAGACTGATAGTAAAAGAGATACAAACTGCAGATTATGTTCACAAACATTGATTAGATATGTCAAATTTAAAAAAAAAATGAAATATTTTATTAACTTTTACGCCCTGAAAGAATGTTCTTACACAGTTTGGACTTTGAGCAACAAAGTCCTAATAAACTCACATTTTTCTCCTTAAGGAAGGTAAAAAAAGGTGTTGTCATATTTTGGCACAACAATCAGGGTTTAGCAGCATTTGAGTCAAAATGTGATGACTGGGGAATATGTGTTTAAAACTAAATACATTAAAAATGTGTTTATCGTGAATATTCAATTTTAGATAGAAAAAACTTAAACAAATCGTCCACAGGCTTGTATGGGCAACCAGAAGAGACGGGGATGGTCTCACTTTTTACGTCATGTTAAAATCAGCCTAAATATGTCCAATAAAAAAGTGATTAATACAAATTCATATTCTAAATATTTACATAAAGCCCCTTTAAGATATACAACAAACTTTCATGCCTTTGATTTCACCCTGCTGCTGTTTGGCAAGAGATACAGATGCATCTACGGCCAGAGCAGCAGACTACAGAGCAGTTTATTCCCTCATGCTGTGAGACTTTTCAGGAAAATAGTTTTAATTTAATAATTTATTTATTCACTCATTTATATAACTTGTGTGAGTATGGCAAAGAAGGACTACCACTATAATTTCGTCATATAATCTTGTGTTGTATAATCTAATATCCTCGAGGTAGAGCAATATGACATGTATATCTGACTCTATTGTACATTTAATTAAATAAACAATAGAAATGAGTTGAGACACAAAAATGTGCCTGAAACATAAATAAAACATTAACATCTAGGTCTGTCTTGCTCTATCATGAAGGTGCTGCACAGCTTAGTTTATATTCATGATCTTGCAAATCTGGATAATAACATAATGGAAGTGAAAAAGGTGTGATTTCATCTAAAAATGCATGTTTGTGTCTTTGCAGATATTTTTTGATGCTGGGCGCAATTTGATATCTGTCACACAAGGACCAAAACAGATCACATGCAGTCTCAGGTAAAGTCATTTTCTAATTATGCTGAATAAGAACATTTAATCCAGAAAAAAAAGTCCAGGAGACACTCATGAGTGTCTCACAAGTCAGTCCAGTGTCACGACAACATGCCTTTGGTGCAGATAACAGTTCTATCGTTACCACGAGGCACAGGGGCTTTCCCATGACCCCCAGCAGCCACACAGAGAGGACCAAAGCACCTGACTCACATACATAGTGCTCCAATAGAAGAGCTAAACTGGTTGTTATTGGGGGGGAGTAAAGAGATCACTATGGAGACCACAAGACCGGTGCTGGCCCTGCTGGACTTTGAGGTTGACATCGACGGCCCCTTCCCAACCTCTCTGGCCCCGGCTCCTCCCCCCTGGCTGGAGAATAGAAAGGCTGGGTGAATAGGGAGTTAATGGGCTCATAATGGTCCTCTCCTGTTTCAGTGCCCCCACTCTGCACCTTGAATGAGGCCTTTCTGCAGTCGTGGCAAGAGAGATGATGAAGTGGGTGGAACACCACTTCCCACTGGTCCTGCTTTAAATAAATTAGGGGCCTTTTCATCACAGGCTCCCCCACAGAGGCCAGTTATTCTCTGGAGAATAGCTCTGCCACTAACAAGTTCACATGACCTCCCATAGAGAGCGGTGTTTACCCAGAGCCAACAGGAGGACATGACAGGAGCAAAGTTCACACATTGTTATGTTCATCCATATTTTTCATTTCCTCTGTGCAAAGCAACGTGCGGACGTGGTCGGGGATCAGAATGGCTCCCGGATCGTCTTCTCCGGGGAGCCTGATGGTTCCTCAGGTCAGCAGATCCTAACATCTCCAGAGCTGACCCATGAGGTTGTCATCTCCCCTGGCCTTCCCACACCTCCTCTGAGCCCGTTTCGCTCCACAAGGCAGCCATATGGAGAGTTCAAGGTATGCACAGTGATGTCCTGGAGGCTGTGTTAATAACAATGAGGAATTCAGTAAACAAGTGCTCCTCCCTGTGGAAAAATGATGCATCACAGGCTATACATTCAGCCAGGGTCATGTTTTGAAACCATCACTGTTGCAGATGTCAGTTACTGACAATAGCTTTGCCTCTCTCAAGGTGTCAGAAGTGAATGGAGGTGGCCCGACATCCCTCAGCTTTGGATCTTATTATGGCCCGTCACAAACGCATGGTAAGGTCATTATTTTCGAGTCTGTGTGTCACACGTGTGCCTTACTGTACAAGTCAAAATAAGTTTTCAAGAAGTGAATATTGATTTAGGGGAAGTTGAAATAAGTGAAGACGTTTAGGAGCACAGCTGTGTAAAGTTCTTTTTTATGTGAAAGTGAAAAAAACAAATAATTGCTGCAATATTTGAAAGTTTTAGGTGAAGTGGCAGTCAAAAAACAAATCAATAGAACAAAAGTGCTGAAAAAGTATAAGTTTAAGTGCAAGCTGAATGAAACTGAAGTGTTAATTTAAGTTTAAGGGCTGAGAAACTGCAGCATCAGTCGCATTGAAAGTGCTGAGAGGAGGAAAAATATCCCTCGAGCTCTAAGTGATGAATTGAGTTGGAAGTATCAGTTGAAGTGGATGTCCAGAAAAGAAATCAAGAAGGAATGCACAATAATGGATTTTTGCATATTTGGCTACTTATTTTGGCCAATTGCAGATGATGATACTGATACCAAAATATTCTCTCCTGTTGTCAAATCAAGATATGTCTATGTCTGTATTCTTATGATAGCCCATTGTCAGATGCAGACATGCAGTGCTTTTCTAAATGTACAAATTAACTGGGCAAAAGTAGTAAACCGTCATCTTATCTGCTGTTCATATCGGCATAAATGTTCATAAATATTTCATTTTATAGCTTTTACTGGACAATACTGCTCACTGGTAATATCGTACACCTGAAGAAGACGGTGTCCGTTGATGTGTTGGCACTGAAAGCAGTTTCAGTAAGTTGGGTATGAACAATAAGAAGAGCTAAACAAGTTTTCTGAAAGGATTGGAAGTGTGAGTTGAAGTGTTAGCACTGACAGGAGTTTAAAAGAGATGAATGGGGCCAAAATATCAGATTGCATGTAACCAATCAAACAAGTTTCAACTGTAGTTTGTAGAATAAGAGATGAGTTGTTGAAGCAGTTGAAGCGTAAACGGTAAATGCAGTTGAAAAGTCAGCTGAAGCGTCAGTGCACACAGTAGTTCGGACTTCTCTGCAGTAGGTTTCATGTGAGGAGTTCAAAGGCTGTATGCTTCCCCTGAAATCGATAATTAATCGAAACAAAATAATCGCTGAAATATTATTGTGGCGGCTGTAACTCAGGCGGACTGTCCAATGGCGTCCAGAGCTGCTCCACCTTACCACGCAGCTGGACTCCCACCAGGGAGGAGAGGCTCATCAAGTTCTCAGGAATCGGTCCAGTGGATGAAACGGGCATGCCCATCGCCTCCAGATCAGTAAGACCGAAACACTGAATGTAGTTTTCAAAATTGTACTGATTTATCTTTTTTTTATGCACACCTTACAAAAATATCACAAGGAAATGTTTTCACATGTGGATTTATTTCACGTGTAGATAAGAATTTCCACACCTGCAAACTCAACTGTAGCTGACATGTTTATGTACTTTCTATGTGCCGTACTTCTCATAGTCTAATTCCCAAGAGTTGTTTATCTTTTGCCCCCTCCCTTCTTCTCTTATACCAGAGTGTGAACAAGCCCAGAGACTGGTACAAGAGCATGTTCAGACAGATCCACAAGAAGCCAGAGGGTAAGTACTGTTCACTCCTCCTCCTCTTCTTCTCACACACACACACACCAGAGAGAATTCCTCTCTGTCAGTGTCAGGTACTCCACAGCCGATCCAGCAAACAGATTGCTGCTGAGGCAAAATAAGACATGATGAAAGAGCCCTAAAGTCTTATGTCATTTCTGCTTGTTAGCTCTGACAACAATCCAGCTTCTTATCTCAGCCCCTCCTAAACCTAGCTGTTCATTTGTCTCTATTACATGTTGCGTAATAGAATCACATTCCCTGTTATTTGTGTGGGTAATGGCACCGTCGCAGTGCTGTGGTGGTTTCACTGGATTGCTTCGGATCAGTTTCGTTTCAGAGGACTATTTTCAACTCTCTGCAGGAGATTGTTCTAGAGGGGCACTGTTACAATGCAGCTCTCTGAGGTGCTACTGATGATCTCTGTTGGTGCAAACACGGGAAATCTACATTTCTGAGACACATTTTTTTCATTACATTCATTTGACAGCTGAAGTTACTTTGCTGATTAAGTTTAAATGTACACATGATTTGCCTATAAAGTATGACGACTTTATGTATTTTAAACGTTCCAACTCTATCTAAAGTAGTTAAAATTTGCTCCACCATGTCCAACTGCAACACTACTCATACATTACTACTAGTGCCTGACCAATACTGGATTTTAGGGGCCAATGTTGATACCGATATTAGGGAGTAAATAAAAAAAATCTGATATCGATATGCCGGCTGATATTCGCGTAAACATAAAATGTATACAGAAACACACACTTTTTGCAATGATCCTGCAAATACGGTTATCATACAGTTCAACAATAAACTTAATTGTCCAATATTCCACTAAAACAATAAACTGCATATGATTGTAAATTACCCCAAGCATTATTTTCTGCTTTGTAATATCTAAAAAAAAGTGTTCATATCTGCACATATCCAACACGTATCAGCAACATAATATCAGCTAATATCAGCCGACAATATTGGCCAACCAATGTATCGGTCAGGCTCTAATTAACACATCAGTGAAAAAAATCAAATTATATAAGATAATACAACACTCAATCAATCAATCAACCTCTATTTATAAACAAGAGATAATTTATACTGTGACAAAAAACAATGTAAAGTAAAAACAACAACAAGGAGAAATACTGACAAAGGGTAGCAGACGCCAAAAGACTGAACAGACTGATCCGCGAGGCCAGTGATGTTGTGGGATTGGAGCTGGACTCTCTGACGGGGTGTCAGAGAGGAGGATGCTGTCCAAGTTACATGTCATCTTGGACAATGGCTCTCATCCACTCCATGACATGGTGGTCAGCCACAGGAGTACATTCAGTACTAGACTGATCCCACCAAGACACACCACAGAGCGCCACAGGAAATCATTCCTGCCTGTGGCCATCAAACTGTTCAACTCCTCGCTCTGAGTGTCAGACACTCTGGACACTTTGTTTCTCTCTAATGTGCGATGATTAAGACAAACAATACGCAATAAACCATTTTTCAACTATAGCATTATTTGTTACACTGTATATATGGATATATTCTAGTAGAATGTACATTTCTTGTATTTTTATTGCTTGTTTATATATAGTTTTTATTTTTCTGCATATTTCTGGGACTTTGGATGGGAGCAGCTGTAACGCAAGCAATTTCCCCTCGGGGATCAATAAAGTATTTCTGATTCTGATTCTGAGAGTAAAGACAGTAAAGGCTAATAAAAAGCCAAAGTCACGAAAAATGTGTCAAAAATGTTATAGTGTGAAATAACATTCAGTTACATAAAACCACTAAAACCTTGCAGCCATGCAGCCATGACAGTCTGTACAATGAGTATTTTCTGTTATACTTTAGGTAAATCGTTCCCCAAAATAATACAGACCTAAAATTCTCTTTCTGGGTAGTGGGGTGCCTGAGGTTGAGAAGGTAAAGCAGTCCACCACTAATCAGAAGGTCTACATGTTGAAGTGTCCTCGTGCAAGACACTGACCCTCAAATTGCTCATGATGGCTGTTTGTTATTGTCGGCACCTCGCACGGTAACCTCTGCCACCAGAGTGTGTGTGTGAAGAGGTAAAGTGCTTTTGAGTGGTGCAATAAAAATGTCCAATTAGGTCGCACTGTAAATGTAAAAGTGTCACATTTTGCTTGATATATCTATATAAAGTACTCCAGTGTTTTAAGTATAAATTAATCCTTTCTTTCGCTCTTGTTTGTCAGAACCTGAGCTGGAGGATTCAGAGCGGTGGTCAGCCGAACGTAAGTGAATCCACCAAAGTCCACGTTGCTGTCCTGTGCAGTTACATAACCAGTTTTACCTAAGACTGATCTGCTCTGATCCACTGATCTGCAGGGCTCCAGTTATCTGCCAACACCGAAGAAAGTAATGAAGCAGACAAGAATCTCTTCAGACTAACACCTTATGGAGCTCTGCCAGACTGGTGAGTTTATACTGGTTCGATGTAACTGAACATAGCACGCAACACACACTGGAAAAACAGACAATCGCAAGTAGGCAAACTTCCAGTCAATCACGTCACATATAAACAGACTATCAATCACTCACTTTCGCACCACTGGGCAATTTAATAAAATCTTGAGTCAACCTCAGCTGCATCTTTCCCACTGAGGTAACATAATTAACCTCGGGGTCTTCACATGCACACAGCAAGGCCCAGAGGCAGGTATCACACTTGATCTTATGGAAAATATGCTTACTGACTTTCTTGCCAGAAGATAGCAGATTGATATCACTCCTGCCTCTGTCCTCTAAAAATGTAAAACAAATATGTAACTGTAGCCATCAGCCTGTTAGCTTAGCTTAACAAAAATACTTTTTTAAGGCGCATAAACACTTTAAAATTCACAAGTCGGGTAATTACTGATGGGTTTTTTTATGTCGTAGAACAAAACCTGAAAATCTCTAAAGCTCGTGTTAACCACCAAACTTATTCAAGACAACCTGACTTGGCACGTGGGAACAGGAAGTGCAGAAATGCTAACTTATTTCCATTTTAGGGCTCATTTCTGCTGCACTTCATTTGGTTTAGGGAACAAAAGTTCCCTTTCCATGCATCACAATGTTTAAATGTGTTTGTCATAGGAGATTTAATAGTATACTGATGTTTATGTATGTACTGGTTTTCTCAACTACACCGATATGAATTTATCCCTGACATCAGATAAACACACAGCTGACGTCTTGTGTGAATTCCAACCAAATCTCAGGCCAAGAGCAGTGGAGGGAAACGTGTGGGACAGACAAGTTTGGATTTGTTGCTACAGGCTCTCACAATGAAGCCATGATTAAGTTGCTGTCCATGGTGTGTGTGTGTCTGCGTCTGTGTGTGTGTTGCGGTGTTATGTTTCAGGAGTGAGGATGTAGATAAGCTGTCAGACCCGGGAAAGCAGCACCCTCAGCCGAAGAGCATATTCGACTTTGAGCCTGGAAAGAGCGCCGCCTCAGAGAGCCGCAGCCAGGTACGACCTCACATGCAGTCATAGAGCAGAAATAGGATGTGATATCACTCTGATTGCATCACAGAAATGTTTCTGTATAGATCTTTAACCTGTAGATTTTAACCAGCATTGTTGTTGGCTGTAATCACTGCAGTTCTTTGTGTAGACGAGCACTGTTTTCCCTGTGTGGGGCTCAGGAACAGGTTTGAGGAAGGGCGCCTTTTCTTTAAGGATTATAGCCTTAATCCTCGTATTTCATCTTCTCACGCGAGGTAACTTGTTAGTGTGGTCACTCCAGAGTGTACCTGCTGCTAACCGCCAGATGTGCTCACTTCTTCTTTTATTCAGAGGATCCAACAGGCCTCCAGCTTTCATTCATTTAGCTTTTCAGACAAGAAAGGACATGATCTTAGTATTTATTTTGATGTTTCTCTCAGCTATTGTGCTGAAAGTCACTGACACTTTGACTCACTTTTATTAACCTCTGGGGGTGTCATTTATTGTGTAGTGTAATCTGCACTGTCCAGCAGCCTTTGTAATTGAACATGCAGGCGTTTGTATGTGTCTATGAGCTTAAACCCCAGAGCTCTTGCAACAATGTCCCAGATCTGGTGCATATTGTGCCCTTGTGTCTGCACTCGTAAAGAAAAGGAATCTTTGTTTCCACTCCCCCACGAGAGCCGAGGTGTCTTGTGATCCGTATTAAATGGTGTTAACCTCTTGTGGTGTATAATGGCTCACAGCATGGAGACTTATTTAATTTCCTCTTTATGACAGCGGCCTATGTTCTATCCCCTGGACAGCGGTTAGAAAAACCAGCACGCAGACCATATCAGGTGTTGTGCTGCTTCACAGTGACATTACAGTCTGTGATTGTAGTGAGGATGATTCCCGACTGAGGGGAAGTCCTTGGCGTTCAGAGAGACACATTCAGCCAAGGTTTCAGGAAAAAAAAACTGAAAATGGAGCAGAGGGTCTGTAGTTCTCGCCAGCAGAGCCTTTTAAAGTAATGCTTGATATAATCTGCTGCTCTCTTCGTGTTAAGTCTTTGTAAAGAAAAGGTGAAAGTTGTACTGGGCTGCTCGTTAAATCAGTGTGAACAAAAGAAATATGTGGGTGTTTCATTATACGTCCGCTGGCATCTTGACATCCAGCTTGTATCCAAATGTGGTTTGACAACCTGTTATTAGTGTATTGGCTTCTCTCCATTTTCAATACTGTTCAGTTACAGGATGATTAATGTTTTTAAGACCTGCAGCTTTTAATTGCTTCAATATCTGTACTTGAAAGTACCTGTCCATCCACCGCATTGGATCTGACCAGATTACCATCCAGTTCTTGTTTTTTATTTCTGTATGTATTTGTATTTGTTTCCACAAAGAGATACATGTCCAAACCCTCCAACAAACTGGTGAAAATCTTTTTGCAGAAGACTGTCGTTCCACAATCCCTCTTAATTCCTTAACACACTGTCAACAAACTGTTAAAGTATGTAATATTTCTGAAAGAAGTTTTGTTGAAAACCTTCCAGAATTAAAGAAAGTATCAACAGAATGTCAAGAAAATACAAATATTGGCATCATGTCAAAGATGTCTACTGAAGTTAGCCTGCTAACCAACTCTATTGGCTTTTTTAGTCTGATAGGAAAACAAAATAAACTCACTAAATGTCAAAAAAGGAAATATTTTTACACCTATTTTCCTTACTAAAGAGAAATATACAAGCGTACACCTACCAAATTCAAGTTTCTTTCTTCTACCAAACTAAGACAGACTTAAATGCTAATTGCTAACTTATTTCTTGACGCTGTTTTTCCTCACCGGTGCCGACAACCTCTCTCTTGCGTCTCTAAAACTTCCTGACGCTCCTGTCCTGGTTGGAGCCGCCATAAGTCACCTTGGCACCGTTGTCCCTCTCGTCGAACTAGCGTCCATCCGTCTTAGCTAAAGCTGTTTTAGAATAATGTTTTTTCTGGCCTCAGGATTTCTGTGTCAAGTACTTTGAGACAGTTCAATAAAAACAACTTCAGTTAGGAAGATGCACTACTTGAGCACAACTAAACTAAAAATAATTATGGTCAGAAAACACATTTTTCACAAGTTATGTTTTCAATGATGTTTCTTTCTCTACTTTTTCTTCAGGCTCATTTAGCTCCGAAGAAACAGCTGGAGAAACCAAAGTCTCCTTCTATTGAGGTGAGCTGCTTTGACAGAATTTAGATTTCTGCCTTTTCTGCGATCCACTCTGTCCAGGTTTCATCTTATTAATCATTGACAAGGGTCACCGTTAGCCCCAAAAGTCACATTGTTTCAGCAGACTGTATTAGTGTTTTAATTTTGCCCTTCCAACTCCATCATTGCTCGGCTCGATCAGGCCAGCCTGGTCTCTGAGCTGAGTCGTTTTGAGGCTGAGCTGGACTCGGAGATCCAGGGCCTGGAGAGGAGACTTTCCCAGAAGAAGCAGCATCGAGGCCGGGGTGAGGTACTGAGCCCCCCTCCTGACTCTCTCTGTTGAAGCATCCCTCCTCCCCCACAATCTAGCAGAATCCTCACCCTCACCCCCACCCTTACTCCCCCTCCCCTCAGTGAAGGCAGCCAGACCCTCCCTGCTTGCTAGCTTTGACCACGTCTGTTGTTTTTCCTCTGTGACCTGGATGAGAGCTCCTGAATCGCCTGCCTGCCTTGCACTTGGATTGATCTGCTCTGTCAATCACCTGCCTGCAAGTCCTCATAATTTGGCTGCCGTAAATCGAAGAACTTTTGCAATCAAGTTTCCTTTTAAATCACATTTTTTGATCATGTTGTTTAGACCTTCCCTCTGCAATCCCACAGTGCTTGTTTTAGAGAGAAACTTGGATGTAAGCCTGCCAAAAATGATCATTGATTGTCATGCTGTCCCCGATTCCTGTGTGATTTAATCTGCTTCTGATTTGGCTGAAATCACAGACAGCTCAGACACATCATGAGCGGTGTTGTTTTCTCAGCCTGAGGAGGATAGGACCCAGGGGATTTCTTGCTCCTCTGGGAGTGGTCAGCACCTCTACTTTGTCTGAGTTGTTGTGAGATTTCCTCTGAGCTGAGAGGCTGCAGGGAACAAACTGTGTTTAATGTTCACTCTGCTTTCAGGAGGCCAGAGGCCGGGATCCAGTGACTGCTCCACACACCGGGACCACAAACTACAGGTCAGTGACAACATTACTGATTTAAACCTATGTTGCATTACATGACAAAGTAGATTCAAGGCTTCTGACCAGTGTTGTACCCAAAAGTCATTCTTGAGTAAAAGTAAATTATTGTGTTAAATATGACTTTGGTAAAAGTGAAACTCACCCATATGAATGATACTCGAGTAAAAGACTTTAAGTATCTGACCTTAAGCATCAAAAGTACCTGTAAAAGTAAACTATACGTACATGTTATTTACATTTGCAGATGGATTGATTTAAAAATGTGCTACTTTGGCTCTTCTGCAGCGTGCAAACTGCAAAGTCACTAAAGTTATGAAATAAATCTTGTGGCAGAAAATGGAAATACTCACTTTGAAGTACAGGTACCTCAAAATTACAGTGGCAAAAGTGAAACAAGTATTACTTGAGGAAAAGTCTTAAAAATATCAAATATTAAATGTACTTAAGTATCAAAAGTACTACTAAAAGTAAATAGTACATATATTGAGTATATCATGTTCAGCATTTTTCTGATTAGTGGAATCAGTGTTTGTTAATCTGATTGCTAATAAATAAATAAATATATTTTCATATTTGGATCTGATGCATAGTCTGCAAAGTAACTAGTAGGGGAGTAAAGAGTACAATATTGACCTCCAAACTGCATTGGAGTGGAAGCATAAAGTAGCATAAAATGGAAATACTCAAGTACAGTACTTGAGTAAATGTACTTCGTTACATTCCTTCACTGTTTTTCTGGCACTTCTTTAAAACTTTTTACAAAGCTGTAATACTGTGTGTCATGCCACTGAGAGAAGATAACTGAATGTAAATAAAGCTGTTGATAGTGATGTTATTTTTCCTGTGTGGACTGTATTCATACAGGGCAGGCTTATGGAGATGTCTGGGTCAATCCACACGCAACAGACCTCCTTAATCCACTTTGATATTGCTTCATCGAGTGGGAGTAACTGCCTGCCGCTTCCTGCTGTTTTAAGCAACCCAGCACTGTGATTGGACGGCACAATCATTAATTCTTCGTGGGGTACCTGCTCTGTTAGTCGATCAGGTGACTCTCTGTGCTGGATTCTGTTAGGAAGCTGTTGAACTTTAACAAGCTGCACAAGTACAGTATTTGTTACTTCAAACAGCAGGCAGCATTCCACATTTCTCACCATGTGTGTCATGCTTTCTGGGAGGATTCTCGCTGTTGTTTGCTAAGTTGAGTTCACGGGGTTTGACCTTTTCTGGCTTAGTGGGATAAGGGGGCCTTTATTTTTAAAGAGCCTGCTGCCAAGGACGTGTGAAACCAAACCATACAGCATCAAGAAATTGCATGGTTTAAACTGTTTTCAAGTCGTTTCGCTGTGTTCATCCAGCTGCAAATACTGGAACACAAAACAACAGTGTCTGGAAATATGCAAATGAGTTCAGAGGAAACCAGGCTGGAAGCGTTGGGTTTTTGGATCAATTCTGAGCCCAGAAACGACCAGACTCATGGATTTGATCGTGAGTTTCAGGGCTGTAAAGTTCATCCCAGAATCTAAAATACATAGTTTCCCTCTTATCTATAGTGCTATTTACCCATGGAAACAATCGTAGACAAGGGTCTTGCTCGTGAGATCGGCGGATGTAGTCATTAAAGGAGACATATTATGCTCATTTTCATCTTCTAATGTCAAGAAGTCATGGAATTAAAGGCGGGACTACTGATGAGGCGTTTCAGGAGCAGTGTTTTCTGTGGGAGAGAGGAGTTTCTGTTGGCGCAGACTTTGGGCTTTTTAACCTTAAAGACCTTTTTCATGCACAAGAACCTATATAACTCCAAATGAAGAAGGATAATAGATGACATGACGTCCTTCTGAGGTGAGCTGTAACTTTAGCTTGTTTCGATCATGATGCACGCTTCCTTTTGCGCTGTGGTGCGGTTGTCAGGTGCAGTTCAGCAGAATGAAAGTGACATCTCTGTGTCTGATATCTCCAAAACTTGGCAACTCGCACCAAAACAATCCAGATGGATAAATAGTGCGACAGGTAAGAGGAAAATTGTGTATTTTAAATTTGAGGATGGACTGTCCCTTTAAGCTTCAAACTTCATGACTCACACAGTTTCATCTGCACGCCCTTCTAGCTAGTCTGATCATCTGTGTCATCTCCGTCCAGTGTATGAAAAACCAGCAGCTGCAACCAGATGTGTTGTACACTTATATGCAGGAAATCCTCCCACACACTGTTTCGTGGACCGTGTGTGTGTGTGTGTGTGTGTGTGCTTCACTGGCCTTCAGTGTCATCAGAAATCCTCCCCCCTGATCGGGAGACACAGTGACAGAATTATAAACACAACATTTTTATATTTTCTTCATTTTTTCAGCAATTCATCAGCAGCAAAGCAGCCTGTCCATCGCCCGGTTGGAACATCATCGACCTCTGCTCCCACATATGGTAAACTTGGAGTTTTTTCTTCCCTTTCTGGCTCAGCAGCACACATGCACATTGGGATTTTCCCATGAACTTTTGATAAGAACCGCAGCAGTTTATATTTCTAGCAGCGCCGTCCACAAACTAATCGTTCTCTGCTCTTCTTCTTCTACTTGAAACCGACCAAATGTCATGCCCTCTAAGCTAGAGGGTGGCTCATCCAATCAGGCTGCATGTATTTGATGAAAGCGTTTCGTAATCTAATATATTTCGAAGGTCTCATGACTCTCCTTCATTGCCACGGCTGATTCTGCTCTGGCGTTAGGCATTTCAGACGAGGCTGGTGTGAGCATGAAACGCTTTTGCAGTTTCTTCCTGCAGAATCAGAAGGACCTGTAGATGGGTGGGGAGGAAGCCAACAAAAATAGGAAGTGGGATTCGGAAGTCCTGATTAAAGATTAGCTTTATTCAATTGTTCTTCCTGGATATGAGAGCAGAGCCCTTCTTGAGCTTATGGTTGTGGAAGCTGTGATTGCTTTTTCGTAGCAACACCTTCCAAAACAACACTTAATGAAGGACGGAGTGCACGTTTCAGGCTCCACTCACACTGTTGTGACTTGACTTTGTTCTACAGTAGAACGTCTTTCCCCTGCCAATGAGACCATGGAGCGCCCACCTAAGAAAGAGGAGAAAAAGGTACATTCCTGTGACTTCTTTGCCAACTAAAATGCAAGGAAAATGTCTCCTAAATCCACTTTGTTATGTGGTTTTAAGTTGTGTTGTTTTGTGTTTGTTATCTGAGCTCATTCTGAATTGTTCACATAATAACTGCATTCGTACAAATTGTCCCAGAGCACTGAAGGATTTGTTTGTTTTTCCAGATGAAAGCAGCGCGTGCCAAGTTCAATTTCCAGGCTCAGTCACCCAAGTGAGTTACAGTGTGAGCTGATATGATAAAAAGGCCATTTCCTCCTGTGCAGGGTCATTTATATTTCTAAAAGAAAACATGACATTATAGCATTATCAGATGTAAAGCTCTGGATCAAATCTAAAACTCTCTTAATTTCAAACACTCTTAGATGTCTGAACTCGTCTTGATTCTATAATTCAATGGAATTTTCTTCAGTGTGTCTCATGATCTTTACGCCTTCCTTCCTTCAGGGAGCTCACGCTGCAGAAAGGCGACATTGTTTACATCCACAGGCAGGTAGACGCCAACTGGTTTGAAGGAGAACATCACGGGAGAGCTGGCATTTTCCCCACAACTTATGTGGAGGTGAATTTCTTCATGTCATTTCTCGCCACTGTATCTTTGTGCTCGTTGTCTAATCTCCTCTGACACAAATCTGTTTTTGCTGTCCTTCATAGATTCTGCCTCCTTCGGAGAAGCCGACTCCTATAAAGCCTCCCACTCTGCAGGTGTTGGACTACGGGGAAGCTGTGGCTCTGTTCAACTTCAACGCTGACCTACCTGTTGAACTTTCTTTCCGTAAGGTGAGTGTTGAGGCGGAGCTGCTCTCGCTCCACATTGAGCCACTGTAGCTGTTTGTACTGGAGCACACAAGTCAGTTTCTGGCTGAAAATATTATAGGTACCTTAGTACATTTTGTTATTCTTTCTGAGTGAAATGGAAAGTTTGATATCACTGGCATGTTGGTATACTAAATGGGAAGCTAAAAACAGCTGCTTAGATTATCTTAGCATCAAGACTGGCAACTGTGGAAACAGCTAGCCTGCCTCTGTAACAAAGCAAACTAAGCAGATAATGTAAAGAACGCTATTTGAAATGTCTTACGTTGTTGCTTGATCTGCACAAAAACTGAAGTGGAAAAATGACGTGTTGAGCCTGAGTGTTTCTAGTCTGTATGCTAAGTTAAGCTAACCATCTGCTGGTAATAGTAATTGCTAACTTTTTTCAGGATGGCAAAGGCATGACCCGCCTTCTCTGCCTCTCATTGGCTGGTACACATTGCCTTCATTGGCTGGCTTGGTTAGGTTTAGGCATGAGGAGCGAGACTGGTCAGGGTTAGGGTAAGAATATCAGGGTAAATCAGTCACAGACAGAGTAAGGTGGGTGATGCCTTTTCCATCCTGGGAAATAAAACACTTCACTGTAAATACATTTGATTGGTTTTGATTTAACGCTCATATATTGTGTGAAACCTGAGAAATGAAGTTCTTCAACATGTCAGCAAAAAAAGTTTTCTTCTGGCAGCCAAAAAGAAGAAAAGATTCTTAGTGCAGATAAAACAAGATAAGATGCTGCTGTTAATTATTTAATTTAATGCATTATTTTGAAAAGGGACAGTGTAGACTAATCAACAAACAAATGTAGATGCACTCAAGCTAGCTGAAGGGCTAGTTTTCATTAGTAGTCCCTTCCCCTGATGTTAATGGGTATGGTAAAAAATGATAAAATAAATAAATAAATAAAAGTAAAAAGATTTTAAAAAATAATAATAAAACTAAAAATAAAATGGATAAATAAAAAAACAACAACTAAATAATAAAATAAAATGATAAAAGAATAATACATTTAAAAAATATTATTTAATAATCTGCCGGTTCATTTTTTTATTCAATAAATCAATTCATTGTTTTGCCTTTAAAATTGTGACAAAAGCTCATCACAATTTCCCAGTGACTTCTTCATTGCTTCTTGTGTCATACCAATAGTCCAAAACCCAAAGACTCCACATTCACTGTTATAAATGGATTAAAAAAAAGCAGCAAATCATCACATTTGATGTTTTACATCTTTGCTTGAAAAATGACTGAAATTATTAATCACTTATCAAAATAGTTGTCAGTCTTTCAGTCGACTAATAGTTGCAGCCCTACCTTGAAACAAATGTTAGTATTTGAATGTCATTGGATGTTACGTTTATCTCTGTGTAACATCAAACATTCCAATGTGTTTTTTTCCTCAGGGTGAGGTGATCGATATAACCCGGCGTGTTGACGATAAGTGGTTAGAGGGGAGGATCTCAGGGACCAGCCGGAGCGGCATCTTCCCAGCCAATTATGTCCAGGTCAACAAGATGCCCCGCACCAAATACTCCACGGATGACTACTCACCTGGCCCCATGTCTCCCGTCTCTCCTGGACCTCAGAGTCCAGGACGTCCACTTCACTCCCCCTGCCCGCGATCACCGCTATCCCCTTTCACCCCCACTTCCCTCAGCCCCAAACCTGAGCACTCCCCCCTGAAGCCGTCCTCACCTGTACCTTACGGCAGCCCAGCTTCACAGTCACGCTCCCCCACACAGACACCCAAAGAAACGACCAATCGGTGGCCCCAGAGCACCTCCAAAACCCTTTCACCCACCAACCAGAACAGCCACTGGGCTGGGACAAACTCAGCTAACCAGAGCTCCGTTGTTAGAGCTGTTTCACCGTCCACTCAGTCGTCAGCGTCTGCACACAGAGCAGGAGCCACCACAGCGAACACTCCCAGATACACTGACCCCTCACAGGTCTGCTCTCACTGCCTCCCTGAGATAGTCACTGCATGTCCTCCAGCCCTGGTGTTGCTGTTAGTGTTGTTTATCAGTCCTCAGTTCATAATGTCTGATGCAAGATTTTTTATTTCTTCCAGGGTGCAATACCAAACCAGGCTGCTCCACCTAATCCACATGTTAACTCCCTGCCACACAGGCAAGTGCAAAACAACCCCGGTTCTGCTGTGGCGCAACACCAACCGTAAGTATCCAGATTTGTTATTGACATTGTTGCAGCACAGACCAAGTGTTGCAGCTATGATAAATGTGTGGCTCAGACCATTTGTTTTTTCTATTTAAGATACAAAGCTGTTTACAACTACAAACCACAGAATTCAGATGAGTTGGAGCTCAGAGAAGGAGACATCGTACAAGTGATGGAGAAATGTGACGACGGCTGGTTTGTAGGTAAGACAGGAAGAATAAAATCTTCAATGTATGTTATCACTGGAAAGAAAATGCTATTTCAAAAATTAGTTTAAAAAGATATTTGCTCATTAAGATGTGACATCTAAAGCTCTGAGTACTGTACTTTTACTCAACTGCATCTGTTTGACAACTTTAGTTACTAGTTACTTTGCAGTTTTAGTTTAATAATGCGAAATATAATAAAGAAATATATTATAAAATACGTAATATTACGGAATTATATATAATAATAATATGCATTCATACATTTTATTTCCTCCGTTTTACCATGATAACAAGTTAATTTCATTTGTTTTCTCGAGATCTCGAGTTATTATCTCGAAATAACAACTTTGCTTTCCCAAGATAACGATCTTGAGAAAGCAAAACGATAGTGTAGTATATTAAATCATTGCAGGAAACATCATTCAGTGTAGCAATGTCAGAGGAGCAGGAGCATATCGATCACTCTGTGTCTGACACAGGCTGAAATAGCATTATGCCTTGCTATTACAGATAGTATACACATTAGTGTGCGTAATCTAAAAATAGGTTAGCTAGGCTTCAGTTATATCGGCGGCGCAATCTAAGTGAGCCTGATGTCGTGGTTAACTACATAGCTGACCAGATACGAGGTCCCAGGCATCTCCATAATCTCAGGCCTGTCATATCACAGTCATTATCTTGAGATCTCAAATTAATTATATCGTTATCTCGGGAAAACAAAGTTTCGTTATTTCGAGATCTCGAGAAAATTATCCCGTTATCTTTGGAAAACGGCAGTTGTTATTTCGAGATAATAACTCGAGATCTCGAGAAAATAAATGAAATTCACTCGTTATCTCGGGAAAACAGAAGAAATAAGATATATGAATGCATGGCCCTTTAGGGCTTCTGTATAATATTACAGATTAGGATACATCTTTATTGAGCACCCAAAGGAAACATTTACAAGCTGCCCATATAAAGACTGTATAAAGTAGGTAACCTTCAGCAGCTTCAACATTAAAGTGATGAACACATTAATGTAAGTACAGGTTCCAAGTGCTTCTTCCACCTCTGATCAGTGTATTTGATTTAAAAGCTGCTATTACATTTTAGTTGTAAATGTTCTGGTTACTTTAGAAATAGCCAGAACCTCTTCCATCATGCAATCACTCAGATGTTGGAATGACTCATTAGCTCTGTTAGTGTGACATATACATTTATGAGGTCAGAATGATCAGCCAAGGGACATTATTGAACACTTACTTATTGATTTAAACAACAACAACAAAATTAACAAATAAACAAATAATTTCATTGTGAATAAGAAAGTGGCTGACACCATACTGCAGACCAGATTTGGCCAGTGGGCCATTAATTATCACTGGTTTACAGTATTAATAAAAAACACAAACTATTAAACAAAGTGTCATTAAGATTGTAAAACACATCAGTGACCAATATCAGAACATTCTGCAGTGTCAGCACCCCCTCTAGTGGGCATCATGAAACATTGCATATGTTTTTGCTCAATGAATTGTTTTAGTTTTAGACTCATCCATGTCTTAGTGTCTGTTGTGTGACCACGGCGTGTGCTCTGTTCTCTGTAGGTACGTCAGAGCGGACTCGTGCTTTTGGGACTTTTCCTGGGAATTACGTGGCACCAGTTTGACCTCCCCACTTCCTGCTTGCCCACGTCCACCTGGACTCCACCAATCACTCCTTCCAACAGATCCCACTCTGACACACCAGAGATTATTTTCCCATTTACCCTCCACACTCCTTCATCTGGTCGAGTCAGACCTGCATGTTTCCCAGAACAGAGGTGAAGGCAGGGACACTGAGTGGTTTCTCACCTCACCTCCCTGCATGAGTGCATGTGTGTGTTCCACTGAGACGTGCGGAGTGTTTTCACACACGCCACTTGAGAGGAAAGAATGAATGCTGATGATACTGTTTCAGATGCGGAGAATGGGCTGTTTTGTTCCACAGCTATTCGCAGCTGCAGGAAATTTGCATTCCTTCCCTCTGAGCAGCTGAACAGTTCCTTCTGAGGCGCTGATACAGTATGATGCTGCATTCAGCTTTTTGTGACCACGGTGCCATCACAAACCACTGCAGAGAGTTTTTTAATGAGGGTAGCACATTTTTCTGGCATTAATGTTTCCTTCGCATGTCTTCCTCAGATTATCTTACAGATCTCTGAAAACACCCTGGGCAAGTTTGAGGAAACAACATGAACAGCTGTAGATATGTGCTTAAAGTAAACATGTCAGGTTTACAGCACTTTTACTACGCTATGCAGGAGAGCAATTCTGATTATTGCATGTAAGTTGATCTTTAGAGAATATTTGGCTTTTTTTAAATAACATTTGTCCCTCTTAAGCCATGGAGTTGGATGCCAAAGTTGGTGAAGTGATCATGTTCTGTTCTGTGCTGTAAAAGTTAAATTTTTGGGAATTCCCTCACAGCAAATCGTGGAATGATCCTTTAATGTTTTTGAAGTAATGCTATATGTGCCAAATCTAACCTTTTTATAACATTTCTCTTTTAAATAATGTCTTCTCTGCTTATGGGGCTAACACTCACACTTTGACAGTATTCCCAGAACCACTCGCTGTATGTTTAATGCAACCTTTGACAAATGTGGCGTTTCTAAGCCGAATTAGAAATCCCCATCATGAAGTCATTTTGCAGTTTTATTTGATATATGATATATTCATGATTTTACTGTAAAAAAGAATCATATTAGAAGCCACAGATGATTGTACAGACTGTAACCTTTTATCAAATTGAAAGTATAATATATATTTGCTTATAAAAACAATGTATCTCGTGTATGGTACGCAATTTTTAAAAAAAGCTATTAAACATTACAGAGTGATACTGAGTAGCCTTGTGTTCATGTGCTTTTTTTGAAAAGTCTTTTGAGATACTGGTTTATTAATTTAACAAAGTATGGAGTTGACCAGCAGCGTAGTTTCAGCATGCAGGTATTTATACTGAATCCTTCAAATGCAAATATGTGTACAGTATACACCGATCAGCCACAACATTAAAACCACTGACAGGTGACGTGAATAACATTGATCATCTCATCACAATGCGATGTTCTACTGGGAAACCTTGGGTGCTGGCATTCATGTGAATGCCACTTGAGACGCACCACCCATCCAAACACTGTTGTGGACCAAGTACACCCCCTCATCACGACAACGCTATCTGATGGCAGTGCCCCCCCAGCAGGACAATGTGCCCTGACACACTGCAAACACTGCTCAGGAACAGCTCGAGGAACACAATAAAGGGCCCAAAGTGTTGACCGGGACCCAAATTCCCCAGATCCCAATCTGATCGAGCATCTGTAAGACGTGCTGGAGCAGGTCTGATCCATGGAGGCCCCAACCCCCAACATACAGGACTCAGAGGATCCACTATAAAACGCCCTGGTGCCAGACACCACAGGACACCCTCAGAGGTCCATGTCTTGACAGGTCAGAGCTGTTTTGGCTGCACAAGGGGAACCTTCACAATATTACAGTAGGCAGTTGGTCATAATGTTATGCCTGATCAGTGTATACTCAGTGGCTCTTTTATTAGGTACACTGGTACAATCTAATGCCACTCAATGCAACAGCTCTGCCGTAACATCCATCTGTACCAAGCTCATAATATTGTTTTTTTTTTAGAAATGTGTAATGTCAATCAAATGTTTAGAAATGAGGTGGTTTTCACTGTATGACATTATAATGAAAGGTGTTTCTATTTTATATGTTTTTTACATCAATTATAAATCTTGTTTTTTCAGGTTGTTTAATTGCAGTATTTCTTTTTATTGATAAAAAAAAAAGTGTAACAAGACAGAAACAACAAGAAAACAACGACAGCAACAAATTGAAATGGGCTGATATACAGACAACAAACAAGTACAATTATTTTGACAAACAATGATATTTGATGAGTTGTGTGTGGTTCGAGTGTGAGTGGATGTTTGCATATTTGTATGAGTGGCAGTGATCTGTATCTGTGTTCGGGGATCTAGGTCAGGTAGGTTGGTAGGTGTGTGAGTAAGGGGTGAAGTATGAGCGGCGGAAAGAGAGAAGAAATAAAAAGTAGAAAAGGTTTCTAATTTCGTTCCTTCCACTTAAATACATGAGTGTGGCAGAATATTAGAGAAACAGTTGAATCCAGTGCAACACCACCATTAACTCTGACCTCAGTGCTAAAATGAATAACTGAATGAAGACCTCTGTGACAGTATCAAAAATAAGAAACATTATAAGTGTTAAAAAAACAGACTTTATGGCAGAACAGTTGCTGTACTACGCGCAGCCAGCAGGTGGCGCGCGGACACAAAACAGCCGCTGTGTATGTATGAATGGATCAATTATCACTGCGGCCCCCCCCCCCCCTCCTCCTCTCCTCTCACCCTTTCTCCTC
This sequence comes from Pagrus pagrus, assembly GCF_965226575.1. Taxonomy (NCBI): domain Eukaryota; kingdom Metazoa; phylum Chordata; class Actinopteri; order Spariformes; family Sparidae; genus Pagrus; species Pagrus pagrus. Next base: position 25,241,657 of record NC_140192.1, on the reverse strand, counting down.
TCCTCTCCTCCCCTCCCCTCCCCTCTCCTCCCCTCCCCTCCCCTCCCCTCTCCTCTCCTCTCCTCCCCTCTCCTCTCCTCTCCTCTCCTCCTCCCTCCTCTCCTCTCCTCTCCTCTCCTCTCCTCTCCTCTCCTCCTCTCTCCTCTCCTCTCCTCTTCCCTCCTCCCCTCCTCTCCTCTCACCCTTTCTCCTCTCCTCTCCTCTCCTCCTCCCTCCTCCCTGATGGGACACGCCCCGGGTTTCTGCCTGAGTCAAAGCTTTTATTTTGGTAACAGCACATGGCACCGCGAGCCCGTCCCAGTGATCGCACTGCGCGCGCAGCCACAGGTGGTGTTGAGCCGTGCCTCCTCTGAGAGGACGCCAGTCGGACAGAGACGGGACTAGCAGCGCTTCATCGCCGCTCCAGCGCTCCTACACTGACGGAGGGAGCTCACAGAGAAGCGCTCTGCCTTGTTTTGGAGGCAGCTGTTGTTGGAGGCTGAGGTGAAGCGGGACCTGCCGGGTGCGTGTTCAGGGTTGAGTCGGGGAGCGCGCAGAGATTCAGCAGGTGGAGACTGCACCTTAAATCACCCTGCACTCACCTCGGTAAGCAAACAGCCTTATTTAAAGTGTCTTAACTAAAGAAACTGGATTTAATTCCATTAATCCACACTTTGGAGGGGTTACATGGTTATTTGTTAGTCGTACTTTTGTTTGCAACTTGTGCGTCATGTTGTGATTTATCACTGGATTAATGCTAATTATTAAACCTGATAGACTGGTATCTGTTAACTAAAAAAAGTGTGGGAACCTCGGGGAAGGCAGCGAGCCTTTGCTAAATTATGATTGATGCCGCAGTAAAAGTATTCAGAAGCCACAGAAGGGGAGCTGTTTTGGCCAGTTAGAAGAAGTGGAAATTGCAAGTCAGTCCAAATGAATAGAAAAAGTAGAGCCACACAGAGCACACTGGCTCCCACCCTGTCAGCGCATCCAGGAGAGCAGGGAGGCTGAGCACATGAAGCAGTCAGTGTGATTTGTGGAGGGGCTGGGCCAGGTGCAACCTCAGGACACCTGAAGTCAGTGTTTATGTCACATTAGTTGAATTGGTGAAGCTGTTATCTTCTCTCCTCCTCTTTAAGTGGCCTGTTGAGGTTTCCAGGTCTACTGTGGTTCAAGTTCAAGCCAGCTCTGCCCACACATGGCTGTTCATCCAGCTCACCTAAAGAAATGTGCACAGCTAAACAGATCTGACTTGTGTGGGCAGCAGGTGGGAAAATACTTAAAGGAAAGGTTCTCCCCAAATATGAAAATTCAGTCCCGATCCACTCAGCCACATGTGGATGAAAAGTCAGTCAAAGTTTCTTCGCCCACACAACATTTCTGGATCTTCACAGCAAAACAGCGCTGCAGCATTCTCCTGATCAACTGAAGTAGATGGAGACTTGTTTTAAAAAGTAAAAAATAAAGGGGAAAAATATAGAAAATTGGCTTCATACAGCTTGTACGGTGTAATCCAAGTTGTCAAAAGCCCTGAGATCCCAAATTAATTAAAAAAGATGTTATTTACTTTCCCCTTAAAGCTAAAATCTTCACTGTAGCTGCTGAGCTAAAAGTGTTAGCACGCGCCCCGTCAGACACGGGCACAAGAGCTTGACTGTGCCTTGAGGGTGTAGATAGTATCTCTTCAAATTAATTTGGGACTCGGGGCTTTCAGAGACTTAGGTCATGCTGCATTCACTTGCTCCTCGGATGGTCCCATTTCCTGAGTTGGGAAGTTTTTCTTCCAACTTTGGTGCGTCACGTCGGAATGTGATGGCAACATGGACGCCAGAAAGAAGTTGTTTAACATTTAGTCGCTCAGAGTGTTTAAACCACACGTTGACAGCTGTTTCCAGTATTTTAGTGGCAAGGGAGACTTAAGGAAATGGCACAATGACTTTACAATACATGAGTTCGGTAAAAGTTTCTTACCATCAGCCCAAAGTGTACTTATGTCCGCCATGTTTCAGTGTCATATGACGTCAACTCAGTAACTCCTGAGTTTTTTCTCAGTTGGAAAAAACGTTTTTCCGATAATTCCAGCAGCAAATGAACGCACAGTTACGCTAGGACAAGCTGTATGGACCTATTTCATTTATGGTTTTTTTTTACATTTTAAAACGAGTCCCCGTCTACTTCAGTTGTTTAGGAGAATGCTTCAACACTGTTTCTCTGTGAAGCTCCAGAAATGTTTTGCGGACTACAAAACTTGGCTGAGTAGATTAATGACTCAATTTTTAATTTTTGGTCGAGCTGTTCCTTTAAGGTGTTGGTCGGCGTTCCTGTATAATCCAGAACAGTCCCTGTGAAACCTCATATTCCTGAACCCTTCACCGCCTGCTGTTTGTGTACCTTCCCCATTGTGTCTGAGCCTTTCATGTGTGTACTCTACCTTTCCCTCCTCTCACTTTATATTGTGTTTGTTTCCTGATGGCTTTGTTATTTTTGTTTTTGAGTGAGAGAGTGAGAGAGAGAGAGAGAGAGAGAGAGAGAGAGAGAGAGAGAAAGAAAGAGAGAGAGAGAGAGAGAGAGAGAGAGAGAGAGAGAGAGAGAGAGCACTGTGCTGTTCCTCAGATAGGATGAGGCTAAAGCCATCAAGGAACCAAAAACAGACCACTGTAATTTAGGATAGAGCAGCAGCTTTTTAAGAAAACAGGGAAAAGGCCAACTCGTTACCTTCTAATTCAGGGAAAGAATTTTTTTGTTTGTGTTACAATTGCATTGAGGTTTTAACTGACGCAGAAGAACATTTTTGTCTTCTAGTTTTGTTACCGTGTTGTGTCTTCAGGGCCTATGAACATGTGCACGGTCATGCAGGAAGTCTGACAGATGCAAGGGGGGTAGATTTTGGCCTGTGGTTTTCAGATTTAACTGATACAGAGGAGTTATGACTGTTCTTTCTTTCACACTGCATCAGATTAAGTAGAAAAAGCAGTTTCTCACTAGGCATCAAACGATGGGCTGAGGTGCACCGTTGCAGGAGCGTGCACGTAATGAACAAAGCTGGCGGTTGCTTGGTGTTTCTTTCGAGAAGAGTGCCTAATGGTGCATGCAGAGGATGTGGTGAAGTGAACTGATTGCTGAGCAGCAGAGTGTGTAGTCTGTGAACTGCAGTAACATGATCTCCAGATGATGATGATGATGATGATGATGATGATGCAGAGGGAGATAAGTCGAGCCAATAGCACACTGAACTGTTCTTGTCTCGTTACCTCACGGTGGAAACAATCCAGTCAAGTGTTGCAGTGCTGCAGCAAACTGGTAAAGGGATGATGGGTAATCTTAGAAAGAGTTTTTTTTTGTATTGCAGTAGATGATGAGGTTATGTCACTTTTTTTAAAGGATTATTCCACACGAAAATTAAAATTCTGTCATTATCTGCTCACCCACGTGCCAATGGAAGTCCATAAAAGTCCACAAAACATTTATGGATTTTCGCAACAAAACAGCATTGCAGCATTCTCCTTAATGACTGAAGTAGATGGGGATTTGCTCCAGGAATATTTTGTGTACAAAACTTCATCTGACTTTCCATCGACATGTGGGTGAGAAGATAATGAATGAATTTTTATTTTTGGGTGAACTTGTCCTTTAAGATTATGTCAAAGGCGCGCGCACCCTTTTAATGGGAGTGACCCACGAACATTTCAGGTATGGCTTCGTCTGTAATTATTTTGATGACAAAAGCGTGATTAGCGATAATATATTACCACAGAAACTCATCAACCAACACCCTCTTTTGGCGTCATGTGTTATTGTTTGATATTTTCTCATCTCCCTAGTGACTGCAGCTATATCTGACCCAATGGGTGTGATTTGGAGAATACCTAGAATGTTATTCCACTCTGCTCAGGCCGGGGAGAGGCTTGCTATTGCATTCTTCTCCTTTTTATTCAGTGGGTGTGTGTGTGTGTGTCCAGGTAGGTGCCGGCCTGCCAGGGTAACTGCATGACACACAGGGTAGAGTCAACATCTGACTGCATCACTGACGAGAGCTGTGGAAAGTTCACACTGGTGAAAGGCCACCAGCGAGAGCCTGTGGACGAGCGTGATTCATCCCAGGAATATTCCCGGGCAGCCGCTGTGGTTCATCTGAGAGGGAGAGAGAGAGTGTGTGTGCCTTTGCATCAAAGCTCAGCAAAATCTCTCAGTTGAATGCATTGCGTCTGCTATGTTCATCAGCCATTCTTTCAGCATTAGCTTGTCGGGGGAGCCAGTGCTTGTTCATTTCAATTCAGTGGATTTTGGCCCAGAGTTGAGGAAGAAGAAAAACAGTCTCTGCTAAGAACTGACTCAGGGAAGAGGTGAAGGGTAGATGTAGGTGGCCAGGTTCAGCTGCCAGACATTTTATTAGACAGAGGTTTAGTCAGATATCTGTTTAGTTAATCTAATCCAATTCTGTTTTCATTAATATTTGATTTCCACTACAGGACATATGATTACATCTTGTTTTTCCAAATGTTTCGTTCCTCAGAATAAATGAGGTGTTAATTCTCAGGGTTAGCTTTGTTAAACACCATGATGTTTGTGGTTTCCTGCGAAGCAGATATTTATTGGTTTCCCATTTCACTCTGCATGTTTATCAGGCCACGCATTCTTTCCATTTGATGCATTATAACAGTTTTCAGTACTGATACTAAGTAGAGGTGTGAGAATTTCTCAATTTTTAAGATGCATCGCGATACGGACAAGGAAGATTCTGCATCGATGCAGAGACGGAGCATGATGGAGAGTCTGCAGCTTATGTTGATTGTTGATTGTCCTCAGCTGGACTATAAAGTTTCGTTGCGATGTTGCTCCCGTGCTTTGAATTGGACAAACTGGACGAGACCCACACTGAGTGTGACTTCTGCCTCACAACAATTACCAATCATGTTAGCCATTTTTTACCTGAAGCTAACGTCTGCAGCCATAAATGAGAACTGTTACAGCAAGCCCAGCTAATCAGCCAAGATCTGAGGAGGCGCTGTCAACTTTGCCATCCAACTCTGACAGAGGTGTGTGCAGCAGAGTCAATAAATGCCTCATCTTAAACCTGCCAGGTGAAAACAATATTACTGTAGATTACAACAAACATGTAAGGCACTGCAGATGGATAAATGTTTTCTTTTTGTAATGTTTATGTATTGAAAAGATACAGCTTTTATTTTGTGGACATTTGTGGTCCGATTATTGGAAGGACTTTCTGAGTAAAAGGGGAATTTAAATGATGAAGACGTAGCCATGTGCAGTAATATAGATGACTGAGGATGCCAAACACTGAGATGCATCGAGAATCGTTTTGCATTCAAATCGTTGACAGCTGAATCGTAATTGAATTGTGAGGCCAGTGAAGATTCACACCTCTAATACTAAGGTATACTATACAGGATTTCCTAAAAAAAACAAAAAAAACTGTAGCCTCATACACTCAATACAGTAGATACCTCTTCACACTATACTCACTCATAGATACCAGCCACCTAAATAAGTTGTTTATCATCAAGATCCATGCCTTATAACCTGAGAAATTCACGATAGTGTCGAAAAACACCGTCTGACAATGGTAAAGAAAGTGAGAGAGAATTCTTGGATCTGCACCATAACAACACCAACACAACCAACAAACGGGCATGGGCATGGTCACAGGAAGTAAAGGAGGGGGCTGCAGCATCAATACAATATAACAAAGCATTTTAAAACCATCATATATGCATCATGCATAACATTTGCCGAATTTACAAGAAAGCCCTAATAATTAAGAATTTGTCATCGGCAGCATTTCAAAAGTTTCAAAAAGTTTTTCTAAACTCAACAACTCACAAAATTTGACGATTTTGTAGTGGAGTCTGGACTCACTTCCAGCAACCCTGGACATGGGTGAAAACACAACCTCCTTAGCGGAGGTCATAATCCCTCTCAGTTATCACTTACGAGCCACTAGAAGAGACCCTACCTTTGCCCGTGTTGTGTTATTTAGTACTTTTGCTTTGAGTTAAGCGTTTGTGTTTGACAACCTGGGAATGACACTCGACTCTTAATCATCTTGTTTACAAAGATGAAATTTGACAAATCCTGCACAGTATGCCTTTTTAAATACTAAAATAACTGTAAACATGGCTACTGGTTACCATAGCAGTATTGTGGTGACATGCTGATCAAAGTTAATTACTCATCAGGGTTGAGTCATCACAATTTCTGCCACACTCCAGTAAATTACACACACAGTTTCAGACTTGTTTTAGCACGTTTTACTCCTTCACCCCAAATTACCCATAACTTTGTCACGGTAAACACACCAAATTAAAGATTTATGCACATCGGTTAGGTGTTATTGAGTCTACGGACTGCCCCTGACCACCAGGGAGTTTTACTGAGGCTTGTGGCACGTGTTTTTTCTCATTTCTAGGTCAACATACGATCATATACCGCAAACCCAAGGTGACATATTTATATTTATGTGTGAGAGAAAAATTCTGCCACACATTTAGTATCACATACTAAGAATTGTTTTGTTTAACCTTTATTCACTAGGTCAAAAAAGTAGCGTTAAACATCAGTGCTAAAAATCAGTCGTACAGTTTTAGCTTCACCATAAACTTGAGAAAGTAAAAGAAAACAGTTCTCTGGTTTAGACACAATGATGTTGTTCCGATTTGATCCTTTAGTTTTCTGCATGAGCACAAGTGATGTGTTATTGAAAAGCTTTTGCAGATGAAACCCTTCAGGCTCTCTGCATGTTCGAGCAATGAGTCTTGAATCCAGCATTTGAAGACGGCCTCTTCTTTACCTTCATACCTCCAATATCTCTTTTGCCTGTAGGGACAATCTCTCATAGACGTGACAAGTGCCAAAAGGCCTTTAACATATAGAGAATGCAGATGACGGCTAAAACTTCCTCTAGTGAGTGAAAAATGGTAATATGGAAACTGAAATGCTGTCTCAGCTCCTGTGGTGTTTACCTTTTGAAATCTGATCAATCCTGCCATTAAATATGCCATTTTAGATTTTTGATATAGTGATATGACAAAGGTGGTGTTATTTCCTGTTTAAAGGCTACATTACGGTAAATGATGAACAATGTTAAACTTACCTGACTGTTTTACCCACTTAGTCATTATATCTACATTACTGATGGTTCTTTATAAAAAATCTCATTATTTTAATGTTTTGTGAAAGTACCAATAGTCATCCCTACAGTATTGAGATATTTGGTTAAGTATATTGTGATATTTGAATTTCTCTGTCAGTCCTAGCAGTAATGTAGTGCTTGTGAGGAGATTTATTAAGAGATATGATGTGTATGGAAATAAAGCCTAAAAATATTGTAATATTACTTGAAGGCCATAAGGATATAACCTCACCAATAACCCTTATCTATAAAATGCGGTCGAGGAAATCTTCTGGGTGCAGCTTATGATTATCTTCTTTAACGAATAATCAGCTGAATATGTACTTAATTATTCATTTGGTCCATAAATGTCAAAACATTTTGAAAAATTCACAATTTACTGAAGCCCAGGTGATTTTTACTTGTCTTGCCTGACCAACAGTTAAGCCTAAAGATATTTGGTCTACCTTCACAGAAGATAAAGACAAGTTCTTCACAGTTCAGTTGCAGGAGTTATCAGTTTTTAACATTGTGTGGCATTTTTGCTTGAAATATCACAATAGCAAACAATCATCAAATATCAGCTGATTTATTTTTCTGGCAATTAACTGATTATCAGCTCAACGCTACATTTGTTTTAGCTTAGTGTACGAGCCAGTGGATGAATCTGTTGAGGAGATTTGAATTCTGACTCTTGTAGTCCGTCAAACGATACACCTTCTTTTTGTGGGTGCGTTGGAATGCAGGTAAGTCATTGTGTGCACAATTCAAACACATCGCATCAGGCGTAAGTGAGAGTATTTCACCCCACCCATAGCTACAGCTCTCCTCACGCCGACCTCCTGCCGTGCAGCTGATGCTGAGCTGCGAGCCATAGAGATGACTTCATGACTAGAATTCTTCTCATTGTGTCGGTCGCGTTGAATTGTGATGCCAAACTGGCGCGGCAGCAAAAGCGGCGAGATGTCACCAGAACAGAATTCACCTTTTATGTGTATTGGCAGCTTCCCAGCAGCACTTTTGTGTGATAGTGGGGTTTCATCAAACAGTGTTCAGCACTTTGCTTTATGTGAGCAGCAGCGCAGTCTTAAAACCTCATCAGTGGCCAATTAAGCACCATGAGCGTGCCAATTATCCTCTCCACCACGACTTGTTGTTTGTCTTCTGCGCTGTTTGTCCGCTCTGCTGCATTCCTTCACCGTCCTTTCACTTTGACATTATCCACCACTCGCGTTTTTTACGATGCAGGCAGTGAACGTTTACGCAGAGAATTAGCAGGGTGCTCAGTTGATAATGAGCGCTCTATAGGAGACGTTGCAGAAGCTCATGGTACTAATTGACACCCCCAAAGGCTGGGAAACTTTGGGGCGGCTGCTCCCTGTCATTATCACAACTGCACTTATTTCTGGAGGCCAGAGCAATTAAGAGACTCTAATGATGGTGAGCCCAGTAACCCTGCTAATTGGCCCAGACTGTTAATAACTAACTGGGTCTGCACTGCGTGGCCCAAGCACTTGTGGAATGTGCGGCCGATGAAATGGGCCAGCGCTTGGAGGGATTTAGGGGAGTAGCGTGGCTGATGTCCTAGATCCACTTCATTGTAATATCCAGAGCCTTCCCGTACTTACTCCTCTTACTTTGATCTGTATTACGCAATGTTCGTAAGTGTTGACAGGCTTTTATCACTTTATTTACGGTTATTGAGTTAGATTATAATTTCCATTCCACTGTTGGCCACAGCGTGTATTTCTGTCTGCACTGTCTGATATGATGTGCTTTGGAGTATGAGAGTAAACTTAATATTGAGATCATCAGATATTAACCCATGATTGACAATGACAGTGTGTATACAGAGGTGCAAAAATATGGTAAAGCTGCAACTACTGCTACTGTCTTACCTGATAAATGGTTTCATGCTTCTGTATATGCATGAAACATTTTAATAATATCCATGATTATGGGAAAGTTAATAAATATACTGAGAAAAAAATCCAAATTAAAGTGCATTTTGATTTAAAGATCTGGAAATAAACTTCAACATGACACTGTCTCTTTAGAAAGGATCAGGCGCATTAGCTCTGTAAGGATGATGCAAGACCAGTTTCTGTTTGTGCTGTGAGTCAAACAACAGATGATGTACACTTGTTCGGGTGGAGACATTTAATTTTTCGAGAGGAGCAGTGTGTACTTTAAATGGCTTATGTCATTGTCTGTGGGTGCAGCTATGTATTACCTGTTACACTGGCGTCTTTGGGTAACAATGAATGCACATTTTCTCAGTGAGGAGTTGCAGATACAGCAGCTGTGTGTGTGTGTGTGTGTGTGTGTGTGTGTGTGTGTGTGTGCAGGCCTTGATGTGTTTATGATCCTGTAAGTGCTCCTCCCATTATCACTTTACACCACAGAGCTTTGTGTCTCCACCTGCCTTCTTTGCATTTATACAACAGACCAGCTTCATATTAACCATGAGCAGTTTTAGTAAAACTGTAGAGCTGCAACAATCACTCAAGCTAACTATTTTGATAATTGACTGATCAGTTTGAGTGTGTGTTACCCCTCAGAGTTGCCATAAGGCAGGGTTTGCGTACCAGCTCAGTGAGCGTACCTCACTGATGCCTCCCGCTGTTGCCCTGACTGTAGCCTAGTTGTGTTCAGCCTCTGAAGCTTGAAATCGAGTTGCCTGCCTAGCTGTACAGAGGGAGCTAAGCTAAGACAACGCAAATAACTGGAAGACGCACACTAACAGCAGGGGGCTTTTAAATGACAATGTTAGGATGGTCCTGTTGAGGACTGTCAGCCAATCGTCTATCGTCGCAACCCAAGCCGACAAAACAAGACATATGAGGACGTCATCTTGCGCTTTGGGAAACATAAATTTCCATTTTTCACCATTTTCTGACATTGTAGACCCAACAACTAACTGATTAGTCGTGAAAATAATCAATAGATTAAACGACAGTGTAAATTCTTGGTTAGTTGCAGCCTTAGTAAACTGGCAGATGAATCTACTATTTCAGAGCTGAAAAGTTTATTCTGTCGTGGTTTTGGCCCACTCATAGGGCTGCACGATACAGTCAAAAAGTTATATTTTGCCATTATTTTGACAGATGTTGTGATATAATTCATGATTGTTATGGATGATTCGATTTTACATGAGTTTAGTTTATCTTGGTCTGGATGAATGGAGTTAGAGACACGAAACAGTAAAGGTTTCTTGACTGTATTTGAAAGGCTCTCACTTATTGCCAACATCACTGTCATGTTTCGCAACCCATCTCATTACCCTGCTGTACCTTTCTAATAAAGACCTTGTCATCCTCGTCATGCTGTTTGTGTCAACAGTTTCACACTGATAACATGAGGAGAACTTGAGACTGAGTGACTTCTTGGTAGGAAGCCCAAACACAACCCCAAAGCACGCGGGTATTATCATAAAGCAGTCAAGGAACATGAAGCTGGATAGCCAATAATCACTGCCAAAATAACGGTGATAAGCGCACAGCTTTTACTCATGTGGATACTTATTTCTGTGCATCTACAGAGATGAGCTCATGCAGAAGGTTCCACAGACTGCTGGAAATGATGGACTTGCCACCGACAGCAGCACACTGTCATTATGATTCTGTATTTTGTGATGTTTTGAAAACTCAGGCGTCTCCAGTAATTAAAGAGCTACATCTGGGGAATCCATTCCTCCTCTGTCCTGTCATGTAGCCGTGTAGTTTTGTGATGGATAAAAATACTTAACAGAATCTTCAGCCTGACCCAAACATCTTAATACTGGATAAATGCCGTTTCATCCGCCTCCAAGAGAATGGAACAATCACAGCTCCTCACATGGTTTCACTAAACATTGGCGTCTCCAATGAATTGATTTTAAACACTGCATTGACAGTTTTACATTCTCAAATTCACAACAGACTGTGTGGAGAGCAAAATCTGTACATTTTCGTGCAAACCCAAACCAGATATAAATAAATGTGTGTATATATATATATATATAGATGATTATTTATGCTGTCCATTTTTCTAAACATGTCTCAAAGGCCGTCCATACTAGATGTCATGTATCGTACTACACCACTGTGTACAGTAGACATAAACATTAAACACAGCGGTCACAGCTCCTTGTACACTCTGCTCCTGCGACGTTTTCTTTGCATTTGCGTTCCTTTTTCCCAAAAGAGCATTTGGCTTTAATGAAACGCTCTGGTTTTACAGGCACTTTAGCGATGTTGGTCATGTGTCTCTGGTTTCAGATTCTTCCCATTCCTGTTTGATGTGGTTACACAATCCGTGTCAGGGGGACTTAGGCCAGTGGAAGTGAGGTGTTGCTGGAGATGAAAGGCGGCTGATGCAAATGTTCACCGTCTTCATCTGTTGGTCCAATATTAAGCGTGGCCAGCAGTAGGACTGCAGCAATGATTATTTTCATTACTATCTGCCAGTTACCTTCATGTTAAAGAGATTCATTGTTATCAAATATTTAAAAATGGTGAAAAATTCTCCTCCCCATTTTTCCAGAGCCTAAAATTGCTTCTTTTGTCCGACCAACAGTCTGAACCCTTGCAGATATAGTTGTATATTTGATATTGATATATCTTCTGCGAATATTTTATCCAATTTTTGATGATGAAAAAATGTTAGCACAGATGCTAGCTGCCACATTTGATTTCCTTTAACGCCTTGGGAGGGTCTTTCGACCAATCAGAGGCTGGAGTGTCTGCCAGCGTGTACTCAGAACCGCTAACTTGGACCCAAAGTGAAGAATTGGCATGTCCCACATTAACCACCACAGCCTGATGTCTGAGGTGATCACACCATCAATGTGTGCTTCAACTTTTGTACATTTTTTTTTTTCCCCTGCTTGCCAAGACTTGTGAAGACAATTTTCAAAAGCCAAAAAAGTATTCATTAAATAAACTTCAGTGAGATTCAGTTTCCACTGTGTTTTTTTGCCCTTTAACTGTTTGCACATTCATGTAGCATCACTGCAACATACATATTCTGATAGCCCAGGTTGACCTGGAAAAATGACGTACATAACTGGGTTGATTTTACACGAGCATTATTACACAAAGGGACCAGGCAAACAGGACAGAAGGAAAAAACAATAGCGTAGGTCTCAGGGGTAAAGTATGTCTTAAATGATTAATCAGTAATCAAAATAGTTGGCAACTATTTGACCAATCGTTGGAGCTCTATCCCACAGACATTCAGCAATGTGCATGTTTATGACCCCCATGTTGCTCACACTCATCTTCACTGTGTCTCTTTTTCAGGGTTCTGACAAGAGTGTGTGCTGACCTGATCACTAAATGGCGCTGACAGTGAACCTCATCGGCCCGTCACCATGGGGCTTCAGAATATTTGGAGGAAGGGACTTCAAGAAGGCCATAACCGTATCAAAGGTACTCGTCAACAGTTTCCACGCTGAACCCAGTCGCACCTTATCAAACCATATCCTCTGTTTTCGTGAAAGCGCAGCCTGTAATGGCATGTCATGCAAAGTCAACTTCCTCCTCACTACGACTCTTTTCTTGTCTTTGTTTGTGTTCGCGGGCCGCTCTGTACCTATTTCCTTGACTACTGAAGCCGCTGGAATAGAATGGAAGCAGATTACATTAGAAGGAAACCACTGATTACAGTTACAGTGGAAGTTGAGGTGGGAGGTGAGGAGTTCCTGATTCCAGAGTTCAGTGTGAGAGTGAGTTTATGCTGGCGTGCTGATGTGCGTGCGTTACCACGTGCATCTGTAAATTTGAACTTCAGCACGTGCATGATGTTTTTGGTGACCATATTTTCCACGTCACTGTTTAAAAAAAAGGGGAAGGTGGAATAGAAGAAGCGGAAATGTTACCACTGAAAGCAGACAGCACGCAGTAAACACCACCAGGAAACTCCGACTCAGACTAACTCCTGCACGCCAGAGACACCCAGTTCTGCCCACTGCACATCCTCAGCCTGGATTTTTCCAGAGAGACTTCCCCCAGTAGTCCCTCAGACCATAAAGGATAAATTATGGCTAAAGCATGGCAGAGTACCAGTGTTTCACTCAGACTTGGACTTCAAAGGCATTTATTGTTCGCCCCCTTCACAATTTAAGCTAGAAAAACATGTCTTCCCGTGATAAATGGGCTTTAAGTCAGATTTTTTGACTGCTATCCAATAAACAACACCATGTTTGCTTGTCTCAAATATCAAACGGGTTCTCTGACGTGACAGGGTTTCCTGCTGAGGGAGAAACTTCATCACTGAGCTTGTTTTCCAAAGCCCAGTTTGAGAAACAGCCTCTCACCCCCACCCACCAGTAGCTATAGGGCCCAACCATCTGAAGAGGTTGGCACTTGGCACACAGACGACATAGATGTCCTCTTTTATTCCTGTTGGCCTGAAAGATAGCGTAGCCCCGATTCACCCGGGCACAGACCCTGGTAAAGGACCCCCAGCTGCTCTTGGTTTATGTGAAACCAGGCGTGTCCTGATCAGAAAAGGCACGCACTATTGTGGGTCACCACAGCAACGCTTAATTGCCTCTCGAGTGGGCCCACAGACATGGCACCTCTGCCCTCATGCTCGGCTAAACTGACAAACAGCCTGTTGACTGGCATTCTCTCTCTTTGCATCCATTTTTCCTCCAAAGATGTAAGAGTGAGACTTTCATCCTCTCTGATTGGCTCTTTATTCATTTTGGTCTGCATTCTTTGTTTTATTGCCTCCCTCTGTTTACAATTGTGTTGGGAGTAATGTTTGTGGCAAATGTCGTGCTTCTTTCTGTTTTTTAAGCCTGTGTGTTTGGGTGTGTATGCCTGGGACACAGGACCAAGCTGATATGGAGGCTAAGACGTTATGTTTCAGCCCATTAGTTTGGAATTCCCTCTGATTTGGTGGTATAGCATTGACTTTGACATGCGGTGAGGCTGGTTGCAAAGGTCAGGCCCAGTCAAACCATCAAGTAGTGTCACACTAATGACTTTCCCCCCGAGGGTGTCATGAATCTGTCTGCTGTTGACCGGCGCTGCCTCATTCCATGTGTGTGAAACGCTGCGGCCTCTGTTGGTATTTATTTGTTATGATTTGTGGTGAGGGACCGTTGGATTAAGAGCGTAGCAAAAGTGTGAAGCAATTGTCAACACGTTTCCTTATTTACATTTGTTGATGCTGAATAGCAGCCGCTGATGAACTGTCCACACGTCCATAAGATACAGATCTGTCTATTCTTGCCAGATGAATAGCATCCATAAAAGTATCGTTCAGAGCAGGACCTGGGGCCAGTGGGACCTAACTGGAGCTCATTCTTCTGTTCAACAGGTCAACGGGGGCAGCAAGGCGCATCAGGCAGACATGCAACCTGGCGACATCATCTTGGAGATCAACGGGGAAAACACTGGCGACATGCTGAACGTGGAGGCCCAGAACAAGATCAAGAACTCCAAGACTCAGCTGCAGCTGGTGGTGGAGAGGTACGCTGCCGTGCAGATCTGCTATGGAAAGAAATGCTCCTGCTCCCATGACTTAGAGTTTGTGTCGAGCATATGTATACTTTGGATTTATAAACATAAATGCATACAAGGGGTGTAATGGTTAGAGGGTTGCCAAGGTGACAACATTTCTCCACCTAATTAGCTCATGACAACGCGTAAAATCTGTAGAGCGCTGTTTTGATTTACAGGTAATGCAAACCGACCATTTCCTGCTGCTGCAGGTTCACATTAAAGCAGAGCAAGTCATTTTTGGCGGGTTTTTTTTCACAGCAAGTCAGTTTAAAATAAGTCAGGGAGAAATGGAACAGGGAGCAGCTGTTAGATGAAGAGCTTCCCAGTGAGGTAACCAGCTTCTTTTCCCTCATCAACGTTATCAGGTCTCCTATTAGCACTGGGTTTAAATCCTTTTTCACTTTGACAACTTGGGGAAGGGAATCGCAGAGTAACTCATGATACGATATGATTCACCTGTTGTTGCCCGCGATAATGATGCAAGGATTCTGCAATAATCGATATATTGCATACATACACGATATCTGTCGAACTAAAGAATACAAAATAACCCTAAAAAGGCAAAGTGCATTGTGGATTTACTCACTGCGTTGTGGTGTCAGCTTCACAGATTTTGGGACTGAGATGGAACAAAGTACAAAAAGAGTCTTAGCGTAGTGCTTCTTTATCACACAAACTGACTGCAGCTTGTCCATGTTGGCGTGTGCCGTCATTCCAATGTGCCAAATGTTTTGATAAAAATATTGATAATAGTATCTCGGGCTCAGTGCCCCCTCGAATCAAACCACTGCCACTGCTGCGCCACAACTTCATCTCTTCTACTTTCACTTCTAACCTGACTCACATTGACGTCTTAGAAAACTCCAGCTAACTGATGTTTACCATATGTCCCAACCCTAAAAGGACAAAGACATTTTTTAAATACCCCTCGATTCTGGCCCAACTTCACCTACTTCCACATTTCATGGAGAAGTCTAAAGAGCTCCGGTAACACTTGCAGTATATAGAATAACTTTATTATTAGACCGATGTTTTTCAGCTCGTGACCGTCAGAGTCATCAAAATATACTTTCCCCCTCAAATTGGACTCCTTTCTCTTCTAAAAATGTGTTTTGTTGGACTGTTGGACCCGGTTCTCACTCTGTGACGGCCTGCTGTAAACAGCAGCCCGGTTCTGTTGAATGACTGACTCTAAATGGTGCATTCAGGGCTGCTCATTTGGGGCTTCCATTTCGACCGACACTTTTTATTGCACAAGACCGGTTTTAAAAGAAGTGTTTATTTATTTTTGTTTGCTTAGTAACGAAGGTATGAACCAAACTGAGGCTCAAAAAATGAAGTCTGAACAATACAGTGCCGTGCAGCCTTCTTCTGCATAGTTCCCCATATGCACATCTTTAATGTCCCTAATTCTCTGTGTTCGTGCCAAGACCACAATCGCTCCAGTTCCCATCTCCCTTTACACTGTTTTCAACTTTATCATGCAAGCACTGTACAAACAAAACAAGTGATTGTAATCAGGGGAAATGCCAGCATGTATGAGAGCCACACAGTTCCCTTCCCTGGTCCTTCTTAATAAACATTGTTTTGAGATTTGTCAGGACCATGTTGGATGACGGGGAGTTGGCTGCTTAAATGGTTTTCCTCTGAGCCAGGACTGCTCTTGGCTGGCATTTTGATTAAAAGGTCCTCCCTAAATCCTCATTTCTTGTCACTGTTGCCCCTCGTCACTCTCTTTCTTAATCGTTCTCTCTTATTGCACCCAGACGTGCGCGCACACACACACACAGTCTCACACTCGTGTATTTTCCCATACTTCCTCCCTGGATGTCTTGCGTCCATGTGAGTGAATTTTTTCCTGCTGACCTCATGTCTCCCGCCAGGCCAGAAACAACAGCATAACCCCTTGCTTGCCCAGAACAATGCCACTGTGTACTTCTGCCATGCCTTTAATCCCATTCTGTTATCTGTCAGCAGTTTTCAGCCCCAACACTTTAATGCACCTCACAGGCTCCTGCCTCCTGTCTCGTCAAGCAACAAATCTGGATTACTTTTAGATTTTCCCGTAAGAGGTTTGTAATTGAGTAGCACAAATCTGTAATTTTTAATTTGTTCTTCGCTTTGTTGAGTTGAGAGCGTCCCCTTTTTTTCCAGCTAGACATCTGGTTGCCAGTTTATTCACATGAAACCAGCAGTGATGTGGGTACTGGCTGTCATCACACAGCTGGTGAAGAAGCTGGCAGCAGCCATTCTGCATAGAAGAGTTTTCTTTTAGGCGTGTCTGCTGTATACAGACGCAGTGGTTTGTTGTTGCTGCATCCAGGGTGCTCATCCCAGACTTTGCTAACTGGGTTATTTTTAAATGACAAAGCCACCACACCATCACTGTCTTGTCATTGACCCTTCAAGCTTTTTAGTCGGGCTTGTTTACGGCTTCTTGTTTGGACCTCATTGTTCATTGATGTTTCGCGGATGATGTCACGATGATTAAAGCATTTGTCCTTCTGTGATCCTGTAGCTCTCTACTGGACTCATGGGTATAGCTTTACCTCACAGTCGAACTGGAACAGTAGATTAGAGTTTCCTCTTTGATACTGAGACACTGTGATATGCATGCAGCATCCAGCATACGTCATTATCTCATTTGATCATGACAAATTCAAAATGCACTGACAGTGCTGTTGCTACAGTGACAAACACAAACTTGACTGCATTTCTTTGACTTTCGCTTAAGCGGTATAGCAGCCGCGCTAGCTATCAAACCTACATGGGAGAATAATAGAAGGTCAGTTTGTTTCATATATTGCCCAAAATGACAAAAACACATTTCAAATAAAAAAATAAATGAAAAGAGGACCAAAAAGCTGTGAGGTATCAAAACTTGGCCTTACATTTCTGGACACATTCGTAGTTTTAACTTTTTCTTTGCTCAGAGAGTTGCTGATGAAGTGTTTTATGAGTGCTTATGTAGATTTATGTTATTTTTAAAAAATGAAGTATTGAACAGAGGTATTATTTCGGCAGCATTACCAGAACCGGCCTATTACATAAGCACTAGTATCAAACATTTTCAAACATTCTATAAGGCAGTGGCTCGCTTTATGACCAGGTCAATTACCAATTGCAACTGTTTGCTGAGGGAAAATGTGTCACAACATACAGTAGTACACTAACATACACCCTTATGTTACTGCTATACATCTCAAACTTGAATGAGGCTGTAAATAGGACTTTTTCCAGTCACCACCTGTGAAATTCTGGTATTTCTTAGCGAACCTCAAGCATTTTGCCTCGTTTCCATCGTTCAACATCAAGTGGTTTAGAAACTGCTGCTCATCCTCTCAGACTACTACAAGACAGCCTTTATTGACACGGCTCGTGCTGATTGGAGCCTTCTGTTGTTTAAGTTCTGTATCTGTGATGAAGTTGCTTTCCAACGTCTCAGGGAACTTAGCTTGATGTATCGATCTTCAGATGGTTTGGTCACTTTGGGTCTGCCTGATGGTGCTTTGGATACAACTGATCCAGTTTCAATGTTCAGTGATCAATGCCCTGCCCCCTTAGAAACCTTTTAGTCCAGCCTCTCAGAATAATGTTTGACTTCTGACCACTTCATTTACTTTTTGAATCCTCACACATTCTGATTATTTCCAGGTTAACGTGACAACATTAAGAGACTTTTGGACTCCAGTGTACCACTGTACTGTAAAGTGTTGTGTTACAGAGACTCTCCGGATTGCAAATCATGTTTCCCAACCAAAAGAGATCGTGCTTAATTTGCACAGCCCCCCGCAAAAATCACATCATCATTTTATTTTTATTTTTTTGACAAAAATGAACATTCACACTAAAATCGTGGCTCGTATCACAACCGCAATATCTGTGAAAATAATCTAATCACAGCTTGACACAAAGTATGTGCCTATTTTGCTTGTTATGGGTTTGAATCCTCTTGAACTCTGCTCAGTGTTACTTTTTTTTAATATTGTAGCTCTGAGAATGGAGAGGTATTCTTACAATGCACACATTTGAGGAATCTGCCTCAGGCAGGTTAACTCCAGGTCCCCTCGATGACAGCTGTGAACAGCAAGTATCAGCAAACGGTTTCAGGTGCTGATTTATGCCAGTTTCACATCCCAGTGGTGTAAAGTCACAGTAAGCATTTTCACCAGAAGCACATTCTTCTGTTAAGGAGACTTTACCTGGAGGTTATAGACTAGACTAGACGCTGATCTGATCATTGACCTAAAGACGTCTCATTGTCTAAAGACCTTGACTTCCTCTGGTGTTCTCGTGTACATGGTAGGAAGTTTACAGCACATGAGCATGTTCCTAATTCATAGCAGTGAGTTTTTCAGGCCTGCCACATTAATATCTCTCCTACGGGAAGAAACATCTTATGGCAGCTGTATCAGCTTTCATCTTCTCACCATCTCTTTCTTGTAAACAATATTTGGAGCCCAGGCCACGAGAGGTGTGTTTCTGGGTGATTTACCACAGGCATCCAGGCCTTCCTGTGTGCCTCATTACCCCGGGCTCAACTGAAAGCCAGTCAGCCTCTAGTTCTGCAGCCAGGGGGGCACTGTGTGTTTGCATTGGCGCTTATGCTGCCCATATTTTCCCCTCCAAATTCAATGATGGAATTGCTTACAGACTGTGTTTTCTATTTAGGAAAGTCAAACAAAAGTGACTAGTTGGAAAGACGAGATCCATCGAGAGAATATTTTGAAAAGGGGGACAGAGTCTGCAGCACTGGTCTTCTGCAGCAATCGTGAAGATTCATGGAAACATAGCAGTGGACGCTCGCCAGGACGTTAGCAGGAGGGCAGTCCAAAAATGAAGTTTACTCAGATTTATGACCCTTAGAAAATGGATTATCTTTTCCTCACTCAGCATTTTCCTTCAACTTCCTGAACACATTACATACAGCACTCTGAGTACATCAGCTTGTCCAGAATGTAATTTAGACCTTTTTTGATTTCACATAAACTTCTATACTGCCAGGTTGTGGGGTTTTTTTCAGTTCAGCTATGATGATATGGGGTATAATCCTACATGCTACACAGATGGAGGCAAATTAAATTTTAAAAATTTAATTTGGATTCTGTCTTTTCTGTCTTTCAAGACCTGAACCTCCCAGCCCAGGACAGACCAACGGCATCAGCACCCCTGAGCAGCTCACTGGACGTTTCCAGGTCAGTGCTGCAGCTCTTGATTACCGGACTTACCAGAACTTTATTCTCCATGTCTTTATGATTGCGCATAAGTGCCTCTTAAATTTGGATAAAGCCTTGTTTTGGCTGCACCAGGGTATTACGCTTCATTTTTACTAATGCATCCATCACACATCTGTTTATCACATATCTGCTCGTTTCACTGTCCTCAAGATGGAAGCAATACAAGACGTTGTAATGATTTAGTGCTTGTTCCTGAGTTTAATGGAGATCATGAGTCCCAGAGCACCACCCACACTACATGGTGATACTGAAGACAAAATACATACTCCTGTTTTAGGATGCAGCGTTTCCTCCTCTGTGCTGACATTCTCACAGGTGTCCTTTTTTATGCTTCTCAATTAAGCCGTGCAAAAATGCAGTCGTAAAGATCAAGTTACGTTCAACACATGCTAATACAACAACATGTTTTGCAGGAGGCAGTAATAGTGAGTCGAGATGAGAATCAGAACTACAGCGAGTACACCATCTCCAGCCCTGCGTCGCTGTCGCCTGGACCTTATTCACCACATCCTCCCGCCAGCCCCAACGGGAAGAGGGAGATACTGACACCGACCATCAACAAGAGGTAGCTCACCTGAACATTTGGTGTTCAGACACGCAGATCACATCAGGTTTCTTCCATACCTGACAGAAAATCATTCAAATAAATTGGCTGCAATGCATATTTGATGGCATGTGGGGCCTTTGGCTGCGCCCAGTCAAACCAAGCTGCATTAATTTGCTTTACCATCGCCTGTTTGACCTCGCCGAGTTGAGCCTCGCCGTGCTCTCCATGAACCCTCTCCGAAGTACAAACCCCCTTCTCCCCCTCAAAAGTGTGTGTTGCAAAACGATACTCAACTCATGTCTGTGCAGGAAACCTGAGAGAAAAATTGTTTTAAAAGGCTTCCGACTGAATCTTTTTTCGTTTCCTGTCCATGTTTGTACTTTCAGACATCTGCTGTCTTTAAATGTCTCATGCCAAAGGTGGTTCTTGAGGCAGATGCAGCCCTCCTCCTTTTAATCTCAGTAAAATTGTGCTGTGTGAAGAAACTACTGTGGATTACAAAGTTTGGAATTTACCTAAAAAGTTGCAATAAAAATTTTAAACCATGAAACTTTGATATTAGCTTGCAACATTTGGAATTGCTGGTCCATGGATGTATAATGTATAACGAGGATGCAGTGGTGCCGCTCAGCCTTGCTTCTTATTCTGCCCAGTGGCCACACGTGGTACTGAAGTGAAAAATTCCCCACAGAACACACAGGTTATAAAAGACTAAACTTATTGACAGGAAACCTTCAAACAAGGACCAGTTATTCTGAAATTTTTATTTTTGTTTCTAGATATTCAAAACTTTCCTCAAGCCGAGAAAAGCAATTTAAAATCTGTGACGTCATCACAGGACTGAACAGGTGCCTTCGTTGGGTCTGGTATCCTGTTTAAAATCCTGTTTTTAAATAATACATCCATGTTTTGACCACTGAATACTGAAATCCTCAGCTAGCTTGTCCACTCTTGCATTGTTAATGTGCTTAGCATTGTTGTAACAAAAGCAAAGAGTTCAAACTGTTTGAAGTCACACACATGAGATTTGGTTACTTGTAATTTATAGTTTGGACCTGAAAGATTAGATTAAAAAGAAATTCTTTCAGCTCGAACAGGGTCTAAGATAAAGTCTAAGAGCTGGACATTTCAGACGGACAGTTGAGTCTTTTTCAGAAACCCGTCTATTCACCACTTAAATAGGCTTACATCTGGACAAAAGGTTGCAACAAGTGCTCTCTTGACTCCACAACAGGCCCAGAGTCAATAGGTATGGGAATAACAGACAGAAAGTGGAGCCATGGGATTGTACTGTAGTAACAAAGGATATGCACAGGATATCACATTCCACCGTTTGCATTCACTTAGACAAAAGGCAGAATGTGGAACGTTCACCAGCATCTCTCTGAGCAGAGCTGTTTGTTGACTCTCCTGGACAACTGTTAATGGGTCAAAGTTTAAAGTCTAGTTTTCACCCTCGTCTGGACTGATGAAGCTGCCCATCCCGCACAGACATGATTTGTCATCATATTAAATACAAAATTCTGGGACAATTATTTTGTTTTTCTATCATATTCACTGTAAATCAGTGTTTCAGTGGATAATATTGTCAGTAAAATTGTGTGGTACATAATGTCTCTTTTCAGGTGATTTTAGGAATTATGGTTCAACAACAGTGGCTCGCCGAAATAAACAAGTTAATTGGTAATCAAATTTGAATTTGTGCAGATCCCTGTGGGAAACATGCAGAACTGGAATATGTTTAAGCAAGTGCATGATTATGGGAATACAATCCTGTGTATATATGTAATTGTTATTTCTTAATATCAACATATATTGTGAATATACTGCATTTGAAAAATCAAATAATAGATAGAAAAATGTTCACGATGACCAAAATATCTGAACTGAACATGCAATAACAAGAACGTTTGTTTTTGACTCATCCAGCAAATACCTGACCAATCAAAATACTTAATCACAGTAATGCAAAAGTCATGAAAAAATATAATATTGCATTTAGTCTGTGCAGTTGGTTGATTTTATGAAATGGTCCAATATAGCCACAAAAGCCTAATGATGCATCCAGAGTTATTAAAGTACTCGACAACTTAACTTGTCTGTCTCTTGGTTTCTATCATCATATGCCCGTCCCAAAATCATACATACTATATGTATCATTGACCCTCTGTTGTCTCGATGTTACAGTGTCCAGCTGCGCTCATGGTCTCCAGAGGAGAAGAGCCACAGACTGTCCAGACCACTGTCACAGGTTGGTGGTTGTTGTTTCTTTAAACCTTTAAACCGGCCAAATCCTTTTTTCCTCCCTAAACCTTCTGAGATTTGCAGTGAAGCGTTGCCCAAGATTGACTGTTTACCCTGCTAAAGAAAAGCAGCTGAATTCCAACTATAAAGTGTCTTTAATTAGATATGGAAAATTGGTTCCTGGTGAGCATGAAATTACGGTTTCCTCCAAGAGGAGACATGGGAGAGGAGTTTGTTGTGTTCCTGTCTTTGCACTAGAGCTACGACTGGTCTAGCTGATCGAAAGAAAATAAATTGCAAATATTTTGCTAATTGATTAATAATTTTTTGTAATTTTTCAAGCAAAAATGTCTCCAACTTCTTGGATGTAAGGATTTACTGCTTTTCTCAGTCATTGTCACAAGAAAATGTGTCTTTGGGTTTTGGACAACAAAAGAAATCTAAAAATGTCACTTTGGCCTCTGGGAAATTGGATTTATGGATTTATTGCACACATGCAGGTTTGGGATCTATGAGTTTAATATACCGGACAAATACATGCAGCTGTTTAGAAAAATGTTTTTGTCCTCACAAAGCCAATCTGTCATTCATCTGTAGCTGCAGTTCACTTTGTCGGTACAGCTGGAGGTTTTTGTCCTCATGTGTGTATATTTATTTGGCTGCACTGTCCCAGACTGTAAGAATAACACTCCAAATCTCGGCCTTTCCTCTTGAATTGTTGCCCTCTGATGCCATAGAAGATGCCCTACAAAAGGTTTGAGGACTCCAGCATACTGTATGTGGAGTCAACAGTAAAGGCAGGATACACAGAGGAGGTTTGACATTTCTACAGCAGGGAGTGTATAAACTTCAAAGGTCAGTCTTTGAAAATATCTGACATTAAGCTGAGCAACAGTCCGAAGCTGTTTCATTCAGAGCCTGCTGTATAGGGAAAAAAATGATTACTTTCTGTCAAACAATGGCCTTAACCTTTGGTTGTCTGAATGGAGGCTCATTAGTCTCAGTAAGAGGTAAAATATGGGAGGCAAATAAAATACAGACAGGGGTTATCATGAGACTGCAGCTTAACTATGCTGTCCTTATCCACCAGTCCTGCATCAAAACCAAGAAGGGGGACTCCGGCGTCTGGAGAGACCTCAGTGAGTTAAAGAGAGAAATTGTTGTGGGAAAGTTCATCGTGAGCTATTTCAGCTATGCCTCCATGCTTCGTCTCAAGCGTGGGTCCCACTGAAGATAGAACATGTGAGCTGACAGAACAGGAAAAAACATACAAGACCTTTTGTAACGACACGAGGAATTCCAGCCATTTTTATCATTCTGGACATAATGTCAGATAAATATGCAGAGGTTTGAACTTCAAAACATTCAAGGGTTCCTTTTAAGAAGCCGCTGGATGAGAAGGTCCTTTTTTTTAAGGTTTCTCCTCGAGTTTGGGATTCTTTGTGTTGTTTACATGTTAAATGGGATTCAGATGTACTGTCACTCTCAGCGGTGTCCACTCTCTCAACATGGTGGCTTACGTCAGAGCAGTTTTCATCTGTTTCCCAGTGGGAGACAGATGAACCAGTCTAGCCGTGATGTAACTGGGCTCCAAGTGGCTCTTCTGAGGATGCTGTCATTACTTTTTCTGCAGATTATGACCAGTCTTTCTTGGAATAAAATGCTCATGTTAGTCATGACTGCTATGAAAGCTGATCCCAGCAAAATATAGTCTTTAGGAATCCAAAGACAAAAGTCTCCCTTAATAACTAATTTGATGTGACTGCAAAGCCGCATGGCATGTTGTCTCCATCCAAGTTGTTTTAGGGCAGGGAGTGTGTGCAGAGTGTCTGTGTGTGCAGACATGAATCAGCTCTCTGACTTGGCTCACTGTTGAGGCAGATTCAACTGACATGAGTGTGATATGTGATGTTCATTTAGAGGACGGACGCCTGAGGCCGGACCGAAGATGATAAAGTTGTCTTGTGTCAAGTCCTTCACACTTGGAAGTGAATTAGCTTGTCTGTGCTTTGGATCCCTTCGGCTAGAAAGTAATTGTAAATTAACCATTTCAGATTCCAATGGTGAGTGTTGTGAAGGCCATTTTACACATGAACATCACTTTACTTGTCACGAAGAAGACGACTCGGCCTCAGTTTGATCGACATGAGTGTTTACCAGACAGAATGGAAAGAGGAAGAGATGAGTTGCATCATGGGAAATTTAGGATGATGTGTTTTTGGAGACATTATGCTGCATTCCCCTGTACTCTGACTTCCAACATGGTTGAACAACCTTACAAGTCCGAAACAGGACAAGATGTTCGTATCATAAGAGTTCTGGTTTCAGTTTGTTGTCCGAGTATCGACCAATCATGTTCAAACCGGGTTTTTTTGCACGCAGGTAAGCAGTGCGTGAGTCCAAGATGCAATCTCAACACCCATTGGCAATTGTTTGACGATTCATTAGCTTTTTTTTATCCTCATTCATATGCAGATAAATTAAGCCTCAACTTCATTCTCACTTCTCAAGTTGCTAATCAGACAATAAACAATGACTGGCACGGGGAAGAGGAAGTCTCGTTCTGATTTCCATTATCCACCGGCTACAACGGAAGCACTACAGGATAGGCTTTTGTCTTCAGAGGCTAAAAAGTCATCAGATGCTTGTCGATTGGTTCCGATATCGCATCTGGCCACACATGCTCAATTAATCTTACTGATACGACATGTTATTGTATTATTCCTCACTGCAGGCATTGTAAGCCGTTGTTAAGTACAGATGCTGATGTTTTCAGCATCAATCCCAAACCACATTCAGCAACCCACTGTGGAGTTATAGTGAGGCTGCGGCCAGCAAACCATGGCGGAGCACACTTCCGTATTGGCCTACCAAAAAACACATTAGGAGCTGTGTTGTGGCCGAGAGCTCCATCAGTGAGCTCTGAGGAATGAACGCGCTCATGTCACAGCTGTCCGTCCGGGACGCCCTCACATGTTTGTGGTATTTATGGAGTCGCTTGTTCTCCCGTTCTCCTGACCATTTTTAAATTCGCCCTGTTCTCTCATTTTTCCAATGTTGGAATCTGCATCGTTGTGTATCCTTTGGGAGTCGTTACATTCCTTCTATCTCCTGCTGCTCCAATATCAACGTTTGCCTTTTTTGGCTTTTTTAACTGTTGGTTCAGTATGTTTGAATTAATATCAAACTGTATGTTTTCAGAAGACTGCAATTTGAGATGTGTAATCACTGCCTCGTCCACCCTGTTTTACTTTTTAAACCTGTTTTGGACTGTTTTCTCTGCCTTCTGTGCCTGACAGCCTGAGTGTTTACCATCATCCAGCCTATTGGATGAGAGTTTGGGGTTTTGGCTGACCCCTTCCTCCGAGGGATGTCTACCCTGGTTTTAAAGCGGTGACGAGCCTCCTGCCGCAGCGCTGTGATTAGTGAGTGGAGTTCTTTCAGAGCGCTCGGTGGGGAAATGGCTGGGAAGAGGCCTGCCATGGGCACTCTGTGCATTATGCAGCTCGGGCTGGCAGGAACACAGCAGCCCAGTGAGCGCTGAGATGTGGAGCCTCCATGACAAGGGCCTCTGTCCTGCCTGAGAAGTGCAGAGTGCTGCTGTATCAGGTGATCAGCCTCTCTGAAAAGCTCCTAAAAGGCTTTTCCACCCCTGTTTTTGCTCCCTGAGTGTGGAGAGTGGGATGCGCAACAGGATCCCCCATTTTCCAGGGTGTTGGATGTCCTGAGAAAAAGCCTGTGTACAATAGTGGCTGTGATGGCAGAGGCTGTGGAAGGCTGGTGCTGCTTTTTCCCCTCGCGTCACAAGGCCTGTCGTTGTGTGATGGGAGCTGGAAGAGACGGGGGTCGGGGTGGAGCGGCGTGGACACCAGGGAGCCTGCTGACATTCCCAAACTGTACTTAAGCCATCACACCACTGTGCTCAGCCCAGAGGCTGCTCCAACACAGCAATGTCCTTTGTGCCTC
This sequence comes from Pagrus pagrus, assembly GCF_965226575.1. NCBI lineage: Eukaryota > Metazoa > Chordata > Actinopteri > Spariformes > Sparidae > Pagrus > Pagrus pagrus. The sequence goes on along the minus strand of NC_140192.1, from coordinate 25,215,059 downwards.
ATCATGAGTCCAAATTGCCTGCACATGAATTATAACATGCAAAGATTAGAAGCATTAGACAATGCACTTCCTGGCTTTGACTTACAAAAGACATCTTCATCGACCAGTGTTGACCTTTTCTGCACATTTCTTTCGTTGCTTTGCATGCTTCTTGCTTATAGGACTTCTCTTTGTTTTTGTTGCGGTTACTGCATCTAAACTTGACTGCAAAACAATTTTCCCTCGGTTCAAGAATGTCTACGTTGACCTTTTAGATTTCCCATACCGCAAACATTTGGCCATGTGCATGAATGTTGTTCAGGAAGTCGATCCAGTACATCTCGATCAAGCTCTAAAGGGTCGTGTGTTGAATAAGGAACGTGACCTTTTTAATCAGTAGTCCTGTTGCAGGAAGCATTCCTAATGGTATCAACCCACCAACTTACCCTGACCTCCGACCTTCATTAGAGGAAAGACGAATGCAAAGAAAGCTGCATACCTTTAAAATGCATTGCTTTAGACATTTAAAAACTCCTGAGTGAAGTGAGTAAAGCTGTTTCTGTATTAGGTGTAACTTTGTACCCTGCAGTTTTGTTTTGTCTCGCCATGATGCGACTGGCTGTGTTCACTGACTTCAATATCTTTTAATGACGGCTCACCACCATGACAAAAGGAGCGAAGGCATCCTGGATTCCTTGAAGTCAGGCATGAGATTATATCTGAACTGGCCGGCCACCGTCATGATTCAGAGCATCTGTTTATATCATCAAGAAATGACCACAACAGGATCTCTGTTGCGATGCACAGGGCCAAAACCAAACTGCTTTGACCCATCACTGGGCCATTAGGACCAGGCTCCGTGTCTGGGTTTGCAGTTGCTGCACTTTGAGGTTCCTGAGGGTTGCCTTAGTGGGCTGCAGGATCCTGTGCTGGGATAGGGTGGTTGCTTTATAAATATATCCCTCCTAGCGTAGGATGGCCAGCTCCTGCAGGGTGACACTCAGTGCAGACCAAACCTTTCCTCTTTATGCTATATTGGGTGGAGTGGCCTTGGCTGCATGACATGTGTCAGTAAGCTCTTTATCCAGAGAGGGCAGGGTAAGTCTATCCATACATCCTCTATTCCATACATCTCCACCGTTCTCCTCAGAGCAGCCCGGCCTGCGCGCCAGTGGCTGGCTTTGTCCTGCACTATTCTGGAGGTTGTGGTGGACTGGAGTGCAAAGCTGCGGTCAGCGCTTTGAGCCAGAACTGGTGACTTGGCATGCAGGAATAGAACTAAGTTTTTGTTTTTTAAATGGGACCAGAATGTAAAACTTTATATTGCACGCACTGCTGGTTGAAGACTGCGGTTATTACTAAGACTTTACTTTCAGAGAGTTGTCGAGGTAAATGCACCTCACCTGTAGCTGCTTCTCCTCCAGCACTAAATGTAGACATGCATAACTTTTCCTTGACGATGATGGCTTGGAATGATGTGCTATTTCAGGGCTGACATGAGCGGGGCTGTTGTTTGGATTGGCAGGTCGGCGCTTCGCTAAGCCAAGCTAGTGTCAGGGGAGCGAGCTGGCTGTGGCCACGGTGGAGGGATGTTTTCTTCTCTGCACAGTGAGCTCTGTGACTGGACAGTGTGAGGTCTTTTCACGTGGACTCGTCGCCGTTAAGCTCGGGGTCCATTGTGGCCCCAGCGCGGGCAGCATGCCTCTCCTCATCCCCGCTGATTGATCAGCACGCGTGTTTTTCTTTCCCCCGCAGTGGAAAAGCAAACTGGGGCACTTTTGATTCCCCGTGCTTTCCAAGCCCCCGGGCGCACTCATGGGGACACTCGGCCCTGCGAGTTTTATGGGGAAATGTTGGCCGGGAGAGATGGGCCTTTTTACTAGTTGCTGCTGTTTACGAAGGTGGTTGAGCGGTATGTCAACATTCCAAAAGTTGTTGTCAAGGGAACGACGTGTATAACTGCCCCTCAGTGTATCCGCGCCAACAAAAACAGACATGTCAGCATATATTCCCCTAGTTTTACACAGGACAACACCTTGGTTTGAGGGTAATGGTTACTATGGCTGCATTTGTTGGTCATAAATCATAATTGTTAAGCTTGTAAAATGGCATCAGCAGTTAACACCGAAGAATAATTCTGCTACACTGAGACACCATAAAGGCATGTCTTGCTGACACTTTGGATTTATGTTTTAGCCATTCATGGAAATTCCTGTAGAAATATGAGCATTGGGCTACACTCCATCATGTTGTATTGCATTATAAGTCATAGTATTATGTTATACAGTAGAGTTACTGTATCTCTGTGTGAAACCAGAGAGAGAGAGACGTAGCAGACTGTTTCTAATTACTGCTGTCACCATTAACCATTAGAGCTCTGACTGTCACCTTGTTATAGAGGGGTTTTACTGATGAGCTGTGAAAAGTGGCACCACATCGAGACCTCCCAACTCAGTGACATTTTTGAGTCGAAAGTCAGCTTCTTTCGATTGTTACTGCGCTTTATTTGATGCATATGAAAGGAGGCATCCAGGCGACCGTAAATTAAGTATCATGAAGTCCAGCGAGTTTAGTCCAACCATAATGAACTCCAGATGTCTAATGGGCTTGATATGCTGCTGCAGTCGGAGCCTTGTGGGGAATTTAATAGGGATGAAAAATGTGTTGCTTGTAGCACCCTTCGAGGATAAATAAACGCTCAGACTCGGTACTCATTCCTCATTGTGTCTCTGACTTTTTGGTGGCAGTGTGGGTGAGCGAGTGCCTCCCTCGGACCACCTACACTTTGATCACATGAAACGGCTTTGGCTTGTCTCAGGGGTCTCAAAGCATTTACTGTGCCATTACAGTTCACACACAATCGGGTTCATCCACATTCATCATGAACATTACAGGACAGAAATTGTTTTGCTAAAAAATTCTTCTTGCATCTACTTGTAAACAGTTCAGTGTATCATTAATGTGTCTTTTTGAGCTGATATTGAGTTGAGATTAAGAAAAATAAATTCTCACAGGCAGAAAACAAAAAAAAAGAGTACATTCAGCTCTGTTTTATCTGACAGTGGCGACAGCGTACAGAGGAATTACTGTCTACTGACTGTCGTCCTGTTGTCTTCATCCCTCTGCTGTTCGTTCGGCCTCTAATCTTATCCATATGGTTTATATCAGAGGCAGTTTGATGGTGTGTGGCCGCGGTGAGCGACTGGAGAGAGGGGGAGGTACAGTATTAGCACTGGCATCACGGAGATCTGTCTCTTTTATTCCATGTTATTGAACGCTGCACGAGGATTTTTATGTAGAAAGAATTATAGAGGATTGAGAAGATTGAGCTCGACTTTAAAAGCTTTCTTCATGTAGTGACTTGGTACTGTATGTGAAGAGTTTTACATTCCTTTCATGATAAAGGTTGAATGACACATGCCCTGAGGTCTATTGTTTGTACTGTATATATTAAAGGAGCGATTTGTAAGATATGGCAGATATAAAAAATTTTAGTTTAAAACATTAAAAAAATGAAGTGGAATGAGTGTGAAGAAGCAAAGAGCCAAAGACCTTTATGTACTGTGTTGCATAGATGTCCACTGAAGCTACATCTTATGTACACGTAGCTTTAATTTCTGAGGATGTGCACAGTTGACGCTTCAGACGGATTTAGGATACACGAGCCAGCCCTCGTCTTACTAAAGTAAGACAAGTTTAACTGCCTTGATAATTTTTCATTCAAACCCGACATGAACAAAATAAAACTCACCAACACAGTTCCTGGTCTGTCTTTCCACCATCACCTCTGGTTAGGTTGAAAAATAATCTTTTATTCAGAGTAAGATGTGAAAATATTCCATCCCTCTCTCTTATCTGCCACTTCACAGCTCTGTGTCTTCTCGCCCTCAGCGTCATATTCCTGATCAGGGCCACTGTAAATCACCTCCATCCCTTGTCTTCAGACTGGCATCTGTTGGTCTCGAGGGCTGTGTTCAGTCGCAGGGTGGTGTCCAGCCATGTTAACAGACCACAGTCAGCTGATGGGGCCGCTTACCTCCACAGCTAACTGAGTTAGACTTTCTCATGGCAGCTAGTCACTACAGCCAAAGATAGCTACACAAGTAACACTGTTAAATGTTGGACTTGAAAATTCATATGGAGCTGTAGTCAGTTTTCACCCATTAGCGACATGAACGAGTCATATTATTCCGATCAGACCTTCCATAAAGAAGCTGCAGCGGGATATGAGGCAATAATAAAGGTCAAGAATGTTAATGAGATGGATTTTGATATAAACCGACGTCCCGTGTTCAGGCGCACATTGTGTTTTATTTGTTACAGAGTGTGCACGCAGCAATGCACCATTGCTCAGACATAATTACAAGGCAGGGTCCATCAGTGACAGTGGATAACGAGTAGGTTACCATCAGCCTCAGGTCTTTGCTCAGGACCTCCACCAATGCACACTGCTGGATAGGAAACAGTGTACACAGCTCTGATTATTACCCAGCCCAGGATGTCTGCTAGTGTCCCCCCCACCTCATTGTAGTTCAGCAGTCATGTCTGTGGTGGAGACAGTGAATGAGCAGTTATAGCACTTTCTTACAGCAGCACCAAGATTCCCAAAATAAGAACTCCCCTCGGCATCGCTGCTGTGTGCTGCTGGTCCATGCCCTGTAATTGAAGCTGCAGGGTGGTAATGATGATGATGCAGAGTGGCTTGCTTGGAGCCAGACTGAAGGCTCCTCCACTGGCACTGTCCCCAACGTCTCCCATGGGTCTTGATCTGAAACAGCTGCCCTCACTTCAGCTCACCATTTCCTGTTTGTTTGTGTCATGAAGTGGCCAATCATAGGCCAGAGGCTTGTTTTCATTTTAAAACGGCTCTTTTGCATTTTTGACAGTTTTTTTTCCCTCCCGTAACGTGCCTTTTCTTGAACATAAGCCAGTCACACTCAATAACTTCAATCAAAGCATGACATTTATGTTCAGTCATCCAAAGACGCTCTTTAGAGCAGCAAAGGACATAAAGACATTAAAACAAACAACAGATTATTCCAGATTTTAGAAGCTGGTATCCCAAATGGTTTTAAATCAATAAATCACTGTTAATAACTGTTGAGTAGACAGATAGAAATTAAACAGTAAACATAGAAATAAGCACAATTGATCGATTTTGACTGTGAGAAATTAGGTTGGCTATGGTTTGTCAGGTCAGCTCACACATTTCGTGCTGAGATAGTCTCCCGCCCCCTCCCCTCTGCCAGGGATAAAAGCGGGTAGAGAAAATGGATGGGTGGATGGATGATTCAAATAAACAGCAGACAACTAGTCTGCCATCTTTGCTGCAGATGTCTTGCTGCCGCAGAGGGGACACATCCTGCAGAAAGTTATAGATTTCAACATCAAAACTTGTAAAACTTGGTTTCAAGTGTTACTAAATTAGTTCAGAATATCATATCCATTCATAATACTTTTTTTTGTTTTTTTTTTGGTCGTTTTTCATGAGTTGTGCTTAAACAAAATGTGCTTATAAAAAATAACCTGCACCAAGAAATGTTAACTGAAAAATGAGGTTAAATACATTATGATGCGCCAGTATGCAGTTTTTCATAACATCTACTGACTTCATATAATGCCCTCATTACATTGCCCCAAATCTCCTATGTTAAAGAAAAAAATATCTCCCATGTTTCCCCACCACTTTTCAACACAACGTGATGCCCTTCATTTTTGCACAGAAGTGGGTGATCTTACCTTTTTCCAACTGAGCCCTGCCCACTTCAAACTGTAGAAAAAACACAGCCAAAAAATGTGAAATATGCAAAAATGTTCAAATTTTGGCAGAAAATAGTGTGTTTGTGTAGGACAAAAATAGGTTTTCTGGCCCTTTTTAAAAAATGAGGGTTGTGTTTCAGTGTATTGAATGTACTCATGAACTCACACCGGTTAGAGATGTTATTGTATATGCAGGTCAAGACCAGTACAGCAGACTTGACTTGGCCTAATGATTCTGGGTATGTTGACTGTGAGCTCTGATTAAAGTTTAATGCAGCTTTAATCAGAGCTTCCTCCTCTCTCCAGCCACAGGAACCAGGAAGACTTGGCTGATTTTCGTCAGTGGTCTCTCTGAACTGCGCTCCCATCCGAGACAAAATAACAGGCTTCCCTCAGCTCGCCTGTGCCCCTCCCTAAAGTTTGTTGGTGCATGAGACATTGGGGCATTGTTGGCACTTCCATGGCGAGGTTTACCAAACGCATTGTAGGCCTGAGATCAGCCGTGTGTAATGGTGTGATGGCTAACAATGCAGCAGTGAGGATTTTGGGGGAGCCCAGCTTACGGCCGCTGCCAGCCGTGCCATGGTTACTGCTATAAAAGGCTGGCATCGGAGACTGTAGAATAGATGATTGTTGTGGGAGAACCGCTCTGGTGGTGCAGACAAAGTTTTTTTGAACTTTCTAAGGTCAAACTCAATCACAGCTGCATACTCGCTGTCACAGAGGAGCGCTTGTTTTTTTTCTCTCTCTCCCTCTTCCTTTTGTTTTTCTTTACTTCATTGCATTCCTCTTGAGTCTCATAGATCAGAGTTGTGATTTTACCCGTAATTCTTCTGCTGCTGGAGAGCATGAAGATCCACATTCAGTAGCCAGACGCTTATATAACATAGGCTTGGTTTGCATTAGTATGGATTCATATACACATACTGTGTGGCTTCACTAGGTTTTCCTGAAAGAATCCCTAAAGCATGTATGTCTATCAGGTATATGCCCTTGAGATTGGTTCACAGCAGGAGAGGACATGGATGTCTCTATCCTTGTGGTCTGATGATATGGAATATGTGATGTTATGCCTGCAGTTATTATGCTGGGTTTATCCTGGGAGGAATCGCAGGGAGATGTCCCGTTGATCGTTTCTGGTAAAGGCTTCCTGGCACGCACCGCTAATCTGCCCACTCGCTGAGGAAAAAGAAGAGGAAAATTGGACTCAATTGAGAACAGAGACATTGTTCAAAGAGTTGCTGAATTGGAAGCGGGTGCTGCTGGCACTGGACACACAAATCTTTGACTCCATCGGTGCCACTGTGTCAGCTTCGAGCTCCAGCATCAGCTCCAGCTTGAGTCACAGACGTGTACCAGTTCAAAGGGCCGGGTAGAGACATTTCTGCGTTGGATGGAGGCTGCGTGACACTGATGCCAGCTGGAGACAGTTGAGGGAGAAAAACCCATGAGCTTTATTGTGAAAGCTCTAGTCTTGAGACTTTTGAGTTGTCTGAGGGCTATTTGATTCATAACTGTTCCTGGACTGTGCACAGACCCGAAATAAAGTAATAGCTTTGTTTCCCTGGTAAATTGGAAGTTGTGAAACTGTTTGGAGACAAATTTTTAAAAACAATGCTATTTTATTGGTTTGCTTTTTGCAGCAGAGTTTAAGTAGCCTTTCTGTTATCATCAGTAAGTGGCAGGGCTGTAAAGTTTAGGACTGCACAATATGGAACTTTTTCAGGTAATACGATAACTGATAATTGGCTGCTTCTCATGGCCAATATCAATAAGTCAACTGATATTAGTTTTTATTTAAAAAATGTAAGATTTAATATTGAATGTCTTCTTCTTCTTCTCCTTCTTCTTCTTAAACTCTCCCAACCAATACAAATTCTCCATTATTGGGGTGATAATTTACCAGGCCGATATTTATCGTCCATCACTGTTAAAATTAATGAAAATATTATGGAAATCGCAATACAGCAATATTGCAATTTCCAAAACACAGATGCTGCAGTTTTTTGATAAAGGTTGTCATTTGTGTGACAAAACAGCATCATAATGAAGTTCTGTAGTGCTGCACAGATGTCCTGGCCTACAAATGTTGCTCTGCAGATGGAAGGAAACGTGTGTTTGTTGCAGACCCTAACAAATGTCATACCATCACAATATAGCAATACTGACAGTAGTTTTGTCAGTGAAAATTTAAATTGCAATGCAAAAATGACCATTCCCACTTATCATATCACAATTGCAAAATCTGTCAAAATAATCTCAATATATATTTTTTGTCATATCGTGCAGCTCCAGTAAGTGGTCAGTATCCCAGGTGGTGAGAAGCCAGACAGGGTTGTGGTTAAAAACAATTACTTTGTTGGGATTCCTGACAGTAAAAATGTCTGCTTTGAGTTATGTGCTGTGCAGACTTGGTCCAGGTGTGCAGAGTGTTTAGTGTGAACATGTGCCTGAGGTCACTTTCATTAGTGGCTCACTCCTGCTCTCTCATGACCTAATTAAACTTGAATAAATCAACCTTTGCCCATAATGTTGTGACTGTGTGCTGCTGCCTTTGGTTTCTGCAATAAAAAGTGGCATTAGCACATCAGCTGAGACCTTCAGTTTATGAGCTTCTTGTGTACAGAAGGTGTGCAGCGCCCTCTTCTGTCGAAAGCCAAATACTCTCTTAAGACTTTGCTCACAGTTTCCTTCCATAATAACAGTGTTACTTGTACAGTAAGTGTTCAGTTTGAGGTTCTCCGCCTGGAATGTTTTCTCTCATTTCATGACGAGGGACACTGTTTATACCAACTATGAATCATTTTGCCCTGCATCTGGAAGCTATTGAAGTACATTCTGCCTCTGTGTTTCCTATCAGACCAACAGTTGAGTCAGTGCCAAACATCTGTTGCCAGACAGTCCGTCATCTATCAGCTGAGGGGCTGAAGTGCAGCACGTATATAAATAGTAATCAAGATAAGAAATGTTGATGTGGGTCGCTGCGATTGTTGAGACTGATCGGGCCGCAGGAGAGGAATGTTGGGCGTGACTCATGCAGAAGAAACTTAATGTGAGAGCACAGGGCAGCAAATTCAATCAAAGGGTGACTAAGTGTATTGTATATTAAGTTCTCAAAACTGAAACTCGCGTTCTGTATGTGGTGTTTCCCCATGTGGATCTCATTCAAGCTTCTGATAAATCTCTCCTGTGTTGATCTTGACTGGATATATCTTACATGAAGGTGTGTCAGACCGTGTTTTATTCCAGGTTGTCATACAGTAGTCTCCTCAGATTTAGAGCTTCCTGAAACAAGGACGCTACATTTGTTCAGCGCCAATACACTGCTTATCCAAGATTATTTTCCTGCCTCTGCATAGCTCTCTCTGTGACTCTTTTTCAGGAACATTACATCATGATCTAAGCACTTGCGCCCTGTCTCAATAGATTCATTAACTCTAAAGCTGCAAAGTTGGTTTGAGCTGCAGCAGGAAGTGAGACTTTCATGATTAATCACTTTTTTTCTTTTGTTGTCGCCTCCTCTTCCTCTACAGGAGTTCTCCCCTACAGACTACAGAAGTAACTCTGTGTCCAGCAGAACCCCGACACCACCGGGACGCTACTCACCTCATAGCCCCATTGATCGGGACGTACCCATGTCCCCTCGCCGCAGGTAAAGGCCACGCGCGATCAATGCAAACATTTTGTATATTAATACCTATGCATACACACATATAATCTTTTATTTGCCCAATTTATTGTGATGAAACATGAAGTATAAATACGATACAATCCTAGAAAATCTAATCAGACATACAGTAGCTCTTCTGAATCATTGCTTTTACTGCATCTATTGGAGAAGTGGAAAAAAAGACGTGCTGTACTTATTTATACTTTTGAATATGAACAATCCAAGGTTTTTACAGTGCACAAGACACACCGCACTCACAACTGAATACATATTTCATGCCATTTTAATTTTATGACTTCATGAGTGTAAAATGGTAAGTTTTGGAAAGTTTTTACATGAAAGTGTCATTTTATATTCCAGTCTAAACAGCCAATAAAAGCGGTTCCTCCTCAGAGTTTGAAGTGTAAAGTACAGCCTGAAGCTTCCACATGTGAACAGCAGCAGGATGGTTTCATGTACAGGCAGTCATACAGCGCCATCTATAGGCCAGTAGGGGTGACACCCACAGATTCAGGCCTTAAAAGTCAACATTACCTGGTTGTGAAACGCTCATAGTCTTTTCATACTGGCTAGAAAAACTACAATAGAATCTTTCAGTATAACACTGACAGTAATAACTACCTTAAAAAATACCCTAAAAAATTTAAAACCCAACCGTTTTTTGGGGGCTGTGACAGATAATGTTTGAGATTTTGTTTAATTGTAAAGTATTATTATTTATATATATATTTATGAATATTTAATGGAAGTGTAATCTTGACAAAATGGTATCTACTTACCACGTCAGTATTGCTGAATCAGCTCTGACACTCTAATCAAAACTTTTTACTGCAGGCTTTTTGGATATTGTGTAGGATTAAATGAGGATAATTTGTGTGGGCAGCCAGTTTCTGCTTGCAAAATGTCTTTTTATATCTGTAATTATTATTTCCTCTTGACGTCAACTGATTTTGGATTTTTAAAGGCTGCTATAAAAACAAAAGCTTGGGCAAGAAAAAGCCAGTAGCTTATTAATCACCCTTTACTCACAATAATAAAAATCTGTGAGAAATAAGCAATCTTTGATTTTATTAGAAACTGATGCTGTTGAACTGAACACCCAAGTCAATAAATATCTAAATAAATAAATAAATCTGGGCCTCTGAACTCAAAGTAACCGTACAAAATCTAGATGGAATATTTTATTGTACTTTTTGAGGTATTATTTTCCCTCAAAGTCAGTAATTTAAGTCGAGAAGCTGGATATAATAATGGAGAAAACTATCAGAGTTCCCCTTATAGAGCAGAGTTCCCCTTATACCCCAAAAGTTTGTCAAATGTCCTATCGGTGCTAAATCGGTCAACCTGTAGTTTCCTCCTTTCAAAAGTCTGTGAAAGTTCCTCTCAAATCTGAGAAGTCTGTCGAAGCAGTACTTTCATTTAGTGTCAGTCAGTTTGTGAATTCACTGCAGTGCTGCAGCTGACTCTGTTCTCAGAGCAGTTTGCAGCTGCACGACAGCTACAGATGAATTTTCAGCCTTTGGGAAACACTATATTGTGTCCACCACCTGCACTGCAGTTTGCTTTCCCTGTTTCGCCCCCTCTGATGAGGTGATGTAGCTGTAATTCGACTCAGTTTGTGGCGTGCAGGTGCTGCCCTCTGAGCATTTTTTGTAGGCACGTAAGACCGTCCAATGTTTTCTGTCCCTGCAGAAATGAAAATCTTCTTTTGAGTCGCTCACATAATCCTTTGTGTCCACTCTCTCGGCTGGTGCGCCTGGTGCGAGTGTTTTCACAGTGCAGGACGGTTGACTTTGGCCCCAGTTCCCCCCTGCGTAACCACGGCCAGTGATATGACGTGTCGGCAACTCCACTCCTATACAAACACCCCATATTCCCAAAAAAGTCAGATTGTACTTCTCCCCCTGATTGGCCCCCAGCCTGGAGCCCCCAGCCTGCACACCAAGCCTCTCCCTGCTCCTCCCCAACCAATCACAGACTCTGTGACACCCATTTACCCTCCCCTTCGTGTCGCATGGCCAATGAGTTTGAGGCCAGAGGCACACCTTTCAGTCAGACTCTTGTTTTTCTGTCTCGTCTGGTTTAGATAGAGGTGTGCGTTCGGCATCTGCGAGCGTGTGCTAATATTGTTTTTTCTCTCACGCATGTTCTGAGCCTCTACAGCAGTGTTGGCAGTACAGGGACAGTTACTGGAAACAATAGCTGAGCTTCTTTTTCTTTGTTCCATCTTTCTTTCTTTCTGAGGTGAGTCATGTCATTTGGACTTTTGTCATTTGGATTTCTTTTTGTCAGTGTTGAGTCCTGCAAGTGAGCCGATTTGAGTAATATGGATGGAATTCAGCCTTGTGATCTTGGGTATGTTTTGGCTCCATGCATGTGCTATGACTAGATCATTATCAGTGTTCCTCTGTTCCAAGTCTGGGTACAACACACTCTTGTTAGATGCAGACATTGTAAAGATGTGAGAGCATCTACTCTGAAGTTGTCTGATTCTTTGTAAAGTCTGCTTCCACTGCAGATCCTTACACTCGACTGCTTATTCAGATGCGTGCCGTTCCCTCTCTCCCTCTCTGTTATTTGTTTTACCCCCATTTGACCCAGACTTTCCATTTGTTTTGAGATTGCAATTTCAGAAGGGACGGTGAGCGAAGCGAAAAGGGGAAATGGACTGAGGGTGGAGCTGAGCATGTGGAGAACTTGGAGGGTGTTCTGTAGAGGTCTGTTTTCAATTTGAACCATGTTCGGTGATGCAGAGGAAAGGGTCTGAGCATTTGGTCGCATATTTGTTGTCTTGTCAGTTTGCCATCTCCTGTTTCAGCCATGTTCATTTAGCAGGAAGCCTGAACCAAAAGCTGAAGTCCAGGAAGGAACAATACATGTATTAAACAAACACAGCCATGTTTAAACCTTAATGAACATATGAGATGTAGTTTTATATGCAACACAATGAGGAAGCGTCCATAATAATTTGGAAAGTGACAGTTTTTAAGGTTTTGTCTTTGATGTTTTGCATTTTGGGTCTTTGAGACACAGAGGAAGCCCTTTTCTCTCACCGTCCCCGAATTTTAGAACAGCGCGTGAGAACAGTGATCCTGAACCGAAAAACAAAGCGACCAGGGAATGTTTTTTGTCGGGCCAAACTGCTCAATGTTCTTGACTGGCCAAGTCCATCACCTGACCTCAATCCAACTGAGCATGTGTTTCACAGACTGGAGACAAGAGTCCAAAACCAGCGAGAAGTGAAAACTGCTGCCTCACCAGGGAGGATACACAGTATTTGCTGATGTCTGTGGTTCATTAATTCCATAGACTACAAAAAGTTTGACACTCAACAGTGTTATCCGAGTTTGTCAATTTGTCATATTCCATATCAGCAAATGGGCGATAAAAAACAAAACAAAACACTGTTTGCTCCAAACTAAAGCTTAAAATTGGCATTTAACCTCGTAATCATGTTTTATTTCAAATTCCGGCATGAAGGAGGATAGAACAAACACAAATCTTTCACCGCCCAACTTCTTTTGGACTGTAATGTTGTAAGATTGTCAAAAGTATCAATACTTTTCCCTCATAGCACACATACGTCTTGCAGATGTCGGCAAGAGTTATGTTGGAAAGACGTAATATGGGGATTGTTGCTCATTGGGAAGACATTGGTGAGATGTCGACCAATGACGATGTCTCATCAATGTCTTCCAAACTAGCAAACACCCCCCATACTATGTCACTCCAACATAACGTAAGTGTGCTACCTGGATTTCGATACCACATGTTTAAAATTATATGATAACCGCATTCGTTAGTAGGTAATGAAACTATAAAAAATCACATCTACAATCAGATTTCCAACCCAAGGCTGCACAGATCGTTACCTATGTTTTCACTCATGTCCGTTTGTTGGTTGGTTGGTTTGTCAGCAGGAATAAACAAAAAATACTCATCTAAACTCCACGTAACTTGTAGTGATATTTGCGTCTGCATATTTATGTGTTTCCTGTAGAGATGGTCTAGTTGAGGATATTGATTGGCCGACAGCTGCCACTTTGACAACACTGAATACAGGACCAAGGTGGTTTACTTACCGGGTTTTGCTCCTTGGAAAAGAAAGAAATTCTGGTATTTTGTGTGTTTTTGGGCCCTGGTATCATCAGAGGTATTGGGTGTCATCTTTTATACTAGTATTGTATTTAAGTTAAAGGTTCATCACAACCTTACAACATCTAAATGCCTCATTAAAGCCTCATAGTGCAGTGATGGTCAAAGGTTCACATGTGTGTTACAACACAGTAAGAAACCCTGTAGATGGTTCAAGTTTCGGTCACTGTCTCCGAGCAGATTCCTCACAGCACAGGTGTCAGCTGACCAGTAAATATTTTGGCAGATTTGCTGCATGTGACAACAGGTGAGACAGTCAGTCAGGTGAAGTTGACTAACAATGGCTGACAGGTGAAAGGCATCGAACCACACCTGGCCCTGCTAGAGTGTACCTGGCCAACAGGTTCCTGCTGACAGCAAACACTCAGCTCCTCCACTCAGACAAACAGACTCACACGAGAGCAGAGTTTGTGTCTCTGTGTTTCCTTTATACTCAATGATACTCCATGTGTTTCTTCAGCAGGGGCAGGGAGGGATTGGTATTTCAACCACACATTATAGAAGCAGTAAAAAGTAACCACTTTTCCACCACAGCAGGGGTAAAGAATTTGCTTGTAAAGTGAGCCACTGTTCTTTCTTCTAATTTCTTAATGACTCGACGGCGTGTACTACTGAAAGGTGAAAGCTTCCTCTCCCCTGCTGCCTCCTCCTGTGAACCGACTGTCTGGAAACACCCACAAGATGCAAAGTTACAAGTAGTTTTTTCCTGTTGTTTCTCGGTGGTTTAGTAGACTGTTAGTAGGAGGTACAGAAATCCCTTCTGTTGTTTTCCCTCATGCCTTTTGTCAGGCATAGGACCTTCTAATTTATTTACACATAAATAATATTTAACCACTGTTGTCTTACAGTATAAGAGATTTTCCTCGTCATATGCTTCCATTGTCAGCCTTGTGTCCTCTTTGTTTTTGCCTTGAGGCTGGAAACGGTGCTGCTGGTAAGGGAATACGATGGGGTCCTGTTGAGCGTGTGTGATTGGACACTCTTTGGCCTCTTGCCTGTGGTGTGCAATCTAAACTTCATGCTAGAAGGTCAAAGTCTTAAAGCCAGCTGCTGCCCCCTCCCTCATTTCCTCTGGATTAAGTTAAACCAGACTCTGGACTCCTTCATAAATGTACATTTTCTGCCGAACACATCAGCTCAACGTATAATTTTAGTGTGATAACGTGGGTTCCTTTTTTTTTTTCTTCCTCCTACAGCAGTTCAAGCTCTGACTTCGCCATGCAGAAGTACGACAAGGAATCTGAGGTGTACAAGATGATCCAGGAGAACAAGGAGTCCCGCACGGCGCCTCGTCAGTCCAACACCTTTAAAATGCTGCAAGAGGTCCTGGAGGCTGATGAGAAAGGTTAGAAACACTTTGCATTCAAAGTTAATATGGACTTTTGAAAGTAGATTGATTGGATGGGTGATTAGATTAAATGCTGATGTTTTAAGTGTGTCAATACTTTGAAGTACGCAACCCTGAACAAGACGAGTAAGTACAGAAACATTTTGTTAGATCTGGACAACACTTTTGACATATCACAATATAAGATGACACAAGATGTCCAAAATCTAAGACGAAATATAGTCTCATAACGATGACGATATAATATTGATACATTGCCCTCAATCCCAATAACTTGTAAGCAGGGGCTGTTCTCAGTATTTGGCTATAACGTCAAATGCAGCATCATTTATATCGTCTTCTGCAGTTGCTGGCACCAAATCATACCCGTTGAGTGTATTATGCAGAATAGAGCTGCAACGATTAGTTGATTCATTGATTCTTCAAGAAAAAATGTCAAACGTTTGCTGGTTTCAGCTTCTTAGACATCAGGATTTGCTGCTTTTCTTGTCATTTATGATAAAAAATAAAAAGTATTTTGAAGATGGACTGTCGGTTGGACACAGGAAATAGATATCAATCAATAGTGAAAATAATTGCTAAAGAAAAGAATAATTAGTTGCAGCTCTAGTGCAGAACAAGCCAGTGAGAGTTACTGGATCCTAACTTGGACTTCCATATGGCCGTCACCTGTGCAGGATGTAGAGAAGAGCTCTCCTGTGTGCAGTTTATGTTGTGAACAGCATATCATGAAATACATGTGTCCTCCTTTCCCCCCTCCGCTTTGATAAACGGCCGGGCAAATAAATCCAGATAGTAATAACATTCTTTCATGAAGTGATAATGACCAATGTGTGGAAACCAATTTCATGAAGCGTGTCCCACGGGTGCTGAGCTAGTGATGACGAGTGGGAAACACAAACGAGCTCCACGGACAGAGAGCAGTGAAGACAAACAGCGTGTTGATGTGATGAACAGAGAGACTGTCAGAGCATCCCAGTGAGCAGCTGTGTTAATGTGTGTGTATGTGTGTGTGTGTGTGTGTGTGTGTGTGTGTGTTTGACTCCAGAGGCAGCCCTGCGGTTTCCAGGGAAGCTCTCGCCCAGTGTGCCCAAACCAGCCACATCAGTAGGAGGAGTCAAGAAAACCCACACCTGTCAGAAGTGTGGTACCAGCATTGTGTAAGTGTACAGTCGCCTGCAGTTCACTGGAATAACAAAGGTGTGGTAATAATTTCAATCTTAATGTACCCTGAAGTGAAAGATGTTCTGCATTTACAGTGAGTCACAACCGGTTATTGAATTGACAGCTGCATCTGCATTTATTTTAACTGAATCAAGAAAACACAAGAATCAAGTCTTTACTTCTTTCTAAAGCAGATCAAATGTTGATATTTTCTTGATTTAAAGGATATTTATTGATTATTCAGCCCCATGCCGATGGAAAGTCAAGTGATGTTTCCTAAACAACTGAAGTAGATGGGGACTTATATGAATATATAAATGAATAAATGAATAAAATGGAGGAGCCATACAGCTCGTCCTGCATAATCCAAGTCTGTGGAATACACCCACTTCAGATGGGGTGACGCTAGCATTTTTAGCTGAGCAGCTACAGGGAGGATTTTGGGGTGAATAACATCTATTTCTAATCAATTTGGGATCTCTGGGCTACCAGAGATCTCGATGTGTGCTGAATGTAGTCATTCTGTGTTGGTTTGTAGGTTGTTTATTTTAGGTAGGTTGTTTTAAAACTAGCTAATTCAGTGATTTACTAGAATGCTGCAACACTTTACTGTGAAGCTCCAGAAATGTTTTGTTGAGTACGAAACTTCACCTGACTTTCCATCAACGTGAGAGTGAGAAGATAGCGACCAAATTTTCTTTAAGTGTAGCTCAAATATCGTCACCTGTTAAAATATCACAAAACAGGTGAAGCTGTTTTGGAGAAAAATGATGTCATTACTTTGGCAAAGCATTTGTATATAAAGACACAGGATTAAAAGATCATGCACATTTTTTTGCTGTGGTGTCAACTAAAGTTGTCTGAGGTAACAATACTTCAACACTTGTTTGATACCAGGTGTTGAAAATGATACCATCTCTGCATTTGATATTATCGGAAGTACCAAAAATCTACCATCAGAGTTTACATCTGTTCCGTCACAGGAAAAGCAATGCGTTCAGTGAGTTTAGCACTTGCGGCTGTCGTTCATCAAAAATGCTTCGACAGAGCAAAACAATGGTCATTTTTGGCATTTTTGACAGCAGGTCAGTTTAAAATATGTCAGGGAGAAGTTTCATATAGTCTGTCTGAGTATTAAACAAGAAGGAGCTGTTAGATGAGGAGCTGCAGGTGACAGGATGCACACCTGCAACTTCTCAGTGAGGTAACCAACTCTTTTTCCTTGGTTAACGTTATCAGGTTCCCCATTAGCGTTGGGTTTAAATTTGAAATATTGCCAAATAGGCGCTTTCCTCCGCCATCGTCTTGGCTCTCGCCTCTCCTTACTCTCATTACCTGACAGGTTAAATGTGACTCCTGCCACTCAGTGCTGTAGGAGCTGCAGAGAGTTTGTAATTGCAACGTCCGTCATCTGATTAAGTATTGTTGGCCAGTGTGCGAGTAATGTAGTCGGTATATGCCTGACCACCATGCAACACCACTAACATCACCTACCGTAGCAAGCCCCGTTTATCTGTGTTGATTTTTGAAACAATCATGTTGATTAGCATTGGGAATGAAGGTAGTTTGTCTGATTTCTGACTGCATCCATCTCTCCACAGCACGGTGGCTGTGCGCATCATGGACGACCACTACCGCCACTCCGAGTGCTACACGTGCACAGATTGCGGTCTTAACCTCAAGATGAGAGGTCACTTTTGGTTCGGAGATGCGATGTACTGTGAGAAGCACGCCAAAGAGAGGCACCAAGCTCTAGGAACTTCCCCTCGAGCCACCGTGTCCCCTCGTTAGTGAGCCGGCCGCTCCTCACCCGCCCCGCTCTGGACGTAGAGTGCTGCTCGTCTGCCTGAAGCTCCACCTCATCTGACTCAGTTAAAGACATTGGGATGGGGCGTGGAGGTGGACACTGGTCAACGATATGGCACAGGATGTTCTTTTCTGATCACATTTAACCATACTTTGCAATATTATGATTCACTTTCTTGCCTTTCTTATAATTGTATGAGAATTGGGGCTTTGTTTTCCATATGGCCCAGCCTCCACAGTCTCTTTAGGTTATTCTTAGCTCTAATGATGCACAGCTGCCGTGGACTCAAGCCACATCACATTGTACTAAGGCCAGATTTACATAACACCAACGCTTTAGACAAACTCAACAGGACTGGCTCTCTGACTCTCTGAGGATCTGGATAATCATTTGAATCTCCTGCTGACACAAAGGGACCAAAATCTCACCTACACTGCATGCCATTTATAAAAGACGTGCTGTACACAGACAGTGCTGTGTGTGGGTGTGTATGAGTGCATGCTTTCACGTGCAGAAGTGTGGTGGCTTCTGCAGGCCTTCCCTGCATCTGTGTGTGTGCGTGTGATTGTGTGTGATTGAGAAAGAGAGGAAGGGGGTCCAAGTTGTTACAGATGGAAAGGAGTATGTGAATTTTTCGCTAGAGTCAGGCCAAAAGCCCTTGAGTTTTTTTTTCTTTCTTTTGTAAGCAGAATTTATGAGTAGAAATAATGAAATATACATATATGCTGATGACTTGTTTTGCTGTTTTGTTGCTTATGAGGGACTATAGATTCATACAATATACAGATATTTTTGATGTTTTTGTGATTGAACTGTATTCTTTAATATAGACGATTTAAAATGCATATTGTATGCACAGGACATTTAGTGTGAAAAGAATTGATGATACTACACTTGTCCAGTTACAGCAGTACTCAGAGATACACTATAATGTTCGCATTTCATGTGGCACTTAATAAAACCGCACAACCTGAAGCTTCTGCAGCTTTACATTTCATTACTTTTTCATGTCTGCCCTGTCTGTAAGAACTTTTACTGACTTCTCATCCCACATGTTCATCTCACGTTATTAACTAAACATAAATAACACACAATATAAAGATAAACAAAGTCGTTAAATTACAAGTTTATGCCTGAGTTTGTCGCATCTTGGCAGTAAAACACAGGTGTGACCAATTACAATAATGCTGACTTCATTCCTTAGTGAGAAGTATGTGCAACAAAAAGGCCCTGGAGCTTGGGTTGCACCATTATTAATGTTATTAATGACATCTGTGCTTTTCTTTCTGACAAGTTAAATGTCTGCTGTGAGAATGGTCGCTCTACAGTACATGACAACTGACAACCCTATTAATCCTTAACCAGTGATGTGTTATATTAAGGTCTTACTAACATTAACAAGACTGTATAAGTGCTAATGACAGCATCAAAAACAATTGGTTAGATGATAAGACATTTGTAAGCACTTACATGAAACTTGTTTACAGTTTATAGACACTTAGGAACGTTAATAAAAGCCTTGAGTTTCTTAGTTGTTTATAACAGCATTACAAACACATTGAGTATAATTTACCTACCACTTATGTCATTGATAAACCTAAACTAACCCTTTGTTTGCTTTATTAAGATTGATACACACTTTATTATACTTTTATTAGCTGTTTACCTGCATTTTACAGCTTCCAAAGCAAAAACAATGCCTTTTAAAGGTTGAAAGATAAGTTCACCTTAAAATACATTTTCAGTCATTCAGTCTTTCCGATGGAAAGTCAGGTCAAGTTGTGTGGTACAGAAAATATTTCTGGAGCTTCACAGCAAACGAGCATCGCAGCATTCTCCTAATCAACTGAAGTCAGGCATAATCCTCGTCTCGGGTGGCCAAATTGATTTGAGGAGAATTTACAGCTGTGCAGTCCCATCCATCCAGCTACAGTGAAGATTTTGGCTTAAAAGAGTAGAAATAGTGTCTTTTCAAATACATTTAGGAGAATTGGATTATATTGGACGAGTTGTAGAGAACAATTTTCTTTGATTTAGTTATTTATTTATTTTACATTTTAAGTCCCCATCTACTTCAGTTATTAGGGAGAATGTTGCTACAGCGTTTTGCTGTGAAGCTTCACAAATGTTTTTTAGACTGTGAAACTTTTCCAATTTTCCATCAGCACAATCTTATCCTTTATTATGCACTTATTTCGTGTTATGTCTAATATTCAAACAATAAAAATGTTTATTGTGCTATTATAAACTCATATATTCTTAGTAATGGTAATTAGCACCTCATAAGAACTTTAATGCTTGTTACAAGGACCTTTATTATAAAGAGTTACCCATAAAACATAACCTTATATCACAATTCTCCATTGGGGTTAAAAGATTTGCATGCAGAGGAATCCTTGTTGGTTATGATAGGAAACTTATTACATAACAAATATAATATGAAAAGCTGTTGCGTCTGTCATACCGGTGTCTGTTTTGGCAACACTTGTTCAGAGGAACACTGACGACCTCAGTGTCACCACATATTTACATATAACTAAAAGGATTCTGAGACTTGTCAGATACTCTTAATACCACATGAATAGCAGCTGGGTGGAGTTTTTAAATAATAGGGAGCGGTGGACAGGTTTATCAGGTAGAGCGTCACCCACATCTGAGAGGTTGCTGTTAAGCAGCACGTAAAAAAAGGCCAGATCTCACCTGCTTTCCACTGCCTTCAACTTGGATCATGCCGTGAAAGGATCATTTTAAAACAATATTACTATAGTTCACCTTGCTGTCCAGCAGAGGGCAGCATCACTACAGTTTCAAAAGTGCAACTGCAGAATTACAGGGATTGCACATCAGACATATCCAAACACTGACACGTATTTTCACACGAACAGTTCTTGTTTTTTATTAAGAGGCAAATGTATTTACCTCTGGATGAATGTGTTATCAGGAACTAGGATTTCTTTATATGAACATGCACCTAACAACTATGCATACATTTATTTAAGTACATGTAACTACTGGGGATATGACAATACATCGACCAAACATCGGTATCGGCCGATATTGGACTTATTGACTGATGTAAAAATTACAGCTTGTCCAGTGTAATCAAAGTCTCTGGATGCCTCATGATCCCAAATTGTTTTGAAAAGATGTTATTTACACCCTCAACGCACAGTCGAGCTCATGCACCCACTTCAGACGGGTTCTTGCTAACGCTCTTAGCTCAACAGCTCCAGTGAAGATTTCCACTTTAAAAAGGGTGTAAAGAAAAGTCTGAGCTGTATGGAGCCATTTTATGTTTTTCTTTTCGGCTAACTGTTTTAACACTTTAAAACAAGTCCCCATCTACAACAGTTGTTTAGGAGGATGCAGCAACACTTCTTTGCTGTGAAGCTCCTGAAATGTTTTATGGACGACAAAACCCTCTTCTCATCTGCATGAAGGTGAGTAGATAACGACAACATTTTTATCTTTTTGGAGGACTTTTCCTTTAATGGTTGTTTCATAAATTTGCATGATCAAATTTGTGGTCTTTCAAAGATGGTATAATGAAGGGCTGAATTACTTTAAAACATGTTTTTTATAATGCAGATGGAATAAATAACGACAAAAAGAAAAAAAATATTGGCATCAGAATTGGCTCTTGGCCAGAATTTGGAAATCAGTGCCTCCATAATAAATACAATTCAATATGTACACAGGATTAAATGCTACTGCATTAGGCCTACCACTCCTGTTGCTATGTCTACTGCTTATATCAATTCTTAATGATCAACATAGGTATTTACTGCTGCAAAAAATGGCACCACATTATGATTTGATAACCCCATAAACTGTAGAGGCAGTAGGTTTAATGTCCCCATAAATACTTTATTAAAACCATTCATCCAGGAAACACTGATGACTGCTCAGAGAGGGAGGTCCCTCTGTGTGCTGCCGATCACACCACTAGATGTCAGGAAAGACTCAGCGCCAGACGAGGGCCTCGCACAGGGCCTGACGTTTGCTTCCCGGCTGGAAGTTTTCTTTTGTTTATCCTTTGGCAGAAACTCTCGCCTGAGCTATGCCTCGAGCTCAGCAGTCACTCGGTCTGGTTCACATCTCTCATTGCGCCGAAAACCTCATTGTTTTTAGATATTTCTGTTATAACATGCAATTTTGGAGGACAACAGGAACATGCCCAGGAGGAATCATCAAAGAAACATCTCACGTATGGTCTGTCCGACATCCCAAAAGCTTGCGTAACTTCCACCAAAATCTCCCCTAAGACATTATCTCAGTCTTTATTCTGTGCTCTCTGCGTTCCACCTTTCCTTCCCCGATGTTCTCCCCTTTCTCAACACCCCACCTGGAATGGAGTCCAGATGTTGAACAGGGAGAAGGAGAGATTGCTTGCTTGGCTATAAGGAGTGAGAAGGGGCTGAGGGGTGCATTGAGAGAGAATGTTGGAACAACATTAAAGTTTGTCTGGATGCCATTAAGTACAATTTGATGTAATGTGCAGTTTGGGACGTGACATTTTAAATGGAAACTGTGCTTTCCAGATGAGAGAGATTTGGGCCTGGTGGAGTTGGAGGGGGGTGTTGTACTTGAAGCCTTATTTAACAGCTTGGATAAACAGCCCGCTGTTTCGGTGCTGAGCAGGCGCCCATCTACTCTTTGGGCTCTCTTTCAATAATCACGCTGACTTTCTGAGGCCGCTCCAGAGTACAGTATCATATACAGGAATAACAAACCCGGGGTCCACTGTGTGGGTCAGAGCACAGTGGACCATTATTCTGCCGGGCACGCTCGCACGTCTGAGGTGCCTGCAGTTTGGATATGTCAGCGAATGGATGTCAAGCCCAATTGCATAAAGTCCCCTTTCAAAAGCTTTCCTGGTTCACCTTCTCATATTTTGAAATGCTCTCCAGATTTGAACCGATATGGTCTCCAACCTCCCGGGCCTCTCGTATATCAAAAAGTATTTTTAAAACAGAAATCTGTGGAGTCCAGGGCTGTATTTTGGGAACTTTCCATACACACAGGCGAAAAATGTGAAAAGGAGACTTTGAGGAAGTTTATGACCCTCTGTGTTTTTTGGATTGTGTGCGCTTCTTTCAAGGGGGAAAAAGTCATATTTAAAAAAATACATATTATTCTTTCAACACGAGTCTTTGGAATATTTTTCTATTTCTAAATCTCAGCATTTGAACTGGATCTGTGAGCCCACATACAGTATTATATCTGCTCTGACAACTAAAACTACATACGGTATGCAAAGAACAACACTCTCTCTTGCCCAGTTGACTTCACTTCTTGTTAATGTTCAGCAGGTTACTTGTTACAACTGCAGAAACTCATTTACATTCAGAACAAGGTCGCCTCTATCACACAGTCCTCCCTAACTGTGGCCATCACCTTGTGTTGTAAGAAGTATCCTGCAGTCATACTTAAGTCAAAGTAAAGATATGTTGAAATATTACTTTGATATAAAGGGAAACTCACTCATATGAGTAGTACTTGGGTAAAAGTGTGAAAGTATCTGATATTAAATGTACTTAAATGTACTTTCTGACTGTCAGAATCAGTGTTTTTTTTATCATGTTGATTGTCGACAAAAAAATAATTCAAAAAATGTGTAAATGTACTCGATTACATTCTGTCAGTGGACTCAGTTAACAGAAAACTCAAAAAACAAGTTCTTTGTGTAACTGAGATGATTACAAAACACTTCCCCTGTATTTTTATTTCATTTATCAGGGGTTTTAACCTGGAAAGTAACTAAGTACATTTACTTAAGGTGCTTTACTCGAGTATTTCCATTTTATGCAACTCTATACCCCTACACCACTTCACATCAGAGGTAAATTTTGTACTCTTTACTCCTCTACATTTGTGTGACAGCTTTAGTTACTAGTTACTTTACAGATTACCGCCCTGTCCAGTGAAAACCACGTATCTCCAGATGTGCTGATGTTAAATATTTGTGATAAACTCACAGTGTTGTGAAAAGTACCAAAAATACTCGAGTAAAAGTCTTAAAGTATCTGATGTTAACTGTACTTTGGCACTGATGCAGCATGTAATCTGCAAAGTAACTTATAACTAAATATATCAAATAAATGTGGTGGAGTGGAAGTGTAATATAGCACAAAATGGAGATACTAAAAAAAATTGAGAACTTCAAAGTTGTACTTAAATGCAGTACTTGAGTAAATGTACTTAGTTGCATTCCATCACTGCAGTCACCACATAAAACTTCTACTCTCTGCTGCCTGTGTTTCATACTGTAGGTGCCTCTGGAACAGAAAAACAAGGCACTAACTTATGTCACAGAGTTGCCATCTACAAAATGACATCTCAGTCTAATTTTATTTTCAGGATCAAATTGTTCCAGACGGCCGTAACTCTTTCTGCAGCAACAATTCACCGGAGTGTATCTATAACAGTCTTTGCTTCCTCTCCTTCCTGCTGATTGAATGAGAAGCATTTTGATTTGCCGGAAACACACAATACACAAGAGGCCTTCAGCATTCATTCATAACTGTTGTTTATTCTCCCAGAGCAGGCGTGCATAGAAATCAAGACCTTCCTGTCGTCTACAGCCCGACTGGAAGCAGCTAATTCAAATCAAAAAGCAGCAGAAACATCAACAATATAGCATCGAACTCATTTATATTAAATAAACTTCTTTTTTATAACCCTCAATATTATTGTCTTCTTATTTAGTGCTAATGTGACATTATGACTTATTACCTTCACTAAGGAGGTAAAGTTTTCACCTGTGTCCGTTTGTTGGTTTGTTTGTTGGCAGGATTTCACAAAAACTCCTGAACAGATTTCCACAAAACTTGGATGGAGGATGGTACTCAGTCCAGAATAGACCCCATTAACTTTTGGTGCGGGTCCGGATCTTTCTTTTAACATTGTGAGATAGGGCATTTTTTTGACATTTTCATTATTTTTTTTTTGCAAATAGTGCACGGACCTTGATGAAAAAAAAAAAATCTGGCATACTCAGGTGGCTGGTATCTATGAGTGAGAACAAAAGGGGAATGTGGGCGTTGGCGGAGGTAAGCGCTCTACTGAATGCCACTCTAGTTGATTAAGAAGGTAATAATCTCATGTTACCTGCGAAGTGATAAAGATATTATAAATTACAAATACAATGTATTTGTGCATCACCAAATGTTAATGATGAACTGAAGGATGAAGTGTTCCTATATGTGTTGAGAAAATTCTCCTACTTTTACAGCTAAATAAACTATTTAAAACCCTGGTTGGACTAACTGGAAAATGCATCTTCACAAAGATGAAAACTGTTCATCTGACACCTTGAAAAGTTGACTTTTGTGGTTCTCACAGGACAGGGACCCTACAAACATATGCTGATTTTATGTAATATGATGCATTGCTGTAAAATTAAGGTCCTATTTGTAAGAAAAATTGATTTTTGAGTCTCACTCCCAACTCAAAAACTGACACACAAACTGGGCCGACCCGTCCTACAATCTCAAAGCGTTTTTGACAAGCTTGGAATGAGACTCAAAAAAACTTACAACTTCTTCCTTTAAACTACCCATCAGTCTATAAAGTAGTTAAAATTAGCTTAGGAACTAGGACTTAGGAATTAGGAACATTTTACTACACACAGTACTTTTACTTGATACTTTAGGGCATTATGTGAGATTATTTGCTGAAGACATTCAAAAATCAAAATTATGATCAGAACGTAAATAAATGGCAGTTTATGTATCATGTTTCAGAGATACCTACTGAAGTTAGCATGCTAACCAGCATGTAAACTATAACACTCCCAGTCCAAACTGCAATCTGCACGGCCAACTGAGCTAACTAGCTAATTGCCGCTACAGTTAGCAGCAGTTACCCTGGTGACACGCTGCCCCCTGTTTGTTTGGAGTATAAATATGACAGGTGGTTAATTCTTACATATTGCACCTTTAAGTACGTGTTGATTATACTTATATACTTTTCATTTAGTAAGGTTTTGGAGGCAGTATTTTTACTTTAGTGGAGTATGTTCAAAGTGTCGTATTAATACTTTTCCTTAAAAAAATACTTCTTCCACAGCTGATTGTCGTGTAATTTTGTCATATATTTCTCTTGTAAAAGATATAAAATAATAAGTCATTATTCCTCATCAGTTTACTTACATTACAAAGAACATATGCAAATTATTTAGAAAAGATTTTTAAAAATATATAATTATATAAATATATAATTTAGGCCCAACACCAGTACATGAAATATCCCTGCGGACTGTGTGATGGGTGTGTGAGGTGAGCTCAGGTGTGTTCACCCTGCCTGCCTGGTCACATGTGGACCTCCTCTCTGCCTGCCTCTCTCTCGGCTGGGCTGGCTGGCTGCGCTAGGACCGCGGGGACCAGAGCGCAGACGCAGACGGAATGGGCGCACTTGGGGTTGTAACTGAGTGAGTTTGAGTGTGACAGAGGCAAGCAGGCAAAACCGCTAGATTTTGGGAATTACACAGGAGCCGATCGAGACCCGCTCACGTCTTGTCCGAGATATTTTTTTTTTCTTCTCCTGATTAAATTCAGCCAAAGTTGAGAGAGTGCGCGCACAGGACCGGGGCGAAACACGGAGGGAAACTTTTTGCTGAGCAGCGGAACAGATGGGAAAAGTTTGAGAATATACTTTGTCTTTACTTCTTCATATATATAGATGAGTGTGTGGCTCCGGCTGTGACTGCTCAGTCGTGAATCTCATCAACCTGGATTAACTTTTAGAGCTGGAGATACCGGGAATGAGGACACTCCCAAGTATCCTAAAAGTGATGTAAGTCCCTCCAGGTAATTAACACGACCTCCAACTTTTCGAGACACAATCCTGCGCCTGTTTGAAAGGTGTTGGAGACGTTTGGATGGACTCACACATCCATTTATTAACCATCTGGACCAAAGGGAGCTGTGCGCCCGGGCTGCCATGACATAACGGGACACTCTTGGAAAGCCAGCGCTGAATATTTCTGAAATGAGCGGATAATTCATTGTTGAGCATTCATTCAAGACCTGCGAGATCATTTTGTTCCTTCTCGCCCTCTTTTACACCCCCCCTGAGAGCTTCATGGTGGAGATATGGGATGACTGGAGGCGGGGGTGCAGCTGAGGTGAGATCCAGCCGAAGGACAATGTTTGCGCCCGGCGTTGGCATCCCTCTGCTGCCGGGGCGTCTGGTACTGATGCTGCTCCTGCTGTCCGCCTCCGAGCCGAGGTTCTCCCAGGCTTGCTCCGGCTTGCTCGCCTCCACCAGCGGCTGCAGCTGCACGGACGAGCGGTCCAAAGCGCACGGCGTCCCGGCTGTGGGGAGAAGGGTCAGCTGCAGCAAGGAGGAGCTGAGTGAACCTCCGGATGGCAGCCTGCTGCCCAACAGGACCGTTACTCTGTAAGTTGGACCAGTCTGGCAAGTTTACGGTTACCTCTGAGCTAATGATGTATAATATTATGATCACCCTGCTGTGGTGGTGAGATCATGCTGACCTTATAACCTTAAAGATTGTGTGAGGAAACTCTTGCTCCACTTGAGGATCCACAGTGTTTCCATGGGTGACTGTTTAGTTTGAAACAGACCAATTGAGGGTACAGTCTTCCAGCTAAGCCCACACACCCATGACTCCGAACCCATGACCTCAGGTTTAACTGTATTGAGGACTTGCAGCAGTAATAAAGCTTATTAGGTCAGAAGTTTACATCTTGATCTGGTTTGACTCTGTAGTGGAGGCCTCTGTAAAGCATTAGGAGGATCAGTGAGAGGGCAGCCATCATCTGGCCCTGCCTCTTTGACACAACTCTGTCACTTTAAATTTGAATCTGACCCAGCCAGACAGCTCTGACTTCAGCTTTCCCTTTCACCCTCCGCCTCCCTCCTGCACATGGTCCAGCTGACTTGCAAAACTAGAATCAAAAGAGACACTTTTTCAGTTTTCACCAAAACCATTTGGTGAGAACTGGACGGCAATAATTCTGGACTGAGTTTGATATTTTTTTTAATTACGGAGCAGTTATTCATTTGGTCTGCTTGGACAAAACTTGAAAGGGCCACATCACGGGCCAAAACACACTATCTCCCATGATGGATGGACTACCGGTCTGTCAGTGACACATTTTTTGGGTGGTGTTGTAAAGCAGCATGCTCTTTGCAGCTGCTCAGGCTTTCTGAAGACGTTGCTCGTTCCCACAGTATGTAACTGTCTGTGTACTCTGACCCAGTGGGAGAAACGCTAGCTGCACATGGGCACAGTAAAAGAACATGTTCAACTGAGGTAAAGTGAGTGGATTTATGCCCCAGGAGAGCTAAAGGCAGCCAGCAGTCAATTTATAGGTCCTTATGTTTCTTGCTTAATAAAGGCAGAATAAACATCTGGGGAACACATTGCTGGAAACCAGAGGAGGAACAAAAAAAGTGGCTTGGGTGGCGGTGGTCGAGGTGATTGAAGATAATCTTCCATCCCAGCGTCGACTCATTTTGGTCGTTTCTGTTCACATGTCCGGCATTCTGTGAGCAAACACTTCCGTCATTAACCCACCATTTTACCTTTACCTTTCTCGTGTCTGGAAAGCTCATTTTTTCCTGAAGATTTCCTCAAGCGCCCACGCTCCCATCGTCGCTCATGACATTAGCTCCAGATGTGGAATGTGAGAAGTTGTGTTGATATTCGTGTTATTCCTGACATTCCTCAGCCCGCTCGGAGACTGCAGACAGTATCCCAGGTGCAGCAGGGGAGCTCTCCCCGTGCCCTGCGCCACCTCGGTCCCTCCCCGCATCGGACGGGCCTGACAGCCAGCCCTCTCTCCTGGGGCAAGCCTGGAGGAATGCTCTCCTCCATGCTGAGCAGGCGAGGGCTGGAGGACACCGGGCCCTGGGCTTCCGGGGCCGGCTGCTACGTGTAATGGACAACAGCTGGCCCCTGTGAACATTCCAGCTGAGGCCCCTCAGCCTCATGGGAAATCCCAACAGGGATTTGTTTATTAAAACTATTAGTTGGCTGTTTGTTGTTCCTGCCAGCCATAAAGAAGCAACCAGTCGCCCGGTATTATCACCTCGTCCTCTGGCTCTTGATTACGTTACTGTGTCAGATTACATTCTGCACAGTTCCTATAAACTCACACTTATCGCCAGGTTAATGATGCATCACGCTATCCTCAACCATCCACCATTATGCCCCACTTTCCCTCTTATTCTTTATCTCCAGCTCCCCATTTCTCTCTCCTTCCCACCCCCTCTATCATGAGTTCATCCACACGCAGTAACTCTCAACCTAAATATTTAGTCGTCTTGGTAGGAAACTGCCATGTCCAAACTCCTTCCAGATGTGAGCCTGCGCAGGCTTGTGTTTAGGCCTAATTATGCACGGCTGCAGAGGAGCTGGATCACTGGGAGAGGAAGAGGAGAAGGGGAAAAACAGATAAGAGTGTGAAAGCGGAAAGTGGCGTCGTTGAGGGCAAAGTAGGAGTAAGTGACGGAAGTCGAAAAGTGGCTGAAGTGAAGGAGAGAGTTGAGCATGAGGACTTGAAGAAGTGGGAACAAAGAAAGAGAGCAGAGCAAGAGAGAGGATGGAGGAGGGAGAGGAGAAGCTTGGCAGGCGGTTCAGAGGGATGTGCCCCTGGAGACTGAAAACTCCCCTGCCCCTGACTAACAGATCTTCGACACTGGGGTGAGAGGGAGGAGGAGGAGGCAGGGCTCAGCAGCCCTCAACAGCATAGCTCCACTTCACAAAGCTCCATGTCTCCATTATTATTATCAGTCTCTTCTGTGTGGAAGAGAAAGCTTTTGGTTTTTTTTCCGTGACAAAAAAAAAAAAAATCTGCATATGGACACACATGATATACATTCAGCCTAAACACACAGCGGTAACTCATTCCTCCGCTCTGTGTGGTGGCAGCTGTGTTTGTTTGAATGTTTTAATGGATAACAGACAAATGAAGAGAACGTACAGTGGCAGTTCTATGTGCGAATGTGCTGCCGTCTCATAGCTTGTGGTTTTTAACCCAAGTCAAACGTGCTCCTCCCTCGGCGTATTTTGTTGTCATCGTCGCCGGTGACTGATGGCTTCGGCTCAGCGGGTGCCAGCTTGAATGAGTGGGCACAGATGCTCAGGGTGGGGGGGTCAGCGTGCCCGCCCTTGGCCCTGATGCACCCTCACCAAGACAGCTGCAGTGCAAGACAGTTGCTCCCTGCGTGGCTGCACTTGAGCCCAGTGTGTCAGTGTTGCTGGCTGGTATTCAGGGTTTAAGATAAAAATATTCCAACTAGGGCCGTAATATTTTTATCTGTGAGGGTCACTGTTGTAAAAGAACAGTTGTCCTGGATCCAGTTTGGACTGGAGAAGTTATTATTGAGCAATGGCCAGAGCTTAGTTTTAGCTTGCTCTCTTGCTGAGTCTTATTCCCAGGTCATCAAAAATGCTTTGGGTTGGTTGTCGGCCCAACCCACCAACCCAGATCTCTGGCATTTGACGATCTGGGAATAAGACTCAAATCTTTCTCTACAGAATCACATAACAAAAGTAATTTGCTTCGTTGCCTCGAGGCAGATGAGAAGATTGATACCACTCTCAATTCTCTACACTACATATGAATCTACAGCTAGCAGCTGGCTAGCTTAGCATAGCATAAAGACTGGATACAGGAGAAATAGCTAGCCTGCTCTGTCCAACGCTAGCAAAATCTGCGTCCAAGCACGTCTAAACCCCACTAATAAACACATTTTTTCTTTTTCACTGCTGGCTCAATGACAACTGGATCGCTTTACGTTAACGTAGGGTAGTAGCTACCAACAAAACAGAGCAAATCCTGAGTTTATTCATTCATTTAGTCTATAAAGGAGACGTAAAAGCAGATAGAAAAGTTGCCAGGTGGCTAGCATGGCTGGACAGCCAGTCAGCCCAGATTTTCCTGCCCAACAGCCGACAATATAGCGTAGTGAAAGAAAAGTTTATGGGGAACCTATGTAAACGCTGACGGTGCCACTGGTCATTACATCGTGCGATCAAAATGTACTTCATAATGACGAGTTAAAGGTCAAAAACTTGTGTATTGCCAGTTTCATTAAAACAGATGGGAAATACGCTTATTTGTTACCGCTGCTTCAGCCTGATGCTGCTCTTGATGTTTTACTCGTCTGTTTTCGTGCAGATTAAAGGTCCCATTTGCAAGTAATTAAGCCAGGTTTGCTGTTTCCAGTCTTAAGCTAAGCTAACTCCTGGCTGAAGCTTTGTATGAACCAGACACACAGAAGAGTGACATCAGTTTTTCCATCCAACCTTAAACAACAAAATGATTCCTGAGAACGCTTTTTAAGCATATCTGGCTCCAGTGTAGCGACACCTAATCTTGTCTTGATAGTGGCTGAACCAGTCATTCGCTGGAAAGGTTTGGACGTTGAGTGTGCTGTTTTAAAATGTTCTAACTTGAGCTTTGAATGACTCGTTTTTATACTTAACCCACATCTGTCTGGTTTCTCTCTGTTCAATTGTGGTCCCATTTAGCCGACCATCACACAGCCGGTCGTTTTACTTGACTCACCTCAACAGTATCATCGATTGGCCGCAGTATGATTCCCTTTAATCACCATTTTATCTTGCTGAGTCACATCGTCGGCCTCTAACTTGTGGCCCATGTGTGGACGGAAACCAAACAGGCAGCAGATGTGTTGGTGGTTGATGTTGGGTCTGTGAGTCAGTATGTGTTGAGACGGGAGTATGTCGATGAAGAGACCTAAACAGTCCTCTTATCAGCGGGGAGAATTCCAATAGCAGGGAGAGCGCCGGACCCGAGGCATTCCTGCAGCGATAGGGTTTATTTATGTGGGGAAAGGTGTTGAGAGGAGGGGGAGCGGGCTCTCCTCCACACATGTTAGGTGGGGCAGTGGTCAGCAATAAATCAAAAAAGCAAACAAAAGGCCTGACACCGGATACTCTGAGATTTATACTCAGCTGCGACACCTGCCCATGCCACACAAGCCTGCATTTTATTGTGCCCTCAGAGGTCGAGATAACTTCTCCTGGCACACACTCTGCTGCACTGTAGCTGTGTGGATGATGAATGTGTCTTTCACTTATCACCTTGTTGTGTTTGTTGATTAAAAGGCTGCGATATTTCCAAACCTGGCAATAACAGAGCGACGTGTTGTCACAGTAATCTCATACCCCCAGTGGCTTTTTGTTATTTTAGTTTTTCCTTTCCCGCCACTCTCTTCTTATCTTACTCCAAAAATGCCTGACTTTGACTTTTCTTTGCCAGCGCTAACTTCCCTCTCCCTGCGCCTGACCGCAGCGGCCCCCAAAGTTCCTGCTCTGGGTCGACAACACATGGATACAGGCGGAGATAATGGGCGTCTATAGTGGGAATGACTGTGGCTTCAGTGTGTGTTAGTGTGTGTTTCCGATGTGCTTTCTCTCGAGGACTAATC
Source organism: Pagrus pagrus (assembly GCF_965226575.1). Lineage (NCBI taxonomy): Eukaryota > Metazoa > Chordata > Actinopteri > Spariformes > Sparidae > Pagrus > Pagrus pagrus. Next base: position 25,182,749 of record NC_140192.1, on the reverse strand, counting down.
CGTGACAAGAGCGCAGTCATCCGTTGGATTTAAATGTAATCTGACAGTGCTTTTATAACTTTTTCATTACTCTTGAATTAGAAAGATTTAATCCAAGTTATCAGATGTAATAACATGTCTTTGTAACTTTTTCTAAATAACTCTGCTGACTGATCCAAGCTCAATAGACAAACTGTTCACAGCTTTTGAAATCTGAAGACAAATGCTCAGTCCCTTTTCACATCAGTCTGGATCTTGGTGCAACTGTTGAGGGCTGAAGTCATGATGTCCACATGAGCTTGTGTCCCACTAGCTTCTGATATGATGTCCACTAGAATACTTGCCTTTAACATTTGAAACCTTTGAGATTTAAACGAACAATTAACAAAATTATTTTGTCTGCAAAACTAACTTTCCAGTAATGCTATCGGTTGCTTGACATGTCTGAGCAAACAGCGACCCCTCACTCATGAACTCAGCTCTTTTGTCGAGCGATGATGGTCAACTCGATGATACTTCTGAAAAACAGTATTCGTTAGAGGCAACTAAAAACCGAAATTGTGAGCAAACAATGATATTAGACTGTTTTTTAAAAACGTACTGTCCATCTCGGGTGGCCAAACATTTTCCCTTTGGATGGTCAAATCTGAAACTTAATGGCTGGTCATCATGTCACATTAGACACCAGTTGTATTGTATTGTGTTATATTAGGTTCAGAAGTCCCCTCAAGTGACTGACTCTGTGCAGTGTCGCTCTGCTGGCTGTGCACAGATGATAAAACAAACAAGATATTTGCAGAGCATTTTTCTACCACAAAAGAAATCAAATAGAATAAACAACAATTTATATATATGTTTAATATTTGTTTTTTTCCGCTAGAAACATCGAGCGTCATTGCGGGATAACTTTGGCCCACAGGCCCGACTCTGGGCAACCCTGATCTAAACATACAGAGAAACCACACAAAAGGTTCTTTTGCAAGGCTGGATTGTTATTTATTTGTATTATTACAAAAGGAAACAGGAATTTGAATGAGTTTTTGTCTTTTTTTTTTTTTGTGGAACAGAACCCAAAGGTTTTGGTTTCCCTCTGGGTCTCTTTGGGATATACTTAGTTTAATGTTTTGGGAAATAGGCTTCATTTATGTATTTATGTGTTTGCCAAGAGTTACATGAGAAGATAAATCCCACTCTTAAAGTTCCAGTTTGTGAGACAGCCGATTGTTGAGCCTCATTCTCAACTTGCCAAATACTGAAGCCCTGGGTTTCCCAGGTCGTCATCGGGCTGTCCGCTGACCCGAAGCATCAGTGTTTGACATGTTGGGAATGAAACTCAACAATCATCTCATTGGACCTTTGACCTAAATAAGAGCAGTTAGCTTAGCATTAATACTAGAAATATTGGGAAACCAATGCAGAGCTTATCGTCTCCTGGCTCTAGCTTCATATTTACTGCAGATAGAGATTAGAGTGATATCAGTTCTTCTCATCTGACTCTTCCCAAGACAGGAAATGCCCAAAATGGGGAATTCTGAAAGTGTAAAGTGAATTGCAGTAGTCAAGTCTGGAAGGGACATTTGTTTTAGTTCATTTAAAGGAATTTCTTTTAAAAACATCTTCAGCTGTATCATTAAACAAAGGTTCAAGTCAATCACACAGATTTCTAGCTACCAGTTACACATTAGATTCCAGGTTGACAAGTTTAAAAAGACACAAAAAAATATTTTTTCTGTAACCAAACATACTCGCGTGTCCAATTTCAGTTTTAAGTCTATAAATATAACCTGTGGCTATTTTTTCCCCATTATCTGCTGACATGTAAAACAAACAATTACAATTTCATAGCTCCAAACCAGTTTAATGTTGAGTATGCTTTTACTGTTACACAGAACCACAAGATATTAAACATCTGTCATTTCAATTCTTTCATCCATTGCTCCTTCAGTAAATATAGTTGTGTTTATAGCCCCACTCAAAGGGACAGAGGCAGTTGTGAAATAAAGCAATAAGCTTTTATTAAAAATCTTTGCTGATGGAGTAAACCACTGGTGAGAGCTACAGTATGAATATTTATCCCTTCAGCTGAAATCAAATCATTCTTTGGAAAGTATGTTGGTCCACCATGCCTCGTGATTAATCTAATAAATTCTGGGCAGTCACACAAACAAACAAAAAAACCAAAACCTTTTCTCACAGATGCCTCTAAAGACGCAGTGAGAGTATCTGGGGCAGAACGATTTTTCGCCGACCCTTTTGTAAAAAAGCAGCCTGATTTCCCAGCAGTCTTTGCTCAGGAGCAGAAAACAGAGGCTGGTTATGAGACAGAACAATGAGACCATGTTCGCCAGGCATACACCACATTCCACTCACTGTCTGAAAAGGCTAAATTCACTAAATTGCCTCATTAAAAGTGTAAAAACACTTTAGACAGTGATTAAACTGACTGTTGTGTTCCTGCTCTGCAGCCATAAACTTTCCAATTTGGTTTGTCTTGACTTGTCTTTGACTCTAAATAATGCAATATTTATTGCAGCTTTTACAGTAAAGGCGCCGGTGTTTTGACTTTGTGCTCTCTGGCTGTTAATATTCATAGCAGCTACTTGTTTACGTCTTTAAAGTCCACTGGTTGTCCGGCTTTCGTAAACTGTTATAGGCGGCACAAGAAACACACTTCACGGATGGTTCCTGTTAGCAAACCTCGATGAATTGTCTAATAAGACGAGCTCCAAGTGGGGGACCTTCCTCCCCAAAGTGGGTATTGTGTGTGTCTTCGCCTGTGTGACCGTACACACACATGTGGGAAGGGCGTGCATGGCCACAGCTCTCAAAATAGGCTTCAGTCCTCCCCTCTCTAATTAGAGACATTTCAAAAACCCAGATTTTAATTTTAGACTAGTAGCTTTCGGACCACTTTTGCACACACACATACATACATAGAGTTAAGCATACACACTTTCCATATAAATAAATCTGATAGGTCACACACTTGTGCAGCTAAATATGCACACACACACACACACACGGAGCCACAAACCACAAAGCCTTACTCCCTGGCCCAGCCTGGTAACCCAAGCACAATGCAGTATACTCTATAATAAGTGGTTGCACATATCAAATGCAGGAGCTCACTCCCCACCATATCGAGCCTCGAGGCAGGAAAGTATGATAATAGCTCGAAGTAATGTAAGATTCTCTACATACTATAAATCATCCAGCTCATTTATTTGCCACTTTAACATCTGCGACAAGAATCTGTTCCACCCCTTCATGTGGCTTCTCTCTGCCTCCTCTCCCCGTTTGATGACTGATTTGCTCAATCAGGTTTCGCAAAAATGATTTCACAAAAAAATATTTTGCATGCAATTACATGGATGCTCCTTTCCATGACAGGCGGTGAATGGGGCTCGTAGCTTGGCAGTGTTCCCTAGTGGCTGCTACAGGCCCTCCGGTGGGTCAGGCACAATGGGCACATTCACATCTTGACATGCATTTGCTGCTAAAGTGCCCGTTGTGCTCGAGGGCATTTAGTCTCTCTGTTGCATTCAGTGGCGTGACTCTCTGAGGACAGGATCAGGGTGCAAGGGGCTCCTGGGACCGCTGGCTTAGGTGGCTCTCCGTCTTTTTACGACGAAAGGGTTAAGCTATTTGGACGGACCCAGGCACTGAATAGTCAGCACAGTCTGGAGGCCTCTTATAAAGTACTTATTGTAACAAAGATGACACAGCCGGCTCCCAGTCTGAGAGATCGCTCTGCTCATGCTCTCTTTCGTTCCTCCTCCCTCAACCGTCCTCTTCTTGTCTCCTGCAAAAGTGTCCATTAGCAGGAGAGGGACTGAGAGACGAGGCTTTTGAAGCCGACATGTCAACAGTGAGGCATGTGCAAACAGTCACCATAAACGTCAATGAACTGGATCATTTCATACCATAAAAAGAATAATGACAATCGTAACGTTTCATGTCATGCAGAGCCAGCACAGTAGCAAATCTATAATACACAATCCAAACATAATCAAACCATCTGCACCACATTTGTTATATATGGGGTTGGGTGACACAGACCGGCCAATATGAAAATTTTATAGTTTTTTTTTTTTTTTTTTTTTCCACAGCCCGCTTACTCACATTTACTGAAATGACGATTTACTTCCCCAAAACTATAAACACACGCAAAAAAAAGCCACACTTGGTCTGGCCAAACCTCAGACATCGGAGACTAAATTAAACACTTTATTCAAAACATGTTATCTTCCATCTAAATTAAACTGCGGATTACTTCTTGCCATGGGATGACAGAAGGAAGCTGCCAAACGCCACAGAAATAAGTGAAAAACTACAATCACGGATCAGGACACAGGCAAGCTCACACAACAAGAACTAGTTTCCATCTATCTATTCACATTTAACAATTTCAAACAACCTGCTGTTATTACAGTATGATTATGTAAGAACTGCTGTTATTTGGTGCTTTCGACTTAGTGACTACATTAGAAACAGCATATGAGACTTTGTCACGGACAGAGCTGGACTTGTTTTTATCATCGTTCCTGGTGTTTACACAGTCCAAGACAGAGATACGCATTCCACAGTAGTAGACTTGAGAAGTTGGCAAAACAGAAAATACTCACCATTATAGCCTGTTCCCTGTCCTTACTTGGAAATCTTTTGTGCATTTGCCTTAAAACATTAACAGCGATAAAACAGAAGGGACAGAATGATTGAGTACTACACCCATTTTAACATTACCCCTGGTGTTTACACAGTCCGAGACAGAGGCAGTTATTCTACAGTTGTAGACTAGAAAAGCTGGAGCAACAGAAAAAAAGACTGAAATGACTATTTTGTCAAAAATCTGAGTAAACACACCATAATAACCTTTGTCTTCAATTTTCCTCATCAGTCTGTCCTTGCTTGAAAAATCTCTTGTAAACATCAACAGTGACCTTTCAAAACACAGTCACGCAAAGTGCTCCACACAACCACATAAAACAGAGAGTAAATAAAACAAGCGAAAAGCCACAAAAGCTAAACACAGAACACAAGTATCGCGAAGCAAGTAAAATCACCGAAAATCGATTTTAATTGCTTTTAATTTGCTACATTTAACGAGGGAACCCCAAAATGCAGAGCACAGACTCAGTGGCTTGATGACCAATATAGGGATTTATTGCCTTAAGAGAGTATGGACTCCCCTCAGTCCGTTCCTCTCAACTTACCCCCTCGCAAGTGGGGCTCTGACTGACGAGGGTGGAGGGAGAATGGAGGATGGCTGAGCCGAGGTGGGCAGGGAGCAAAGGCAGAGCTGCAGGCAGGCAATGGCTTGATGTGCTATTAGTGAGCGTGACTGGCAGGAGTGAAGGTCATGATCCAAACAGGCTGAAGCAACAAAGTGGCGATGTATGGCTGAATGACCAGGGATGAAGAAGAACTGCTAGAATGATGAGCTCATGCATGGCAGGTGTAGCAGCCAGGCCAGATGCAGGTGATCAGGTGCTCAGGCAGCCCAGAGGGAGAGACACGCCTCCTGCATTCACCAACAAACAGAGACAGAGCAGGGAGGACTGAAAACAGCAGGGAAAGGGGAGAAACACTAGAAAAGCAGGGAAGGACTGAAGTTAAGGCACCAACGGTAACATCAAGTGGGTTTTCAAAAGTGATTTGATAGGCGAGAGTGAGTTTGCAGCCCTGTCTGTCTAGAGACCCTGGAACAACAAGGAATGATGCATCTGGGGGCCTCTCAGTGACTTCATAAGTAATTAATACAATCTGAAAATCATTTCTAAAAGAAACAGGTAACATTGTAATAATTATAATACTACATTTAACTTATGTAGTGCTTTTCAAGGTACTCAAAGACGCTTTACAAAGGAAACAAACAAACCCAGGATCAGTGTTCTGAGTCAAAGTCCTGGCAGCAGACTGTTGGACGAGCTGGAGCCCGTGGGTTCTTTTACTAATGCCAGAGAGGAAGGAATTACGACAGTCTTATCGACTAGTTATGAAAGCATGAATAACAGTTTCCAGATGTTCGTTAGGAAAAAAATGAATAATATATTTCTAATAGTAGCACACAACAGACAACAGCATTAGCAGTGAAGGTTTGCCTTTGTGTTTAGGTGTGTTTTGGCTTGTGGAGATTTTTAATTGAAGACATTTTGACATGCTACAGTATGAAAAGCACAGGTGTAAATAATAAAATCAGTGATGGCTAATTTACTTTTAGCTGCTTCAGTTTCGGGGTTGTGGTAGACAAAATTCTGGCCTGTGTACAAAGGCGTCCACTAATGGCCCCTTCTCACGTCCAAGGCTATTGATTCTAGTATTCCCTTTCTCTCCCCAGTCCTGCTCCTGGTATTTTTCATACTGGTGCACTGTCACACTCTCATGGTTTACTGGGACACCGAAATAAAATAGTTGTTAATAGCATCATATGTAGATAATGTACCTTGATTAAAGTCTTTTTTAAAGAGAGAGCGAAAAACATTTAATGAAAGGTATGCACCATATAACTGCAAATGTATTGTTATGTACCAGTTAGACACACGCACACACACACACACACACACACACACACACACACACACACACACACACACACACACACACACATCCTGTGACATGTCATGACCCAGAATTCTCGGCCACTAATGAAGCCCCGCACCAATTACTGCTGCAGGTTTGTCGCCACGGGAGCCCCAACCCAGCAAGGGGTGTGTGTGTGTGTGTGTGTATGTTCGTGTGTGTGTGTTAATGTACACCAAGTGACAATAGACTGCTGACTTCAAAGAAATTGGATGCGGTTGATTTCTTACCTCAGCCTGAATTCACTTTATATTGCTGGACACACTAATTTGTTGATGTTGAAGCGGGTTCAGCTGCAGAGCTGGTCAGATATGACACAATCAACTTTTAGCAACATTTCTTTGTTTATTGTAGTTTGAATAAAATTTTCCTGAGACCAAGAACTTACCTGTCATTACCTGAACCCCCCTAATGCAGATACAATTCTTTTATCTGTCCAGAAGGCTACAGCTAGCAGTGGTTGGATGTAACTGAGTACATTTACTCAAATACTGAAAGTAGAAATTCAAGAGTGAGTATTTCCATTTTCTGCAACTTTATACATCAATTACATCTCGGAGGCAAATATTACACTTTTGCTCCACTACATCTGTCTGACAGCTTTAGTTACTTGTTACTTTTCTGTTACTTTTCACTGAGCTCATGAAAACTTGACCTTTTAGAGATAAGTGGTTCATGCAGGACAGGGACACACAACATATGATGAACTTCACAGTACATATTTCACAGTGTAGTATTAGTACTTTTACTTTATTAAAGGATCAGAGTACTTTTCACAGTGCTGACAGCCAGAAGCCGGTTAAGGACTGCACACAGCCTGGCTCCGTCCAAATGTAACAAAATCCACCCACCAGCACCTCTGAAGCTCACTAATTGACAAGTTGTGTCGTTTGGTTAATCTGTGAAAAAGTGTAAAAACAATACTGTGCGGTTTTATGGGAGGTTATATGTCTTGGACTTTTTACACTAAACTAACAGGCTTAAATTTAATGGGCAGATAATACTGGAGCGTGTTCTTCTCATCTGACTCTTGGCAGAAAGTGAATAGGCGTATTTTACAGAGAGTCTATTCCTTTAACTCGTTTATAAACAGTGTGTAATGTTTCATGCAACACAGGTATTATCATATTATGCCTTCTCTGATGTCATAACTGGCTCTATGATTGAGACGGGGCGGCTCCTTGTCCATAAGGTTAAACAGCAGCGTAACATAGTTCTCCTGTAATGGCTTCTGATCTATTGGACCTGGCATTTGGGCGCAAAAAGCGGCCTTGGAAAACCTTGTAACAGCCAATTTAAGTAATACATGTTTTTAATCCATCTTTCGGTTTAACCACAATATTTTGTTGATCCACTACGTCTGTCCTCATTACTGCGTGTGTGATGTGTATGTGAGGAGAAATGCTGCCACGTCCACTTAGTGTGCCTCCGTGTACTGCCAATATACTTGAAATGCAGCTCTGGCAAGCGGAGGCGTCTCGAATGGAAAGCAAAGAGGGAAAAAGCAGTAAAAAGAAAATGTTGAAGGTTTTGTATAGAATGTTCACAGCTGTAACGTACACAGTTAAAGTGCTCACACAAAGCTGTGCTGTGAGTGTAAAAGTGGATAATTGCAGACTATTGCTCTCAGCAGAATTTAATTACCTCCAAGGAAAATTCCCTCAAGGCTGAATTATTATTTCTAATTTATATGAACTTCAGTACTGCTGTGATACAGACCGGCGTGTGCATTATCAAGTCAGCATGCTAATTAAACTGGGCTTAATTCAATAATGAAGCGCTGAGACTCTCATTGAAAATCACTCTCATTATCTGGCTCCCATTGGTCTGTGAATTAGGACTGGATTTATGGCAAGTTACCAATCCCTTTCAAGGGTTCTTGTCTTTCACCTCGCGTGTGGTCCTCGAGGGTAAGAGACCTATCCAGAGTTAAATGATGTTTACACAGTGGCCCCCGTTGGGTTGTTTTGACTCTCTTTATTACGCTGAACCTGCGTCTCTCTGTCTCTGTTGGCCACGGAGAGCTAGATCAACGCCCGGGGTGGGACAGGAGGTGGAGCGTCTAATCAGAACTCTTGTCTTCACACAGTGACCAGTCGCGGCTCCGGCTGTTTCGCCCGTCACGCTGCAGAAATGCTCTGTATTAAAATTGAAAGAAAATATCAGTATTATTCAGAGATCGTAAAGGGTAATACATGGGTAATGAGAGCAGGCAGCTTAGCCTGCAGATGAATTCTTATTAAATATAAATCCCTCCTTAAGACTCTCATTGTGTTTGTGGTTTGCTGTGGAGGCCTGCAGCTACACAGAGATCACTGTCCAGGATGCTTGAATATTTAGAAGGCAACAGGGGCCAGTTGGAGTCAGCACTTTTTACTCAATGCATCTCATTCACGTCCGGGACTAAACGCCAAGCCAGGATGGAGCATTTCCTGTTTATGATTCCCATGAAGTTTAAAGTGTGTCTGTTGGGGAGACTGTGTGAAGGGTGCAAAGATACTGACACCAAACCTTCGGTGGTAACCGACTGTAAAGCAGGACTTCCTGTTGGGTTTGGGTTTCTAGCTGTGGTCAGGACAGAATGGGTTTTCCGTCGCCGTCCCTCCGCACCAGGTTGTGATCTGGAGAGCTGAAAGGACTCTGTTCAGCTGCTGCACGCCACACACAGGCCTTCACAGCTCCACCACACAGACGACTCCTCAAGAAATGATCGGTTGACAATGACCCCAAAACCAAAAGCAGCTGTAGAAAACACGCTGCTTTTCACAGACAGTTTACAGCGCTAACAGGTAAACACAGACATATGTGCACACACACACACACATTAGGCCTTCAGGCAGTATGTTACAGTGAAACAGCCTTCAAGTCAGGAGTCAGGGGGGACAGCGGAAGTAAGTCAGTGAGCAAATACGATTTGCGACACGCTGTCATGCCCCTGTGTGGCCCTCAAAGGCTTTGTGGGTTTAGGAAGCAAATTGAGCAAACCAACAAAGTGAGTGGCACGGTGCAGGGAGGAGCCGCTGCGGTTTACTAGACAAGACTCTTTGTACGGTTTTTACTTTTTCACACTCAGTCACGCACCAGAGAAACCCTGAGCGGAAACATGAAGCACACCAGTGGTAGTTTTCATTTGGGTGATAATGAATCGAAATGACCACAAGAACACGGATACAATATGTATTCTGTGTAAGTAACGCTGGTCAACAAGTTTGCTTTGACAACAATATGTTTGGAAAGATCGCTGCCAACATCTGGCTCAAGGTGATGCAGGGGATTTTCCGTGCTTTTATAAGAGCACTTAGGATATGAGATGTCAAACAATATTCCATAGTATGAACTTTGGCAATTTTACCCCTCAAGATTTTTTCTACCCTGAGCCGCTTCACTGTACCAGATTACCTTCATTGCCTTTATTTTAGTATTTTTAAGGTTCTTATCTATTTCATGTGTTTTCTAATCGTAAACTTTCTACAGAGACCAGAATTATTTAAGAAACATGCTGGAGAACTCAGTGCGATCAACTGGAGTCAGCTTATTATGGAAAGTGAGGCTGTTATTTAGTGCAAAAAAAAAGAAAATGTATTTTGAATATTTGCTTGTTTGAGCGTTTTTGGGGCAAGTTTGGGAGCAGGAATTAGATTCATTGTTGATAAGTTTTCTCCTTGCAACACATCCTGCATAACTTTACTCGAGCAGAGGATAACTTTCAACCCATACTTGCCGACACACACACACACACACACACCTACCTTGGTTTCTCCCTTATTTCAAGGCCACCTACCAGCGCTCCCACACACACTAATCCTTAAGTTTTAGTTGAGAATTTGCCAGGTCTTCTATAAAACAGAATCTTGCCTACGTGCACAGTCAGTTTTTAATTGGAGCAGGTCAAGGCCATACTCCTTAATTACATTTCATTTACACAGACCCAACAATTCCCCCCATAGGCAAGCACTTTAGTCCACACATTACAATCACTTCTACCTGGCAACCCACAGCCGGATTCAGGTGGCATGTACGCAGCTGCTCTCTGCGCAGGCAGACCACCACTGAGCTCCTGTCAAAATGCTAAATGTGAGGGCGGGACAGCGTCACACATAAAAAATCTGAATACAAACAATCGCAGTGTTTGTTTACTTTGTGGTTCAGGGGTTCCTGAATCACGCTCTGGCTTACCTACAATTTCACTGCATTGTTTAATGCTGAATGAAGAAAATGACTGCTTGGGTTGAAACAAAACCATCATTGGTCCAAGATATCAAAAATGCTAGCAGAGCAACTCAGTACATAAAATGGCAGAAACATCAGTTGTGTTTTACTACGTCTTGAAATGTACATACACAATGTTTGTGTATTCATTTTCAATTCAGACTTGTAGTCAACAGAAAACATAGCAGAAGTGAAGAACGTGTGGCAAGTAACGTGCTGGTTCATATACTGTATGTGCTTTCCATGTGTGCTGTGGTTTCACTGACCCTGTTTAACCCCTCTGCTCTGAGCACGCCACACAAGAGAAGGTCTGGTGTCTGTGCTTCTGTTTGACCCGCCTCTTTTCATGTGACCTCCCGCTTTTTGATCTTCATGTAAATGAATTAGATGAAACGGGTGGATGGGATCCCGGAGCCTGACATGTGGCCCTGGTTTCTTCGATGGATTCAATTAGCCCATCTGATGTCTCAGAGGCCTTTGTGGTCTGAAAGGGTTAAGCGAATGAGAGATACCATCCATAGTCTGGACTGAGTTATCACAGTGTCGTGCCATGTACCATACAGAGTATTGCTCTTGAAGGCAGATTAGCTGAATCTGATCTGTCTCTTAGGGAAGAGAAGCCACTCGTGTACAGTTTAGGCTCCGGTAGCTGAGCAGACGTTAGTCCTCAGAGCGGCGCGTGATTAAGAAGCTACTCATCTTCTTTGCTTGTAAAGCTCTGTTAACCTTTGTATACCCCGGTGATGAAGAGATGCACTCTCATGTGCCTCCAATGTCACCTGCCTCCAGACACTCCTCCATCTGTCTGCTGCCTGGCCAGGAAGTGCTCTCTCTACAACCCCTGACCTCTCAAACCGGGTTCTGAATAAACAGCTAATTGGCTGGGTTTCCTGTTTAGCCTGATGGGAGCGCAGACTATTTCTGTCTGTTTACAGAGTTCTGCCTCTCTCTCGTTCTCAGAGTTGTACTCTCTGCATTGTTTATGAAAGAACAATGTCCTTCAATCACTACAACTGTGCTCCAAACATCAGGCTTCGGGGATTACACAGTAGTGACCAGCCTCTGCAATTCCCTTGCGTTCCTGGAAGTCTTTTGTTGTCTGTGGGAGGGTTTCAGTTAGCTCATTTTGTGGCATTTGTTTATTTGTGAAAGTGAGCTTTCATGTCCCGGTGTACAGAACAGCAAGATAATTAAAATATTGTGTGTTGAAATGTCTTAACTTGAGGCAAACAAGGGTTATTGTGATAGGATGCCACATGTGAACTTCATCTTTTCCCAAACATGCGTGCAACAACACACAAATAAACACATCTGTGTGTCTGTATTTGTCAGTTATGTGTTTTGTTTGCATAGAAAGTACATTGGTATCAGCACGCTAAACATTCATGCACACATGCGTAGCCGAATATGTGAACCGTCCTTTTCTTTTCTGCATAATAAGCTTAGTCGAAGAGGAACTATCTGTATCTAAACTGCCTGCGTTGAATTAAATGGCTTGCCTTTTTGCCAGATGTGACTTTCTCCTCTCCTATCTGTATTGAATTATTCAGGCAGTTCCGGATCTTCTGCAGCTTTCATCTGAGGCCTGCATCCAGTTATTGGAGAGATACTGTGCCCAGAGTCAAGTGAGAGACCTAAAGGTTCAGGAGTCGTAGGTTCAAATTCAGGCTACGCCACATGAGGACTGACTCTGCACATGAGTGTTAATTTGTGAACATGACATGCTTATTTTTAACTTTTTTCCAAAGCTAGAAATAAAACTGTCATGATGTCAATTTCTAGACTCCGACTTTTAAACTGAATGTGGATTTTGTGTAATTTGACTGATATAGCACATTTTCAAAACCTTAAAATAAAGATAATTTTGGTTCAAATGCTTAGTAAAACAGTCATTAACAGTGGAGCAGCTCTCGTCTCTAAAAACATCTCTCTGGTTTTCTTTTGGTAGATAATTGTAGGAAGATATTGACCGAGGTGCAACTGGAGCAGAAGATGATTCTCTTTCCATCCCTGCGTTTCTTTTATTTTGCTCCTTGAATGGATGAACTTCTCTCTTCACATCACCCTTGTATTGTGGCTGTTGGTGAAGTAACCAAAGTGAATAAGTGAGTCAGGCTGGTTTGTCCCTGTGTACCAAGACTGGATGATTAAATCTGGTCATTAACTGTGCTGGAAGGTGCAGAGCTGAAGGCAGTGTTTTTATTGATGTGGCAGGAAACAGGGGGGGCTGACTGCTGCTGCTGCTGAATGTGTAAATCTCACAGACTGTTCACATGCCGCTCCTACTTTTAAAAGCGCTCACACAGCTCCACTCTCTCGATTGAGAACACACTTAATGTCGCAAACAGCCCATTAAGCACCATGTGGTAGGGGCGAGGATGATGTGAAACTGAAGGGTGTGTTAATGATGGCGGGCTGTCGCCAGAGCAGAGCCCTCACAGCACTCTGAGCTCCTGCTGAGGGGACCAGGCCAGTAGCAACAGCAAAGGGGATCCCGCTCTGGGTTGAGTACAGAAAAAGTCAACACCGACTTGAAGCTCGAGACAGGATGCACTCGCTTTTTTAATATTCAAGCAAAACCACAATCTTTCCCTCGCTGTTCCCAAGTGCTTTAGCAGCCTAAATTTGGGATACACAATCCAAACCCCAGACTGTATGGTGTCAAAGATTTGTGCTTTGTGGGCTCAACGACCTCCTCCATTAAACTTCTGTGCACTCACACTTCCTGGGAAAAAAAATAGATTGACAATGACAGTCTAGGCTGATAATTGGCAAAGCACATCACTATGCAGTTTGAAGCTATTTTGTAGGAAGGCTTGCATGATATACGAGGATCTGCATTGTGCAGTAACATTGTTCATGACTGCGATGGCTATATGACTTCTAATGAATATACTGTTCTATTATTGAAGTGCCTATATTAGCTCATTAATCTGAGGTTATCTGACGACTTCATCTAACTGGCCAAATGGTGTTGATGCATGGCCCATGTCAACCCAGTCTCCAGAATAAATGTTGGCAATGCAAATTTCTGCAAACCAAGGATATGTTGAAACTTTACGTTTCTTTAGATTTTCAATTTTATCTCGTGACAGCGTTGTGGTTACGCTGTGGTTACGCTGCGGTCAGGTTATCCGTTGTTTAGGGATAGGAAAACATCATGTTTGGCTTAAAATACATGTTTTTGTCACCACAAACAAGGCTGGAGATGCCCCAAGGTCTTGTCACCACAGCTAGCAATTGTCCGGAGGTCTTGTTAAAAATATCCAGCAGCTTCGCACATAGAAATCTTTTGAAACACAGTCTTGAACTGTGGTCACTTGCTTGGCAGCCTTCTTACCTGTAAGCTGTCCCCTCTACCACTCGATGTGAAAGTCATGACACGGTCACCAAAAACAAGGGTGGAGATGTCCCGACATTCCATTAAAAACATCAGTTTTTTTGTTGCCACAAACACAGCTAGAAATTGTCCTGAGGTCTCCTTAAAAATAAACAGTGGTTTCACACATAAAAATGTTGAAATGCCGTCTTGAACTGAGGTCACTGGCTTGGTAGCCTCTTCGCCTGTAACTCCACCACCACTGGCTCCAGTGCCTGATATGAAAGTCAAGTCATAAAGACGTACACATTACATTTCTTTAGATTAAATTTTTTTATTTGATCTTTTGATCTCTGGTTGGGGTAAGATACAGTCACCACTTGATTAGGGTTAGAAAAACATCATTTTTTTCACTTAAAATATCCATTTTGATGCCGCAAACGTGGCTGGAGATGCTCTGACATCCATCAAACAAATCCATTTTTGTCATTACAACCACAGCTAGAAACTGTCCCGAGGTCTCCTTTTACACTTACAAATGTTGAAACCCAGACTTGAACCGCGGTCACTGGCTTGGCAGTAAATGCAAACTGCCTGCTGGCTGTAGCTTAGCACACATGACACTCAAAAAGTCAAGCTATTCCGATATGCAAAGGTCTATCTTGAATCAGAGCAAAGTGGTTACTCTAAATATCCATGTCCCATGATCCCCCGTCAGTTAAAGCATCTCAGCCTCACTTCCAGTGTGTCCTGTGGCCCCCTGCCCTCTGGTCTGATAAGAGCCCTATGAGCCAAGTGATTCGCCGGCAGGGAAGAGGCTAATTAACATGGTCTGTGCCGTCAGTCGTTTGATGTGGGAAGACATCCTTTTGATGTAGAAATGTATGCAAAATGATTATCAAGATCACAGCTTCCTCGCTAATCTTGATGTCCTAGTCCGTCTTTAACATTAATTGGAAACATCTTAAGATAATGTTTCTAGTCAGGCTAATCTCGCAGCACCAAGTGGACATTTCACTTGGCTCGCATCCTTCTCTTGTGACCCCTTCAGTAAAACCTGAACTCTCAAAGAAGCGGCCGTCCAAGATAGTGATTTAGCATGTTCTGGTTTATTTTCATTGGCATATCTCTAACAATACTGTGTTGTTTCTTTCTTACAGGATACTGAGCCACAACAAAATCAGAGTTCTGAGAAACGGATCTTTCTTTGGACTTAACGCTTTGGAAAAACTGTAAGTAGCCTCCTGTTTATCTACTAGTATTTCACTTCTATAGATGCTACAATGTCATGTTTATTGTTAACATGAGATATAGTGTATGCATCCATGTAGGAGCTGTTATTTTGGCTTGCCTCAGGGCCTTTGTGGGGAAATACAGACACGGTATCAGTGGGATCTGCGCTGATCTGTGTGCGCTGTTATCCAATGATGGGCTTCATTCCAACAGGGAGGATGATACACTCAGACTGGCTATCACGGAGTTTAGTTATGCTGAAAAGTTCACATTATTACACTTTAGTCCTTCATTATCAGGTAAGCTCCACTCCAAAAGATAAGGGAGATCCCTGGGAGGAGGGCGTGTTGGCAGCTTGGCCTGTGGTTCACAGACAGTCTAGCCCTCCTTAGTAGCATCGTAATCTCTCTGAATGGGGTGTGAGACAGATGATAGACAGGATAACTCCTGGGGAAATAGAACTGAATGGCGGTACTGGTGACCATAGTGGAAACTGGTGCCTATGAATAGCTCTTTGCCCTACCTCGGTCAGTCTGTTGGTTGGTCTGTTCACTGCTGAAATATCTCGACATGTCTTAGATTGATTGCCATGAAATTAGCTTCAGGCATTCACGGTCTTCAGATGATGAATCCTGCTGACTTCTGCGATCCCCTGACTAATCCTCTAGTGCTTACATGAAGTTGACATTACAATCAGGATTAATAGTGTTGCAAGAATGATTCCCAAATCCGGTTTCCTCAGCTCATATAGTATATATATATTTTTTTTTTTACTAACTCTAACCCCGCCGAAGAAGTTATATTTTCACTCGTGTTGTGGTTGGTTTGTCAGCAGTCTTGCACAAAAACCACTTGATGGATGTGTCTCAGCCTAGAATAGAGCTCTATCACTTTTGGTGCCGATCTGGATATGGTGTGTCTTAAAAAAGGTAGTTGCTAATATGTGGCTAGTTGAGACTACAGAGGTTTGAAAGTTAACGTACCAAACATCAAACTCATCTACTCGTGCTAATAGTGCTACTACTAGTAGTACTAATGCTAATAAGCAAATGTTAGCATGCCGCAATTACGGCCACGAACCTGAGCCCCTACACAAATTAAATGGTGTAGAAATACAATAGCACGCTGGCGTGTACAACATCCATATTCATACGCACAAGCACAGCTGTGCCTGCCCCATACTGTACTACACAGCTGTCTGACAACAGAGTAAAGCACCAAAGATTTTCAAAATATGGCGTACACTTTAACTGATATATATATTTTTTAAGGTGTGCCTTCTTTTAGGTGGCTAAAATACATCTTGCTGTCAGTGCCGTTTAGCAGTACAATGCTCTGCTTCCCTGTAGGTGCTACTCGCTGCTTCTCCACACAGGGAGAGAGCTGACGGTCATCTACTGCAGGTGATACACCGACGAGGGATAAATACCTCATACAAACCCACATCAAAAGACCCAAACTGTCACTTTAAGAGCAAGGCTAAAACACAGAAATGTCTGACAACTTAGCTTAGGTCTTCCATGGAATGTGATGTCAAAAGGGAAGAGGTCACTGCGGGAGACATTATCTGTAGGGGTGACCCACGAAAGTGAACGTAGAGGTGCAGAAACTGAGTCTCAAACGTTCCACATAATGTCTCACGTGTAATGAATATAACTATTTACACAGATTTTGTGTAATTATAAAACTACAGATTACCGGTATATATTTAACTTTATTACACATATTACTCCTATATAACCAACCTTTTTTACACTAAGATGGTGAGAATTGTATCATCTTAGCAGGTCCAAACAAGGAAAACTGCAGAGACTACAGTAGCTTGTTGATCTCTTAGAATCAAAAACAGAAGATGGGGCGGCTGGCAGTACAGGTCGGATACAGTAGGCCAGTGTATGATATGAAATGACTTTTGGTCAACTTTCATTACAGTCAGGCGTGGCGTTTAATGGCTACAGCTGCTACCACTCCTGGCTTTTTTGGCTACTGTGATGTGAGAATTACATCTAGTCTGTGTTTCCCACCAGAAGGTGTGCTGTTTTACAGAGCATCCCAGTAAATCTTTATAGCGCCCTGGTAGCTAACAACACACATGGAGCAGCTTCAGTCGGATACTGTAGTCTGGCAGACGTACTTGTTGGAGGGGGATGGGTACGTCGAAGGGATATTGGTTCCACATGCCACTGGGCGCTGCCACCCATGAAGCTAACAAGCTTCTCAAAAATGTCGAAAGAAAGAAAAATATGGTAATTTGCTGCAGTTTTTAGCTTGTTAGGACCTACCTGCTGGAGCTCACACCAGACGTGCCAGTCGAGATCAAAAGCCAAATTTGCTGAATTGCTGTTTTTCTGTCTGGCATGCGAACGCCATGGGTGAACAATTCCAAGTTCTCAGTTCTCACCTCGACTGTCTTGCACCAGCGACGCTGATAAAGCTGTTGACAGGAAGACAGTAAACCAAGAACCTGTGACTAATACTACTTGGGAGAATAATTGATAGCAAAGTAAAGCTAAAGCAGATCTGTAGCTTGATGTGTTTGGTGTAAAATGAGCTGATGTTGCTTGTTTTTGTAAGTGCAGACAAGGTTCCCTGCAGCGCCGTGGGGTCGGTGGGTTGGGTAACCCGAGCTTACCCACTAACTGGCCCTTGTAGCTGGAGCAGTGATAAAACTAGCAGGGGGCAACAGGGTGGAGCTTTCCTGGAGGCTCATAACTCGAAGACCTGTGAGAAAGACACAGAACAGGCAGACAAACTAACACACACACACATATTTATGCTCTGCAGAGAAAGATGTGGGCGTCTGGTGTAAGGAGAGGACATAACGTAAATCATGCAGGCCTCATTTCACTCCTCTGCCTCAACCTCTGCTGGCTCGCTGACACACAGCGGCGGAGGTCTGCTCACTCACTCTGACGTCTTCAACCTTTAATTGAGCCCTGCACAGCTTATAATTACATCTGAGCTCATGGTAAAATTGCTGTCTGATGTGAAAAAAATGCCACATTGAAATTCACCGTTGCAGCGATGGAAAGGTTTGAAGACAGGAGTGAGTTCACAGCGAAGGTTTGGATGTTAACTGTGAGATTTCAGTTTTATTTCGTCTCCTCGGCCCGGCATCGCTCTTCAGGTCCTCTCATTGTTTCCAGTATGTCGGCTACATGTGCTTGTCATTTGGCGCAGTAGTGAACAGTTACTCATATTATGTGGTCAGTGCTGTAATCAAAGGCCAGCCCACTAGGGCTGAGTAAACACACATCAGGGAATTACACTGCATCTCTTCCCCTACGTGACGAGGATAAACACAGTCTGCTCCCCGACTGCACACACACACACTCTCACTCTCGGTCCATCTTTGTTGTGACTCTGTTTCCTAGTATGGGCACCATCCTTGCTTCATTTCAAATGGGCCTGCTACCTCTCTCAGTAGACACACACTCACACCCGACTTCTATTGAGAGTTGAATGCAGTCTGATCTGCTGTTGTTCGTTGGAGAATACAGCTCCAGGGCAGGCCACCCTCCTCCAGGCCTGGGCCAGACAGTGCAGCAATCTACACAGTTAGCCCTTTCATTGGGACAAACCTCCTCAAAGCCACTATTGCCTTCATAACCTGCCAAACCACCCAAGTGCAGAGGAGCAATTTAGCCTTGTTTGTTTTTGCCCTCTTACTGGACTACTGTGTTTTTGTAGCTCTTTTAAATAGGCCTGCCATCCAACAGCTACATTTGGATCTTGGAATTCCTCAATATTTCCAGCTATTGGGATGAAACAGCCGTTGAATCATACCTGACTTCAGTTGCTGTGCTTGCTAATTCCAAAATAAGCCACTTTTAGTGGACACCATCATGCCTCAAGACCAGAGGTGGGAAGTAACAAAATACAAGCACTTATGTGACTTTTTACCTCAACTCCCGACATTTGAACACAAATATTGGTACTTTCTCCTCCTTCCTCTTCCTAAACTTTAGTTTTAAAGCATTTGTGTCATTGCACCCCGCCTTCTCTCACAGGACTGATTTCACCCTATCAGTGCGTATCACGCATGGCATACGTAGCGAGATGAAACAACGTAAAAGACGTTGCACGACAGACTGGAATGGGGGGGAAAGGCGTGTTAGTGTCCCGTGTCTGCAGAGCCTCTGCCTGGATTTTCTTACTTTGTCAGTTGGTTGCTGTTCGGGACGCTTTACCAACCTAAAATGTCGGTATTTGATGTCCTGGGAATGAGACTTTTAAGAACAGCTCGGACAAATCCTGCTGATTCTGCCTTTGAGTTTAATAGTCTTTGAATTATATTAATATGACTTGAGATTCTGTTAACTTTGCACAGAAACGGACGATACTTTTATACTTTGAGTACATTTCAAGAAGTTCAATCAGTACTTCTGCTTTCACCAGAGTCTTATGTTACACGAGTATCTGTACTTCTACTGGAGTAAAGAATGTGCGTACCTTTGCCACCTCTGTTCGATACTGTACTTGTGCACCTATTTGAGTACCTCCACCTCCGCCACCTCTGTGCACGCCCTTTCTGATGAGAGCTGACGCTGGCAGCCCCACTAACGAGCCGGGACCTTTATGAGTTGCGGACAGATCCCAGCAGCCTGTCCCGCGCTGATTTGAGGCGAGGTAATGAGAATAATGAGCAAAGAGGGCCGAGGCAGTCTGGCTCTTGTCCAACTGGGCCCCACTGCACCATGGGACACAGGACAGACAGGGCACAAGGGGCCCTCATTACCAGGTCTGTTCACCCTACAGGGAGAGAGGGAGCAGGGAGCAGAGAGGGAGAGCAGAGGGCAGCGATGATGATGGATGAGGGAGCAGCAGGGCGCTCGCAGTGGACACGACTGAAAGGCAGGAGTGAGGCTTGTGGTTAGAGGCTCAAGGTGTTGGCAGCATGATAGACTTTGTCAACAAGAGTCTGAATGTGTCCATACAGTACCTGACGGGATTGTACTTTTTACACACGCACAGGAAATTTCTTCTGAGATTTTCAAAAACTTCCTGTTGACTCAAAATCATTCAAGAGCAGGAAATAAGGATTTAGGATCTATGTGTTTAGAGCAACAAGAATTAAGGGAAGCTTGCACTGAAACCTGCGACCAATAAGTCACACAGTGCATGAGAATGTGCAGATGCTGGATGTGTTTAGGAAAATGTCCGCATGATGGAAAGCATATACACTATTATCACATTACGGTGAAGAATTCTCGGGCCGATTCATTACTTTTTGACTTGATAGTATCTGTTTTACAAAAAGGGGGAGACAGGCCACTCTGTCTTCGCCTGAGCCTCGCTGAAACCGACCTTGAAATCGCCTCTGCCATTCTGAGCAGCCAGGGGTTAGGAAGTGGTCCAACTTAAACAACTTTACCATCTGACAGAGGGGAAGTGGAGCCGAGATGGCTAAAGATGGTATGGTGGCTGGAGAGAGAAAGCGAGAGGGGAAAGAGAGGAAGACGGAGGGAGGGAACGAAGGAAAGCGCACTCCTGCAGTTTGTCTTATATAAAGCTGAGGTTGTTTTGCTTAGCGGGAGATTAACATTATTTCCACACAGGCTAAGCAAATTACCTTAATGAGTGGGAACAAAGCAGAGGTGGGCAGCAGTATAGCATGTAAAAACAGTGGAGAATGTGTGGACATGGCAACGAGCCCTCCTGTCTAGACCGGTCTGGGTAAGACAAGGTTCAGATTGTAGCAGAGAGCTAAGGCCAGCATGGGAGCCTCACTTCTCCCTCACAGAAAAAAATGAACATTTGTGTTGGTGTGTTTGCCCGCACACGCCACCGAGTGGCCCCCGGTTAGACAACGGTCACCTAATGAGAGTGCATGACATTAAGGGGTGGAGCGGGTGAGGAAGGGGTTAAGCGTGCTGGAGAGTGGAAACAGAAAGGGGGGTGCTGCTGGAGTTGATAGACTCCAGATGTGTCTTTCAGATAAACTGAAGGAACGGGGTGTGTTTGTATTGCAAGCCGAGCTCAGTCATGGCTCTGGGGGTTTATTGAAACAGCGAGCGAGCCCCCTCATAAGCCCATTACCAAATTGTACGCTTTATACGCCAGTAACTCTCTCTCGCACACTCGTTCGGCAAACTTGATATGGTTTCAATGGCGTTTTTCCTCCAGAGGAACTTGAGCTTTCTCAAGCTTACTTCCCCCCACTTCCGTTTGTGTTCCTTCTCTGCTTTATTTTTGCATCTCCCC
Source organism: Pagrus pagrus (assembly GCF_965226575.1). NCBI lineage: Eukaryota > Metazoa > Chordata > Actinopteri > Spariformes > Sparidae > Pagrus > Pagrus pagrus. Next base: position 25,161,226 of record NC_140192.1, on the reverse strand, counting down.
TCTCCCAGCTCTCTCGCTGGTCCTCCCCCTTCCCACTCTCTGCATGCTGTAGTCCACCTACTGGCAGAAAATACGCTCACGATCATGAGTCTCTCTTTTCATTGATAATTTGAATGAAAGGCGTTTGTTCCTGTTTCCCTTCCAGCTATTAAGTGTGCATTGTTTCAGCCCAGTTTCGATGAACTTATTGGGAAAGAGACTTTTGGGTCTTTCAGTACAAATGACTCAGTTTGACGGAATAAAACAGCATTTCTCCGCCTTTTGTCTCATCAGAAAACTGTCACCACCGGCCCCGAGAAGCTTTGACTTTACATGATCATTAATCTGACGAACGGATATTATGATCGACTGTATGTCCCACTGAAGCCATAAACCGACTTTCATTGTTTCTCACTGCTGTGCATGCTGGTAGATCTCATGAAAGTTAACAGAGCTGCCCAAACAGGCATCGCCCCCGAAGCCAGAACTGAAGTCAATAACAGTCCGTGGTTCCAGAGTTTTCCTTGGCAGAATAATCTCCAGCTCTTCTTGCTGCAGACTATAGAAACATATAATCAGCTTAGGACATTTTACACATCAAATGAAAGTGTATATTGCTATTTCTGTACATCTACAATTGGATCAAATGTTTATTTTACAGTTTCTCAAGAGCAGAGTTGAGGGCCTAAAAGTAAAGGCACTGGATGATCAGGTGGCGATTGTCCAGATCTAAGAGGAAACATCTGAAGTGTGTCTCCAAATAACAGGGATTTAATACATTTAATAGAAAAGGTGTATCTTTGCTCCTTCAGCTTCATGGCTGCACCAAGGCAAGTGGCTTCCAGATGAACACAGACAAAAAAAAAGAGTTGATTAGGTATTTCTAATCTGAGAGGAACCAGAAAAAAATAAAGAAAATAATCTGGGGAAGGGGCAGCAAAGCAGGAAATTAGTAGAAAAACAAGAGCTCGGCAGATCCCGGTTTCCTGTTTTGGGGGGAAGGCAGGAGTACGTTTGGGGCCTGTGTTACAGAGCCCCCATTGTGAGCAAGTGTGTTGAGGAGTAGGGAGGTGGGGTCTGCGGGGCCATACACAGGGCCGATTCTGCTCAGTACTGAATCCCCTAACCCACCTGCCCCTCCCTACAGGGGAAAGCTAGCTAGTAAAAAAAAAAATGTCGAAAAAGGAAACTGTAAAAATAAACGAGCAAGGGCCTCTTCTAGACACGCCAACCAGACAGGAAATGACACTCGGCACAAAAATGGTCTCCACTGACCTCTGTCAGGAACCAAGGTGCCTTTGCTTTCTTATTCCAACATACCCTTCATCCATCCATAGACATATATATTTGTTTTTGCCTCTGGGCAGTTACTTTTTATTGCTTTGCATCAAGAGATAAATGTGAGTATAGAAATTGGCCCTGTAATGTCTTTCCATTAAAAAATTCCAGGAACAGGAAATTCTTGATTCCAGTCTAGCGATAATGAGTTGCCATTCCCTGGCTTCAGTCATTTTCCCAGCTCCCTCCGGGGCCGGGGCCTAAACAATGTCAGTGGAGCACTCCAGTCCCCGCTGCTGTGCTCCTGATAATGGAGCACTCCACGTCTGGAGCGCTCTACAGGCCACGTCTTCATTATTACCCTCTTGCTGCCCTACAAGCACGTCGCTCCTCTCCAGCCTGCATGGGGCCCAGGTGCTCATCCCTTATGCCCACAGAGAAATGACTCTTCAGAATGGCAGAGGACCAGCCCCATTGATCAGGAGGAGTTTTGTGGGGAAAAAAAGACATTCTTAACGGCAGCCGCTGGTGTTAGGCCCAGCGGCAGCAGACAATGGCCCCTTCTGGGCTGGGAGCGAGCTGGAGTCTGTCACAGCCCAATCACACAGGCCACATGTGGCGAAGGGGATAAAGCAGTGTACTCCTGAGGTTACAGAGCATAACGCAAAGAGGAAGACCTTGGTCACAACAATAATGTGTCACCACCAATCATGTAGCTTTTTGAAGAACATGCTGCTACTGAAGAGAATAAAGAAGTAATAGCTACAAGCTGCAACTTTTAACCTTTTTAACTTTTATCATGCTCAGCAAGTGAGAGGCTTTAAACTATTTCTCATCTCCGCTATGATCCTCTCGCTTGGTGACAGCTGTTGTCATCAGTGTCAAGGCCACTGAGCTGTGAAGCTGTTGTCAGGGAGGGCACTGTCTGCTGCAGAGGGCACACAGACAAGTCATCGCCTGAGTGTGAGGCCTGCTTTGAAAAGAAAAAGAAGTCGGATATACATCTGTGAGTTGGGGGCGTGTGGCAAGCGGCCGCAGCTGAGATTTAGCCTCAATTATGATAGTGAACAAGAGCTGACGTTTGGGGCTACAACAGAGCGAAGCGCTTGGCTACTGCTTCAACTCCTGTTGACTCGGGTGAGCTCCTCCACATTCCCCAGCTTGGTGATAAGAGAGTGTATCAGAAGTAGTGGACTGATGATAGCCACACACAACACCCTACTCTCTGAAGCGGGGAATAAAAGAGCAGACTGTAGGAAACGCATATTTTGTTGAGTATTAACGTTGATGTCACAAAACACAAAGATGTATAATCATTTTAATGTTTGACCAGCATAAACTCTCTCTCTTGTCTATTTATTACCCATACAATATATTAAGTGCTTCACCAATGTATTGCATACCACCAGTTTTGATTAGACCTTTATTTTGTAAAGCAGTTTAATTGAAATGTGGGTCTATTTTGCATAGAGAAACAAGTATAAAGAGAAGACATACTAAAGGAAACAGTTTCGCACAAAATCTCCACCTAGTTCCATTGATTGAGGCACGGTGTTGATCTAGAGTCCTAATGTGCAGAAACAGAGGGAAAAGACTCCTACACTGGTTTAATATTGCACTCCTATAACATTGTTGGACTCATGGTGGATGGTAGAAAACAAGGATGCAGCAGAATCAAATGCAGCCCATGTAATATAGCCTCGAGCTGCTCGCCTCAAGCAGCAACCCAATCATCAGAATAAATGCTGGCAATGCACGTTTCTACAATCGCAGACATGTTGACAGCTCTGCTCTGGTTAGGTTTACGCACAAAAACTACATGGTTAGGGTCAGGAAAATACCATGTCTTGGCTTAAAATACCTACCTCGCCAAGAACACAGCTGGAGATGTACAGACCTACCATCAAACTTATCTGCTTGACATTGTCCAGAGGTCTCTTTAAAAATATCCAGTGGTTTCACTCTTACAAATGTTGGAACTCAGTCTAGAACTGTGGTCACTGGCTTGGCAGCCTTCTTGCCTGTAACTCCACCACCATTTGATATAACAGTCAGGTCATAAGCATGTAAACGTGAAGGGGATATGACACATGTTGTAGAAATATCAATATGGTACATAGCCCCTGACACGTAGAAATGACAGAAACGTAAGCTACCAACATCACTCGGCTGTCATTGTCAGCTCGCAACTAAAGGCTGTTGAAAGACAAGCGGCGTGAAAGTAAGATTGCTATCTAGAAATCAGGACATGGGTTCTTCCTCACTTGTCAGTTGTCTTTGTAATGCAAATGCATGTTTGAGTGCGTATACATGGAGGTCAGTGTTACACAGCAAATCCCAGAGTGTGAAAAGGACAGACAGGGAGGGAGAGACAGTCATCAGAGAGAGGAAATAGTGGGCAGTGCCTCGTCTTTCATCGCTGCACTAATGAGCCCCGGGACACACAGACTGGAAACTGCAGTATTGTTCTCCCCCCCGCCCTGGTCAACAAATCCTATACAGCTACTGACACACAGAAACGTGTACATTCAGAGCAGGACATACAGGCACACACAGATTACCACATGCATTGTAAGGCCACACACAGACAATGGAGAGTATTCTTGGTCTCTGTCGAACACACCAGCACCAAGATGATTTCTGTAACTTCTTGGTCAGAATCATGGAGGTGGAAACGTCTCCACCTTTTTAGAAAGTTGTTAAGTTGTTGCAAAGTTTTCTGCCTGACAAGCTGGCACGCTGTCAAAGAGCTGGGCTGAGCCTTCCAAGGCTGTCTGCTTTGAGACAAACACAACAGACCTCAGCCTTTTGGTCCCAGGCCAGACAGCTTTTGCTCCATCATTATAACCTGTCTCCCGTCTGTAATCCAGATATGAGCGATGGCCTAGCCAGAGCTTGGACCAACAGCAGAACCCCTGATCTCTGACTCTATCCCTGCCACACCGCACAATCTAATTCTCTACGGCAAGCCATTTTCTGTAACAATTTTCCTGCTCTAGTTTGATCAAAATAGCTCATCTCCTGGAAAGCAGACAAGACAATGGTTAGGAGATGCCTGAGGTTGAACATGGTGTGAGGCAGCGCGGTCAAGAACAGCCCTGACAGATAATCTTTGTGGAAAGAAAGGAGCAGAAAGTCCCCTGAGGTCTTGCCTACCACAGCGGCATCTTGGGCAGAAGTGAAACAGACAAAAATGCAGCCACAGCAGTGATGCTTTTGAGCTCCTGTTAGGAAATCCTCCTCTGTGACCGGTCCGATGGGAGCAGACATTATTCATGCTGTAGGAACATGGATCACATTACAATGCACATCGGCCTCGTCCTGCCGATAACCATCCGTCTTCTGACCCGCTTTAACCTCGCTATTCCCACCTGGCCAATAAAAAACTTCTTGTATTCAAAATCTAAGGCAGGTTAGCTGATGGAGAGGGGCATCTGGCTGAAGAGTTAAACACATGGGCGTGGGTACGGAATGGGAAGAGGGTGGAGAAAAGTGCAGCGGAGAGAATGAAATGACATCCTCAAAGGCAGTTAAGGGGATTAATATTTATGGTTTGTAAGTTTACACGGGGGGAGTCATTTTGAAACTAGCAGAAAAAGCTTGCTAGCAGTTTTAGATTCCGCTAATGTTTTATTTGGTCGAGTGTCTGCATCTTGCTAAGCTCAAGCCCAGTTGGCTGATGGGATAAGATTTCCTATCTGTGTGCAGAAATACCCTGCTGTGTCCCAGTGGAGGAGCCAGTTTTAGGAAATGTGTCTCCACTCCTCTTCATTTTGAAATTAAAGGAGCAGTTCCACATTTTGGGAAATGTGCTTATTCTCTTTAATTCTGCGTGAATAAGATTGATTCAACTTTCAATGTTTCTCTATGTTGCAAATTTACGTTTGTTTAGGTTGAATTTTCTATTTCTCTCTTGTCACAGTGCAGTGCCTATGCTCTGGTTTCGTTTAGGCAAAAAAAAAACACTTGGTTAAGGTTAGAAAAATATCATGGTTTGGCTTAAAGTACCTGTTTTGGTGGCTACGATCACAGATGGAGATGGTCCGACCTCGCGTGAGAAATAGCCGGTGTTGGTCACCACAAAAACGCATGGAAATATCTGCATATCTGACTCAAACTGCAGTTGGGTCTTTGTCAGCCTTGATAGCTGTAATAACTCCACCACCATCTCCGCATCCCAATGCAAAAGTTAGCTAATAAGCATATAATGAGAATGTGATATGCCACGTTTGCTACAAATGTCAATCTTGGACATATCTGTGGTTTGAAGAAACATTAACTGCTAACATATCCTGGTGACTGGGCTTAATAACCCAAGCTAAGCTCCTGGCCCCAGCTACAACCTACTATACAGACAGAAAACTAACTCTCGGCCAGAAGAAACAAACTAGTGTGTTTCTCAAACTTTAGATCTATTGGTCTTACACAACAAGACAACATCATCCCTGCATGCATTATCTCATTGACCTAATGTTTTCTCTCTCCCCAGGGACCTCAAGCACAACTTAATCAGCACCATCATGCCCGGAGCCTTCCAAGGCCTGTCTGAGCTTCGGAAACTGTAAGTAGACATTAACATGATCCACATTCCATTTGGTTCAGAGCAGCAAACATATTAAAGGAAATCATAAATGCAGGCATGGAAATTCTGTATTCACTTGTTTGGTATGAGACAAATAAAGGAGTCGATATGAGCAGCGTCGCTTGCCAACTTCACAGTAGTTGTGGAAAGACACAGGCCCACATGTCCCTTCGAGTCTATCTTAAGCCGATTCTGTTTTGGCTGCTCATGCGTTATATTGAGGCAGTAACACTTGGTTAAGGCGTCCTTAACCAAGTGTTACCGCTGATCCTTGTGGGGGCCATGCAATGTCATGTCTGGTGCCCCGATCCACCACTGTGGAAACCTCAGGGCCTCCTCACACGGCATTGGATGTGACAAGGCGGCTGTTTGCAGCCACTCGCTGCTCAGTCACTGTGCTTTTGGACACCGAGGTCTGGTTGCGGCGTGGGTCGGAGCTGATCGTCTGTGCTGCGCCGCGTGACTCCCCTTCCCTCCTCCCCCTACTTGTGTTTTCCCTGCAAGGTCTGGGGCTTCTCAAAACAAACAGGGGGAGATAAACACATGCTCTGGACAGCTCTCTGCTGGGTAGTGTCAGAGGTGCAACAGAGCAGATCCCTCTCTGGCTGTGGCTATACATCACACTCAGAGGTGGACGGGAGAACAGGGGCCCTGCTTTTACCCCATCGGTGATAAACCTTCGTTAGGGTCCCGCGGAGAAGAGATAAGAGAAAGTGGCAGGGACTGTGGGCATGTTTATTTAGATGGTAAACTTTCTAAGCCCTCTAGTTACACAATACCAGAGGCAAGAAGACAAACCTTTTATCACTATTTATTTAATCATAAATGGGACCTGGAAGGGTTCTGCTCGGTTTTACTTGTATGCCGAGTATGTAGTGTTTGACCTGATATCACAAAAACAACATGAGTATACCGAGAGTCGAGATATTACAATCTGTGGCTGAGTGACTGAGACGAGTAACATTCCTTTGTCTTTTCACACTTTCAGCGACCTTTCCAACAACCGCATTGGCTGCCTGACTGCCGACATGTTCCAGGGATTGACCAATCTCACTAAACTGTAAGCGACAGATGAACTAATGAACTAAACATTAATAATATTGTACTTTATGAGTTGTCGGAGAAGTTGTTGAGTTAACTTATAACTTCTGTTAGGAACCTCTCTGGCAACATCATATCAACCTTGGATCCAGGGGTGTTTCAGGAGCTGCCGTCCCTCAAGCTAGTGTGAGTATGAGACACTGCCGGCACTCCAACACATTCACTCACAGCAAATCACTCCATATCTGAATAAAACAGTACATACCACAGATAAAGATAACATTTATTCTCTCAGTTTATATTTATTTTCTCACTGTGTTGTAGAATGACTGCAGAAAATCTCAAATAAACAATGGAGATTTATTTGGCATGTATTTATTTTGATTTGTATATTTTTTTATCTCGGCCTTATTTGCAGATGAAAAACATATTTGAGCCAATGCTGCCATAAATCAGAAGATAATCTTCTCTGCAAACATTTCAAATGTGAACAAACACTTGCTTCTTCATGCAGCACTGCCAGTTCTTGCATTAGTATTGACAACAGGCAATTAATTGCAGAGTGAATACAATCCATCTTTAACATGTGACAGATAGAGTGTTGGGGCGGCTGTAATTCAACATTGGGATTAATATTTTTGTTTTTCCAATACTGGAGGTTATCTTGAGTATGACAGCAAATCAGCCTTTACGTACATTTGATACACTTGAAATTGGTCATTTTAACCATGTTATCTGATAAATTTCCTCCAGTGATGTCACTCATTATGGATAATGTAGGCGCCAGGTTTAGAAAAGGAGGAAGAATACGTGGAATAAAAAAGTGGTACTGCTGTATCGATCTTGTCATTTCTTTTTAGATTTTCAATAAAAAGTCCAACAGTGTTAAGATAAGATAAGATTGTGCTTACATTACCCACAATTCAGCTTAGCCACTGAGTGACTGAGTGATCACTGGAGAATATTTATCAGACATATGCGGTAGTACTCTGCAAGAGCTTTGATCATAAAATACCCATTAATATATAGAATTGGTGTTACCCTTTAACAAATATGCATCAAGCCTTCAAGTATTTTTTGTCTTGTACATCTGTGATATGTTGATCCTATAATGAGCAACTAGAGATATCGCTGTATCTGAGCCATGCAGAGTGAAAAGGGAAAACCTTCTCACACTTCTCTCTCCAGAAACTTCAACTCAGAGTACCTGACATGTGACTGCGGGTTGCGCTGGGTCCCGGGCTTCTTCCGCGTCAGCTCGGCCCGGTTGGGGGACGAAACCCTGTGTGCCTACCCCAGGAGCCTGAAGGGAAAGCCCCTGCGTGGACTGAGGGAAAGCCAGCTGAGCTGTGGTGAGAGCCTGGCTAGAATGAGACATATGAATGAGGCGGTTCACCGCTTTGTTTCAGAGAACACTGGCTTTGGGATGACAATGACAGTGCATCATAACAGTGCTCAAGCTCATCCCAGAATTTCTAAGAATTGGCAGACCAAAAGGGTGGAAAGAGATGCATCCCAGCAGCTCAGCCGGGACATATTTCTAAAAGTATCAGTGAGATGTGTTGACAACTAATCCTGTGGGTTTTATTTACGAATTGCCGCTGCCTGCATCCAATCTGCTCTAGAACAGCAGACTCATAATAGCTTCTGTGGAAACATTTAGCTGAGGTTTGGTAATGAGAGAGCAGCAGAAATAATTCAGAGTGATGTCTTGACGGTCACATCTGCATCTTTTCCCACCGTGTTGCTCAGACGGCCCTCTGGAGCTGCACACCCTGTCGCTGCTGCCGTCCCAGCGTCAGGTGGTCTTCAAAGGCGACCGGCTGCCCTTCCACTGCACCGCCGCCTTGGTGGACAAGATCACCACCTTACACTGGCGTCACAATGGTCAGCTGGTGACCTCCGACCCAGAGATGGGTGTCCAGCTGGAGAACAGTGTGCTGCATGACTGCACCTTCATCACCAGGTACAGAAACTTAAGTCACAATCTGACTGCCCTCTGAAGATGCCGTCTATAAATATGTACTTTATTCTTGCCTTGAGTTGATGCACTTTAAAAAGAATATTTAACAAGTTGTGACATTCATTGCAATTTGCGGTGGCAGTGTGTCATAATGAGAAGTCTCTACCCTCTTTATCCAGTGAGCTGATACTATTCAACGTACATGTGGAGGCCAGGGGAGAGTGGGAGTGTGTGGTTTCTACTGGGCGGGGTAATACGTCTCGCAGCGTTGAAATACTGGTGCTGGAGAACAGTGCCTCCTTCTGTCCAGAGGATAAAGTTGTCAACAACCGTGGGGAGTTCAGGTTAGTTATAGCTGCAATGATTTTCATAGTATAAGTTATGATTCGGCGTTCTCATTCTTCTCCGGTTTTAATCCCCAGGTGGCCCAGAACTCTGGCAGGCATCACCTCACATCAGTACTGCCTGCAGCTGCGTTACACCTCCCTGTCTGTGGAAGTAGGTATTGAGCAGAAAAAAGCTTCCCGACAGTGTGACAGTTATGGAAAGTGGAAGGAAGGTGATTATTCAGACTGTCACTACACCAATGGCATCACCCGTGTCCTGCATACCTTCATCCTGGTCAGTACTGCTGTCAGAGAAAGGTTTACTACAACATACGGTTCCTGTTCAGTAGATTTACTTTTATGTTTTCGCTCCTGCTTTACAGAGGCCCATCAATGCGTCCAATGCTGTCACCCTGGCACATCAGGTGCGCACGTACACCCTGGAGGCTGCAGGCTTCACCGACTCTGTGGATGTGTTGTATGTGGCACAGCTGATGGAGAAGTTCATGGAATATGTCAGACAGCTGCGGGAGGTGAGAAAGATTGATGTGCATTTTTAAGAGCTTATAATGCTGTCTCCTGGCGTAACTATCGTTTCACTGTAAAATGTCTGTGGGTTTTCTTTCAGTTGTCAGAGGTGTTGGTGGAGATGGGGAGTAACCTGATGCAGGTGGACGACCAGATACTCACTCTTGCCCAGAGAGAGAAGAGAGCCTGCAGCTTGATAGTCTACTCTCTGGAGACGTTGGCCTGGCCTCAGCTGCACAGTCATGCTCAGGACTTCTCCATGGTATGCTTTCATTTTGTTTTTTTGTTTTTTTTTCATATCTCATCATCATGTCTTTTCTTTAGAGGTTGAGTAGAGCTTTTAGAGAATCCCACTTATATACTTATTGTTGATTGTGATGAACAAGAAATACATGTATATGAAATTAGGGAGTAATATCATATCGTAATATTACAAAACATGGAATGTATGTTCAGAAAGTAATACTTAGCACACCTTATTAATTTATTTATTTAATCTTTATTTAAACTCAAGGATCAAGACAAATACAAAACAGAGAAAAGAAAAAAACATTCCGATTCCAGGATGAATCACAGGAACAGGCAACAGTAACATCAGTTACACAACAGACGACTCGAGAAAGACTGAACTAAAGACTGGACTTAAAAACAAACTTAACTAATGAGGGGATGAGGTGCAGGTGGAATGAGGCGGAGAAACACAGGGAAGGGGAATGACCGGAGGAGCCAAGAGAGCAGGGAAGGAGCTGATAGGCTAGAGAGCACACTGGAAACATTGCAAGGCTAAATAGACCGATGCGAGCGGGTGTGGTGGGAAAATCAGGCTGATGACGAGCGAAAGAAAAGAGGAGGGAGACGGAGCAAAAGTCACCAGGAAAAACCCAGAAAACACATAAAACTAAAATTAAATTAAATTGAAGTGACAGGACCATAATGACATATACTGATAAAGAAAATGCTGTCCCATAATAGGCCAGTAGAAAGCCATTAAAAACTTTTAGATTATAATTTGATAGATCAATGAAGATACTTAAAATGTAAAATACATTCTGTAAACCCCACAACAACTATGGTAGACATTAGACAGATAAATTAAGTAATTCAAATGTAAAATCAAAATACAGCTATGTTAAATATAATAATATTAATATTTATGTCTTGAGTTGTTTTGATTGAGCAGCAGAAATTGCACACTGTGTGTTTGAATGTAAAATAAAATGTGAGACAATTATGTGGGCGACTGATGAACAAATGACATCATATTGCAACAATCTTTATCGTTTCTATTTCTGGATACGTACAGGTGTCCAGGAACATTGTGATGGAGGCCCACTTAATCCGACCTGCCCATTTCACGGGCATAACCTGCACCGCATATCAGCGTCGTGAGGTCTCGCCGGTCAGCCAGGGGATGGAAATGGCAGAGTCCACTAATGAGCAGCAGCTTCGTTTTCGCTGCAGCACCGGCTCCCACAACACCTCCCTCAACAATTTTCCCTTAAAGGTGAGGCATGAGCACCCCTCAATGGGTCTATTACAGACTGTGCAATCAGTAACCTATTTTTCCTTTATTCACAGTAATCAACATGTACTTCACTTTGTATTTGTTTGTTTTTTTCTCTAGAATTCAGTAGCCATGGCCTCTGTGACTCTCCCAGCTACTCTCTTTCCTCCTGATGCTCCTGCAGACTGTAAACTGCAGTTTGTAGCTTTCAGAACTGGCAGCTTTTTCCCTCTGGCTGGGAACTCAAGCAACACTGGGGAACACTCTCGCCGACGTAGCGTCAACACACCTGTCATCTTTGTTGGCCTAGGTGAGGAACCATTGAAAGAAACAGAGCATCCTGGGACTTTTTTCATTCTTTTCCCTGTGAGGATCAAACAAACACCCGATGTTTTGTGTGGATTTTCTCTACACGGTTCTTTTTTTGACCTTGACAATTTTTGTAATCACTTAAGTCTTTCCACCCACAGAAAGGGCACAGCGAGTCCCAGTCTCGAGGGTTATTGAGTCAACCAGAGAATTGTAAAAACTCAGTATAAAAGAACATGAGTCAGGCTCAGAAAACGAAGAATAGACATCACAAAATGACTTACTCAACAATTCAGGCATATATAATAAACGTTACAATCATCACTACAGTTTTATATTGGTAATATTCCTCCTTTCTTTGGCAGACGGCTGCAGCATGTGGAACCACTCGGAACCCATCTGGGTTTCCCTGCGCCACTTGTCCCCTGGTTCTGATGCTGTGGCAGCCCAGTGGAGCCTGAAGGCACTGGAGAGACAGGGAAGCTGGAGCCAGGAAGGCTGTCAGCTGGTCCACAGTGACAGCAGCACGTCCACGATGCGCTGCTCTCTGCTTAGCAACTATGCTGTGCTGCAGGTAAGACAGCCTTCAGCTTTTGTCATTCATCCAGGTCCACCGGGCTGAATGAGACTTTCATTTGTGTGTGTGATTTCTCTCTAGGAGGTGCCTGACTTCCCCAACTCAGCACCCATCTCTGTGAGGGTGCTCCACCCTGTGGTCTATGCCTGCACTGCAGTGCTCCTCCTCTGCCTTTTCACCATCATCATCACACACATACTCCACCACAGGTACTGCAGTGTGTGTGTGCATAAACAGACTTCTCGCTGCTGTTTGTTATTTGTCTTATCTCCTCATTAATGTCTTCTCTGCCCCTACAGTTCTATTTACATATCAAGAAAAAGCTGGCACACATTACTTAATACCTGCTTCCACATCGCCATGACATCAGCCATCTATGCAGGAGGGATAAGCTTGACCAGCTACCCGGTGGTTTGTCAAGCAGTAAGTCCTGATTTAACACAGTCTCCTCATTGTGATTTGTCACGTGCAAGCTCGGCATCTTATCTGACTGTATCATGTGGCAGGTGGGCATCGTCCTGCACTACTCCTCGCTGTCCACCCTGCTGTGGATCGGAGTCAGCGCCAGGGTCATCTACAAAGAGACCGTGTGGAGAATGCCACGGCAGCCGGACGGAGAGTCTCCTGCGCCACCTACTCAGCGACCTATGCTCAGGTCAGCGAGCGAGCCTCACCTCAACCTTCTTCCTGTACTGTGAGATTGTTGTTTGCTATCAGTGCGATTTATGTTTTTAGACAGATGCCGGAGTTCTGGTGCACAGCCACCCAGACTGTGGCCCATCAAAGTGGGTCATTGTGTTCATGAACCAAAGTCCCTCTGTTTGTAAGGAAACCTTGGATGGACATAACAGAGTGCCGCTGTAAGGCACAAAAAAGCTATAAGTCAATATGAACTCAGAGTGGGGGAGGGGAGGAATCTATGAAACCAACATAACAGAAGCAGAGGGGGTCGAAATAAATCACAGCAGGGTGATTCGGGGGGGTGCACTGTCTTTCCAAATATTCCCTTCTATTTCTCCTCCCCCTGCCCCTGTGATCCTGAAGCTGCCATCATACACTGACCTCACTGGCCCCTTTGTAGCCCACTCGGCCACATGGGATCATACAGCAATAAATCACAGACTTCTGGAGCCTTTACTGACCCTTGTGTCAGTCTGCCCGCTAAGGGAGTGAAGGATCACACAGCTCCGTTCAGATTATAGCGGGTCAGAGAAACATAAAAATACAAAAAGAAAATGACACGGACATGCACTCTTAAAAAACATCATCGCAGCCAAAGGTTGTACAAGAACTGCTCTTTATCTCAGACTGCCACCAGGACCTTGTGTTTGATGTGTTTTGTCACTTTTGTTCAAGGTTCTATTTGATAGCTGGAGGAGTCCCTCTTATCATTTGTGGGATCACCGCAGCTGTCAATGTCAACAACTACGGAGACAACAGCCCTTAGTGAGTACTTCCCTTTTCATCCTTGACTTTTTTCACTCTTGACTTTGTGTTATTTTGTTTGGTGCTGAAGTGCATAATTCTGTGGGAGATGCCGAATGCACAGACGTGTCCTTGTTGTGCACTGACCTTTCTGACTTATTTTCTGCCTCTTGCAGCTGCTGGCTGGTTTGGCGCCCCAGTCTGGGGTCTTTCTTTGTCCCGGCTGGCCTCGTGGTGCTGGTGACCTGGATCTATTTCCTGTGCACTGTGTTTCGCCTGAGGCACCGTCAGGCCAAAGAATGCACCGGAACCACCCTGTCCTCTCCTGTGACTGAGAGCCAGCCTGCACTGGCAGGAAGCACCAGCCTCCTCTCCACAGACTCAGTGGTGGGGCCTATAAACCCTGTTGTGGTGCCAGAGGACCAGTATTCACTGAAGACACAGTTCTTGGTGCTGGTGGCAACCCACTTCCTGTTTGTGGTGTTGTGGTGTTGTGGAGCCATGGCGATGTGGCTGACAGGGCACACTAGCTTGTTGTTTAGCTGTCTCTATGGGATGGCTGCTATTGTTTTGGGTGTGTTTCTGGTGGTGCACCACTGCTTCCGCCGTCTGGATGTGCAGGCTTCATGGCTGTCTTGTTGCCCAGGCTATCGCCGCTCCCATCCCATGTCCACATACACACACACCTGCACTACAGGGAGCGGGGTGCAGACCTCTGAGCAGGGATCACAGCTTTTCATCAACTGCCATCCACCTGGTGACTCGCATAACTCCTCATCAGCTCGCTCTTCATCCACGCCGAGTGGAATCAGCAGCGTGGGCCCCGGGCCATGCAAGCTCACCAACCTGCTGCAGGTGGCACACGAAAATTCGAACAACACTTCACGTGCCCCTGCAAGCAACAACACCAGCACCAGTACTGACAACATCACCAAGCCAACAAACAATATTCTGCCCACCATTAACTCTGCAGCCCCAGTGCATCCCCAGAGAAGAAAGGTGAGTAGCAGAACTAAACAAGGAAGCAGCCAGTATCACCATCGAGGTGAGGGCAGAGGCCACTATCGTCTCAAAGCTCTAAGGACTGCTGGAGGTGGGGGCAGCCTGGGAGCTTTAGGACCCCCTGGTTCTGAAAACCTCAGTGCTTCACATGCCGCTCACAAACAGGCCACGAGTGAGAACGGCAGCATCCACCACAGCCTTTCAGAGAACCAAGCCAGCCCACTTACCAATGGGAAGCGCATTGGAGAGTCGGTGGCAACCAGCCCCTCAGAGGGAAGTGACGGGGGCAGCAGCGGGAGCCGCAAGCCCTTCCCCCTGCTGCCCACCATGGCGAGCAGAGCGGCCATGCACGGCGCTCAGAGACGATGTGCCAGCAAAGACAATTTGAAACTGGCAGCAGCTGCGGAGCGAGACACTAAGCGCTGCTCGTACCCTTTGAACAGCGTCACCACCACTGTGCCAGGGGCCGCTGCGCCAAACGGCACCCTGAAAAAGTCAGTGCTCGAGCTGGAGCAGGACATGAGCGGCACGGACCAATCACAGAGCTCCGTTGGAATGAAGAGTGGTTTGTGGAAAAGTGAAACCACAGTGTAACCTGTACTTACATGTGAACTTCTATGCATGACCTTAATGGACTCTTAAATGATCGGGTTATGTTTTAATGGTCTCTTGATTATAATAATTATATAATTTAAGACGTAAAATCAGGAAGGCATCCAGGACCCTAAACTGGTACTTCTGCCTCCGTAGCATTGTAAGAGTTTGCTGTGAAATGGTAAAAAAAATAATAAGGCAGGTTTTTTTATTGTCATTTTCAAACGTAAGATACTCACTTATTTTATTCATTTCACAAAAAATGTACAAGATATCTCTGAAATTGGCATGTGATGTTGATTTTGGATGTCAAATGAAAGCTTTACTGTTTTAGTTGTGATTTTTCTATGCATATCAACTATAGCATGAAATGGAATGCAAGACGGTCCATTCCCAAAGTACAGCTATATGCATTTAATCTGTGGAAAACATTTCACCCTTATGTTCGCTTCACGTAATTGTTTGCGTGTGCTCATGTATGCTTTCGAATGTTCTGTGTGCGTGTGTGCAAGTGTGTGCGTGTTTGCGTGAATGTGGCTGTACAGAATCTCAGAGTGAATTAAAAAAGCTATGCGAGACTTTTGAATATACGATGAAGATGTTTCATTTTTGTTTCCGTGTATTCTCATCAGAACTCAGAAAGGAAGGGTTAAAACATAATTTCCTTTCTCTCACCTGGACTTCAATTTTCAGTCGAATGCAGAATTGATCGTCCTCTCCTGGATGGCGGGGGAACCTTCTCTGTCGTTGTCAGGGATTAGAAATGTGCTAACCTTGCAAGTTAGGCAAATCTCACGGGGTTTGTGATGAAATACTCATCCGATCCATGCTGACTGAAGAGTAAACCTTCTTGTCATTGTCATTTTAAAGGTGTTAGTTTAAAACGTTCCTCATACTCATCATGTATCAGGGGCCTGACAAAAAACATCAAAGCGGGCAGATTGTAAGCTTGAATGAATTCAGTCAGAAGGGATTTACAAAGGCCTAAGTTGGACTAATGTTTCTTTTTTTCTTTTTTTTAACACTTTGACACACATGCAATTCAGGAAATTACATTAACAGGAAACTACGCAGCTCATTGTCACTGCTTTTACCCATTGTTCTTTGGGAGGAAGTCGTCATTAAATACAGACAATCACATACTGTATATGGCTACTTTCCTGTGTTTTGATAAGGCCAGTCTCTCATTAATACAATTTAATAATCTGTGTGCTTTTGGATCAGCCCCTAGCAGGATGTATTCAGGATGTGAAATATGAAAAAATGATCATCTACTCCATGTGAACCTCTCATTGAGAACAAATATAAACATGAAGACACACTTGTCTTGTTCATAATTCAGTATGAATTTCAGTGTCGTCATGTTCAGGTACGTCGTACATCTGGTGCAGATACTGTTCTCTGTGTTAACCTTGGCAGCGGCTTGAGCTAATCTTGACTTTTGCCTCTGTATCAGTAACTATGATTTTGCTGATAATTTCCAAGACGTAGAATGCATTCATGATTAACCAAATGTTCATTTAAACATTTTAACTCACTTTTTGAAAAGACATAATGATTAATTTCTAATAGATTCCTAAAGTGTAACAAAATGGTGGTGAAGGATAGAGCAACTTTCAATTGATTTTTCAATAATTCACATTTCTCATTGTTTATCAGTGAATGTTAAATTCTGCCAAATGTCCCAGCCTTCTTCACTTACTGAAACAGTCTGTAGTGACGTGTACTCTATTTTGAATATTACAAACCCTCTAAAAACCCATGAAAATGTGGTGATATGAAAGGTTTTGTTCTTGACTTTATGCCCCAGAAATGATCAACTATTTAAGGAATATTGCCTGAAATCAGTTATGTCTTAAACGTCATGATGAAAGGCCCGTGACTATATCAAGTTCCAGATACCAAGATGTCAGTGAAAGATAAAAGACGGAGTGACTTCATCCTGCTTTGTTCTGGATGACTCACATTGTATTACTCCACCTGAACGTACTGTTCCTTGAGCTTCCTCAAATAGATAATACTATCATCTTATCAGTTTTGTTGTTCTGAAACAACTCTGTTGATAAGAGGAAAAACAATTTCATATAGCCTACCTTATTTGCCTATTATGATTAAATTCCCTGCAGTCTTTACTTCATTAATACATTTCTCAAGAAACCTAAACCTAAAATTAAAAAATACTGAGAAAAATACTTTGCCTGGATATTTCTTTATTCTTTGTGTCAGAATAGCATCACTGGACTCAGTTCAGTATCAATCCTTGTCCTATTTAACTCTTCTATGACTTCAACGAGGGTAAACTGACTCCTGATCAGTGTCTGATGACGATACTTAACGGTCCACTGTAGCCAAACGCCCCCCTACACCACCGTCCAATCACTGACGGGCTCCAATAAACTGACAGAAATATCAGCCAATCAGGCGGCAGTTTGTAGAGTATGGGTGGGAACTGCTAACATCAGGGAAGTGGGCTGTTTTACTCAGAGAATTGTTTTCATGAAAGCTTCTTAAAGGAATGACTCGCACCGCAGTGATGTCCCGGGTGGCTAACTCAGACTAGTACCAGCTCAAAGTTGGTTAACCGAGTGTTAGCTCAACTTAAGTGTTATTAGAGGTTTAAATATTACGTGACGGAGAGAAGAGATAAGTATTACGACACGAAACTGAGCTTCCTGAACTGAGGTGAAGCTAGGTAACCCAAACCTCCGGCCGCAGAGGACGCCGAAGGGGGAAAAAAGGGAGTTCAGGAAGAGGTTAACCAACCTCCCAACGCAGTGAGCTATTTATAACACGATTCGGATTAACTTTTGGTAAAGCTGAACGAATTTCGCGATGTCTCTGGCCGACCAGAGCCAGCAGTGGTTCCCGACGAGTGTCCAGGTAACGGTGCATCAGGCTCGGAGCCTGCGGGTGAAGGGCAAGAATGGCACCAACGACGCCTACGCCATCATCCAGGTGGCCAAAGACAAGTTTTCTACCTCGGTGGCCGAGAAAAGTATCGCCCCGGTGTGGAAAGAAGAGGCTTCGTTTGACCTGCCCCTCTTCCACCCGGGCAACGCTGAACGCTGCACGCTGTACATCATAGTAATGCACCGAGCTCAGGTGGGGCTCGACAAGTTCTTGGGTCAGGCTGTGGTAAACCTCCTGGATCAGCACGACAACAAGTCTCGCAAAAAGTCAGAGTAAGTGACTGCTGTGATATGGACCTGACCTTTTCAAATTCACTCTTAACATTGCATCTGTATTGGGTGTTTTCCCTGGGTGTTAGGTTATTTGTAGTAGTTCAGAACTACACAAAGTTATCCACCAACCTCAGGTAAACAAAGCAGAATTATTTTCCTTCTTCTTCTGTAAGCTGTAGCTCAGACTTGATCTTAATTCCAGTTTGTTTACAGTGCAGCTTCATCCCATAAAGTCTCCAGAAACTCTACAGAATGAAAGCAATCCATTCACATAAACAGTCCAATACCAATAACTATAATGTTTGACTTTAGGCAACATCATAACACTTAAAAGCACGGTTGAACTGCAATCTGCAAATAAATAGGTCAGTAAACAACCATTAAGGAGCCCCTGGGCCCCCCAACCCCCATCCCCATCCCCCAGGGTTTGATTGACTGTAATAATCACTATATGATTAATATTACACAGTGTCTTTAAAACTAATTTGCACTGAGTGATTATTGCAAAGCAGACCTAAAAGGACCCCTCAAAACAATTACAGGCAAACTTTACAATATTAATAAGGCAAGGTATTTATTTGATGTATTTCTATAAACAAGCCATCGTCAGAGGGGAATAAGGTCCCCAGAACTGTGTTTGAAGCTAAAAGGGTGGTTTCTTATATTGGTCCTGCAAATATAAGCAAAGTAAAAGAAAGAATATGAAGATTAAAAATCAGGCAATGCATTATTTTCTCTTCTGATTAAAATGTCTGACCTAAAACTACATAGTGCACCTTAAAGAAGCATTAAGGAAACTGTTGTGTCTTACTTCTACTTTCCTGATTATGTATTTTATTGATCTGGTAGTCCAATGATGATTTGGACTTTACCCAATATATGAGACATTTTACAACCTTTACACAAGCAGAGGTTATTTTTAGCATACAACCTGAGACATCCGTCTTTGAATTTGCATCAATAAAAATCCATTTATACTTGGCACACTGTAGCTGCTCTCAAGCTGCTCTTTGTATAAGCTTCTTTTACATATTTATTATTAAACCATGTCTCTGATCATTTAAGAGCATTCCTTGATTTGCTTGTATGCATAAACTGTGAAACCTACCAATACATTATGCATCAATCCTTGATCTCTAGTTTCAGAGACAAATAGAAACACAAATGAATTATGCAGTTTTTTCATGACACCCTTTGCTTATATATTCTGCAAATACAAGGCCTTTTAACAGGTAGCAAAAGGAAAAAGCTAGTTGTTGCCCTTAAAATGTCAAAACATAGTGATGGACTCTCTCTCCCCTCCCCCCTCTTATCAGTGACTGTCTGAGAGGAAAAGCAGAAACTACTGTATGGTGATGGTGGAAAAACAGTCCTGGGTTATTCTTATCTCAGTACTTCCCCCTGTCTTCTCCCTCTTTGTTGGACCAACCTTAATGTTTGGCTTTTACTTCATACCTTGGTGTGAACTCTGTCTGTTCCATGGAGGCCTAATTGGAAAAATAATTTTCTCACATTGCTGCTATTATTGCAACATTCTTCAGGGCTATTTACTAACAAAGAATACGTCTGCTCACACCCAGAGACGTTAATGAGTCAGGATGACATGTTTGGTTTGACGCAGCATGGGTGTAACATGGGTGTAACAGGAACCAAAATAAAACATTGCATTAGTGTTGAATTGAGATGTATGTACACTCCCTGTTATGTAAGAGAGGTTTTAAAATAAAGATGGTTCAAAATAGACACTGTCAACTTTTAACCACAGTGGTAAAACTTTCCAAGTGTGGGTTTTAATATCAAAATGACCTTTGGTAAAGAAAGAGTGACGTGCTCGTTATGAGTTCTTAGTAATCACTCAACCAAGGACAGCCTGGAAACACGCTAATATGACCTCATTCACTTGATTATTGTACAGTCATATCTGAAACTTTATCTTGTGTTTGCTCAGTAGGTTTTTACACTATCATGGTAAAGTTAATTCCTTGCACTTTCCTTTCCAAGTCTGAACTCTTGCAGTCTTCTTCAGCTTGGCTTGCTCCCTGTCTCCCTTAAGACCCAGTATGCAGGCTGGGTATTGGATGTTGCTGTTTTCGCCTTGAAGCGTGCGGTGTTCGATTACTATCCCACTTCTCTATAGTGCTGATACAGGGTGTGACACCGAAGACTTTGTTATTCTGCTGAAAGGGAACTCTGCTGTTGCCTCTCAGACAAAACAGTGTAGCCTATTCAAGATGAAATGAGGTTTTTGGGTCTTTATATTTGAGTTGGTGCAAGAATATGAGTCACTGTCACATGTCATCAGACATTCTCATGAAAAACTAGGTTACTATTTCAATTGAAGGATTAGTTTTATGTTACAGTCATGTTGTTATTAGGGCTGCACAATATTTTGAAATAGAATTGAAATTTCAGTATGACTAAGTGCTATATCCAAAGAAGCTGTAATTCTTTGATAAAGGTATATTATGTGACTATGTGACTTAGTGCTGCAGAGATGCCCTTGCCTACAAATCTTGTTCTCCATATGTAAGAAAACATGCTTATTTGGTGCAGAGCCCAACAATTTACACAGGATCATGATTTTAACAGTTTTTTCCGTGCAAATGAAAATTGTGATGCAAAAATTGATCACAATCATATCATGCAGCCCTAGTGTGAGTGCATTTAAAGGGTTTATTCAAGTGCATTTTTTACATTTACAAATTACTTAAGAATCCTTGATTAAAGTCTACCAGTAATATGTTTGTGGCTGCAACTAACAATTATTTTTATTGTTAATCACTCTTCAAGCTTATTTCTAAGATTACAAGACTACAAGTATTTGTTTGGTCTATAAAATGTAAGAAAACTGTGCAAAATTGCCATTCCTAGGAGTCAGAATTTCCTTCAAGGTTTCCGAAAATGTAATGTATAGTCTCATACAAAAATATTCCCTCTCTGTCCTCACACACAGGAAGTGTCTTTATCTGCACAGACCCTGCCCTCTCCCTGTATCTTTCCTAGTGCTCTGTTGTGTTCTGTGGTCTGGGAATGAGACTCAAAATTCAACTATCTTTCTGCAGAATCACTTCCTGTAACTTTAAATGTTGTGTTGAAAAACAGCAAGAGACAAATCACACATAGTATGCATTGAAGCACAACGAGACATGTTTTTGCCCAACCAGTGGTTAAAAACCCAAAGATATTCAGTTTACAGTCACATTTGGTAACTCAAGCAGCAAATTCTCACAATTGTATACCCCCAAATGTTTGGCGTTTTTTTTGTTTTTTTGTTTTTTTGTTCTGAAAAATGACTTCAACAATCAATCCATTATGAGAATTGTTCAGTTACAATATTGGATTAGATCCAGTTGTTGCAGAGCCGGTTCTCCAGAGTCAGGTTGATGTGTTGAGACACGTTAGCTACAATATTTATGTTGTAAACAAAGAAACCAAATATTTCCCACACGGATGTATCATGTTTATTCATCCAACATGAGAAACTTTCCTGCGGTGGCGTTTAAAAAAAAAAAAAATCATGTTACTCCCTGACGATCCTGATCCTGATGTGTAAAAATCGTATTTTGTAGGAATCTGTATTGTACAGTATTGGTACTTATTCATTTTACTGGCTGTATCCACTCGGGTGGCTCAGAGGGTAAATAAAGCCTCTCCTGTTAATCATTATACATGAGACAGGAGAGCTGCCCTTGACGGTTAACAGAGGGAACCAGTCCAGCAGGACAAGTGAGAGCGTGCGTCTTTAGTTCTGTGCTAACAGAACATGTGCAGCCTGCCCGTCTGTTCATAATCACAACAATGCATTGTGTGTGTTCTCTGCTGTAATCCATATAGACAGGACAACAAACAACAGTCTTCTTGATTGGCTTGAGAAAGTGTGATCTCTCTGTCCTTGTGCTTTGACTTAGTTAGGGATTGTTTGTCTTGGCATGCTTGGTTTAGGGTGGGGACTGAGGGATGTTTGAATTCGACTCAGTTTAACTTTCATTACATCACGTTCCTCCCTGCATGTTGGAGAGTGTTTGAGGAATGTTGGTTCACTCCCAGCCTTGCTTCCTGACTGTTATCCTCAGAGGAGCCGGTCTGGACGTCTGCTACAGTGCATGACACTAACGTGAATGCTGCAGCAGTAAACTCCATTTGAACTGTAGATATTTGTCTGGTTAATGCCTCACCATGCTTTATATTTAAATTTAGTGATAGATATTGTCACTATTCCTCCTTTTATCTCTAACAAGGTTAGATTTAACCTTACTAGAGCTCACATATAACTCTACAAAATGATCAAAGAGGAAATCACACAGTGATGTCAGTTTTTTACAGATTTTGAAACTCTTCACACAGTCTACGCTGCACAACAGTAGTCAATATGGACTAAACTGATGATGCCTTTTCAGTGCTTAGACAAAAAACACCATGAAATGTTACTTCTTACTCAAACTCAACCACTACCAAATCTCTGTGAATTTACAGTCTATTTTGCACATTTGCTATCGCAAAAATTGTCCCAAACCACAAAATGACTTCCAGTTGGAAAGCAAATTGCTGCATCTGGCTACCTCTACATCTAAATGTATTAACAAATAATTGTGCCTATTTTCATTCCTTAATGACCACTATTAAAGACTTGTGCCAACTCAGGATAGGTGGCAAATGAGGCAGAATCCAGAAAGTTTTTGTAACTGTATGTGACTGCAGCATTTCACTGTTTGCCTCCAGTCACAGAGTGGTTACAGCCCATCCCAGGATGGTGTCAGTTTTCCTTCCAATTTACTCTACATATCTCAACCCCACAGAGGAATTAGTTTCCTTGTGGAGGTGGAAAGTTTATGATTGCCACACAGCCACATGATCTGATGTCCCTCTTGGATGCAGTGAATGCTGGATGTGTGGACATAATCTGCAGAATGTTGTCAGTGATGAATTAGGTGTGCAAAAATATTTTTTCACAGGTGTGATAGCACTGTTGTACTGGAATTTCTTCTTCTATATCTATCATATGCAAGCATGTATAATGAATACATATAGTTAACTCCACTAAGGTTTGTCAGCAGGATTAAACCAAACAAATGAACAGATTTTCACAAAACATGAATGGAGGATGGGTCCCGGCCCAGAATAGACCCCATTAACTTTTGGTGTGGATCTGGATAAAGGGATGGAATTTTTTCTCACTTTCTTTAACATTGCAAGATGGGTGTTTTTCCGACATTTTTGTTAATTTCTCAGGGAATAATGTACAGATCTTGATGGAAAAAGGTGTATTGAGGTATTTTGCATTAATATCGGTATGCAAAAAACGGCATACAAATACATCCTATTGAAGTATTTTGCAGCAGTTCTGATTCTTTTCTTGTCAAATAGAAACCAGGCAATAAAGAAGTGATACGTGCTTTAATTCTACCTGTTGTTAACATTATTTTAGGTTGTTGTGTAATGAGCGATAACGTTATACCTTTGAGAGACAAATGAACTCGGTGTAAAGAAATGTGTGTAACAAAAACAGTAAGTTAACAGTCGCAGGGCTCTGCTGTGGAACAAGAGTTCAAAAGGGGAAAGGCTCGCCCCCATGTGCACTCCTGCTACAGTATTAGTATTAGTCAACTAATAATAGCAAGGCTGTAATTATACAAGCAGAAAGCATCTGTTAATAGTACTAATTGCCTGTTATGGTATGGTTGTAGAAAGGGCTCTCCAGAACACTCCGACCTTTCCCTTGCCGACAATAAGTGCTGATCCTGTGCAACAAAGAGGACATGGGGGGGAGCCTGAACAAAGCTGTAATTGTCAGGCGTTATCTATGGTTGGCATGGCTCTCGCAACAGGAACTGGAACAAGCTGTATGTTAGTTAATGATACCTATCAGTCTCAGGTCAACGAGACACAGCAGTCTGAATTGAAGCATTTAAAGTCAGAGCTGTAAGAGACCAAGGCATTGTTGTTGGATTTATTTACACTTGATTTGTTTTTATTCAGCGTTAACCTCATTTAATCTGAGTTTAAGTGAGCCCATATGTTACTTTTTTCTTTACATGGCAGTTTTGTAGTGCCAATCCAGCTTTCTGGGTTGTAGTATCACTAATTACACACAGTTAAACTCGAAGATTTATATGTACTTTAATCTGCTGTGTAGGGCTGCCTCTAATGAGTATTTCCATTATGGATTAATTTGTCCTTTTATTGATCAATGGATGAATCGTTTAGTTTATAAAATATATGTAATAATGTTGATATCAAGTAGCCAAAGTCCACAGTGCAAGAGTCTTCAAATTGGTGTGAATTCGAGCACATGTGAATAAATAAGCCTGCAGCTAAAGATCATTTTCATTCATTAAATTTTTTCAGTGAAACACCTAATTAATTAACCTGCTTTGAAAGCATGGCAAATCAGAACAAGCAATTGTTTTACTTGCCTGATTGATTAATCTATTAATCAGAAGTTTCAACTTTGAGATTATCATCTCTCAAACAATCTTCATTGTCTGCAATGAGGCTTAACACGCTGTGTTCAGTTTATTCATTACATTCTTTAAGGGTGAATACGAGGCTAAATTACCCGATTAAATGTGAGTTTATTGTGGTTTAATGATATACAAGCCTATCTTTTATTTTCAGGAAATTCCTATGATGCAAAAATTCCCCTTAAACATCTGTTTCATTTTGTCCCATTGTTTTTCAGTTGGTACAAGCTGGTGGACAAGACTGGAAAAGAGGACAAGGCGCGAGGGGAGGTGCTGCTTGATATCCAATTTATGAGAAACAACATGTCAGCTAGCATGTTTGACCTTTCTATGCAGGACAAGCCGCGCTCCCGCATCTCCAAGCTCAAGGACAAAGTCCGTGGGAAGAAAAAGGATGGCTTCTCTGACTCTGCCTCGGCTATAGTTCCCTCTGTCAGCCAGGTCCTCACCGACAGCGACGCTGAGGCAGATTCCCAGTCGCTCAATCAGTCTCCAGGAATGAAAAAGAAATCTAAATTCAAAACACTCTTTGCTCCAAAGTCAAACTTGCAGCGTAACATCTCGCAGTCCATGTCTACGCTGGGGTCGCTGCCTGAGAAGAATTCATCTCTCAGTGGCAGCCGCTCGTCTGGCCTTAATGTTGACTCTCCCGAAGGTAACTTTATCTCTCTCTGCTCAGTGTGTACTCTGTTTACTCAGCGCAACGTAAATAAAGGTGCTTTGCGTGTCCACAATGACATCATGATTCACTGTCTCTCCTCCCACAGGTAAGAAGAAATTCAAATTCCTGGGACACAAGCGAACAGGCAGCTCTGACAGCAAGGTGTCTCAAGGTCCTTTCTCCCTACTCGGCCGCTCCAAGCAGAGTAACAGTGACCTGAACAACCTGTGCATCAATGGCAACCATGTGTACGCAGAGGAAGAGTCCAAGAGTGGATCTACTCTCAGTTTGAACAGCTCAGGCCAAGGATCTGTGGAAGATATCCACAAACACACCTCTGATCCAGATTCCTTCAGAAGTGTACCTGTCCCCTCCATACACATAGAGTCGGATAGGGAAATACTGGAGCAACAGCGCCATCAAGAGGAGAAGGAGAGAAGACAGGCTGAAGAACGGCGCATAGCAGAGGCCAAGAAGCTGGAGGAAGAGGAGAAATACAAGATAGAGATGAAGAGACTGAAGGAGGAGGAGGAGCGCAGAGTACAAGAGGAACAGGAGAGGAAGAGACGCTTCCTTGAGGATGAAGCAAGGAGGAAGAAACAGAAGGAGGAGGAAGAGAGGAGAAAGCAAGAGGAAGAACGCAGGATGCTGGAAGCAGCAGCGGAGGAGCAGAAACGACAGGAGGAGGCCTCCATGAGCGACAGGCTGACGTCTCTGTTTGGAATGATCAGAAAGAAGGAGGAGAAAAAGGAGGAGGTCCAGCAACACACTAAAGAGGAACTACCCACACCAGCCCCTCGCCGTGAATCCAAAGAACCCGAACAACCGATCTCCCACCACTCCACCAACCCGTTTGAGGACATCTCCCTCAGCTCAGATCCTTCAGCTGATCAGCCGAAATCCAGCCGCAACCAGCAAACCCCCTCTGCCATGGTCTTCCTCAACCGCACTGCTAAAGTGTCTGCAGTCAAACCCAGGTAGGCCTTTTTTTATTTGGTTCTCTTAACAAGTAAGGCCTCATTCAGACCAAATCAGGCGTTGCTAGTGTGTTTTGGAGAAACACAACCCAATGTCACACTACACAGGCAATTAACATACAGTAAGCTGGCGATCAGACTGACTGGTCAACAGTTTTGTTGTTCTAGCAAACACTAAATTTAAAAATGCATTGTGTAAATATCGTCTACAACTATAATACTTATAATGGACAATTTTTTGAGCGCTGTTTGCAGTGAGATGTTCTGTGTCAGGGTGAAACAGATGCTGTCACATAGGCCAAAAAAAGACACATGCCAGACATTCAGAGGTCTGCCAAATTGCTCCAATTTGCTATCATGTTGTTTGGAGCCTCAAACGACATTGCTGCCAGGATACTGCACCAGCAGGGGAGGGATAATACTCTGCAAACTGGTTGCAGATAGAGAAAGTATCCCTGGAAGTATGGCTGCACGATTCATCATAATATTATCGAAATCTCAATATGGCAATATCCAGATTACAAGAAGCAGCACATTTTTTGATAAACGTAAAATGTGTGACAAAACAGCATTATGATGAAGCTCTGTAGTGCTGTCTGCAGGGATGTCCTGGACAAATCTTGTTCTCCAAATGTAAGAAAATGTGTTTGTTTGGTACAGACCCCAACAAGTGTTCAATCATCATGACTTTTCTTTTCAGTGTAAATTAAAATTGTAAAACGCACAAAGTATAATTCCCACTCATTGCGATTCAAATCCCACTTGCCATATCTGTCAAACTAATCACAATAGGAGTTTTTTTCCTACCATATTGTGCTGCCCTACTCCCGAGTGGAGAGCCGGCAGAGTTAGAGCACACAACAATGATACTCTCCCGGTTGTGTCCTCCCACATCTCCACACAACACACACAACAACCGTTGGCATACTTGATTTGGTCTGAATCCAGCTTCACCCTGCATTAATGTTATGTAATAATATAACTGTTATGTCAGTTTTATGACACTTGGAACACTTGTGGTTGCTTGGAGTCACTTTATTCTTAGCTTTGCCTAACAACAATTAGAATATTGCCTTCAGTAGGATCACAAATGAAGCAGCACACAATGATGCCTTGATGGTTGTATATGTGCATTTTATTTAACCAAAAGAAAGCCTTACCCTGCAAGCAACAAAGTAGTTGTTTTCTTCTACTCCTTGTTATCCACGCACATATCAGTGAGAAATCTTTTTTTAACAGAACCAAAACACTTGTTTGTGATTATTTAGTTTTGCCCTATACGATGTCTGTCAACACTGTAACTTGAAAATTTCACAACTTTCCATTCTGTTTCTGTTAACATTGGCTCAACCTGGTGACTGTCTTGAATTACCAAAACCCAGCGGTTGGTGGACCTGTTTGACCAGTTTGGTCGCTGTACAGATGAGAGTCTGGGTGTGACTTGTGTTTCTGAGGATGTTGTGGAACAGGTAGTGGACTGAACAGAGCTCATAAGGAGTGACTGAGCCACAGTCTTACTGTCTTTGCGGACGTGCTGGGTGATTGCATTTTCTTTTTTGTTTTAATTTGTTTGGTTTTTTTGATTTGGGGCTGGACTGGATTTCTCATACCTGGGTCATAATGGTAAGAGGCTTGATCTTGCTCTTGTCATTTATGTTACAGTGGTCCTTGTTTTCAAGGCTTTTAGGGTTTTAAAGTTGTTTGTATTGTTTAGTTGGGATATTCTGATGCTATGTTGGACTACCTTTAATCAAAGTGGGATAATCTCAAAGCAGAGATGTCACATTGTCGTCTTTTCATTTGGACATTCAAAATTCCTCAACATGGGAGTCGCAGCTAAAAATAGAAATGGTAACTGCAAGGCATGTGAATCTTAGATGTTCTGTGTGTAGGTCGTGCCTTTGACATTTTATCAACAAATGAATTATCATATTTAATGGAAGCCTTGTTTAGTGCAGATTTGGGAAAGTTTCTATTGGTTGAGTAAATATTGAATTTTCTAAGGGCTAAATTATGTGAGGTTGTAGATGGGCTTTATATAGTTTTTGTGACTGACTTGTTGACATGTGAGATGCTAGTTTAATTGGTGACGGGTTGTACATTGGTGGAAATTACATTAGGTGATGTGATGGTCACACTGACCTGTAGGCATTTGTTTTCACTCCTCGGCAGATTGCCTCAATCTCTGGAGTCTGAACCCGCTGACTGCCAAACCCCCAGTCAGCTGTGTCCTTCCCCAGCCACCTCCGAGTCAACCCTCTCTAGTGTCCCATCCGAGTCCCCTGATACTTTCTCCAACCTCCACTCGTCCCTGGCTCCATCAAACATAAGTCAAAGCCTGTCTGGTTCCCCTCCTGGCAGCACAGAGAATTTGTCCTCTGCTGGATCTACACCCACCATGGCGGATAAGAAGAAAAGAGCCCCCCTGCCACCATCTCATCCAGTGCATGGCACCCAAACTGGAGGATATCAAATCAATAACCCTGCATACGTAGACGGCCCGCAGCAAGGCAAAAAAATGTCTCTACCACTTCCTGATTATGAAACCCTATTTCCTCAGAAAAGACATGGAGTACAAGGGCAAACTCGATGGGACCACATCATCGCTGAGGTCAATCAGAGACATATGGACATTCCATCTGATTTTCTGGGTCCAGAAATGAGTGTGGACGGCCCAGAGGAGCATGAACCCAGTTCACTCCCACAGAAGAGACCTGCTTTGATGCCTAACCAAACACAACCTCAGGAGACCAAACCTGTGTCAACCAAAAAAGTAACAGCCCCAGCTCCCCCTGAAAAATTCGCACCCCCACAACCTCGACCAGCTGCAGATTCCAATCAAAGACAGAGCCAGAATATTCCCCAACAATCTCTCATGAGGCCTACTCCGTCTGCTGTACCAGGACCTGTGAACACTGATTCTTCAAGCAGAGAAATTACTTCAGCGAGGTCCAGGGAAGGAGCACGGAAGGTGTTGCGTCCATTACCTGCAGTCAGAGCATCTAGCCCAATGAACATGGATACTACAACACCAAATGATCAAAGAAATGTGCAAGTCACAGAGAACAAAGAGGCACCCACAGCCAAACCCAGACAGAGGGTGAGTGGCAAAGAGCCAGAACAACAGGAAGACTCTGCTGAGACAGTAGTCGTCTCTGACAAAAACATGAACAGTAACATTCAGATGTTATCTAGTTCAAGTGTGAGCAGCATGGACAAAAAAGGCAGACAGGTGAAGGAGACCTTTGCAGAGTTTGATCCGTTCCCCAATGCTGATCTTCTTGCCAAAGACCAATGGGCTCAGGTGAAGCAGAACCAAGAAGTTGATGACCTTTTTAAACATAATGTAGAGCAGAAACTTGAGGATCGGGGAATGACAGCAGATGATCTCGATAGCATTTTTAATCAAGACAAACTGACAGATCCATTTGCTATTTTTAACGGCAGTGATTCAACCAAACACAGTGAGCACAGGGAAAAAGATGATTCAAAGATAGATAGTCCGGCTTTCCAAAGAAACAATTCACAGAGACGAAACCAGACTCCTCCTTCCAAAACTCAGCCTGATAATAAGACGTCCAAGTCTCGACAAGAACCCGCATTTAAAGAGGAATCAACCAGAACCGCAGCTAATCAAGGCCTCAATGCACAAAATATCACCAAGGAGGCTTTCACACCGAAGCTTCAAGCTGATGTGAAGACACAGAGCCATGTGTATGGAGGAGAGGATCCATTTGGAGCTGAACCTTTCACCTTTAACCTCACAGAGCCCCTCCAGGTAGTAATGGAGGAACCAGAGCCTCTGGCAGGAGGTTTGTCTGGGGGAAAGCTGCCTTTGAGGGCATGGGTCTCACCCTCTGAGGCTCAGCCTGTCAGTGCTCAGAATAGCAATGGAGGTGGGCTAGCCTTTACTCCACGCAGGTGAGCTTGAACCGGCTGTGTATCTTGACTTTGTATATAGCATCCGCCTGCTGTTGTTGTATGTGAAGGCAGATAAGGTGTTGGGATCGACATTGGGTGTGACTGTTTTGGAAGCTTGTGATTTCTGGGCCTCTTTCCTCCTTTTTGAGTTTAATTCTGGATAGTGGATTTGAATATGATTTGGAATATTTGCAAAACATTAGATTGTATTA
The DNA here is from genome assembly GCF_965226575.1 of Pagrus pagrus. NCBI lineage: Eukaryota > Metazoa > Chordata > Actinopteri > Spariformes > Sparidae > Pagrus > Pagrus pagrus. The sequence continues at coordinate 25,130,704 of NC_140192.1, read as the reverse complement.
TTTAATCCTTTTATTCTTCTTACAATATTGTTTCTTATTATTTTCTGTGGAGCTTCTGTGCATATTATTGTTCTCACTTGTGGTAATGAGACTTTGTAATAACAGCGTATGCACTTTCTTTACAGGCCTCATCCTGTGAAGCCCATGAGCACGGTTGAGAGCAAGAGTCACTTTGGCACCCCTGCTGTGAAAGAGATAAAGGTCCGTGACAGCACACCAGGGAAAATTCAGGTACTGCCATGTTGACATAAATGACACACTAGGACCAAAACACCTGCACATTTAGACCACTTTTACACTGAAATTAGCACGTATGCTTTCTTTTTTTTTGACACAGGTAAAATAGGCGATTGAGAGTGGATTGCCTTTTTTTGTTGTTTTTTTGCAGACCATATACCTCATCAGACTTAATCCAGAAGACATTAAACTTGCTTTGAAATGTCTTGATCAATAGCAGTCTGAATTAGACACACCAGTTTTTTTCCCAGAACTGTTAACACAAGTTACTCAGGAGTGAGACATCTCACTTCTTTCTCATCTCACATGTGCATAAAGCAGCCGACAGGGCTCAGTTATTAGTGACACAAAAGCCAATAACAACGGTCACTTTTTTAATATTTTCTACTTCAGATTAACTTTCAAACTCACTGCAGACTGAATGATGTTTGAGTGCTGCTTGATAGATGGAACAGAGATGTATAGAAAAATATTAACAAGCCAGCATCCTGGACTTCATCACACATTATAGCAACACCCATGACTATCGATAAATAGCAGTATGACATAAAAATGTCTTATCAAAAGGTCCACTAGCTTTGTTTTTTCACTCAGCAGATGTAGTTTTCTTTTGTATTTTAACTTTGTATACGCTTCTGATTTATTCAGAATTCTTAGTTTATTCCATAGTATATTTCTTTACATCTTTTTTCGCCTTTTCATTCAAGAGCCAGATGCAACGTAATTTTGTTCTGCTGTGTGCTGGTCTGGTGTATAGTCTGAATGACAATAAAGACGATCCTTGATCCTTGAGTTTTACTGTATGAGCTTCTCCTCACTCCCCTCAGCCGGCAGACACAGTGGAAAGTGGCCCTTACACCCAGCTGACACAGGAAGAGTTGATCACACTGGTGGTGAAGCAGCAAACCGACCTCTCCAGGAAGGACGCTAAAATCACCGAGCTCGAGGAGTACATCGACAACCTGCTGGTCCGCGTCATAGATGAGAAACCCTCCATCCTACATTCTCTCAACGCCGAGCCAGTGTGAAGCGATGGCTTCTGGGGAGAAGAAAGTCCCACTTAATGACCTGGTCATGTTTGTCGTGTGTTTTTGTACTGTGTACTGAGAGACACGATCTCTATGAAGGTCTTGGAGCATATGCACTTTTTCAGTTTCAGAGTCAGATTTGTTTGAGAATGCTGTAAAACTGTCTCTGAACTAATAACATTTGGTGATTACTTAATAACAAGCAATGAAAAGAATCTTTATAGGCAAATGAATGTATATGTTTTGACACTAAGGTACTGGAATTTGCTTTAAATAAACTTGTTACATTGAAACATATTCAACATCTTGATTTATATACTATACCTGATGACACTTGGGTTGAGCTTTATTTGATAAACTAATAATACGGAGAATCTTTTTTTAAACTATTATCTGGCTGTTCACACTGTGCTTTGTGTAACTTATTGCTGTGTGATTAATGATTATAAACATAAACAATCATCACAAGTTCATGCAGCACCTTGATGAGTTAAGAATGTAGCATTTCTCTCATAAATATATTTGCATTAAATTTATAATTCAATGCATATCTTCAGGTCATAACTAATGAAATAATTATGACCTTACGAGCTGAGTACAGATTAAGACTGTTTATATATCAAGTGCACATTGACTTTTCCCTCCACCACTTAAGTCTTATTTTTTATTTTCTTTGTTTATCCTTATGGTTAGCATGTGTTTTCTTAACATTCCTCCCTTGTTCTACTCACCACAGTCGAATGTCAGCTCGTCGTCCAGTCCTTAAAAAGATACATTGTGCCTATTTTTGCTTCAATGAGGTCTTATTTAGAAAACCAGCAATAAATACAACGGGCAGCTTCTCAGAGTGTATACAGTTTGAATTACACAGTAGTTATTTTTTCTTTTTTGTGGTTGTAATTTAGGCTGCGCGCACAGAAATATTATGCAAGTAATCGTACAGAATCAAAGTGTGTTTGTGTTGTATTTATAAAATGAAAACCAAGAGATAATAAAAAGGTAATCATGAGAGGAGCAGCAATAGTATCAGTATCTGTAATAATAACCAACCTGCCTTGTCTTTGTATATGAACTACACTAATGAATGAACCCTGCATATATGCCTTTATATGACTATTATTTTATGTTTGGGCAGAAATGATAGCAATATTAATCTTCAGAATGTACAGCCCTGTGCCTTCAAAACCTTTTTCATGACTTTTCTGTCTGATTCGCTGGATGGACAGTTTGTTGGCTACCTCTCTTCTTTCTCTTTGGACTTGGAGCTTAAAGAATGTGCAGCCTGATGTTTGGACTGTTTGTCTGACACGCTGATGATACTTCACTCGATGTAAAACGCCTGAAACAAGTGATGCTGAGCAAAATCTGATTTTTATTTGAAATAAAGACACTAATTATTTCACCAGTTTGTTTGTGTCTGCAATTACTTAAAATTGCTTTCTTTACAATATGTACAGCAGATGGATGAAATCGAACTTACATATGAAATATTATCTACATATTTTTACCATAATACAAGCGCTCATCACAGTGACAACGCCATTGTTTGCCTTCCCAGGAGCTTTATTTTCAGTCCCCAACGAATTCACTATTTACTAGGGTAAATGTTTGGCAAAAAAATAGTGCCCAGCTGTTTGAGGAAATTATCAAGCCTTTTTAAAACAAGTCAAAAACACAAACAAATTCATCTTTTCTGAAGTTTGTTTTTCATTGATCATACAACAAGATGTTGCCAAATAAAATGGCCTCGTGAAAGAGACGTTACCAAAATAGATGAGTTAAATCTTTACAAAAGGCAGGCAGGATATTCAGTTTGAATTTTAAAAAACAAATGAATTTACAGGGTTTTTTATCTGCATATGTGAAAGAAAAAAGCTCAAGAATAAAGCTTTTAATGACCTCTGTCCTCCCTTAATCGAATAAACTAGAGTTTAGCAAATGGGACTGCTGATGGAAATTTGTAGCAGGCTAGCGACATCTCTTTTTGTACATGATCCCTGACATAGATAAGCATAATGAAGAAAAACTTCGACAAACACTTAGAACATACAGTATACCGTATTTCTTCTACTCCTCGTACTGTGTGCAACCCAATCACCAGAAAAAATGTTGAATAAATGTTCTCTGCAAACCACAGACATGTGCAACTTTACATTTCTTTAGGTTCAAGTTTTAATTTTATCTTGTGACGAGACTGTGCTTGTGGTCTTGTTAGGTTTAGGCACAAAAGCCACCTGCTTAGGGTTAGAAAAAGATCATGTTTTTGGCTTAAAATACCTGTTCTGGTTGCCGCAAACATAGCTGGAGATGTCCCGAGGTCTCCTTCAAAATATCCAAATATCCAGTTTCACACTTACAAATGTAGAAATGCAGTCTCGATGTACAGTCACTGGCTCCACCACCATCCCCTCTGCCTTCCAAAATGAAAGTGTTGTATGTTGAGTGTTTTGTAGAAATGTCAATATGGTACAAAGCCCATGACACATACAAATATGAACGAGTCAGTGGTTTGCAGAAATGTTGACTGCAAACAGTTTATTCTGGCGACTGGGCTGAGTTTGTGTGTGTAATCTGAGCCATTACCCCTCCATCAACAACAGACACCGTGCAGCCTACAGGTCTGCTTCAGAGAACAGGGAGTGTGCAGTGAGCATCTTTCACACTGTCTCCTCACCTTACTTCCTGTACCTCACTTCCTTTCCTCTCTTTTCCTGATCACTCATTGGCTCTTCACTGTTGGTCACACCTTGTTCACTTGATGAAGTTCACCTGAAGTGGCGTTTCCTGTTTCTTTTAGCTTTATCTTTTTTAGAGACATGAGACTTGAACATAAACACTTTATTTGATTTTTTGATACACAAGTCCATGCATGTGTTGTTTCTGTGCTCCAATTCATATTTGATGAAATCTTTCCTGGCTCTCCCTGCATTCTGATCGATGCCCATGGCGATGGTTAATTACACATTTAGGCGGGAGTCTGGAGCCACCTTCGATAACAGCTTGATTACCTTAAAGACATGGGAATCGTACCATCTACACTTATCTAAATCTGCTAACCTGATTCTCACCAAAATGAGATGAGTAAAATCAAGAACTAACCAACAGTAGCCTGTAACCCAGGAGCTTCACAAAACCACGCTGGCTGTGGCGCAGTTGTTGGCCGAGATGCCGATGCGACGGCGACATGTGAACATTTTGCGGAGCTCAGCACGGAAGCGGTCATGCAGCCAGGCGTAGAGGAAAGGGTTACAGCAGGACGAGCTCATCGCACACAGGTGACAGAGCAGCTGAATGAGCAGGAAGTAGCGCTTATCAATCAGGTCGATGTCAATGTCGCGCAGCACGTTGAACACGCTGATGGGCATCCAGCAGAAGCCAAAGGCCGCCACCACCAGGCTCACCAGCCGGAAGGTCTTTCGTTTGCGCATGCGCTGCGCCTCCGCCTGGCTCTGGGTGCGGTGGCCGGGTACGACACAGTTCCTCAGTTTGACAGAGATGCACAGGTAGGAGATGCAGAGCGCAGACAGAGGCAGGACGTAAGTGATGAAGAGGGTGCTGTACGCGTACGCCAGCCGCTCCCTCTCCTGGCCCATCCAGAACTCCTCGCAGATGGTGAAGCCTTCATTTTTAAACTCCACGTGGTAGGTGTGAGCCACCGCTGGGGCTACCAGACCGCAGGACAGCAGCCAGATCCCCGACAGAATGTAGGTGCACCCCAAGACTGAGATGCGCTTTTTCAGTGGATGAACTGTGGCATAGTATCTATGAAGAAGCAGAGAAGAGGAAAGCCTTGGTTAATGTTACCAGACTTGTATCAGATTTGATCCATCCGTCTAAACTGTTCAAAAAAAGTTATGGAAACATGCCAAACTTGAGTTAATTGCACGAGTAAAGAGGAGCAGAACTGCTTGCCAACAGCAATCAACATGCAGGTGACAGTACAGCTGTTAAGCACCACTGGTAATACAGCCTCTAAATGACCTCAGATTGATGCCAACACCATGTTGGCAGTTTCCAACACAAAAAACCAAAGAGAATTATGTGTCTAACTTCACAAAAAATCAATTCAGCTTTGCCACTGTTGCCAAGGTTTTTACAGACAAAGCAGGATATGGGCTTCTGGCCCACAGCTTGGTGTTAAGAGCATAAAACTTTGGAGTGGAGAGCAGTGGGTGTTATTAGTTTGATAAACGGCCAACACCATATTGACAGTTTCCAACACAATAGAAAAAAATCCTCACTCACAAGAACAGTCAAGTTGCCATTTACACGCTGTGTTAGTCTGCAGTGTAGTTTGCGGTCAAAGTAATGGCTGTTTTTAAACTACGTATTTCATCAGCTTGTTTTACATGTAAATTAAATGTATAACAAAAGAATAAAGGTGGTTTCTGTGTCTCAGGAAGCAGAGCGGATCATCCACTAATTGTTAAGTCAGTGGTTTGATCTGATCAAAGTGTCCTTGGTGTTTGAGTGAATGGCTCGTAAACAAAGTGTGGGAGAGAGCTATGTCACCTCTAATGAGCAAAATTGGTACGTTGCATAGCACACTCTGCCATCAGTGTATGTTTGGGTTAATTGGTGAATGCGGCAAGTGTTGTAAAGCACTGAATCATAGGATAGGACTAGAAAAGCGCTATATAAATGCAGCCATTTACCATGTTTGGGGCTTTAAAGCATCTGCAGTGTAATGATGCAAGCAGCCATTTTGAAATACTGTGTCTTATTCTCAGTAGCAAATGTAAATGCATCCCTCCAACAAAGCCCAAAAATTCTCAGGTGGCATCATGAATATAGCTAAAAAAAAAAAAGTAAAAAATTCTTGAAAATTAAAATGGTCAAAGTCCACACCGGCAGAAGATCCTCTCTCCCACAGAAGACACTGCTGCTGAAACGCCTCGTCAGTAGACTGTGACTTTGTGAAATCACACTACATCACCGTGTCACACATTAGCATAGTTAATGCCTAGTTTGGCACATAAGAATTAATTTAGCTCAGCTACTCGATTGATGTTAGCAGTGCTGGGTCAGGCATGTGTTAATGGACCAATCGGAGGAGATTGGGTATAAGGGAGGGGGGCCTTAAAGAGACAGGAGCTAAAACAAAGCGTCTCAGGCAGAGGGGGAGTACAGTGCTGCAGCAATGGACGGTATGAGAAAACTGATGAGTTTTTTGAGAATTAAATCATGTAAACCTATTCTAGTAGTAACCCAAAATAAAATCTATTATTATATAATATTATATTTTCAATAAGGAATGTGGCTCAAACCATTGTAAATGTGCCTGTATTGTGCTTGCACTTGTACACTAGAGTCCTAGAAACTCAGAGAATGTAAGCTTTGTCAGGGCTAGCTTCAAGAAAAAGTTACATTTCATTAGAGGTTATGCTCAGTATAATTTCTTTATAATATGCAGTTTATAACACGGTGACTAAGTTGGTCTGAATAAATGCCTCAGGGTTAAAACTTTCCACTATACATTATACTGTGAGACATGTGAGTGAAATGCAGGATGACTGTAAATGAGGTTCTACAGAATTCCCCAGGTTTATTTATATTCTGTCCACTGTCTTCTGGCTCTCTATGACTTACCTGTCCACGCCAATAGCAGTGAGAGTGAAGACCGACACGTACACCGTCACAGGCTGGATGAGGTACACCAGGTAGCACATGAAGCGCCCAAAGACCCAGCCGCGTGGGTTGAAGGCGTAGGCCAGTGTGAAGGGGACACACGTGGCACACATCAGCATGTCGGAGAAGGCCAGGTTTCCGATGAAGAAGTTGGTGACGTTGTGCATCTTGCGGGTGCGGCAGATGACATAGAGGAGCAGGTAATTGCCAAAGACGCCCACCAGAGCCACCAGAGTGTAGCAGGGGATAATGAGCAGCTTGAAGGACTGCAGCAACTCCACACCAACAAACTGCGGGCTGCGGTTGGAGGAGCCGTTCTGCAGCGCCACCTCGAAGACCTGACCCGTGTCGTTACCATTCACCTCATGCATCACACATGGAGGGGTGAGCTCAGCTGCCCAGCCACTGCCCGTGCTCTCCATCCCAAAAGGCTGATGTCAACCTGGAGGGGTGACGTCATGATTCATTTATTCAACAACACGATCATTCAACACTGTAAAATATCAAAGAATATGCTGAATGACTCTGTCTTTGCACCTGTGTCACCCAATCATATGTTGGTTGGTTGGTTTGTCAGCACAATTACGCAAAAACTACCAAACTGATTTCCAGGAAACTTAGATGGAGGATGGGTCTCGTCCCTGAATAGACCCCATTATCTTTTGGTGTGGATCCGGATAGTGACAACACTTACATTCATTTCTCAGGGAATAATGCACGGATATTGATCTTGGCGGCTGGTAATAATGTTAGCAGTTAACATTTCTGCAAACCACAGATATGTCCAAGGTTGACATTTGTACTAAACGTGGCATATCACGTTCACATTATATGCTTATTTGCCACCCACAGGAGATGGTGGTGGCATTATTACAAGGCTGACAAATCTGGGAAGACTTTTATGTGGCGTGAAAACCATTTTTCTTCTTTTAAAGAGGTCATATTATGCAAATGTTCAGGTTTATACTTTTATTTTGGGGTCCTAGTAGACTAGGCTTACATACTTTAGTTTTCAAATAACACATTTTCTTCGCTGAGAGACATCTCGCCTTTGTTCAATCTTTGATGAGACTTGCACATGCGCATCACTTAACGGGCAGGATGTAGCCAATCAGAGGCAGAGTAGGGAGGGCCATGCCGAGCAAGGTAGTGTGATCTGAAATAACGCAGCTACAGCTGGTAACCATGGCTGTGGTACAGCCGTATATATTTATAATATATATATATATATATATATATATAAGTTACATAAATACATATATATACATAAGTTATGGGAGTAAAGGCTTGACTCCAAACCAACTCCCTTTGGCCCTTTTCCATGCACAAGAATGCTATAACACAATAAAGGAAAGGCTAAAAAGCATAACATGACCTCTGTAAGGAGACCTGAGGGAAGTCGGACCATCGCCATCTGTATTCGTGGCGACTAAAACAGGCATTTTAAGCTGAACCACGATTTTACGTTAACCACGAAACGTATTTAGCTAACAATTATTCTGGCTGTTGGGTTGATCTTTAGTCAGTACAAATATACAGTTTGTGTCAATCAAGTGCCTTCAATGTAAGTTTTCCCTTTTATAATAATCCCATGTCAACGTAGATACAGTCTGATGAGCAAGTTTCTCTGTCCATTTAAAATACTTGTCCTTGTGATGACATATATTCTCAGTCCTGTGGGAAAATCACTACTGACAGTCACTTTCCTTCATTGGAATAAAGGTTTCCATTGACGAACTTCATTAAAAAATACAACAAAGAGATGTTTCTGTTTTCAGTTTGCAGTCTTAAACGAGTCGGTAATTGTGCTACAGTTCAGACTTAACTCTTGTTGGTCACTGTGAGTCACGGGCCTTTCAGTTATTCCATCAGCTTTTCAGCAGTAAATATCAGAGGAAAATGCGGCTGCATGACTCAGACATGCTCTGGACTATTATCACTCTCCATGTGCACAGGAGCTGTTGGTTCCCCCTCACGTCAATTCCCTCCAACTATATTTGGCCCAATTGTGGAAAATGTAAGGGAACTATTATGATGTTGCAGCTGCATGACAGGAGAGGACGATAGTGACAGAAAAGGGCGGCACTGGGAGGATGAATTCACTCAGTGGTGACGCATTTAATTTGCTGCATTGTGAATTTACTATTTCAGATTTTCTGCTGGTTAACGTAAAAGCCTGTTGTGGAGCTCTCGCAGGAAATCTGACTTGACTAAAAATACTGATTTCTATGAAAAGTGTGGATCAGATAAAATCCCCCTGTAATGCTTTTCATAGTAACTGTCAGACAACAGGCTATTAGAGGAAAAGTTTCTGCCTCAGATTCACACAAATTGACCCAAACATTCACGATTTTCACAAAGTCACCAGCATAGAAGAGGTATTAGACTAAGTCATGGCTCAAAGAGAAATGGAATAAAACCATGATAAAGAATTGAATTGTCACAGTGTATAAACATTTTTACTTGTTACTTAACTGTAATCAGATTGCAGTCTAAAGTTAGAGGGTGTTTATGTTGGACAGACTGTAAAGTGTGTGTTGGGATATTGGGCTGTAAAAGTAAAGTTGACTGTTTTTCAATTTCAGTCAATTAAATTATTTATTTATTTTAATGGTAACTAATTCTATGTTTCAACTAATGTGACATTTGATTTAATGATCATGACTGCTTTTCTCATAAGTTTTCATTTTTATCTTTTTTATATTTATGACTTTCTATCTCATTCTTTTGACTTTTTATCTATTCATTTGAATTTCTATAAAAAAAATACTTTTTATCTCATTATCGTGACTTCTTAAGCTCAGAATTTTCATTTTTATCTTATATTTATGACTTTTTATCTCATTATTATGACTCACCACGGGGATATTGTTTTCATCAAGCTTAGTTTGCATATCTTTTTTCTTTGACTGGTGGAAATGTGCTTCCATAGATGAGGCAGGGGCTGCTACAAGTCTCTCTCTCTCTCTCTCTCACTCACTCACTCACTCACACACACACACACACACACACACACATAATGCACCCGTTATGCTATTGATTGATTGATTGACTGACTGATTGATTGATTGATTGATTGATTGATTGATTGATTGATTGATTGATTGATCTACGTCCTTGACGTTGGTTGTTTTAGAGAGCCCAACAAAACTAAGATCATGTCTGAACTGTAATCTCTCTCAGACACAACATGATGATCAGCAGCAGGTCTGTGCTTCTCATATTCTCGTCAACAAGTGAACAGAATATTTTGTATTATTACGCATGAAAATATCCTATACAACTCATCTGCTCATCCAACTGGTTTGAACTCTGCTGTGTGCTTCTGCCAACACGCTGAAATAGTCGGAGCAATATTCTGATATCTGACACATTTTAACGCTTCAGTGAAAACAACCAGAAGTGTGAAGCATTGACAAAATATGTCCTCTTCTTCTGTCTCAAAGACGAGCTGCGTCAAACGGAGACGCTGCCTGCTGAAACTGCGATGCAATTCGAAGGACACAGAAAAGTACCTGTGGAACAGCACACACCATGAGCAAATTAAAATAAATTACAAATCAATAAAAGTGATCTAGACGAAAGCCCGAGGGGTAACTTTTAAAAAGAGAATATTTGAAGAGGAAATCTGTTTTTTAACTGCACTGATACAGATTTGATGCATTAGTTGTTCATGATTTCCATCTCTTCTCTTCTCAACTCTAAATTTCGGATCAAAAAACCAATTCCACTCACAATAGGATTAAAAGTAGCAGATGGACCCACCGTGTGCAGAAGCCTCAGTGTGGAGCTGCAGCAGAGATCCAGCCGGAGCGTCGGTGCGCCGCTGTACAGATGCGCGCCTCTCACACAAATGACCGCACACAGCCTGCGGGTCTGCGAGCAGCACTTACAGCCCCGCACCAGCCCTCTGACCCTGCGGTATCTCGGGTGTCATCGTGGATTTGCGGCGCATTTACGCGTGTGGCACGAGTGTTGCCAGGCGATCAACAGGTCTGACGGGGATGGCTCGCTTTTTATATATTGCTGTAAACTTGACTGACAGCTCTGATGACTGAGAGCTTCTGACGCTGCGTGTCCGCTGAGGATCCTTTGAATCTGCGTGGCTTCATCAAAAAAGTCACGTCCAATAATCCCGCAGTCACACCAACACAGCTACTTTTAGTCACTGGATAAAGAGAAGTTACAGTTGGTCTGTCTTTTCATTTCTGCATTTTGTCCTCTGCAGGCTCTCTATAATATCCCTCACTAGAAAGAAATGTAGTGGACATGTAAAGATGTCAATTATTTGGAGTATTCGCCTGATATCAGCTCTAAACCCAGGTGCCAGAGTAAAGTTTGGCAGGTTTTGTGTCTGCAAATATGTTGAAATGACAAAACTGTTCTCGTGCTCTGGTTAGGTTTTGGCACAAAAACTCTTTGGGTTCAGGGTTGGGGCTTAAAATACTTGTTTTGCTCACTACAAACACAGCTGGAGATGTCCCGACTTCCTGTAAAAAAAAAATAAAATAAAATCTGTTTTGTTGTGGCCACAAACACAGCTGGACAATGTCCCAAGGTCTCCTTAAAAATATTCACGCTTACAAATACTGAAACTCAGCTTCAAGCCTTGGTCACTGGCTTGCCACCGTCTCCTCCACCAGTCCATATGAAATTCTGGTAAAAACACAAAATGTTTATGGCACATTGTTTAGAGATGTCAGTTTGTCAACTGTGAACGAATCAGCAACTGGCTGCGCAGGATCTTGTCTCTTCATGACAGCTGTAGGGAGGGGACAGTTTATATCACTCACTGGTTTGAATTATATTAAGGCTTAAAGTCACGTAGTAGGGCTGTGGCCGCTGAGTGACAGGCAGCCAAGAGCTGTCTGCTCGGCCTCAACTCAGCTAATTCACTGCACTTTATCTGTTGGCTGTATACGTAGTGTTGATGCCTTTTGGAGGATTTTAATTCAGATATTGGACACATGATGTCTTTCTGTGCAGTTAATTGGACTAAAAGACCAATGTGGAGGGAAAGACGCTGGTGTTTTTGATTAACGAGCAACTCTTTTAGGGAGCGTTAAGCAGCAGACAGCTGCTGGAGCCACCAAGGACGTTACATTAAATCTGGACACAGTGTTAGAGGCGGAACCTCATTCATTCCCATGAAAGCTGCTCAGTGATGCTTTGAAGCCAAATAAGTTTGACCCCCAGGGTATGAAAATACCCTGATCTTCCATGTTGTGGGGCACTGGGGACTTTCGCCAGCCGAGCTGGCTAACTCAAATAGAGATAAAATGATTTAATCTTGTGGCTCTAATGAGACTTTCCAAATTTAATTGGACCGAATGGCTCAAACTATGACAGTGGTGGTTGTGCAGCTCAAAAAAATGTATCCACCATTTTACGCTTCTTTCACAATGTAAGCTCATGAGAAAAAGTCTTATGGTTTGGCACCTACAAAATTGGCTTCAAAACCTGGCTCGCTTCCTTGGGGCTTGGGCACCACCCACTTTGAGCTTCATTCTGGCTCTTCAGAAACCTATGGGTGACGTCACGATGGCTCTGTCCACTATTTTATACAGTCAGTGGTTTCACCTGTCCCTGATGGGTAACCTGTATATTTAGTCCATATGTTTTCCCTCTTTTTGTTGTGGTTCATTTATGTTTGCTGTGTTTGTTCCTGGTGTTTCATCTGCGTCCCTGCCTGTGTTCCCTGTGCTTCATTTGGTTCGTATTCAGTTTAGTTTTTGAATTTTTTGTATTTGGTTCTTGTTTTTTCTCTCTGCCTACTTTCTTAGCTTTTGCCAGCTTTTTTATATATCAGCTGCCTGGAGTCTGTATTTAGGTCCATTTTTGCCCTTTAGTCACAGGCACATGCCTAGGCCCTCCTTGCCACTAGGGGGCCCAGACAAATGAGAAAAGAACATCAACTGCTAACAATAAGTAGCCTAATGTTTACCAAAAATGTAAAATATTTTAAAATATAAAATCTAAAAGAACTTCTAAACCATTCTTTCAATATTCATATATTCATATATTAATTTTCTAAAACATAAACATTCACTTTGCTTGTTCTATAAATACATGACCAACAGTTGAGTATGAATACAAATGGATAGGCTAAATTAATGAGCATTATAATAACTGTGCCATTTAAAACATTGTGTTTGTTTACCAAATATCAAAATGTGCATTGAGAGGGGGCCCGAAAAATACAGTCTGCCTGGTGTGATCTATCCATTTAAGCCAGCCCTGGTGATAAGCACCTTTTTATGTCTGTCAACAGACAGTTGTTTGAATGAGGCAGCAGAGGCCACCGCCACGGGGGCGCTAATGTTTGAACTATCATCCTTCACTAGTCACAAATATTTGTAAAAGGGACAGAGGCAGGCTGATAAGGAGGTGAGGTGGTGTCTGACTGTTGAGAGGCCATTGTGAGGAGGACAGCAGGACATGGAGCTCTGTAGGCATGGTGTAAAATTGTGCAAACTGACTCCCAGTTAACAATCATGGCTGTATGCTGTCATTAGTGGATTGATTCTGAATCTATAGCCTGGTGTGAAGCCTGATGACCAGGCCTGCTTTAGGAGATCTTGATTTGATGTCCACAGTGGATGTCGTACTCAGTGTGTCTGAGGCTTCAGCGCTTTCATTTAAAGCTACAACAGTTTGGTTTTCGTCAATAGAGGCTAACTCTGCCCACGCTCCTTCCTGCATGCAGCCAGTCACAGCTCAGCGCCTTGTCAGCAGGGTCTCCTTAGGCAGAGGTGAGCCTGAACTTATCCTTGAAGTTAATGGAAAAAGTGAAAACACAGAACAATAAATACAATGAAAACAACAACAAAAAAGCAGTGCTAAAATGAAGTCAAGTTCAGAGTGAATGTGTGTCATGTGACTTTCAAGTCAGTCTCAAAAATGCAACATGGAACCATTCACGTTGGGTTTGATGAGATTAGAGAAGCCGACAACAGCGAGTTAAATTTTAAAAGTATCCAACTGAAAAAATCCCAGCCCTTCCCTTCAGGCCTCCCTCCAAAGCTACTAAACACATGAACCTGCACTGCCTGACCACGCCAACATCGACTGCCTTGTTACTTTTGCTGGCGAGCTGGGAGATATGTGTGAGCGGCTTACATTTCACAAGCTCTCTGAGCTTTTTTAGTCAATATTAGTAATTACATAATTAAACAACTCCTCAAATTCCACAGTCACATAAACACAAGCAATCATTATGGATCCCACCAGACTTCTTGTAAGACCCGCCCTACTCTGCTCAATTTTTTCGTATGACGAAGGCTTGCCTTCACTGCTTCGAGGTCCTGGTACTCCATGCTAATTACCATGGGAAAACATGAGAAAAGCAGTCAAGTTCAACTGATAGGCATCTGATAGTCCACTGGACAACCAGAGGGAGGGAGGTCAGTGGGTCACGATGAATTTACTGTTTAATCACATCTCAAAAGCAGTGGAGCTCATACAGCGAACTGTGAGTTGTAGTTTCCCCAGTAAACACACCGACCCCTGTGGCTGTCACACCTGCAGTGTCACTGAGCTTTTTATATTTTTTTCTAAAGCAAAAAAATAAAGGACCATGTTCTCATTTATCTGACATACGTTAGATTGACTGAAGGGTTTACTGTGTTTTTTTTAGCAAGAGAGCCTTTAGCCATGTGTCATGCAGTACAAGCACACTGTAAAAGATTTTTTTGTTGTGCCAGATTTTTTTCTTGTGCCAGAGCATTGGTGCTCATAACTAGTATATTTATAGACAGAAAAAGGTTTTACAATGCCACTCTGTGTGGTAGATCGTTGCGTTGGTTTCCCTGTCTGTGTGGCTTCATAAAGGGGTTCCAGATTTCACTGTATTTAAGGCCTGTACATTGCATGTTCTCAAGAACGTACATGTGTGATCATAATTACTGTGCAGCTGCAGTTATACTGCAAACCCTAACCCCCGTTTGAGAGAAAAACAAAACAAAAAAAACCCTTTACACAGTACAAGCTACAGATGCATCATTTGTTCACATCTGTTGTTCTTTATATATGACTACCAGCAGCGGTAGTTTCAAAGGAGTAGTAAGCTACTGTTTGGGAGAATTCACCCGCAATAGCTGGAAACCATCAGTCCTCAACACTTTTGAATGAAATGTGTGGACAGAAGACTTTCAGGAATTAAAGTAAGACAGCTAAATGTGTTGACCCCGACAGACTGAACCAGGAGAATCATGTTTACAAACAACACTGAATCACCTGTTGACACTTGTATGAATAGCTGTTCTGCACAACAGCCCTGTAGCATTAACTGACACCACAGTGTGCCTCGACTTCAGAGAACGTGTTCTTTGCATTCGGAGAGCACTTGTCTCCAAGGCCAAACCCACAGCCTGCAGCGATGAATGTATGTACCTGAGCAATCAAGAAGATCCGATGAGTCACCATGTTGGGTTTTTACCTACAGACAGTTTTAAACTGCAGTCCAATTATTCAGCATGCAAAGCCTGTGGATGTGTGTTGATCTATCTCATGGTATTGTCTCTAAAGTCTGACATAGCTCCAGCAGTCACAGGATCATGTCACCCTATGGTGATGAATACACACTGTTGGGTTCATGAATACCAGCTCTAAAAATCCTGATCCTTCAACATTGAAAGCTACAGATAGTGTCAGACACATCTTTTATCTAACAGGCAAGCTGAATCACTTTTTCTTTACAATCTGGACTCTCATGTGCTTTTGTCCATAAAATGATGGCTGCACCCAGAATATGTTACAGATATTGTGAGTAATGCAAAATCAAATGGGTGTTTGGTTTGAGTAAGATGTTAACCACTTGATTTTCCAATTATTAGACATGTATGAACATTTTTTTTATACATGTAGATGTTCATAATGCCAATGAATTGTTGGAAATGTTTTCACATATAGATGCAATGTAGATCTACTATAGTTTTGTTTAGAAATTCATGGTTCATGGATGAATCCTAATGACTGATCCCCAAACATTTGCTCTACCACCGCCAGCAGATTGACATCTGTGAAAAATCTCCACAACTGGATGGATTACCATGAAATGATGCCGACAGTCATGGTTCCCACAGGATGAATTGTAAAAACTCTTGTGATCCCTTAAATTTCACTCCCCACTAGATGTTATTTTAACCCTTTTTAAAGCCAAAATCAATTAAGGCTTTTATTGGTTAGTCGACTGACATGCAAAATGATACACTATTTATAATTATTGCAGAGAATGACACCGTTCAGATAAATCCTGTGTTTGTTCTACTCAACTTGAATTAAATTATTATGTTTCCAGGGAATAATTAGACGGTAACTGTCACTTTGATTGTATTATAAACTCTTTTTGTTTAAAGTTAATAGCACTTGTTTACTCAGTAAGAGACAAATCACTGATCACTGTCAATCACACTGTCAATCAGCACATCCTTTTCTAAGTCTGAGGCCCAGGTCAGAAATCATTTACTAGTGGAAATGAAGGGCCTTTTCTGCCTCAACTGGTATCCTGCTGTAACAATTTAGAGACCTGCTCAGACAAGAACAATTTCAATGAACATTCATTTAGACTGGCGTGTAAAGACTGCTTCAGTCTAGTTCAAAATCAATGAGCTGCTTGGACGTGTGTGCTGAGGAGAGGAGAAGATGGCAGAGACAGAAATCATATTAGAACCTCTGTGAGGTTATAAAGCTGCTGACGGTGATGTTAGTTATTTAGAGAAGTTATTATGAATCCCACTCATGCTCTCACAACACACCCTACTCTGCCTCTGATTGGTTGGCTTTGTCAGTTGCGTTCAGTGTGCTCGACTCCAACTGTTTACTCTCACAGCAGCTCTGGTTATGTATGTTTTTGGCATTTTTTGTGCTGTAGTTGCAGTAAAGTCAGCAGCACTTACTGTACATGGTCTTAATGATGATGAAGCATAATCTCAAACACCTTCACAATCTTAGTCAGCGTGATAAACTAACAGTGGCTGATTAGCACAGCTGAGGTTGATGTGGAAGTCAACTGTTTTGCAAATATTTAATCAAAAACCAAAATATCGGACAAATTAAAATATCGACTAGACGATGTCAATATCAGTTGACAAAGTGGTGAACCGATCGACTGACGGATAAATTGTCAATGCAGGCTTGACCCTGCCGCTAACATGGCAAAAAATGCATACCACTTTTGAATAAAACTGTTAAGAGTTTGAAAGTTGTAACTTTTTTCATGTTCTAAATCATAACTGCTTATATCAGATCACATCAACAACTGTTGGTTTGCCAGGTTGTGAATAAACCCTTGAATTAGTCTGACCACTGAAAGTAAGTTATTAACATCTATAAATACAGACCTGATAGCGTATTAGAAACACTAATCAGTGTTTCGGAACAGCAATTAAAATGTAAAAAATGCATTCATCTCAAGTGTTTCATATTTTGACATTTAAAGGCCCAGTGTGAATTTAAGAGGATTTTGGGGCAGAAATGGAATATATAATTATGTTTCAGTTAATCACCTGATGTAAGAATTGTTGTGTTTTTGTTACTTTAAAATTAGTCTTTTTATATATACAGAGGAAGTGCGTCCTCTTCCATGGAGTCCGCCATGATTCTACAGTAGCCTACAATGGACAAACCAAACACTGACTCTACAGAGACCTTTTGTGTTTTTTGTGTTCTTAGTGGCCAGGAGGGGGTGACACAAGGGCTGTTAAGTATGTTGCAGTCTACAGCCTCACCACTACATGCAACTAAATCCTACACACTAATGTTGAAATTAACTTTCTCCTTTTCACTGTTGGTTTTTGCAGACATGAAAAAGTCCATTATATTTCCATGATAAGTACATGATATTTGTATATAGGCACTCCCCCTTTATTCATGTCTGCTGAGATAACTGCAGGTATAATATAAGGATGCACATACACAATTTATCCTTGTTTGCGCGGAGGCAAATCAAAGGGCTCCAGACAGCGTCTAATGGCTCAGACTGCACGACAGTGGATGCTGATTATTCTTGTTCACCCAAGGTCACTAAAATGAAAAGAGTGAGCACGCTGCCTCCATTAAATACCTTGCCGCAACCTTTTTCTCAGAACTTAACAGCATACAGTGACAATAGTGGCATATCTCACTAATGAAAAGAGTGCTCGAGAGAATATGAAGTTAGGCAGATAAAAGCCCTATGTTTTCCAAAAAACTACATTAATCTTTAACAAAATAAGAAAATAATACTAATTTTTCTATTGCTCCACAGAAACAAGCATAACAGAGGAGAGGATTACTAATTGGTGTTTCCAGATAAACAATGATTTGCTGTGTAATACATTCACATCAGCTGGAAATGTTTCAGTGGAAAGAAAATGCTACTAAAAACATAAGTTTAGACAATAATTTTCATATGAATGGTACGTGGGAAGCACCCAAACAATAAGATAAGAAAGAAAAAGATTTGTCATCGTGACCATTGATATTTATGTATGAAAATATAGTATGTTTACACAAGAATGCTTTAAAGACGCACAGACAACGTTCAAAGTCAAGGATGTTTATTCAGCAATCCAGCTGAATTATGAATGCAGCTGAGATCTGCTGGGATCACAGCACGCGGCTTCAACAGAGATTTATAACTGATCCCTTTAATGGTTCACCTTGGCCGACTGATAAGCTCTTAATTCACCTTATATTAGATAGTGAGTCTGGTCATCAACCGATCATGTTGGTCCTCACACAGTACAGCACATATCCACAAAAACATAGGCCTACTACTAAAAATTCAAATAACGACTATGATTCCAAAAAAACATGGGGTCCTTTGGTAAGCATAAAAAAGATGGAATGTGATAACTTGCGAATCCTTTTTTGACCTATTATCAATTGAAACCAGTATAAAAAATATATTCAATGTTTTACCTCATCGATTATTGTAAATATAGGCTTGAATGCTTTGAATTTGATGCCAGCAGTATGTTTCAAACAGGTTGGGACCCGGGCAACAACCCACCGGGAAAGTTGTAAACATAAAATGACAGGGTACGAGAGCGTCATCCACAAAAGGCTCATTCACTCACAGGGAAGGATGGGTGAAGTTTACCATTTTGCGAAACACGTGATTGTACCAGGGATATTATTACATGGGCTCAGGAACACTTTGTAAAACTGTTGTTGGTAAACATAGTTTGCTTGCAAATTATTGCATTCTGTCTTTTTTTTTTTTTTTTTTTTTTTATGTTTTACACAGCCGTCCCAACTTTTTTGGAATCACATCTCACATCTATTTATGACATTAACCACAGTAATCCACCACATTATTCTACATATTCATTATGTAAAATAATAGTTTGAGATCATAGCAATGGTTTCCACTTTGTTGCGGAGAGTGTGATGTGTCTATTATATTTAAATCTACAGCCAGCAGCCTTTTAGCTTAGCCGCAGCTACTGTTGTTAAAAGACAAAAGGGAAGTCGGCGGTAACAGTGAGCCAGGCTTTATATGAAGATAATAAAATCTGCCTATCAGCACTCCTGAAGTTGAATATTTGACACATTATATCAAATTTGTGTAATAATAATAATAATAATAATAATAATACATTTAATTTATATAGTACCTTTCAGGGTACCCAAAGATGCTTAACAAAGTGGAACATACAAAACAAAGAATAAATGGATAAACAAAAATACATATAAGATAAAGAACTAGAAAAGTTGATTGTTGGTGCTGGACCTAGAGCTAATAGGCCTTACTAAAGAGATGGGGTTTTAAGTCTTTTTTTGAAGTTCTCCAGAGAAGTCTGTTTGCGAATTTCCGCTGGGAGAGTGTTCCAGAGAGTGAGGGCAGTCACACAGAAGGCTCTGTCGCCGAGGGTTTGCAGTTTGGTGTGAGGGATGGAGAGCTGGTGTGTGCCTGATGAGCGCAGCTTCCGAGACTGGGTATAGGGGTGGAGGAGGTCAGACAGGTATTGGGGGGCGAGGGAATGGAGAGATTTATAATTAATAATTTATAATTTTGTAAGTGATGCGTGATTTGACTGGGAGCCAGTGAAGGCGGATGAGAGTGGGGGTGATGTGTTGCCAGGGCTTGGTGCAGGTGAGGACCCTGGCAGCGTTCTGCACGTACTGGAGCCTGTCCAGGGTTTTGGAAGGGAGCCCAGACAGGACTCCACTACAGTAGTCCAGGCGGGAGGTGATGAAGGCATGGATGAGGGTCTCTGCCACAGGTTTGGAGAGGGAGGGCCGGAGTCTGGAGATGTTTTTAAGGTGATAAAATGCTGATTTGGTGATGGATTTTATGTGTGCTTGAAAGAATAGCGTGGAATCGAGGATGACACCCAGGTTGTCATCAGCATAGAAGTGGAAGTTGAGACCGTGTTTGCAAATTATCTGACCAAAGGGGAGCATGTAGATGGTGAAGAGGAGGGGTCCAAGCTAGAGGTGTGCATCTTCACTGCCCCCACGATTCGATTTGATTACGATTCACCAGTCTACGACGCGATTCGATTCAATTATACGATGCATCTTGATGCATCTCCATGCATCTTTTTGATGCATCTCGATGCATTACATCTTCAATTTTCTATATTACCACACATGGCTTTTTCATCAATTAAAGCAGTCAGATAAATATGAACTCTTTATTTAGAAAGCTGCTTTAAAATTCAGATATAAACAAATGTCATGTTTTGTTACATTAAGTTGTAAAGAAATATATAATTATAGGCACTAGCACAACAGCTTTCTTTGTTAGCTGCCACTCCTTCACTACATCAGACAGAAGCTCAGCCAGATGAAAACCAGTGTGGCTTTCGAAAACGGCTCTGGTTTGCAGCACATGTGACACAATGTCCCAGTCGTCATTAAGGTAATGTGCCGTTACCGTTAGATAGGACTCGGTCGCCACAGAAGTCCATGAATCGCATGTGACTGCTACTCGGCAAGCTTCCTTCATTGAATGCATCACCTGGGCTTCTGTTTCTCCGTACAACGCCGGCACAACTGTATCTGTAATTGTTTGCCGAGATGGGATCTTGTACCGCGGTTCCAGGGTCTTAACCAGCTGGCGAACCCGGCGCTCTTGACAACGCTATAAGGCCTTAAGTCCTTCGCTATGAAAGCTCCTACACACCGAGTTATCCTCTGGGCTCTCTCGGACTTGGATGGCAACATTCTCACGGACTCGTCAATCTTTGGCTGGGCTGGGTCAGTAGTTTTCTTTCCGTTGTGACCGGAGGCTAACATTAGCTCAGCGTGCCATCGGCTAATGTGGTTCCTCATATTAGTGGTGTTACCGAAGTATTTGATTTTAGCGTGGCAAGTTTTACAAATGGCATGGGTCTTGTCCAGTTGTCGTCGCATCCCAGGAACTTCATAAAATCCGAAATGTTCCCAGATATCCGCTTTTAAGTTGGGTGGATTTTTTATCGTGCATTGGCTACCGCTACTGCTTTCCTCCGCCATGTTAGATGTTGGGTTTACTATGCTTGTGTGTGTGTCCTTCCTTCACCCACAATGCAGCTTGAACTTTACAACTTTATTGTCCAGCAGAAACGGGAAACGACAACAATCGCCCATGTTTTATTTTGAATTTAAAAACCGATTATGTGATGTTACTGCATCGATTCAGAATCGTCCCATTAAGCATCTTGATGCATCTTTGAATCGATTATTTTCTGCACCCCTAGTCCAAGCACAGAGCCTTGAGGCACGCCTTGGTTGACTGGAGCTGGGGTGGAACTGGAGTCTCCAATGGTGACAAACTGTTTTCTGTTTGTTAGATAAGACTGGAACCAAGAGATTGCTGTACCGGTGAGGCCAAGGTAGTCAGATAGGCGGGTGAGGAGGATGGTGTGGGAGACTGTGTCGAAGGCTGCAGAGAGGTCCAGGAGGATCGGAATACTGATGTGGCCAGAATCAGCAGAGATGAGGAGGTCGTTGGTGATCTTGATGAGGGCAGTTTCTGTGCTATGGCGTGCCCTGAAACCAGACTGAAGGGGTTCATTGAGCTCATGGTTGGACATGTGTTGATGGAGTTGGGCGGCAACTATCATTGTGCCCTTCGAAGATATAGTCCCACACATAACTGCCATAAAACCACAAAATGACGTCTCATTTTTTGTATGAATGACACAAAGCATATACTAAAGAACTTTAGATGTGCTGGTAGGCAGATTTTGTTACCTTTGGACAAAGCCATTTTTTTTTTGTTAAGCTAAGCTGACAAACTGCTGCCTTTAGCCTTGAAGAGATTCTCCCAGTTCCAGAAGACTAAAGAATTAAACACCAAACAATATCATGAGTGTGACTATATTAATGTACACTTAAAGGAATAGTTCACTCTAGAACGAAATTCAGTCATTATCGACTCACCCACATGCTGATGAGAAGTCCGGTGTAGTTTCTTATTCCTCAAAGTGCAGCTGGAGACCCGCGGGGGTACCCTCCTGCAGCAAAAATCCATATAACGGGCGTCAATGTGCCCGAGACGAAAAGGTCCATAAAACTACACAAAAACTTTTTTTCTAGCCTAAACAGTCACTATGCTACATCTGCCTGGAGGCACACTCTGCGTTCACGTGAGTCTCCCTCACAGCCGATTGCACTACGGAAGCCGCGCCGGACAAGATGAACGAGACTCGCGATAGATACACACCGTAATTAACTTCCTGATTTGAGCGACCGAGCGACACACAAACACAAGAGGGATCTGCCTGCACTAGTGATTTGAAACTTTGAAACTCACAGCAGGATGTAAATACTGGTGTGTATCTATCGCGGGTCTCGTTCATCTTGTCCGGCTTGAAAATGTACTAAATGACGTCGTTTTGAGTAAACTCTGGATGTCGCCACTTCAGGACACTTGAATTGCAGCGGACGAGCAGTATGGAGGAATATTGCAAAGTTTTTGTGTTTTTGTTGCCGGAGAGTACCCCGCAATTCTCCACCTGCACTTTGAGGAATAAGAAACTACACCAGAGATCTCATTAGCATGTGGGTGAGTCAATAATGACTGAATTTTGTTTTAGAGTGAACTATTCCTTTAAGTCTGTAATGCTTTGAATGATTGGCAATGTTTTACTGCAGACAAAGGCAGATGAAAGAACAAGTTTTAACCAAAGTATCGCTCCACTGCTGTCACATTGTTTAGCCTAATAAATCCAGCGGTAGAAAGTAACAAAGTTCACATTTTCATCTACTTTATACTTCTACGGTTCAGACACAAATTTGTTGGTCCTCTAAATGTTTAACTTAGTTACTTTGCACATTCAGATCAATAACACAAGTACTTTTATGTTTAATACTAGTATATTTTGGTGATTATACTTTACTTTTTACTTGTACTGTGTCTAACTCATCTTCATACTAATGAGGTGTCTTCTCACCTGAAGGGGCATCACAGTCTGGACACCGTCACAATCACTTATAATTGGACGCCTGTTAAGAAAAGTCTGCAGCATTTCCAACAGAATCTTTTTCCTCTACAAGTCTTCAAATTTGCAATAGCTAGACCTTCAGTTACAGTAACCCTGAAGTATTTTAGGCTATTTTAAAAGCCACATATCTAAGGATTCATCAGGCTGAAAAGCCCCTCAGACACTGATTTCAGATCTCAATCAAAAGCCACATGGTCAGAGCGAAGTGGTCAGGACCAGATGGATGGACTCAGTTATGTAGTCCAAGTTGTGACCGTTGATTGCACTGATGTTTAGACAGCCACCAGGGAGCAGGTACACGTGTCTCCTATTTGACAGAAATTCTACCTGCTGACCTAAAGAAAAAAAACATAAGAAATACTGTGAGAGCACATCAGTATTTATGATCATATCATGGCTTTAGCTGCTGTTTTATTGTAAAATACTGTAGTATTCAAACTAAATGATCATCTGGAACAACAGTAAGTCAATCTCATTAACAATCATCTTCAATATGACTGAGAACCTTCATCGACAATCATCTTCAATGTTATATAATAAATTGGAGTGTAAAAGTTCTGTAAAAAAAACATTTCCTGCAAATCCCTTGACAGGCACTGAAATCATGAATTATAACGCTTTAATGAATAATTAATATTCATACAGAGCTAGGATGTCAGGCGTCAGTTCAAAGTGATTAATCTATAACAATGTACTTTACATGCCATGTGTCCATTCCAGAGGATTATACAAAGGATTACAGAGAAGGAAGAGCTGAGAAAACGTGTTGTGAACATCAGACAGTGTTTCATTTCATTTGCCACTTTATATTCAGGGTTTCCAGGCTCGGCAGTCTGCCAGGCCTAAGTTGGCTCTCTGGTGGACCTGAGCTTTTGGGAATTTAAAAAAAACAATTTTTCAAAATATTTTCCAAACTAAAATGCATTATACAAGCAGCAAATCCATTTAAGCTCAGAGCTACGAATGTCACAGTGTGGTGTGTGTACGGTCTGTGCTATCTGTCTGTGAATAAATACTACAGCTCTTCCAAGACCCAAACCTAAGTTCCCCAGTTTCTCCTAAACAACCTAAGTAGATGGGGACTTAATTTTCACATCATCATCAAAGTCCTCATCTACTTCAGTTGTTTACGAGAATGCTGCAACGCTGTTTTGCTGTGAAGCTCCAGAAGTTTTCAGTTTTGTGGACTACAGTGGGACTACAGTCTACCTCAGAAAGTAGACCGGGTTGTCTAGTAATTGGAAGGTCGCTGTTTCGAATCCCCGGCTTCCCCAGCTGCATTTCGAAGTATCCTGGAGCAAGATATTGAACCCCAAATTGCTCCTGATGAGCAGTTGGCACCTTGCAATGCAGACTCTGCCATCAGTGTATGAATGTGTGTGTGAATGGGTGAATGTGACAAGTGTTGTAAAGCACTTTGAGCGGTCAGTAGATTGGAAAAGCGCTAAAGAAGTCCATTGAGAAAATTTCACCTGACTTTCCATCGGCATGGGGGAGAGCAGATAATCACTACATTTTAATTATTGGGTGAACTTATCTTACTTAAGGTAGACCGGTTATTCTCCACCTGTTTTCTGGCGGAAACTCTACAAAAGTCCTAGTGGCAGAAACGGCGACGTCTACTACTCACCATTCAAGCCTGTAGAACAGTAGAGTCCACGTTGTTGAGTCAGGTGGTCCCAGCTACCTGGAGTTCCCAAAAGCCTCAGCCTTTCTCTCAAAATGTGTCTGATTAGCATACATCTCTCCACAATGTGCTTTACTTCTACCTGCCTGGGAAGCACAGTAGACAACATGTGGGGAAAAATATCTATAATTATATGATTCACTGTCTGCAAAACATAGCAGATCCAGAGAGAAAAAGAGGGCAAATAAGGGGGGTTGTCACCAGTGCTATTACATACTCAACTGTTAAGCGGTTTGAAAAGCTGTATGCCTGTTAATCGACATCTACTGATACAGTAATGTGGCTGTGCAGAAAACTCTTCAAATACCAGATTTCCGTTCAAGTGGAACCTAACTCACCATTCAACACGATGGGCCGGGTTACTGAGCACTGTAGCCACAACTTGTGCTCCTCCTACAGATGGCTGGGCCCACAGAGATCGGACGATTCTTTCAGCTTGAGACTGCAAAGATAGCCGGAGGGAGCTCTCTTTTAGGACGCACAGGAGGTGTCCGACAGCCTCACCTGGATAACCAAGAAGAAGATGAGTCTGAGGTAAAGAAACACAATGTTCCAGTGATAGCAATGTGGTGTCATGCTGCTTTCTTTTAGGGCAGCTTCTGATTTAAAAAAATAAAATTTGTGGGTGGGTGGATATTCACCACTACATATAGACAAAAGCTGATCTGCCGCACAATAAAGTTACCTGATGCTCAAAAATAACTCATTTGAGAGTAAAATTGGAAGGCAACAGAAAGCATGACTGTAGATACTATGAGCGTGTATTTCCTGGCAAAGAATGAGTAAGACATGAATACATATTCTTATCTGTTTGTGTGGGGAGCTCTCTATCTGACTGCAAAAAAGAGAAGAAAATTGAGTTCACAGTGACTTGCGGTTTTTTTCTATCAATAGCAGAACAGCCCTGGGCTGTGCTTTCAGAACCAGATTACAGTGAAATTGTAGTGGAAGTACATTTTCATGTAGAGACACTGCTACGCAGCAAAAACTCAAAATCTTGCCAGGTATATTCATCTAATTTCTAGTCAAAATATCTCATTCACATTACATTACAAAACACCTTACAAGTAACATTTCAGTGAGATATAGGGGGTTGTTTTTAACAGAGGTGACAAAAGTACACACATTCTCTACTCAAATGGAAGTACAGATACTTCTTTTACTCTGGTAAAAGTAAAAGTACTGATTCAACTTCAAGTACAGGCTCTGAAATGCACTCAACGTAGTAAAAAGTATAGTAATTGCTACATATTATCCTCTGTACTATTGTGTTACCTGTGAATTTCTTCCAAGGGAGATCAATAAAGCAACAACTTATCTTATCTTATCCCTCTGTGCAAAGCTAACTGAACCTCATGTAATATTAGAATTTAAAGACTGTTAAATTTAAAGGTAGATTCAGTAGGATTTGACCGAGCTGTTGTTTGCAAACACACCAGAAAGATAGTTGATTGTTGAGTCCAATTCCCAGGACATCAAATAGCAACATTTTGGCGTCCCGAGCACAGTAACAAACAGAAAATAAGAAAATAAGAAAATCCAGGCAGAGGGCTGCAGGGTCTCTGCAGATACAAGACACCAACATGCCTTTTCTCCCCATTCCAGTCTCGCTCTCTGTGTGTTTCCATCTTGCCATGTCTGTTACGTTTTTTTATCTTGCTATTTCTGCCGTGTGTGCTATGCACTGATGGAAATTGAAATCAGTTTTGTGATGTTGGGAAGACGATAAAAAATAAATTGATAATTCCTTGAAATGCATCAAAACTAAAGTAACAAGCCTGCTTTGAAAATTAAAATGTAAGGAGTAGAATGTAGAGATATTTGTGTTAAAATATAGGGAGTAAAAGTAAAAAGTGGTCAGAAAAATACTCAAGTAAAGTACAGATACCTCATAAATCTACTTAAGTACAGTAACAAAGTGTCATCTCTGTTTTTTAGAGAATGTTTCTTGAATATCTTGTTCAGTGAAACAGTCTTGAGAACATCTTGTTTTGGGTCGTATCGTGGATGAAACAAACTTTTTCGACGTGTCATAAGATTTTTTAAGCTCTGTGTTTTTGTAAAAGACGCATCAACCTTTTTCAAGAAATATACTCACTTGATTCAAGAAAATAAATCTGCTTTATTGGAAAAAAACTCAAGGTCAACAGAAAAACAAAGTGCATTTCATTCTATACAGACTCAAGTAGTTGTATAAGAGGAGTGCTGTGCAATGATGTCTACGAGATCATACTTCGTTGGAATACACTTGCTATTATCAAAGGTCAAATAGTAGTAGGGTATATAATAAACAATATTTCAGCATCCTGAAGTCTCATCTTAAAATGTGTTAAGAACCACTTCAGTCAAAATTGTGTTTTCCTTCTGTGTTTGTTTAAGCTTCACTGTGTACAGTCATGTATGTGCAGAGTTTGACAATAGAAGGCTGTTTTCACATTTCCTGCTTTTTTCTCTGTGCTCATTGGAAATATGATTTCAAGAGCCAGGCCTGTCATCACCTCTCTCCCCCGTCTCTCTGCAGTTTCACTATCCAATAAAGGCCAAAAAAGTCTTACTTTTGAGGGAAAAAAAATACTACTTTTTAACATTAATGGCTATTACCAAGATCTCTTTTAACTTGAAAAGGCCTTCAAGGGTTGCATCTAACGATTATTTTCATTGTCAATTAATCTGTCAGTTAATATTTGGATAAATCGATTAGTTGGTCTAGAAAATTGTGAAAAATATTGATCAGTGATTCCCAAAGAACATGATGA
This sequence comes from Pagrus pagrus, assembly GCF_965226575.1. NCBI lineage: Eukaryota > Metazoa > Chordata > Actinopteri > Spariformes > Sparidae > Pagrus > Pagrus pagrus. The sequence continues at coordinate 25,102,950 of NC_140192.1, read as the reverse complement.
TGTCCTCAAATGTTTTATTTTGCCAACAACCCAAAGATATTCAGTTTGCTGTCATAAAGGAGGAAAATATTTAGGATTAAGCAGAGAATCAGAGAATTTTGACTTTTGAAAAATTACTCAAACCAATTAATCGATTAACAAATGATTGCTGATTAATTTAATATCCCTACAAGCAAGTTTTCACTAGTCTTGTCTTGTTAATCTTTTTCTAACTTTTTTTTTTTTTTTTACTATTTTTTCCATTGCACAGGAGTTGCACACATAAATCCTTAAAATAAAGATATATATTGCATCACTTTCTCACCATAGAGTCCAAAGCAGTGGGAGAACGACTGAGCACAGAGGAGCTCCATCCCCTGCGATGCACAGTACTGTACAGGCCAGGCATCCCGCTCTAACTCTCCGTAGCAGAGTGCCTGAGCAGGCAGCAAGAGGAAAGGGAAAAGCCTACGCCTCTGTTGAAACAGTGCCAGAACAGCCAGTAATGATCTCAGTCAGAGTGAAGAGCTACTTGTCTGATAAATAATATTTTAGCCTCTGTTAAAAAGCATAAATGCACACGTCAGTTACCGTGATGAGTTGTGTAATCACAGCCCATTGATTCTGAGAGAGGTCTGCGCCGGTCGGGTAGTGGCCTGACACTGACAGAACAACAATGCTTTGTGGCGGAGCCCTCTCTAGATCCTCAAGAAGCTTCTCCAAACAAGCGCCCCGCTGCCTGTCATCCCAGAAATAATACTCACGGATATCTTGGATCCCTGCTGCCTGGAAGATACCAGCCAATGAGTCTGCAGGCGATCAAGACAAAACGATTAGATATCTACAGCAGACGAACTCAACAACAATACTGCTTTAAACCCCAGGATGTAATTACAGTATGGACTGTATTGTATTGTATTCACTGTGAGTGAATACTCCTTTTTTTTTTTTAAATAATTGAATTATTCAATCGTTCGACCCTCTAGTCTGAGTAGCTGACTTGTGGCCTGGTATGTCAGGACCCTCAAACAAATTTTGCAGGCCTCTGTGCAGTGCTTCATTTAACATTGTAATGTAGTACTGCATTTTTTTGTTCACAGATTCTGTCTTCTATCTCTAAACCTCCTTTAAATCATTTACACCTGCAAATGTAAAATACATTTACTGCATGTGAATACCTCTTAATATGGCTTCTCAAACTGCATATTCTTAGCCAAGGGCTATCTGGAGCCCTGGGCAAAGAATATGCAGTGTGAAGAATCCTAAAGAATATCTGATGTGGTTGCCAAGGTTTCATATATATTTATAGCCTTTTCTCATCAATGTGTTCAAATGTCTTCTTTGTACACTAAACTTCTTTCCCTCAGAGATCTTACTCTATATACTCTATATAATTAACAGGTAAACGAGTAGTGCGTACAGTTGCACACTTAAACCATGACTGTACAGTGTGTTACTTCTCAAGAGGATAATCTAATAATAAACATCACTATTTCCAAGCCCACACACTTGAAGTTGTATCTTTAAATGCTGTTAAGAGGAAGTGAGTTTTTATTGTTTTTACCATCGCAAGGGGAAGAAAGATAGACCGGCCCGCACCAAGAAGCACTGACATCATGCCAGTGTTTCAAGAGTTCAGCCCCAAGACGCACAGCAGCGGTGAAACCAGGAGTTTGGACACCTAACACCTGCAGCAAAAGACCAAGCTCAGTGAACGTTTTTCCATTAAAAAGACAATTAAAAACAGCCATGGTCATCAGTGAAGAGACATTCAAAAGTGAGTGTTTTTTCACCAACTACTTGAAGGCGTTGATTGAACATTTACATTTAGACTATATTTCTGCAATACTGGCATTCAACTGAGAAATTTGAATGTGGTTTCTTAGTCAGGCTCCAAAATGATGATATGCTCGTACTTGCACATTGTTGAGGATAATGATGTCTTTATAGCAAATCCTGCAAAATTCAACTGAACTGCAGAAACAAGGATTGATGCATGGCTCTCTAACTTGCACGTGCTTTACACCAAGCTTCTTGATGGCAGCACACAGCCTTTACATTGTAAACCCTAAAAAGTTGACTTTCCTTTAAAAATTCGAGAAACCGATTACCTCAGAATTACCAAGTAAAGTAGATTGTTTAATTTAAGTTGAACGAGCTAAAAAGTTTTTCCAACGTAAAATTACTAGTCTACTGTACTTGGTAATTTGATTGGTTTCCTTGATGTTTTTAAGTAAAGTCATTTTGTCATATTTTACAGTGTATATGGTTCCATATTTATGATATTTTATATACATTAACTGTGTTGAAAGTATGACTTAAATGTACATTACATGTCACCTACCACTGTAATATGACTTTGGAGAAATACCTTCACACTAATCAATATTGTCTCTCTTTCAACCCACAAATGAACAAATTATTAAAATCATTACACAAGTTTGTATTTTGTGACACGCTGATGTTGTAACCACATTTTAGGTGGTTGAAAAGAGCTTTGAAAAGACATCTTAGAAAATCAATATTGAACTTGCTCACTGGGAGGCTTGAGGTATTACTATGGCTGATGCTGCTGATACTCTATTGATTTACTCAGAAGAGGAGGCTGGATGTGTAATTATAGATTGCTCTGCACAGTGTCTCCAGTTAATGGCATACTTGGTACTGATTGATTGAAGAATTAGATACAGGCTACTGTGCTTGTTTCTGTGCAAACTGACGTGTAAAAACACACTTAAGCTTTAATAATGTGTAGTGTGCCGTGTATGTACAGCTACAGTTACCCGCTTCTCCACTATAGCACAAGAGCTCTTCCCCAAAGCAGCTTCTGTGGCTCGCCGGGTGAAATTCGTCAAACCAAGAGAAGGTGCATACTCTGGACGAAGAGTGGGATCAGCGCTAAGCTGTTGCTTTATTTTTCCAACAAGTCGCAGTTCAAAGGTCTTTCCTTCTTTGCTGTAATACTCTGTGAAGGACAATTATTGCAAATGTTTTTTTCATGCTACAAAACACTGTATCAAACTGCAATAAAAGAAATAAGCCAAAACTGTAACTGTCACGGTCAGAAAGTCCACCCTGAAATAGGATTAACACAGTATTTCTTTAATATGAGCATTTACATTTTAATGTGTAATTTGAAGTTATCTTGGCATCTTGTAATGGTTATTCTTAACATTATCATTGTTGTAGGCCTAGAGTGATTCTTAGATTTTCAAACTGTGTAGCCTACATATAGAGAGTATCTGTTCTAGCAAGTTGTGATTTTGTCATCAAATTGAATGATCCTGAGCTGATATCATGTATTATTTTTCTTTGACTGTTTTTTGAAAATAGGCATTAGGTTTTATCTATTATCAATATACAGTAGGCTACTTTTCATTTTATTAATTTTCACAAAAACAGTAGGACTTAAGAAACGGCTGAATATGCAGTTGTTCTGTACTGGTACTCTTTTTCAGAGTAGGCCTACATGCAAGAGTTCAGTTTTGTGTTTTGTTGGTTATAGAATCCCCCAATAAAAATGTAAACAACTGTCTTTATTGTAGGCTGCTTCTATAAATTAAAACCAGTGACAGGGCTCAGCTCAACTGCATTTGGCCGCCTGAAGTTAGAGTGAACACGAGTGGACACCGAACTGGGACTGAACACAGCCGCCAAGACCGACTGGAGTCAGTTTGACAACAATGGATGCAGTACAGAGGTGATTTACAGCAGCTCTGACATAGACTATGACTTCAGGGTCAACACTGACTCCATTTAGGAGTGAAGGAGAGAATTGGGGATTTATTGAAACCAGAGGTGACGGTGGCAGTACCGGTTCAACCAATACGCACACTACGCAAACTAATAGAGGCCCCGTGAAAAAAATAAAAACAAAATTAAAAAATAATAATAAATGTGACGACGTGACCGTCCGTCACGCACGTGTCCCAGATTCCCAGCACATCAGCCTAGCAAGACAGCGTTTAGCACGCCACGATGAAGCGGAGTTATCCCTCTGGGAATGAAAAAAGAAGGAAGAAACAGCATGACAATGAACTGCGGGAACAGCAGTCAGGTAACTCTCCTCTCCAGTGGGAGAGTGGGAGGGACTAGTCCGTGTTTGACCTACATTAACAGGGCGGTGAGCCCTGGGTGAGCCCCGGTCTCCGTGTGCGTCTTGCTGGCTTCTATCATTTTAGTTGTAGTGTAGTTACAACTGCACTTATACAAAATGGAAAGTAATAGATAAATATTGACTAAGATTGAATTTTGTTTGCTTGGATAGCCCACAGGCAAATATAGATGCATTTATCTTAGTGAATAAATAAAACTTATGAAATATTATGACAATGGTGCTAAATAAATAATAATTACATAATAAATAATAATATAAATAATTACCTACATTTGAAGTATATGAAAGTAAAACAAGTGCAGCCAATTTGATGGTAAAAAAATGATCAAAAACTATCTGAGATCTTCCATGTCCCAGGAACGTCTGAGTGGTTTGGCCATCATGAGCATCAACCATGATGTGGGGAAGCAAATATCATATGACAACATTATTGATGATTTTGCATCCAGAAAGTGCAGAAAGGGACACTTTTAATGGTGAGTTATTTCAAACATTAACATGTTTACATGCCCAACATTTAAGACTGTATGATTGTTTGTTTACACATTTAGTTTGATTTGATTTGTTCCGATTTGGTCTGAATTTATTCTTAGTTAGACCAACAGCTGGCGACAGTGCAATATGTTTAAAGGGGGGATGAGCGGAAGCACTGGGTGTCAGGTGCAACTGTTGAACATTTTTGGAGTTCAGTTAGGAGGGCCTAGCAGAATTTTGCCTAGGGCCCCATGGAGGTCTGAACCGGCTCTGGACAGTGGAAAGACAAACCAAGATTATTTTCGGTGAGTTTTATCTCTTTTATGTCAAGTCTGAATGAAGTGTATTTTATGCCAAGTTAAGGCAATTAAGCTCTTGGTAAAGGAGAATAACTTGAATTTAAAGAGCGTTTGCTTATATTTCTCTGTTTAGTAATGAAAATAGAAATATTTATTTTATTTCTTGACATCCTGTGAGTTTATTTTGTTAATTTAATCCGCTGACAGCTGGCCTTTGTCTCCCAGGTGAAATGATGGAGGCTGTGGTATACTGGAGACGAGATGGGCTGAGGCTAGATACTTCTGCGCACGTTTGTGCAACACGATACGACTTCAACGCTGTTGTTTCTTCACATAATGTTACTTATTTCTGAACTTTTCAACAAAAGTTCTGGCCATATCTTACAAAGTGCTCCTTTCATGGAAAAACGCAGACTTATTCAAGTCTGCTCTGAGTGAAAGCAGACGGAGCGGAACACTTGTACTGCCCACTTCCGGTACCATGACAGCTGCATGATTTACACGTAGGTTTTCATGATATATTACAGTTTTTCATGATATATTACAGTTTTTGCAGGCCTACACAAAGACAAATTACTCTGTCAGGCTCCTCAAATTACGTGTTTTGACCACACGTTATTTCTCTCCAGGTCGCTCCATTAGATAACACAGGCCTACGGAAGCTGCCATGTACATGTAAGTGAAGTTTGAACCCTGTCCTCTCTGCTCTGGTGTAGTGTCGTCTGAACTGTCATGAATGAACGCAGATGAGTGGACTCACCTCTACCTGCCAGGTAAACCTTCCTGTGGTGTGTATCTTTGTTGAAGGCGGACAGCAGCCTTGTTTCGGGACCCACCACTGCGCTGTGAGCATTGGTCAACACAGGCAGATGACCTCCTGGGTCTCCATTTTGGCTCAACCCTCTCTCGTCGAGGCTGCTGCCGGGTCCGCTCATCATGAACCCAGCCAGGCAAATCAGCCCGCGCGCTGCCAGCCTTTTGTTTAGCCACGGTTGCCAGGCGACGGCACGTATCTGGATGCTGTCACCCCGGCAACGGTGATGAATGAGTTTGACACGGGCTAATTTGTGGCTCTTGTGAGTTTACTTTCGCCATCGCATTGAGCTATCTGCAAATAGGCTAGCTTGTCTGGAAATGAAAGGATCAGTTTTGGTGAGGGGAGACCCACATGTGTCCTCCTCAGCCTCTGTCACTGACATCAAGTCAGTTCAAAGAGGAGCCTCTGCTGCTCATTAGGGCTTGTTTTGGTGGTTCTTTGAGGGACCAGTAGCCTTCTTCAGTTAATAAAGACACAAACATTGAGGGAGAGTCAGGAGGCTGCTTTTAATTGTACAACAGTCCACTGAAAAATGAGCTGCACATAATTTGGCTCCCCTGAGTTTTACTGATCCATAGGCTGATCTTTGAACAGAACAGATGATTTATTGATACCTCTACATTTATTTTTTAGAGAATCAGACATGCCTCTTGTAGAATTACATTCCCTTTGTTCTCTCAATTCACCAATCAGACCTGGTAGAGTATTATTGTGACCCAGTTTCTTGGTTTGGTAGCGTGCTTGTCTTTGTTTACTTTTCTTTCATCTTCTTCTTTTCCTTAATCTTTCTTTAATCAGTCACACAGCAAGACATTGTACCCACAATTTCACTCTTCCTCACTGCACATGTCACTCTTCCTTCAGTAGCACCTGTCCCTCTTAAAACAGTGGTTGGAAGGAACTAATATGTACTCTAATAATATCCCCAGTTTTTGTCCACTGAGCAGGAAGCACCTGACTCAACGATGTGGACGAGATTTCAAGTAGTCTCAGGGTTTCCACCAGAAAGCTTGTTAGATGGAGGAGTGACTACTAGTCACCTTTTGTAGCTCAAATAAGAATAGCGAGTCTACCTGAAGGGATAAGGTAAACCAAATATGAAGATTTAGCCATATGAAGTTTCATAGATCACACAAAATGTCTTTAGCTTCACAGCAAAACAGATCTACATAGCTCATCCGGCATCTCCCAAAAGCCAGAGATTCCAAATTGATTTGAAAAGTTATTTGAACCCTTTTTAAAGCTGAAATCTTCACTGTAGCTGCTAAAAGCATTAGCGTACTCGGTTTAAGTGGGTGCACAACCTTGATAGTTTGTCAAGGGTGTAAATATTTCAAATTGATTTGGGATTGCAGGGCTTCCAGGGCCTTTGATTACACTGGGTGAGGTTTATTGGGCCATTTTTTGTTTTCTTTCAGATTCTTTTTACATTTTAAAACAAGTCCCCATCTACTTCAGTTGTATTATCAAGTCATGTCGAATAGCATTATGTAAAATAACAAAAATAAAATACAAAGACAATAAAAACCAGAGTGGGGAGGCATCTTCATGGTGATAATTCATAGGCTAAGGGAAAAAGATTTCATTTGATGGTTTTGACAGGTTTTGAATGTATCAGTGGGGGGGTGATGATTTCATTTTTTGTGGCAAGCTGTTCCACAGTTGATGGTCACAACTAAAAATTGCTCCATCATCTTTGTTTTTTTCTTGGTTCAGGAGAATGCTGCAACACTTTATATTGCTGTGAAGCTCCACATGTTTTGTGGACTACGAATACTCGCCCATGGGGCGTTCAAAGACTTTCCATTGGCATGAGGGTGAATTTTAATTTTTGGGTGAACTTATCCTTTAAATGTTAAACATGTAAGCATACAAATAAAATAACAGTGAAATGATGATAATGAAATAATTATTGTATTCTCCACCAGTCCAAAATAATACTGTGGAATCAGTCCTACTGAAACCTATATATAATTTACTACAGCATACTGTTCATCTTAATTAGCCACACAATAAGTATAGTAAACGTTATAAGAATAACCAGATGTAATGTTGATGTAAGGCATACGCATGAAGAAGAGAGAGCAAAACACCTCAGTGATTGTGCATCAGGCTCTCTGAGAAAGAGAGCTTTTCCGCTGGGCAGAAAATTGAAGAACAGTCATTTCAAAGGGACGAAAATGGAGCTGTGAATTGAAAACCCAGAATCACAGTTAACACCTTGAAGCTCTTATAGGGAAGAGATAATCAGTGAGCCAGCTTGTGGAATTCACTTTATGTAGCTGGTAATCACAAATAACTGCACTAGATGGCAGTAGATGGTCAAACCAGGCAGTTAGTTGTGTCAATTAGCTGACCAGAAGTAATTTTGGAAAGGGTAATTTAAGAGACACAGCCTGCCTCATCCTCCGCTATACAGTATGTGTTATTTCTCTGAATATTCGTTGACATCTTGCAGAGAATCAGCCATTTTCCATGGATGTTTTTTACAGGCAAAGGGAGAGTTACATCCTTCCCTAAAATGAAGGATATGCCTTAGGGGAGGCATTATTTTCAGCTGTCAGCAGAGAACTCTGTATCTTTGCCCTTTCTATGATGGATTTTTCCTTGTGTCATTATTAAATGTCAGTACATGATGATGAGTGCAGGAAAAAAGTGGCTTTCAAATTGTACCGCAGGAGAGACAACAAAACATTTACCTTTGACTCTGTTGATTGCCAGTCTTGTTTTCCTCCAGTCAAACTGCATCGTGGCTGCAGGTGAAGAATGTGTTTGCCCAGTTCAATGGAGTGACAACAATTACAGTCTAACCACAAAATGGGCCCAAAAATATATGCATAGAGGAAACAGCAGTGAAAGAGTGTAACTGAGTATATTTACTTAAGTATTATAGCAAAGTACAATTCTTAGATACTTTTCACTTTTCCATTTTCATGCTACTTATTAATTATAAATGTATCCTTATCAGTGTGTATGTTGTTCGGTGTGCGAAATGTGAAGTAAAAAAATGATAATAATTTAATCGAAACAATTTTTTGACATTATACAGTAATGCAGAAAAAAACTGTATTTTTTCTATTAAATTTGTACTTTATATTTATTACATTTCCAGTGAAGTTTACTCTTTTAGTTCATTGATGTCATGTTGGACAGTAAAGTGTCTGATAACCACATTTAAGGCATCATTGCAAAAACTGTGATTATTGGCCAATATATCGATAACCAATTTTTACTACCTAATATCGGTATCAGCATCTGCCCCCAAAATTGAGAATTGTTTGGGCTTTATAATTTATTTTATCAGTGACCAAATGCAACAAATACCAATTCTGATCATCAGTAAAATGCTGAATATCAGCCGAGTAACAGCAAAAATTCCAATGATGAACTCTGACTCCTGACCTGTGGTCATTTGAGGAAAAGCCTTTTGTGCATTCTTATATCCACTGCTACATTATGCTGTCAATGAGACTACTATTAGTAATTAGAAAGAGTATGCAATGGCGGAGGTTGTAAGCTGGAACCAGTGGCATGTGCCTCAGTCACGCCACCATGTTTTCAAGATAAATCCTTGATTCTTTATCTAATTAAGGTGCTGTTGACTCAATTTGATTTAAGGGTGCCTTTGACTTTCTTTTTGACTGAAATGCCCGGTGTTCTGAAAATATCTGTCCTGAAGAAAACTTTGCTCGGGTGCTGGCTCAGGACAAGTTGTTGGCACAGACAAACATGTTTAATGTCCAGTGATTTGCATTTGCAATCAAGAGAAGAGAGAGTTTAAACACTTCCAAGTAGTTCTGTGATTAAAAATGTTTGATCAAACACCGGTGTTTGATCAGATCACGGAAACACATCCTATAAATATCATTCCAGTAAAGCTGTATGGCCTAAAATTAGGACCTCGAGTTGTCTTGTGTGGAGGAGCTGCTCTGACAAAAAAAACTGTTGAATTTACACTTTAAAACTTCTTTGACTTCATGGTTTAAATGTGCAGTTTGACTTGAAACATGTAACATATTTTGTGAATGTTGTGGCCCTGCAAAGAATATAATGTATTACTTTCACTTTTTATTTCAAATCAAATAGTCCCAGTTGGACTTGAAAAGGTGGCTTCTTTCTTTTCCTTAAAATGTTTAGCATTGATTTCAATCTAATCCTCCACGCGGAATTTGTTGTAACAGGAATCAGCTGATAAGAAGGTGGTTTAACTCTCAGACAGGATAAGTGTTTCCACTCTGAGTTGCTGTGGCTTTCTTCCTGGATGATATTTCAGTAGTCACACAGCATGTCTGGCAGAGCTAATGTTGGTCTCAGTTGGTTTTCAAATGCCATCTGTTCTGCTCTGTGTTTACTTTTTAAAGTCCCAAATCTTGTAATTTCCTCTCACAGCACAACATGATGTCTGCTCAAACAGTAGCAGAGCCAAGTGACCGTGGTACTGGTGGGTGGAGGATTATGTAAAATACGAAAAATCAAGTTGTTAAGGTCTCTTCCCAGCATAGGGGCTGCCAAATTAAATCTGAAGGGTCACAAAATAATAAAGGGGGTTAAAGCAAAAAACCCAACATATTTCTGCCATATAAATAGTATATTTCAGTGCTAACTTTTCAGAAAATGTCTCTTTTTTCACATTAAATACTAGATGGGCCTCTAAAACTGCAAGACAATGCAAGCTTAGGAATAACTGTTGAAGTGTAGATGCACTGACTGGTGTATGGAGGCCTAAAAAGGCCAGAATCATTTGAAAACAATTAAGTGAAAGATCATCTACCAAGATTCACATGCTTTGAATTGAAAGTTGTAGTTGGTTATTTAGACTTTAAACTTTTGGGTTTTGGGTTTGTAACTTTAGATAAAAACTTGAATTAAGATAAAACAAGCAATTGTTCATGGTTTAGTTAGTTAGTTAGTTAATGTGTAAGGTACAGAAAAAAAAGACTAAAGTAACAAGAGGCAAAGGCAAAATATGAGTGAGGGAGTGAGAACAGGCTGCATTTTTTTATCTTGAATTTTGGTGATTTTTACATCGAAGTTTTTGATCTGACTTGAATTTTTCTTATCTTAAAATGTCAAGTTCAATTTGAGTACTTGAATATGTTCTTTTAAGGCCATATTACTCTAATGCTATGAGTTGTTGGTAAACATTATGCATTCACTTGTTAAACATTATTATGGCCTTTGTTTACTTCCACAGTGGTGAGTTTGCAGAGAAAGCACACATGAGCAACGTCACACAGTTTTATAAGATTTTATTTCTCAATGCAACAGATGATGTAATGTAATGCACAACACAGTCCTGACAATAGATAAGGTTAAGAAGACCTCTTCCATCGAGTCCATTATTTTCCTTATTTGAACATTTCAGAGTGTTATTGAACTCATAACATTGCCGCTTGCCAAATGAAAATAGGTAGAGAATTTACCAACAACATAGCATGTAACAGGAGTGTTTTGCTATGGTTACCCACAGTTTATAATACTGTACCTTGACCTTGAACAATTAATATTGATTTATGATTGATCGTTTGCTGTTTGAGGAATTATGTTTGAGTTGTCCTTGTGGGATGTTAACAGCCAGCCAATCAGAAATCAAGCCAATTGAATATCCACAGCCATGGTATAAAATGGTATTCAAAGGACAATTTCACCCAAAAATGAAAAATTCAGTCATTATGTGATCTCCTCCATGCTGGTGCAAAGTCAGGTGAAGTTTCGTAGTCCACAAAACGTTTTTGGAGCTCCACAGTAAAACAGCATTGCAGCATTCTCCCAAACAACTGAAGTAGATGGAGACTTGAAAACTCTCCATACAGCTCATCCAGCGTAATCCAAGTCTATGGAAGTGCTGAGATCCTAAATTGCTTTGAAAAGACGTTATTTACACCCTCAACACGTGGTCGTTCTTGTGCATCCACTTCAGATATGTGTGTGCGCAAATGCTTGAAGCTTAGGTGACGTGAAGGCTACATTTAAGATTCCAGCTTTAAAAAGGGTGTAAAACACGTCTTTTCAAATCAATTTGTGATCTAGGGACTTCCAGAGACCATTTAATGTACTTTTTTTAGTTGTCCTTAAAATGTTTTAAAACAAGTCCTCATCTTCTTCAGTTGTTTAGGAGAATGCCTCAACGCTGTTTTGTTGTGAAGCTCCAGAAATGTTTTGTGGACTACGAAACTTCACTTGACTTGTGACATTGGGATGGGTAGATAATGATAGCAAATTTTCATTTTTGGCTGAATTGCTCCTTTAAGCAAGACACCTATTGAGCGGATACAGATTCGAGGATCAAAACAGAACAATTAAGACTGAAAACAGACGCCAGAGTTGAATATTTGAATGCACAGCCCTTTGCTTTAGCTGATATGACACTGAGGAGTTTGTGCCATGAACATGAATACATCTTAACTGCACAGTGCAGACTGCCTTGCCAGCATTTTGGCCTTGTATTAAGCTAGACAATGTTGTATTTTGCTAGAGATTCTGTGTATCATAAAAAGATAACTTACCAGATAATATGCTGTACAAAATTATTTGACGATGTCATTTTTGAAACCACAGGCCACAAACACCACGTCCAAAGGTTTACTGGAATGCATCTAAAACCTGCAGTTAAGTCTTATTCAGGAAAAGTCATTGAGAGGCTCAAAGTTGGTGTCACCTTATGTCTGTGAAGTGCTGAGTTGCAGCGGTCTGTCCCCTGTCCACAGAGGCAGCCCCAGAGTTCCTGTCCAGACCAAATCAGCTGTTTCTCTCGACAGTCACTCCAGTTGTACTCTTCTTTAGCTTGTCCTTGCTGCCGTTCGGTCCCAGCCCTTGTGGGAATCACAGTATCGGCTGGAAAAGTAGTTTGTTTCAGTAGCTTGACATTTTACAGTTCATCCGTCGTTTTCCTGCAATGTAAAGCTGAGAAGAGACGGACATAGTTACATGTAATGTTTCTGTCAGAACAAAGGCCCTGTGATAACAGACATGACTAAAGAGTGTATTTTAAAAGTGGTAGGAAGAGATAAGGTGACGTCACATTGGGAGGAATGTCATTACAATCAGTATGACCTTCTGTTTTGTCCCTTTTAGTCTCCAAGGGTGTTTTTACACCTAACCTGTTTGGTTTGGTTAAAACGGACCCTGTTGCATTTTTCCGGTTGGTGAGGTTCTTTTGGGCTGGTGTGAAAGCTGTCAATCAAACCCTGGTGCGTACCAAACAACCACGCCGAGACTGCTTGAATCTACCTTCCCTGATTAATAGGTCAAAAGCTGAAAACTGCTGTGCTTGCATCATACTCAATGTACTGTGACAGTTTATTAAAGTCCATTAAAAAGTGCGTGGCAGCAATCCCACAGTAAGAATAAGCCCTGAGTCATTACTGTACAGGATGCATCCCTTTCATCCTGTCTCGATCGGTTTATTATTATTACTAGTAATGTTATTATTCGACATGCTGTCGACTTGCATTCTAAAAATACCAATAATGCTAATAATTAGTTATTTCTTTGTGTTCTTTGTGACACTAAAACACATAAACACACATCAGAAGCATCAAAGGGCCGCATAAACTGCTGTGGCATTTGATTTCACTGCGCGTGGCCGAGATGATGCGCTAATGATGCAGGATGACAATCGCCAAAACTGTCCAGTCAACAAGTTACATAGTTATGTTTACTCTTCTTGGTTTGTTTGTAAAATGTAAGTGTTGGGTACGTTTTTCCAGTTAGCCCGGACCAAATAAACCGAACTACAGGTGTGAAAACCCCCTAAAAGTGGAAGAATTGCAGAATTTACCCTTAAGAGTGACAAAGTACACTTTTTTAATCCTATTTTTCCATTAAATTCTTCAAGTTTCAGCCTCAGTGGTTTAGTATTAGTGAAAAAAACCTGATTATATTTTTGACTTAGCGTGCTGCTGTTTCTTTCTGTGTGTTACCGTGACTTGTTGGCCTGTGCTGGTCACACCCTGTTTGGCATTTCAGTTTCTATCAGATAAGAAGCAGCAACGGTTTGTTGTCTTGCAGGTTATTTTTATGTACAATGTTGTTTTGATGTGGAAAAACAGCATCTATATCATGGCTGCACCTGTCCCATTTTGTTCAGTTTCTCTTGCTTATTCCAGAAAGTAAAAACAAAGTTGTCCTCATCCTTTATGAAACTCATGTGAACCATTTTTTCCTTCAACAAGACAGGAATTCTGATGCTATCACCTCCACTGTACATGTCCCCACAGGAAGACATAAATTACCTGGAACTGTAAGCTTCACAGAAAAGTGAACGCATGCAGGAAAGAAATACACAGGAACCAAATGTGGCCACATCAGAATTCACATCCCAGTTGAGAGTAGACTTATTCAGGTCTTTGGTCTGTTTCACTAATGTCTCACAGGTTCGAGGGGTTCTGGACAATTTAGTGGAAAAGAGTCCAAGAAATATATTATGTTTTACATTCTGTTGAATCTCACATTTAAACAGGAGTTGTTGGATTGTTTTAATTTGATTGATTCACAAACCACAGGCATAGTTTGCACATATTTTGTAGTCTCCATACACTTTAGAGGAGCTAAGCTCATCTAAGGTAAGGAAAATTCATCCATCATGTGTGACATGTGTATTTTCTGTTTTAAAATCTGCCTGTCAAAGAGGGAATAATCAAAAGATACATATTTTTCCTTGTACCCATTATGTTATTTATTCATCTAGATTGTTTTGGTGTGAGCTGCAGGGCTTTGGAGATATTGGCTGTAGAGATGGATCTAGATGGCGCTCAGCTTGTGATTATCTTGTGTAACTGACAAATGATTTCTGGAAAGAACGGCTGGCTGCAGCAACAAGTGACAGGTTACCAACGGGTTTAACCAGCCAATCAGGCCAAAGTCCAGAATTGTTAACTGGTCTGACTTTCACAGACAGTGATGGAGGGCTTCTTTAAAAGCGTGACCTATCAATGACTTCACTACAACAACAAATTTCAAAATGCGCATGTGATATGATGGGATCACACAAGCCGTGACGCCCATCAACATGTTCACATAATGACCTGTGACTACTCAGACCCATGACTGCCATCACATCTCTGAACTTGGCCTTCGTTTTATCTCAACTACACAAATATAAAGTCTCGTGATTGCATCTTGTACAGTTGTGATGCTATTGCGCTGACAGAATCAGTCCACAGATAGACAGATGGACATATAAACACAAGGCCAAATACTGAAAATTGCTTCTGTGTAAGTTTGCACAACAAAAGGTGTCTCCAGGGCTACATATTCCCATGACACACACAAAGATTCACAAAGTGAAAACATAACCATCCAACACTGTCGTAACTGGTAAATATAATACATATAATATAACCCTAACCCATATGCCAGCAAAAAGTGCCACTCAGTTGGGTTCCACTTCTTGACAGAAGCAAGCTACTGCAAACTGTAGTTACACTACTTGTTTAAAAGTGCGATATGTAAGAATTATATTTGAAAACATTTGAAAATTAAATAAATTGTCAATAGCATGTGAAAAAATAAGTAGAAAAAAAAAAAAGTTTTGTGTTGTGTTGCAAGATAGCTACTGAAGTTAGCATGCTAATCAGCTAGCCCCTGCTTTCCCAGTCCAAAACACCAACAATTCCCCAGTGCTCCGAGCTCCCAGTCCCAACTGCTAGCTGTACAGCTATCTGAGCTAACAAGCTAACTGCAGCTACAGTTAGTGGTTACTTTGGTGACATACTGCCCCCTATTTGTATTTAGTATGAATTCAAGAGGTGGCCAATTCTTACATATTGCACCTTTTAACTATATGTATTCAGCACTGGACTTTCAGTCACGCAGTCGAAGTTGATTTTAGCTGCTGTTGTAGGTAAACGACAAAAACAATATCCAGTTAGATTCATTTCTTTTTTAATCCGTTCAAATTTAAACAAATGAGAGTTAAACAACTCTCAAGTGTTTGCTCAACTCCAGGATGCCTCCATTTAAACAGCGTCATGCAGTGTGATTGGTTCTTCTGATATCAGAGAGGCTTGAGTTGGAGGTTTCCCACAGGTCACAATTCCTGGTAAACACACGACCTGTCCTGCACTGTACATGAAACACTGGAACTGTTTACACAATTCTGAAATTGTCTTTCATGGTTACTGCTCGCTTTATTTTGGCACAGGGAGGACAACGTGCCCACTGATAAGCACTTTTGGGATGGTAAGTCGGCATGCGTGGGAAATTATTCTAATTACATCTAGAAATTTGCATAAAGATACAGCTTGTTCCAAAACCACACAATTAATTATTAACCTGAGACTCTGGCATTATAAACACAATGTCCTTTAAGATTTGTTCCCGTGAGTTGTCTGCAATATTTACACAAGCATTTGGAGAAATGAGTCACTTGTAGAGACTTATGTCACTGGAAAAGAGATTCTCAGCCCAGTCGCCCAGGATGAAATGTTGGCAGTTTCTGCAAACCACTGATACATTCACATTTGTATGTGTCATAGGCCTATTTACCATATTTACATTTCTACAAAATGTGTCATATCATGTTCACATGACATGTTTATGAACTGATGTTCATATTGGTAGGTGGTGAGGATGAAGGTCGACAAGAAGGCGAGTAGGCTGCCAGCCCAGTCACTGCAGTTCGGGACTGGACAGTATGAAACCACTGGATATTTTTAAGGAGACCTCAGGACAATTTCCTACCATGTTTGTTGCGACAAAATCTATTAACTTTAAGCAAGTCTTTTTTTTTGCCTAAATCTATGGCTGTCATTTGCACCACCTTTTGAAATGGCCAGTTTTGTCCCCATCAATTTAAAAAAATATATTTTTTAAAAAATGCTCTGAAGAATATCTTGCACCAAGAAATGTTAACTAACAAATGAGAACAAATACTTTGCTGTCCAGCAGTGCCTGCAGTTGAAAATGGCTGCTGTTGATTCTGATGTGAACATGATATGCAAAGTAGCCTCCAACACGTGCATTAATACAAATATTGTTTCATTGGATAATGGATGTGATCAGCATATAGTGTAATCCGCACACATAATATTACTTATCCATATCGTAATTATCTACTTTAATATCACATGCAGTCTTCCCAATACAAGCACTGCCCTTGCCTAAACCTAGCCAGAACTTAAGCACAGCGTTGTCACAAAATAAAACTTAAAATTGGAGCTGAAGAAATGTAAGGCTGCAACATAAAGAAATGTTACGTTTCAATATATCTGTGGTTCGCAGAAACATACGTTGTCAACATTTATTCAGATAGAGATTCTCCACTGTTTCTCTTTGTTGTAATTTTTTGTTGCCAAATGTGTTTGTTTCTGATGTCATGGGAAACTACCAGTGAGTGCAAGCTTCTGCACTGCTTGTTGTGATCCATCATATGAGCTAAATCTGGACGGATCAGTGCCATAAGTGTTTGCTTTTCACATATCACCTTATGCTCATCCTCCTTTAGCTTTCTAAGGATGTAAAATGTTTTAGTGTGAGCATGAAACATGACTTTTTTTTTTTTTACAGTTTTCAGTGCTGTTTACTCAGTTACTCAGCAACATGTTCCCTATCGTGTCTGTTTATACTCTGATTTTGATGCAGAAGCACAGCTATAGCACACAGCATCCTTCCTGTAGAGTATGACCTCTATAATGAAGGCCTGCCTGTATGGCTCCTGTACTGTGTCTCTGCCTGAATATTATTCCTGTGTCTCTGCTTAACAGTAGAGCTCTGGTTGTGTTTCTAAATTGGTCTATCAGACAGAGAGTCCTCATTTCCGCTACATATTCACACTTCAATGTAGTCCACAACCTCGTCAGCTGCTGCTCTTTGAAATGAAATGTTCCACTCTCTGTTGGCTTAATTTTAGTGTTCTCAATCATGGATAAAGTGTGCTAACAAACCCCCCCTCTGCTCAGCGCTGCCTTTCAAATATATTAAGATTTTGTCTTAAGTACCCTAAATACACATATTAGGACTAACGCAGGAGCAGCCTGTCTCACTTGAGAGCATTATGACAAGTCAGAGATGGGATGTCACTAAGTAAATTTACCCAAGCACTGTACTTTTTGAAGTATTTGTACTTTACTATCTGCTACTTTATACTTCCACAGCACTACATTTTGTAATCCGTTGACCCATATAGTATACAGTATAAACATTCATGTAAATATATATGCATAATGTACTTGTACTTGTACTTTTCATACATTTAATATGAGATACTTTGAGACTTTTGCTCAAGTACTATTTGTATGAATGACTTTTACTTTTACCAAAGTCATTTTTTAGCACAAAATCTGTGCTTTTACTTAAGTATGACTTTCTACAACACCGACAAAAACAAAACACAGCTAAACCTTAAAGGGTAACATTCAATTTTACACAGTAAAGTGTGTTTACAGAGCTTATGGAGTACTACTGCAGATGTGAAAAAAAGTAGCATAAAGCCATTTGTGGCTCCAGAGGAAGCTGCATGTAATTGTAATGATACATTGCTATTTAGTTGCTAAATTGCATTGTGGGTAATGTAGGCACCAGGTAAACACACCTGTAAACACACTTTAATGTATAAAATTAGTGGAGTTACCCTTTGAATACTCCAATTCACATATTTGGACTAATACAGCAGAAGCCTGTCTCACTTTAGAGCATAATGACAAAAATAAAGGAAGACACAACTAAACCGTAAGTCATTCTGTAAAAACAGTCATGTGGACTGCACAGCTTTCCACATTTGCCTCCACTTTGATGCCAAAACATCTAAATTTATACTCATGAAAGATGAATTAGAAACGCCGTCATGCAAGGAATCCATAAAGACTTGTCATATAAGATGGTGCATACGTGACAGAAGCTGAAGGCTGCTGTGGATGTTGATAAGGGCAGCAGTAATACGCCTGCATGTTTTCCTGTGAAAACAAACTATTGATAATGGCCTTTCTGTGCAGTGCAGCGCAGCGCAGCCACTCTTCCCTAGTAACCATTCCTGTCAGTGGTTGTACCTCCTGTTTTATCAGCCCTGTTACATCAACTTAACTAGACCTGCTGTTGCATGTTGTCCTAGGGTTTAAAGGAAATACACTGCTCAATTGCTCTTTTGTGCAGCTGGTTAAATAGATATAGAAAGTTAACTGAGGACGTCTCTCACCTTGCATTGCATTATCAGCAATAACTAAACCAATTCAGCAGCGCGGACTCTACCTGGAACCATTTGTCTTATTCCTATTTAAAACCTGTCTCTGAGTCATTCTCGAGCGGCTGGTCTCACTTACGTTTGTAATCCTGCTCAAAGCGCAGGGTGAGTCCGCTGAGCCTTCCTCTTGGGGTGATTTACTACAGAACACACCAGGCTCCTTTTAAGGAAGACTTTTATATGCTCCTAAATGTCTCTCATTTTACAGCCTCATTGATTATGTCTGTAAAATCTCGCTGAGAGGATAAGAGAAGAGCAAAATGATATAGTATAGTGTGCAGAATAAATATTTAAGATTAAACACGCCTCTGTCATAAAACTGGGTTATTCATGGGAATTTGCAAAGCAAGAGCTGTCGTGGAAGAAAGGGATTAAGTTGTGCCACTTGTCAAATTAAATTTAATTACGAGTTGTGTATTTAAATGTTATCTTCTACTGATTTTATATTTGTATGTTTATTACTGAAATTCAGGGGCGTCACTCGTGTCGAAAAATGGTGATATAAGGGCTAAGATAATGACACCGACAACCTACTGTACAGTAGGTACATGTCACAAGTTATGTTTTAATATAAGCAGCATTAATGATACAATTCAAGCACTTTTCAAGGGCAAAATATTTCAAAATTAAGGACCAATAATGTATATAGATGCTCTCATTTACAAGTCTGTCCAAGCACAGTACTCAAGGGTGTCACTGTGTTGAAACGTGGTGGGAACAGAAGGGCTCAGATGAAAAAAAAATGTATTAAGTGATCTTCAACATATGAAATCAAGAGATTGTATGAGGTCAGAATAGATAATAAAATAATAATAATAATAATAATAATAAAATTTAGCAAATATAGCAAATATTGTGAGTTCAATTTGTAAATGACACACTTCTTACACCAGAGATAGACAACCTTTTACTTAATATATAGAAAACTGATTTTTCTAGAATCTGCCAGTCATGCCAAAACTCATAACTGTGTGATATATGTCTTCCTGTATTCTGTGACACATCCGTTGTGAACCTTTTGTGGGTTATAGAAGAAGAATCATACATCACATGTTGAGCTGTCCAACCCCTGTTAACCTGTGTTAATCAGGGTGTTCTCATTGGCTGTCGGTCTTGTAAACAGCCTCTCCAGTCGTGGGGGGAAGTCTTGTGCGCAAGTGATAAAAATTTATCTGCTGCAGGAGATGTTGGGCAGGGCACACTGAGGCCCACTGACAAGAGACATACTGTACTTAGTGTGCCAAGCAGTTCTCCGAATCAGCCTAATACTGTACACATCACCCAGAGCCACATTACAGTCATCACATCTGGGACACCATTTTTATATGTTAGATATTAGATAACGACACTGACAAACACAAAATCTGCATTAAAAATTCAGCAGGTTTCCATAGAAGAAACAATTATTAACTAGTGAGCTCAAAAATTAAATAATGCCCACTGCAGACACAGTACCAACAACAGCACTGTGGACATCTGCTAGTTGTTTTTATTACACTGACATCAGCGTAATTCAAAGATTGATTACA
This sequence comes from Pagrus pagrus, assembly GCF_965226575.1. Lineage (NCBI taxonomy): Eukaryota > Metazoa > Chordata > Actinopteri > Spariformes > Sparidae > Pagrus > Pagrus pagrus. The sequence continues at coordinate 25,082,558 of NC_140192.1, read as the reverse complement.
GGTAACATAGTGCAGTAACTGATACAGGTACAGTCCTCAAATGTTTATTGAATCATGTATAAAAATCTAAATATTAAGTTTCACTTTTAGTTTTGAGATATTGTACCTCCCCAACAGCAGCCAATGCTTCAGAAATGATTTATTTTTCTGCACTGTTCAGCCCAGTCTATTTTACTCCTGGTCAGCAGCACACTGATGTATTAGAACACATCCAAATATGGACCTCTGCTTTTATTAAATGCACAGTGGCCAGTAAAACAAAAGTGTTTTATCAAATATCACATTTTTATAAAATTACCCACAGTTCTTGGACACGATATGTGCCGAGCAAATGTCTTGTTATAGTATTGAACGCGGGTTGAGGGGGTTACTTTAAAAATGTATTCAAATACAGTTACTAATTAATAATAAACTAAAAAATGTAGTCAGTAACGGAATACAAGTATCACAATATTAAAGTAATGTAACTTGATTACTTTCAGTTACTTTGTGATTACCTCAATACCAAACATGCAAATAAAGGCAAAAGAAAAAAAAGTCAATGAGAGGACTTTTATTTAACCTTAATAACAAGGCCAGAGTTCTGGTGTGTGAGACTCCTCATATGTGCGCATGTGCACTGTTACAGACCACATTATGTTAAAAAATGTTAAACTTGTAAGAAAATGGATATTTTTGGTGATAGATGTTGACATTAGTCAGACATGACGAATAATTATTATTTTCTATAATCATTTCCTTTTTGACTATTTTGTTGGCAACTATAATTTAGCAGACTGAAACAAGCACACATGTGTAAGCAATTTTTAACATCATCATTGAAAAGTACTTAACTAATCTGCAACAGGATGTCAAAAAGCAGTAAGTCATGTAAATTCTTTGATTAATAGATTCTTCACCGTAATTCTTCGCACTTCGGCTTCAAAGTGCAAACTAACTGCTCACATGTCACATGGTTGACCACTGACATCGGCCTAACACTTAGGTCTATTGATTTATTAGCAAAAAATAAATAATGAGTACAAAGGTGACTGATAAATCTTAAGATTTCACCCCACAGTGAAAACGACTCGCTGATAAACTTCACTGTCTTCTCAGTGTCAGAGAGATTTAAACGTCTGAGTCAAGATGCACTGAGATTCCATGATGTTACATTATAAAATGTATTTTACTGGATTCTATTATTAATTTAAACATTCAGGAAAGTTAAAACGCAGACTGTAATGCTGGTTAATGTCGTATTGATCAAGATGTTGTGTTCACGTGCCCAATAGCCATCAAAATTGTGTCTTTAAACTATCTGTTTTTACTTGAAGAGGAGGAAGTATTTATGTGTTTTTAGGCAAAAAAAAATTTTAAACAGCATAATATTTAAACAAAATGTTTGAGTGGGTAAAATAAATTGAAAGAAAAGAACTTACTATTGTGGCTCTGGTTCAGATAAGTCACTGAACTGTGTGCTGCCGTTGGACTGCAGAGGACCAGGGGAAGCCTCCTCATTTTTGCTGCTTCCCTGAATACTGTCCTCGGTCCTGCTGTTTGAAGACTTCTGGAAAGAGCCGGCTGTGCCTGACTCAGGCTGCCACAGAAAGCAGGAGCAGCGAGTCCGCAGCTCTTTATAGAAAGTATTGAGCCACACTGTGGAGACCCACGGACAGCCCAGCAGGCTCTTGAATGCTGCACGAAACTCTGGACTCCTGCAGTAGATGATAGGATTGAGGCCTGAGTTGATGTATCCCAGCCAGTTTAACAGTCGGAAGATCCTCTCTGAGGAAACGCTATGAAATGCACTGATGATGTTGGCTACGAAGAATGGCAGCCAGCACACAGTGAAGGTCCCCATGATGATACCCAGGGTCTTGAGGGCCTTGTGCTCTTTGACGACCATCAGGCGTGACGGTCTGCGCTTGGTGCTCTTGGTCCGCACTGCATTGTTGTAGCTGCTGGAGCCCGCACAGCCCAATGGCACGATATTGTTGATGTGGGGGCTAACTTGCATCTGGGCTGTTGGACACTCACTCTGGAAACGCATGCGATTCTTATCTATGAGCCTGACCTGACGCGTGGCTATTAGAAAGACTTTTGCGTACACAAATATCATTATGAGCAGTGGAATGTAAAAAGACATTGTAGAAGATACAATAGCATAGGCCTTGTTGGTCACAAAGTCACAGCAATAAGGGTCATCGTAGCAACGTTTCGCTTCAGGAGATTCATCTCTCCAATACCCATTCATAATTGGCACAAAGGAAATTAAGGAGGACAGAGCCCACACTAAACAAACTATTACCCTGGCACGGCACTTACTGAGCAGCACCTTGTGTCGGAGTGGTCTCGTAATGGCTATATACCGATCCACTGCTATGCAGCAGAGTGTCTCTATGCTTGCCGTCACACACAGGACGTCCACAGAAGTCCAGAATTCACAGAATGTATCACTGAGCTGCCATTTACCTGTCACCACAATAGTGGCCCCCAGGGGTACCACGAAGACCCCCATGATGAGGTCCGCACAGCCCAGGGACATAATAAAAATGTTTGTGGTCGTCTGCAGCTGTGAAGTGACAGCCACAGCGATGATGACCAGCAAGTTTCCCACCACTGTGGTCAGTATGATGATGACCAGTACGATGAGGCTCCAGGGTCCCGCAGGATCATAGTCATGTCCCGTTTGTGTGCTGTTGGTGCTTAGGTTGCCATCCATTATTCACCGGCACGACCTGGTCACAAAAAGTTGTTCATGTCAAAGTTAATAAAACTAAGGAAACTCCTTTTTATAGATAAATCTACTCAGAATAAAGAGCTTCCTCACTAAATGCCACAGCTTACATTTCACACCTTGTCAGTCTTGTTTGGTAGAGTTCAAGTCGCTTTCTGTGTCTCCAGAGACCTGATTGTTTTTGGAAGTTCCTCTGGTGTGTGCAGCAACATGTTCTCCAAAAAGATGTTTTCCAAAATGTCCAGGCAATATTAGTTCCCAGAGTTGCAACACTTTCGTGAATCCAGGGAACATCAAGTGAAAAAAAGTTTTTGAAAAGAAAACTCGTCCATTTCAGTCCATCCACTGGGACTCAGAGGAGTTTGCCGTGTTTGTCTCTGAATCCTGCATGAGCGACAATGCCAGAGTTGGACTGTTGGAGATCAAGCAACAGTGACGCTGTTGCAGGAACCACCAGAGTGCACCAGAGTGGCTATCCACTCTTTCTTTTGCTCTCTCTCTCTCTCTCTCTCTCTCTCTCTCTCTCTCTCTCTCAGTGCAGGTTGCCCAAGATTGTATTGGCTGTAATCACACCCTGGCTGAAGGCAGAGGGGAGGAGTTGAAAGTGTGCCTGTGTGCCGAAGCCATACAGGGATCAGTACCCTAATAGAGCCACACACATGCAGAAAATCACTCACACACACACACACACACACACACACACACACACACACACACACACACACACACATATATTTATATAACTGCAGGCAAAGAACTAATCCTGCATCACATAGTGTAAATCGGTGTAATGCATGTCAAATTGTCGCATTAAAACTGTTTATCTTTGTGACACACACATTGTTTACTTGTAAGTTTAACAGTATGTGATGACCATCAGCTCTTAAGCTTTAATGTCACTGCTGTTGTGTTGAATGTAGCAGCATCACTAAGCTTGTTAACTCATTAACTGTATCCGTCACCTGACTGTGTCAACAAGGTGACAGGCTTTTCCACTCCTGGCCTCTGTTCTCATTTTCAAATGATGCTGGCTTATGTCAAACACACACTTCCAAGGCTCAGCAACATTTTTTTGTCATTCATTTTAGACAACAGCTTTTCAGTAAACACAAAAATATTGGATGAACTTGTCAAGTTTTGCTGTTAAATTGTGATTATCATATCATTATCTTTACTTTAATACCACAACTCTAAAGATCTCTAGCCGGTTTATTTGTAATACAGTTTGTGGTCAACTTTGCAGACCGCAAGGCACGAGGCACCCCCAACTGAAGAGAACAGAAAATAAGTGCCCTCCCTTTGACTCGGCGCAGTAAAAGCAAAATAATAGATCACTATCTCGCTGTTCCTCAAGCTGCTGCACTGAAGAAGAACAATCAGGCAAATGCCTTCTATGCGATTCCCTTGAGATATCAGGCGCTGTGCTGCAGAGCTGCGCTCTCTTGTCACCGGGCAGTTCCTTCTTTGGTCTGATCAGCTCCACAACTGGAGCTCTGACAGCTCTGCATTTATTTACCTTGCATTTAACTTGTACTTTTAGAGAATGTAAAAATCAGAATACTCACATACGAATTGACATATTTGTTGGCAGTTATGCAGTGCAGAATATTCCCATGATTTATGATGAATTCATATTTTACCATTGAAGTGGCTATAGGCCTAATCAGTATTTTTATATTAACAAATGGCTGTTGACAAAGTTAAAGCAATGTGACGGAGTAAAAGTCACCATCATCATCCAAATCTGCAGCTCAACATGACTTCATGGCGCTTTATACACTAGTATGTTCAGCTCATTGTTTAGTTGTTAGCCCACAACTTTGCTGCTTTGGTTCACTCTTATCACTGTCTAGCACTGTTTTCAACCAGAGCATGCAGTTGTTTTCAGCCAAGTATGGCAGACAGACAGTTAGTGAGCTGCTGGTAAACATTTAGCAGCTAAACAACAAACAGCTAGACAACAAAAAGATTACTGAAAGTAAGTGAATGATGGACTTACATTCACCTAGGCAGCCAGAAAAATTTCTCTGTAACAGCTGGATGTGAAAATAGAAAAGAACTGCGAACAAGTTCATCCTAACAACTTAGGCTGCCCCCTAGTGGCCAAAAAAATCAGACATTACAGGATTAAGATACAATATTTGATGCCAAGGTTCCACAAATTCTTCAAGTACATTATTGCGATTTTATTACACCAGTCTTTGAGGTCTTACAAACATCACTGAGTTGTAATACCAAGTGAATACATGCTACTGCTAAAGGTAGCATCTGCCATATGAAGTAGCGTACTTTATAGGTTTCACAAAGCAGCTAAATTTGGCGACTATACTTAGAACTGTTTGTGTACCTGTAGGCTACGATCAATATCAAGCTATAGCCATGAGATGGTTAGCTTAGCCTGCTAATCTGGCTCTGTCAAAAACGAATGAAGCCCGATTACCAGAGCCTCTAAAGCTCACTACATTTTCATTTTCATTCTTTGGCTTTTGTATGGGTTAACTAAACAAGATATAACATGCTAATCTGTGAGCTCTGTGGTAGGTAGCTGAATTTTGTTATCTAAGGACAGAGCTGGGCTAGGTGTTTCCCGCTGTTTTGAGTCTTTATGCCAAGCAAAGATAGCAGTTGTTGGCTCCAGTCTAAGAGTTTTATCAATCTTGTCATCTAACTCTCAGCAAGACACGAACAAGCACATTACCAAAATGTCATACTATACTTCTTGAAAAGTGTATCTGAGTGATTTGGAGGCTACTTTAAATATAGCATAATTTTCAGGTTAATAAATGTATTGATACAGACACATGAAACATTTCACAGATGGCACAGAGCCTCCTTTGTTTTACTGAACATGAGTTTTTATGTCTACAGAAGGGAGAAGGCTGTCTGCATCTGTACTTATTTTTTGTCAATAAAAGTCACTCTTTAAACAAATGGCCCATTGGATGTTTAAGCAACTTGTGTTGCATTGTAGCATGCTTTTCTCATCATATACACAATGTCTTCCTACCCTTCTGAACCAGGTCTAAATGAACTTTTTTTTTTCTTTTTCACTTCATCACTCATCTGACAGGAAGTTGTGGAGTTGTGCGTGTACTCACAAAAGGGCAAAAGCGGACAAAAGCAAAACACTGGCGCCTTTTTAAAGCTGATGACCAAGAGGCCCCACCGGACGGCATTTCTGTAGATGAAGGTCACCACTGTGGAGCTGACAACTTGACAGCTGCTCATTTGTCTTTGCGTGAGAAGATGCCATTGGTGGATCTGGACCTGGTCCTGGTCTAGTCAAGCATGACAGCTGGCACAAGCTGAGTTGTTGATAGTTGAATCAGCCATGACAGCTTTCTCACCATTGCAGAAGTGCAATGGTGACATCAGTGTATTGTAGATGCAGGGATTTATATTGCATAATAAGTCATTTGCAAGTCAATAAGTCAATTTGCAATGTATTGATGAAGGTTTTCAGTTATCCAGGTCATGGTTATGAACTGGAACTGAAACAAGTCCAGTTGCCTACGATATAGCTCTTAGTATTTGTAAGAATTATTTTTTACATTCATTTAGCTGTAATTTTTCTTACCTGTGAATGAAAACCAGTTTGATGACATTGTGAGGTGTGTGTGCCATCATGGAAGTTGTTGTCTTTATTGTTAAAGGTTAATGATAGAATGGATGGGGGAGGGTGAAGCAATGAATCACAGTTTCTTACAGAGATGTCTGACTGCACTCTCTAAATCAAATACTTCCTGGTTGTGTCTGTGTTTTTGTTGCGGTTGGCTTGTAAACAAACAGCGAGTGGTGGTGATACATCTGATTGCTTGAGGTACTTTCCCCGGTAAACACACCAACCTCTTTGGCTCGCAACTATGTCTCTGGGCTAGGCAGAGTGGACACACTGGTGTCTGCAGGGCTGGCTGCCAATCTTGGATGCAGGACTTACCATACTTGGTTTCGGCAAGGCAGGGTTTGCCACGGGGCTGCTCGCGGAGGGCAGCCCACCCTTCAGACACTCTGTCCAAGCTCTCAAGCACAGAGATACAATGGCAGTGAAGAACAGCTCTGGAGGAGTATAACCAGAGAAGAGCAACAGCAGGCCGGTCAGATGGTCAGAATCTCCCGTATTAGCAGCACCGCTGGTTGTTTGTTATACAAGCCAACAGCCAGAATAACTGCACATAAGCTACATTTAATACAGAAAAAGTCTCAGGACTCAGAGGTGTTTAGGTAATATACGCATGCACGTAACTTTTATTCATATTACGTTTAGTCACATTCACCAAATTTCTTCCTCACTCTCTGATGTATCATCTGATGTTATAACCCCCTGGTACCTTGTTTAAAATTACAGATTTCTCTGGGTTTGAGCATATAGGAAACATTTGGTATCATTTAAGAACACAAACAAAATATAAAACAAAGGTCTATTTTTTTTTCAGATATTTTAATGAGGAAATATTACATAGTATACCTTTAAGGTCAAATGTGTGATGTCTGATCCGTAAAACATCAGCATCATGTGTTTTATCGTGCAAATCATTCAGATTAACGTGGTACTCATGGTGCACTTGACCTCAGCAATATGTCACTAAAATTTCTATGACACCTGTACCTGTGCCCCGCTTTGGTTGAAATGAGTTGTAGCTCAGGAGATATATTTGACAGCAACTGCATACTTCCTCTGAAAAAAAAATCCCGATTTACAGTGTGCAGAACGGTCAGGGATTTGCTCGGTTAGTGATGGCAATGCTGTAAATCATCAGAGCTGTCATAAGGATTTAGAAAGCCCCTTCGTTACAGGCTCACTACCCACATGTACAGTGCCCTGGGAATGTTTTCCTCCTCTCCATGGAAACCTTAAAGATGATAAGTTCCAATGAGCTTATATTAAAAAAACTTCTGGTATTTCTCTGTTGAGACTAACAGCATATAGCGAAGGCCTGATCCATGGCAGCCATCTGGACTCTACAAGCTTACATTTCAATTCACAACGCAATCCATCTGGTCAGTGCCAACACTCCCATGCTTGGAAAAGTCCACACAGTCACTCTCCCACTCATTGCCAATGAAGAATGCCAGAGGGTGTAAATCTTGCAGACATCAGTTTGCTCATATTCAGCAAGATTGATTGTAGGACATTTGTTAAAGACGAGATGTGGATTTTTTTTAATTGAGTGGCTGCTCGAGATATTGTTTGGATCTGCTGAAGTGTCTTTTCCAGAAGGGGACAAGAGAGACGTTTAATGTCTTCATCCTGTCAAACAAAAGTAAAACTGGAGCCGGCACCAGGAGTGTAATCACAATACAAAAGGAGTCAAGCTATTCCATTTTAAAAAGGCTACACTTTTATTTTGCATTCTTTTCACACCACACCTTCACCAGCATTTGGATTGTTTTCTGTACATCAGATGTTTAGGAATGCTTCCTGTGAGTTTGTTTGGCAGCTTTTTTCCTTTTGCACAGGAAACCCTACATTAGTTGGAGAAGCTAATCATGACTGGAAGGAGGAGGAAGGAGTGGCTGCAAGTGGAAAACAAAACTTCAGACCCGAGCACACTAATGATGGCTTTACCATATCCTCTACATGTAATATGATAATATGCATAATATGTAACATACATCAAGAATCTGAAGTAAATTAATCATGGAAATGATGTAAGACCAGAGAACATTTCCTACTCATGTGTGCATCCTGTGGGGGTTAAAGCCCAAAAGCAGTTCCTCTGCCAGCAGATACAGTATGAGGCCATGTGTTGAGGTGAGAGCAGGGTGGTTTAAAGACCGAGCTGTTCAGCCTTCCGCAACTCTCATGTCGTGGGTAAATCACACTCATTACGCTCTGAGTGGAACCACATGCAGAGAGTCTCTTATAAGGGGTGTATACAGGGAATACTGAGGGTTTATTAAGGCAGCTTTTGCCCTCCATACACTCTCAGGAGAGATGTCCAAGACCAATGTCAAGCTATTTTTGGGCCATCTTAAGTATTTCATTCTGAACACCACTCTGAATGCATACATATGCTTCCAATCTCAAGCTTAATAACCAAAAGTAAAAAGCGACATTTTGCATGATCCACATCTCAAAGCAAAAATGTCCTCTGCTTCTCTTTATATCAGGCTATTTGATAAGTTTTTGATTTGATTTGCATCCAGCTCATCATCATGCTTCATGAAAATGCATCATATTTACCTTCTGTAATTCATTACTCAAAAGTTTGTCATTTTGGTAAATACACTTTTTGGTTGTGACGAAGATGAGAAGATTCTTACCACCGTCTGTCTGAACTGTAAATATGAATCTACAGTTAGTAGCTAGATAGTTTAGTTTAGCATAAAGACCTATGCATCCCACTGCTTTTCTTGCCAAAATCACCCTACTCCACCTCTAAGTGGTTGCCTTTGTTGATTGCGTTGGTTGTACTATGTGTTACTCTGGTTGTGGATGCTTTTCGCAGAGCTGATAGAGCTGTTAATGAGCTGTAGTTTCCCCAGTTAACAGACCAACATGTTAGGCCTCCTGCCCGGTCTGCTGCTGCTCCTCTCAGGGTCACTCAGCCTCCGGAGCTGCTGTTTGCTGCCAGAGAGTCTCTGTGAGAACAGGCTGCGGACACCCACCTGTCTGCTCTGCCTAGCCCAGTGACACTGCAGCTGCTACAGCCAAACAGGTCAGTGTGTTTACCGAGGAAACAATAGTTTATAATCTTCTGTGTTTGTTTTAACTGCCTGCAACAAAAAAAAAAAACGGACACACAACTCATTAACACCTCGCCCAGTTAGCATACAGTTAGGAGATAGCACGCTAGCTATTTCTTCCTTATTTGTGGTCTGACAGTAATTTCACTGTGGTTTTGTTTGTACAATTTATAGATTACAGACACGTTTGATGGGGCTTACATAATTCACTTTCACTGTGTCTAATTACAAGTTCTGATTGGCAAGGTGCCTGCCAATACATAGCCGTAATCAGGGCTCTAGCTGTTGCAGTTTGCTTTGTTGCATTATGTGTACATTGATGTATGTACTGTAAATTGAAAGCAGAAGAAAAACTGAAATGGAATATAAAACTTTCTAAAAGTAACGTTTTCTTTCCATTTTGACATTTAAATGACAATTTGTTAGGAGGTTTCTTAGTTATTGATTTTCTTCGTTTCTTAGTTTTATAATCCATTAACAAAATTAAATCCCAGTCAATTATTTTTAAAAAGCTTTTCTAAATTGACCAAATAGTGCTTGATTATGATTAAAATGAAAGTCACTATTTTTGGTGGTTCCATAAAGCTACACATCCTCATACCTAAACGACTAAATAGATTAGGAAAACATTGTGGTTTTGCTTAAAATAACAACATTACTGTTTCCAACTTCAGTTACACTTCTTTCACTTATGTTCATTTTTCAAAAGCATGTATCCTGTTCGTGGTTGTAGAGGATCCCCGTGATAATTGAAATATTTGGTTTAGTTTCCTTAGTTAGCCTAGTTCCAATGGCTGCTCGATCAGCAATTTATGTTTTTTTTTATGTGGAGCACCAGTGAAATTTGTTTTAACCTGTACATATGTTAATACACGGATGTTTGTCATATATCTGTATGTGGAGGGGGTTGGTATCACTCAGGTTATGTCTACTAAGGGAAATCCTCCACTATGGTGTCTCTCCTTGAGGCAGCCTGTTAATTAAATGTCCATTCTTCAACATGTAGGAAGCTTTGCTTGTGTTTTCTTTGGGAGTACCCACATAGGACCAAGAGTCCCAAAACAGGACACGTGCTACAGGCAGCAGGCCAGCTAATTAGAGGATCATGTTGGGCTGGTTTTGAAAGCAAACACAGCAGTCACAACACTTTATGGATAATAACCATGCTGGGGTTTCCATTTGGTAAACATGGAAACAAAAATAAATGTGACCTGCCTTGTCTTGCTGCTTGTGACATTCACATTAAACCCCTGAACCCTTGGTCAGTCGGAGCTGGTCGTTAGGTGGCTGTAAATCTGCGAGACTGTTGGTGATGGCCATTACAACATGCTATTAAAAAATCCATACAGCCACAAGGTCTGCCATTATTGCTCTAAGGCAAACAATAAATTTGAGTCAGAGGTTGACACTGGCTTTATATCTTAATAAAAGAAGTGGTTTGGTTCTGATCATCCTCTGCATCAGTGTCAGAGCGAGGAAGGCAGGAGTGTAGGGTGCTGGCGCCAGAGACAGAGACACACAGACAGAGAGAGGAGGGCTCTGGTTCAGCTCTCATCCTGTGGGGATCAATGACTACAGCTAGTGTCAGCAGCATGTTGGCCCTCTGCAGTCAGCTGGGGGTTGAGTTGACATTAATCACCATAATTACTAATTACCACCTGCGATTTCATTGAATTATTGATGGCAGTCCAGGTGAGATCCACCAGTAGGTGAAATCCTCTGTCGGGTAAACACGCCAGATAAAGATTAACCACATGAGATATCTCGATGGCTGGAGCGATGAGAGTCTTGTCAGTACAAAAAAGGAACGTGAGACAAAACAGCAGACGGCTAATTGAGCATAGAAAGGTGAAATAAGGGCACAAGATTATCACAGAGCAAACATGGGAGAGCCAGCTGTAGAGTACACAATTTAGAAACTAGAAAATGGACTGCTCTGTATGGTAATACTGCGCGTCTAACATGTTGCATATCTTCTCTAGATTTAATGATAGACTTACACCCTGAACAGTCATCACTGAAAATGCATTCAAATTCAATGTTTCTCAGCTGGCTTGCTTTGTCTGGTGTTGTTGCACTTGCTTGATTTGCCAAATTTGTTGACACACAATTTTTTGGATCATAAAAAGTGCCTTTTTACAGCCGTCTGTAATTTCCCCAGCGGTGTGTAAGTCATTTCTGATCCAAAACTGTAGAGGAAGCAAATCCCAAAAATACAACATCACTCCTTTGAGCATGAAGTGCTAAGTTTAGCTGCACAGTTGAATGGTTATAAAACGTGGTCCTTAAGACTTCCAGACATCACCTCAGGTATTGTAGTTGCAGCTGTAGTTGTAGTTAAAGTGCAGCACAATTTGATAGTGAAACTGAGACAGGTCCGACCTCATGACCATGTTTAAGATGGTAAGATCTGATCCCGAGGTGGACCTTGTTGGCTTGTCATCCTTATCCTCCAAATGATCGCAGATTCAGATTCAAAAAATGTCATGTTGTGGCACCCTGTGAAACTGAAACCAGTTAAGTTGCTCTATCTCTGTCTTTTCAGCGGCGTTTACTTTGTTCGAAGCAAGTTCTCCTCTATGTATCCACAGCAGACATTTTTACACAACAAACCCTCATTGTCCCTCTTATGTTCTAAACATTAGTGAAAAATGAGACAGTGAGCAGACATTTCCTCGTGTTACATGTTCCAATACAGTGTGTACAGTCACGCTGAAAGAGGGAGCGATATGCAGTCATTTTCCAGACTAATGTCAAAGCCCAGCCCAATAATAAACAAGGTGTACCCATTTTCTCCTGCTGCATGAAGTCCACTGCATAATAATTAAGACATGAGAAGCCCGTCAATCAGTGTTAAGATGTTTTTTTTTCTGTCACAGGGACATAAACAGTCTTTATTTGAGCTCACAGAACCCCTTTTGACTGGCCGGCATCCTCAGCGGTCAAACTGCAGTAACCAAATGTTTCCACCGACTTGTCATGTACATCTGTGAGCACAGTGCTGCAGCCACACTGTTTCAAGGCACATCATTGTACCTTGCTTTGCACCACACCACCCATGTTAAGTGGCCTCATTATGGACCAAGTCGTTTATTGTATTTTAAGGGTCAGGAGGAAAGCTCCCTGAATAATTCTTGTTAAAAGCTGTTTTTCACGCAGCTACACTGACACAGATCATTTGACCTGTAACCAGGACGTTCTCCTTTACAATTAATATGTGGAGATTCACCTGATAAAACCACTGAAACAAGCACACACCCACATCTCCAGCTGAACTCACTCCCACTAGTACACATACATCCTTGTTCTGTTAAAACCTGTGGGGACATTACACTGACTTCTATTCATCCCTTAATCTCTAACCTCAGTCTGAACCCTCCTCTCTTAACCTTAATACTTAAACTAACCCAAATATCCCCATGTACTACATTCCTTCGATTATATTCATCCTACAAACACACAGGCGTAAGCACTTAGATTTTCACAGAAGTTATATGTATTTAGTATGTAAACATGACTCACAGGGGGGGAAACCCATATGGGTGGATGGAAATGAAGAAGGAACCACCATGGAAAGACAATAGCTGATAATCTCAGGTGTGGATGAGGAGTGGGAACTGAGGGAAAACTTGTGCAAGTCAAGCATTTCTGTTTTATCTTTAAACTATTCTTAAGGGCATAAAGTGTGTGTGTCATGTGTTTCCAGGGAATGACTCATATGTCACACATCCAAGACAACAGTAGTTGTACCATACCATAGCTGAACCCACATGTCTTTTTTACAAGCTTCACAAAGGAAGAATGCTCTGACTATTATTATTAAAGCATCTTTTTTTGTTTATTTTGAGAATTGTGATCATTACAATTTTACACATTCTAATAAACAACTTGTCTTAAAGATTAAATCCAACTTGTCTTAAAGATTAAATCAATTTAAGTCAAATTAAATTAATTTCATCTTATATTTTAATCAATTCAGGGTATTTTTCTAAGTAATTTTTAATTTGTAACAATTTAATTCATTCAACATATTTAACTAGATCAATTTTCAATGAAGTTAATTTAAGAAATAAATGGAATTTATTCTACTAAATGAAGTTTTTTTTTAACCAAATTAGTCAGAAATGAAATCAAATTAATCAAAATCAAAATTAAGAAACTTAGCTAAAAATATTCAAAAACAATTAAAACATATTGTGTAGATATCTCCTGAAGTTAGCATGCTTACCAGCCAACCCCGGGCCTGAAAACTTCTTTCCCCCATGTGGTCCACAGCTTCTGTGCTAAAAGTGTAAACACCACCCTCCCCTGGTAATCCGGCTAGCTGCACAGCTAACTGAGCTAACAAGCTAACAGAAGCTCCAGTCATGGATGTGTAAAAAGAATAGCCATCAGCAGTTAGCGGTTACTCTGACGACATGCCGGTCCTATTTATTGGGAGTATGAATTAAACAGGTGGCCAGTTCTTACATATTGTACCTTCAAATCAATTTAATATTACAAATTAACATTTAAACATTTATTAAATCAAATTGATGCTGACATCTAAGTTTATTCAATTGAATTCAAAAGAAAGTCAAATTGAAGCTTCATTAAATTTAATCAAATCATTTGTAAATAAATAAATGAAATTAATAAACGTGTAAAATAAGTATTTGTTGTTTTCACCAGATGTTTCATTTCAATATGTTGTTGAGCTGATTTGATTTGATGTCTAGTTATTGTTCTATTTTTCCAAAACACTAGTGTGATGAGACGTATTACCTGCAGAATTTGACTGGTTCTGAGCAGGTCTTATAGACTTTGGACTCCTGCCTCAAACATCTCTCAGGCTCTCAGCTACTTTGGCGCTAAAATGTTTTGTGACTTACTCTTCAACCAAAACCTTCTCCTCAGCCAGTAAGGCGCTACATTTAGCTGTAGGATGTTTTATGAATGTGTTCATTCAACGGATAAATCATTGGAGGTAAACCAACGGGACGTGGCCTGCGACCCATCACGCCACATTTTTGACAAGTTGCAGGTGACAGAGTTCTGGGGAAGAGCATACATACTGCTGCCAACCTCGCCATTTTGCCCGTAAAATCATGCCAAATTAAATCTCATCTGGAGTACACTACCAGCCTTCTCTGTATGCACACTGACAATGTGATTATGTTTTGTTGACATAAGAAGAGAATGTATTTAATATCAAGATAACAGCTTTAAAAAATAACCAGAAGAAGTGGTCCATGCTGCTATCAAGCTTACAATACCAGTGTTACAGAAAGGCAAGACAGACTTGCTGAACAATAAACCCACACAAATACAAAACTTGCCTGGCATTAACAAAGAACCTGTCTATGATGCATTCTGGTTGAAAACAATGTCAGGACATGTATGAAAGGATCTTACAACAGTTTGGTTACATACAGTAAATATTTACTGTTAGTACTTGACAACGGGCCTAATGTGAATGTGATGTTGTGAAAATATTACTTTCTGTCAGGTGGAAAATGAGTTATGCAGGAGAGCCCATGGTGGTAGGGCGCAGAATGGTAGCTAACAGTGAGCTAGCAAGAGAGCCATCTAATAAGTGAAGACTGGCAGGGTCGTAAAGAGTAAGAGACTGTATGAAAGTAAGGAGGGTTATGTGCTTTTTCTTTTTGCTAAAGGGATGGTGGAGGGTTTTTTGTGGATATTTATATCTTATTTCAACCCTCAATTGTAAGAATTGTAGCAGTCCCATTATTTACTTTCTTTTTATTTTAGCTGAATGTCAAAATCCCTCTGTTGCAGGGTGTGGAGACTGGCTCCTAATTAATGTGTGAGCAGCTTGGAGCGTTCCCCTCCCAGCCAATCAGGATGTGACGACGCCCTTTGGTGAAGGCTTAAGGTGGGGAATGAGAACGACCAGGTCGTTCTGACTCTGATTCTGTCATTGACACGCAGCAGACCTCATCCGAACAGGTTGTCGGCCAGAGACTATGGTCTGTTTAGGCCCTGATGAGATTTCTTTGCTTTGGAAATTGTGAGCATTCTGCACCTTAGTTTGGTGACCATCAAAAGTCCATCAAGTAACTTGTGCAAGAGTGTTGCTTGCCTTTCAGTAGCCTGGCAACTGCAGGTTGCTTTCAGTTTGTTTTGTCTTAACTGAACCCCTCTATACACCTTCAGCTGTTTCCTATTTCATTTCATTAGGGACTTAATAGGTAACAAAAGTAGTATATTTCAGTTTATTTGTTCCCTGAAGAGGCTTTTGTCATTATCACCGAAGTATTTCTGACCTTTGGCATTCCCCACAGATATACTGTATATTTTTAGTTTAGTGTGGGCTGCATGTTCCCAGCAGTGCTGCCACAAAATTACTGAAGAAAAAAATCGCTTTGTGTAAGGTCCTTCTGAGAAGGTCTAGTTTACAACCCTAACAAGTCATTGCTCTTACTTTAGATCCAGTAGCAGCAAGTACAGTATTCTGCTAATTAATAAATAAATACTAAAGTATCTTTTCATCTTAATAGAGCAACAAATAGGTTTAGTAAGGGTCTAACAGTGACATAACAGATAATAGATAGGTGAAAGATAAGTTAGTTAAAAAACAATAAATGTGTTTGTAATGGTATTACAAAAAATCGCCTTAAAATCAGCTCATGTTTATTACAAGGACATTAATATAAAGCCACTAGTGCTGTCTCTGTAGGACTTTGCTCCTGCTCCCATCAATCAGTGGCTGCAGTAACCTTTTCATATAGCAGCCCTTTATTGGAGAATCAGTGTGTCTGCATTTTCACTATTGCCGTTTGTTTTCATGAACGTACTTCTCAGAGATATAGGGGACAGAGTATTGCAGTTTCTCTTCTAAGAATTTAAGTTGAGTGGAAGTTAATAACAGACATTTGCATTCAGAGAAGCTTCACTGCCATTTTCTTGTCTGTCTCTGTCAACCTTCTGAAATGTCATCATCTGAAGAACGTCTCTGCTTGAGCCTGTGGCTGAGACACGTGGAGGATAGATTGATGTTAGATGATGATTTGATTGCTTTTGTTCCAAATGAGTTTTGTAAGTATGCAAATAGCTTTTTTGTATGGCTTCCATTATTTCCATCTTTTTCTTTTCTTTAGTACCTATAGTTAGTATGGATGCATGTTTTGCTCTTCAGACAATCTCTCAGTTATCACTGGTTCTTCAGCCTCAGTTTGACTTTAATATTTCAAGCTGTCAAGCATATTATTATGCTGAGTGCCTCGAGGAAATCAAAAAGGCTGTAGGTGCGCTTATCTCACAACATGCTGGCTAATTATCGGGATTGCTGGACTGAGACTTCACCAACATTTACTTTTCTGTGCTGGTCAAGATAAAGGGCCAATTAAACTCTGTGTGACCATGCCTTTCTCCTGACATCGAGTGTCAGCTTTAAACAAGCACACATTATATTTATAACACTAATTAAATAAACAGGCCATAGAATAATACAAAAATAAGAAAATACTGTCAGAAGGTCATGCATCATCACATCTGCAGAATCTGTTTTTAATCCATTCCATCTTAATGATCACTGCCATTTTGTTTTGTTATGCTTCTTACCTTCAGTCCCACTTTTGTTTGTGTTCACTTTATTTTAATTGCGGGCCCCTAACATATCCTTTTAAGGCATTTTCTTTCTTACTCTAATTGCTCTTGCCTATCACCGCCTCATCAAACAACACAAGCTTACTCCAAAACTGTTTTTGTCAGCAATGCTGAGAACCTCCTGACCTGAAAACACAGTCAGGTCCAAGGCTTGTTTGTGCACTTTTTGGTTGTTAGTCAAAATGATGCCAAGTTTGTGCCTCTTTATCAAATCTTTTTGTTTTCTTTTGGAAAAGAAAGTTTCTGCTAAATGTGTCATTTGTAAGAAATGGCCAGAATTTGAAAGTAGCTCCAAAACTATAGGGGGCAGCGTAATCACTTACAGCTGCTCACTGTGCCCTACTGCTGTAGCTATGTTTGGCTGTAGCAACAAGCTATGAGCTACTTTTATTTTGTTCACGTCAAGTTTAAGTAAAGTGTTTATGATGAATTAATGAGAAAATTGCACTTGTTTTATTTGGTAAAAAAGATTTTTATCAACATTTTGTGAGTTCATTTTGTTGAAGCTGAAACTACGGGGGCTATCAGCAAACACCCATGAAGAGCACCAGGCAACTTTTGTAGTGGCAAAAAGATTTTTTCCAGAAGCTTACACTGTGAAAGAAGCAGCTGTAAAACTGTAGATAATATTTTTTTAACGTCACAACCCCTGTGAAATTGAAGGATTTGTTTAAACAGGACTGACGTGCAGTAGCTCTGATACTACTCAACACATTACAGCTCTATCTGGTACAATGCAGGTGTGCTGCAGCACACCATTTGGGAACAACTGGTTTAAAGCCATGTAGCTCTCAGCATGGCCATCTGGCTGGCTATGCTAATTCAAAATGAACTCAAAATTCAAAAAGGTTTCCAACTAAAAGTAATTTTATTACTCGCCACTAATGTAGCTTTCAATAAAAGTGTGTGACGGGTGCAGCAAATGTCCATTGGTTCCCTGTGTGACTGCACCTTTAAGCATTTGTTAGAGGCCCTCAGCCCCTGGCGCCATGTAAAGCATATTGTAATAAGGCTTAACATGCTGATTGAAGATAAAGCTGAGAAAAGGAAATGTAGAGGAAGGGGAACTGGGTTGTGTAATCTACTACTGCATGATCCCTCATTGAGAAGAACAACATGCCGTAGTAGAATGACTTTATTTCTCTTCTATTATTATTCTTTCTCAAATAAAATCATGATCTGTGTAATTACTTTGGGAAAGCTTCATGACAGTATCTCTAATTGCCCTGCTGGTGATCCCAGGGGACTTTAGAGATAGAGGGACAAGAGGCGAGTGGGGGAAGGCGGCATCTGCCTTCCTTTGTTACTAAATTCCTATGATGCACGCAAGTCCCCTGACATGCTCACCTCCTCAGTGCCAGTCGGACTAAGATTAGAAAGGCACACCTCAACGCTCCTTTCTAACAAGGCAACAAGACCTGCTTGCCTGTATCATCGCAAGAATCTTGACTGGCCAGTTTATGCTTGAATTGCAGTGGGGAGACAGAGCGAGCTAAAAGATCAATGTGAGTGTCATAATGCGTGGGTGATGTAGAAGATACTGTAGTTAGGAAAGGTTTTAGGTCCGTGATTGAGACAGCAGAGGGACACGAATGGCATGAAAACATGAGAGCGCGCCCTGCGATAGCATCTCTTCAGCCGGCTTCCTTTTGCTTTGGAACATTGCTGGCATTGCTAATGGTATATGTAGGCAGTAGACGAGCTTAGACCTGTTCCTCTGACTTTTAAAATAGAACAGCGAGTCCCTGTGTTTGGTAAGGCCGGTCGAGTACCAGCCCAAAAATGCAAACAGGACATCTCGTTGCTCAGGGGAAACCAATCCTCATTATGTGGGGAAAAAAACAACACGTCTGGAGAAACATGCCTTGTTATCCCAAAGTCATTAGAGATAGTGCCTTGCCACTGAGCCAGAATGCTGTAAATGCTGCCCTTTTTAGAGAATCTGACATAAAAAACCCAACCCTTGCTTTCTGCACTACAAGGAGCAGCACTCCTGGCAATAAACAGCTCACTAACACCAGAGGGTATTGTACAGCGTCAGGCGGATCGTATTTTTTCTCTGAGTGGATATCCTCCTTCCTTCTCTTTTAAAATTTGCTGCATAGATTTACAAGGCAAAGTGTTTGTGCAGCTCATGTTAGTCAAGCTGGTTTGATGCAAGCAGCATTAACAAGGTCCGCCAAAGGTTAGAGGAGTGGGAGATGCAACCAAGATAACAAAGTGTTGATTACAGTTTAGGACAGCAGGACAGATTTCTAATGGGATTACATGTCACTGAGACTTTGATTAGTTCTGTAATTAGCAGCTTATCAGCAACTGGCTAATGACGATGTGGTCAGGCGGACAGGACGACCTCAGTTTCACTGTGGCTCTTCGATATAGATCAGATGATACTGGATGAAGCAGAGATAGAAATTTGATCTCTTCCGATCAACACCAAGAATCAGTTTTTTTTTCCTCAGAAGTGACAACCTAGAGCCATTTGATAAATGTGCCCAAAGCTCTGGACTTGAGACCTGAGACACACAAATTAGGTCTCGACTGCTCTAAGACTTGAAGTTTTGACCTTAAAAATAACTGACACTGACTCAGCTATGTTAAAAGAAAGGTCTGACTGATTTTTGGCCACTTGGGGGCAGTAGAAACAAGCCGTAACACAAAGCTGATATATTTTCACCTTTTAAGTTGTTATGAACATATTGATACAGTTGCTATTGACACATCCATCAGATACAGAGCATCCAGCATTCATTTCTGACCAACTGATGAATGTAAGTCAATATTAACTCTCTTTGAGTTCTGGTCTACAAAAACTATGGAGGTAAATATTTGGTCCCCAATCCAAGCCAGAATAAATGTTGGCATTGTACGTTTCTGCAATATGTTCAAACTTTGTTTCTTTATGTTGCAACCTTGTGTTTCTTACGGTGTGACAATGCTGTGTTTATACTAGGCACAAAAACCACTTGGTTAGGTTTAGGAAGAGATCACGTTTTAGGTTTAAGTACCTGTTTTCGTCACTACAAACACGGCTGGAGATGTTCCGACTTCCTGTCAAAAATATGTGTTTTTTGTCATCACAGACAAAGCTGGAAATTGTCAGGCCTACATGCCTTGAAATGCCACAGTCCCACATTATAGATTGGTTTCATACTTACCAAACACTGTCTCAGACTTGCGTCACTGACACATGACACATTCTGTAGAACTGTCAATATGGTACATGACACATATCAGTGGTTTGCAGAAACATTAAATGCCAACAATTTATCCTGATGACTGGGTTGCCGGCTCCTTAGCTGCTTAGTGCTCCACCGTGTTCACCAGGTTGGATTTTTCAGAGGTTTTTCTAAGAAAACAGCTGCATCTGACACGACACTGCTGAGACAACTGATACTGAAGCCAAACAGGAAAGTCTTGCACCGCCAGTCCAAAGATTAAGCTTAGACATGCTAAAACGCTCTGTGGAGTGTGGATCTAACAATTAAAATCTGGATACAGCATAGGAGGTGAAGCCCTGTCCATTCCTATGAAAGCTGCTTAGTGGCGCATGAACTTCAAAAAATTTGACTTCCCGGGTCATCCGCGTTGTTTCTTCACATGATGATGTAATTACACAGTTTTGCCACTATGACAGTTGGCTTCAAATCCTGGCACAACACCGCCCCCTTCCACATACACACAGATATTCGATCCAGGGTTAATGACATGATAATAACAGCTTTCAGGACTGACTTACTGACTATCTTGCTATCTTTAGACTTTATTAGCCCCAAACGACTTAAGAGCAGCTCTGTATGAGCCAAAACTTCAACAGGGATTTGATTCTTGTTGATGCAGAGTGTTATTGGAATTCTTTTACGCTCCCGAGAAGTTTTCAATGCAGAGTTTGCCACGGACAACAGCTTCCACCTTCTTCTCTAATCCTTTATGAATGTGTTTGTCTGTCAGCTGCAGAAGTCTCCACTTCCCATTACTCCTGCAGCCTGATGATGGAAGATTAGACCTGGACTTACCAGAAGAATTGTCCCCTTTTAAACTTATTTTAATGGCACTGTACAGCAGAGCCAAGCCAAATGGGCACTTAATAGCCAAGGGGAAGTTTTTTGCTGAGATATGGAAGCAATTGCCTCTTGTTGTGACTCCTTATATGTATCTCATTATTATCAGCTCTGTCAACAGTATCATATAAGTGATCTATTACTCTTGTGCTACACATGTCAGATTGAAGAAAGAAGTCAGTCCTGTCTTTCCCATGTTTACGCCTTTAGCAGTTTCCCATTCATGTGATTCGAGCCGTGTCCTGTTTTCCTCGATTTGCTGTTGTTGTTCTTTTTGTCGCATGCCACGAGAAAATTGTTTTGGTTGTAGAATGGCCTTTGGAGGCCCAGGTTCAATTAACCTAATTAGCGTTACTAGAGAAAAGTGAAGGGTTTGAACAACTACCTCGAACTTTCCCACAGCTATATCAACTTCAGTTTGGAATAATAAAAACAAATAATTAGACAGTAAAATGTATAATTTATTCAAAGTTTGGTGTTTCTCAGAGTCGTTGCCCCCTGAGTCCTGAGGTTGCAGGTTCATCCATCTCTCTACAACACCCGCTGGTCAAATATTAAGCTGAGCCACTGACCATGATCCCATGCGCATCCATGCACAGAAGTTTTATCCATTATTTATACACTCTGCACATGCATGTGTTTGTACAATTTCTGACACGTTTTTCTATGTGTACGTGTCTGATGTGCAGAGAAAACCATTTCGTAATGATGGTTTCCCCCCAGTGTGCCAAGTGAGACCATCTGCTAAATGAAGGATGCAAGCAGCCAAAGCGAAATATTTGTTTGTAGACCATTTTTCCATGCTGTGTTGAAATGATAGCAGCTCTTCCGAGCGAAGAACCAGAGATGTGGACACACAGAGGGGGGAGGTCAAGCTCAGTAACTAATCATTGAAATTGTGTGATTTTGCAGAGTGAACCTTCCCACCGAGAGACAGAGGTGCTGCCAAGAGTCTGTAGTTTAAATCAAATAATGTTATCTGATTATCCTGTCTTTTGTCATGACCCACTTAGCTGTAATAGAGTGGTTGATAAAGCCAGTGCGCTAATGTTTTTGTGTGAGTGCACTGGAGGAGATGAGTTCAGCTTGTATTAGCACCACAAGTAATGGTGCTTCAGTGACTTCCCATGCACCCACTCCTCTTCTTGTGTTGAGAGAGTTAATGAAGGCATTTACAACGAGCCATGGGAAGCCGAGAGCATTTCTTTCCAGAGCCCCTGAATTGGATTGGAATAGTTTTACCTCACTATGGTGGCTGAGAGAGCTCAACACACAGCATCACTATGTAACTTGTAAAGCAACTCTTGATTCTTGGGTCTCAGCCCTAGTTTGTCAAATGCTTACGCTTTGGATTGGCCCAAGCAATTTACTCAAAGCAGGCCTAGAAACAATCTCCCTGAAATGTGAAATTTAATGCGAAATGCAGTTAAATTCAGAGTTGACAGACAAAGTCAAACAACATCTTATTAAAGCTGTGAAATATAAAAACATTCATCTTAGATCACTACATCTGAGCCTGTCTTAACCTCAGGAGTGCATAAAATACAAAAATGTAAAATTGTTGGTTTTATCTTATCAATTGAAAAAGATTTATATCATGCATCCCTAATATTTGACGATCTGGGGATGAGACTTAACTGTCTCTCTCCAGAATTCTACATATTGTTGCATCAAGAAAAATGCGAATGGATAAAACAGGTAATGACGAGCAAATCAGCAACATCGTGAGTTCGACAACACGTGCAGCATTTAGAAAACACGCCACAAATACACTCAAACCAACGTTAATAACTTCATGAGCCACAAACCATGGCAACAAGCGTTCACAAGCCATGTTCATCACCTTTTGTACTCTGGAAACACTTGTTGATGTGTTGTGTATGTTGCATGTAGAGTTTTGTCTACTTGCATGTGTTTACTTATGTTGCAGTGCGTTGAGCTCTCGCGACCGCCATCCCTCAGTCCACTTTGGTCTCCCACTGTTGAGTGTGCAAACTGACTAGTAATCTCCAGCCGTTCAGTCAGAATTGTTATGTAATAGTGTATACATAAATACTGTATTTCCTGTATATTTAGTTTTTTCCTTTCTTTTCTCAGTCTGCTGCTTCTCACTCATTTTCGGATGTCTCACAGTGTCTTCTAATTGAATTCTGTGTTTATCTCAGAGGAAAATCATGCTTCCTTCTTGAGTTAGAGTTTCCTGGATTGCTGCCTGTTTGGTTGTCTCTGGCATTCCCCACTTTTCCTCCCCCACCATGATGGATCCCTGATGCAAGGAGGGCAGGTCCAGACTTAGGCCAAAGACAATTTGACACTTGAGAGGTAGGCTTAGAGTTAAAGAAAGTTCAGCAGTATCCTGGTTTTGTGTTATTGGTAACAAGCCGTTGTTTTGTTAGACAAGCATGATTTCTGTCTACATTAGCATTGCAGCACCAGGTACGGTAAGCTTAAATGTCAGCTCTGCAGTGATCATCACTCAAACTGTTTCTGAATTCACCCGGAGCAGACGAGGCGACTCACAGCCTCGTGTCACCTGCATGTTTCACATTCCTCAACAGGTTTGGGAGACATTTTATCTCACTGGAGATTACACACTGTCTCCATCTCCATCACTTATCATCAGGGTTTGGTAGTAAAAGGTTACATGTAATGGGGATTATGTAATCAGACTGCAAAAAGTAAGTCACTGTATTCAGCCCAGATGTCATTAACCGTGATAAGCATGTCTAACACACAGGGTTTAGTAGACAAGTGCTCCACTTTGTGGCGATTGTCACAGGAGAAAAAAGAACAATGTTGAGTTGAAGGTTTAAGCAGCAATAGTTCCTCCAAAACAGCCTTCCGGTCTTGGCAACACTGTCATTATTTTGACTTAAAAAATGTGAAACATAAGAAGGTCTCTGTCCAATTTTGCTGTTTGTACACACAAAAAAATAGAGCTGCTGTCATAAGCGAGTGTGCACCATCAAGTAAAAAAAAACACTTGTTGTGAAATACACTCAGTACACTTGTAGTTTGTGCCAGTACTTGTTGTAATGCTGTCGTATTTTATTGATTTTTAACTGGCAAAAAAAACCAAACATTTTTGTGCACCTCAAATTTTTGTGGCGGCTTGCATTTTTCATTTTTAAGGTACGATGATTTCAATGTTTGGTTTCCAAATCCAAAAATATTCAAATTAGATTACATGTACATCTGTTTATAATTCAATTGATTACGCTTCTAATTACAAAAAACGCCAAGTAATTTGTATTCAGTAACTTACAAATAAATTTGAGCTGCACTTGCATACAGTATCACCAATGTCCTGTAAGTAAACATTTTAAAAATTAAATTGATCTAAAATGGCCCTCACTAGAATGCAAAGCTCCCATTTAATTCAATCAAGCCTAATCCAATATCAAATATTATAATATATACAGTATCAAAAATCATCTCGAGCCAAATTTTTATTTGGAGCCACATCAAATTGTACTCACTCATAGATATCAACCACCTAAATACGAGATGCAAGATCCATGCATCATTGTCTCACAATGTTAAAGAAAGTGACCAAAAATTTCCTGGATCTTTTCTGGATCTGCACCAAAAGTTAAATGTGGTCCATTCTCCATCCAAGTTTCGTGGAAATCGGTTCAATTGTTTTTGTGTAATTCTGCTGACAAACCCTCCAACTAACAAACAAACGGGCACAGGCAAAAAAAGAAATGACCTCTTTGGCAAAAGTAATAAGCAATATACTATGAAATTAATTTTTAAATTGCAAATGAGTTGTGATTGGACACACACAACCCCCTTTTTTTCATGTTGGCACTTTCAGGCTGCTGTGAGTGAAAAGCCTCAGTGCTGAGGGAAACATTGTGAACCCTAATATGATTTTTCTGCGGCGTCCATCTCCAAAAGGTTGAGAACCCAATAACAGAATTAAATATGTATGTGTGTTTTTTTAGTCGTGTCCTGAAAGTCACATCATGTTCAGAAATGCTGCTGCTGCTACATAACAGTTGATAATACACTACTGTGTGAACACACAGTGTATCAAACTATGTGTTAATTCATAACAGGTGCACACTCTCAGGCTTGACAATTTCCAGAACCTCAGTGAATCAAGTTTCCCCACTGGGCTTTTTTTAACCCTCGATGCGATCATGGCACAAAGGAAATTTCCAGTGCCGCATGTCTGCGTGTTGATTGAACGGTGTTGCCGTGTGTGCTGTGTAAACTTGACCTCCATCTGCGGTTCCTAAAGCAGGTAGAGCCCAGATGGCACGATTGCAAATGACCACGCTTTGACCCTAAAGCCTTCCAAACAACAGCATCATGACTAAGAGAAGAAAAAAAAAGTATTTCATTATGCATGAAAGCCACATAAAAGGGAAGAGTTCGACTTGTTTTGAATTGCTTATGTATCATCTTTCATGGCCATCCTGGTGACTGATGAGGCTGGCAGTCTGTTCAGCCTGGGAATCACGAACACTGAACACTTGGACAGGACATCATAATATACACTTTGTGATTCAAGGCCGAATTTCTTACACGATGTCAGCTTGTCTAAAAACATTTTAATGTTAACTTTAGCTGCAGTAAAAGGACCCTCCTTGTCTAAGTGAGCAGAAATAGCAAAACAGCTGTAGTTGTTAGTGTGTGGTCTGAGAACAAGCCTCTCTCTGCCACTCACTGCACTGTGTTTGCCCCCATGTGTCGTCTCCCCCGGGCTTTAGGGAGTGACCTGGGTCTGTGGGATGGTATGCTGCTTCAGTCAGGCGCCGTTTTTAAATCCAGACGCATTACATCAGATGATCAGATTCCTTCAGGCTCGATCAGATAAGCCTGAATCTCACCTTTCGCCTCCTGCCCCACACCTCACATCCACCTGCAGCCTGTTTGTTCTCCAGTTTGAAGGACAGAAGTGAGTGAGCATTAATGAAACTGTGAACTGATCGGACATCATGACATACCACAGTGCTGCGCGCTTATCAGTGCGCGGGTTACACAACTTCAAAAAATATGACGAAACTCCGATGTTTGTGATTAAGACTCTAGCTGCAGTGGAAGGAGCGGCCTCGCCACTTCTGGCACAGATGGATTTCGAGGGGAGCGGATCTGTTTTTAGACTCGTGTAATAAGTTTCACTCCGATAGCGGCTGCAAAGCACTGAGGCTTTTCTGCTGAATTTAGTCCATAATGGCTGAACAAACAGTGTTGCATTTGCACGGCGAGCATTATCAGCAATCCAGGAGATTACATAGGCTGTTTTTACTGGAGGAGACAATGGGAAATGAGGACTTGGGTTGGGGATTGTGGGAGTGAAGGGTGGGGGTACATGAGACCATTGTGAACTTGTAAATGTCTGGGTTTATTTACGCCAGCATGATTAATCTCACACACAGAGAGAGCTGTGGCCTATGGGAGTTTGTGGGAACTTTCCTCAGACCAGTGGGAAGCCTCAGTACAACTGAAATCTTCAAATACTCGTTCCCTTGAGCAACAAGGTATGTGTTCTAAAGAGCAAAACCAGAGATAGTTGCATAAACCTATATGTTTATTAATAGTGCCTCTGGGTTTATTTTACGGACAGCAGTGCCATTTACAGTTGCTTGTAAATTGGTATATTGACATTCCAGTCTTGTTCTCAGGCTCTTACGCTGGACTCCACATGGCCATCCCCTGGGTCAGTCCCTGTGACACTGCAGCCACAGTTGAATTCTGTTCAAGTTTTCTTCCTGAATACAGAAGCGCTGAGGGTTGAGAGACCATTGTGAAATACATGAAGAGGCCGAAGCTTTTCTTGTATTGCTCCCTAAATAAAAAGGGAAGATATGGAACAGGAAATTACTCTACATTAAATTAGATTTTATCAACTTGTTGGGCATCAACTTGCCGCTCAGCAGCGTTCTTGACAAGGCCCATGGCAGTTATTTCAGACTAACGACACCTGGGGCCAAAGGTATAAACCATGCGTACACACGAAAAATGTACTACCAGTTTCCACACAGGAATCAAAATGTATAAAAATCCACAGAGGGAGAGAATGTGCGTACTGGTACACACCTTTAACACCATGCGTACCATGAGTGCAGTCTTTTTACTCTGATTAGTGTGATGTTGTGAGTCGGCAAAAAATGATAAGAAAAGTGTGAATTAGGGTGACATTTTATTTAGAGCTGTTTTTATGTTTGTGCTAAATTGTGTTGGATTACATTTGTCTACAGTATAATTATACAGTGATGCACAACCTTCTGTTAAATATGTTTGTCAGTATGCCTTAATATAATAATAATGACAATGACCTTTATATAAGTGAAGATCATTTTCCTGTATAATTGGGGAGTAAGAATACCTTCAGGCAGGACCTATTATCTTGCCTCATTTTGTTGCTGATGCCAGAACTTAAGCGGCCAAATAATTCTTGTTTTCGTCTGTGATCAAGTTCACAGTCTATAAAAATCACGCTTCTTCTTCTTCTCTGCTTCACTAAATTCTGGCCCTTTATATGCAAACCAGGTAATTGGGGGCGTGTTTAAAGCCATAAATAGTAAATTGTGGGGATGGTCAGGCGGCTCG
Source organism: Pagrus pagrus (assembly GCF_965226575.1). Lineage (NCBI taxonomy): Eukaryota > Metazoa > Chordata > Actinopteri > Spariformes > Sparidae > Pagrus > Pagrus pagrus. The sequence goes on along the minus strand of NC_140192.1, from coordinate 25,054,919 downwards.
TGCCATCAATTTCCGGATGATTGAGATGTATGAGGGTTTTATAAATCTGACGAAAAGACTGCGCATGCATGTTTCCTGTTTTGTGTGTACACAGATTTCTAGTTTTATACATTTGGCCGTTATCTAATAGGAAGGAAGCCATAACTTTGCTTTCAATGGTCATACAGTATCATCAGTCAAATCTGATTAAAAAAATTTAAAAAACACTTAGAAACTGTATGTCTTTGGCCCAAAATAAGTTTTAAAATGCTTTTTTTCCCCCACAGGTGAGCACTTTAACTAGAACAGATGCAACTTGAATGTCTGAATGTTTTAATTTTTGGGAATCCTGTGTATTGGTGTGATATTTCCTCTTCCATCCCATTAAAAAGTTTGTCTGCAGCAACACCGAATCAGTTGAAATTGCCGTGAATTGCAACTGCCGCAAAATTGCAAATGAAATTTGATAATTACATTACAAATTCCAGTAACACTCCATTACTTCAACAATTTGATCGCTAACTTTAGCAACTGATAAGCTGTGTGTGAATCACGCACCTTCATTGTGCCACAGTTCTAGGATCTAGGGGGGAAATTATAACCATGAACTCACACATCAACTTATCCAGCTCTATGATGAGCGAACTCCACCCGCTGATGAAGAACATGTGATACAGTTGAAAGCTCAGGGGAAAAAAGCCTAATGAAAGAGTTCAACCATGAGTGTTTTGTCAAACTTATTTTAAAGGGGCACTATGTAGTTTTGGAGAAGAAATTCAAACTCAGAATTTAAAAATCTACACTATTAATGAGGTAATAATACAAACTCGTAAATATTTATTTTCTCCATAAGTGAATAAACAAGCTGTTCTCAGACGGAAATAAGGTCCCAGAACACTGTTTGAAGCTAGAAAGGTGGCAGGGTCCGCCACATATAAACAAACTAAAACAGAATGGAACTGTGTTGTCCTTTAAGGTCAGTTTGTTTATTCAGTTTTCAGTCATGAAAACAAAGAGAGTTTGTTTATTTGATTTGTCAACGAAGATCTTTCTCTTCTGATTAAAATTTCTTTTCCAAAACTACATAGTGCACCTTTAAGTTAAAACTGGCTTCTTGTTCACTTAATTTTGCAGCAGCACAAAAATGACAACATATTAATATCTAGTAATTGCTGTTACTGATAATACTTTCTTCAAAAATATCTTTGAATCATGAACTAAATAATCAATAATGTTGTTACTTAGACCGCTAGATACCAAAGTAAGACCTAAGGGTGTTGTGATGTACCGATATTGGAGATAATCTGGATATTAAAAAATTAAATGTTGATATTATAATTATAATACACATCTGATAATATTGTGTAAATAATCAGGCGTATCTTAAATAATTTCGATTTCCTTCTGTTGCTTTGTCATAGTAGGTGGCTCTAATGCACCTTAATGCTAGGTGCTACTGTTCTATGCTACTGCCGTAAAACGGAAGAGGAAGACACAGTAATTAACATTATGTTGGAGTAGATGGTGGACGAGAGCGAGACACTCTACGGTAGTGCAAGCAGAAATCACGATACTGTCGTTATCGTGAATTCTTTTGGCCACGACAATCGTGCAGTGAAAATCTGATATTGTGACAGCCCTATAATGTACAATTTTCTCATCCTCATCTCCCATCTGAGAATCTTTGTACTGGCTACTCTCTTAATGTGACCCTCCTGATCTCAGAAACAGGAACTCCTCACTGTGCCATTAATAAGAATCCCTTAGACTTCTTACTAGGAATGCATTACTTCATGATACCAATACCTAAGCTTTCAACCAGTGCCATAATATGACAATAAATGACCTCTGTAGCTGTGCAAGCAGCTGTGCTGTCACAGGATGCCTCTGCTTCATGTTCATAGTAATCTGTTTTGACTATTAAACCATTACAGACTGCTGTGTTTGTGTTTTAGACTCCGGCTGACGCAAACACTTCTCTCATCTATCCATCTATCTGTCAAGTTGCAAATTACAGCAGTCCTCATGACACCATTATCCACATTTTCCTTTCAGTTTAAAAAACAAAAACATTAGAAGGTAGAGTGTGTATTATAGGCTATGTGTTAATGTAATGCATTAGACTTGGTGTGCTGCACCTTTGGACCTGTAATAATAGTTATTCAAGTATGATCAAATCCTTGGAGTGCTGTCTGATAGCTCCTTGGGACTACATCACATTAATGGATGTGAGCTGCTATCTGCAGTGTCATATTGGCACACTGCCACAGTGAGGCTCAGTTCCAGCTCCTCCCTCATGATAATTGTTATGATAACAGGACACATTAGTCAGTCCTGATTTGATTGGGAAATGGCCTTCTACAGACACTCAGTTGCTCTGTTTAGGTGTCAGTGCAGAGCACTTTTGGAAAAAGTAATGCTGACCACTTACTTCATGCTGTCAGCATCTGAAGGCAGCCAATTATCTGTTGGAGCCTTGTAAGCAACAATAATGATGTGGTGATGTGTTGATCCCTCAGGTCAGAGGTCAGCAGATACAGTTGGATGAAATGAGTTATTTTTGAGGTGAAGTGAACTTTCTGGTGCTTTCACTTTTGTGGTAACTCTGCTCAGTCAGGACACGCAGCCCAATCTCATACTTCATTAATCCTTTCCCAGTCTGATGCTGACCTATCAGACAAGAGGTTACTTCAAACTGTCATCTGGTACTGTGATTTATAACCCACCGCAGCCATGGAAAAAACAAAGAAAATTGCTTCTGTATGGTTTAGTTTGATGAAGTCTATTAACTTCTAAAGGAAACGAGCCCCTCCATCAAATAGTAGTTAATAGCAGGAGGCAATGATTAATTGAATTGGGTCAACAGAGACAGAAACAAAATCCCTCCAGTTATTTCCAACTCCCTTTTATAAAAGCCAGTGAGTATTCTTCCATATTTCCTCTGGATCAAGCTTATCAGTCAAGCTGATGAAAATCACTGGCACTGTCAAGCACTGACTTCCAGAGACTCAGGTTCACGCAGCAGAGCCAAGTGTTGAGGTAATTGGTTTCCCACAATAACAAATACCGAGTTATTATTTGAACACAGTCAATTGCTTGTGTTTAGAGCAATGATAAGACCCGATCTCGCTCGAGGTCAGTTTAAAATGACAGCTTTGTAAATGGGCACTTACCATAGTTTGTCTTTCATTGATGGGACTTCAAACAAAGTCTCACCACTCAGCAGCTATCTTGGCAACCCCTCCAGGCATTTACTTCTGGCTAACAAGCCAGACCAGGCCTTTATCTAAATGTACAGGGAGAGAGCCATAACTTCACTTTATATGGTCACCTGGACATAAAATCTGCATGTATATAATCACCAGTCAAATCTGACAACATGGAACAAGGTACAAGGAAATGTGGTCATCATTATACAACACAGGGTTGCATAACAAAATGGAAATTCATAAACTCCTTAATGCTACATAAGTTACAGAACATATATACAGTTATTTATATACATGTACACACAAACACGTAGTGCAGCTTTTCAATTTAAGTCAGGGTGTATGTAAACAGCTGCAATAAGATGGTGATGATAATGTGGTCGGCATCTTCATATCAAAAGTTTGACATCTGGGAAACAATGTCCACCTCTCCTCGTCCCAATGTAGGCCTGCGCTCTGGTGGCCTAGAACTCTGTCCGCCCATTGAGTGCAACAGCATGATCCAGGATGTTGTGGTGGAGACAGATCTCTGTGGTTGTATGGCCAGCCTGAGTCCCATTTTGGTAAATCTATCGGATGTAATTTTCCACTGAGGTTTGGTATAGCTCTCAAAGTTGTTTAAATGCTAATGCACATGTTCTTTGTTGCTTTCTTTTGAGTGTAACATTGTTTAAGTCTGAGTAAAATGAGAAGCAGATTGTAAGTGGGCCGCCACAGTCTTACTTGCTATTATGGACTTTGGTCACAAGGTAGAAGCATTGAGTAATATTATTGGTCCTCGTGCAAACGTGTTTACGTGCAAATAACCTGGAGATTTGTAGCGTGGACGGTGCTGTGACCCCGTCGTGTAAAGTAGTAGACACTAATGGAGTTCCTGTCGTGGAAGTTTGAGCGCCAGCCGTCGACCACTGTGTTCTCAAGTAACAATCAGTGCGTTGAGTTGTGCATTGAGAGTACATTCCCTGGTTATTTATGTGGGTTTATGGTTGTTAAATATGTATTTAACAAGGTTTATTTTGTATTCTGTCAATAGTCATAGCCCACTGTCATATTTTGTGCCCATTGTTGTTTCTTTAAATTATGGTGATGTTTAAAGCTGCTACAAACTGTAAAAGCACGTAAGCTGCTGTTCAGAAGGACAAAATGACAGAAATGACCTGTTGCAAATGAGGTCAACAATAAAACTAAAGCTACGAGAACCCCAGAAGTAATTGTGTCCTGTGTGGCATGTAATTCCACAGGCTACACAATGTTGGTACCAGGAGTGGGGTAGCTTAAGTGTCCTTTTTTAAATTGGCAATCGAGTGGCTTATTTTTATTTTTATTTGAGAAATACGGCAGTGGTGAAGATTGCAGGTGAGGTCTGTTGGTGTTTGAGTCTGAGAGGCCAGCTTACTGTGGAGGTGGTGACCAGCAAGACACAACCTCAGGGGCTCCAAGGGGTGCTGGTGCACGATTCATCTACCTTCCAAGAGAACGCCAGATCCAAGCATTTAGTTGGGAGTGTGGTACAGGTGGGAGTAATTGCTTGTTACTTGCTTGTTACTGATAATAAACTTCAATAAACTCTGTGGAAGAGTTTATTGAAGACACTGAAAGGGCTTTAAGATCCAGAGAGCAGACAAGAGAAGAACGGTGTGACTACATACTATCTCTGTTATGTGGTCCTGCATTAGAACAGGTGAGGCTATGCATGAGGGGTCAGTGAGTGGGGCCTGGTGATTTATACTCTTATCTGAGAAATGCATCTGGGGAAAAACGCAGCACACAGCTTTTGCAGACCTTTTACAACTGTAAAGAAGGTGATGGGGAAGACCTCCGTGACTGTGAGCCCCTGTGGGTGATGGAGGACAGCAGGTCCTAACACCCCAGAGTTATAAAGAGCAACCAAGTTAAGTCAGAGGTTTCAGAAACCCAGTGCTCTGCTCAATGGCCACTCTACTGCATTAGATGATGTTCAAAGAGCAGTAGCACATAACGAAAAACAGCTAGCAGAGTTAGGCAAAACACTCGCTGAGCTAGCTTGTGCGATAAGCAAACTGAGAATGCGCAGCACTCGATAGACATTTCGAGCCCAAGTCCCCAGATGGTCAGCCTATCTGTTTCAAGTGTGGTCACATTGCAAGAAACTGCCCGCAGGCCAAAAGGGGCCAAGATTGTGCAACACCTGGTCCTTCAGTAGTGCAGGAAAACTTACACCCTCTGTTGTCATGAGCCAAACAACTCAAGGGGAAGCAGCTGGCTCACCAGAAGAGACACAAGACAGAAGTTGAATCTTAGAGCGTGCAGTTGGAGAATGCAAGACTGTTGAGGTGAAACTCCAGGGTGTTATAGTATCATGCCTACTTGACACTGGTAGCCAGGTCAGTACAATTTTTGAGAGTTTCTTCAGGGAACACACAAAAGGCGAAGACGATGAAGATATCTGGCCTAGCAAGGACAAGGTTTTGACTCTCGTGGACATTGTGAAAGGCGATGAGCTTTGTGAGGTACAGTTCCAGAGGATCTCAGCAGATACTGAACAAGTGAGTGTCGAAAATGCCCTGGAACGTCTGCAGATGTACAGTCCATCCTGGACAAGCTTGATGTATGTGGTAGCCCAGAACAGCTAACACAGCTGGCTTTGTTGCTGGAGAAGTACTCTTTTGTGTTTGCGACAGAAGATGAAGATCTGGGTTACACTGACAAACTGCAACATGAGATCCATCTCAATGACATACCTGTGACACAGCCATACAGATGAATCCAACCCACACATTACAGTGAAGTCAGGGAACATATTGGCAAGCTGTTGAAAAAAGGAGTCATCAAAGAAAGCTCCAGTGTTTATGCTTCGCCGATAGTGCTGGTGAGAAAGGCAGATGGTAGTCTGAGGCTATGTGTGGATTACCGTAAACTCAACTCAAAGACGAGTCGTGAAGCATTTCCGCTCCCGCCGGTTGATGAGAGTTTTGATGCGTTGAGAGGGAGTTTAGGGGTGACCCCTGGTTCGGATGCACTATGCTGTTCCTGTATTCAACGTCCGGCATGATCTGCTCTGTTAAATTTGACGCGATTGCGACTTATGCAAGTTACTATGAGTGATCAAATTTTTCAGATACTCCTGGTTTAACTGGATGACATCCTGGTTTTTTCGAGACATTGAGGAGCATTTGGAGAGACTCGAGACTGTGCTTAAGAGACTGGCAGAGACAGGCCTCAATGTGAAGCTGCAAAAGTGTGCTTTTCTAAAGCATTAAGTGAAGTTTTTGGGTCATCGGGTGTCAGCAGAAGGTGCAGGGACCACTGTCAAAAAGCTGCAGTCATTCTTGGGTTTCTGCATTTCTACATTAGCATGGCTCTTATTCCGATTCTACCTTCCTGAGGCAGTCCGACTGGTCAGGTTGAATGGTCGAAAGATGCTGTGGATCTTGATAGCCTTACAGTCAGCTGAAAGCTGAAAGCTGAAAAAATAGCAGTTAAAATAACTGAATTGGAGCATTATGTTATATATCAACATATTATATAACTTTTTCCACAGTATTTTCTGGGTCAAAATTTTTCCAAATCAATCTCATATAGTGAATTTCATGTATTCAGCACCAAGTCTGGATTAATACTTTGAAATTGTTAAAGCTAAATCGTGCACATTATTTTCCAACTTAGAAGTATTCTGACATAAAAAATGTTTCTAAAATCCAGCTCTAACGGGAGAAAGCATTATTATCCTCCTACTGCTGCTGAGTTTGTTATTTCAATTGGGAGGACAGTGCCTGCCAGAAACCTGCCAGTTATTTTGGAGACCAGCTATGAGATGTCAGGTGCAGGAAACATTGCTGATGCACATGACAGCCCCCTTTAGTGCCTGCTTCAATTCACACCATCCATCTCATTTTACACTGACTGATCATTTATCTTATGTTTGTCAACCTTTTCCCTCAGCCAAGCATTAAGTGGGCTTTGACTGAGCCTCGTTTTGGGGACACTCAGATCTGCACGCACACAAGAAGGAGTGACGGACTTGCCCCATCTCATGACCTTCGAATGTCTTCGTTCTCTTTATTTTAGACCTGTTCTTAATTCTTACATTGATTCTGGCACTACTACTACATAAGTATAAAGTAGTTATTCCCAGCTGAAAGTCCATGTCACCAGCCACATATTTGCCAGTTCTCTCTCATCTCACAGGACTTTTCATCTCAGAGGGTGAGGGCCAGTGTTCACTCTAATGTTGGATCGGTGAATTTTTATTTCCTTTTATAGCACTCTTGCCTCTCTGTAAATGATTGAAAAGTGTTTCATTGGATTTTCTTTTTGTGAGACGTTTATCATCACTGCTGGTAACTGTCCGATTTGCGTCCCTTACATTACATACAAGCTGTAGTTGCTGCAAGGACAGGGCCGTGACTCAAAAGTTTGTAACTGTCACTTGACTACAGTGGAGTGTGTCTTTTCATGCTGTTTATATACTTTAGTTACTACCACCGGCTGGCTAATCAGTGTGAGACCAATGGTAAAATCCAAAAGGATGCAGTAGACTCATAATCAACAGGGGATGCACCCTATTTTAACTTGAAAAAGCTACAGTGTTGACAACAAATCTGTGTTGACATCGGCAGGAGTAGGGCTAGTTCGCTGTTAGAAGCCGGTGGGGAGCAGCGTGTGTTTGGAGGGCGCTAACAGCTAACACAGCCATTAAAGCTAATGGAGTAAACAGCTAAGGGAGCTAATAGCTTACAGTAAACGGGCTAATAGAGCTGACAGAGCTAACAGCTAACAGAGCTAAACACACAGCAGGACTGAGGGTGTCTGTTCATAGGAACACTGAGCGTTAAAAAAGTTAACTGCAATTTAAAGTGACCTCAAAACAAGTTTACAGTATTTAGGTACTTCAGCTGAGTACACATTAAGGGTAAAAGTACTTTGAATGCCCGTGACCAAAAATAAAACGTGATTTAGGGTTTAATTTATATTGTGCAAGTAAGTTTAAGCTGCTGTAAGCATCATTTTAGCTAACTCCCTGTTGGTTTTGCAGTTAGCATCCCCTCCCTCCTCTCTAGGTCACCACACTTGCACGACTCCTTTCCTTTCATATAAAAGCACTCTGTCAACACAGTATCCAGATATCTTATTGTGATTTACAACCTTTCATTACAGAGAAAGATAACTGTCAAACAGACAGTAAACTTTACAAACCAGCCATGTCACAGATGGAAATAATGAAAGCATCCATGTGTTGTGACCGTGCCATCAGATCTATTTTGCTTTTGTTACTGCTGATCTGTCGCCTCCAGAGAGCTTGAGGTCAGGCCTGATGACTCTGCTGACTACTCATTACTGTGATACTGCAATCCACCAGGGGTTTGTTGTTCGTTTGATGAATGCAGGCAGGCAGTTGTGCCAGGAGGTAGGATAAAAGTGGTAAGAATATCTGGTCCAGTCACTCCAGGGAACACGCTGCTTTATTTTCATCTACAGAAAGTGATGTCTAAATGCAGTTTGAACTTCCACAGAAGAAAAACCACATCTGAGCTTTGATCTTTCCAAGACATCTGTCATAATCAGTACAGCTGACTTCCTTGGATTTTTGTCATCACATAAAAATGATTACAGCATTGGCATCATCTGTAAGAAATCGCTGGAGTTAATCTGAACTGATAGTGTGCCCACACAGCCAGGAAATTCAATCAGGAAAATTAAAAGCAGGGATAAAGGCAACATCAAAGTGCTCATTTTATTCCCTAAACCACGGAGGACATAGCAGGTGCTGAATCATTGAATGTTATATATCACATAGCATTTTCCAACAGCACGCATTTGTTTCAATGACATCTGTTATCAATGTAGTATTAAGCCATTTTCAGCGTGTCTGCTGTAGTGAATTCCTTGTGGATGTAGAGGCTTAAAATATGTGTGTGAAAGCTGTTTGTTATATAGATTGAAATGGCCTGTGCTTTGACAGCTTCCCCACTGGGACAGTGATCTCAGGGTCATCTATTCAAACTCTAACAGAATCTGTTATCACAGAGACGGTCGGCTGTTTCTCACTGTGTTTTGCTGAGTAATCCCCTCTGATCAGACATCCAAAACCAAAACAAACAGACAGTTCAGCATCAGGGAATATACATGATTACATTGTATTTTAAACTTTTCAGTCAGGGATGCACACATCTGTGAATCCGTTTTTCTATTTTACTGCATTTTTTTGATCATATTATGTAGGAAAGCTACAGTTATTTTGCTGTGACCAAGTTGACACAGGGTACCACTAAGTCGATTTTAATTTTATAGCCCCAAATCACAAATTAAATTCTAAAGCTGATATTCATACAGTCTGCTTAAAATGTCACGGTCATTTTTTAAAACATATTTTAGCTCATTTAACAGATCTGCGTATTGTTTCAACCTCTATCATTCTTTTTTTTTTTTTTTTTAAAGAAAAAATAAGACTGATTTGACTTTTTACTAACATTTTTTAATATAGTCTCTGAAACTTTGAATTTGGGTACATGGGGTATAAAGAAAACAAAAACGGGTTTAAAGACTAATGCACACCAATTGCAATAAAATGAATAGTTAAAATAATAAAAGATGAAGAATGAAAGATGAAAACAATCAATAAAAATAAAGATACAGATAAAATAATAAAATATATTGCAGTTGATGAAAAATGATATTGAAATATAATATGATATATTATTATTATTAATAATAATAACATTAATAATAACAATAAAAATAGCAAGATGGTAAAATATAGAATAAAGGGTTATGATAAAAACAAATAAATTTAAATAAGTATAAACATAGAAACCATGGAGTTATATGACACTACATAGTAGCCAGACTGAATAGATTTAGTTTCAGTTAAAAGTGTCAATATTTCCAGCTCCTCTCAGATCCTCCGGCAGGCTCTTCTAAGCGGCTCGGAGCGTAATGGCTGAAAGCAGCATCACCAAATGCTAAAAGAGCAGAGCCGGAGGATCTGAGGGGCCTTCCTGACTTATAAACCAAATGTATCTGTGTGATGTAGTCTGGTGCAAGGCCATATTGTGCCTTATAAACTAACACAAGAATTTTAAAATCAGTACGAAAACTAAAAGGAAACCAATGTAAAGACTTTAAAATAGGTGTAATGTCTGCTGCTCTCCTCTGGTCTTAGCAGAATGCCAGCTTGCTAACCCTGTGACCTCAAAAATAGGGAGGATTTTGAAACCAAAGTGGGGACTTTGTTTTGTGCAGTCTGACTTTTAAAGAATGGAATAACAATAAGTACAGTACAACAGAATTTTTATGTTAAATACTCTTGATTTTACTTTTAATTCTCAGGGAAGAATGCAGAATAATCCGCCCCCCTGGTGTGAACTTGCGTGAATCTTACAGTCATTCATTCATTTTTTCCCTCTGCCCCTTATAGAATTTGTGCATGCCACCGCCCCACGTTTGTCAGCCTCTCGTGCAGGCTTACATCTGTGCAACCCCCGTGGTCAATAGCAAAATCGACACAACAGATTTGACAAAATGGCCCCTTCATTTTAAACTTTCTGTACAAAACAGGAGTTCTGTCGCCCAGGATGTCTGAGGAGAATGAGGCGCACCAGTCCAGTAGACTGCACATTGTACAGTGCCAGAAACAGGTTGCCAAAACGTAAAGGGTAAAAAGATGTGAACATTTTGTAAATCGGAAGTAATAAAGGAGAATTGTTGCCACGGGAGAAAACCTGGAGAGGGCAATGGAAATCGGGAGGACTGGCAAGTATGCATACCAGTTACTTCATACTCATGATTTACAAATAGAGCTCTTGAATATAAATCTGTTGCTCCTCTTAGGGGCCAAATAACATTTCAAAATATGTGATGAAATACACATTTTAAAATAAAATGAGTCATATAACATGGCAGCCAACTGGTGAGTCTTTCTCAGCCAAATGTGTTCCACTCAAGATATCACAAGGTAATTTCCTCGTTCCTGGAAAAAAAAAAAAAAAAGTATTATCTTCTGTAATGACCATCTCTGTTTACAAACACAGGGAAGTATTTTTTCATTGTGAACTGTGACCACAAATCTTTTTTTTTGTTTTTTTGTTGAAGAAATAGAGTAAAATGCTCCCCTCTTCTGTCTGTAAGAAGCACTCCACCCTTTGCTGGAGAAAAAAGGAACATTCCTCAGGAAGTTTACCCACCGCCTCTTCCCTTCATCCCTCACTCTTCCTGCCTCCGCTGATCTTCACTGATTACTGTTGGCTGGGTGGGCTGATAAGAGATGCTAATGAGGAGAGGAGACCCTGAAACATTTAGTGGTGTGAAACTTTGTCACACACAGATAAGTCACGAGAGAGTTGCTAAAATACACTATATATTATTAAAATTAAAGATTACAAATGTATGGGATTTGAAAAGTGAGTGTACACAGCATACATTGGTTTGAAAGCACAGATGGGTCATCAGTCCATGTCAAGGCTATCACACACACTGCACATAAATACTCCATCCAAGGATCACAGATTTGATTTCATTTTTCCCCACAAAATATACTGCTGCAGCAGCTGCCAAAAGTTCCATCAGATAGCGTGATTGTTCCGGCCGGGTCGGCAGTTTGTCATCACCGCCATCAACACCATCCACTCCCAGTCAGCACACCTGCTGCCACTGCAATCACAGGACTAACCCACAAGCTGCTGCTGCATTGTCTGTGGCTGACAGAATAGCTGCCTGTCACCACCGACCTGTCAAAAGCAGCACGTCTCAGTGCCGCAAACGCTATTTGCGCATTCAGTACTTTTCTGTAGGGCAGGTGAATGTGTCTTTTATACAGCCGATGACATACACGCTGTGTTGAAGTCGGGAGAGTGCAGCCATCATCACACTACACTACTCTGACCTTAAATGATCCCCTCATTTGCATAAAAACGTGCCTTAAATCACACATGTTGAAGATCATTTAAAACTGTTATATATTTAAAGGTGCATTGTGTAAAAAATTTAGTTGGAAACATTCAAAAATTGACTGAAATTATCAACAGAATGTGAAGTATCATGTTGAAGAGGTATCTACTGACGTTAGCATGCTAACCAGCTAGCCCTGGCCTGCCCTGGGCCAAAGCTGCCGTGCTAGTGGTGTAAGCGCCAACACTTTCCTGGTGCTCCGAGCTCAAAGTCAGCTAATAGTGGGCACTGCTGGCAGCATTTAGCTCTAACTCTAGTGACAAGCTGCCCCCTATTTGTTCTAATTATGAATATGACAGAGGGTTAAGTCTTACATATTGCACTTTTAAATAATTAGAATATAAATCTCTGTTTATGCTGTTTTTATTTTTGCAAGAAAAAAATGCTCTTTAAATATTCATTTTCACAATCCGAGAACGGCAGGCGGAGTGACACTTTGCAGTCAGTTAGGATCCTAGTGCCATTTTACATCTTAGGAATGTTTTACATATATACACATATAAGCTTAGTTTCAGTTTTGGCCCTGAAAAAGGAGAAAGTTTGCTGTGCCGCAGGGATGGCGGATTTTTGTATGCCGACCTGGATGTTAGCAACGCCATCATGGTGTGGTGGATGAATACACGGTGAATACGTGGAAGAACATTTGACAAAAACATTGTTGAGGACATGAAACCCTTTGAAGGGTCCCCTTAATATGTCATATAAACAGGATATTGAGGCCGAGGAAAACATAGATATTCTTCTGCCGGAATGCATATGGAAATGGATCCAGCCATGCTGTGTCTTTACACTACCAACCAGGTTTCGGTCGTGTAAAGGCCGAAGGTGAAGGCTGAAGCAGAAAAGACAGGGACAGATGGTGCCCAGGTTAAAAAACAATATTGTATGATGTGGCCCCTGACATGCACCAGGCTACGGTACAAAAGAGGTGATGATCTTTTTCCTCTAAAACTTTCCGTTTGATTCTCAGGATACAATTCACTGCACAGCGTCAGTATTCTTTGGGAAGCCAAATTTCTTTCAAAGTGTGCCCGCACTGCTTCCAGAATCTCTATAATGTCAGAGTTTGGACCATACCTATGAAAATCATAACTTGGACCTCTCCAATGCTGAATCCCGAAAAAGTCAAGAGTGTTTGCTCAGGTATGTGATGATTGGCTTCCTCTTGCAAGGGGGATGAGATCCAGATGTGTGGTGTGTGTCTGTTGCTGGACTGGAAGAGGGCACGTGGGCATATTAATGCCTCACACACTCCAACAGTCTAATAATCAGCTACTCTAAAATAGTAGTGAATGCCAAAACAAGCCAGCCGATAGGAAAGAATCTGACAGTCCCTCATCTGACAATCGTGTGGGATCTGTTTTTCAAAAATAAACTATCATCTATCAGGAAGTTGGATCCGGCTGCTCTAATTGAGATTTAATATACAGTACATGACTTCTCTGTTATATCTAATCATAATCTGGATGCTGGCTGGAGTGTCCTATACCTGCAGTAAGTATGGAGAGGCCATATTTGTCAGCAAAAACAACATTAAAAAATAAATGACCATAGAGGTAGAGTTATGACTGAAGTCACCATCACAGAGCTAGTACAAGAGTTGGTTGCGACACCCAGTTGTGACAGTTAGACAGTGGACAGCGTAGTGTCTGACTTTACCCATTAGGGACACTGGAAAGATAATGAAAGGTCATTTAAGGTCGAGAAAGGCCATCGTGATGAGATTAGCTAACTGGAATTGAGGAAAGATAAATGTCAGGCCGTGTCATCAACGGTGAGTGGTTTCATTTTCTTTAGTGTGCTCAAGAGCACAAGTAATTTCAACCAAAGCTCGCAACACTGGGGACCAGCAGATCAATCTTTCCATTTATTTCAGCAGGCGTTAAGGTGAAGTTGAGGAAAATGCGTTAAATTAATCCGTCTTTTCTTTCTTGCAGTTAGAAAGGGAGGCGAAGAAGTGAAATATTGAAGCCACTTTCATTTCCCTTTGATCCAAAGTAATTATAACAAAATGCTGTTGAATCATTCAAAGGGTGATTTCAAGCATGAAGAAGAAAAATCTGCAGTTGGGAGGTTTCTAACCTTTCATTAGAGGGATATAAAATCTTGTGATTCTGATGGAAGCAGTGTAATAAGTCATATTTTTATGCCTCTGCGCTGGTGATAGCTGTGGCTGTAGGCATTATGTTTTCAGGTAGTCCGTCTGTTCATCAATCCGTCTCAAGGCTCATTAATGCTCTTTATGTATAACATTATGTGTATGTAACTTCTACTCAAAAGGATCCAGCATTAAAGCATTACATGAGCACAAATGTGCACTTCAATAATGAAGTGATTAGGATTTGTTGGTCAAAGGTCACTGTGACCTCACAAAACACATTTTCGGCCATTACTCAACATTTCATTCGATAATAATGACAAAATTGTACACAAATGTCAAATTGGATAAAAGTTATGACATTTTATGTCTCAAAAGTCAAAGGTCAATGTCATCCTATTCTACAAAACATGGTCTGGTCATTATTCAATTCCACAGCAACTTGACTGGTGCGTGGAGGCAAACAACCATGAGGTGGTAACTCCATTTATTTTTTTCTTTCTCAAAACTACGACAGTTTGAGACACATTGAGGATACAAATAGACCAAAGGTCAGTTATGACACAATAGTGGTTTTAGAAGTTCCTGCTGGCATTTTGGACAAAATAGAAAAGAAAAATCTTCCACTAGCTTTTTCCTGAGAGTGCACTTAAAAATCTTGAATACGTCAGGAGTCAGAGGTTTAGTATGTGACCACAAATTAGTCTGTGAGACCTTTTTCAAAGTGACAGATCCACCTCTCTAATGATGTAACTGTAGCGCTGCTCAGCTCATAGACTCATTTCTTATACTTGCTGGTGTGCATATGTAAAGCTTGCTTATTTGACCCTGCCGTTTCACATTATCATATCTAAATCCAGACACCAAATTGCAAAGATGTTTGGGTTCTCAGGGGACCACACAAACTGAGAACAAAGTATGTTTACCTTCAGCCTGTGGGTCAGCAGAGATCTAGCATATTGTAGATGAACACCGGGGAAAAGAATGCATGAAAGCTTTGTCATTTATCACCAGAGCACTAACAACTCTGCAGCTCAAATAACTTAATGGCTCAATTATTTCAGCAAAATGGTCACCACATGTTTAAAGGCATTAGCAGTGCCAGAACGAATGTCATGTACTCTGTAAACAAATAATCATGTGTAGACACATTGCCAAAGAGAGATATAAGAGCATAATATGAATCAACACCCATGTTTCTTTAACAGTGCCATTACACGTTAAGTATGTAAACCACTTCCAATAGAAACGTCAACCACATTTACTGGGAGCTTGATTTATCAGTGCTGCAAACACTGTAGGTGACACTGGTGGTCAGGAATTTAGGAATGACTAAGGGACGTGGTTTATGTGGAATTTAACCGGTGGAGATCCATAGACGTCTTTTGTCAAACTTGGTCCAAAGCCTAATATGGTTAAAACACACGGAGATACAAATACTCTCCCACTGAGATGAGGAATAAATATCGGTCGTATTATCCTCGAAACAAGCTGAAAGTGTAAGTGAAAAAAAAAACAGGGTCTGCACATTTATTTAGTGATGAAACAGTGACCCCTGCTGGAGGACTTTTCACACTGCTATAAAGATGCAGCCTTAAAACAATTTCAAACATATTCAGGAAGTTTGTGTAAAGCGTCATTTGATAAAGGAAATCAATCTTTGCAAGAACAAATTCAAGAGAGAAGTTGACCTTAGTTTATTTTAACACAAAGTTTCTCAACTCTGGGGTTGGAACCTCATGTTGGCTCACAACACATCCACATGGGCTATCTGCAGATCTGTTAAAGTGATATCCTGATTTTGTTCGCTACATTCTTATTAAACAAATAACACACAAGGAAGCCAACAGAGTCTGTGTTGGAAAATGTCTGCTTAAGACTGGAGGAACTTAGATATAGTATGAGGAAAAGTGTATGCATCCCTGAAAAGGTAAATGTGTGGGCAGATTTTCATCGTGGAAACTCGAAGGTCGAGTTTGTTGGACTATTTTTGATTTGCATCTTTTTACATGAATTATTGTAAATATTCAACGGAGGTCCTTGAGGTTTACATGGCCTGTGCTGAGTTCCTGTGCCATGTGTCAGAGTATTTTTCATCGAGATACTCTGTGTTTATTTTGTAAGAACAAAAGTTGAATCCAAGAGGGATTCTTCTGACTACAAGCTGCTGTGGGAAATTCAGGTGGAGTTGCACAGAAGGTTTAACGTTCCTATCAGAATGACTCTGCTGCAAGATTGCAAAAAAGCCTAATGATATCAGTAGGCAGTTACTGAATGTCACTCAGTACATTTACTCAAGTACTGTACTTAAGTAGGACTTTGATGTTCTTGTACTTTAATTATTATTTACTTTATTTTTCAACACATTTATTTTATCAGCAGTTGGATAAAAGAAACACTCATTTCTATTATTGGAAAAATACTGAAGATCAGATCTAATAGTTGGACAGGCAGGTAATCGGTCGATCCATAGTACATAGTATACAATTGTATATGGATAATTTACTTCTACTTGCACTTTTGATACTTAAGTACAATAATTGCCAGAAAATTACCTTTGATGCTTAAGAAGATTTAATATCAGATACTTCTATTTGTGTAGGTGACTTTCAATTTTACCAGTTATATTCTAATGATTAATTAACAAAATCTTTACTTTTACTTATGTATGACTTTTGGGTACTTTTGACAACACTGTCAGTAGGTTTGACTTGATATCTGCAAGAAAGAGAGGAATTTCTTTAACCATTTAGTACCCTTATCAGCGGAAGGGAACAGACAAAATGAAAGGTTTTAAAACAGAAAGAGACAGTAATAAAAGTAACATAGAAGAACATAAGGAACCTTCCAATACAGTATACCTTTAAATACTGTACATCTTGGTACAGATCAGATGGCAGCAACTAATATTGTTGACACATCTTAGCACAGACAACAGGTAAGCAGCAGGAAAAAAGAAAGACAACAACAGACAGTGTGTGCACTGTTTATATAACTTCACAGACTTGATCTCAAGTCATATTTGACTCTTATGTGATGCTATAAAACCATCTGCTGTTAAACATGATTGTTAGCCTCTACTCACTGCAATCATCACTTCCCACCACAGACAGTGGGGATCACAAGGATTTCCATCACAGATTTTCATGAATGCAATTCCTGATACATGTAGCTGCACAACATACTTTTATTTTTCATTACTTGTTGTCACAATTAGTTAATGTTGTTTGGTTTAATCTCTTTCTTCACAATTTGTATACATCTGCCTTATTATTTGATTTTTCTGTTCGATTTTTATAAACTTATTTATCATTTTGGAGTTTTTTTTATTGTGTTTTGTTTTTAGCACCGTACTGTAAAGCACTTTTATGTATGAAAGGTGCTACATCAATAAAGTTATATTTTATATTATGAAGTATACAGAACTAAATCTAATCCCTCATGTCATTTGAAATGGTAAAAACACCAAATTGCACCTGACTATCACCTGACTCACACAATGCATAAACCTGCACAGTCAGGCACTGAGCTGACCAGGTTGTTACTCTTGAAGAGTTGGGGGCCCGTTTGTTTTTGGGACCGGGCAGCCTGGGCTGACAGGAAGTGGTTGTTCATCATTTGACCAATCACAACAAGAGCAGTCGGGGATGACGAAGTCCGCAGAGAGGAGCTGGAGAGCACTCTCCCCCACTAGCATCGACTCTGTTTGTAGCGACGTTAGCTCTGTCATTAAGTTAGTTGTCCAGCCTTCTTACAGCCTGCTGGACGCACAAAAGCAGCCAAGGTCTGTCATTCTTTTCTACGATACAGAGCAGTAGAGCAGCAGGTAAACCACGTAACATTTTGGCTGGGAGATATCGGTGGAGATGTGTAATAAGCTGCATTGGACACTAAGGACTTACCTGGCTGCCAGTCTATCAACTGACAGCTGTCACCGCACCTAGCTGCTTAAGCTAGCTGGCTAGGTGAGATAACGGCTAACAAGTGTTTTTTCGGGCTCGTAGCCTGGCTAAATTAGCCAGCCAGTGCTGCTCTCGGTTCAGAGTGGAAAGCGGCGACTTCCGCATGAACGTTATATCTTATTATTTTCTCAACAATATTTGACTCCGCCTGCTGTTCAAACTATGAGTTAGCCGAAGAGCGTTGGACAGCGGTGTTGGAATATTTTGAGGTCCAGCTAGTTAGCTAGCATTTAGCTTGAAGCTAGCTGGCTGCATTCATTCAATTTTTGAAAAAAACTGCTAACGCGTTATCGCAAGCACCGCGGCGAACAGGGACTGGTCATATCCGATCATAATTGTTGCCACCTTACTAACACATTTTGGACTTGAACGTGTTGTGGATACCTCGGGGGAGAAATGAAGAAATTTTTTGATTCTCGTCGGGAGTTGGTGAGCTCCGGGCCTGGCTCCGGAGTCGGTGGAGGAGGCGCTGGTTCCGGCGGCGGTGGCAGCTTCATCGGACGGGTCTTTACCATTGGACGGTATCAAGTGACCGTCGAGGAAATTGTCGCAGAAGGTGAATTATGTGGCTTTTCTGTAGTGTGGGTTACACACATGTCACACAAACACGTTTAACTAGATCCACAATCTCAACTGAACCACATCGTGGTGAGGATGAACAGACAGGTAACATAAGTTAGATAAATGAGTGGGCCTGTTGTTTTTGTTTGGCTGTGGCCCAGTTAAAGCACCAACGTCATGATACACCATCTTTAGGATACGTTGTATGGTGGTCGTGCTTATTGGCACAATGCTATCACAGTTTCAGCATGAGTTGTGATCACCCCCTGCTGCTCTTTTGATGATCACTTACTTGCCAGATGGCCTTGTTCCAATCAGACTTTTCCTCTGTGGCCTGAGCTCTCTTATATCTGTGTAATGATCACAAACG
This sequence comes from Pagrus pagrus, assembly GCF_965226575.1. NCBI lineage: Eukaryota > Metazoa > Chordata > Actinopteri > Spariformes > Sparidae > Pagrus > Pagrus pagrus. The sequence goes on along the minus strand of NC_140192.1, from coordinate 25,035,815 downwards.
TGGGGAAAGAGATTATTTTAAGGCTGAAAATTCAAATATGGAAGAGGATGTGTTTTATAGCTGACAGCTGTTCAGACTCACTTCACTTGGCATAATTGCACTCTTTACCTCGAGGCTGGGTGTAACACTGAGTAACTGCCTCTTCTACTATGTTAAAAAGGACCAATGCCATGCTGAGTCATCTGTCTTGATATTTACAGAGGGAGTGACACATCACAACTGGAGATTTAAGAAGTCTGGAAAACAATGTCTTGTTGGTTAGAAGGAGAGTAAAGGTTATTAGGTTGTGCAGCATCATAAAACATGACCTCTTGACAAGGTGGGCCAACTACACACAGGTGACAGGCACTTTTCTATGTTAAAAACAAACTTCCATGTCAATTAGCAGGAGTTGAATCCAAGTCATTACGGTCAGGAGTGAGAAATGTTTTTTTGAAAACAAGTCTTAACTTTTTAAGATAGGTTTTTACCAGATCATGGTTAAACAGGCTTTGCTATCCAGGTTTACAGGTTTCCCGTGGTCATTTGTTTTTCCAATGAGAGTCTGCCATGCTCTGTTAGCTAAGAGCGCCTGTTACTACATAATAGATGAAAGAAGACTGATTAATTCATCAGTGCCATAGATGGGCCCCATCTGTTTGGCCACACCGCAGCTTTATGAATGGTTTTAGACATCTAACCTCAGTCCTTCCCTGCACTGAGATGTCAGTGAAATTTTGGTGTTATTTGTTCTGTTCATGATAAAATATTTTAGGTTTCTTCAGGGATCCCGTTCTTTTCAGGGCCGATACCAGTTCAAAGCCAAACTACTGCATTTTTAAAATAATTTATTTTATCAGTAATCAGACACAAAAAACAAAGATACTGTAAAACAGAAAAGTGCTGAATATCAGCCTTGTTTACCCCAAGTTTTCTTTTCTGTTCTGGAAATACTCTGGACTTGATGCAGACTTTCACCTGAAAGAGGCCACCTTGAGGTTGGTAATTGTTAGGCCTCATAAACAGGACTGTGCATGGAAGATGAACGTCAAGAATTTTTTCCAATATTATTCACCTTTCACAAAATGCTAGTTGGAATGTTTTCCTGCATATCATATTTTTTCTTGCTCTGGCAGTGGACCAACTACTTGCAATGTGACTCCCCCCAGTGTCACTAGACCTATTTATTCAGATGGTTTTGGTTGGATTCTGGGATATTACTTTCTGCTAGCTGTTAGCTGGCTGCTCTATTTGGAAATGTTACTTTATATTCCTCTTTCTGCTCCCTTTGTTGTCAATGTTGAACTACGTTGCCTTGAGCTGAAATAAACAAACTTTTCACAATACACAGACAAAGCAGTCAGAGGAGAGGGACATGCTGGTTTTTGTAGTTTTAGGTCTAAAGATGCATGCTTGAAATCATGTCATTATTCTAGTTTTTAGTTTAGACATTTTGGCTTCAGGTGGTGTCTGTGATTTGTTCTCAGCTTGTTTGTCTAAGGATTTTCCAAGACACGGCTTTTCTTTTCTGATGTGTTTTTATGTGTCTATATAGAGCTACTGCTGCTAATATTAGACCTGTTCTTGAGATGTATGTAACATGATTTATTCAGTTTTATATGCATCAGCTTTCTTTGGTCCATGGTAATATTGTCTCCAATAGGTGAGACTGCTGCTGCTAGTATTTCTTGCTGTCATTGTGGTGTCGTGTAATTGTGCAGCATTGTAAACAGCATTGTAGTCATGAGGACATGTGTAGTAGTCCTCAGCCTTGATGTTAGTTATGTAAGTTCCATTACACTAATGACAAAATGTGACTGAACACCATTCACTATGCTTTTCATGGTAATGCCCAAAGGTGTATTTTTGTGTGCATTTGCTTGAGCGTGTATGCATAAGCTAGAGGGGTATAATCCTGATGGTCAGGACAATCGGTTACGTCAAGAGGCAGTGGCTATTTGTAGGTGTACTTACAATTATTTGCTCACACTGTCTACTGAGATTGTAGACCACTGCTAAATGTTGCTTAAGAAGGCTGCTAATCCCTCTCATTTCTTAAAGGCATCTCAGATTAGACTGTGCGAGACAGCGGGGGGTCGACTGTCTGAACTCTGACATACCATACACACAAACACACTTAAGGCTGTTTTTTTATGTGCTCCTGAAGTGTGCTTCCCTTTCAGTATTCTGATTCAGGATAGTCTCAGTATTAGCAGTTGTTTTCATTGAAACCCACTTTGCAAGCACTGCTCTGCTCTGTATTACTTACACTAATTAATCAGCCAAGTGCTCTGCCAGTGCCATGTCTCTACCGTGGTGCAGATTTTAGCACTTCATTGTGAAATTTCCAGTATTGAATTATAGCTGATGATGTCAGAAAAATGTGATGCGTTATCATCCATGGTGACCAAGCTTTTCCCCGTTGCATACAGGACAGAGCACTGAAACACACATGATTTCATAGGTGAGGGTTACGGTCTTTATTGGGCCATTTAGGCACCCTTTTGAAAAATAATTCAATTTTTTGGAGTCTCGTCACCTTTTGTACTTCTTAAATACTATCACTCATAGTGATGTTGCCCAAGGCTAAATGACACCCAGACCAGTCACGTGGAGCTGTCCTTGGCTTAGTGATGCCAGCTGGATGAGTCAGCCCAGTGCATGGCATTAACACAAGCTGTGAGAGAGAAAAAAAACTGTGAACAGAGGAGCTGCAATAACAACAAAATTCAGACCTTTACAGTCAAAGCTGCTACATGCTGTCAACACAAAATCGAGAGAGAACCAAATGCGAGCTGTGCCCAGTTTATATCTAGCAGTCAGTGAAGACAATAGACTATCCCACAGTCCACCGTTCAGTGCAGTACACCCACAGCTTTTGATTGAATTTTTATGGCACAATTTACAGAAATGGGAAAAGCTTGCAATGTGAGCTTCATGTATAAATGATATCTCACTATGTCTTCAGTCTTCAGACATATAAATTCATATCTAATGACAGAAAGATGTGTTTTATTCATCTGTGCGGTTGTTGGTGGTTTGAGTTGCTATGGATGGACACAGCCATCTTGTGGTTTTCCTCATATGTCAGCATCACTGCGACTGAAGGTGGTGTGATTAATTCTCTCACTTCCTGTATCCTGTGACAGTGTTCTCTACTTCTTGCATCCTTCCCCTCGGCACAACTGCTGACTCACACAGTGGTGTTTCAGTCAGCCAGCCGTGCACTCATCATATTCAGTAATCCCTTTAAGCTGTCCTTTTCTTACCTCATTACTAAGATATCATGAAATACATACTGAGTTTTAGCAGGGGCCACTTCCATTATTTCATCTGTCTCATTAGCTGCCAGGATTAAGAGATGTCTGTCAGGGTCAGAGCAAAGCTAATGGATGTTTGACTTGAGGAGACTCTCAGAAAAGACAAATTGTGGTATCTCATATTGCTGTCACGAGCACTTCATTTGACATACTTGCAGTGTTTAATCCAGGTCTGTGGAAGACTCAGGTATGTATTGCCAGATTTGGGGGTCTTTATTCGTAATTAACCAATGATCGATTGTTAAGACTATCAATTGAAGAAATTGCTTAAAGTTTGCATCCCTGCTTACATTGGAAGAACAACCCTGTACTGTACAGGAATCATTCTTGGTTACACTGGTAGAGAACTACAGAATATCAGCACCTCACAGTGATTGTTATGAAAAAGTGAAATTAACCTAGTTTAAATATCATAACACAACTTATGTTGCACAAAATAACATGTCACAATGTATGGTGTTGCCCTTGCTATAGTGAAATGTCCAAAATTGAAGTTGAGCATGATATTTTGAGATAGTAATACTGTTGAAAATTGTATGTGCTCATCTATTTTTCTCCCTCTCTCATTTACAGGAGGTTTTGCCATAGTTTTTTTGGTGCGGACTCATCAAGGAGTGCGTTGTGCACTTAAAAGAATGTATGTCAACAACGAGCATGACCTTCAAATCTGCAAACTTGAGATACAGATAATGGTGAGTAAGACTGGCCAGTCACTGACTGCTGAGTGCAGCAAATAACAGTTTCGTTGTGACACTACTAGGAGATGGTCTTGTAAGAGCGGGTTGGGTTATTGTGCTTTATTGTTAACCTGCGTGTATTCTGAGACAGGTGGTATTAATGGCATTAATCTTATGTAACATAACACAAACAGAATTGATGGATAAATACTTGCCTTTTTTATTTTCTGAGCTTCGTGGTCTGACAGTGACTAACCACTGAATGTTTGAAATCCTGTGTACTTCAGCACAAACACTGAAAAATATGTGAAGAAATATCTTTGACCCAGAAATGGTGATGATAACAGAGGGGAGTTCAAAGTGTGAACTGTAATTGTAAGTCATGGAATTCTTCTGAAAATGTTGAATTACCATCTCTCATCCATTTCCTAACTAGAGTCATTACTGTAAGTGAAACTAAGCAGTTCCTGTGGCCACACCCTGGTTGGCATGATTGTTGCTGGATGGTTATCGTTGTTATTCTAGACTTTTGGTAGAGAATCAGAATCTCTCATCAGATAAAAATAGACTGAATAGTTACAAACATTAATGTATGTTGTAATTTACCAAGCCAAATGTTTCGTACCGTAAAAGCTATGACAATTGTGTCTGTTGTTCTTCATTGTTGCTCTCTCTGTGTTTGTTTACACAGAGGGACCTAGTTGGCAACAAAAACATAGTTGGTTTCCTGGACTCCAGCATAACAGCAGTTGGAGCTGGCGATGTGTGGGAAGTCCTAATCTTAATGGACTTCTGTCGAGGTAAATCAGCCCACCCCCATCCCATTCTGTCTCTGTCAAATTCAAAGCTCCATTACCCGCGGCTCCTCACAGCATCCTGTTCTGTTCGAAGGCAAATGTTCGACTGATAGCTGTCGTGGTCAATAAAACTTCTGTTTCAGTCGATGCATCACTGAGTGGTGTTATTTATAGAAAGTTAACATTTTTACACTACTGTGTAGCTGTTAAAGCCTCTGTAGACTCGAATTAGCAGAATACAAGTATTCTTTTTTTAAAATGCCACTTTAAAGAGAAAGAAAGACAATGTAATGTATTAAAAACATACAGCATTGCAAATGCAGCTTAAAGTAATCAATTACAGTAACAAACAAATTCATTCTTTCATTTTCTTTCTTTCTTTTTTTACATTTTTAATAAGTCAAGTTTGTTGCTCTGTAGAAAGCAAATCTGATGCTGCTGGGAGTGGGTTATAATTTTGTCCAGCAGTTACATTTGTAAAATGAAGCACATTTACATATTCATATATTCTGTGATTTTTAATGAGAGACGAGGAATAGGTGCCATTTTTAAGATTTGAATGTGGTATGTGGTATATTATCCTTTTTTTCGTGCAAAATCCATGTCAGACAAAGTTTTTGTGTTGTCCTGCTGACAAACCAACCAACTTACAAACAAACAAAGAAATGGAAATGGGTCAGTACATAACCTCCTTGGCAGAGGTAAAGATGTTTGCCGATGGGCATAGTTGAGGACAGCGTTAACTTGTCATCAGCTGACTCTTTGTTGACTTGTTTGTGTTATGCAGGTGGGCAGGTGGTTAACCTAATGAACCAGCGATTACAGACAGGCTTCACTGAAGCGGAGGTCTTACAGATCTTTTGTGATACGTGCGAGGCGGTCGCTCGTCTCCACCAGTGCAAGACTCCAATCATTCATCGAGATCTCAAGGCAAGTCTAATTTATTTACCAATACTCACATACTAACTCACTGCATACCCCTTGCTAATTAATGGCCACAGTAATTATTTGGCAGTCATTTATTGTGACATTGTTGTTTACCTTGTGTACTATCAGCTCTGACAGGTCTAATCTTGTCTTCCTCACGTAGGTGGAAAATATTCTTCTGCACGACCGGGGACACTACGTGCTCTGTGATTTTGGAAGTGCCACTAACCACTTCCAAAACCCTCAGACAGAGGGGGTGCCAGTGGTGGAGGAAGAAATCAAAAAGTGAGTGTTTCTGGGCTCCGTATACCTGTATACCTCTGTGTACTGATTATAAGGCATATCGTCATGTGAAAATCACCCTACTGTGTAGATTTGTTTGTCTAAGGTATTGAATTCTGAAATATTAGTGTAATAATTTATTTATTTATTTTATTTTAAATAAAAGTTAATCAGGAAGTCATATTTTGTGAAACCATGATATTTTCTGAGATGGTTATTGTACTGTTATTGTATCATAACGTAGCAACCGTAACTATGTTCTTACTATTAACCCTCAAAACCCTAAACAGCCACCGCCAGCTAAAAATCACTATTGTTATATAATGTTTAATGACTTTATAACTGCTTATTTTATCTATATGCTTTAACAACTCATGCAAAGTGAAGTGCGCAGTGGTTGTCGCCAAGCTACTTTTGTTGTTCATGTTCACTGGATGATATATTGTTCTGAAAAAAGTCACTATTGCTTTAATGTGCTCTTTTATGATTTAATAACCTTTTTATCTACTCTCTGAACTTTGTTGGGCACTTCTAGATGGTCAGTAAATGAAATATAGGATTACATCTGCTTTTCACTGAAAAACATGTCAGATAATATGATAATGATTGACTATAACCTGCTTAAGAAAGGTCAGATGGAGACAAATTTGGATGGAAGTCTAAAACATCAGTGTACATCTATTTATATATTTATTTTATATATTTATTTTTCCTGAGGTGCAGTCTGAATTCAAAGTATCAAAAAAACACAACAAAACAAAATAAATACAGGAGGTTAGAAACCCTAAAAATTGTTCTAGGTCTGTGAGGGTTAAAATTCAGTAGCTCATTGCTCTGCTCTTGAAACCAGGTACACTACTCTGTCATACCGGGCACCAGAGATGGTCAACCTCTATGGTGGAAAGATCATCACAACAAAGGCAGACATTTGGGTAAGGACTGTGTTCATTACTACTATGCTACATTACCTTGCCTGTATGATCACATTAATTCACTATGATAATGTACTAAGTACTGACATAGTCTGAGTATGTTTCTTCTCTTGTCTGTGCAGGCTATGGGTTGTCTGCTCTATAAGCTGTGCTACTTCACACTCCCTTTTGGGGAGAGTCAAGTGGCGATCTGTGACGGAAGTTTCACCATCCCAGACAACTCCCGCTACTCCCAGGACATGCACTGTCTAATCAGTGAGTAACCCTGTTCCTCAGAATATACACACTGCCCTACATACATCATGTGCAACCCTGATTCCAAAAAAGTTGCCTTGCTGTGTAAAAAGTCAATAAGAACAGAATGCATTGATTTGCAAATCCTCTCTGACCTAATGTTCAACCGAATAGACTATAATGGCAGGATATGTAATGTTAAAACTGAGAAACATGATTTTTTAAATAGATATACACTCATTCTGACTTTAAATCCTGCAACATGCAAAGTGAGAAGCACCACAGTATCCCAACTGTTTTGGAATCAAGGTTGTCCATCTGGAAATATACATTTTCATGTATCTGACTCACACTAAACATCCTTTGTTCATTGATTTCTCAGGATACATGCTGGAGCCTGAACCAGATAAGAGACCAGACATCTACCAAATATCCTACTTTGCCTTTAAACTGGCTCGACGGGAGTGTCCAGTCCCAAATGTACATGTAAGTTGCCATGACAAGATGAATGGCAGGGATTTGAGATGGAAATGTGCTGTATGGTTGGTGTTGAATATTAGCAGCTGGGTCAACTCTTTTTAAAGCCTTTTATGCATCTCACGGACAGTGGTTTTAGTTGTCTTGTTGCTTTCTAAGGAAATTAATGACATAATGATGTTGGAGAGAAGCTATGCCTTTTAGCTTTTGCCAGGTAACTGCCCTCCATCCATCATGCCCTTTTCTAATGCATTTACAAAGTAGTTCAGCACTTGGTCCCCTGATTCAACCAGAGGTCTACCCCCCTCACCCCTTAAGTGTTATTAAATTAGGCAATAATGCACAATCATAGAAACTGCAAATCAGTTCTGGAGTGTAGCTGTGACACTCAATGTTTTCTTAACACCTCACTGATTAAGACATACTAAGGTAACTCTTTGGTTTGATTGTCAAATAAAACTTGTAAATCTGCTTACTGTTGTAGAATTCACCTATTCCTGCAAAACTTCCTGAGCCTATCAGAGCCAGTGAAGCAGTGGCCAAAAAGAGTCAAACCAAAGCCAGGTGAGTGAAAAGCAAAGCAATTTGAGTGTTGTAATCATTGTAAGAAACTTCGATCTACTCCCCAGTTTTCTCTTTTCTTCCATCAGGCTCACAGACCCCATTCCTACCATGGAAACCTCAATTGCACCTCGGCAACGGCCCAAGGCTGGCCAGGCTCAGCAGATATCAGGCATTCTTCCCATCCAGCCAGCTCTCACTCCACGCAAGAGACCCAATGTGGCTGCTGGAGCACCCCAGGCCATAGGTATAAGTAGCTCTGTGATACATCTGTGTGTCAGGGTTAAGACTATTCTTACTATATAACATGGTGATGTGTTTATTTACACTATATTCACAATATACTATATTCTTGTATTGATTTTGGTGTAGTGAATTGCTCAAGAGGCTGTCAAAGACTTGTATTCCCAGTAGTTCAATTAGCACATCCTTAAAAGGCTTTTAATTGTCTTTTTATGAGCCCTTTGACATCAACACGTGACAAGGCAATCCATCCGTCGCCCACTTGGAAAGACTAGACAAGAATAGATGGTGGCATGATGTCATATTAATTACAGCAGCCGACTCTCCAATTTTTAATGTGCAGTTCTAATGCACTCATTTGCTGGGTCTCCAAATAAGTCATGCTTGTGATTTAAAATGTTTAATGTGTTAATTAAAGGGAAAAACACTATAGAGAAAGGGTCAGACTTATTCAACTATATTAAATGCATTATGCTAAATAAATGCAGATAAAAGTGAAGATTAGGCCTAAATATTGTTACTGAAATTGTCCTTTTGACATTCAAGGAGGCCTACAATTCTTTTTAAGATAATTTTGATGTGGTCCATGTTTTTCTTATTCTTCTCATGTTCTCCCTTCCAGGTGTTGGTATCAATGTCCCACCTCCAGCTGCAGCTGCTGTCCAACCTGCTCAACAGGCTCCAGCTGCACAGGCTGCACCACAGCCAGCTCACACCGCCAACATGCAGCCACAGGCTACACCACAGCATCAGCAGCTCCTCATGAAGCAGCAGCAAGTCGCAGCCTTCTTAAGCCCACAGAGTAACCAGCAGGTAGGCATCCTCGCAGAACATGAATGGAAATACTTTTTGGTCACATTGAGTAAATCTCACTCAGGGACTTGGAAAGATAATGTGTGACGATGCTGAGGACACGTGGTGACACACTTTCAAACCAAAAATCTGAGCTTATTCAGCAAAAGTTTCAGGAAAAATGTTTGGAACTAACTTGAGGAATAAGTCTTCCTTTATTCACAGAATATTCCTACTTTCTTTAGCATAACCATGTTTAATTTTCCACCAAATTACCCCAATAACTTATTAAAAAACAAAGGTTAGTTTGAGATATAATCTTTGCAGGTAGCATACGTGAGTCCTTCCTGTTCCTAGAAAGTCTCTGTGGTTGAAAAGCCCTGTTTATTGACTTCCGTAATAGACCATTTGCAAAACAGGTGTTGCCAATGTATTTATTTTGATTAGCTGTCATCGACCACAATACAGTCACAGCTTGTATTATCAGTTTGTTCTGCTTCTCATGCTTCAATTCACAGCATAATTATCCATGTAATAACACACACAATACAATGCCCCACACAGAAGACTGTACGGAGCTGGTAATTAATAATACAAGCACATGCTGTAGGCCTGCTGACCTTTGTCTGTTGTAAAAATAATGGTAATCTTCAGACTCTAATAATCCCTCTGTTAGTGTTTTTTCGCCTCAGCTGTCCTGTTGTCATTGTCAATTCAGTGTAAACTAATTTGTTCATACAATGCTGTTTATAACTGGTGTATTCTGAAGATAGAATATGTGCTTTTAGGGACAAAAGACTTTATTATAACTTTTAAAATGTTGTGACTAATTCCCCCTCTAATTGTCTCTGTGTCTGCCTCCCTCCATTGTGTGCTTTCAGAAAGGTAGAAAATAAACCCTGAAAAGTATGCTATAAAAGGCTATTGCACCTGTCAAAGAGCTATAAATCATGACAAACTGGGCCTTCCTCATGCTTGGCTGTGTGGTATTTTTTTATATAGCATCAACTGGTACAGAGCCTCCACCAGCAGCAACAACAGCAAACAGCATCTCAGGCGTTTTCCCTGCTGCAGTCCAAAGCTATGCCTGTTCCTCCAGTTATTACCCTGCAACCGCAACACCTGCAGCAGCAGCAGCATGTAGCTCATGTCCATGAAACAGCAGCTTATCATCTGATCCCCATCCCTGAGTCTGCGGTTGTTGATCCTGTAGATGACCCAGAGATTGTGGTAACATCCTACTCCTGCTGTCGTCTGCTGCTCTTTTGTGCCAGGGAGTTGATTACCAGCTTTTTGCGAACCAATCACATTTGATTACTTTTCTTCTTTGTCGAGGGAAAAAGGGTGGCAGGAATGCTCTCTCCTCTGTGAATGGGACAATGTGATTTCCATGTAGCTAGAAGTGGACACTGCAGTAAATGACTGTAAAAATCCTGTTTAACCAAATCAAATGTCAAAATTCTTTGTTTCAGACTTTGTTGACCTCACTCCATTTTCCTGGGAAAACTCTCTTCCCTTTCCGTAACAGTTTTTCTTTCACCACTTTGTTGTGGTTATCAGGGAATTTATAATCCGTCGTCTCTAGCAGATTCTCTTTTCCAATTGATCTTTCTTGCTTCGTTTTTGTATGTTTGGGCGTCATTTTTCTCTATGCGCAAAACTAAAATTCTCTTCTTTTTCCCCATATCTCCCTCTGTTCCCTTATCTTAAAGACTGCTGGCAGAGCGATTCACAAAGTCGGCTCATTGACGCCCCCCTCGTCGCCAAAGATGGCCCCAAAGAGTGGCCACAGACGCATCCTGAGCGATGTTACTCACAGTGCTGTGTTTGGGGTCCCGGTCAGCAAATCCACCCAGCTACTCCAGGCAGCCGCAGCTGAGGCCAGCCTCAACAAGTCCAAGTGAGCAGAATTAACTCCCTTCAGTGATATGGGGATGAACTGTCCTTTCATGGCACTGAGTGAGCCGAGAGAGGCATGAGACAGTCCATTCATATGACAGAACCCCGAAGGAGGATAAACAACCCTTTTACATAGCAGAGAATCCCTCCATTCAGTCTTTAAATAACTCTGTTCGCTCATTCTTATTTGCATACATCAGTAAGCCAGTGTCCACAGACTAAACACCCATGATCAGATTTCACTGTGCACTGTCACTCTTCCTTATGTTTACACTTGCAGATCAGCCAGCACTACTCCTTCTGGCTCCCCCTGCTCGTCCCAGCAGAGTGTGTATCATCCAGGTGACGGTGATGCCCAAACAGCCTTTACTGCACCTACCGCTCAGCCCAGCTGGAACCCCTTTGGGGATGATAACTTCTCCAAGCTAACAGCAGAGGAGCTGCTTAACAAAGACTTTGCAAAGCTAGCTGAGAGTAAGTTGTTAATTACATACTCATATGTGCAGCTTTGGTAAAATGTTGTGTGTGAAAGAATGTTTTGCTACTTTCTTATGCACAGCTGCTGCACCAGGAGAGATGGTCACGGGATCCAGTGAAAATCTCATTCCAGGGCTCAATGCTTTTCCAGGTAAGGTTAATTCTTCTCAGCATGCAATCTCGTGGCCTTCTCCTTGAGTGATACATCAGTCATCAAGTGGACATTTCTCTCTCATCTATTTGCCCTATTGAGAGAAGTCGAATTCAACCATTTTGTGCTGCTCTACTGATGTCCTACCCGTTCTTTTCTTCTGTTGGTCATCCCCTCACCTCCCTTCATTACTTCTCTTCCGTCTTCATTCACTGTGCAATGTTAAGCTGAAAGATCTGCGGGCATCATGAGTGCAACTTCAGCGTTGTTGATTGTCCCGGAGCCTTTTAATAGCCTCTCTGACACCCCAGGTAATTTTCTTGTCACAACATGACGCAAAATGAGCCTCTAGACTCTTGAACAAATAAATTCTTAAAGCTTATGAGTCACTCTTTTTATTTATTGAAGAGGTTCCCTGGATATCACGCTTCACAGAGGATAGTTTATGAGAGCTAGTTTTGTGGTTTTGGTTTGTACACGGTCCTATCTTGTTGACATAGCAAGCCTCACAGTGGCTCCTTGTCAGCTTCCATGAATAGAGGCCGTAGCTACTGCTAGAGCGCTTCTCATTTGCAGATCTGTGCTTTTGCCGTTGCCTGGCAACGCGAAGGACAAATTCTCCTTTGTTAATTGGATTGCCTTACTGCTGGAGGAGCCTGCTTGCCAGTTACCCTAAGAGCAAGAGAAAGTTAAGCGTGCTGCTGCCTCATTAAAAATGATGACCAAGCCTTTTATGTTCTCCTCAGTTTAGCCTTTTGGCCTTTTGGAGGGGCCTGCTTCTAAGCTGTGTCGCCTCCTTTGTGTAGTTGCTGTTTAAAGCTTGAACTGACTGGATAAAAAAATGTTGAGGCTATTACACAATCAGGATGTGGTTAATCTTCTCCACCCAGCCTAAGCCGTCTCTCTGACACGATGTCGCTCACTCGGAGAGGATGCACACAAGCAAACAGTCTTTTGCTGGTGGAGCAGAGAGCGCCACCTAAGCAGCATTTGGATAAGGGCAGCCTCGTTGAAATTAAGAAATAAATCTAGCATACTCTCTGTTGACTCTAGTAGAAGAATAAGCTTTGTGACATTTAGGATTTGTAAAGAGCGTTTCATCAGTGTTGGCCTCTTTCCTATAGTGAAGGGGGCAAAAGGTGACATCTGCTGTGCCATTTTCTGACATTCCTTGTCTAAGACCTCACCTACCACATTTTGCCCCATAACAGTTTCCTGTAAGTATGAGCTGCATTGAATAGGAATTTGGCGTTTCATGCATGGACTGGATTTCAGCTTAACCAAATTTATATTTTTTATGATAACAGAGTTGCATAATAATGAGAAAAAAATAATTAATTTTTTCTGTCATTTGTGTGCACTGCAGTGGTTTTAAAGATTAATAGAAAGGGTTCACATGTGGAGGGTCAACCCTCATTGGGGCAATCTATGGTCGCTGTAAAGGAACTCACTGGTTGTTGTGGCTTATTTTGTACAGTTAAATGTTTGATGTTGAAGTTTGTACTTTAAGAACATGAAAAATTCGGAAAGGATTTCGTAGAGTTTTTGTCCTTGCATGAGATTCACTACGTTAACTGGACCTGAGTGTGTGGCTGTGGTGGGCAGAGCTGGATAAACTAATAAACAAATCGTACAATAATTTTGTTGTTGCGTTATGGTTTCATTAATGTTGTAAGCAACCACATGTTGAGCCTTGTGAATGTAAAATGACCATGAAATATTGACATGATGTGGGCCTTTTCCACTAACACTTTTGGCCATGGCAAGTCAAACCGAGCCGCGCCGATATCATCCTTTCATCCTTTTATTTTTCATTTTCTTTCTCTCTTACATCACATTTGTTGCCTATATGCTACTACATTAGAAATGTTACTAAACTGTAATATTTGTAAATATTAGATATTTTCCCACATTTCTAGAATTTTATCTCTCTTTAGTTTTTCTGCTTCTTTTTTCTTTGTATACAAACTCCTCCCTCATCGCCTTCTTCTCTGCCATCTGTTGCCGCCAACCTCTCTCCATCTTCTCTCTCTGGCTCACTCGCAGAGAAGCTGATTGAGGGACTGAAGTCCCCTGAAACTTCTCTGCTGCACCCTGACCTTTTAACCCTGGCTGACCCCTTCAATAGTTCTGCAGAGAGCTCCACCAATGGTACTAGCTCTGTTTTTGTCCCGTGCCTTTCCCTATTTCCTAAATTCCCCATCTGCTCTGCATATGTCTTCTTTGCCTTTCTTCTCCTCTTTCACTCGCATGGTCACAAAGTCAGAAAAAGACCCACAGGGGGAAGGAGTAAAGAAGATCTTCATCAATTGTATCCCTATTAAGGCAATCTATTTCCTTTTTAAATTACTACTAATGTCTCTTTTCCACTTGCTGTCCTCTTGTAGTGAAGGCAGAGGTGTGTGTGGATTCCCTGATTCCTGGTCTGGAAGCCCCCCAGGCCCAGCGACATTCAGGCCAGCCAGAGCTCATCCCTGTCAGCATGCCAGGTTAGCATCCTGGCCCACAGAATAGGAAATTTCAGATAATTCTTTGCAGCATTTTCATCAGGGAGAAATTGTTTCCAGTTGTAGTCATGATCCCCTTGTCACTTGTTCAAATCATCATGACCGGAGGTTTTTATTGGGGTATTTTTACAACTGCAGGCACTGTCTGGGCAAAAACAATTAATCATTTTGTCCTGTCGCTCTCTCAAAATGGCAGTGACTAGAACAGTTGCTTTTGTGTAGCACAGTGAGAACGTTTAACAGATTTTGTATAATCAATGTTGATCTTCCAAACAAATCTACATTCTTCTGTTATGATCAATAATAGCTAGCATTCTTGTTTTCATAGCTACTGCTGAGTGTTAAACTGTAGCTCCTGCCCCTGATTTTGCAGCATATTTTCTATGGGATTTCCACTAAGTGTTCTCTTTGATGCTGATGATTATATGCTTTCAAAGATAAAACTGTCTTTACTAACAAAAATGCATTTTCCTCTGCTCTGTAAGCTAACAATCTTATTTGTCCTGTGACCCGTTGTCTCTCTGGCTTTGCTTCATCCTGACTCAGACTCTCTCACTGGGGAGGACTCTCTGCTGGGCTGTGATCTGTTATCTCATACTGCACCTCATGGAAACCAGTCTGTTTCTGCTCTCCCTTCCTCCTCCTGCTCCTCTGCTCCTCCTGGCTCCGGCTCGGGATCCTGTCCAGAGGAGCTGCCGCCTGGTCAGACAGCTTCTGGTAAGACCCCCCCCCACCTGCTGGGTGTTTCGGCCCATGAAGCCATCACAGGAGGGCCTGTTCAAACAGCAAAAACAAAATGTTAATAAAACACATTCAGTGTCAGCTTCACAGACCCTTGACTCATTTGTAGAAGAGCCAAAAGCCACCTAAAATGCATGGCTTGTAAATACTGCCCTGGCTCCATCTATTTTTAATCTACGTGCATCCTTCTTTCTTTTTTGGCTCTTTTCTTTGGCTGAGTTAACTTCTTTGCCCCCTCCATCATTCCTTCACTTCCTCTTCCTTCACCGCAGACTCTGCTTTCCTCATG
Source organism: Pagrus pagrus (assembly GCF_965226575.1). Lineage (NCBI taxonomy): Eukaryota > Metazoa > Chordata > Actinopteri > Spariformes > Sparidae > Pagrus > Pagrus pagrus. The sequence goes on along the minus strand of NC_140192.1, from coordinate 25,020,530 downwards.
TCGTGTGGGGAGAAGGGCAATGACGACGAGTTTGACCCTATTCCTGTGCTCATCTCCAAAAACTCTAATCAAGGTAAGGTTAACAGAATCCCGAGATGAGCACTCACACCTGCTGAAGCCCAGAACATGAGCCACAAAGATGATTGACTTAGCGCCCAAATTCAGTTAGACTCTGACTGCTGATGTGAAAAGGCTTGTATGGGTGTGCTCTTCACATTAAGGCTTGTTTTTTTTATCCCATCAAGCTCTCACATTAGTCATCTTTCTCTCTTTTGTTATTATTGTTACACTGCCAGTGGTTCTCCGTCTTGCAGGTGTTTGGCTCTGTAGTTTATCTTAAAAGTCCCCTCATGTTAGAAAGGCATTCCCCTACTCTCCCCCCTGTAATGATGCAGCTGTATAAAGATGATCCCAGCTCACTCTCTGCCTGTTTCTCTTTCTCTTTCTGCCCCCATTCATGCATCTCTCTGCTCTCCCATCATTTTCCCCTCATCTCCATCAACTCCTCGCTCCTAATTTTTCCATACAATCTCTGTTAATATTACTTATTCTTTTGCCTGTTTTTCACTATCTCCCTCGGCTCTTCCATGTCCATCTCTGTCTCTCTCTCTCTCTCTTTCTTTCTGGCACGTTTCAGGTGGTCACTCGCGCAGCAACAGTGGCAGTTCAGAGTCCAGCATCCCCAACTTGGCCCGCTCCCTTCTGCTGGTGGATCAGCTCATCGACCTCTAGAGGGGGTGGGAGAGGTCGAAGGGGCAGTGTGCAATCCTAACAAAGGGAGGGAGGGTGGGGATAGAGATGGAGAAGCCGAGGCACTTAATGTAGCACCTTTATAAAGTGAAACAGAGGAGCCAGCACAGATCGGTTCAGTGGAACCTTTCTTTTCATGTGCCTCCTTGGCCTCAGCTCCATCTCTAGTTGCCTGATATGCTGGTTTCATATATCTCTGCTGGCTGTTGACATTCCCACGCTGGAAAAAATCTTCTCATTAATGCCTGAGCATATCGTCTGCTTCTGTCCCGGCTACACCAGTCCTCCTCATGCTTTCCTCATACTTGCATTAATATCCCTCATTGAGTGCACTGCCACGGTGATCGAATGTCATCACCTGCACTTGTTAAAACGCTTGATCACAGCTGCATTGTGTTTTCACTTTGTGTACTCGTTCAGGGTTGAAGCTTTATTTAAACAAGCCACATACAAGCATGCTCATTTGTATCGGGTCTGACTAAAGAGCGAGGAGTCAGGATGCTGTAAAGACCTCCAGGATAATGATGCACTTTCCTGTGAAAGCTTTGAACTGTGAACTATTGATCGAACAAAGACGCACCCTGAGGGAACCACTGAGCTGTTTACACTGATTGAACCAGTCTGTAAAGAAAAAATGCTAGATCTGTGCTGTATTTACAGATTTCTCTAACTGTTGTGGTTTGCTATTGTGCAAAGAGAATTAGGAGAATTAGGCCTCATTCAGACCAAATCAGATGTTGCAGCAAAGAAGTGCCAGTCCTCCCATTCATTTTGGGTGTTGGCAGTGCATTTAGGCTGCAGTGGTGTGGACTGCAGGGGTTGCTGTCCTGCAGCAGCAAAGTAGAAACGGAATCGACTTTTGGAGAAAAAAGCAATGTCATGCTTCAATGGCAAATCACACACGCAGGTGATCAGACCAGCTGGTCAATAGTATTGTTGTTTAAGATGTTTACACTGAATTTGTAAAATTAAACTATAAATAATGCCTAGTATAGTGTTGACAGAGATATCGAAATATCGATACTGAATATTTGAAACTGTTTCACTACTCATTTTCCACAGTATCAATACTGTAATGAATATCAATATTATTCAAGGTGTTGTATCAAAGTTAGAAAATTCCATTATCGTGACAGTAGCCTAGTACTATAATACTTACAATTGAAGTTTTGATATTTTCTGGTTGTTGCTTGTTGACATGACACGTGTCGAGGTTAAACAGATACTTACAGATAGGCTAAAAAAGACACATGAACAAACATTGAAAGGTCCTCCAGATACTCTGATTTTCTATGAAAGCTAACTGCACAGTGCACACTACAGGACTTTAGCCCTGATCTTCCACTCACTGGCTTTTTTTTTAGATTGCTTGCAAAAAGCCCAGATCAGAGGCACATCAGTGAACAACAAATGGCATGTGTGACGCATCTTTTGAACAGTTCACCGATCCCTGATGGATATCGAGCAGGTTAAATATCTGGTTGAGTCGCTGGCGGGCCAGGCAGCCAGGAACGAGCTACAGGCAATGAGACATGAACCCAGTCTTATCATGCATCTGTGCATATGGAGCGGGCTCAATAATAGCTTATAGTTTCTGTGTGTTTCAGTATTTGTAACGGTATCGTCCTTGCTGAACCACAATACGAGATGGCAGTCATACTTTTTCAGTGCAAGAATAATCATTGCTGCCCGCACCTCTCAGTCCATCCTCTCACCCATCTTCTTTTCCTTTACTTCCTGTTGTTTCGCTGCAAATCGGTGCCAAAACACCCTAGACCGCCCATGTTTCGTCTCGCATGTATGATAATGTGTCACCTCTGTTGCTGATCGTTCATGCAGTGTGTAAACCATCGACAGCTAGACTCCTGATTACAAGATAGAAAGTTGTGTATCGTGAACAGCACTGACCTTGACAGTCATTCAGTGTGGCCGAGGCATAAGTTGCTTGTTGCCTCAGACAACATCCTGCTCTGCAAACAAATGATGATACTCCTTTGTCCTCTCACATTTCCACACAAATCTGCACTAATCACTGCAACGCCTGATTTGGTCTGAATAAAACCTTAGGCTGTGTTTTGCTAACATTTTGCACCATCTAAGGAAGTCAGATTTGGTCAATTCTGTGCTACTATTTCCACAGACAGTATCCATGTTTTAAACAGTCGATTATCTAAGCTAACAGTAAATGAGAGCTGCAGCTTCAGCTTAATTGTACATAGGTCTTTCTGGATGTTAAGAAGGGTATTATTTCTCCTAAAACTCATCAGTCGTGGTGATGTCTTCAAATCCTGAAACTGGTGAAGTCAGTGTTAACACGGCTGATTCATTCGGCTCCATTGCCACAGCAGGATGCTTTCACTGTCAGCAGTATCTCCCACAGTTTGTAAGACCATTAATGGTATGAACTCATGAGCTCACTGTCATATCTTTGACCCATTGTCAAGATAAGCACTGCAGAAACAAAAGGGAATACAATTATTAGATGTTTAGCCATGCCAAAGCTAAAAGAAAGTTGTTATTGTTATGGTATGTTTGCCATGTGTCAGCCTGCTCTCAGGGTGAGGTGAAGATGAGCAGATTTTATAGCAGCTGTAACAGAGAGGTGTAGATTTCAATGTAGATAATGCGCTAAAAAATAAGCTTTACATGAAAATCTCCTTTTTCCCCGTTGTCATCCCCTTTGTGTAATCTATCCAGTCTATTCCTCTCACATGTGTTGAGGTCACATTAATCTCAGCCAGAGGAGAAATTCAGAAAAACGTCTTTATTTGTACATAAAATCACTATTATTTTGTTTTTATTTCTGCTCTTGTCAGCACCGTTAAATGTAGATTTGTTTTTCTAGTGTGTAATATTTAAAAGCATTTCATCTATCATGGTATGAATAAATGTGACTATTACTGTATGGATAGTGCTTTAGAATGAATGTATGAAAATGTAAAAATTTACAAGGATATATAGTTAAAAAAAAATATTTGTGTATGAAGCTGTATTTAAGAGTGCAAAGATGTCGACCCAAGTCCCTCTGTCTTTTCTCTCCATTCATTGTCAGTCATTCAGCTAGTACTTCTCATCATCGATTCATGAAACAAAGTGCTTATGACTTACCTGACTGGGTAGTGATTTTATCTCTCCACGGCAGTTCTTTACATAATTCTGATACTTGTACGTGTCTGTATATATTACTGAGATAGATTTAATCCAACTGGCAGCAAAACGGAGCTAATGACGGAAGTTATTTCCTGATATCTCTAGCACCTTTCACCTCTGACACCTGTTCACTTTCACTGATCATGAGGCTTGTATGACTTGAAACAACTGCATAAGTTGTGTATGACTGCATTAAATCTATACTGTCAAAAATCCCACCACCTTTCATTCTGGCTCTCTCTAGCCAACAAAGACATAAATCCCTTTTAAGGATCAATATCACCTCAGATATTAGACAGCACATTTTAAAGTTGGAACATAAATAGGTTTCTCCTCCTTCCAGTGTGACATATTGTAAAAGTTAGTCATAGACATCGACATTCTGTAAGAACTGGCATGGGTAAATAAAACTATGCTTTATTTCTTTCCATCTGATGTTGTTCAGTTAAGTCATTTGCATTTTTGTGGCTAATCTATGCAATCCTACAGTAACGCTTCATGTTCTTATCAGACACTACAGTGCTGTAGAGTTCTCGCCTTGGCCGTAGAGTTTGACTTGTGTTTGCCGTGTGAAACCGATGTACTTGTTGTGCTGGTTGGGTTGATGTGGTGGCAGGTGTAAAAAATGACTTTGATTATATCAAAATGTTTGACATGATTTGTCAGAGCAGGACCATTATGGATTGTGTACTTCTATTTTTATGAATTGAGGTTCAAAAAAGAGAGACACAGAATAAAACTCATCAATGTGAATGTAAATTAAGTCTGCGGGGTCACTTTATTTGATTTGTGCTCGGGAGAACAGAGCCGGCTGGCTTTATTGACAGTCTGAAGATTTATTCTTCCATTTTCATTGTTTTAATTAGCAGATGGATCATTTTTCCTTCTGGGAACCAAATTAGATTGCGGATACTCTAATCTAACTTGGTTTCCACTGAGGCCTTCTCTGCTCAGATTTCAGTGTTGAACCATGATTTAGTGTGTGTTTTGCACTGTGGGGATATTTTTGCACCGCTTAGTACAAGCATCATTAGAAACTTGTCCGACAACTAGCACTGTTGTACTTTGAGCTGTAGAGGAGAAATTCACCCAAGAATGAATATTCATACATTATCTTCTCACCCCCATTGCAATTGAAAGTCATAGTTCACAAAACATTTGTGGAGCTTCAGAGCAAAACAGTGTTGCAGCAGTCACCTTAACAACTTAAGTAGATGGGGACTTGTTTTAAAACGTAAAAAATACAAGCAAAAAAAACACTTACATTTCCTCCATACAGCTCATCCAACTTAATCCCAGTCTCTGGAAGCCCTGAGATCCTAAATTGATTTGAAAAGACGATTTTTACACCCTCGACACGCAGTCCAGCTTTTGGACCTGCTCCAGACGGGGTGCACGCTAACGCTTTTAGCTTAGAAGCTACAGTTAAGACTTTGACTTAAAAAGGGCGTAAATAACGTCCGTTCAAATCAATTTGGGATGTCGGGGCTTCTGAAGAGTTGGAAGACGCTGGTTGAGCTGTATGGAGTTTGTTTGTTTTTCACTCTATGTACTCTTTAAAACGAGTTCCCGTCTACTTGAGCTGTTCAGGAGAATGCTACAACACTGTTTTGCTGTGAAGCTCCGGGAAATAGTTCTGTGGACTATTATGAAAGTTCACCTGACTTTCCATCGGCATGAGGATGTAGTAGATAGTGACGGAATATTCATTTTTGGGTGAGCTTGTCCTTTTAAAGAACCATTCTGGTGTTTTCTAGGTTTTCTTTCCTACTTCTTTCTTTCCCGAGCCTTCATATCTCAGTTGTTCTTGGTAGTGTTGTATTTTAAATCACATTGCAGTTCTTTGGTAAAGGACATTGAGTCTCTGCATAGTGTTCCTGTTTGTTAGATTGTACCATAGATAGACTGTAAGAGCCTGTGAGCTGTATTATGAAGAACTGATGGCTGTTGTTACACATAATTACACCAGCAGTCTCACAGTTTGTTGTTGTTCTGGTCGTGACATGATTCATAGCTCATTGTTTAGTTTAATTAACTCCGGCTTGAAATCATGTAGAAATGTGTGTACTGTGTGAAATGGGCAGAAAACAAAACAAAACCCGGCGTTCCCCTTTAATGGCTGCAACTAACATCTTCCCAAGAGCTGCCAGTTAACAGCTGCTGCCGACGCTGCTGAGGTAAGACTGATCTGTCTCTGCTCCTCTGTGCAAACCTGTCTGTCCCTAACTGCCTCTCCTTTTGCTGTGAAGGCTCTCTGTCCTTGTTTCCACAGACCTTCTGACTCCCTCTGAGCTCCTTCTTCCTCAAAATAATCGACTCTAAATGAACGTAACACTGATGAGAGGCACTGTTTTTGGAGGTTGAGGACGCTGCTGCCGCTGTGGAAATGATTTGTGGAATAATTTGTGGAAACAAGGTTTACTTGATGTTGTAATGGTAGAGCCGGCTAGTCTTGTCTGTCTTACGTGACTTGTTCAGAGTAGAGTGTGTCTGTATTGTTGTAGTCCTGTGCTGGTTTTTTCACTGTTGGGTCGTTGTCATTGATTCTTCAGTGGTTACAGATGTTACAGGTGATCCATCGGTCACATAGTGTATGTGTGACTGAGGTTTGATGGTCTAGTAGATGAATAGGCAGCTGGACCTCAGATGGTAAAGTTTCTTGTTAAATTAATACTGACTAATGTTTTTGGTCACCTCCTGATATGTTCTTTTCTTTCTGCTCTCTGATACAGATGTGCAAGGGGAGGCTAACGGCTACTCTGTGCTTGGTGAGGAACAAGAGACTGAAGCTCCAGAAGAAGAATCTCAAACAGCCCAGGGATGTGTGCACTCCAGTGATGAAGACGATGACGAGAAAGAAGCTCATAAGGAAGAGCAGCAGGATGAAGAAGCCGCCGAGAGTCACGCAGCAGCTCATGACTGCAGCGGCTCCAGACCTCTGCTGATGGACTCTGAGGATGAAGAAGAAGCTCAGTTGACCACACAACCACCGACTACCTTCCATCAACCTACTCCAAACACCTTTGCTCAGAATCATTCCCAGCATGCACACGAGCCGGCACAGGGGGCAGAAGTCTCTGCAGATGTTTTCTCAAAAGCTCCCTTTCGGGTCGGGCAAGAAGAGTCAAGCGACGTGTTCGCAAACGCTCCATTCCCACGCACCCTGCTTTCGGCTCAGCAGCAGCTCGACGTGTTCTCTCAGGCTCCCTTCGGAAAAAGAAAGGAGGCTACAGGAGCTAACACCTCACATCCTCAAGCAGCTGTAACCCCCGATCAAGGTGTGTTGGGACAAGTCGCCCAACAACCGTTCCGCCCGCAAGCTCTGGCCAAATATTCCCGACACTTTGAGGGACCCGTGCCCCAGCAGCCAGTAGCAGCTCACAGGGTTGTGTCTAACGTGAGCAGGCAAGCCGCTGTGGCATCCGTCCCCGTTGGACCTCTTCACTCATGGACCTCAGAAGTGAGCGCTGTGGACCCTTTCGTCTCTGCACCCTTTCACCTCAAGGCCCCGCAAGAAAAGCCCTGAACGCACACTCAGAGGTCAGGGCAGCGGGTCTATCAGCGCCACTGAATTATGCAAACTATACCAGGTGTTCTGCATGCTGTCACCAGCGCTGCAGCTGGACTGCAGGCCTGCATGGATCTCATTCTGGCTCTGGCTCCAATTAGTTCTGATAGTGCAAGGTCGTCTTTACACTTGAATGCTCCATTAGAGTAAGAAAAACTGACATCATTCCCAGACTCCATGTCGTTTTTTTATTTCTCCTGTCTCATCCTTTTACCCTTTTGAATTTCCTTTTTGGTACGTACATCTACACAAAGACAAATGTGGTGGTCAAGCATTTGATTGTTTTCTTGCCTACCTCAGTTACTTTTTGTGTCAGCACTAAAATACAACACCGGGAGGGAGTTGATCGATTGTAGCTTTGGCAGTTTAATTTCCTGTACGTTTGAGCTTTACTTTGAAGCTGTGATCTGATCACGCCTCACTCCTCCAGTATATTAGTCCACAGACGGGACCGATTTAGCTCAAATCACAAGATCATAACTTCACAGAAACTTGGAAGAGGAAAAGACACTGTTTCGCACTGTGTGAGTGCCGTCTCTCAACACTATTATGAGATTTTTGTGACTAGAGGTTTCAGAGGAATTTAACTGTAATTACATCAAGCAAAACATTTTTGAAAGGCCTTATTATTCCCCTCAAAGTCAGTGGTTTGGGGCCTTTGATGCTGGATAATGATGCGTAGACATTTCAAGGATAACATTTGTTGATATGTTTGCATTATTGTAACGTGTTTTATGTTTGTGGTCACTGTCCTGTCTGATGAAAATGGAATATCAGTGTTTGTTCCAGATAACGTACGAACCGTATATAAATGTTAGGCCTAGAAAATACATTATAATAGTTCCTTTGTTATGTAAATGTACCATTCACTTTCCTTTGTCTCTTCTTACTTTACAAGATGATTTCTCTGAAGCCTTACACTCTTACAGTACTTCCCTCCGACCACATGAGACAGCACAAATCACTTTTGCCTTTTGTGCCCTCCTTAGAAAAACTGCTGCATTTACATCATTTTATTGCACTTGCATTCACCACCAAATAAATACTGGTGTGCTATCATATACAACTTCCGTTTGCTGTCTGCCGTATACTAAAGCTCCAAGATGTTCATTCAACTCTTTAATGCATCTCTATGGTAGTCGGCTCCAAATGTGTACTAACTGTGACTCACACTTAAGAACAACTGAAGTGAAAACTTAAACTGCAACTTTAAACAAACGCTTTCACACACAAATATCTATAGCACTTATGCTTCGCAGTTCCAGTCAGGGATTGTAACAGTCTTGTAAGTGAGATCTTGAATGGTGACTGATTGATGACATTCCTCTTTGAATTTATTTCCATCGCCATTTTGGGTAATATTTTATTGTCTTTGTGCTTTTGTAAAATCATGGAACATTTTTTTGGTTCCCACCATGGCACTTTTAAGAAAGGGGATCCAAAACTGTTGAAACCCAAAGTTTAATTCATGTATTCCTCCGTTGCAATGTAAAATCCTTCTTTTTTCCGTTTTCATTTTGAAGTGTACAATCTTTTATAAATGCTCACTTTTGTCACCCGACTTGTATACATGAAGGTTGCACATAGTCACTGACACAGAGTCAGGGTTCCCTAAGAATGTGTTTTTGATTGTAACACAGCTGTCAAATGTATTTCGAACAGTGTTGTTTAAGACGTCTGTGGAGGATTCAACTTGTTGGACAGAAAAAAGCACTCGAAATAGTTGTTATGCTGCACAGCCTGCCTTTGAAAACTATGTTGTAAATCATAAAAACTATTAAATGAATGTAAATTGAATTTTGCACAGTTTTGAGTGTTATTTATCAACATTGAAACATGGTTATAAATGCAACATTTGCATAAATACAGTTTGAGGCTCTTTTAATTGGACAATTTCTGATTTACACAAAGTTAAACCTGAACAACATTTCAGTCTGATGTTTTGTATTTCTTACTCCAATACATGTATCTGAAAGCTGGTGACTGTGCTTTGCAGATTTTACATAAAACATGTTCACAAGGATGTTAATCGCTTCACCTCTGCCAACCGCTTATATGTTAAAGGATAAGTTCACTCAAACATGAAAACTGAAGTAGATGGGGACTTGTTTTAAAATGATTAAAAAAACAAACCAAAAACCAAAACATGAAATAGCTCAATACAACTCATCCTGTGTAATCCAGGTCTCCAGAAGCCCAGAGATCTTAAATTGATTTGTAAAGAGGTTATTTACCCTCACACAGTGACTGGCCTGTGTTGTCGCAAATGTTGGGAACCTCTGGTTTAGGAGAATGCTGTTTTTGCAGTGAATCTCCAGAAATAACTGGCTACAAAACAGTAGATATCCTTTAATATAACAAACAGCAATATAATCCAATATTAAAACAACACAAGCACCGACAGGGATTCTCTTTTGCATTATGAACTTTTCATACATGACATTTTGCTGCTGGTAAACACTTCTGCATTTGTATGTATGTCGTCTATCACTTAAAACTGCCCTGGAAGGCTTTATTGTCAGTGGCTTGTGCATTGATGTATGCTAGACTTGACTTAATGAAACAAAATCTAAAAGTGCAGATTTCTTCACGCAGGTATTGGAGATAAAAAATCGACACCTGTGTGTTATGGTGTAAAATCAGTGATTCTTCGCTAGAGGGCGACAACACGCAGACAAACCGGATGTGAGCCGCCATTTAACACCACGAAGAAGAAGAGGAGGAGGAGGCTCCAACGTAGTGGCGCTTGTTCTGCACAATAACGACATTGTTTACAAAGTATGCGGTAAGACGTAAGTGTTAAACATTACACAACATGTATTAAAACATCTTTTTTGTAGTAATACAGATATTAAAACCAAGTAAGTTAGACGTGCTTTACCTCCTTTTCTTTGAAAATGAACACACGCGCCTTTCTTTTCATGCTAGCTAGCTACTCGCTCCTGAATCACAATCGCGTTTTGTTTTCTGTGTTTTTGTGATAAACTTCACCCGCTGACTGGAGTTGTGTGTGTGTGTGGATTTGTTGGGAACAGGTAACGTGGGCTGCGTTGTCTTTCCCCGAGCACGATGGCTACACAGAGAGTGCTCCCTCAGAGCAAAGAGACTCTGCTGCAGAACTACAACAAGAGGCTGAAAGATGACATCAGGTCCATCCTGGACAACTTCACAGAAATCGTCAAGACAGCAAAGGTATATTTATACACCTTCATCTCCTTTCTGCTCACTGTTTATGCACCGTCTCTCTCTCTCTCTGCTCCTTTCTATGTGTTTATTATTTTTTGATGAAAAGTCATATTGGTGTCAGGATCTCTCATTTCTTGTCACGTCCTTTCTCTTGACATGTCTCTTTGCTCTAAATATTTGAATAATTGTGTATTATTCTCACACTGTTTTCTTTGTCCAGATAGAGGATGAGACACAGGTGTCCCGAGCAACCCAAGCAGAGCAGGACCATTATGAGATGCACGTCAGAGCAGCCAACATTGTACGTATAAGCTCAGTTTTCCAGAATAAACAACGTGCACAGATGTTTTTATTGTTCCTGTTGTGTAGTTAGGGACCCTGTTAGGATGTGTTTTAGTGTGGGGAGGGAAAGGTGAGAGATGGGCACAGGAAGAGCCAGTTACATTTGCTTCATCACGTTGCTGTAACTAAATGACATTAAGAGCACAGGCAGACACTGAATCTGCTGTTTTGCTATTTTGTGAAGTTGTGCCATAACTTTGATTTCAAAAATACAACAAGGAACTTGTTAGGATTTCTTTTGATTGGTGGAGTGCTGGGGATGATATGAGGGTCTCATAGTCTGATCAAAGAAGCTGCTCTGTAGTGTGCTGGTTCACTACATCACTAAAACAAAGATTACTTTGTTTCATCATTGTCATCTTTTGTTCAAAGGGGCCAGAATCAACAGAAATATGAAAGTTCCTTGTAGCAGCTTCAGACATTGTACATGTGCATCATTAAACCAATTCCCCTCGTCTCTGTTGTTGTCTCAGGTACGCGCCGGTGAGTCCCTGATGAAGCTGGTGTCGGATCTGAAGCAGTTCCTGATTCTGAACGACTTCCCATCGGTGAACGACGCCATCAGCCTCCAGAACCAGCAGCTCCGCTCGCTGCAGGACGAGTGCGACAAGAAGCTCACCTCACTTCGTGACGAGATCGCCATCGACCTGTATGAGCTAGAGGAAGAATATTACTCCTCCAGGTACAAGTAGGCTCGTACTTGCCCCCATCCCACCGCCCCTCTGTTGTCCCATGCCCAGCACCATGTACTGTCTCACCTTTATCATTCACTGCTGAGCCCGAGGAAGGGTTTATTTCTGCCAACATCTAAGTGTGACACCTTCTGGTAACATTCATCAACACAAAGCTTTTCTGTGAGTCGTTGTGATGGAGCTCATCTCACAAAGTGACTTTACATTGATATTGATTAGTAAGTGCCTTGAATTTCCTCTGCTCTATGACGTGCCCCGTTATTGGTCAAAATGGAGAAAACATCAGCATTAAAGGGGTTTTCAACTGAAGATCAGCAGTGTAAATGAATGCAGCTCTTAGGCTGTGACAGTTCAAGTGTATTTTGGGGCATTCGGTGCAGTTTACTGAAGTATGAAAGCCAGAAGGCATTCTTCCGATCACAAAGATCAATTTTATAATTCAGAACAGAAAGCATCAGACCCTCAGGTTCGGCAAATGTTGTCCGGCAAATAGGAAAGATGTGTGGTTTAGTGGAATGTTATAATAAGTTCCTAGTTCAATGTTTGAAATTCAAGTAATGACCAGAGTTCGTTAAAATCCATGTTTTTTAATACCTGGATGAGCTGTTAGATGGATTTAAAAATATCGGAGTATGGCAACAAAAATCTTTGTAGAGAAAGTGAACTCCCTGTAGAAGAAGTACTCATTGAAAGAACTTAAACTCTATCAGAAAATAGATTTTTATAATAATTTGTAGATTATTTATATATAATATTTAAATCATAAACATAACGGTGGTGACCTATATGGTAAATTTTAATGATGACTGTGGATGGATGTTTGATGTAGACTGTAAAATTAGTCACGACTGTTTATTTATTCCAGGTCAAATCTAAAGCTACTAAGAGTTTGTTACGTAGAGATTTTCTGTAAAAGCCATTTGGTATTTTTAATTGATCCGTCCTTAAGACCACCGAGGACTCAAGCTGTAACCATGCACACCATCACACATGGTGTGGTTGTACATGTGTACCAGTTTGTGCCAACTGTTCCAGTAGACCCAGAATGATTTAAGAAATAAAATAGAGACAAAACACTGCAGTAGTTTGTCTTGTTTTCTGTGAGAACATATTTAAAAGTGTCTCTTAGTCCTGTTTGGAGCATGCTGGGTGTGGGCCTTCCTTCCTCACTGCACTCGCTCTGCTTTCTCCTCCATCAGCAACTAATTGCACCTTTTTGCTGAACTTAAAATCAACAGTTGATTAAATCACCTCTTAATGCAGCGTCTAGTTATTGCACACGCGTTGATCCAGTTTCCAGTGCTTCTGCATAACCTCCATGCTTCTGTCGTATGTGTGCCTCTCTGTGTATGAATGTGCTTATTCTGACCTGCTGCTGACGCTCTTGTCTGCTCCTCTCTTTCTGTGCTGCGCTGATTCTTTGCCTCCTACTGGTTTCTGCTCCTCAAAGCTACAGTCAGTGGGACAGCACTGATCTGCCACTGTGCGAGGCCTACCGTAGACGAGACAGTTGGGCCTCCCCAGGCAGCAGCTGCAGCTCCACCCAGGGTGACCGAGAGGACGTAGAGGCACCTCCTTCACAGGAGACAAACCCCCAACACCATCTCAACGGACACGGGACGTCCTCTATAGAGAAACCATGAGGAAAAAAGTGGACACTGATTGGAACATTTTGGTCTGAAGTGGTTTGGCTCATTTAGGGTCCATCGCAGTGTGAACTAGTGTCTGATTAGGTTTTCCATTGTAATGTGTTATGGACTCGACTGAGGATTTATTTTGCATAGAGAAGAGTAAAATAAAGACACTGCACTCAACAGGAAATACCGGAAAAGCTTATTGGAATCAAAAGAATGACTGCCTCTAAAACATTTCAGATGTCAGTTTGAATTTTTCACAATAAATTTAAAATGTACACACTGTATATATATTACTGAAGTACAAGAAATGCAGACAACTTTATGAATGTCCAGTGTACCTTTTGGAGCATTTAAATACTGTACATTTTTATATTCTTATGTTGGACTGGGTATTGAGTGTCTTTCAGTTATTTAGTATGTTTTTGTAATGTTTTATTACTGCTTTTTTTTTTTTTTTTACTCCACCAAGCACTGGTCGCATTAAAGAACGAGTTAAAAACTTGTGGTTTTATGTTTTTAATCAAAACTTGTTGAAAGTCCTTATCACGAAATTCTACACCTAGAAGTCTAGATTTAACAGTAAACTAAAAAAGCAACATTTCTGATGTGAGATCCTGGTCTCATTTGACTGATTCCTCGGTCATCAGGCGATCCTGAACCACACGATGACCTGAATGATGTGGACTTCTCTTTTAACATGCACATCACAAAGCAAGTACACGGTATACAGATAACCACAGGGAGCTATTTACAGTCTTTACAAAGAACAACTGTCTTGGGAGTCCAGTATGCTAACCTAAAGGAGTCAGTCTTTATAAAGATGGGCATCATATTGAGTAATTCATCCTTAAAAAAAACATCCAGCTTCTCAATATCGCCGATTCATCTTCTTGAACTTCTCGTAATGGTAGTCGTCTGTGGCCTTTTCGTTGTTTGGACGTTTGCGGTAGTTGGGTGGTGACGTAGCTGTGGAATAACAAGAAGATATAAGAGCAGTGAGCAGCTATGATACTATTTGTATAAACAATGTTCCACATTAACAGTTTCTGCAGGGTGAAAAAGGTTAGATTGAACACTTTTTAAGACCATTATGGCTGCGATTAATCTAAAAAAATTAATCTATTTCACATCCATATTAGCAACAGAAATCCTAGTCTGCCGTCTCTTTGTTGTTACTACAACAGAATCACATGGGACCCTGACGTTAATGATGCTCCTGATATGAATACAGACCGACACTTTTCTTGCAAAAGGTGCCGCGTTATTTTCAAATTTGTTATTTTCAACAGGCTTAAACCAATGTGCTATTCTCATTTTGCAGTGCTGTTGCAGTTTAATCAACAACAAAAAAATCCCCCCAAAAACATTTATAAGCAAGACTGAACTTAATGCAACTTTATAAGAGTAACATTAACTTCAAAATCGTGTCAAAAAGGCCTGTAAATATAAAATATTTAAGACATTTTAAAGGCCTAAATTTGGGATTATTGGATTTAAGACCTTTGAAGAACCCACAGAAACCCTGAAATAAAGTCACTAATGCCACACAATTTATAGAAACAATCAAAATGTTATATTCTCCTCTGTTTCAGTGTGCTTGAAGTCATTATAACAGTATTCTGCAGTCTAGTGGTGCTGAACAACTAATAATTAATAAACCAACTAATAATTTGGTCCTGCAGCGTCTTACTTTCTGGACCCGGTTTCTCAGTGTCTCCCACACGCAGCGGCCTTGCTTTGGGCTCTTCTCTGTGTCTGTGGTGCCTCTGCGGTGCATTCACATCCTCATGATAAACTGAAAAAAAGTAGATTATATTATTTACATATTAAACCAACCTTTCACAAGTCACTGCTTATCAGTATTTAAACCTCGTCGTTAACTGATCAACAGAACTCACAGCGGTTGTGTTGGACGTAGTTGACAGCGATGTTGGTGGGTACAAATGATGTGCCATTGTCTTTTTTCTTGTTCCTCTGTTCTGCCAGAAGTTTGGCTTTTGCCTCCTCTGTGAAGATGATGTTCTTTATCTTTGCACTGGGGAAGAAATCACAGAAAACAAGCCCTCAGTAACAGAGTCAAATCCTTTCTGTCACTCTTGAAGATTCTAAAAAAATAAATCTACAGGATCACTTTGAGAATCTTCTTTACATACTCAATGCCAAGATCGACTTCAGGGATCCCACTCAGCATCTGATTGGACAACATCTCCTCTGTCTTCTTGGCTGAATTGACTCGAATGTTCTCAGGCAGCTCATACAGGTGGTCCTCTGCATTCTTCTGCTTAACTTTCTGTTCCTCTGCTTCAACCAACCCCTTCTTCTTTTTCAGCTCTGTCTCGATATATTTCATCCTGTGAGAATAGATTAATAAGAAAGGTTTTTAAATATTTCTATGAAGCACTTTGCAAACAACTGTGAGTGAGAAACCATGATTGTTTCATGGATTGCAATCTTCTGTTTTATGTGATTTTAGACTATTGCAGGAAATTCACTTGTCTTTCAAAATCAAATGACCAGTCTAAATCAAGTATATTGGCCCTCCACATTAGATAAAAGCATGCGGGAATATTGCTGTTAAACATCTAGATATACTCATGAGAAATAGGTGCTCCAGTTGAGGTTCAGGATTGGGATGAACCAGTTCATTCTGAGTGAGTGTATGTGTGTGAGTAGTGTACATACATGTCTGCATCCTCGTCTCTTCGGTTAGTTTCAGCAGAAAAAGAGGTGCCCAGGTTGAGGTCCGTCTCTTCTTCTGTCCTGGATGTGGAAAAGAGGTAACTCTGGGTCAGATTAGCTTCACTTGTGATTGCACACATTTTTCATTTTGTAATGACATTCATAACATTTTAATATCACTGCAGTCATTAAAGCAGTCACAGATTCACTTACATGTCCCTATTTCTGTCTTTGACTTTCTTCATGTCCACAACTCCTCCAGTCTTCATTTTAAAGGGGTCATTCTGTGAGAAAGGTTTATTTTTATAACCAAACATTCAACAAATAGCCAGTTTAAAACACATATTCTGGTTAATCCATATAAAGTAATGTTTTTTGAAAAAAGGCACTTACATCAATTTCAACTTCTGGTGGCAGTTTTTCTCCAACCAGCAGTGCGGTCACACTGCACAAAACGGAAATTTGAATATCATTTTATTTCTCATGTAATTTTTTAGATTTTTGACACTTTATCTTTTGAAACGTCTTCATTATTTAAGAAACAGCATCACAAGTGTTGCATTCACGTTACCTGACTCCAGTCTGCCGTTTCCGCAAACTCTGAAGCTCTTTAGCCTCTTCTACTTTCGACCTACACGGCCAACAAATACACATCAATTAAACGACATTAGCTAAAAATACAATAAAGTACAAATACATTAAGTCCATTAATAAATACTGCAGGTACTTATTATTTTTAACTTCGATGGAGCAGATGGCTACGTTAGCTAACAACCTTATTCTAGCGTTAGTAGCTAGCTAGCATTTTTGTTCATGTTGTGGAGTTTCAGTTAAGCACTTTACCTGACTTCTTTAGTTGTCTCATCTTCCTCCTCATCAGACGAGTCCTTTCTCCTTCTAAAGTTTTTGCCACTCGGCATTTTCACAGCGGCTTAATGTTATTTCAGAGCTTTCGCAAAATTGCGTTTGATAGCAGATGGTTGGGTGTCTTGGGGAAAGTTTTACCAAACGTACAATAATATTACGTCACTTCCGAAAGTAAGACTGATCACTTCCGTTGCTTTAGATAATCACAACAAACATGGCGACTTACAGACAGGTCGGCAGGTTGTTGGGTATTTCAGCAAGACTTTCGCGTCCGTAAGTTTACCTGTTTGTCAGCTGTGACAATGTGATGTACTTTTATTTTGCATTTGTTGTACCCGTATACATGCAGAGAGCTATTAACTGCCTGAGTACAGCTGACGTTAAACATTAGCGGCTAGCTAGCTAGCTAAGTTGCAGAGTGACGCAGACTGATTATTACTTCTCAGAGCAGCGTGAGGTGATGAACAGTCAGTTATGAAAGCTTGCTTGACATTGTTGAACAAAAATGACTCGTTAATGGCATACTAAAATAATTTCTTCTATTATTACATTTAAGTTAGTACACAATTAAATCCCTTCGAGTAAATTTTGTTGGAACCTCTTTTTTTATTAGCAGTCATCTAACGCCGCAGCCTTGAGCCTAAGTGCACATCTGGAAATTGTAATGTTTCATCAGAAATACTTTTTTCAAAAAATGGTAAATAAAGGCTAGCCCTGCTACATATCTAATGATGAGGATGAGGTCTTTGCTCTCCTCTGTAACTTTGATCTTATATTTGGAGTTGTCTGGTTGGAAAGTAAACCTTGCGAGTCACATTTCTCTCTCCAGTTATTTGTAGTTATTTTGATATAATTTATTGAATGAATAAACTTCGGATCCGAATGTTATTAAGTGTCTTGGAAACAATTTTTTAGGGCATTTTCATAACTTTGTGAAGCGTTTGTTTGGAGAATGCTTTAATTTTTATTGAGTAGTTTTTGACCGGAGATTGACCAACTAGGAGCATCCAGAGTCAGGTATATTTATCCTACAAAGATCTGTAACACCTCAGTTACACACAGGTGGTCTCCATTCATCTAATCTTGTCACAGTAAAGGTGGTGAACAGTTTAGCAATAGTTTTTTATGTGTGCCTACTACCTGTTATCATTGACTTGTAGATATCTGGTTTCATTTTCAGAGTTTGTCAGTAGATGTGGTAGGAAAGCTTAATTAATCAATTCTAGTTCAAAGTAAGTAAATAGTTAAATGAGGGGTTCACATTTTTGTTGCACTGTAGTATACCAGATATTTGTCTATATGTGAACATCCCTCCAATTCCCACATGACATGAATTGTGCATTGTCATTGCCATGGACAAGACAAATGATGCTTCCTGTTTTTTTAGTTTGTGCTGCATGAGTCATTGCAGGGCATGTTTTCTTCTTGCCCCATGTAACATTATTACTTGTGCTACAAAGGAATGATGTGTTGTGCACAAAAAGGTTTTAAGTAGATTAGTTTTACACAACTGATTCCGTTTTTAACCTCAAACATTCACAAGTAGGAGGGACGAAGATAAACAAGCTTGCATGGAAATTGAATATTCAGATTTTTAGCAGCATGAATTTGTTAATAAAGTGTTATTGTTTGCTGTTATATTCAGTGGTGGAGAGTTACTAAGTAGATTTACTCAAGAACTGTTTTGAGGTAATCGTGCTTGAATATTTCCATTTTCTGCTACTTTACACTTCTTTACTACCCACACCACTGGTAATAACCTTATGAATCTCTCTTATGTGTTGGCAGTCTTGCTGGCAGTGGATATCAGAGCGCTGGATTACACTGGCCTTCACATAACACAGGAGTCTCTAACAGATGGCCACAAAACCCCCATTGGGTTGTCCCTGGTGTGTATACCTGCAGCATGCTTGTGGCTCTATGACTTAGAGAAAACATAACGACCGATGTTACATTCTTCCTCTTTGTGTTTTGTCTAATTCCAGGAAGGACCATGTTTGTGCAGACGCAGGACACACCAAATCCAAACAGCCTAAAGTTTCTGCCCGGTCGTACAGTTCTTGAATCGGGAACGATGAACTTTGACAGCCCTCGTGACGCACACTGCTCGCCCTTAGTCAGGTATATGACTGCTTAAATACAAGTTTACTGAATGAAGAGAAATAAATCGCTTTCATAGCCTGTATTTTGATACGGTGTAGTAGTTTACTCCTAATAAGAATACAGCTACGATTATTTATTACACTTCTATCTGGCAAGCCCCCTGTGAAGTTTTATTCACTTGCCGTACCAGTAGCATGAGAACCAAAGCAATGAATGTGCCCAAGAATTTTTTTATTTATTCTTGTTGAGCACAGAAATAGCAGTAGGAAGAGTGTTTCTCAGGTTGTCCTTCAGTCTGCAGCCAGTGTCCTTAAAGCAAAGAACACAGTGTGTCCTCCACGGCTTGATTAGATTCTGTTACTGTGGATGCTTGTCTGAGCTTTTGAGCTTTCAATCTTTCAGTGTTACAGATCTTACCTGAAACACTGTTTGTGCCATAAGAAAAATAGATCAAAAGTGTGATATTAATGTAACACACATATGTGCATAGGCACTTTATTTGTACAACTGTGTTTCTTTTTTAAAGCATGATATCTGTTATTGGTTTGATTTATATAGCCTAGTTAGTGGATATTTTAAAACATTTCTAAACGTTGTAAATGTCAAATTAACTTTGTATGTCCCATAACAGCTCAATGTTCTATTTTTTTCTTCAGACAGCTGTTCAGGATTGATGGAGTCAAGGGTGTGCTCCTGGGCCCCGACTTTATCACCATATCAAAGGTAAAACTAGGTCCATATTATGTATAGTGTGGCATGTTGTACTCGCATTGCTTGGAATAACTTGCTTCCGTCCTCTCTCTCCACTTAGTCTGATGCAAATATGGAATGGAAAGTAATTAAGCCTGATGTATTCGCTACTATTATGGACTTTTTCACCTCTGGACTTCCTGTTGTCAATGAGGACAGCCAACCTAGTGCGGATACAGGTAAGGATTTCAATCAGCTATGCGGTGCGTTACACTGAACCTGGTAGGGCAAGCTGTTTGTGAATGCCAAGGAATCTCCACTTGTCTTTTCAGCTCCATCAGACGACGATGATGAAGTGGTTGCGATGATCAAAGAACTGCTGGATACTCGAATAAGGTGGCTGCACCTTAATATCCGCACCTGTCTCCTGTGACAGTGGCTTTCTGTTCTTTTTCCAAACGTGTGTTTTTCTTCTTCCCCAGGCCAACAGTGCAGGAGGATGGAGGTGATGTTCTGTATCGGGGCTTTGAAGACGGCATTGTTAAACTGAAGCTGCAGGGCTCATGCACCAGTTGTCCAAGTTCCATTGTTACTTTGAAGAGTGGAATCCAAAACATGCTGCAGTTTTATGTCCCTGAAGTTGAATCAGTGGAGCAGGTTTGTTTCTCCTGTGTTGCACACATGCTACTTAATTTAGTTAGATTAATACTTGCTTCTTCTTTCTGACTTCCTCTTTAATATTTTGTATTCTGCCGTGTTTTGGTTCATTGTAAAGGCTGGGACAGTAATTGATGTATAAATAATAACCATATACCTTGACAATAAAGAGTTATGATGATAAATAAATGTATAATTAAAGTGCAATTAGTGTTTTTTGTTTTATAATAGGCTTAAATACTTTTATAGTACTAAATAAATTACAGAGCTGCAGTAATTTGTTATAAACATTCTATTTTAGAGTTGCCAAGGCTTTAAGATCAGGTGTTTTTTGTTGTAATTTTTGTTGTATAAGTACTGTGTTTTAAAATTCCTTTTTATGACAGGATAACTGATAAAAGTTGCATTAAATAAAATAAGCGTTGGAAAATATCTGTGCTACTTGACAATAACTAAACTTGTTATATTCTCCCACAGGTGAAGGATGAGGAGGAGGAGAAGGCAGCTCAAGCGTGAACCACACCAAACCAGAGCACATTTTCACATTCCTCCCTCCTCTGGCCACAGTCATAGTAGCTGATGTATAGCTTTGCAGTGTGCGAGAACTCAACATCATCATTATTGCATAATTATTCATCCAGATGTTATTACTGACTTTGTTCAGCTTTTTCTGTGCTATGACAGTATTTTAAAAATTGGGACAGAAGAGCCCAGTTTCATAGAAACTGAGGATTACAGAGCATAAATAAATTGTATTTATTATTTCATATTGTTACACCTTTTCTGAATCATACACTTGTCAACACAGCCCTTAGGGCTACAATACATATACTGTATGTATATAAATAAAGTTTATTGAAATATTTTATGACTGCTGTGCCTCCAAATCCATCAGTTTATTGTTACGTGCAGTGAATAATTTATGTGTTTAATAATGTCATGCTTTTTACAACCCTCCTTCAGTGCAAACATACAAGATTACAGTTGCTAGATATCACTCACAATTATTATAAACTTTCTTATCTAGTTTTTTGTATTTTTTTGTCTGCTGATAAATGTACTTAAGTGTTAAGAGTATAAGTGAAAGTAAGTTATAAATATATTTACATGTTTGTATATACTGTATATTCAGCATTTTTTACGATTATTGAAGTCAGTGTTTTTTTAATCTTGATTGCGATTAAATAAATGATTTTTAAAATGTGCCACCGTGGCCCTGATGCAGCATGCAGTTCTCAAAGTAAACTAACTAGTAACTAAACTTTAGTAACTAAAGTTATCAAATGAATGTAGTGGAATAAAAGTACATTTTGGAGCTATAAAGTAGCAGAAAATGAAAATACTCAAAACTGTACTTGAGTTAATGTACTATGTTACATTCCATCTCTGATGATAACACAAACGTTTTTATAGGACTGATTGGGATTTTTTCTCTTCGACCAGCTTTACATTTGATCAAATAAACTTTCATGAACTATGCCAGTGATGCTTTTACAAACTATACTCCAGAGTGATAAAAAAAAAAAAATGTACACAAAACATAATCTCACGTAATAGATGATGACTTGTGATTTTTCAATACTCATTTACAGCATTTCTGACACTGTCAGAGAGGTATATTTGCTGTGCTGAAGTACTTTAAACCCAAGAGACCACAGATAGTTCTTCTTCAGACCGCGTACTGGCTTTAAGTACATTCGTCATTTGACATTTCATTGACAAATAACACTCATAGTGCTGCATTGTATCACCAGGGTTTCCATTCATCTGCAGTTGGCAGGGAGCACAGGCCCGCCGTTGTGCGCTGCTGTTGATTTTAGGTGTGCAGCTGGGTCTGCTGGGTCTGCTCGCTGTCCTGCCCACGGATCCGCATCCTGGTGCCACGTCAGACCTGTCTGCGTCGGTAGGCGCAACTTGACTGACAGGCCGCTCGACCAATCAGACGGCGCCATGGAAGAAGGCGGTTGGCTGTGATTCAGTGAACCCAGAAGGGGGCGAAGCTAACTGACAGGCGTACCCAGCTACCCGAGTAGCTGCAATTGGCATCCAAACTGTAGACATGTGTGGTGAGTACTGAATGTATTTTACATTTATACTTTTCAACAGGAGTTGTGTCTTATTCACCATTTTTCAGAATGGCGAATTAACCAATTCTGTAACACTGCTAGCATCGTTAGTGTAGGCTAAAGGTACAATTCAGTTGAAATTAGCTAGGGGTGGCTAACCGGAGTTAGCGAACATGAGCTGCTGATGCTGTTAGCTAGACAAACGTAAACCAAACAGTGTTTCATTTTACTGAACATCTTATCTGTGTGATTTTAAGTAAACGATGTCCTACATCCCTGAGCAACGTTAAAATGACGCCCTGCTCTCTTCCTGTTAACGCCAGGCAGCGTACGTGCTTTGCGGTGACATTAATGCGTCCATCTCGTAACTTTCCAATAATAGTTAAACCGTTGTCACCCTAATTTGATGATATTTCGTTAAAACACTTGGACCAACGACGAGTGAACATTGACATTATGTTAAGTGGATTCTTCATATACTTATGTGCTTAAAAATTAAAGCCTGATTTGCCCATTGGTTAGGAGGAACATGCCACTAACATCAAACTTTTACCGAGGAGGTACCCGGAAAATGATCTATTTCGAAATGTACCATCTAGCAGATACGCCTTTCTTTTATCTGACACATTCTCCTCCTTTAACACACTGTGACTGATAACCACAGCCTCTCTGTTTCCCATCACTCTCACAACAATCCCAGCTCACCAATCAGACCAGATAAACTAGTTGTTATTCTTGGCAATAAACAAATACTTCTCTATTAATATATACTGAGAAAACAATACGTCACCATGCTGTGGTTATTGTTTTACTCTTGTTAAACCTGCTTCTGAAGTCAAGGTGGATCTTTTTGCCCTGCTGTCCTTCACTGATTTGTTCCTTCACTGCCTTC
This sequence comes from Pagrus pagrus, assembly GCF_965226575.1. Classification (NCBI taxonomy): domain Eukaryota; kingdom Metazoa; phylum Chordata; class Actinopteri; order Spariformes; family Sparidae; genus Pagrus; species Pagrus pagrus. Next base: position 24,997,251 of record NC_140192.1, on the reverse strand, counting down.
CTCAATCACCTGCTGGTCTGAATGAATGCTCTGTTGAACCAGGGAGCCCTCTGGCTCTACATTTGCATTTTTCTGTCAGCGCTTAGCTGTGTACAAGGGCTGTATTTTATGCCTCCCCTTTGGCCACTTAAGGTGAAGCTCCTGTCCCTGTGAGTAACTAGCTGGATAAATATTGGTCTGGCTGCGGATGCCAAATATCTGTAAAAAAAGATGTGCTGATTGTTGCTGAAATTTGTCAGCTTAATGCTTAAGTCTTGATTTATGTGGTCCTGTTCTTGTGCCATTATAGTCAGTTTTGGAATTGAACGCATGGGACTGTGAATGTCTTCATATGATTCTTGATAGTTTTATACAAGTATCTTGGACCAAAACATCTTGAATGAGATTTCTTGGTGTCTGGGACAGTCCCCTCCCTTCCCATCTCTTTCCTTTGAAGGAGATGTCAGCTTGCCAAATACCAGGTCTATAGATACACGCCATTGTCTCAAAGCCGGTCTGGCCACCCAAACCAAAAGCATTATTTGTTATAACACTGCAGTAACCTCTCCTGTAAGACTTGTTTCTCAGGCGTCTACTCACCATAGAGTTTCAAAATAAAGAGGCCAGCCAGGTGCAGAGCTGAAAGAGAACAAATCATGAAAAAAGCAAATAAACAGCTTGTACACTGCAGGGCTCCAATATTCAGTTATTTAGTGTATTGAGGTGCAACGTTGATTTATTTACTAAATTATTCGATTAGTTGTTTGATCTATTAAATGGTGAAAAATGTTGATCAGTTCTAGGTGTTATATTGTGGGCAACTGGACTTTCAGTTTCTCTAAGACATTTCACCTCCGGATTGAAACGTCTTCTGTATTTGTAAGTCATTCAGCCCCTCATCACCATCTTTGAAAGAGCACAAATTTGATCATAAAAACTAATTTCACATGAAATATCATTTTCAACTACCTACATGATAAGAATTTTTCAGTATAGCCTTACACACTGAAGGCAGGGATGTCACAAGCCAGTAGCTCATGAATGAGCTAGCGCTTAATTGATATGACACAACAGATAAACATCAGCCTCTGCCATCTGTGAATGTCATCTTATTTGCAGATGGACCGATAGGAGAGAACATCAGTCGATTTATTGGTGCATCCCTTATTTGTTCCACTAGAGTTTTGACATGGTGTCCTAGATAGTAGATGCTGACATCACTAAGTATTGCCTGTCCTACTTCTATAATGAGTTAATAACATATTTAGTCTTATCTTTGGTAAGTAGGTCAGGAATTTAACATTTCCATATATCAACTTCTGTTGGAATTGTACCGACAGTATGATTTCAGAATGTTTTTGTCAACATTTAACAATGTTTTAATCAGAAGTAAATTACAAATTGAACAGAATAAATACAAGTTTTTTTATCTTTATAAATATAATGAGTTTTGTCTGATGTAATGAATAACAGTTGAACACAGATTATTTTTTTGTGATTTTGCACAATTTTGTAGAATTATAATGTGTATATTAATGTATCAAAAAATATTTTTTTTATTAATATTGTGATATTGATTTCAGCTGTATCACTCAGCACTGCCATTTTTGTTTCTTAATGGGTAACTCCACCAATTGTACACAGTAAAGTGTGTTTACAGGTCTTGGTGAGCACTACTGCATATGTGAAAAAAGTAGTTTAAAGTCTGCTGACGCTCCAGAGGAAGCTGCATCTGATAAATTCCCTCTAGTGATGTCAATCAGTGGCTAGGTTGCATTGTGGGTAATATGCAGCTTCCTCTCGAGCCACAAAAGGCTTTATGCTACTTTATTAACATAAGCCGTAGTACTCCCCAAGACCTATAAACACACTTTCATTTGTAAAATTGGTGAAGTTGACCTTTTAAATCCACATAGTGTGGCATGCACTCATTTGGGTGATACTAGGGCTGCACTGCTGCAAACATCGAGAGTCAGCTGCAGAACAGCGCTGAGTTAGCAGCTAATTAACACTGCCACATAGATTTTCCAGTCTAGCAGACATTTCAATCTGTGCTTTTCAGCTGCACTTCTAAGCTGACCTTTAAAGGACAAACATATCTGTGAATCTTGACATTTTGCTCCTCTCCTAGGAATCTTTGCCTATCTTAACTACCATGTGCCAAGGACTCGGCGTGAGATCCTTGAGATCCTCATCAAAGGTCTGCAGCGCCTGGAGTACAGAGGTTACGACTCAGCCGGTGAGAAACAAACTAAATTTTAATCAGGGATCTTTCTTCCAGTGTACCCTTATTGTCCGCGTGCAGGAAAGTTATTCTGTTACCAGCAAGTTGCTGATAGTATTAACACTTTGTCCAGTATAATGTGAATGCAGCATAAGAATAGTATTGTCAGTCACACTCGATGTTTTGTTTATTTGGTCTGTAATGAGGTAGGAACACAAAGCAGAACTGATGGTCACTGTGAATTATTGAACAGCCATTGACACCCTGCAAGGTTAGACCTGCTCTGCTGGACCATTAATGGAGCTAATTTACTTCATGTTAAGTCCATTTGTATTCCACACAGTTCTTAAAGGTTTTTTCCATGCATTAGTTGAATAAAGCAGTATGTAATGTTGGACTTCTGTTCTGATATCAGACAAAAAACCCTAAAAATTACTTGCAAAGTGGTAAAAGCACTATTATGACTTTTAAGCTGTTGATACTGAGGGAATTGTGAATACTGCAGATCTCATGATACTTATTGTTTTTTAATTTTGTTAGGTGTGGGAATTGATGGCGGCAACGGCAAGGATTGGGAGTCAAATGCCAGGTCAATCCAACTGATCAAACAACGTGGAAAAGTGAAGGCTCTCGATGAGGAGATCAACAGTAAGATGAGATGAATTTGTTCATTTGACAAGAATCAATTATTAACAAATGGAGCCTTGATTTGTCATGCTGTACACTGTAGTACAGCTGGGATACCTAATATTGTCTGTGTGTTTGTTTGACCTTTAGAACAGCAGGATATCGACCTGGACGTGGAGTTTGATGTTCACCTCGGCATCGCTCACACTCGCTGGGCCACTCATGGTGTTCCAAGCCCGGTTAACAGCCATCCTCACAGATCCGACAAGACAAATGGTCAGTTCGTTTTAAAGATAGAAGGCTTATTCGCTCCAGACAGCTAAATGTTTGACCACGTCATTAACCACAAATCTGTTTTGTTTTCACCGGGGTGAAGGTTGCTTGATGTCTTAGGTTATATTCAGAGTGCCAGCCCAGATCTATTTTTTGGCATGTTCAGATTAGAGCCTGACTGATACTAGATTTTTGGGGCTGATGCAGATACTGACATTAGGGAGTAAAAAAAATCGGATATCAATATATCTGATGATATACACACATTTTTTGCAATTATCCTCAAATCTGGTGACAGGTCATTATCGGCGATATATCAGTCAGGCTCTAAACCACATTGCATCTATATTGATCTATTAAATTTATTGATTGATTTAGGTAGTCTGGACCCCAACAAAAACATGAAATGAAACCACATTTGGAGGTGGTTTGAAAAGCCTTCCAATCAGATTTCCACTGACGTTCTCTTGGATTTCAAAGTGTCTGTTGTGTAACTTGCAACACGACACACAACAACAACCTCATATCTAGAGTAATGGAAGGGCATCAGAGTGACTGAGCAGAATCTGTGACAACAGTCCATGGACAGTCCCATTGAAACAAATTGTCTGTTCCATGACTTAGTTGTTGACACCTACGTTGTTACCACAGTCAACCATGCACATAGGTTAGTGATGTCTGGACACAAAGATCTGGTCTGATTACTTGCAAATAACAGTCGGACAGTCTGAACAAAGCTTTAAAGTTAAAAGAGTTTCTTTCTTGTCTGCAGAGTTCATTGTCATTCACAATGGAATCATCACCAACTACAAAGACCTGAGGAAATTCTTGGTGAGCAAATATCTTTCATCAACTATTCTGTACATCTCTTCACCCTAATGACAGTAGACAGGAATAATTCTCCCTATTTCCACAGGAGAGCAAAGGTTACGAGTTTGAGTCAGAGACTGACACAGAGAGCATCGCCAAGCTGGTGAAATACATGTACGACAACCGGGAGAGTGATGACATCAGTTTCGCTACACTGGTGGAACGGGTGACCCAGCAGCTGGTAAGAACCTCCTCATGCACACGACTGCTTCTGAAGTGATCAGCCGATAAAAGAGTCCATCTGATGTGTCTGTTCTTCCACATGCCAGGAGGGAGCCTTCGCCCTGGTCTTCAAGAGCGTCCACTACCCCGGAGAGGCCGTTGGCACTAGGTACACTCACACTGATGCTGTCAAACTGTTGTTACTTAATGCACATTAAGGTATTGTTGGCTCATATGAATGTTGCTGTGCAGGAGGGGAAGTCCCCTGCTGATGGGAGTGAGGAGTGATCACAAGCTGTCCACAGATCATATTCCTGTCCTCTACCGCTCTTGTAGGTTCAGATTTCTGTTTATAGTCTCATTTGTTTTCATGTGATTGCGTAATAGTGACTGAGGCCTAGTATTCTTTCTTTTTTTATTCTCAGCTGGTAAAGACAAGAAGTCCTGTGGTACCCTGCCCAGGGCAGACCAGGACACTTGCCTGTTCCCTGTGGATGAGAAGGCTGTGGAGTACTACTTTGCCTCTGATGCGAGGTGAGCAGATATCTATGTCTTTCCATCCACAGCGTCCAAACATTCTCCATTAAACACAGTCCCCAGTCCAACATGTCTCAGCTTTATCTGTAGAGTGTGAATCCAATGGCTTGATGTTCTCTCCTCATGACAGCGCGGTGATCGAGCACACAAACCGTGTGATCTTCCTGGAGGATGACGATGTGGCTGCTGTGTCGGAAGGCCGGCTGTCCATCCACAGGATGAAGCGGAAGACCGGAGACTATCCAGCCCGCGCCATCCAGACCCTGCAGATGGAGCTACAGCAGATCATGAAGGGTGAGTGGAAGGTCGGCCTTTGTTCTCTTCATTTTCTTCCCATCATTCAGTCCCCCTGGATATATATGCAAGTAAATCATCAGTGCACTGCCTTGTAATTGTATACTGAACCCTGTTATTATTGAGTAAATCTTAATGGAGGACTGGCTGCTTATATAGCTGAACTGGCCTTTAACATCCAGCCCTGAAGCTATTCTTGTTACCACCCAAATAGTTACAACTCTGCTGGGTCAGTTGCATCCCCCAGGGAAGCCATTAAAATGAGCCCTGAGTTCCAGGACTTCATCACCCTCACCTTCCCTCCTTTGTGCCTTAGTTAACGTACTGTATAGTGCAGTTAGTTTGTAGACGGACAATGAAGCATTTTGTAGTGTTGATTTTAGCTTTGTTCTCCAGCACACAGGATTTGACATTAAACATTAACAAAGCCTGATGAGTCCTCAGTGTAAATTTCAGCTTTAATATGATAGTATTTACGTTTGCATCAGATGAACAGTGTTCAACATTTTGACAAATATGTCTAATTGCTTCCTTGTCGAGAGGTAGATCAGAAGATTGACTCGCATCTCTCAAATCTGCTTTAACAACTTATGTCTATATAACAAAAACATGTTTAAAAAGTTGTAATTTGCTTTTTAAGGGGTGGTTGTGTGCCAGAGTGTTTCTTGGCTGGTGCTAGCGGCCAGGCTACTAGTGGAGACTTTAAGAAGTTACTGGTCCCTGCCAAGAAATGATCAGGCACATAACCCCCATAAAACAATGAATTGTTGATTTTACACGTTCAGATTAAACAAACAAGATATAATGTGTGAATAAGTGAGCTTTAGAGGTGCCGGAAGGTGAGAGAGCTCGCCAGGCTAGCTGTTACCCCCTTGTTTCCTGTCTTTTAAATTGGTTCTTTATCCACCCAACATTTCATAAAAAAAAATATATTACTATCACAAACGAGCAGGAAATCTTATTTGAGAATCTGGAACATGCAAATATTTGGCTACTGGGGCCAAATCCAGCTCTCACCGGGCGAAGGCCAGGGTACACCCCTGGATGAGATGCCAGTTCATCCAGGGCCCTCTGATGGTAGAGGCTGCCTTGCAGCTTGCAAGGTGCCAACTGCGCATCAGGAGCAGTTTAGGGGTTCAGCATCTTGCTCAAGGATGCTTCGGCACGTAGCTCAGTTCCGCCCAGGGGAGCCGGGGTTCGAATCAGCAACCTTCTGGTCACCTGCTCTACCCACTGAGCTACAGCCGCCCCCTACATTATAGGTCTAATTTAAAATTTAAAATCCTTCTGCTATGTCCTTAAGTTAGGGGACTCGGCACCATTAAAGCTAAAAGACGACACTTAAACTTTAATTCCATATTTCTCTGCTGCAATAACTTGTATTCTTTTAGTCTGTACATTTTTGTATTTCCTACCTCTCCACTGACTCTTCCTCAGTAATCCAGCAGAGGGCAGAGGTAAACTGATGTTGGCTGGTCTCTACATTCCTTTGTGGTCCTGTCATTACTCAGCCTCTCTCCTCCGTTTCAGTTTCTGGAGCCTTTCTGCTGAATAACCTAATTTGCGTGACCCAAATTGCTGTCAGAGGCAGGCTGACAAATGCTCGCATATTTCACCGTCGCAGTTTATTGTTGATGGAAAAACACTATCTCCCCTGATGTCTCATTTTTGTTTTTCCTTCATTTATAGGGGCAACCTACCCTGTGGCTTTAAATCTGTTAATAAAGCAACAAAAAGACAGTAACTCCCATTTCCAGGAAGGCCTGATTATCAGTAAAACATTGTAAAGAGTTTTCTTACTCCTCCAGGAGGCTGTGGTTTTCATTTTCAGGTACTTACTGTGTGTCAGCAAGACCCTTCTCAGACGGTCTCAAGTGGGCTCACACTTTATAAAAAGTCCATCACGGTGTTCTTAAGAGGCATTACTTATTTATTTTTTTAACTAGTATTGGAAATGTTCCCTGATTTCTGATCCTCCACCCCAGGCAACTACAGCTCCTTCATGCAGAAGGAGATCTTTGAGCAGCCAGAGTCTGTGGTCAACACCATGAGAGGGAGAATCAACTTTGATAACAACACAGGTCTGATTAGTTTTCCCAGGAGAGCATTCATGTAATAACACACCTGTAAATGCACAATTTTCTACTATGTTTCTTCATGCATTTTGCTCAAAAACATGTCTTCAATTCACGATTGCTAAAAAGGAAAGCACATAAGAACACATTATTTATGTATGCATGTCATAATAATCTTAGTTTTATAACATTTAAAATCCAAGCTTTTTCTCATTGAGCTTGAATTTATTTAACAGAATTGTAATAATAATAAAAGCAAGATATGTGTATGCATATATAATAAACTTCTCAGTGGTAGTTGTTAAAACATTCTTTCTCACCGCTCTTATGAGCTGTTTGTGGCCTTTTTTTAACGAGGTGGAAAATAATGAGGCAGAATGATTGATTAGCTGTTTGGTTTGTTTTCAGTGATTCTGGGTGGACTGAAGGACCACATCAAAGAGATCCAGAGGTGTCGGCGACTTATTCTTATTGCCTGCGGCACCAGCTACCATGCCGGGGTGGCGGTGAGTAACCACCAACTGAATGCTTTTTCTTCTTTGGTGTAAATGCACATAATGGAAACACATCTGAGTCCATCAGCCTAGTTGGAAATGTCTGCGTTGTGGACACAGGTGTGAGGTCTGTGTGCTGGCACGTCCCTGCTCTGAGCTCGACTGGCTTGTTTTAACAGAATGATGCTGAGCAGTGCTCTGTTGCTTTCCCAGACCCGCCAGGTCCTGGAGGAGCTGACCGAGCTGCCTGTCATGGTGGAGCTGGCCAGCGACTTTCTGGACAGGAACACTCCTGTCTTCAGAGACGACGTCTGCTTCTTCATCAGTCAGTCAGGTGGGGATGCCGGTGCCATCTGGACTTGATCGAGTTGCACATTCCCCATTTGTCCTCCACTTTCCAGCCCTGGGAGCCACTCTGGTTTTTCCTGATTTATCTCTTCTTACACTCAGCTTGAGTCCTAACAAATTGTAAAGACTTGTGCAGTTGAGTTTTCTGTATCTTTACTGCTCTGCTGCAGTCTTGTGACAGTGTGTTGGGTTTTTTTTCAGTGGGTGATATTTATTTTTTGCAACTGTGTGGTATTTCTGTGGTGGTCTTTCTTTGAAGCTGTTTCAAATCCACACCCTGTGTGGTGCAGAAGCTGTTTCCTAACAAACTAATAAATCTGAGTCATTTTATTGTCACAACTGTCACATTGCGTCAACTGTTATGTTTTTCCATCCCTGCCAATCCTCCAGGGGAGACTGCTGACAGCCTCATGGCCCTGCGCTACTGTAAGGAGAGGGGAGCTCTGACTGTGGGCATTACCAACACAGTGGGCAGCACCATCTCCAGGGAGACCGACTGCGGAGTCCACATCAATGCCGGGCCAGAGGTTGGAGTAGCCAGTACCAAGGTGAGTCGGCAATGTTTTTACCACAAGACACATTTATTGTCTAATAGACACTCGGGGACTGAAACGTGACACGTGAGCTGTTTCTGTGTCAGGAGAAATTTATGTCTGGGAAATATTGACAGTATCCATATCTATACACATTTTTCAGTTCTTAAGGGTTGGGTCACAAAAAAAATGTAATATATCTTATTTTCCTCCTTTGTAGACTGCTGCTTTGAATACATTTCATAACTCTTGTGCCTGAAAATGTAACAGTAAATTACAATACTCCAAACTTTCTTATTTAATTAGAACAAAAGTCATTAGTTGGTCGACAGAAAATAAATTGTCAACAAATTTGTTCAAGTTGGTTTTTAATGCGAAAATGCCCAAAATTCCTTTGATCCAGCTTCTCAAATAATAATTTGCTGGATTTCTCAGTCCGGCCTACGGAGCTTATCACGGCCGTTCTAGACAGTGCTCATGGTTCCACCAGCCACGCCACGGCAAGTTTCAGAAGCGTCCCAGAAGCAGCTCTCCTCTCCGCTCTACTCCACGGAGAATATGCGCCAAGTCTATTTTTGACAGAAATGGACAGACTGTTGGAAAGAGCAGATTGAGCCAGACAGGAAGTCAGACACAGGAGTAGCATAGAGCTTCCGGTCAATTTTCAAAATAAAACACCCTGTGCAGACTCGGGATCCACAACACAACAATAAAACAACAATAAGAACGATAAACACGCAAACAACAAACAATGAAACTAATACAGTCTGAGTAAGTCAGCAATATCAAGCCAGCATGATGCTCAGCCTCTCACATTGATCTTCATGACTTCATCTGACTCTCAGTGCGGTATGAATCCATTTTCAGGACAGAAAAAAACAGCTTTGCACATGTGAGGTAACAGACGCCCAGTGTAATCAAAGCGTTAGGCTCTTAGAAATTGTGATGGACATTTTCACAATATTTGTAAGACACTTTATAGACAAAAGGTATCCTTGACCTTAATTTTTCACCAAAGGATGGTTTCCAAATACTTTCTAACAAAACAGACCAGTTGATGACAGTTCAACGGGATGTAAACGGCCAGCAGAGTTTTTAATGTACTTTATGTGCTGCTAAATGTCTGCATTTTATAGAACAAATAACTAAGAAGTTAATCAAGAAAAATATTCAAAAAAAGTAACCGGCAAATAAAATAATGGCTAGTTGCAGCCTAGATGTGACCAAGTTAGAAGAAACACAAGTTTTTTATATTTTGGGTGAACTGACCCTTTATAAACTGAGCTCAAAGAATCTGTACATAAACTTATTGCATCATCGCATAAATGAACCCGACGCCCACTGACAGTGAATGAAACCCAGATGAAAACTCCATTGTGAGTCCGGCCCCACCTCTTGGAAGCTGACATTTTCCTCCGGGAGGTGAAGAAGCCTGATATTCTCATCTCAACTCATGTAAAGCTAGGATCATTTGGTTTTCTGATTCTCCCCCCACCTCCCTTTGCCAGGTTGGACTTGGAGCATAGGACTAGTAGAGCCTCAGCTAGCGAGGAGAGAGTGGAGCAGGTCCCTCCATGGCCCAGCCCTTGGGCTTGGCTCAGTGACTCTCGAGCTGCTCCAAAGCTCCAGAGCACGCCTCAGAGACGCCATCATTTACTGCTTGGCTGGCTGGGCCACGTCTCCACACCCAGCTCAACCAAATGCTGCACAACCTAGCTCATCAAATCACTGGAGAACATGTATTGCACCCAACTGCAAAATGACTCCAAATTCGTTGACTTGGCCTCTATTTTCTCTGTTTCATGCTAATTTGAGGTTTTCTTGTGGACTGGAAAAGAGGAAAACAGCTTTTTTCCAGTTCCTCTGATCATAACCAAGATTTATGGAATGAATTGAGACTTGAGACAAAATAGTTTGCTGCTATCAAATGGCAAATCTTTCTGGCAGGTCAGACTGCCTTTATGAATTATCTAACAGTATCCAATAGGGTTGTAAAGTTTGTTTTCTAGTCCACAAAACGATCCAGTTCATGCTTCAGCTGTATGTAGATTTGCAGGCATAAAACACAAAACAGTGGATGACGTGAACACAGAAAAACACCACAGTTTACTATGTGGATTCAATATATTGCCACAGCACAGACTGTCAGAGTTCTGATGAGCTGTGGTTAGCGTGCTGTCAGGGGGGAAAAAAACAGTGTAAAGGTTTTACAGCTATTTTCTTGGCCCAGACACTGGCATTTCTGAGTCTGCAGGGTCCTGTGAAATGACTTGGCTTCACCCCGAGCCCTGATTAAATCTCCCAAATGGGCATGGAAGGCCTCCAAACGTGCGCAGAGATGAAGGAACGGGGAGGGAGTGGGCGGTGATGACGACAGGCATCGATTCTCAGATGTGCTGTGGTTGCGAGCAGTGACATTTCCAGAGCGATCAGAGAGCGTGCTCTCTGTTGTGATGTTTTCAAAGTTTTCCAGGATGAGCAGTGCTGACTTGACTGAGCTCAGCTGCATGCATTTTAATGCTGCTTGGCGTGTACTAAAACCCACCTCTCCTTCCATTTCTCATCTGGTGCAGATTATTGCTGGAGTTCACTCTTAAAACAGGGAGGCAAGAAGCACAGACACAGGACTTGACTGAATGAGAGGCTCAAGTCAGGATCTTGAAAAACTTGAAAAATGTCTTTAATAAACAGCTCACAAGAAGAATAATGCACTGTCCCGTGGTAGTTTCGTGACGATTTCTAGGCTCATGCACGCGTCTTCAGAGAGTTGTTTTCTTTATAAATCTGTGGATAAAAAGAAGAATTTGGGATATCATTATATCTTGATATGGCAAAGTTGTCTTTTCCTGGTTTTAAAGGCTGCATTACAGTAAAGTGATGTCATTTTCTGTTCCCTTTGTTCTAATACTAACACAAAACCAACATGAAAGACCCATTTGTGACTAAGAAAAACTGTGTCACTTATGTTCAGCCAAAAAGCTGCACTTTGAACACACTACAAAGACTATAGCCTACATGCATGAGAGAAAATACCTCTCCATACCACTACCACTGTATTTGTCATTCAAAAAGGGAAAACTGGAGGGCTCTGGACTGTGGAAAGATGAATTGTTGTTATGATAAAGCATCTTTATTTGACTGCATTCTCACTAATTTAGCCACTTCTCATCGTGAAAAGTTGCAAATGGCACTGGGGCGGTTGAAACAGTGCTAACGGGTTGAAAACATGGATACTACAGTGACGGGCTCAAATGGCTTCTGTTTCTACACCCTACACCAACAGCCCTGATATTTAGGACATGTTGGGGCCCTAACCCACTTAGTGTTTATGTCTACATTACTGATTGTTCATCAAAAGGGTTAGTGCCAATATTCCGGTAATATTGTCACAATCGAGGTATTTGGTCAAAATTGATTTTGTTACCCAGTCCTATTGCTTACGAAGCGCTCTTTAGGAGATATATATTGTGTATTGCAATATTATTTAATGGCCATACCACCCAGACCTTAATTGAAATTTAAAAAAGTGAATCTCAGAACATAATTAACACATAGATTCGTTTTTTCTCCCTTGCAGGCATACACCAGCCAGTTTGTGGCCCTAATCATGTTTGCACTCCTGATGTGCGATGACAGGATTTCCATGCAGCCCAGACGTCGTGAGATAATCCAGGGCCTGAGAGTGCTTCCAGGTAAATCAATTCATCAGTGTTCAGGTTCAATCAGGGAGATTCTTATCACATGTGAGATTAAAATTTATAGGGATGGAAAACCAGCCCTCAGGGCAGAGATCAAGAACATCCAAAGCCTGTTTTGATTTTGTTCAAACAATCCTCTTGGAAGAGGAAGCAAAGTGATGAGAGAGAGGAGGCGGCAGCCGAGCCACTGGCTGTAGGCCTTCGCATGCTTCTTTCGATCTAAAGCATATGATGGCATGTCCCTAATGGTAAACTAATGAGGAATGTCTGGCTACTCCCTGCCCTACATTGTGAGTCCATGTGACAGTTGCAGCATGTTATTTTTCAACACTATGCATGTTATTACATATTACTGCTCCCGCTTTCCAAAGCATCCTCTGTTATATCTGATTTTCTGTTCTGTTTGTTGTGTTAGATCTGATTAAGGAGGTCCTCAGTTTGGATGATGAGATCCAGAAGCTGGCGACCGAGCTGTACCAGCAGAAGAGTGTGCTGATCATGGGCAGAGGCTACCACTATGCTACATGCCTAGAGGGAGCACTGGTGAGAAACTACAACTTCCTCTTTTCAACCAGCTCTGTCTGAATATTTGTATCTTCTGGTGTGAGAATGATTAAAACAGCTCTTATTTTATTATTATTTTATACACCAGTAATGAGCCAAGTGTCTCTGGAGAGCTTCATAGAAGTAAAACCAGACTGCCGAAAATATTTTACCATTTTTCTCTGCAAAACCAAAAAAGGTTTCTGCAGGGATCTTTATTCTAGAAATTGTCTCTGACCATTCATCTCACTCCTTATTTGAATAATAAAATACTGCATTAAGCGACCATAAAAATGCAATGACTGCAACATAAACTTTGATTTTCATCCCATGTAGAAAATCAAGGAAATCACGTACATGCATTCAGAGGGTATCCTGGCTGGAGAGCTAAAACACGGCCCGCTGGCCCTGGTGGATAAACTGATGCCGGTCATCATGATCATCATGAGAGACCACACCTACGTCAAATGTCAGAACGCCCTGCAGCAAGTTGTAGCCCGCCAGGTAAGAACTACACACATCCCTCCTGCTCCTCCTCCTCCTCCTCCCCCTAAGTACCTTGAAAAGTTAACATTTTTAGGACAAATTAAGGCAAGATGTTTAAAATTGTAATTATTTCAGAGAAAGATGATATCCTGTTAATGTTTGTTGTTTTTCCCCTAAAATTATGATCCTGTTGCATGACTTACTGACCCTGCAGATTGTTTCTTCACTCATTGAAATGGTCAGGAAACACTTTGTTTGAGTAAACTCATTTGAATTTTTGTTTTTACAATCAATGTTCCTTTATTTTTGTGCCGTCACTGTGAGCCAGAACATCTGAAGTTTCTTATCTTCTCCCTGAACATTTGATGACAGCAGCACATTTCGCATGTTAGGTTCATTTTCACAGTTCTGTCTGTGCCACACCTCTGATCCTTCATCCCAAAAAATACAAGGGAGGGGTCAGTTCAGCGTGACATCATCCCTGTTGGTAATCTGCAGCAGATGTGTTTAAGAGGTGTGAAGATCAACCGAGAAAAGAGGGGAAGAAAAGCAGGTAGTTTTCAGATTTGCGATAAGGATCACACTGACAGATGACTTGCTTTGTTTGACTTACAGGGCCGCCCCATCGTGATCTGTGACAAGGACGATTACGAGACTATCAAGAACTCCAGCCGCGTCATCAAAGTGCCTCACTGTGTGGACTGCCTGCAGGGCGTCCTGAGCGTCATCCCGCTGCAGCTGCTGTCCTTCCACCTGGCCGTCCTCCGAGGTTACGACGTAAGTGCCGTCCCTTCAGGCTCAACTGTTTTGCCAGATGAGATTTATTACCTCATCTGTCAGTTAAGCCACAAAAATACAGTAAAATATCCGTTTCTCACCATCTGCAGTCATCTTTCTAGCTAAAAAAAAAAATCAGTATCGCCAATTTGCTAGTGTTGACACATACTGTTCACTGTGGAAAATATTCATAATAGGACAATCCAAGTTGATAAAGTAAAGCTGAGAACAATAAGTTGGACATTCACAGTGGAATGTGCATGTTTTTTGCATCAGGCTCAGTGTCCCTGATTATCTGGCTGTGTAACCCTCGACTGCTCAGAAGGCAAAGGCGCTGAGAACAAAGACATAGACAACATGCTGTTTTTATATGAGCAGGTCATGGTGTTTCTTCCCCTAATTTTGGGAGTAAACCTCCTTATTTCAGAACACTGGGGTGAATGTGATAGTGAGGATTGTAATTACATGTAAAAACCTCTGTCTCTGCACAAATTCAGACATCAGATAACACAAAAACCTGTTGGCACCAACTGTCACCATTATGAATGTTTTCAGTATTATTTTTTCTTTCTCCATTGTAAGGAGTGTCTGCAGTGTCTTTTAAAACAGGGTTCCAGGTTCCCTAGAAAGAAGATCTGAGAAACTTTATGAATTTGAGGAAACAATCAAGGTGTTGACAGTTTGTGAAAATGAACATAAATCGATAAGGGCCCGATCGATAACGGATTTCTGGGGCTGATACTGGTATTAAGGAGGAAAAAAATTCAGAAATTGGTGTATCTGCCAGTATTCTTATATGCACAGAAGTTATAGATAAATACACAGTTTTTGCAATGGCCCCTTTAATGTGGTTGTTAAACGCTTGTGAATTAATGGAGGCAGAACATTTCAGCTTAACAACATGCTTTTTTGTTTAAAATGACATCAGCACACTGAAACAAACTCCACTGGGAATTTAATAATTATAAATTAACCCAAAGCATCTTTTTCTGTATTATGTTCTGTAAAAAAAAAAAAAGTTTTCTTATTGGCTATTTTCTACAACATATACACCGATACTGATAAATCTGTGATAGGCCAATATATCGGCCAATATATTGGTCGGGCTCTATAATAGATACGCCTCATTGTTCAAGAATAGATTTTGATATATTTTTTAATTGTTGTCTGTGAGCCTGTGTAAAGCCTGCTAGTTCTATCTGCTCGTTCTTGATGAGGAAACGATTATGGGTGATACTCAAGGTGCTTGGTGGAAAGTATCATAATAACTGACACACTGTCGGCACTTTAAAGGCTTTAAAATTCTTAGCTATGTGAGCTAAGCAATAATATCACTGTTAGTAATACTCGATCAATAAAGTCACTAACCCAGATCTTTATGAATGAATGTTACACAGCACCAAATGCTCTAAGAATAAGGATTACTGTCCTGTTAGCATGGAAACCGCTTCCAGCTAAGTGACTGGTTGCACCGAATGTTGCACCCAGAATTTGTGCAAGGTATTGTGGAGGCTAGGAACAAGAATAGGGTAGTGGACTAAATATTGCCATATTGGGTCCTTGAACTTGAGGGAATTGGGCCAGAAAAGAATACGATGTTTAAGAAGGTGTGGGAATTGTTTAAAATTTTACAAAGTTGATAAATCAATTTAGCAAAAATGAAGACCCTTTAAAAGGCATTTCCTAAACGGCACCCGAACCCTAACATGTTTTTTGTCCACATGAAATAGTTCTTGAAATTTGTTATTTGGGTCTTGAATAACTCTTGAATTTTATGTCAGCAAAGAATTAGAAACTGTGTAATTTAAACAGGGTTGGAATATCTGTTGTACCTTTTGTATACTTGACTGGCTTTGCTGTATTGCAGGATGTCAAAGGTCAGCTGAAGTACCGCATGTAAAAATAGCCAGTGTTGATGCTGCGTTTGGAGCACTTTACTTCAGAGAGATGTCCTGACAGCGCGGCCCAGTTAGCTCTTGCTATTAAGTCAATAAATATTCACAGCCGTGCCAAACTGCACCGCTGTTCTGACAGAGAAGCAAACATTTATGTCCACACAGCTCCATCTCACGCCCACACTTCCCTTTTTTTAAAAGTATGTCCAAGTATCTGAAGTCTGTGTGATGAGAAAATGTTCCGGCCAAGGATTTGCTGCTGCCATATCACTGGCTCACACATTGAAGTTTGTTATGATTTGGGTTAAATCATATTCGATATTTACTTGATGTCCATTTGTATAACTGTTGTTTGTCGTGCATTGAATGACCTTTACTGTTTGATTGCAGGTGGACTGTCCAAGAAACCTGGCCAAGTCAGTGACGGTAGAGTGAACCACACCATTCATCACTTAACAACAAAAGCCTGGCAGACACACATTGAAACAGACAGCGAGGGAGCATCTGAACGCAGAAAACCAAGAGAAGACGTGTCCCGATTGTGTGTCTGTTTCTGGCTCTTTTTAATGCAATCTTTTACTCAACAGTTGTGTATCTCACTGTTGCATATTATCTGTATCTGTCTGTTTTTCTCAGAAACCTTTGGCATCATCGTAGTATTATTGTTAGAGAAGTTGTTTTGTCCGTGGTGGCGAGGTCTGGGCTGGCACTGACATGATCCTCATTACTCTCTGGGTTTGTGAAGCCGTAGCAACTGACAGTGACCATTTATTCACATTCACACTCAAAACGTGTCTACATTTGTGCTGATTAGTCTCACTGGGAGCGTCTGGGGCTGAAAACTGTTGAAGACAGAAGTTGGGATTTAAAGACCTCACTGGCTCTTTTTTTTTCTTTTGTGCAATGATTTGTAGTTTAGTAGGGATATTTTTCTTTGGCAGCTAATCATCTGAAGTGTCTTCACTCTGCAGTTGAAGTAAACGACAGTCTTAATTCATTCCAAGCCACAGGTCACCGCTTCATAATTGCAGTGCAGTTTGCCAATTTTGGCTCCGTTTCTCTCTTGGACTTTCTTCTGAGGACACAACTTAGATCACAGAAAAAGCTTGTGAATACACTACTGTGTAAAATCTTCTTGGGCGGGTCATAAAAGCTTGTTCTCGTATATAAACTTAGTGTTTCAGATTTCAGACTTGGTTAACGAGAATGTGCCTCGTTTACTTTTTGTCTTGTTACCATACGCTGCTTCTACTTACCATTTGCTTTTGAATGTGTTTGTGCACAACTTGGTGTTTAAACTCATTGCTTCTCTGCTCAAAAGAGAGACCTTACTGCTGATTTCAGGTTTCCAGTTTACATTTGAACTAGAAACTGGAGCAATTAAAGTTGGATGAAGTTACTGACCTGAGGTAGACGTGTTACCCAGTGTCCAGCCCACGCCCTGCCACCATGACTGCTGCAATATTGGGACCATTTGAAGCTAAATTTTCTTTCTTTTTTTGGTTACATTTGTTTTATTTTCTTCCAGAAAAAAAGGAATTTTCTTTTATTGAAGTTACTTTTTGATTTGAAATGTGAATGTTACTGTCATTTGAAATGTCCTGTCAAACCAAAAATCTCTACAATGGCTTTGGCAGTTGTAAACCAAAACATATATATATATTTTATATGTTCATCCTGTATTGTTTTTGTAGCCAAACATGTACTGATGCTGGTAGATTGTGTGCTGTGAAGATGCTTCAAGGCCTAAAGGGAGCACATATAGTTGTATGACAGTATGTCAGACTCTAGATGCTAGAAAGTCAGATGCCAGCTGTATGTGTGTATGATCCCCAAATGTCTGTTTCGAAAGCCAAGGAGAGAGTGATATCATACACATACAGTTGTGTAGTGAAGAAATAGGAGCTGCTAGTTTCTTTTAGGCTATCACCTTTTAGGTTTTAAGATATCTATCTTGCTTTTGCAATCAAGCCTTAACTCGATTTTTGCTTTTTTATTTTCCCCCCAAAACATTGAGCTTCTCCTGAGCCAGTGAATGGGTTTGAAAACTGGACAACATTGTTACAGGTACTTTTGTAACCTATATACATTAGATTTTGATTTCTTGACTGTAGGCATTGACAGAGGAAGCTGCACTGAATCTGAGCAACATCTGTTGGGTTACTGAGGGAGTGGGGGCACTATTTATTAGTGGAACTGATGCAATAAAGTGTCAACTAGTTCCCCTTTTAGGTGTCTGATCATTTGATGAAAAAGGTGCAGTTGTTCAGGACGTACAAGAATTCATCAATCGTCCCCTCATAAACAATGACACTGAGCCAAATAAAAGAAGAAGAACAATAACAATAACAAGAAGAAATACTGACAAAGTAAAAGCAGTCACAACAGGCTAGTAACGGAGCCAAAGCTGTTAAAAACATCAGGTAATTTGATAAAATCATGTAAATTAACATTAAATTACAAAAAACCTCTAAAACCTTGCAAAATAATTGGACGTAAACTAAGATTAGTCATGTAAAACGGTTATAGTTAAGATAATGTGAATGGTAATAAAATACAATTATTTAAAACAATTACAACCTGGGGTTAGGAGGTTTAAGATTACATTTCTAAAATGGCTAAAGGGTGTAAGAGTATTGATTTTAATTAGGTGCTGTGGTTTATTACAGGAGTCAGGGGTGCTAAATATAAAAGCAGAACGGACCTAACTTGTGGAACATAAAGCATGCCAATGAGCTGTCATCTGTCTGCAGCTCATCTGATGTGAAGTATCTTCCGCTGTGCAGAGGATTATGGGTCAGGATAGCCAGTGAGGCATGCTGGCTTGCATGCTGCAAAAAGCGAGCAGATGTAGTTGAACATCCTGATAGTTTTTCTATGACCAGCCAAGTTTTTGTTAACTTTTGGGGTCGTGGACCTGAAAGGCTTGAAGGAATTAAATAAAGCTAACACTCATTTATGCTGAAAAAACAGTTGGATGCAAATCTCGGAAGGTCGAAAGTCTCTTTTGCCGGATAATTTCAGGAGTAAACACTGTTATCAGCTCATATTCTGGGCTGTTTTGACTAAAAAATCTTGAATTTCATGAATCTTAAACTCATTCATGCTGAAAAAACAGGTTTCCTCTCAAATTCCGACCTCCACCGTTGAGTTGAATGCAGCGTATGCATTGGGACAAAACCTAATCTTTTACACTATATAGTATGGTAGTACAGATATCGGAGGGCAGCGCCACACATCCTGACAATTATGACACATTGTGCTCAGTCTGGTCAGCAAATATTTCACAGTTATTTTATTAACATTAAAAACACTAGAAATCCAGTCATCAACTTACATTCGGTCTGATATTAAAAGTTTACAAATCATTTACGGTTAGTTTTCTGTACATTATATACAAAGAGCTCAGGTTCAAGAGACATTCAGGGGCTGTATCCCAAATGATTCCAAGTAGCTGTGTGGAGTAACCAGTCAGTCTCTGTAAGGTTGGCAGTAATGGCCTGATGCATCCACATTAAGTCATAATGGAGACACTGGGTCTCAAGTCGCTGCACAGAGTGACAGGGCTGATAGTGCCACATGGATGAGGGTCATGCAAATAGACAGTGAATGGCGGCAGAGTGCAGGTACAGCAAGCAACACCGACTTTAACCACCTCACAGAGCAGCTGCTGCTTCTGGAGCTCTGTGATGAGGGCCAGGTGGAGCAGCTTGGGTGTCCTCGTTGGTCCAGCTCCTCTCGTGAGAAGAGCACACCTGCCAGCGTGCGCCTGAGGAATGCATTCAGCCTCAGCATGGTGGAAAGGTAGAGAGCTAGACTGTTGGTGAAAGCGAGCGCAATACTCAGGAGGATTTCATTGCACTGACTAACAACAACGACGGCTTCAAGTGCAGCTGCAGAGTAATTAGAGAGGACAGCCATCGCTCTGAAGAAAGAAAGTCTCCATTCTCCAACAGCAGGGTGAATTGTGGGTAGTTTTTCATCCAGAAGGAGCATCGTCTGGAGTATTTCAGGTAACATCCTCTGTGCTGCAGCCAAGTCCTTCACTATGAGTACAAACCAATCACAGCTGCTTTATGATGTCTGAGAGCGTCTGAATAACTGAGCAGGTGTTGTCACCACGCTGACCTTAATTGAATAAAGTTTTGAGAACTGAATCATGACCTATTGTGTTTCAGTCCTGTTCCTGGAGGCCTCTTGTCCTGCCCAATTACACCTTGTTCAAATGAATGGCTTGTTTTCAAGCCTCAGCTGAGCTTGATGACGAGCTGATCATTTGAATCAGGTGTGGAAACATGCCGGGCAGGGAGCCTTCAGGACCAGGTCTGAAAAACACTGAACTATGGTGAAGTCATTCTGGATATTCTGATGTTAAACTCAAACATTTTGACTTGTCACAGCACGAAAAGCACTGCTCTAACAAATAAGTCTGATGTCACCCAGTCAGCATGTCATTGATCCTGCACACACAAAACCAGAAGCCTGAACCGGAGCACCTAAATGCATCAGAGCCATGATTAAGTTTTAAACTACTGTGACAAATCAAAATCTCAGCTGTGAAACCAGCCTGTGGGAGGGAGCAATGTGTTGAGTTTCTGCCTTATTTTAGAATGACACAACAGCCTGTCTTGGAAGTTATTATTGGAAGGTCTCTCCAAACATAGTTTTATCATAAATGCAAACGTCTTTCTTAAAGGACAAGACAGTAACAAGACTTGTAACAAGAGCATCCTGTCCTGTGTGGATCTCATTATCATCATGTCATGAATCCAAACATCTGATGCAATGAAACTTTCTGTTGAATCAGACTCGGGAGTTCTTGCTCCTCTTCTTCATACAGGAATAACTAAATAACTTCATCTATGGACAGCATAGAAAAACGGAAATAATTGACCAAAGTAAATATTGAAGCATCTTAAAGAAACTTTTGAAGTTTGTATACACATCTACCTCAAAAAGTGATATAGACCATATGAAACCCATATGTGTTTTTTGAAGGAACTGTTCACCCAAAAATGAAAATCAGGGCCTAGTCCACATGTACATGGGTATTTTCATGTGCACTGGGCATGCGCATGCCATTATTAACAGAAAGCAGATTGCATACTCTGGTCAGCTGCTTAGCTACAGAAAATACAATGAACGAGGCAGGAAAATGTGACTGCTCTTCACAGAATCTTCCTGGATAATTCGACAGCAAAACATTGTAAGCGGTCTATTTTTTCTCTCTTCTCTAGTTCTGAATATCTTCACCTTGGAAGGAGTTTTCCCAAAAGCTCTTCTCAGTGCTGTATCGTAGGCAACTGGATGTGTTTCAGAAACACAAAAACAATACAGCACTTTACCTGGTTGACTGAGAACCTTCATCAACATCTTCCAAAAACTCTGTTTTCAGTGACCTAAAATGCTGTTTGCCTTTGTACAAAAGGCCAAAACACAATTTAAGAAATTACTGTGTACGTGTGGACAGGGCCTAAGTCATTATCTACTCACCCCCATGCAGAAGGACTGTCGGGTGAAGTTTCGTAGTACACATAAACATTTCTGGAGCTTCACAGTAAAACAGGGTTGCAGGATTATCCTAAACAACCCAAGTAAATAAAGAAAAACAACTGAAAAAGAAAAAAATGCCTCCGTACAGCTTGTCCGCCTTGCTGCATTGTTAAGCTTGTGCACCCACTTCAGATGGGGTGCACGCTAACGCTTTTAGCTTAGCAGCTACAGTGAAGATTTCAGCTTTAAAAAGGGCGTAAATAATGTCTTTACAATCAATTTGGGATCTCAGGGCTTCCAGAGAATCGGATTGTGAGTTGGATAAAGCCATTTTATGTTTTTTCAGTTGAAAAAAATCCCCATCTACTTCAGTTATTTGGGAGAATGCTATGAAGCTCCAGAAATAATTTGTGGGCAACAAAACTTCACCTGACTTTCCATCAGCATGGGCATGAGTAGATGATGACTGTATTTTTATTTTTGGGTGAACTGTTCCTCTAAGGCTTGTTTGAATATTGAAAAAGTTTCCCTGATTATCAGCAGTTGATGAATAAGTTACAGACCTCGATAAATACATGTTTCTCCGTTTGAACCGAATGATCTCAATGGGCTGATATCTCCAATCTACCTCGCAAACTCTATGTGGGCGTACACACACACCGTCGATGTTGCTGTCACACAAATCTGGCCTCACTTAAAGTGCTGAGAACGTCTGGAGAAAAAATCGTTTTGATAAAATGTCACTCATTGAGGTCTAGAGTTCATACTGATGAAGAGCTCCACCCGAATTCCTCCCAAAAAAAGGAACATAAAGTGGCAGCACCAGCATTACACTAGAGCCTCTTCAATTTTTATCATATGGAAGAGGTGTGTATAATAGTTAAAATCTGTGCTGCAGTGTTTATATATGTGTACATGTTTGACATCTGTGCTGTCACAGTTTAGACAGACTGGAAACAAAAGCTGGCAGCAGACTGAGGACATCTTGCATTGAGTTTGTCTGACAGGGAAAATTCACCATAAACAGCCCCGATATAAAATGTGCTCGCATATTATCAACTTCAAATGACAAAAAAAAAAAAATCTCAATCAAAGTCACAGTTTGTTATTCCCACTATGTCGACTGTCTCCAGATTATGTCATGAGCGATTGGCACCAGCAGACCTTTCCTGCAGCCTGAGGATTCGATGGTGTCTAATATTTTCCGAGACAGCTCACTCCATTCGTGCATGTGACATAATGCAACATATGGAATTAGTTAGCCATGCTCCACATACTGTTTTTTCTCTTTTTTTCCCATCACAGGGAGTGAGTGTGGTGCTCACTGTGCTTTTTGCAAACACTGTAAAACCATTTCAATCATTCTAGTGGCAATATAAGTTCTCTCACTTATCTTTAAAGGAGATTATACGTTTTCATTTTTTCCCCCTGTCCTTCAGTGTGTTATTTACAGTATGTTCCTGTGCATGTAAAATATCTTAAAAGTAAAATAGGTCAAAGTCCGCACCAACAGGAGCTCCACTCTCCCACAGAATGCACTGCTCCTGAAACGCCTCATCCGTAGCCCCGCCTTTTAATTTCATGACTTTGTTGCATCACAGAACGTCATGTGTGACACACATCTGCATAATTTATGCCTAGCAGCTCGTTTTGCAGGTAAGAATTGATTTGGCGCAGCTGCTCTGTTGTTGTTAGAGGTGCTGGGTCAGGCATGTGTGACCTGACCAATCAGATGAGACTGGGTATTCAGGAGGGGGGCCCTAATGAGACAACATTGAGGGAACATTCTGTAAGAAAGGAGGAGCGATGTGTGATAAAAGTTTCTTCAGGAAATATGAGAGAAAAACCCACTAAAGTCTTTACAAGCTTTTCATGTAAGACCTAAGTGAAGTAGGGCTCAGTGGCTGTTTTCTAAAAAAATAATACAGAAAGACTAAGAATCCAATTTAATACACTTTCATTTTTAAAAAAACAAACAAACACAGATGTCTACATATTGTATTGGTGGAAAGTTACATAAAGCCTTTTCAGTTATGCCATGAAATTCATCATTCTTCATGTCAGCCTTTCTTATTTCATCTACACTGAGCATTATATGACCCATGAAACAAAGCGTTCATTACGTCTCATGTTTTGAGGAACTGAAAGAAGAGAAAGAAATGATGATTTTGTTGATAAAACTGGCGCACTGACTCAGGTCAGTTTACTGTAGGACTGGCTGTCATGAATACATGTAGTAGACTAGTCTCTCTGTTTCTCTATGACACACACTCTCTCTCACACACACACGCACACACACAAATGAACACACATGGTTATATCAAAATGCACATATTATTATTTACACATATTGCTAGAGGCCATGGGTGGATGAGCAAGACGATGTGCAAAGCTTTTCCCTGACTCTGACGTAGTTTTGTCCACATGTTGATAGTCAGAGCATTTGTAACTGTATAACTGTCAGTTTGTACTCATGCTGGTCAGGTCAGATATTGTAAAAAGGGCCAGTTTAGTGTCTAAATCCCATTTCAAAATACACAAAAATCTGGGTAACATCTTATAATTACCATCAAATGATAAATTTATAGTAAATCAAACTTTAATAGATAGTTATTTCACTGTTAATGCTGTAGAAACCATTTATTTAACAGGCAAAAGACAACTTGTTTTTTTGCTTTAACTTATCATTCTGAGGTAAATCCTTATTGCACAGTGTAATGGCTGGAGAAAAATGACACCATCCACTTTTAGATTGGTTCCCTATAAACCTCGTTTTCACTGTGCTATTCGGTCTGCCACTGGCTTTAGGAAAAGATTTTTTTTTGGCTGTTTATTGTAAAGTTTTAACTGAGTTTTTAAAAATTATTATTATTGCTTAATAAATGGATTATAAAATATTAATTGTTTAACAGTAAATATCTCTTAATGAACTATAAATTTACCGTGTGTAATGATGGTCATTGTAAAGTGTTACCAGACTGGGCGAGCTATGACTCACATTAGGCTGGTTTACATGGAAGTCAAAAGTTCCATTGTGAAAGCATGTTGCATTGCTGTGTCAATACGCTTAGTGTACATGTGATTATTGTACAATGATTTTTTCTTTCCTCAATAATTAAAACTGAAAATGTGGTCTACTTGACAACCACAGTACAAATAAAAATGTGTTTATGTCGTATAAAAAAAGGTAGAAACGTTATAAAAAGTACAAAAATGCTGACTCAAACGCTATTGCATGCAATTGCACAACATTCAAGAGTACAAAAACAAAAACAAGGGATTTCAGATTCTTCCTAATCTGCTGTGTGTGGAACATTTGCAATATTCGTCTCTTATCAGGAAAGATAGGAATGTTACAGAGGCTTTAAGACAAGCTGTTCCTCAGAGTTCATCCAATCTTGTGTGATCATGGCGGGGACATCAGGGCCTGAAGCAGCTCTGAGGACCACGGAGGCAAATGTTTTCGAGCCGGCCTGAATGACCTCATTTGTAGGGAATGTCTGTGTAATTCAAGCATCAGAGCAATTGCACTGTTGGGCTAAATGTGTACAAAAGTCACTGTAGACAAATAGCAGGAATCAAGTCCTCGCAGCTCCACTTCACAAGGCAGAAAGGCCAGAGCTCACCGAGCGTGGCACGAGGCGCTCACACGTCCCTGCTTGTAGGTACAATCAATGGTCATGTGCTGACTGCCGAGTTGCCTTTTTAAATCCTGCTAAACTCCTGTCTGCTGCCAGAGCTCTACAGGCCAGGGCGAGGCGGTGGGCGGGCAGGTGGAGGGGCTCGTCCTGGAGGAGGTCCCTGTGGAGGAGGAGGCAGGGGGCCAGTGGGAGAGGCAGAGGGAGGAGGGGTGGGTGGGAGCGCTGGCGGGGCAGGTATGTGCAGGTTGGTTGGAGGGAGAGCACGGTTGGGAGGTGGCGTGTAAGGCGGAGGCGTGATGGGAGGGGAGGGAGTGGTGGAGGAGGGAGGAGGCGTTGGAGGCAGCGGTGGAAGGTTGGAGAAGGAGAAAGATGGAGATGGAGATGGAGATGATGGAGGGCTGCCGGGGGTCGGTGGGAGGGTGCCCTGGGGTGCAGGTGGAGGGTCGTAGATGGGAGATGGTGGCTGGTGGTTGTAGTAAGGGTAGTGAAGAGGTGGAGACTTTGTGCGGGTGAAGTTCATGCATTTGCCCTGAAATTAGAAAACAAACCAGATGTTAGAGGAGCAGGGCACTTTAAAGGGAATTAAAGTTTGACACAGCCTGGTAGCCAAACACAGTGATAGTGCTTTTATTGGTGGGTTCAAAAGAATCTGAAAAATGAGTCCTCTACTGGAAAAATGAATATGAACGCCCCCTTGTTCACTCAAAAATCTTCAAAATTGGTGTTTTTCAAATGGTTCTCAAAATGGTCTTTTGTGCGAGTTGAATTCCTTTGATAATAGATTTTGACGATGCGTGCTAAATACTGGCCAGATTTTGCGAAATGTATATTATCGGCTATCTAGAAACTGTAGGCTACGTAATGGATATTATATTTATTTTAACTGCTGTGTTTGTTTCTCATTATGCCTCTGGGGTCTGAAATATTAGTTCCATAATTTGGAGCTTGGAAAAATATCATCCTTGGTTTTGCTTTTCCTCCAGGTTTTGCTTTTCTATAACTAATTTCTTTGACGAAACACACAACTTCCCAGCTTTGACAGCTGAATTAGTCTCCGGTATAAAAATGTCCCTTTCTCTCTCTGCTTTCTCTGACAAATCGCACTGACTGATGACTACAGCAGATGATACTGAGACTCTCCCTCGCCTGTTGTCCAAACACACCTACATGATCGTGTTTTAATGCCAACAAATCTCTAGCTACGTATGCTGTAATTCTCAGTCACGGCTTCAGTTATGGATAGTTATTTGTATGCTGTTCTCAGCTGGATAAAATGACCTGCCACCACCACTCACTCCTGGTCCAAACCAAAGTGAGGTCATGCAGGGGGAGTATTCGTATCGTATTCCAGAAACAAGCTACACCCCGGGAGCAGCTACACTGCGAGGATCAGGGAGTTGCAGTGTGCTGATAACCGATGACAGCACTGCTCTGTGCCTCTCATTTACCAGCGGGCCGAGATGACCTCTGAGACAAAACGAGGCAAAATGTTGCATGTCGAACAAACAGCAAGGATGGAAAGATCAACTGAACCTATATTTCTATTCCTTTTATTCCTGCATAAAATCAGTGAGTACTAAAGAAAGCATAGTGAAGTATTAGAAGGTGTCAGATGTTGAGTTGTCATCCTCAAGTGTTTGATTCCTTTACTAATTACTCCAATCATAACAGTCCTTAGAGGCTCAGAAATATATGACACGTTACAGGAACCTGACTTGGGTTTCAACTGGCCTCGTTCCTCCCACCGCTGCATTCATTTAGGGGAAGTTATAAAAGCAAGGCTTTGACAAGAGACTCTTAATTGCAACCAGAACAAGCCTGTTTACTGCACATCATAGAGGATACTAGAGCTGAGGCTTTTTCCCAGTCCACTAATGAAGAGCCTTAAAGTGTGGAGGACTCACTTCTAATTACAGAGTGGTGTGTTGTGCTCTGCTTACTGTACTGGAGAACGAATGTGACCCTCTGACACTGTTTGACTGTGAGTGCAGTAAAGTGAACTAAAGATCATTTTATCGTCATGGTTGATTAGGATGAGCTAAACTGAGCATATTCCTTCTGTGTCCACTCTTCTCTTTCCCCAGTTTGTGCCTGCTAGACTCCTTTCCTCACCTCCTTGTCCCTCCCACATAAGATTCCAGCAGAGAGGCAACAGGCACTCAACAAAACTTCTGCTAAGGACACATTTGTGCATCCTCGCTCGTACCTCCTCTGTAAAGCCTCCTCTGTCCTCGCTCGGAGAACATTTTAGGAGTTGACACATCCTTCGATACGAGGATGCGCTGAGACCGATTTTGCGGGTCACAGGCAGGAGGACGGAGGAGGGGAGGAGGCATCAAATAGAGAAATGAGAAGAGCCCTCAGTGCATTTCCTCAGTAGGTTATCTGGTTGCATTGCACAAATCTGCAGGCAAGATAAACTGGCCTTTGACAGATAAACATTAGATCAATCTGAAAAGATTCCAAAGTCTAAGTCAGACCCAGCCCATTATTTTTGTAATGTAACAACTTTTTTCCTCGTTAAGTCGTGTTGCTGTTGCTGGTATCAGTATTTACAAAAGTCAGTGAAGTTGATGAGGTAAACATGAGATACATTGTCTTTGTGGGAGCTGCTTCGGGACGGGTAGGGCCTTGTGTTCTTATGAACTTGCAGGAATCTCCTTGGGGTGCTGCCGGTTGTGCTGCATTTGTGGAATTGATTGTTAGGTTTTGATTGGACCTGTGGGGTCTTCTCCGGCTCGGGTACATGCTGTCGTTGAAGTGGGAGGGGTACGTGCCAGATGCTGGGATACTTTTTTCGAGATTCGGCTTTTCGCTGGGATTTTCGCTGGATGTCTGTCACAGCCACCCCAGTAAATGTTAATACAGCTGTGTGCCACCCTATATAGCTTTGTTAACATAATAGGAGCAGCTATTCCCCAAACTATATGCACAAGCCTGTCTGGATTTTTTTGTTCATTCACAACTGAAGCTGGTATATTACACTAGCCTAAAAACACAGTTAAGTTGTCTCAAAACTATGCTAAAGACAGATGAATAAATCCTAAAGTTTCTGGAGATCTTTTCTATCTCTGAGGCAGCGCTCCGATCAACATTTCCTACTCATGGAAAGATGAAGCATTACATAAACTCATGCAGTGAGGGATTAATATATACAGACTTCCCCCACACTCATTTTTTCAACACATGCAGATCCCACAGTCTCAGACTACACGTCGGCTGCCAACAGTAGAGGTCATCACACTGTTATCCCCCCACTACAGCTGGCTTCTGACGAATTACATTTGCCTTTTTATAATGACTTCCACAGACGCCTTTACATCGCAGCGTACTGCGGTCAGACACTGCAGTCGTAATCCCCACTCACCACAAGTTTTCCCATGAGTCTGTCTGTGCACACTTCATTGCTCACAGCTGGTTTATTTTCTCAACATTCTCAGATACAAAAGAATCTCTTCCTGTGCCAACTGCCAATGCACAGCCAAGGCCTTACGTCAGTCGGTAAAAAACACGCTGATTGGTGTGGCAAGTTTAAGCCTATCTGTGTGGCTTTTCTTACCTTGTCACCAGGATGAGGTCTCATTACTGACACGCGGTCGTAGCCTTTTCTTAAGAGTACCCACAATGCATCCAGTTTGCTCTACGGAAACAGAAGAAATTTGAGAGAATTACAATGATTTTACATTCTCAAAAAAAACAACAACTGCTCTTTCCTACTGACATACATTTGATCAGGTTTCTGGTATCGAGCTGCAATGAAATGACCAGTACTATCCAATAAATATGGCCATTTCACATTACATGCTGAACTGGTTTCAGTTAATTGTGAACTTCATAGTTTTCAAACAGCAAATACTTTGAGAATAAGGGCAGAAATTGCAGCTGTTTTTCTTCACAAAACTGCTGGCTGTGCAGCCCTACTCCCTGGAGGTCAGTCCAACAGGAGTCTGGTTTCTATTAGCAATCCCCCGCTGACTGGGAAGGCTTCGGAATGACTCCTTTAACCCCATGCTGGCCCTGGAGGAAGCGACTGTGTGCCAGTAGTCACCTAAGCGTCATTGCCTTAACACGTATTTTCGCTACGACATTTTAATAATGATATTACTGACATATCCTCAGCCAGATATGCATACAGTAATTTGTCACAGATGTTGTACTTCATGCAGTACACAGCAGAGCTATTAATGCTTTCATTAATTAAATGTAGGCTGCTGAGCTATATTCACACACGTGTTGAACAAATATCTCACAAATCCTCCACCATCATATTTTGCATGTTAAACCTATGTTTGTTTTTTTAGTTGATGTCACGCCGAGACTTGAAAGAGCATCTGCAGACCAAACACATCCCCCAGACAGTTTCCTCCTGGCAGTACCTTGATGGGTGAGTACCACTTGCGTGGCCCTGAAGGTTTGTGCATGCCATTGTTGAGAACCCGCATGGGGGGCAGCACATACTCCTGCTCAGGCATCTTTACTTTGGCATTTTTGGCCTTTTCCAGCTTTGCTCCTTCTTCGGTGGAACCTTTCTCACCCCAGCGGACCTAAACAGTGGAGAGTCATGACGGATTAAGACACTGGTCGTTGGTCAGGAGTGTTTAATTGTGAATCTATCAGACTTTTTTAAGTTTAGGATTAGATGCTCCAATGCAGTGTAGATGCAATTCAAGTTGGCTCAATTTAACTTTAGCTCTTGAATTATTTCAACTTCCTGGAAGTGGTCTCAACTCGATCAAAGGTTCCTAATTAGAGATGCCTTTTCAGCAACCCCAATGTGTAAACCTGTAATATCTTAGCAGGTTGCTTTTAAACCCCTCATCCTTTTTAAACCACACAACAGATCGTTTAGAGATTTACTTGATCTCACCTCCATCCTTTTGATTCCTCCAACTCCTCTTCCTCCATAGTAGGAGGCATCTACAGTCGGCCATTTCTTTTTGGGGGCTTCAAAGTCTTCATCATCCTGTGGGGGAGTTACAGGAAGTTGGTTTTATTGTGATATATTTACCACTCTTTATTTCATTTATGTGAAATGATCCTAAAAAGCCCATCCCAGTCTCGCCTAAAGTAAGCTCAAAGCTGTTGTTGAACCATTTGGAGTACAGGCCTGGTTTTGGACTCTTTTAAAAGATTACAGTGTGAAGGAATTATTCCTGAACAGTCAGAAGCTCTGTAAGTGCCTCTGTCCACGCACCTGGGGAAAAAATGCTTGTTTGTGAGCAAAAAAAAAAATCAATGGCTTAGGTGGAAAAACGACTTATAAAAGCAGAGAAAATTGCATAAACTTGCATCATTTCCTTTGAAAACCCATTTCAATTATATATTCACAGATTTTAAATTTCATTGGCTACATGATGCAACAATAATTCAGAGGCGTGTAAGTGGCTAAGGAGAGAGGGCTGGAACAAGGAGTAGGTCTCCTCTCTTTGAAATCACTTGTTGGCTGTTGCAGGCAATGGAAGCTCCTAACTGGTCAAATGAGGTGTCAATCAATAGTTCAGAGGCAGATTGTAATGGGTTATGAGCCATTTGACGGACTAAAAGGTTACAATAAAGGTACAATAAATTAATATTTACATATGTGTAGTCATACAAAATGAACCCAGAGGAGCTACCTGGTGTGAATTCCTCTGATGAATACCTCTCTGTCTGCCCTACTGACCCCAAAACCGACCCTTATATTTGTCCCCTCTGCAATGTTTGTCAAATTAGAGGAAATTACAAAGCCCACTGGCCAAACATGGGATGTTTCAGCTCTTTAATACACCCTGTCTGACTCATAATCTACCATGATGCCAGAGAGAGGAAGCCTCAGTGAGGGCTGAAAGTTGTCTTTGAGGCCATGGTTGTCTTTGGAGGCTGTTTTTGGAAAGAATATAATCACCAGTTAAACCTAATTTTCAGTTTAATGGGTGCAAATAAATGCAGACTGATGCGTCACGCAGTCGCATGTTAGCTTGATGTTATTGCACTGTGATCCTGGGCAGTCAAAACACATTTTAATACCATGAATTTGTTGATCAAAGTCTTGAGAAATGATGCTATTAGTCAGTTTAATTTCACATCATATTCAGCGATGATCCAAAAGAGCTCCAGAGGAACTGATTTGAAAAAAGATGAATTGAAAACACAACTGTCCTCTTTTAAGCAAGAGAGGGAAAAAAAACACTATAAGTCAGGATTTCATTGTTATTCTAAGAGGGCGTTAACCCACATCGCAGTTGTTGAATCACTAAACGAGCAAAATCAGAGTTTTCTGCCAGCGAGCAAGTGAATGAAACAGCATGGTCATTGAGGTTTAAAATGCCCAAATAAACCAAATAGTTACACAACCTAAACACTGGCAGCTGTCTGAATCTTAAATAATGAGTGTGGGGATTTTAAGAACATAGGAAACGGCTCTAATGGAGACGCTGCAGCTCTTACCGAACTGTCCTCCACAGCCGGCGGCGGGGGTTCATGGATGATCTGCGAAAGGGAAAAAAAAGATTGCATGAGAGGAGAAGAGGGGAAGGTGACAACAAAAGTCTCAAACACGCGAATCAAAACATATTTTTTGTATAATCTGCATGTCGCAGCAATGTTTTCTCAGTGTGGAACAAGACGGTTACACAACAACACATGGCTGAGGAATTGTTTTTTCCTCTCCTCTACTTTACAAGAGCAATGCACTGACCTAGAAATCTGCTCTCCAGATTTTCTAGCTTGAGGTTGTTGATTAGGAGAAGGGAAGAGTAACAGGCTCATAAATACGTTATTATTTGCTCTTACATTCTTAATGGAACAATGTTATCCATAAATGTTTATTGCATTATAGTTTTTTGTTTACTTATGACTTTTTATCCATCTAGTTTCATTTTCGGAGCATGTTGCACAGCTGCTGAAGACAGGGCACACAGTTTAGTCTATGTCTTATGCCGCATGTCTTTTCCCGAACGTATATCACCGTATGAGCCGTCTGTGTGTTTCTTCGCCAGCGTAATAAAGGCAGTTTCATCCACATTAAATGCACTTGGCAAATTAAGTGATTCTGATTCTTATTTGTCATTTTCCTCCGTGCTTCTCCAAAACCCTGGAACACAAAACGATTCCCCATGGTAACCTAGCATCGCTTTCCTAAACACTCTCGCTGCACAGAGCTGAATTTGAAACTTAATGAACAAGAACTGAAAAAGTGAAGGGAGGGACAGCCATGTTGTAAAAGCTGACATCTCCCTCTGGCCATTCTCGACTTTCCTGTTTCCAGGGCTGGAAACATTGGAGTGGATTTTGAAGGGACACGACAGTCTTCATTTTGAAGGACGGATGTAGATTTTGAAAAAGAGTGGCTGGTAACAAGAGTTTGTTGAATTGTTGTGATACTGGCAGTTTTACCATTGTCTAAATATTGGCACATTTGTGTTTTTCCTCATTTACTGCATTCAGAGCAGATGACTGTCATTAAAAGACTCTAACATTTTTGGTGAGTTATTGTGCTTCAAAACTTGAGTTTTTGTTTCCACGCCACAGCCCCAGTACTGATGGAAGAGTTTGCTAAGTCTTTAGGTCTTCCAGTGAATATACTTATTGAGACGTGTGACTCAGGGGTCACCTGCTGTGACCTCTGGAAACACAAACTATTTCAACAGCAGCATAATTACTTCAACACACATTCAGCCGGTGGCCTTGACCTCTTGTGGTTGGCGACTACCTTCAGCTGCAGGGATCCAAGAGGGCCGTACACCCTTATTGACTCATAGACCCTAACCTTCTCACCATGGGAATGTTGCTGAGGTTAATAAGGTGGGTGTGTCAGCCAGACGAGACGGACCTGGGAAAGACATCTCGCTCTGTCTTATTGTCCACGAGCAATATCACTGCATTCCAAATGTGTTCAAAGAGTGGACCAGAGGCTATCTGTTTAAGCGGGATGTCTGCATGTTATTATTGCATTAGTGTTTTAGAAAACTCACCACAGTGCAGCAGAGAGGCCAGAACCACCAGAGGAAAGCCAAGACCAGGAGCAGCATCAGGATGAGCAGAGCTATGGCCAGGATGGTCCCATCAGACTGTGACAGAGACAGACACACTGTCTGAATGTGCAGCGCACTATAAAGATGTAAACCACTTCACTGGGCGTCATGCTTTGTACAGGAAAGAGGCTCTTTTGGTTTCTTTCTTCCATGGAATCAAAGATTGTGATTCTGCTGATGCTTAAATACTTTAATTAGTTTGCATCCATCATTTAGACATCTTCTTAAGTTTGTGTTGTGCTGTTTGGATTTGTTTTATTCGTTTGTTATCTTTTGTTAGTGCTAGCCTTTACAGTTGGAAAGCACATTTACCGCAAACAATACAGTTCTGAAGCTACACGCTGCTACATTATAGACTCAGACTACTTTTATTG
Organism: Pagrus pagrus; assembly: GCF_965226575.1. Classification (NCBI taxonomy): domain Eukaryota; kingdom Metazoa; phylum Chordata; class Actinopteri; order Spariformes; family Sparidae; genus Pagrus; species Pagrus pagrus. Next base: position 24,963,916 of record NC_140192.1, on the reverse strand, counting down.
TTAACCCATTCATACACAAGTTTAAGTGATGGGATGTAACTAAGTACATTTACTCAAGCATTGTACTTTGTACTTTGATCTAGTTTTGAGGCACTTAGCATTTCCATGTTCTGCTGGAGGCAAATGTTGTACTTTTTACTCCATTACATGTATGTGATAACTTAAGTTACTCGTTACTTTGTGGATTACAAGCTGCATCTGAGCCAAAATAGCATATTTTTCATCTAATATAATGAATAAATCAATTTATTTTATCTCTAACTAGATACCCTGCCCCTTTACTTTTACTCAAGCACTGTTTGTATGGATGACTTTAGCATTTTACCAGAACGCTATTTAAATATGATATCCTTATCTTTACTGAAGTCTGAGTTTTGGGTACACAAATACATATACATTTGATATGAAATGCAGTTTCACAGAGGCAGGTAGACATAAACTGAAAGATCTGTGCATAACATTATAACAGCAATTTATACAGTACTCACACAGCTCACTGTGGTAATGGTGACTGAACTGGAGATGAAACTGAGACCTTCGTTCATACTGACATAAAGGTTTGCGGCCCTGGAAAGTAAAAGAACATTTTCTTAGCTGTCATTCATGCGGTTCCTTAGAAAAAACGAATAGTTGGTGTCATATAAGACCTCACATTTATTGAAATAAATTACAGGACTTACATCCCCTCATCTTGAAGTACTGGTGCAGGACAGAGAAGATATGTATCTTCCACAATCAAAGGCTTTACCACTAGAGAAGACGAAGGAAAGAGGTCATGAAAAACAGTGAATCAGCCAAACATTCCTGTCCTGTCTTGTGGTAACAGTCGGTAGTACACTGACATATAAAGCTCCTGAACCAGGAGGTTTTATGACCTGAATCACCTGTCAGGTTATGTCATTGTTAAGCCTGATTAAATTAAGAGTTTCAGAGTTTTGTTGGCTGAATAACACAACATAACTTCCTTCCAATACAATAAGAAAGGGGAAATGCAAAGTCAGAGAAGTTAAATGATGTCACATCTTTCACTGTAACTTGATTAACAAACCGAGAAGCGTCTCTTCAAAACAAGTGCTTTTGTTGTCTACTGTCTGAAGACATCTGTATCCCCCTCAGAGACACCAACTATTTCATCCCAGCTTTTGTTTTTCAGACAAATCTAGGTCCTCGTCTTGTCCAGCTGGCTTTTAGGAAAGTGGCTCCAACAAGCATCGTCGCCCAAGCCTGTCTGTTTATCCTGGCAGGAGGAGAGCATACCCCAGAACTGAGCAAATCAACAGACTCGCATGGGTCGCGGCTGCTCCTCTCTCGAAACACCATACAAGACGGAGCGGAGGGGGGAGCAATGCTGCCAAAAACAGCTCAGCGCCAATACAAACTGGCCCAGATATGGTCTCGCTCAGAGTTCATCTCTGCACACACCTTGCACTCAGAATGGCCTCACACCGTCAAAGCATGACGAAAAGGACTGAGAGCCTTTTAAACATCAAATTAAAGCAAAGCTCAGTAAAGAGCTGATGGGACCTGATTCTGCAGATTTCCACTGTTTAAAACCCTTGAGGATTAAGGTGCTTGGCTAACATCCCAAGTAAATGTCATGAGGTTTTATTGGACTGTTTATTCCCCAAGCGTGGAGAGGTCACGTTTAACTATGCGGTGCAGACAAGTGCCCAGAGTTCAGCTTTAACCAGTAAATTAGTTGGAGTTATTGCTGAAGATGATGGCAGACATACAGTCTTTGAAAGCTTATTGCCTGGGACAGACTGCAAAGACAATCTACAAAGACAATTTACATAAAGTATTTGAATTTATCAAATGTGTTTTTGGGGCCAAGTTCCCAGGGTTGTATAGTCCCAGGTTATTAAGCTCCAAAGGTCCTAAATTCCCAGGGTCCTATGTTCTGTGTATCCTGTTACCAGGGTCCAATGTTTCCAGGGCCCTATGTTCCCAAGTTACTAAGTTCTAAATATCCTATGGGCCCAAGAAAGTACGATCCCAGGGTCCTTAGGTCCCATGATCCCAGTTCCTGTGTTCCCAAGGTCCTATGGTACCAGGATCCAATGTTCCTATGGTCCTAAATTCCCAAGGTCCTATGTTCACAGGGTCCTCAGGTTCCAGGGCTCTATCTTCTCAGGGTTCTATGTCCCGAGGTTCCTAAGTTCCCAAGGTCCGAAGTTCCCAGGGTTCTATGTCAGCAGGGTCCTAAGTTCCCAGATTCCGATGTTCCCATTGTCCGATATTCCCAAGATCCTAAGTTCCCAGGTTCCTAAGTTCCCAAGGTCCGAAGTTCCCAGACTCATATTTTCCCAAGTTCAATATTCTGTTAACACCCTGTGAACATTGGGTTCACATTATGTGCTATATAAATCTGGGGAATATAGGGCCGTGGGAACAAAGGAATTAATCTGCATCTATTTTATAATCTTATTCTCATCAAGAAAGTATTTCTGTCACGTCTTGTCCCTCATTATTCACACAGTTCAGTATCATCCATGGCATCATAGTTTCAACATCTGTCACCAAAACAATAGCTCAGAACAGGACTTGCCAAATCCCATCCCACATGACTGTTTTTGCTGCTACTTTTTCCTGGACACACAAAGTCAAACATCAATTCATCTGCTCAACACATGCAGGTACATGTTGCTGCTTTTCCTCTTAACCATTTCACCATATCTGTGAAGTATGCAGAGGGCTGGAGCAGGGGCGTCAGTGAGGGCATTAGAGAGAAGAGAAATGGTTTTGCTTATAGCCCATCATATATTCCTCTCCAGGAGAGCTAAACCATGCCCTAATTATTTTCATTCAAAGTTTACCCTTGATGTGAAGTAAACAAGTTCCAGAGGATTGTGTGTACACAATCTAGAGAAGTGGATGTATTTGGAGGAGGAGTATACAAGCATAATGGGATTCGCATAAGGATATAATTTTGCTCAAATTGTTTCCATGTCCGCTGCTTGTCTGCAGGAAATAGGATCACGCAATTATGATTTTGAGAAATTAATGTTTGATTAATATCTTTTGTTGCTTTGTTGCAAGAATTTGATTTAAAGAGCAAGATGTCCATGCTGAATGCTGTTGGCATCACCAACGCAACCTCCATTAAAGTGAAGAAAACAGTCTTTTCTCCTTGGGATAGTTAATAAGTACTGCATGTGTGCTATCATGCATACTATATACATCATATACAAGAGAGAGCAGAAAAGATGGTTAACCATAATGCAAAATAACTCCAAAACAGACCACTTGTAGGAAAGAAACCTCAAAGAGAGTTGACAGCAGGACATTTTCCAGTAATATATTTATCCCTCAGAGTGTATGGAGGATAATGAACTCCAGTCGACTAATAGAGATGCTCTAAGAGGAGCTCTGACATGCCATCATGTCATAAAAGAAACCCAACTTCTCCTCAGAGGAGCCTTTTGTTTGTGCCTCAGTGCTGGCGATTATCTTGCTTTGTAATTAGACCAGCACCTCCTGCAGTTACTGTGGCGTGCCTGGTAGGAAGTGGTTTAAGGATCTATTACAGTAAGCCACCAGTAAAGACTGTGGGGAAACTGGTTGTATCCTTAAGGCTTCTGCCTCGTGTGTGGTACTCGCTATCCTTTATCGCTTGTTTCTGGCTCCGTCCCCAGGTTGTAAAGTTACACAATGTGTTACTTAGAACAAAAGCCATGATACCAGTAACACCAGCATGGCTGCGTGTTTGATCACAGAGGATTCCAGCTGTGCGGCTGACTTGGTGTTTGACTTTCGGGAAGCTCAGCTAGGTGTAATTTAGATGGATTTTACAACAGCCCGAGCACTCCTCTGTTTATACCAGCTGTAAACAAATAGAGAAATCAGCTTTGATGCTCTGAGTCAACGGGTATCTCGATAAAACACTCATGTGTGATGAAACAGTGCATGTAGTGAATCGGATACTCAGTGATGTTTCGCTCACTCTTAGTAAGGGTGTCGTTGATGCGGAAGCTGCACAGGACTTTATCGACGTTGCGGGCGTGGAGGAACCCGTTTCCTCTGACCACCACTTGGAAGGACTCTAAGTGAGGAGAAGAGAAACACATATGTCACTTTTTAAAAATGTTAAATTAATTTAAGTCTGACTTGTGGTTCTAAGTTACACCCAAACGTCTCATCATGTTATGTTAACAGCCACTATTGCCCTGTCACAGTGTTACTAGCTTGAATTGCCGTCAGTGAGAGAGGGAGAGATTTTGTTGTCAGAGAGTATATGTGGGTATAATGCTCAACACATGCAAAAATTTAATTGTCTTCCAAATACTAATTATTGTCATTTGTCATACATTTTGGATCTCTTTGTCAGCTTTTATTACTAGTATTGTTTTATCAAATTCTGCATGACTTTTCCTAATTTTATGAGAATTGCTTGTAAACAACTTTGAACTCTCGGCATTTTTCAGAAGTACGCTCCAGAAAATGATGCAGTACTTTAGCTGCAGCTGTAAAACATGGTTATATACAGTGGTTTTAATTTCCTTCTTTATCTGAGATCTGAGCTGCAACATTATCCTTTCAACTAAGTCTGTTGTATTTTCTATTATTGAAGTTTTATGAGTTTGTTCACAAAATCACAATCTTTGTTCTCTGTATATTTTGTGATTTGTTGTTCCCAAAGTCCAAACTGAATTGGGAGGTGGAGTTACAGGCGAGAAGGCTGCCGAGTCAGTGACTGCGGTTCGAGCCTGAGATTCAGCATTTGTAAGCGTGACACTGACGGATATGACATTTCAATATATCAGTGGTTTGCAGAAATGTACACTGACAATGTTTTTTAATTATGATTAGGTTGCAAATATGTTATCCCAGTTTGTCATAAAGGGAGGGATTGCCACTTCTTTAATATGTGTTTTGAATAAGGTCAGAGAAAAAATAAAAAAAATATTTAAAGAAATTATTTTTTAAATTATCATTTGTTTAATACATACAGCAGGAATATGGTTGAATCATTGAGGGTCAACTTAAATGCATTACTGACTGATATGTGGTTTGATGAGGATGAACTACAGGTAAATCTTCCTTGTCTCACCTCCTGCACAGATACTAGAGGGCTCTGCTGCCAGGATCTCGATACAGGACTTCTTCAGGATCTGAGGAGGTGAGCAGAGAGGCATTAGAGACCTCATCAGTGCCACATTTTCAGCAGCCAGCGAATCTCAGATGTTGGAGGAGTCTTAAATGCACCAACAAGGGGAAAAATAGTCTCTGTCAACAGCTTCCATTTCAATTCTGGTGCTGTTATTTGGAACAATAAAATTATTTCAGGTAATCTCTTTATTCTCATTTGTGCTCTGCAGATGTACCTGTACTTGCTGCTCTCCAGGAACATACCAACTGTTACCCTGAAGACGAAAATACTCATGATTCATGACCCACTGCCCCGCTCACATGAATGAGAAGCAACAGCTTTCAGTTTGCTCTTAATCTGTTCCAGATGACAGTCAGCTGCGCAACCTTTAACTCTGCTCAACGAACCTCGTATACCAGCGACAACAAACCCTTGACGATAAACTGTTTTTCATTTCTCGCTAGGTTGAAAATACAAAAATTTAAGTCAACAGCACTGAGGTGGGTCTAAAGAGATACAGCACACACTTTGATCATGTTTGGCCAGGCGTCAGCTGCGATGATCAAAAGCAGGAAAGTCACAGTCGCAGCAGGTTTTCCTGGAACTCTGTCGCTGGCCTGACTCCATGGATGGAATAACTCATCGTGCTTTAAACCTATTTTGTCTCGTTTCCTGTGTGCTATTTGATCCGTGTGTTGACGGATTAAGGAAGAAGCAATTGGAGAGATTACAACTCCATTAAAGCAAGATGATTTCCTGTGGACTCTCTAAGACGGGCTCAGTCCTAGGTGGTACTTTTGGTGATATATTTGACGTTAGTGCTGTTGGAACATGTTTTTGGGCAGTACTGAAGTGCTTACCGAGTCGATGACTCCTTGCAAGGCCTCAAACCCATCGTTTACAGGGAAGACGTGGTCCTTACTGTCAGCGATCTTTGCCAGCTACAGAAGAAAACAAGTTATAACAATTCCACACTTATTCATCCAAGGCATAAATAGTTAAGCTCACAGCATGACTGACTACAGGAGAAACTCATATGAACACAATTAACAATATTACCAAATTTCCTTAAGTGTCTTTGACTCACACTTTGGTTATTAGGCAAACAGACACATGGATGATGTTTACATTTTTTAGAGACATTTGAGAATATCTCATGTCCTTGTTGGAACTTACTTCAGTTTTCTGTGAAGAAAGTTGGTGAACTGTCCCTTTAAGAAGTGATGTAAAGCACTTCATAACTGCTTAAAAACACTAGTTTCAATGTTTTCAAAATAAGGGTCTGATTTACAAAGCTTTGAATTTACAAGCTTGCAATCAATTTCACTCCCTGAAGACGTTAGACGTCACGAGACATTAAGGTGCAGACTAAAAGTTAAAAAACAAACCTGTGTCTCATTGAAGTCCTTCACCCCCACACAGTAAACTGAGGCACCCAGGCTGCGGGAGCGGTTGGCCTGTCAGGTATGCACAGATTCACAGTGAAAACAGGAAGAAGCTCAGCACCTGGGATCAATTACACCTCTGCATTTCATAACAACATCCAAAAGTCCTTGTGTTTGTCTGGCTTTTACAAGAAGTTGGGCAACACCATGTTCCGAGTGAATAATATTATTCAGACGTCACATAACAACAGAAATGTCACACAGATGCCTGAGTGCCAAACAGAACGCACAAGCCAAATACTTCTTTTACAAGTAATAATGCCTGTGGATTTGGTGTTGACACTAAATTAGAGCATAAGGCAGCCCGCAGCTGTCAAGAGAAACATATCCAGCTACTGGGAGGCTCAGCCCCACTTCAGCCCCTGCCGTCAACATGTGTCTTTGGCCACTCAAAGCTGATTAAAGCATCAGGCTTTTGAACGCCTTCACCTGTAGTTCCTAAATGCTCTCAGGAGCAAATAAATCTTCAGATCCCAGTACAGATGTGAGGAGAACGACTGGGCTTGGATGTATAAATCTGACAGACGCTCTGACCCCATTTTTTCCAGACCAGACGAAGAGGATCAAAGTGGTAATGTATAGGATGGTGGCGTTTGATCTGATTCATCTCCTGCGCAGTCACATGTTTCATCTGGTTTTAATTTGTGTGACCCATTTAACCTCTCTTTATTTCTCTCACCTCTCTCTCAGCGTAGTAGAACAGATCCTCGTGCAGCTCTCCATCTGTCAGAGCTATGATTACACTGGCAGTGCGATAACCTGCAGACAGAAAGAACTTGGTCACCCCTGCTGTTATTTCACACTCTTATCTTATTCTGAACTGCAAATAACCTTCTGCAGTATTAAGATACTGCCATTTTGTAGTAATCTAAATGCTTTTCTGAGCTGTCACACGGGGGGGATGATAGGAACTTGGTTACAGTGATTTGCAACTTAAAACAAGGGGCAGGGGAAGTTTGCCAGGGACGTAAAATGGCCCCTTTCCTTCTTCCTACCTCAATAGTTCTGGCCGCAGTGCTTGGACGACACCTGTCTTTGTATTCAGCCTTCATTTTGATCTCAACTGCACACCTGTGAATTTTCGTGACTACATCTTGCTCGATTGTGACACTATCGTGCTGACAACAATCTGTCCACAGACAGACAAAATACTCAAAACTGCTTCTGTGTTACTTTCTGCTGCAAAAGGTTTGACCACATCATGATGTCACACACACACACACTCACTCAAAAAGTAAAATAATTACTTGCCGATGCTTTCAGGGCTCGTTGAAATGTTATGTCTCTTTTCCCTAAACTCCCTAATAATCTCAAAACCCCTCCGAAGTATCTCGTGGCCCCCTTGATAAGGATGCACTGATTTAATGCAAATACCCATTCAAGAAACGTTGTGGTAAACACTTGGCTTCCTCTACACTAGAAACAATGAAGAAAAAGTAATACACACCTTCAGTGTTTCCATAGTATATCTGCTCACTGGCCTGTAAAAAAAGAGAAGCTGGTTTGAACCAGTGGACAGTCTGTCTGGTAGCATGTAGTGAATAGAGGAACTCCTCTGCTCTAACACAATAGCTCTCTGGACCATGTGCTGTTTGTTCTGGAGCCAGAGCAGACATAAGGCAGATACCAGCTTGAAGTTGGACATGATGCTCACCCTCAGGATGCCCTCATGCATGAAGGTGTCTCCCCCAGGACGAACCCCCTGGAGCTCCTCCAGACCTTTGCGAATGCGTTCCCTGAGCAGACAGACAGAAACAAGGTAACATCAAGGCACACTGTTGATAATCCAATCTAATTGAACATATTTATTTTGTCGGATTCATTTGTGGACATACTTTTGAGTGAAGCCAGACAACGCTAGGCGTGGTAACAAAATAATAGTTTCCATAAAGGCAGCAGAAAATATCAGCAATGTGGTGCAGATTAACGGACCGACACAGTTTCGGTGAGTATCGGCTCAAGAAACTCTCACGCAGATAGACAGGAAATGGGCCCTTTGTAGAATGAGATATGAGGGAAACAGTGAAAAGATTTTGTGGCGGCTGAAGAACTCTGCTGAGGAAAGATTAAACACACAGGCTGCCCACAATGTGTCAAAAACTACACGATGAAGTAGTTGTCCAGATCGACAACAGTATAGACAGATCGCAGTGAAGGAAAATATCTGTCTGGAACTTCTTCTTGGTCATAAAATTTCAGAGGGATCATAACTGTGTGTGACCTGTGTCCAAATCTGGTATTACATTCATTCCTCTCAGCTGGATGACTGAAAAGAAAAGGATTAAAATCAGTTTCAAGGGGATCTGCACCCACCTGTCTTCTGTCAGGCTCATTAGGATCCTTCCCTCGGTGGAAAACACAATGAAAGACATCCGCAACTGTGGACTTTGGGGCAAAGAGAAGAGAAATATACTCTCTGTTAGATCAGTAATCATTTCTTGTTACATGTTTTCCCACAGACACTTGATGACACCTTTATGGTTTGTTTTACCTTATGAATTTATGAGCTAGATGTTCAACAAAGTGGTAGATTTCATTCCAGTGATTCTGCACACTCCCAGATCTGTGAAGAGAAAAGACAAACTTATCTGAGGATGTCTTTTTCAGGCACTGCTGTGCATCTGAACCACATGAACTCTTCTCTACTCTACTACTGTTTTTGTGTTGATTGATTGATAATAGACCATGGGCAGCTCTTGAGACAATGGGCCCCTGGGCTCAGACATTCGTGAAGTTTCCCGACACTCTTACATAGGAGCAAGAAACACAAAATTATTTCAAATATCTCCCCTTTGTTGTTTGTCGTTGTAGTCATTTTGTGTCTTTCTGTTTCTTTGTAATTATTTGTGTCACCTTGTGGTTGTTTAGCGTTATTCGGTGTATAGTGTCTCTTTGTAGTTTCTTTGTGTCTGTTTGTAGTTGCTTTGTGTTTCTTTGTAGTTGCTTTGTGTTTCTTTGTCATCATTTTGTGTCTGTTTGTATTTGATTGTGTCTCTTTGTGGTTGTTTTTGTGTCTCCTCTTGGTTGCAACGTGTCTCTTTGTGGACATTTTGTTTGTCTTTTGTATTTGCTTTGTGTATCCTTGTAGACATTTTGTGTCTCATTGTGGTTGTTTTGTGTTATTTTGTGTCTCTTCAACCCATTCACAGAATAAAATGTTGGCAGTTAACGTGTCTGCAAACTCTGGATGTATTAACATGTATACGTGTCCTATGTACCATACTGACATTTCCACAATATGACAATTTCTATGTATCATATGATGTCTACATTACCACATTACGTTAATGTAATGTTCACATATGACATGTCACCAAAAACGCCTATTTTAAGCCAAAACATTTATTCAAATCCTAACCAATTGGTTTTGTGCCCAAACCTAACCACCACTGAAAAAATAATCTACAGAAATGTAAAGTTGCAATGTATCCGCAGAAACGTACATCGAAACATGTATTCTGGTGATTGGATTGGTCTCTTTGTGGTCATTCTGCATGTCCTTGTGGTAGTTTTATGTCTCAACTAGTCATCTTGCATATTTGTCCCTGACCTCCTGCTCCTCTGGACCTCATCCCAGTAGATCAGTGATCCATCAACGGAATAGACTTCGAAAGGAAAAAGGAGAATAGAGAGAGCCTGCAGAATAGTTCTGCATGAGTGCAATGCTTCGGGCAACATAGCTGGTTTACTCTGAGAAGTTGCAATTATGTCGTATTCCTCAGATTACTGTTAACATCTTTATAATGCACCTGCAATTATATCACTGTTACTGGAGTCAGATGAATGTACCTTCATTAAGCCTTCATGCAACCAGCTTTGTGATCAAAACTAGGTCAGAGTGGATTTTAATCATCATGCACTCTGTTCCCTCTTTGCTAATGAATTTAAAACTGAGATTGTGCTATTCACCACGTTGTTAGGAAATAAACAAATAAAGGGATTACAGATTTAGGAGGAGAGAAGCTGTTCAGTGGAGTTATCTGTCATCTAATCTAATTATCCAGTTATCAAACGGTATAAATATACAGTTGTATCAAGTTAATAAAAACCACTTCATGAGCTTGCATGAATCATTTTTGATGGTTATCAAAATGTCTTTCATTGAAACTGTTTTCATAACCCCACACCCCCTGGATAATTACTGAAACACCTATGTTTCCATTGTTACCGTGGCACAGGTCCCAGCACAAACAGCCCAGCCAACAGGCTGAAACACTGGAACATCTGGACATAATGGGGAAAGGGCAGTGCAGACACAGAGAATAGAGAAGGGGGTTCAGACAGATACTGCAGGAGGACAGTGAGGGCAGGTGGAGGACAACTAAAAATCAACTGAGTGACCCGAGACACCACCTGGAGAAAGGACAGTGAAAGAAACAGCTAAGGCAGTGAACTGATGCCCAATAATAAATCTGTGTCGTTAATACATGGCTCACGCTCACAATTACTTTGCCTAATTTCCCCTCAGAGAAACAGCGGTGTGCCTTGAGTTGGCACTGACATGTACTGTAGGACAACTGGAAAATCCATCACCATCTCTTGAGGGAGAGCAGAGAGAGGGCAGTGGCCGACTGCAATCCTCCAACGTCGCCTTCCAGATAAGAAAAATGATGTTGAGTGAGCTGAATGATAAATGCTGCTGACCTAGTTGGCAAACATTTTGGTTTGTGGTTAAAAGTGGGATAAAAACAAGTAGTTTTAGGGCAGGTTTGCAAAATGTGAATGTCATGAGATCACAGTCCAAAGACAACAGCCTGGGTAAGATAATTGTCAATGCCAGATGAGCTGTGTGCATGTTTATCTACGGTATTAAGTGCTTTCCCTACAAGACCGGGTCAGTAAATCTCAGGTAAACACTGCTTACGTACGACACTGACCCTTTTAGAGAACACACGTTGCTCAGTACTTGTTTAGCTTAATTTTTAGAGCATCCACGTGTACGTCTTACTTACAAATGCATCATGTATATCCTCTAGATAACTGCATAAATGATAAAAAATTAATGGAACCATATCATGTCTCATTAAAATGTTACTGTTTGCGCTCAATTAGTCAGCTTTGATCAGGTGCCCATGTTGCGTGCATGGCTGAAGAAGAAAAAAACAGAGTGACCACCAAAAACCAGGTTAGATAAACATGGAAACTTTTTCTAAATCAAGAGCAATGTTTCCAAAAGACTTTGCAGGAAGTCCAAACATCCTGTTTCCTACTTGAGATACACCGTGTATGTTAGAACTCCAAGAAGATGATAATTTATGCACTTGCTGGCGAGCAATTCTGGATTAAATGTTAAGTTAACGTGGATGAACACCAAACACAACAGTCAGCTGCAGAGCTTATAGTCTGTGCATCATCTAACGCGCCACTAATCATTACCAGCTGGAGAAGTGTGCTGAGCTGAACTGCAAATTGAGGTTTACCAGAGCAAGGCATTATCAGTCTATCCATTTTTTATGCATGTCATGACACCAGGGGGCGTTATGATAACAGAAATATGGATGACATCATGATGAATAGGCACAACACAACATATTGCATATTTGCTTTATACACTGATATGCTTTTATGATAAAGCATACAGTAATACCTCATGGTACCTTTTTTAAGGCCATCAGTAGAGACAGGTGAGATATTCAAGTCAAGCTCAGTTCTTGAGGAAACACACAATGCAAGATAACAATCGTCTCATTCATAAATAGTATATTATTTCATTGTGTTTTTCATAGATTTTGCCACATTTGTCATTTCTACACCCAGAGAGTGTCAGTCAATGTGTGTCAGGTAACTCACTTGTCCAAAACAAAGTAAAGATCAAAGCCTCCAAAGCATGAGGACGACCCAGCCTGCCTCCTGTCCTGGTTCGGTCCAGCATTACCAGCAGTGAAAACAACCAGCGCAGCACCAAACACCACAGGAAACCAGGAGCTTCGACTCCAGCACGAAGGCATTACTCCAGCTGAAGGAACTCTCATACAGGGATGTGGAATAAAAACCAACTTCAACAGAGTTTAAAGCAAAATAGTTGCAGAGTTAATCCTCCTTGCAGAGCCTTCTTTCAATCCTCCACAGGCGTCTTCAGCATGGAGAAAAAGCAATAATCCAAAGGAGAGCAGCAGTGAGGTTGAAGTGGAGGTGAGCGAGAGAGAGAGAGAGAGAAAGAGAGGATGAGTGTTGTGGTCTCACTGTTGTTGGGACCCTTTCATCACAGGGTCCACAGCATGCACAAAGATGAGAAGGGCTCCACAACCTCCCACTCTTGCTGCTTTTTGCTAATGACAAGGCCATGCAACAGCCTAACTCTTTGCAAAACTCTGCTTGTACTTTCAAGTCTCTCTCTCTCTCTCTCTTTCTCTTCTCTCTCTGAAGAGGAAGAGAGTGATGAAGACAATACAGTGGAAACACCAGAATCTGCTGGCTTCTCCTGCCACCTGGTGGTGTTAAGAAGCTGGTGGCTGCTTTTTTTTTTGCCACAACACCATAAACTCAATGACCCTGACTAATGTGAAACAATCTACCACTGTAATCAATACAGCACTACCTAGGCCTCATCTCTCATTTTAATTTTTAGGGTCAGTAGGGTTAGCTTGTTGTGGTGTTGTGTTTGATAATATTGAGGGATGATTCCAAAGTATTGATCATCTCTTTGTACCAGCATGGGGGAATAAATATTGGAAACAAAGAAACTAGATGAACTTTATCTCCTGACTTGCTTTAATGCTAAAATTATGTGATTTATGTCATCACTATGATCTCATAAGTCCCTTACAATGACAACACTGGGAAGTCCCTCTTGGCCAATGGTGTAAGCAGTGTTGTGAAAGCCATACTTGAGGGAAAGTAGTATCTATTTTCATTCATTTATTCGGTTTACACTGAAGCTGGAGCCAATAATTTCCTCACAGGTAAACAAAAAGCATCATACGTTTACTAGATTGCTAGTTTTTTTACATTTTGAAACAAGTCTCCATCTACTTCAGTTGTTTAGAAGAATGCTGCAACGCTATTTTGCTGTGAAGCTCCAGAATCGTTTTGTGGACTATGAAACCTCACCTGACTTTCCACCGGCTTGAGGGTGAGTAGATGACGACTACATGTTCGCTTTTGAGTGAACTTATCCTTTATCTTATTACCATTTAATGAAGATGTGTCCTTGAAAGGCCGCTAAAAGAACATAAATATTGAAAAAACAATGATATTATTAACTTTTAAGGGACAGATCCAGGATTTTTGTCTCACTTTCTTTAAAGCTCCTGTTATTAAAAGTAATACTAATGCTTTGGGATTGTAGGTTGGGTGGCCAGCATCCGAAAGTTGGATGGACCCAAAGCTTCTGTAGAAAAAATTACAAGGCGAGTGCTGCACTGGGTCATGGGTAAAAAAGTGTTGTAGAAGTTAAAGAATCAGGTGCTCTTCAAGGATGAGGACGGAGGCTGAAGGGTTAGGTTTGCCATTTTTATTTGACCCAAAGCGTCAGAGGTGGATATGAGACTCAAAACTCAACTATCTTACTAACAGGAGCTTCAACAATATCCAGACATTGTGCTTCCTGTTTGGTTGTGTGTGTGTTTCCTGAAGAGCAGACGGGGATCATGCCTGCAGGCCCTTCTCTCTCCCCACTTCAACAACACCAAAAATAATTTTAATAAAATACACAACAAACAATGACTCAATCACTTCCCCACAAAAGTCCAAGCTGGACAAAGTAGGGATGGGTCGTCCTTCTTGTGTACTCTGTATTCACATTCCTCAAGGTTGAGCACTGACACGCAGTCACCAGGGAACCCGACAGGATATAGAGTGCTGCAGCAAACAGTAGATTATGTACAGTAGATACTACAGTAATTGATTAATTTTCTTTTGATGTAAACACTGTAAACTTGTGATCTGTGTACTTAGTGCAACATTCACTGCAATCACAGTCCTCACATTGACTGTTTCTCCATTTAGATCCTATTGCATGCCATGTTTTATCCCAATCGTCCTGACAGTGGGTCATGTCAAGACGATCTGGTTTGTAACATCTGGTTTGATTAGTGTTTGAACACAACACAAATGCAAGTCACTTTTCGTATTGAGGTTTGGGTTACTCCAGCAATTTACTATTCTAGGGGGAACTGAAAGACACATATTAAAAAGAAAACGTAATGGTCAGCAGAGGACGAAATATTTTGGCTGAGAGTCTCAAATATAGGTGAAGCTTCAAAAAACAGTGTCTTTTGTCTAAACGGCCCTGCCTCCTCAATGCCTACATCTTTCAAACCCCACAGCTCCAGTCTGCGCCACAGCAGACATTATAAGCATAAGACATTACATCATAAGTGAGCCGAACTCATCCTCATGATTAAAATCAGGGGAATTTTGTGTTTTTTGCACCAAAGATTTTCTTCTTTTACATACAAAGTAATTCAAAGAGAAGTCAGTCATGAACAAATGAGTGTTTTATTTATTTATTTATTGAAGTAAAGGTTCATTTTTAGCAGTATTTTCATTTCAATTTCCAGCAGCTGTGCTTTCTTCTTGGTCATGTGTCCAACCTACACAACAGCCAGTGTTTCCCTGTGGGGAGCCGGTGAGGGATCACAGCTCTTCTCCCCAATTTAACATAACAAAATGAAAATACTACAGTGCTTCACACCACAATCATATGAAAAATGAGTGAGACATGAGGAAATGTAAGAACTTATTCATTTTTTTCTTTTGAAGCAGTGTTTTATTTTCAATATCCAGACATTGTGCTTCCTGTTTGGTTGTGTGTGTGTTTCCTGAAGAGCAGACGGGGATCATGCCTGCAGGCCCTTCTCTCTCCCCACTTCAACAACAACAAAAAGAACTTTAAAAAAATACATCAGATTTTTAGACACAAAAAACAATGACTCAATCACTTCCCCACAAAACCCTGAACTGGACAAAGTACGGATGGGTCGTCCTTCTTGTGTACTGTGTATTCACATTCCTCAGGGTCAAACACTTTCACACAGTCATCAGGGAACCCTCTGGGATTTCGACCGCTGCGGCAAATAGTAGATTATGTAGATACCACAGTAATTAATTATTTTTCTTTTGATGTAAACACTGTAAATTTGTGATCCGTGTACTTACTTAGTGCAACATCGACTGCAACCACAGTCCTCACATTGACTGTTTCTCCATTTAGATCCTACGGCATGCCATGTTTTATCCCAATAGTCCTGACAGTGGGTCATGCCTAAGGGTGGAAACGATAATTTTCCATACCATCATTATGTGAAACTTTATTGTGGGATTTGGATATTACTGTAATGTAAGTTGTAGTGGTTTTTACCTGGGCTCACTGCGAAGCGAGAACATGATTCATGTGTGAGTGACGGCAGAGCACAAAGCAGCAGAGCCAGAGCCAAATATTTCTTCACAGAAACAAAGAACACAAGTTCACATTTTTTCAAGTCTATCTTAAAACTAACAAACAGACTTTAATACCTTTGGACAGAGCCAGGCCTGTTGTTCATTCACTCTCACATTTATGAAAGTGACAAAAAAAGGAAATTTCAACCAGGAATCAACATTTAAACCAAATGTTTGTTGTGAAAATTGACATTTCTCCTGAACGTTAGAGTGAGTAATGATTTTATGCATGCATAGTCAGAAACATTCAATCCATTGCCATTTGTACAAGGCAAAATTCACTTCTAACAATTTGTAAATTTATAAGGCTCGCATTGTTCGGGCAGATTTAATGGTTAAAAATACACTAATGTAAAATAGAAAACATCTTTTTACAATTGAAAAATAATAATAACAGAAAAAAACCTTGTCTAAAATTCAAACAGCTGGCAACAACTAGAGCTTTGATTAGTTAAAGTAACAATAAAAACTCACCATGATGACAACAGATGTGTCAGACTTGAATGATAGTAAAGTAAGAACATAACAGACTGTTTTTAAGGGACTGTCTGTTTAAAGAAACCTTTGGAATTAAACAAGAGGGGGGAGTGATCTGTCAGCCTGTAACTTCCAATAAATCTGGTTGATATTATGTTTCAAACAGATGAGTCACTATAGGTCATCAAATGACTGATATTTTAATTTAATGTTTGATGCCGTCAGTCGTTGGTGAAATGCTTAACTTACTTAATTACTTTTGGCGATGTATAGCGGCATGGCTCAGGAGAATTATATATCAATTTTTCAGTTCCTGACTGAAATATCTCAATGTTAATGGATTGTCAAGAAGTCTTAAAGACGTTCGTGGTCCCCAGAGGAGGAACTCTATTGACTTTTAGTTTAGCACCCCCCAGTTGACATTAATGGTTCCTAGAATGACTTTGTTCAAACCCCAGACTTTTCCTCTACTGCCACCACGAGTTTGACGTCTGTTCTTCTGAGTGAATTGTCTTGACAACTGTTGGATGGATTGCCATCAAATTTGATCCACCCATTCACGTTCCCCTCTGGATTCATTGTAATAACTCAAGTGATCCCCTTCTTTCAATTAGCCGCCACAACCCGGACACCAGAACAAAAAAAAATAAAATGTTGGCTGTTAACATTTCCACAAACCACCGATACGTTCACATTTGAGCGTGTCGTTCGTCCGCTACCATATTGACTTCTTCAAAATACCTGTGATATCACACTCACGTTACTTCTGTCATGACCTGACTTCCACATTGGGAGATAGAGGGGATGGTGGGGTTAGGTGACAAGGCTGCCAAGCCGGTAACTGCATTTCAAGCCTGCGTTTAAAAAAACTATAAGTGTGACACCACGGGATATTTTTAAGGAGACCTTGGGACAAATTCCAACCAAGTTTGTGGTGACAAAAAACTGATATTTTTGACAGGGAGTTGAAACATCTCCAGCCGTATTTGTAGTGTTTTCAATGAGACCTTGGGACACTTCTGGCTGTATTAATGGTGACAAAGGTATTTTAAGCCAAACCATTATGTTTTCATAACCCTGAGTGGTTTTTGTGCTTAAACCTAACCAGAGCATAAGCAAAACACTGTGACAAGACTGACATAGAAAAGTGAACCTAAAGAAACAGGTTTAGCTAAAAGCAACACTGACCCAAGTAGCCTCACATAGCTGCTACTCCATTTGTAAAATGTGCAGAGCTTCATAGCCTTCATGCTGGCCTTTTATTTATGTATTTGTTTGTTTGTTTGTTTGTTTGTTTATCATGAGAGGCCATGAAGCTGAACATTTGATGATATTCTAACTTGTATTTCAGCCAACAATAATGCATTTTCATCATGTGTTTGTGACTTAGGAAACAGCAACAACATGACTACTAAGTCTACTTAGGTGTTCAATAACTTGTCAGTAACATCTGGTTTGATTAGTGTTTGAACGCAACACAAATACAAGTCACTTTTCTAATTGAGGTTTGGGTTACTCCAGCAATTTACTATTCTAGGGGAGCTGAAAGACACATATTAAAAAGAAAACGTAATGGTCAGCAGAGGATGAAATATTTTGGCTTTGAGTCTCAAATATAGGTGAAGCTCCAAAAACCAGTGTCTTTTGCTTAAACGTCCCTGCCTCCTCAATGTCTACATCTTTGAAACCCCACAGCTCCAGTTTGTAATGCTGTTATAAAAAGTCTGATAACGCTGATTACATTATCAGGGTTATTTACTCAAACCTTTGAAATCTTCCTGTAGAGCCACAGCAGACATTATACAACTGTTGACACACCCTGAGTAGCACTTCTCATGACAAGTGAGCCAAACTAATCCTCATGATTAAAATCAGGGGAATTTTGTGTTTTTTGCACCAAAGATTTTCTTCTTTTACATACAAAGTAATTCAAAGAGAAGTCAGTCATGAACAAATGAGTGTTTTATTCATTTATTGAAGTGAAGGTTCATTTTTAGCAGTATTTTCATTTCAATTTCCAGCAGCTGTGCTTTCTTCTTGGTCATGTGTCCAACCTACACAACAGCCAGTGTTTCCTTGTGGGGAGCCGGTGAGGGATCACAGCTCTTCTCCCCAATTTAACATAACAAAAAAGAAAATACTACAGTGCTTCACACCACAATCATATGAAAAATGAGTGAGACATGAGGAAATGCAAGAACTTTTTCATTTTTTTCTTTTGTAGCAGTGTTTTATTTTCAATATCCAAACATTGCGCTTCTTGTTTGGTTGTGTGTGTGTTTGTTGTTCAGATTTTTAGACACAAAAAACAATGACTCAATCACTTCCCCACATAAGTGGTAACTGGACAAAGTACAGATGGGTCGTCCTTCTTGTGTACTCTGTATTCACATTCCTCAAGGTTGAGCACTGACAGGCAGTCATCAGGGAACCCTCTGGGATTTCGAACGCTGGAGCAAACAGTAGATTATGTAGATACCACAGTAATTCATTATTTTTCCTTTGATGTAAACACTGTAAATTTGTGATCCGTGTACTTACTTAGTGCAACATTCACTGCAACCACAGTCCTCACATTGACTGTTTCTCCATTTAGATCCTACGGCATGCCATGTTTTATCCCAATAGTCCTGACAGTGGGTCATGCCTAAGGGTGGAAACGATAATTTTCCATACCATCATCATGTGAAACTTTATTGTGGGATTTGGATATTACTGTAATGTAAATTGTAGTGGTTTTTACCTGGGCTCACTGCGAAGCGAGAACATGATTCATGTGTGAGTGACGGCAGAGCACAAAGCAGCAGAGCCAGAGCCAAATATTTCTTCACAGAAACAAAGAACACAAGTTCACATTTTTTCAAGTCTATCTTAAAACTAACAAACAGACTTTAATACCTTTGGACAGAGCCAGGCCTGTTGTTCATTCACACTCACATTTATGAAAGTGACAAAAAAAGGAAATTTCAACCAGGAATCAACATTTGAACCAAATGTTTGTTGTGAAAATTGACATTTCTCCTGAACGTTAGAGTGAGTAATGATTTTATGCATGCATAGTCAGAAACATTCAATCCATTGCCATTTGTACAAGGAAAAAAATTCACTTCTGACAATTTGTGAATTTATAAGGCTCGCATTGTTCGGGCAGATTTAATGGTTAAAAATACACTAATGTAAAATAGAAAACATCTTTTTACAATTGAAAAATAATAATAGAAAAAAACCTTGTCTAAAATTCAAACAGCTGGCAACAACTAGAGCTTTGATTAGTTTAAGTAACAATAAAAACTCACCATGATGACAACAGATGTGTCAGACTTGAATGATAGTAAAGTAAGAACATAACAGACTGTTTTTAAGGGACTGTCTGTTTAAAGAAACCTTTGGAATTAAACAAGAGGGGGGAGTGATCTGTCAGCCTGTAACTTCCAATAAATCAGGTTGATATTATGTTTCAAACAGATGAGTCACTATAGGTCATCAAATGACTGATATTTTAATTTAATGTTTGATGCCGTCAGTCGTTGGTGAAATGCTTAACTTACTTAATTACTTTTGGCGATGTATAGCGGCATTGCTCAGGAGAATTATATATCAATTTTTCAGTTCCTGACTGAAATATCTCAATGTTAATGGATTGTCAAGAAGTCTTAAAGACGTTCGTGGTCCCCAGAGGAGGAACTCTAATGACTATTAGTTTAGCACCCCCCAGTTGACATTAATGGTTCCTAGAATGACTTTGTTCAAACCCCAGACTTTTCCTCTACTGCCACCATGAGTTTGACGTCTGTTCTTCTGAGTGAATTGTCTTGACAACTGTTGGATGGATTGCCATCAAATTTGATCCACCCATTCACGTTCCCCTCTGGATTCAGTGTAATAACTCAAGTGATCCCCTTCTTTCAATTAGCCGCCACAACCCGGACACCAGAACAAAAAAAATTAAAATGTTGGCTGTTAACATTTCCACAAACCACCGATACGTTCACATTTGAGCGTGTCGTTCGTCCGCTACCATATTGACTTCTTCAAAATACCTGTGATATCACACTCACGTTACTTCTGTCATGACCTGACTTCCACATTGGGAGATAGAGGGGATGGTGGGGTTAGGCGACAAGGCTGCCAAGCCGGTAACTGCATTTCAAGCCTGTGTTTAAAAAACTATAAGTGTGACACCACGGGATATTTTTAAGAAGAACACATGGCAATTTATAGCCGTGTTTGTGGCGACAAGATCAGGTATTTAAAGCCCAAACATGGTCTTTTCCTGAGCTTTACAAAGTGTTTTTTTGTCACCACTGGTTATTTTTAAGGAGACCTTGGGACAAATTCCAACCAAGTTTGTGGTGACAAAATACTGATATTTTTGACAGGGAGTTGAAACATCTCCAGCCGTATTTGTAGTGTTTTCAATGAGACCTTGAGACACTTCTGGCTGTATTAATGGTGACAAAGGTATTTTAAGCCAAACCATTATGTTTTCATAACCCTGAGTGGTTTTTGTGCTTAAACCTAACCAGAGCATAAGCAAAACACTGTGACAAGAGTGACATAGAAAAGTGAACCTAAAGAAACAGGTTTAGCTAAAAGCAACACTGACCCAAGTAGCCTCACATAGCTGCTACTCCATTTGTAAAATGTGCAGAGCTTCATAGCCTTCATGCTGGCCTTTTATTTATGTATTTGTTTGTTTGTCTGTTTGTTTGTTTGTTTGTTTGTTTGTTTGTTTATCATGAGGACAGTGGTGTAGTCTAGTTTATTGTAGTGGGTATACTGTGATGATTCCCTGCCAGCATCGTACACACCCCTCCCGGACCGACACCCCATAAGCACCACCACACTCACTAACACATACGGTAGGCTACATGCATCCACACATAATTGAAAGCATTCTGATAGACTGGGTATGTATCATCAACAATTTATTATAAGCAACACAAGACTTTAACAGCATATGACATTTACAGCTGGAGAGATTTAAATGCTTTGGACCAATTTTCTACTGCTTTATTGTTAATCACCATCCCTGGTGATTTCGCATGGCTGGAGGAGACAGTCAGTCACTGCTTTGACAGTCAATGGTGCTCTTCACATGGGGGTTCATCACAGATCTTTGGGCTTTTTAATCATGGTCTGGATGAGAGTGAGAAAAAAATACAGTACTCTTTGTATTTTTTTTCTCACTCTCATCCAGACCACAATTAGGAGAGGAATTAAAACCGTATATTCACTTATCTTATCTTCAATGGAAAAATACTCCATTACAAGTAAAAATCCTGCATTCAAAAACTTACTCAAGTAACAGTACATAAGTATTATCATCTAAATATACTCATAGTATTAAAAGTAAAAGTACTCATATTGCAGAAACATTGCCACTGTGAGTGTTACATCATTATGCATCATATAATTGGATTATTAATTCTGATGCATTAATCTGCAAGTAGAATTTTACTATTTTAGTTTGTCAAGGTGGAGCCAATAATCTAATCACATGTTTTCTATATAAAATCTTAATCTGAGGAGTAACTAGTAACTAAAGCTGTTAAATCAATGCAGTGGACTAAAAAGTACAATATTTCCCTCTGAAATGTAGTGGAGTAGAAGTATAAAGTAGCATAAAATGTAAATACTCAAGTAAACAACAAGTAACTCAAATTTGTAATTTAGTACAGTGCTTAAGTAAATGTACTAAAATTACTTTCCACTAGTGCTTATCTTCATTGTCAAACTTAGGCTATGTAACTAGGGTAACTAGCCTGTTAGTCTACAGAGCTTTCCAAATATGTTTGTACTCAGGCATCTGAGGTGTGCTTTGCCTCCTTGCTTGCGTGGCAGAGCAATAGCTTCTCAGCCATCAGCAAGACTTACAGGGGGCCCATTGATGCTGATCATCATCAAATTTTTTACATTGGTCAACAAAATTGTAGATCTCTTGTCCGTGCATACACTTTGCTAGTTTGCTAGCTAGCTAGTAAGGTTAGCTAGTGAGTTAGTTGGAATTCACTGTAAAATGATTAAACACTGACCGACATTGAGAACATCTCTCGCAGCTAGCTAACTTCAGTAACACTAGATATGGCACAGCAGTAAATATAATTCAATACGCACACCAACAATCCCCTGCTGTTACAATAATATCTACTAACTTGTATTTAACTTTCACGTACCAGGTGTAACGTTAGCATCAGGCTCCTTTTCTGTAACGTTAGTTTCTGCAGTGACATCTGAAGCGGCAGCAGCAGCAGCTTCAGGGTCAGGCTTACGAAAACACTCAAACAGTGTAGTTTGCTTTCGTTTCGTATCTCCTTTGGTTGTATATGCTACAATAGAACAGTGATTCTACATTATGTTAGCTAATTTTAAACTTGCAACGCTGACAGCCACTGTCTAGCTGGGGAAATGACCATCAAGCAACTGTGTACGTTGGTAGGTGACGTCAGGTATAGGTCACAGCCAAACTCAAGCCACAGACAAAGAGCGCACAAGGGAAAAAAGAAAAAAAAAAGAGCGCACAGGGTGAATTTTATGAATGGAAGTGAAAAGAGAAGATGCATTTCCCTGCAAAATGTATTTTATTGCAGCTATTTACCCGGTATTTGCGAAACAAAATCACTGAAGTTAAAGTTCTGTCACAAAACTATATTGTTACAGATTTTTGCACATTTTTAAGTGGGTATATGGAAATCCTGGAGCTTTCTTATACGGCGTTATACCTGCATATCACGTAGACTACACCACTAAATGAGGCCATGAAGCTGAACATTTCTGATGATATTCTAGCTTGTATTTCAGCTAACAATAATGCATTTTCATCATGTGTTTGTGACTTAGGAAACAACAACATGGCTACTAAGTCTACTTAGGTGTTCAATAACTTGTCAGTAACATCTGGTTTGAATACTGTTTGAACACAACACAAATACAGGTCAGTTTTCTAATTGAGGTTTGGGTTACTCCAGCAGTTTACTATTCTAGGGGAGCTGAAAGACACATATTAAAAAGAAAACGTAATGGTCAGCAGAGGACGAAATATTTTGGCTTTGAGTATCAAATATAGGTGAAGCTCCAAAAACCAGTGTCTCCTAAATGTCTACATCTTTGAAACCCCACAGCTCCAGTTTGTAATGCTGTTATAAAAAGTCTGATAACGCTGATTACATTATCAGGGTTATTTACTCAAACCTTTGAAATCTTCCTGTAGAGCCACAGCAGACATTATACAACTGTTTACACATCCTGAGTAGCACTTCTCATGACAAGTGAGCCAAACTCATCCTCATGATTAAAATCAGGGGAATTAATTCAGAGAGAAGCCAATCATGAACAAATGGGTGTTTTATTTATTGAAGTGAAGGTTCATTTTTAGCAGAATTTTCATTTCAATTTCCAGCAGCTGTGCTTTCTCCTTGGTCATGTGTCCAACCTACACAACAGCCAGTGTTTCCCTGTGGGGAGCCGGTGAGGGATCACAGCTCTCTCTCTCCCCCCAGTTTAACATAACAAAAAAGAAAATACTACAGTGCTTCACACCACAATCACTTTCCTACTGCGGCATAAATCGGACACAGTACAGTCGGGTCATCCTTCTTGTGCACGACATATTCACATGCCACAGAGTTAAACACTGACACACAGTCGTCGGGGAATCTCTTGGGGGTTGAATACCTGCAATTACACAGTTAACACACATATTAGAATATGTCGATACAGATATAATTAAATGTAATTGCCATTAGGGCTGGGCGATGTATATATATAATAATATACTAATATTTGTATGCTATACCGCGATACGCAACATATATCTGGAAAGTAGTTGGAAGTAAAGATATCGTGTTAAAATATTATTTTAGTAAAGGTGAAAGTAAAAATGTTAAAGTATCTGATATTAATAGTACTTAATTATTAAAAGTCATTTTAAGTACTAAAATACAAGTAAAATTATAATATAATATAATTATGTAAATTATACATATATTAACATGTGTGTATATACTGTTTACTTTGGGTTGATCGATTATCAGATTCAATATTCTGCATTTTCCTAGTTATTGGAATCAGTGTTTTTTTATCTGATTGCCACTAAAATGAATCCATTTTGATTTAACTAAAGTACAAGTACTAAGTACAAGATTTGCCTCCAAAGCGTAGTGGAGTGGAAGTAGAAAGTAGAAAATGGAAATATTCAGGTAAAGTACAAGTACTTAGTTACATTCCATCTTTGTGACAAAATCAAATAGCATGATACTTTTGAACAAATACCTCAATATCAATGTTGCAACTATTTTGTAGGGATAATCAAGGATACTTGTAGAAAATATCCATATTGACATCTCTGATAAATAATCACCAGTGTGGACATGATGACAAAGAAGGTAAAGGCAGGTGTTAGAACAATACAACAGACAGGTAAGTTCAGAAAATCCCATCACCTTTTGTAGCAAAGCCTTTAAACCAGGAAAAGACAACACCCGTGTCATATCCTGATACATCAATATCCGAAATCTAAGATGATGTATAGACTCACATCACGATAATGACATAATATGATATATAAATCCCAGCCTTAAAGTGTAACTCTCACAACCACATGTTGCATGTGGTAACTCTCGCAACTACATGTTTCATGTTGTGGTTGCAAAAATGCAACCACAACATGAAACTTTGCTCGTAGTTTCACCAGGGTCTCTACACATGACATGAGCATTGAGAACATTGTTTGTGTCGAGTCTTCTTAGTGTTTTAAAAATAGTGATTTTGATGCTACCATACAGTTGCCCGTAGCATGCAACTGAAAATGATTTTGACCCGAAAACTAAAATACTGTAAATCTTAAAAGGGGCTTTTTCGTCGTAATTATGCTTTAACACGAAGGTTTGACTCGGGTACATTCACAAAAACAGCCTAGGTTGCATTTTGGCGAGAGTTACACTTTAATTCTTATATAAAGACTAAAATGTTGTGTACTTACGCAGAGCAACATCTTTCACAAGTGCAGTCCATACAGTTACTGGTTCTCCATGAAGATCCTACAGAATGCCATGTGCCATCCACACCGTCCTGACAATGGGTCGCACCTATAAATATTTTTCAGCACATTCATTATGTGGGATTAATTTTGATATTGCTCTAATGCAGAAACATTTGTATATACCATAAATATATGTGTGTGTGTATTGTAATCTTTCTCTTTTCTTTTACCTGCTTTCAGGAGAAGGTGGATGCACTGAGCATTTGACAGCGACAGCAGAGCACAAAGCAACAAAGCCAGAGCCAAATATTTCTTCAGAGAAAATAAAAACATCAGAGTTTTAAAATGTCAAATTCAGCATAGAATAGAGAATTAAGACAGTTGACAGTTAAACAGTAAAACACAGATTAATCCTATTGTAAAGTCAAACATGACTTGTGGTCTACACCCTAAAATGGGTCAAAACTAATTGTCACTTTTATTTAATATCACATTTTATATCAACTCTCTTTGCATTTATGAGTTAAAGTATCCTGTCAAAACACAAAAACAACTATCAACAAACAATTTCATTACTCAACAGTTTAAAAAACTCACCATGGTGACGGTTAAACTTGTCTGGTTTGTGATGTCTTCAGGAAAGAGTTTGAAATATATTGTATTTTTAATGATGGACACTGGCTTTTAAACAGTGTGTTTGCAGGGACCTTTGGAATTAAATAAGGGGAGTGAACTGGAAGAGGTCACCATGGGTTGTATTTGTCTTAACAGGAAGAAAGAAAAAAAAAAAGCAACGACAAAAGTGATTTGTTAATAGTTCGTTTGAAGATTTTATAAAATATAGTTCCTCAGAGTCTACTTTTAAAAATAAGTGGTTGCTAGTTTTTGGAGTAAATTGTCCACATCTGTTGTTGGCTTGTTTTAGCTCAAGTATCACATGAACTCAAGCAACATCTCATACTCCCTTCTCTCTTAAATAAAGCTCATTCCGGTCAGTGTTTGCTTTACTAAATTGTATTTTGAAACACCTGCTCCATTTTAATCAGATCTGGATGTTTAAACAAAGTAGAACTAAAATCTGAATAGAAGAGCTAAAAATAAGTGGTCAATTTGTGGTTTATGAAATAATCTTTAGTGTGATGTTGTTATGTACACATGAGAGGCACAAATGGGCAAGATTTCAAGGTTGTGTGTGTTTGTTATTCTAGATTTTATTTACTGATCTCCTGCCCCTATGTAACATGCGACTTTTGAAAGTGGTGGCAAAGCACAACGCAGCAAATATTTCTTCACTGAAAGAAAGAACATCATGATTCGTTAAACAATACAATCTAACACAATTCCAACATAAGTAAATTATAATATAATTATTGAATATTTAAATTTTCAAATTTAAATCGGTTGAAATGAGCTTCCATTTTTTACCATCGAACTGAAAGCAGAATCATCTGCTGACTTTGTTCCACATTGACCTGTGAAATAAACTACTGTTCAGTAAAAGATAATACATTACGTCTGACAAATTGTTACAGACTTGGGATTTGTATTTACCACATTGGTGCTGCACTCAGAAACTGTTGGGGGCGCCAAATCGCCAAGTCGGCTAACAGCTGGAGTGTGTAACCTTTGGAAAGAACCAGGCTTGACGTTCGCTCTTCCATTTTTTTTTCACATTTTATTAAAGTAAAATCAAGGAAATTTCAACTACTTAACGATTGCACAAAGCACATGTTGTGTGTTGTCCAAATGAATGAAATAAGTATTGAAATTGGAAATAAACATGTCTCCTAAATGGTTATAAGTAGAACGAGTAAAAATTGCACAGTCAGAAGCATTCAACCTAATACGATTTGAAGAAAATGATTTGATAAAATGTTCACTTCACAGCCTTCTACACCAGCCATGAGACATGACATTTAAAAAAAAAAAAATTTGGATGAGACTCTAGCTTGTGTTTTAGGTTTGTCACTGTAGCACCAATGCTTTTTTCCTGTGTTTGTGAAAAAACAACATGACTATTATGTTCAATGAGTGTGGTAATCTTTAAAATTTCAGTCGTGTTGGATTTGGCGACACCTGTGGTTACTGGAGGTTACAGCAAATGCAGTTTGTCACAAATAACTACAACGTGTTAGCAAAAATAAGCAACCCGGATCTCATTTTATGCTGCACATGACATGACATGAGTCCCATTAGCAGAGCACAGTGAAAAGAGTTGGTTACCCTTGTTGAGAAGTTGGAGGACGAATGCACCCCAGCTTCTGAAATTCCTAGATCCTTTAAACACCTCAACTCCAGTTTACTTCAGTTAACTTCAAGCCAAAATAAATCAATACATCATTAAGCTTAATGTTTTAAACTTTGGAAAGCTTCCTCTAGAGCCACAGAAGACATGATAAAACTGTTTACACATCCTGATTAACACTTCTTGTTAGGGTTGGGTGGAGTGCCCCAGATTTTATTTTCTTTATCATACAGAAGAATATTTCATGCAAAACCACAAAAAATGTACGATTTATTCATTTGAAATTTGTTTTAGAATTTGATTTCAAACCCTTCCTTGTGGGAAGCCAGTGGATCGCATCTGCAAGCTCATCTCTCTCTCTCTCTCTCTCTCTCAAAGTAACAAAATAGACAGTCCATTCTAAACATCTGTGATGACCTGCAAACAGTAAACACAAAGTTAACGGTAGAATATAAAGTATTAATACAGAGATAGATGCATTTAATTCCCATTTAAAAGTGAACGTTTTTTGATCTGTGTGTTTATGCAGTGCAACATTGCTCGCAGGTACAGTCCATATTTTTACTGTTCCTCAATGAAGATCCTGCAGGGTGCCATGTGTTATCCACATGGTCCTGACAAAGGGTCGTGCCTATGGATGGAAAGAAGCCCAGTCAAAATGTGGCATCATGTGTTCATTTTTAATGTTGATCAAATAAAGAAACCTGTCTATGTATATTTTGAATTTACAGTATACCTCTGTGAGTGCATGTGTTGTTGGTTTCTCTTTTCTTTTACCTGGTTTTAATGACCTTGGGGAAGCATTGAGCATATGACAGTGACAGCAGAGCACATAGCAGCAAAGCCTTAGCCAAGCCTTGTTATTCAGAGAAAACAAACATCATAGTTTTAATAAATCAATCTGAGCATACAGAATATGCATGTATCCCAGCATGCATTTGGCAAAAAGCAGGAAAACAACCGAGATAGTTAACAGTGTATCCAGGCACGTGCACACATAGGGCCCAAGGGGTGCTTGAGCCCCTGCCCTTTTTGTGTGTTTTTTAAAAAAAATTTCCCATGATTTTCTTTTTGTTATGCAAGCTGTGTTAATGTCTCAGGCTACGTTAGGTGTGTGTGTGTGTGTATGTGTGTGTGTGTGTGTGTGTGTGTGTGTGTGTGCGTGTGTGTGTGTGTGTGTGTGTGTGTGTGTGTGTGTGTGTGTGTGTGTGACCAAGCAGTAATGATACTGTACCATTTTATATGCTGGCTTACTGTAGGGTTGCTTTAGTAGTAGAAGTACTGGTAGTAGTACTAGTAGTAGTTGTAGTTGCATGAATGCTTCTGCATCCATGCAACTACAACTACTACTGCTACTACTACTGTAGGCTAATAAAATAATAATAATAAATATAATAATAATAATAATAATAATAATAATAATAATGCAATAAATGATTAATAATATAGCAATTTCAGAGGGTATATAAGCTGTAGGTTATCTGTTTGAAATATTACCGTCTGTAATTAAACTGGATTCATGTTAATTATGCCTGCAGCACGTCTTCCAAACCTCAGTATTATGATAATGTGAATAAACTCATGTTGACAATAATTTGACACAAAGGTTTTTTCACAATTGCATATCACTGACAGCTTCACAGGACACACAGCTAAGTAGTTAGCTTTCTATAAGTACTTTTTAAAATTATTTTTACATTAATCTACATATTGTGTTATTAAGGCCTGAAAAAAAAAATCACACACTACCATTTTCTGACTTTGAGCCCCTGCCCCTCTATAATCATGTGCACGTCCCTGGTGCACTTATTTCAAAGTTGAGAAGTTTAAATGACAAATTTAACAGTTGACCTATGAATGGTTTTCTGATTTTAGTACGGTGTTCTTAGAGATGTGTTTTTATCAAATTGATTTATGTTCCTTAAGTATCTGAATTGTAACACTTTAACTGAAGTTAAAAGATTGAAATTACTTATCTTTTTAACTTTCTCTGTGTTTATCATAGCAGAATATAAAGGGTGTCCCATTTTGCCTGTAGCGCCTGTGATAAAGTGCTCTCAGGACATATGAAGTATGCATTATGATATATGATTATCATATAATTCATAATAATACATATTTATTAGTTGATATTTCATATTAACAATCAAATAAAACTAATGTTTTCAATGACGGGGGTCAAAAGTAATGTATTCTCTTACAAATTGGTAATGGAGAAGAAAGTAAACATAAAATGGATTACTCAAGTAAAAGTATGTCAGAAATGTAAAGTTACTTTTCACCACACACACACACACACACACACACACACACACACACACACACACACACACACACAGAGCTCCATCACATTCTAGAATGTTTTCTGATCTCTTTGATTGGTCATAGAATGTGCTGACAGAATATAAAGGTGTTCAACACACAGCCACTTCACACACACTTGGACCTCGAGACTGGACACTCCTCTCACACAGACAGAGATATTTTTCAGATTCAGACCCAAATCTCGCAGCATCATGCTCATACTAGGCTTTGTTGTGGGCGCTTTAGTCATGAAAGGTACCAGAAAACTTGTTGAGTACTTTACAGAAGTAAAAGAGAAAGACAAGGAAGACAAGGAAATTAGCCCAGAAGCTGCTGAGCCCACCGAGCAGGTTACTGATTCAACATCTGGCATCACAGCATCAGAGGCAATCCCACAAACCACTGCTGCTTCTGCACACGACCCAGATGTTTCAGACATTCCAACAACAGGCAATGTCAAAGAAACAGAGCCATGTGTTAAAAGGTCGAGTGATGAAGAAGTGAGCAGAACTACCGCCAGAGCAAATAATTCCAGAAATGCCCTCCAGGAGATCTGCAGGTTTCCAGGTGGATGTAATACTTCCTGGATGAATGCACCATTACAGGCTACACTACACCTGTCTGCTGTGCAGGAACATTTAAGGGACCAACCCACAAAGCCTTTCACAAAGTTATCGGCGACACCAGGATTTGCAAGGCTGTTCCTGACAGCCCTCAATAACCCTGGGATGCATTTCACACCGAGAGACATGTTCTGGACTTTGGTAGAATTAAGTGAGATGCTGCCGGCACTGAGTCTGCTCCAGATGAACGATCCCATCGATCCATTAGATCTGTTGCTGCGCTGGTTAGACACCTGTGGAGTGCAAACAGCTATTGTGGCTCTAGAACAAAGCACATGTGAGAGCTGTAATGCCGGTACATGGAGCACCTCAGGTCTGGGTAACTTTTACAACATAACAACTTTACAACGAGAGCGAGATGAACACAACAGGTTTTCAGTTTCCGCTCTTCTCAAACGTGCCTTCACTCAGCACTCAGGACAATGCAAGGCATGTGGATCCCTCGTAGAGAGAGACACAGTTTGGAACAGTCCTGACATTTTAACCCTTTACTTCCCTCGAGAAACCCCCAATGGATTGATCCTCAGAGACCATGTGACTCCATCACAGTTTGTAGAAGTTCCTGTGGATGCAGACCGGGTGCAGTTATACAGCCTGTCTTCTGTTGTATGTCACAACGTCTACAGCCAGCGCATGTGGTCACATTTGTATACTGATCAAGTTCCCACCATAGTGGACGATTCACACACAGTCATCAGACCAGACGACATAAATGAATATGGCATGATCTACTTCTATGAAAGGTCAGATACCCATACTGATTGAAGTCCGTGCTGAAAAGCAGCTGCGCCCATCGGCTGCATGTTCTCCCTGTGTCAGTGTGGGTTCTCTCCGGGTGCTCCGGCTTCCTCCCACAATCAATGCAAAAAAAAGTAAGAAACATGGGGCTGCATGTTCTCCCCGTGTCAGTATGGGTTCTCTCCGGGCGCTCCGGCATTCATGCAACTACATCTACATCTTTGTCACATCTAAAAATGTGACAAAACCAAGAAATTACTACTGTGACTGCTACTGTGAATGTTAACAGTAACAGCAATGTTTACAACAGCAAAGTCACAATAAACTCAATATCTAGAAGAAGTTTAAGATTTGTGGCAAGATAAACAGCCTACACAGACAGCTGTCATATTAGATTATTCTTCTCTCTCTCTCTCTCTCTCTCTCTCTCTCTCTCTCTCTCTCTCTCTCTCGCCCCTCTGTGAGAGAGGGAGCGGAGCCGCAGTGGACAGAAGCGGCTTTAGGCTCAACACACACACACACAACACCGTATTACAAGGAAATGCGTTCGGTAGATAAACCTGGCGTTTTTATACCGCCGGTTTTTTACATCCCTATGCACAACAGGAATTTATTTATTTAAAGAAGACAGTTATTGAAATAAAAATCTTTGAGATTGTAACTTTAAGTTTACTTTATTACTTTTCAGTGAAATCTGGTTTAATTAGAGTGCAAACAATTTCTAATTGTTACAGCTCTTTAGTAGCACTGTTCTTACGTAAAGATGGGAAGATGGAATATAACCCTAACCCACAAGAGACAGAGTTTAAAAAAATGAATGGTCAAAATCAAAGCATCAGAGGCCTTTGAGTCTCAGGTATGCATCCCTGCTTCTGCCCCTCAACTTCAGTTTGTGCTTCAAGCCAAGATAACCCTCGTTACATCATTATTATAAAACTGTTTACACATTCTGAGTAGTACTTGTGCGCCTTTAACATACTAAAAGGTGTTTTTCTGCAACAGAAATTCTTTCTCACAAAATACTCTTTCATGCAAAATCACAAAAAATGTGTGAGATATTCATTTGAAATTTAATTTATAGCAGGATTTTATTTTCAGTCCTTCCTGCTTCCTTTGAGGGAAGCCAGTGAGGGGTCACATCTGCATACTCTACTATCTCCAAAGTTCAACATGATAAACAAATAATGACAAAAAAAGGAAGATATTTCATACTTCCAGACCAGTGCATCGCATTGCTCTCTGTCCTGCAATCACACAGTAAACACAACGTTAACACTAAAATATCCAATATCAGTGCAGAGAAAAATAAACTTAATTTCCATTTATGTTGTGATCTGTGTGCTTACGTAGTGCAACACCACTCGCAAGTACATTCCATATCTTTCCTGTTCCTCCATGAAGATCCTATGGCATGCCATGAGTTATCCACAGGGTCCTGACAGTGGGTCATCTCTATGGATAGAAGGACAGTGTTAAATTTATTTCAGGTAGCATCACGTGTTAATTTTTGATATTCTTCTAATAAAGATTCTTCTAATATGTCTGTCTATACCATATATATCCAGTATATCTCTGTGAGTGCATGTGTTGTTGTTTTCCTCTTTTCTTTACCTGGTTCCACGTCTATACAGATGCATTGAGGTTTTGACAGCGACAGCAGAGCACACAGCAAAGCCAAAGCCAAATATTTCTTCAGAGAAAACAAACATCATAGTTGTAATATTTGATCTCAGCATACAGAGAGAGGAAAACATCATGGATAATTAGACAGCGTATCGTATCTATAAAACACAATTAAATCCTTCTGTAAAGTGTTGCCATTTAGACAACCATAATTTGTGGTCTCTGTCATAAAATGAGTAAAAACAAATTATTTTTATTTTGACTCTCCAGTAAACATCAAATTTCAACACAAAAACAGCCATCAACAAACAAAGTCAAAACTCAGCAGTTTAAAACTTAACTTTAAAACGGTTAAACTTCTCGGTTTGTGATGTGTTTAGGCAAGAGGTTAAAATCTATAGTATTTCTAATGAAGGACACTTCGTCTTTTGAACAGTGCGTCTGCAGGGACCTTTGGAATTAGATAAGGGGAAGGTAGAAGTTACGTATTTGACTTGGCAGAAAAAATAGACAAGTTTTTTAAATTATTTCGTCTTTGTTCAAAATTTGTCTATTTTGTCTACTTTTTGACCTTAAAATAACAGCTTCAAAATCATTGTGACGGTACAGTGTCTTGTAACAGGGTGAATGGCGTCCGTCTCAGCCACTCCACCCCCCATCACTTGTCTCTGCACACACGTTTAATTCAACATATAAGTTTTCAACACAACATTGGTATGACGTAATGAGTTTGTAGTTAGCGCCTGCATTACATCTGACAAATTGTTATGGACCTGTGATTTGTAATTACGCAAAGTGGTGTGGCACTCAGAAACTGTGGGGGGTGCCATATCTCACAAAATGCCAATTTTCTACATAATGTTGCTTTAAAAGAGACAAATCCCTTTCCTCCTCTGAAGGACGCCCGTGGGACCTTGTTTTGCCAATAATATGTACAGTAGTCAATGGAGAGATACTAATAATGTTTAATTTAATCCGGTTTTGATTGTGCCATTAATCCCACATATGATGTTTATTAATTTTAAAGTTCGTTTCGTTCTGTAAAACTGTGAAAATATGTAGAAAGACTACACATGCAAAAGTTGTGTAAGTGACGTCACATTTCCGGCTGTGGACAACCCTGTAGAGCTGGTCCTTCATAATAGCTCTTGTTGAACTGAATAACAGGTCAGACTTCTGGTGATTTTCACCTCTTCCAAGACATTTTCCATCGTTCAGGAAGAACTTTCAGCCTGTTCTGTGCCAAGATTAAGGCCATGTTGGTTTTGGTGACAATATTGTGCAGGGCAACAGATGTATTTCACTGAGTGGTTTCTCACTAAAGTGAATGGTACTTAACAATTTTTACGACAACCTGAGACTTTCTTGACTTGCTAAATTTCCTTTTAAATTAAACATGTGTAATTAATGGCACAATTCATACGGGATCACAACATTATTCGTGTAATGGCTAACAACTTGTATCATTGTCATATCATTGATTATACAAAGAAACCAAAAAAAAATGATTTCTGGACATTTGTCACCATACAGTTGTGACCCAGTAAGGTAACATGAACACTCAACAGTTACTGCATTGAATCATTTCACAATCTTCAGAAGAAATGTGAAATATTGACCATTCATGTCTATCCTATGACTAATTTGCGAAATACAATCCTATGTGTACCAACAGACAATATAATGCAGTAATTAAGGCAGTCCCACAAGCAATGATTCTTTTAACCAAAGCCATGCTGACCTATTCTGTGGTTATTCCACATGAGCCTTCGTTAGTCATAGAGGGATCTAGCTTTTTACATAGAACATGCAATAACAAGTAAGTCTGTAGTTCAGACATCGAAACCACAAAACATCTCTTCTTCTCTTGCAGTTTAACTAGGATCCTTCGGGATGCGTTTCAGTATTGGATATCTTATAAGGATCAAAATATTCCGATTCTAACATGTGTAAACATAAGATTTGGTCTTCAAATGGAGAGCAAAAAAACGTCACAGATATCGTTTTCTTAAAGGTCCAATCCAATGTGCAGAATTTAGTGGCATCTAGTGGTGAGTTTGTAGATTGCCACCAACTGAAAACCACTCGCTCCATCCTCCTCTGGCCACAAAAGACAAATCAGGCCTACATGAAAGTCCCTCAGTCAGAGTTTGGTTTTGGCCATTCTTGGCTGCTGTGAGGAATAAGAGGACACCAATTATGAATATTGTATTCAGAATCTGAAGTGATAATTCATACTGAATATACATACATTTCCCTTTTTCTAGAATAAAGCAAATTGAGGACAGTGTTTACTTTACTAAAATATATTTTGAAACATCTACAAAATTTTAACATGAACAAGTTACATGGACAAAGTATAATCGAAAATGAAAAACATTGTTTTAAATGAAGGCACTTAAAATTAAGATCAAAATCTCCAGTTCTATCAATTTCTGGAATAGTATATTAAATTGGCTAATGCAATATTGTGATGTAGGTTACACAGGAGAGACACACATTAGGAACTGACCACTTCAGCAATGAAAATGTCTTCATTTTTAAATGTTATATTTTAAATTAGTTTTATATTACAATAACAATAACAAATACATTTAAAATAATTAACAATGAAGTAACATAAATAGAATAGATAAATAAAGATATATAAACAAAAAAAATCAGGGGAAAAATGAAGAAAGAAAAACATTTATATCATATATTAAAACATGACAACACTTGATGACATTGATGAGGCACTGGCTAATTAACATCGGGTGGTCTACTTTTGTAGAGGGACTAATGATCCAGTCCACGTTTTGCGTCACTCTCTGACGCGCCACAAACAGGGTTGCCAGTTTGGTTGTAAACTGTAGTCCTGACTGTCCCCTTGTTTTCAGTTCAGCGAAAAGGGGGGATGTGGAGCTAGCCTGGCAACCAGCTACACAACAAAAGGAAGTGAGGCTCGTACGTACTAAACATTTGTGTTTATGTAACCACTGGAACTGCCCGAGAAAAACGCAATTTTTCGGTCTCATTTGGCTTGAAAGAAGAGTTTAAGCCGTCTCGACAAACATGGACTAAGAGAGCGAAAAGGTGAGCAGAGGAACTCAGCGATACCGCCATTTGGTTAGCTTTTAGCTTGCTATGCTAACGCTAGCATGCTAGGCCAGCCCACAGACGTCAGTCCCTTTACACAGCGTTCACATTACAGATAAATATTGAGCTCACAACTAAAAAATAAGGCCATCGCATGCAACCGATGTGTTAATGTACGGTATAAAAGTTGACGTTGTTTTCAACCCTAAACTATTCAATGATATTAACGTACACCAGTACATGGCAGTAATGGGTGGTGCTCACTGTGGACAAAGCACCTGCGTGCTTTAACGTCACATTATGTTGTGGTCGTCACTAATGATTATTTCCCTCATCAATTAATTAATTATTAGTCGTTTCAAGTCAATAAATTCCAGAAAGTGCTGCATGATGTCCAGTACTTTCCCAGGGTCTTCAGAGGTCTTATTATGAACAGAACAAAACCGAAAGATATGCTATTGACTATAGCACAGTTTAGTAAACCAGCTCATTCACATTTAAGAAACTGGAACCAGTATGTGTTTTTATTTTATTTTTTCAGCTCTAGATTATGTTGAACATCACAATAGTGCTTTGTACAGCTGCCATGATTTGAAAATGTATTAATTAGTCGAACGAAAAAATAAAATTGTTGCCAACTATTCTCATTATCATTTCATCGTTTGAGTCATTTCTCAAGATTTCAAACATCCGCTGGTTCCAGCTTTTTAATGTATGTATTTTCTCCTTTTCTTTGTAACTTAAGATAGTAAGTGAAGAGTCTTGAGGTTTCAGACTTTGTTGGAAAAAAGAAGCATATTGACGACATTGTGTCATAATTTTAAAGGGGGTCTGCTGTATGGCACTCCCATAAAGTTAGGGAGCAAACTATATGCACAGAAGATAAAACAAAGTCAAGCCCAAGCTGAGATAGCCCTAATTATTTCGGACTTGACAAAACTTGTCCAGACCAAATTAAATTGTACAAATGTTACTACAGGTTGTGTTGTACTAATGACATGTTAACTGACCTTAATGTGTAAAATCAGTGGAGTGCCCCTTTACAGCTTGAAGAGCCTCTGTGAAAGGCATTTTTCAGCTTCATGTAGTGACTGAAAAAGTTTTAATTCTTCTGAATCAATATGTACTGATATTTTTGACAATAATAATCACAAGTAATACATTTTAACTCTTCTTCACCAGTTGGGTCTGAATCCACACAAGTTGTTGAGTCCTTCCCAGGGCCCTTTGGGGCCCAGGAAGAGGATGCATCGTGGTGGGGATAAGGACTTCCAGATATCAGCACGGAAGATGGGCACATCCTTGCTTTTCCAGCTGTCTGCTCATGAAAGAGAGCTGGATCTGGTGTTTCTGGACCACAGCTATGCCAAGCCATGGAATGCCCACCCAGATGCCAGCAGCGCCCGACCAACAAGGACGTTGTTTGTTGCCCCTCGTCGCCAGCCTGAAGCCTTGTCGTGAGTCAAAAATCACCTCATCATAATCTAACTGATCATACTTCAGCTTTGGATTGTCATCAGCCAACACACTCTGTCTCTAGCAAAATGAATCAGTTTTATCACTAAATGCTTTTCTGATTTGATCTTCTTTTCTTTGTCCGCAGAGAATCTGATTCTGTATTAGATGTGGAAACGGTAACACCAACACCTGTTCCACTATATGATAATCAGAAAGCT
Source organism: Pagrus pagrus (assembly GCF_965226575.1). Taxonomy (NCBI): domain Eukaryota; kingdom Metazoa; phylum Chordata; class Actinopteri; order Spariformes; family Sparidae; genus Pagrus; species Pagrus pagrus. The sequence continues at coordinate 24,926,257 of NC_140192.1, read as the reverse complement.
CTTAGTGTGATGAAGGAGTGTGAGCGGCATGTTCTGTTTGCTCGCACGGTTGCTGAGAGCCCTCCGCCCCCCGATGACTGGGAGGAGCACATAAACAAGTAATCAAACATTTGGAGAAATCCACTGTTTATTTATTATCCTGACACTCGTATTCATCAAAAAGAAGTATCTCAGTTACAGTACCTTGTTTTGACATTATTCATTATTTTGTTTCAGGACTGGCTGGTCTGTGGCCCAGAACAAACTGTTCAATAAAGTCCTTAAAGCTCTGCAGGCAGAAAGACTAGCTCGCCTGGCCAATGAAAATGTAAGTTGTGCTTATTTTATGTAATTCTGTCCTCAATGGCTTTAAATTTCAAGCACCATTTATGAGCGCTGGATTACAACAGTTCAACATTTATTGCTCTCTGAAATCACAAGGTATTGCACCGTGCACATGCAATGCGTAGCCTAGAGTTGCAGCAGCGGGTATGCTCTCCTTCTTGTTTGATAACACCAGTACTGTAAAACAAAATTTACTGTGCATCGATTTTGACTCTTATGTCTATATAGTTTATGTGACTACTCTATTGGATTGTTATTATCGACGTAGGTGATTTTTATCTGTCATGCAGCCAGCAAATCGATACAACCAGGGGTGGACTGGGAGTGAAATTCAGCCCTGGCATTTTTCCATCTCTGACAGGGTTGGGTTAGGGGGTGTTTACTTTCATTATGTCCTAAAATAAATAATCCTATTTCTATCTTAAATTTCAAATATGTCCTAAAATAAATACAGTGCTGCTGTTCTATCATGTACTAAACGAGCATGATCAGCCAGATTTAAATTAAAGCATGGCTGTGAATAATTTTTAATTATTCAGATATTAAATTATTGAAACATTACAGGGTCTCCTGTGTGATCTTGTTTCTCTTAGGCTTCCAATGAGCCAATTTTGCGGAGGATAGCCGTGGACAAGTGTGCCAGGAAGGTGCGGCATGCATTAGCCAGTGTGAACTGGGACACCAAACTGACACAGTGGTTACACACGACTATGATTGAATCCTTGAGCCTTGCCATGCTTGCTGCTTACCTGGATGTGCTGCAGACTCTCAAAAGCAAGGTATGACATGTGTAATTGAATAAAGAATAAGAATTCATCATCTGTATTTCCTGTCAGATGTCTCCAACAATATCAGCAAGATCTAGGATTCCAGCTTCATTACTATTCCTCTTTGTGTCTTGGAAGTTGCCCTTGCTGATTGACAGAATGTTGCTGACAACAACAAAGACTGGCGCTCCGAGTGCAGAGGCTCTGTCATTACTACTGAAACGTCCCTGGGACCCAGCCGTAGGAGTCCTTTCCCAAAACAAACCGGTAACACTAACACCACCCTCAGTCTGTAATAGAAACTTTTATTAAGTTGTCCTTCATGATCTGTAATGGCTAAAGATGAGAGATCCCTGTTTGTTTTCCTTTCAGAGCAAGCTTTCTGGATCCCCACTCATCCTCATTGCACCATCAAGCCCAACCAATCCTGCCCTCTCTACCTCGCGGCGAATGAGATTCTGGCAGTCGCAGCTCTCTTGCTTGGGAAAGGTCTCACTCAGTTCAATCTGTATTTGTTAAAAAAACATTTGTGTTGTTTTTTTAAAGTGTATATAACAAATATTTTGTCTTTGTCAGGTCATCCCAGTGCACAGTCATGTGAACAGCAGTGCAAATATTGGCATCACACAGTGCCTAGAGCACATGTTGGGCACCGTCAGGGCCAAGGTCATGGAGGTAGGATGTGATTTTGTGAAATATATTTTTTACAACAAAACAAACTCTTTGCTGGATGTGTAAGACTTCAAGTAATAATTTTAAATTGAGGATGTGTCAACTCTACGGCTGCACATAGTAGTCAAAGTATAATCAAAATCGCAATACGGTTAAGTCAATATCCAAAATGCAAGAAGCTGCAATTTTTCATAAAGGTAAAAGTAAGTGATGAAGTACTGTAGTGCTGCAGAGATGCCCTGGCTTACAAATCTTGTTCTTCCAACCTAAGAAAACATGTTTTTTTGGTAGAGGCCCTGACAAATGTCATAATAATCATGATTGAAATAGTTTTTCAGTGAAATAAAAAGAAAATATGATGTTAAAATTGTAATTTTTACTAATCATAATCGCAATATTTCTCAAAATAGGCGCGACAGGATTTTTTTGAGCATGTCGTGCAGCCCTACTCACCTTTGTGGCCTTAGGTTCAGGTTGAGCTGAGGATAAAGTTACTGTTCCAACAATTAATTCTTTAATATTTTCAATTGAAAAGTCGTGTTGAATACAGATTGTGTATTAACGTAAGTTAGATTTTGTGCGTGATGCGTCTGCAGCTGTATTGATTATGCTTTATGATTTTAACCACCAGGTTCACAGTCACTTCCCCCACAAACCCATTATTCTGGTTGGCTGGAACGCTGGAGCTCTCATCGCTTGTCACGTAAGACCTTGTGTAACATATCACAGTAATCTAATGTGAGGTTAAATGTTTCATCCTTAATGAAATGCAAATGATCTTATTATTTAATACTGATTAATTATAGGTATCCCTTATGGAGTATTTGACTGCTGTGGTGTGTCTCGGCTTCCCTTTGTTAACAGTCAACGGGCCAAGAGGGGTAAGAACTAAAGCAATATCTTCCAGTGATATGCATTTTTCCTTTTTTATGTTAATACTTCTATTATTTCATTATTATTTTTTTTAAGAAAACTGAACTTTGACTTCAAGTTAATAGTTTTAGTTCATTTTACAAATTGTTAATGATCTTCAGGATGTGGATGACCCGCTGCTGGACATGAAGACCCCAGTGTTGTTTGTGATTGGCCAGAATGCTCTGCAGTGTAGTATAGAAGGCATGGAAGAGTTCAGAGAGAAGCTGAGGGCAGACAACAGCATGGTGATGGTGGGTGGAGCAGACGACAACCTCAGGTCAGTCACAACCTTGAATCAGTGCTTTAAGGAGAAAATAAATCATATAAATATCATATTATTTCCAGCAGAGTGTAAGAATTTTTATATAATTCAGTTGTAATGGTAACACAAAGCCATCTCCCTCCACAGAATCAATTCAGCAAAGATGAAATCAGATGGACTGACGCAGACCATGGTGGACCGCTGCATTCAGGTTTGTCCTTACTTAACTGTGAATGCTCAGTTTAAAATGTTTCTCATCCTCTGCAGCATCTTCTGTGTCCAAAAAATGCCAATGATGTTGTTTTCTTTCTTCGTGCATCGCTTATGTGCAGGATGAGATAGCTGACTTCTTGTCAGGCGTCCTCACACGGGCTGAGGGCCACGGTCATGGCTCGGGGGAGATGAGGGACCTGGACACAGAGAAGAAGAAAAGGCCTCGACGGGAGCTTCCCTTTGACATGGAGAGAGGACGACCTTCCTCACCTGCGCTTAGAGTTCCCATCTCGCCGTCAGGTTCAGAGGTCAGTTAACAGCGGCTACAACTACTTCCTTCAAAAGGAACTGGCATGTTTTCACATTCCCTCATTTTTGCTGAGTGCAAAAAAACAGATCTGTGTGATAATGTAAAATTGTAATCTGCCAGACTGCAGAGTGCTGAAGTTGACAGGTTTTCACACCATCCACTCACTTGAGTTACAGGATTAACATCTGCAAAGCAGCTTTTTTAATTGAGAGAAACTTGCGAGATGTGGCTTTAATACCTTTCTGCCAGACTAACTGTATATCACTGACAGCGTCTCAGAAGCACTTTATAAAAACTGTCATTAATAAATGGCACATTTATCGTTACTTATACTTTAGTTCAAAATTATGTCATTGGTAATACATAATGAAATGCTTTATAAACCGTTTATTAACCAGTTGTTTATTGAAAAGTTGCAACTGATGTTCAGTATTCTTTGTAAATGGTTAATAAATACTGTGTAGTTCATCTATAAACATTATTTTGATGGCCAATATAAGGTGCAACTGAAGTTCATGAACCTTTACAATAGCCAAGTAAATGGTTTATAAAGCATTTCTATGTTTGTTAACAGTCAAATGACCTTGTGTATGTTCTGCACCGACGGCTGGTCAGCCAGTTTTGTTCGTCACGGCTGTTCGCTGCCTAGCTTAGTATCTCAGATCAGAAATCAGATCAGAAATTCCTTTATTAGTCCCACAAACGGGGAAATTTGTGCATCACAGCCATCAAAGGGCAGTTCAATATAATAATAAACAATAATAGTAAAAAATAAACAATATAAATAAAAAGGTAAGAACAGCTAGAGCAGAAATAAAAATAGAACCATATATACGTAATATGTACAAATATAAACCGTGTATCTGAGTGACGACATAGAAATATACTTCATGTTTCGCTTGCAAAGTTTTTTATTTAGTCATTTAATCAAAACAAGCTTGCTATCATTTGTTTTTTGAAGATGGTTACAAGATAACTTTAACTATGGGCACTGTAGACTGTCAAAGTACTGCACTGCCTCACATTTGAGTTCCACTCCTTTCGTTTGAATCAACATTTACGTAATAGATTTTCCAGATATTTCAGATCTGACAGCCCCCGTGAGATGCCAGGCTTCCAATATACAGGCAGGAAACCCTGAAAGCATCCTGTCTAATGAATATTAGAAGCAATAGGTTTACATTGACTGACTTACTCCTGCTGTTCCATACCCATTCCCCTTTTATACACTATTATACTCCTGTCCTTGTATTTAATTTCTTTTCTTTATATTTTATATTTACTTATTTTACTATTTCTATAATGGAGGCTCTCAGCCAAAGAATTTCACACAAGTGTACTTGTACAACTTGAGTGACGATTAACATCTTGAATGTTGAATCTTGACTTTAATTAATCATTACTCATCCGTGTTACTCCTCTTCCCTGTGTTCTCAGGACCTGTCTAGTGTCTGTAGCAGTCCCACTTCAAGTCCCAAACCCAAGACATCTGGTCTGTCTCCAGCTCAGAAGTCCAGTCTAATCACAGCCACGCAGCTCCTCAAGACGCACATGCAGCGCTCTGGCACAGTGCTTACTCACAAGCAGGCTCAAGGTTAGTTTACTGCCACACATTTGACTATGATCGTATTCACGTTCACCTGCACGTGCGCAGTGATCTTGGTACCTGTGCATACACAGCTCTCCACACTTGTTTATGTAAACTTGTTACAATGAGTCATTCACCTCAACTTCTGCTGAATTCTGCTGGGCAGACAGGGGTGGTATGTGAGATACTGATTGTAAATACAATTTGTTAGATATTATCATGTCACGACATCTGAGGGGGCAAGATGGAACGTGACTGAAATACTCTCCTCATCTTCTGTCTCTTCTCTTCCTTCAACTTTCCTTTCCGGCTTTTTTTCCACTTCATTCCAGCTCAGTTCGCTGCTTTTATGAAACAAAACATGCTTGTGAGGAAAAATCTTCCTCCTGGCAGCCCTCCTTGTATTTTTGGTAAGTGTCTGTCCCTCCTTCTTTCTCTTTTCTCTCTTCACTTCTTTCCTTGTTCCCATTGCCCTACTTTCATATGAATGTCTCATACTAAAATACTAATTTTAAACTGAAATATTGCTGAGCACATTTAATAGCAGGTTAAAATTATAGGCAATTGAAAATTGCTTAAAAGTGTAAGATTTAAATTCAATGATCACAGGAGTTGTGTGTGCTTGTTTTGTTTGTTTGCGTGGTGCAGTGCCAGTGACCAGTGATCAGATGGAGGGCCTGGACAGAGATGAACTGAGGTCCCATGGCAAGAGAAGGCAGACGCCTAGTCCCACGCCAAGCAAAGCCTCCAAAAGAGCCAAGATCAAGGTCACCATTGTTTCCCAAAGCGAGTCAGCAGGGGGCACCATCAGCCCTGCTGCACAGGAAGGTACAGAGCCTGCTATCCTGACTTCATTTCTTACGTATGAGATTATATACCGTAGTTTTTGAGTATTTTGTTTTCTTTACACATTGAGAAACCTTGCATGGGTTTTTTGTTATATGATCAGTAAGAAGATACTGTTCCTTGTTGTCTGGCTGATAAAATCAGTTGTGGGCAGACAGGAGGGGAAAATCTGAAATTGTGAGCAGCTCACCTTCATCCAGATCTCTAGATGGAATGATAAGAAGAGAAACATGTTTTTGTTTGCTAAAGTGAAAGTAGGACATTTTAAAACCATGTATTTCTGAAAAAGTTTAGTACCTGTAATGCACGACTACCTAGTTGTGTTTGGCAGTTGTTTCTGCCTTTTTCTAAAACACAAAGTCATATGAGTATCTCTCTTCCAAGTTAAATAACCAACAATCATGATGATTCTTTTTCCATGCAGTTGGTGTTTCTGGGAAGCCCTTAACAGTGACAGTGGGACAGACTGTGGCTGGAGCCAAGGAGCTCTCTGGACTTCTTACAGGCCAGCGGTAAGCTAGCCTGCCTGCTTCACACAGGCACATTCACTATAGAGCGCTTAAACCCCTAATCATGCCTGCACCCACGCCCACTCCCGCCCTATTGGACAAAAGTGTGTCTGGTGCAGAGGGATTGATGAGAACTCGGAGTTTGGGAATGATGGCCAAAACAGCACTTGCTGGGTTAGCTCCTGAGTAGATTGGTGGTTATGTGTGTCACTGCAGGTCTGGTAGTCTCTCAGAGATGTCTGGTGCCCTGTCCCCAGGCTCCAGCTCATTCAACAGTGTGCAGCCTTGCATGGTGTCAGGGTCCTCCACACCAGTCCAGGCGCAAGCTCCGGCTACTGCCCAAGGTATCTCTGTCCTGTCCTGCCCTGCACGCCTGCTTGCACTCTCAAACTGTGCAGCTAATCTGTGCGCAGTCGCCTCAACACACAGTGCAGTTTCTAATCGCTTTGTAGAGTGAGGTTAAAGTCTTGAACACTGAATGAGAACAGTGTGTGAGGACAACATATTTAAGCACACATCATCATTGATCACCTCTTGCGCCATCGCTGTCTGTCACTGTCCCCAAACCTTACCCTTTGGACATGTTGTGTTTGTGTGCTTGTGTCCATCTAGTTTAAGCCAGCGGGGGTGGGAGGTGGGAGCACTTTATAAAAGTACGACTTGTGTAATATATCTTTGGCAATGATTTCACCCCCATTGATTCACTGTGTTTGTGTTTGTGTGCAGCACCTTCCGCCAGCAGTCTGCTTCAAGGCCTAAGTTTCAGCCTTCAGGAGATCGTCACCAAAGCTCCTAGTTTGCCCTCCACAGCATCACACACAGGCAGCACCCAGGTACCACTTGGTTACATTACATAAAACTTGAGATCAATTGAAGTGTGTAGTCACAAAGAATTATGTAGAATATTCTTAAAATCATTTCCCGAAGAATTAAGTAAGCTAAAACATGAGAAACCACCAGTTTGAGCCTGTAAATAATGTGCATGGGTGAACAAACTCATGGATTTAATAGATAAATTAATCTCTAATTGATGGATACATTAGTTGAAACAGAGTTAATTTCTTGCCTTTTCCATTAACAGATGTTATATTGAAAAAATAGTTCCAGGTCTGTTATTGGGATTAGTCTTAGTTGCCTGTTTGTTAGCTCCACTTAGCTAAAACTAATACAATCCCCCAACAATAAATCCTTACTGAAACTATTACATTTCTTTGTGCTGATGAAAGTTGAATTTTAAGAGGTGGGCCTACAAGCATGATTTGTGACATCACAAATAGTTTGGAAGCCGATCATGGTCCAATATTCAGCATCCACAGGTGTGATGTGGAAACTTTGAGCCTCCAGTGCACAAACACTGAGAATACATTATGATTTCTGAAAAGACATATATCGGTATATATATCTGCGATAGGTCAGTACCGGCCAATAAGATCGACCAACCAATTTATCAGTCAGGCTGTAGTTGTCAGTGTTTACATCTGGACGGGCAGAAATTAAGATTGTTGGAAACAATGATGCAGACACTCACATTTGCTTCTTGGTCGTTTTTTTTTAGTGTACGTGGCAGAATTGGCAGATGTGAACTCGGAGAATGTGTTTAAGATATTCTGGAGTATTTGAGACGGTACATGGATTTAAGGGATTTTATATTGGAAAAGAGAGAGAAACAGCTGTAGATGATGTTTTAATAGATATAGCATTATCCAGGAGGATTCTGTGAGGAGCAGTCACCTTTTAACTGCCTCATCATTTTTGTTCTGGTACCTGTAACATATGTAGTACAAACTCAACGTAAAAAAAAAAAAGTAGATAACGTTAAAGATAAAAGTCGTTCATAGAATTATCTGTAACTAAACAACCAAAACTGTGTAGATAATCTGCTGTTATATGGAGGGAGATTATTTTTTGAAACGGTACTAATACGCTGTCTGGACAGAGATTGTTTTTGTTTTTATCCCCCTTTTCCAAAAATACCTGTGTACATGTGGTCTGGGCCTTGGCTGTTAGGAAATAAGTCAGTAGGGACATCCCTATATATACTCATTGTGGTTTCAAATGTTTTGCTCATCCTTTTTATGTCGATAAGTCTTGACTAACGAAACACAACTGAATGTGAACTGTACAGGTAAATGTGACTATGCCACATGTCTACTGGGAGTAAAAGACAACATTGATCTTCAGTCTGTTGTGACTGATGACTGAACCACACTATTTGTTTGTCTTCTTCTCCTCCTCCCTCAGGCGGTTTGTGGCAAGCCCCAGGGTCAGGTCCTGAGCTCCGTCGGTACTAGCAGCAGTACTCTGCTGCGGGCGGTGCCTGTGGTCACCACAGGAGGAGTGGCTAAAACCACCGCCATCCACCAGCTGCTCACCAATGGGGGGCTTGCCAAACTTGCCAGCAGCTTGCCCGGCTTGGCACACATCACCAATCAGACCGCTGGTATGTCTCGAACTGCCAAAACACGACGGCCACGTTGAATGCCCAGGGTTCATTCATCCTTTGTGTGGGAAACAGTAGATCAGGATGTCTGTAGGCCAGGGAGGATAGCCGCAGAAGAGGACCGTAGAGGACAGCTCTGTCGACGTGTGTGTAGATAGTTTGCCTGGAAGAACCCGACTGTTAAGGTTAAAGTCAGATGTGCAACTTTACAGCATCGGAGGGCAGATCAGCGGCATACAGCATGTTCAGAAAGAGCCATATGGGAAATATATGGTCAACACATAATGTTCATGTAGAAATGGATGCAAATGTAAAATATAAATATATGAAAGCATTTGGTACAGAAGAATTGTGAATTAAGTTCAAGTTAATGTTGATAAGGTTGACCAAATTTATTAAGACACCCAAAAGTTTAATCCAGGCTGCTTTTGTATGTCAGATTTGTTTGTTAGTCATGTCATGCTTGTGTTTATTCTGTTTGCCTCTTTGTGTAGTAACATTTTGTAAACCCTTCCATTAAACCACATGCTTATAATATCCATAAGTGTGAATGCTGGCCTTTTGACAGACGTGTTGAGAAGCAATAAAACTATCACTTGTCATTGCCCCAGCTCTGTTCCTGTTGTTACAATAAAGACTGGAATCAAACTCATGTTTTCATTGCTCCTGTTTTGTTTTTCCCTTTTTAGTGTGAATCAGTTGTATTTATCACCGCTCTCATTTAACTAAAACTTTAAATTTGCTTTTACTTCTCATTATGTTCATTGCCCAACACCCTGCTATTGTTTTAATTTGCTAAACTAAGAGCAAAAAGGTCATTCTGATGACCTCCATCACAACATGTGCGGCAACTTTTGTGGCAAATCAAAAGCATTGCAATCAATGAAACCAAGTCCATTTTAGTTTATTTTCTAGCTGTAAGTGCTGAGCAGTTTTGTTTGTGTGTCAGTAGGGCAGAAAGCCCCCACTTCAATAACGGTGACTCTTCGAGGAGCACAGCCGAGTCGAGTGGGATCTCTCAGCCAAGCTGCAGAGGTTGTGACGCCGCCTCGCACCCATGAGCCAAAGGTGTGTCTCATTAAAGCGTGTAATGGCTCTTGATGTGGGCACGTTTGACTTGCTTTATTTGGTTACTTATTATCTCCTAAGCGATAGCACATGAGGCTTCTACCTGTTGATTCATGTATTTGCCTTTTCTGCTTTCACAATACCCATATACAACCCAAGGAAATGCATCTTATTGAGCAACACTTAAATCATTTTGCAGACCACATTTTCTTGTGGAGATGACAAGCCTCAAAGGATAAAGTTCACCTAAAAATGAAAATTCATTATCTATTCACCCCTATGTTGATGGAAAGCCAGTTGAACTTTTGCGGTCCACAAAAGATTTCTGGAGCTAAACAGCATGGCAGCATTCTCCTAAACAACTGAACTGGATGGGGACTTGTTTTAAAACGCAAAAAAACAGTTGAATAAAGACCTAACATGGCTTCATCCAGCTTGTCTGACACAATCTCAGTCTCCAGAAGCCCCCAAATTCCAAATTGATTTGGCAAAAGACCTCATTCACACCCATTTTAAAGCTCAAATTGTCATTGTAGCTGCTAAGCTAAAAGCGTTAGCCTGCACTCAATCTGAACCCCTGACCTTGCGTCAAGGGTGTATATATTGTATTCTCCAATCAATTTGGGATCTCGGGGCCTCTGGAGACTTGGATTACACGGGGCGAGCTGTATGGAGCCATTTTTTGTTTTTTGCTGTCTTTTTTTCTTTTTTACATTCTAAAGTCCACATCTACTTGAGTTGTGTAGGAGAATGCTGCAATGCTGTTTGATATGTGAAATGTACACACTGAGGTTTTTAAGTGTACAAACAGAAGCACAACAATATGATTCCTTGTTGTTTGCTGACTTCAAGTTTAAAATTTGAACAGCTTTTCCTTTAATTACATCCTTGTTTATGGAGCAACTGTTTTCACAGATGGCCTCTTAAAGTAGTGTCACAAAGTATTTTGACAAGTAAGCCCAAGTTAATTACATAAAAATCTGACATGATTACAGAGTGAAAATGATTTTTTAACTAAGCTTTATTTTAATCTATATTGGAGACTGTACAAAAGGGAGCTGCACTTCCAAAAATGTTCATCTGATATAGCTGAAAGTATCCCTCATACTATTACTGAAAATACTGTACACACTTTGAGGGTGTTGTCAGTCACTTCTCAAGCCAAAGAAGTAAATGTCAGACATTTCTCTGTCCTTAAAGGGAAACCACCAATTTCACACATTAAGGTGTGTTTACAGGTCTTGCCGAGTACTACTGCATATGTGAAAAAAAGTAATATAAAGTTTTTTGTGGCTCCAGAGGAAGCTGCATGTAATCTGATAAATTGCTTCCAGTGATGACACTCAGTGGTTAAGTTGCATTGTGGGAAATGTAGGTGCCAGGTTTTGAAAAGGAAAAACAAAGGGTGGAATAAAAATTGCGATTACTGGTTCTGCTGTATCGATTTCAACCCTTTGTTTAAACTGTCCATAAAGAGTCCAACAGTGTTACAGGAGTACAATGCAGACCAGTGGACTGTTTTTCAAAACCTGGTGCCTACAATACCCACAATGCAACTTGAGTGACATCACTGGAGGCAATTCATCAGATTACAAGCAGCTTCCTCTGGAGGCGCAAAAGAGTTTATAGTGTTTTTTTTCACATGCAGTTGAACTCCACATGTAAACAGACTTTAATGTGGAAAATTAATAAATAAAAGTCACCCTTTTTTATTTTAACATAAGTAGGTTTATTATTACATTTTCTGGACTGTGAGTTCATTCATTCCACTTTGCCCTTCTACAGCAGTGAAAATCTCGGTTCCCGTGTGGTGATGCACGTGATGTAAGCTGGTGCTCTGCCAGTGGCATCTGGGAGCCACAGCCTGCTGATGAGACTGTACCCTCCCTGCAATGATGAACACACCGACCCACAACACACAGAACACCTGCCTCACATCCTCCAGAGATCTCCCCTGTGGTGGGTGGAAAAGGCCAGGCAGTCACTGTCAGCTGTGGCTGAGCCGCCATGATGCGTAACCTCTATGCACAGATGGACAGCAAGGACTCTACTAACACTGCAGTGGTGGTCTTCGTGCAACAGTCTGTGTTTTCTTCTTACACCTTTAACTTTCATGAGCAAATTCTGACAGCCAGATAAACAACATGTTATCCTCTCAGGAGGAAATGATATGGTGAGGATAAACCGGAAGCTATCTGGACTGTGATGGCAGTAAACTCTTTTTCTGAGTGGATACTAAGTTTATACCCTTTTGTCATTATCTATTTTGCATCTCATTTATCACAGAATTAGATGATTAACGGGATTGTGAACAATTTTCTTCACGGCTTTGATTTTGTTTATCACAGTAATTATATTCACTTCTTTACAGTTTTTCATCATCATAGCCGAATTTCATGCAGCAGTTTTATTTAACCGTATGTTAGGCCTAAAATATGTTATAGTAAGAACTCAATTTCAACGCTAATTAAATGTCAGGATTGGTCATAATCCTGTGACTGCAGTATAATATGAATCATTCCAGGTGTTGACTCAGTTTGAATAATATGCTCTCAAAAAGCTGCAACAGATGAAGAGGTCATATCTGTTGATATTTAGGATAAACAGTATTTATTATGTTTGTTTCCTCTATAACCTCATGTTCCACTGTCTAAACTATTGTATAAGGCAATATTTCCCATCTGCATTGTCATATGGACTTTTTGCGTCAAACTGCCTCAGTAAAAAAAAAATGATTTGCCTCAAAACACTCAACTGTGTTTCCTGTTCGCTAATCTAAATATTTGGTCCTGTTTGTTCAAGACTTGAACTGGCATTAAGCAAGTTAAGAAACTCCTCTTACTCACAATATAACGAAGGCACTTACACTTCTGTGTTTACAGCAACAGCATAAATACAGCCCACTCATCTCAGCAGACATCCTGTCTTAAATTCCACCCATAGGCAGCAGTCAGATAAGATAAGGAGAGTGTGTCTCTTCCCTCTTGTATAAACCAGGCTTTGTATGTGATAGGCAGGGACACTATAACTGATGCGAGTCAGACAGAGAACAACAGAGCTGCTGGCGTAGTCTCCCATCATCAGCAGCAATCCAGCTGAGGTCTCTCCATCCAATATGCAGCACGGATTAAGAGCCAGAAATTGACTCAAGTGTGATAAATTGAGTGGAAACTGAGGTTAATTTCTCCTCTTCCAGATTTTTTTATTGAGTTGATGTTTACCTTTAACTAGAATTAGGACCATAAGCTTTAACTCTAATATGTCTGAATATACACGGTGCAATGATGCCAGTAATAACCTTTACATCAATAGTGCAAGTCAGTATGTGGCAGGCTGGATTGTCCTTATAGAACAACAACAACAACAACAGCAATAATAATAATAATAATAATTAAAAAAAAGGTTTATACTTTATACTATGTGTCTAGTGTCTATTGAAAAGTCATACATGAGTAAAAGTAAAAGATATTGTGTTAAAATATGACTTTGGTAAAAGTGAAAGTCAACCTTACAAATAAGGTGGGCTTGAGTAAAACTCTGACAGTATCTGATATTAAATGTACTTAAGTATCAAAAGTACAAGTAAAAGTAAATTATACATATATTTACATGTATGTACATATATACTGTGTACTAGGGGTTGACCAATTATCGGCCTGGCAGATTATGGGATCTGATATTCAGCATTTTTCGGATATTTGGAATCAAGGAGTTTTGTTTTTATCTGATTGCTGAGAAAAGAAAATCGTTGAAAAATGCACTACTTGCAGTCTGTAAAGGAACTAGTACCTTTAGTTATCCAGTATATTTATTTATCAAATAAATGAACCCTGGGTTTTGAGAAAACCTTGCAAAGAGATCTGAAATTAGACAATTTTATATCGAATGATGAATTTAAGGGCATCGTCAGAAATCTGGTAAAAAAGGCATGTCTTATATGTTATGTTCTATATGTTGCACTTTCCTATGTTTTCATTTTGTACAAGATTCTTTCTCGGCCAGGTCTCTTGTACAGGGAGATCTTCATCTTAATGGGACTTCCTGGTAAAATAAAGGCGAAATTAAACAAAATAAATAAATGTAGTGAGTAAAAGAACTGTATTTGTCTCCAAAATGTAGTGGAGTGGAAGTATACGGCAGCAGAAACTGATATATACATGTAAAGTACCTCAAAATTATACTTAAATACTATGTACGAGTAAATGTACTTGTACGACACTCATGTTTACCCCAGGGGTAAGAACACCTTGTGTTTCTGTTTTTTAGCTGTGACATGTATGGACTTTCTTCACAGAGGTTAACAGAACTTTGTTGCGTTAGGTTTCAGATTTTATGGTTTCATCGTTACGTTTTGCGTCTTCTGTTTTTGTCCTTTACAAGGCCATTACATTCCATCACTATGTATGTATATACATCTGTTTAAATACAGACATTTATCTAAAAGTGTCAAAGAAAAGAAAATCTTATTGGAAAGATTTTTTCTAAAAACCCCAAAAAGAATCAATAATCAACTGTGATTTATTAATCTTATAATAAATGTCCACGTGAGCAGTCTGTATATGATGAACCCGACACGTCACACAAACACGCCTCTGTTCTGAGTAACACATTTACAAAACTACTAAATGTTTGCCAGAACCATGACTAACCCAACCCGACCTCCATGTCTGACTTTCTCTTCGTGTGATGTGCCGTGCATCACCAACAGGTGGCGCTCTGTTCACTTCAGGGAGCTCGTGACTCCTCATATGCGAGTGTTCCGCAGAGGTCACGCTCGGCTTGTTTGTTTGTTTGTGTGTGTGTCCGTGCACTCGTGTGCGTGTGATAGCGCGAGAGGACGCCTGGAGTGCGCACGTGTGAATAATCAAAAAAAAAAAAAAAAAAGAAAATAGTGCGCGCTTTTCTGCCAGGCCGTCTCGTGCGTTAAACTGACAAATGAACCGAAGGAGTTTACGAGTTGGATTAAACTGTAAACAATAAGCCTCAGATGTGATGTAAGTCCAGTTTGGTTTTAACTTTTGAATTTAACACACTTTTACACGACATTAGAGGTTAAATTTAACGCCACGGGGTTTGTTTTAAACAAGCTCGTGCCTCGGGGAGCCGAATATGATGGTGTGTGTACTTTGGTCCATTTACCATCGCTCTGTAACTACAAAGAGAGGGCTGGGGGGACACTTTCACCATTCAATCTTCGCAGGGGAGATAACATCTAGTGGACCCGTTTATAGGCTCTTCAAGGATGGAGCGCCGAGGGAGAGATAAAAATGCACGGGGGCATCTCCGAGTAAAAGGCCATGTTCGCCCCTGTGGAGCTGCCATATCATCAAAGTTTCTCCGGCAGTACTCCTCTGCGCTGTGAGCCCGAAGCTCCGGCTAGGAGGACAGAAATCACTGCCCCCAGAGCCAAGAAGACACCGGAGAGAGGCTGGATTTAAAACCCGCCCTCTGGAGGGATCTCGTTTCCCCCAAAAACCTCCCATTTTCTCTCTCTCTCTCCCTCTCTCTCACTCACTCTTCTCGCTCTCTCTCTCCCTCTCTCTCTCTCTCTCTCTCTCTGTCTCTCTCTCTGTCCCTCTCTCGTCCCTCTCTCTTCCTTTACCTTTATCCCTCGCCTTTCGCCGTCTCCCCCACCACAATAATGGATCTCACGGCGAGATGTTTGTTTCTCCTATACTGTCTCGGCGTGATATTGGCGATCGATTTGGAGGCGATTGATCCAGGCTACTATGTGGAGCCCACTGCCACATCAGAGGCGATCGACTATAAGGATCCCTGTAAAGCTGGTGAGATTTTTTTCCCCCTTTTTCTCTCTCTCTCTCCTGTACTACGCTGTGTGATTCACCTTTTTTATGTGGAGGTAGAAACATGCCACGAATCTGTTTGTGGAGCTTGCTTGCAGAGATCGAGAAGAGAGAAAAAAAACCCCGCTTTCTTTTGGTCTTCCAGAGAGAGATGACAGTGTGTGGATGTAGTTTTTAAAAGGCTCGAGAGAACGTTTTGTGCATTTGTTTTGCACTGAGTGACATAGTTTGTGCAGTTTGAAACATTTGAAGCACACACACACTGAGTCGCCTGGGATAAACCCAGTCCGGCTGCACGGATTGTGAGAATGGAAATAAAAAAAAAATAAAAATAGAAAGAGGATGAGTGTCTGAATACGTTTCTCCACACGAAAAGTTTTGGCTCAAGTGCTTGTTTGAAAAGTTACAAATCCACTTTTGTTCTCCAGAATGTGATCATGTAGCTCCAGCAGGCTGTCTTTGCTGGGTGTTATTAAAAAGCTGTGAGGGAAACAAAGGAAATCTACACTTTGATTTTTGAAGACTTGTGCTCCCTTTCTGGTGTTTTTCTTTTTTTTTTTTTTTGTCACTGCACACATAGTCTCTTCTCTTCTTCTTTTTTTTCCACCGGCTGTTCACTAAAACAAAGTGGAGGAGGGGAGAGAGGAGAGTACAGTGGAGCTCAGAAATTATGCACACATAATTCTGTTGGCTGTTGTCTCAAGGTATAAACATGTCTGCGTCTTTTCTGCTCTGGTGAGACCTGCATATTTTCACATTATTTGGCATAAACGTATCTGACTTGTCATTGTAATCGTTTCTTTTAATATATATCTATATGTGTGTGTGTGTGTGTGTGTACACGTGTACTGTGAACTCACTGTCTTGCCAAATCCCTTTGGGGGAGTTTGAACAGATTGTGTTTTCCATCTGGTGAAAGTATTCAGGTTACAGATAGAGAGAGTTGGCTTCAGTCGAAATGACCTCTAAAGTCCTGGAAGTGCTTACTGATTTGGCATTTGACAGTTTCTGATGCGGTGGTCGAGAGTAAAATGCTACCTGCCTGAATGTTTTCTCCATCTTTTCTTCCCCCACCGTGAGAAGAAGCGAAAGTGTCGAGGGAGACGTAAAGATTGTGCTTCAGGAGTGTTGTGGCTTTACATAAACATGACAAAGGTCAGGCTGCAGATGAACCGCGTCACGTCAGTGGAGATGTTGCTTCCTGTTTGGGCATCACTGTTTAATTTGAGTCATACGGGATGGATTTGTATCACTTGTCAGGATTCACTGGACATGGATGCGGTGTTCAGATGATTTCTTAAGTATGACGGAGGCTTGATGACGCTGTGTTTGTATCGCAAATGACATTCCGAGAAATCGTTGATATTTAATGGGAATGTCTCATCAGGGACACTTGATGACGATCTCCACTCCTGTCGTGTTTGTGAGGATGTTGTCATTATTAGTGATCCAGTCTTAAGTGTGATTTGAATGGAGTACACTTTTGTTTATGGTTTCCTCTGGGCATGTCTGCAGACAGGTGGTTGGGAGACGGTCACACAAGTACAAACTCCCACTCTCTGTAACCCTCCCAGTCTGCAGCTCTTCCAACACCCACCTGCTTTTCTCCTTCCTACTAAGCGGCAAAATATCCAACAGCTCTCCCTTTTTTACTCCCTTCTCTTCCTCCAGCACTCTGTTGCAACACACCAGAGACAACGTTTTTCACTTTACAGTGCCATGCTAGTATCTATAACCGGTGTGGACTCGATTATTCTTGGATTATTGATCTCCTCTGGGGGTTTTTCTCTCATTTTTCAAGCACACGCTGAACTCGGTGTATTTGATCGCTTTCTGTGGCCTCGGGGTCAGCATTTTTATGTCATGCTGCTTCCGCCTAGGAAAGTGCTTACGCCCGGCTGAAGTTTCTGATCCAGGAATGCTCTGTGGGGAGTTTATTTTATGCTTGTCCTCTGTGTGGCTGTCCTTGCTTAACGCTTACTGAATGTCAGGATTTTAACTAAATGAATGAAGGACATATGTTTTGAAAATGATTCCCGTTCAAGATGACAAGTGATGTTGATGAGTAAAGCAGTGACCTTTTTACTGAATTTTCTACGTAGTACTCTGCTGAATTATGAAGTAATTTCTTCATTTCTTGCCACAACATGTGTGCCACTCCTCAACAGCTAATCCCTTGAAAATGCTCACATTTACAAAGGATCAAAGGGTAACTCCACGATTTTACAATTATTAATTTTTTTACAGGTTTTGGGGAGTAGTACTACATATGTGAAAAAAGTAGTATAAAGCCTTTTGTGGCTCCAGAGGAAGCTGCATCTAATCTCATAAATTGTCTCCAGTGATGTCACTCAGTGGCTAAGTTGCATTGCGGGAAATGTAGGTGACAGGTTTTGAAAAGCAGTCCACTGGTCTAGCGCTAGCACAATTTTTATAACAATAAACAGAAATGATCAAAATCGATACAGGAGAACCAGAGATGTCAACTTTTTTATTTCACGCATTCTTCTTCCTTTTCAAAATCTGCTGCCTACATTACCCACAATGCAACTTCGCCACTTAGTGACATCACTGGAGGCAATTATATTCAGCTTCATCTGGAGCCACAAAAGTCTATTTTTTTGTAGCAGTACTCTAGACCTGTATAACATATATACATGTATACACGTATAATACGGAAAATTGGTGGAGTTTCCCTTTAAATCACTCCTCACTAAACCAGAAATGATAGAAATGTGCATTGATTGAAGCGAGCAGTGCAATAACTCTGAAGTAGTTCCATCTATTTGGGAAGTTAACCAGTGGAAAATTCCTTAGTTTGCAGAACTCCAAACTTGGCAGCATCCCAGGAAGTCATTTAAGACTCGAAACAACCCACTGAGATTAGAGCCACTCATTTTGAAAATGAAAAATGGATGAGAACCAGTTGGCACATTGTCTGCCCTGCTTAGATGATAATCGGGAAAACACAGACGTGTATGTATGCATCCATTCATGGAGCAGACAGCTTAATCTATATAAGACTCTTGTGACAATGTTGTTCTGTCTGTCTGTGCCGTCACTTGTTCACGTTCACCCTTCTGATGCTTTTGTGTTTGAGTGCTGCAGACAGGACGACCTGAACACCCCCGTCCTGTCCTTTCCTCTCTTATGCAAGTGTTTTTTTCTCATCTGCCCGTGCCCCCCTGCTCTCTCCTCTGACTGGCTCAGACACTTTACACAGACTGTAGGTCATTCACCTCGTGCCAAGGGAAAGTGCGGCTGAAAAGGTGGAGGGCAGGCCAGTTGCACAGTACTGCACCAGGCCAGGTGGGGTGAGTGCAGGCCATTCACGAGGGGTCTTAGTCGGTTATCCACAATCTGCTTGCTGCCTCTTAAGATATGGTCGCTGTCAACAAAATTAGACTTTCCTCTCACCACTCAATGTCGGCCTTGACTGCTTGGTCACTTGAAATACAACAGCTGGATATTTTTTTCCGAGCTTGGTCTAGTTTTTATTCACTGATGGGTCACTCACTTGCCGTTAAAGGATAAGTTCACCCAAAAAATTTAAATTCAGTCTTTATCTACTCACCCTGATGGAAAGTCAGGCAAAGCCTTATAGCCCACATTTCTGAAGCTTCACAGCAGAACAGCATTGCAACATTAGAGTAGATGGGAACTTGTTTTAAAATGTTGAAGGAAAAAAACAGACAAAACAAACAAAATAGCTCCATACAGCTTGTCCAGTGTCTTTGGAAGCCCCTAGATCCCAAAGTGATTTGAAAAAACTTTATTTACACGCTTGACCTGCTGTCGAGCTCAAGTGCTCACTTCAGACTGCATGTGCGCTAATGTATTTTTTTTAAAAAGTCAATTAGGGATCTTGGGGCTTGCAGAGACTTGGATTACATTGGACAAGCTACACAGAGCCATTTTATGTTTTTTAAAGTGGTTCTTTATGTTTTAAAACAAGTCCCCATCTACGTACTTCAGTTGTTTAGGAGAATGCTGCATCCCCGTTTTGCTGAGAAGCTCCAGAAATGTTTCGTGGACTACCGACTTTCAATCTGCATGGGGGAGGGTGTAGAAACACAGCATGTCAGTTTCCGGTGAACTTATCCTTTAAATAATCCAATTTTACGACCTGCCTTAAATAGTCATCCTTTACCCAAAATGTAAACAGAAAAATTGTAGCGTAATGTGTGTTAAAATTACACATGCTGAGGTTTTTAAGTGTATAAACAAAAGCACAATGATTTGGTTCCATATTGTTTGAATTGATGCTGACCGCAAGTTTCAAGTATGAACGCCAGCTTTTTACTTTAATGACGTCCATTTAGGGGTGAACTTATCCTTTGAGGGCTTCTGAAAAGA
This sequence comes from Pagrus pagrus, assembly GCF_965226575.1. Classification (NCBI taxonomy): domain Eukaryota; kingdom Metazoa; phylum Chordata; class Actinopteri; order Spariformes; family Sparidae; genus Pagrus; species Pagrus pagrus. Next base: position 24,906,183 of record NC_140192.1, on the reverse strand, counting down.
CATTGCGATGAATTGTTGGAACAATTCATCAGACAGTCTCTGCGCATGAGAGATTTATTATTCGATGCTCAGATTTAAAACAGTTGTCTGCTAAAAAGCGTCAACATGAATTTTTTAACTTGGGGTTGTGGGTTGTGTTGTGTGTTTTTGTGAATTGCCTCGTTTCACAGCAAGTTTGGTTTTATTCGTTCCTTGGGGTTCTCTGAAAATGGCAGCTCAGAACAGATGACACTCATTATCCCTTAGCCCTGCTCTGACAATGTGATGGGGCTGTCTGTTGAGCTCATGATTGGGCCTTTAAGCAACACTTAAGCAGATGCTTTTCTTTTATCATGGTATTCAGGTTGCATAGCCGAGCCCACGCAGGGTGTTTTTTTTACATTACAGGACTCCTGCCACTTCTCTCTCCGCAGGGTTCAGGTGATTAGGGAACCGATCTATTGGCACGATCTTGGTGCATTAGTTGGAACAATATGTTTGTTGTCAGAGCTAAGTAATAACTAATCTTGCATTACATTAATACCAAGTCTGAGTACGGAGCCCAAGTTACAACAAATGCTTTGGGAGAGCTCATTTAAACGGCACAAAAGATGCCCAATTAGCCTGCCATAATGAACAGCTTAACAGTCACTTCTTCATTATTCACAGTTTGTTTTTTCTACATAATTCATCGCCGCTACGTTGCTGTTCATTTGGAAGAATTGTTTTTCTGTTTTTCTCCACCTGTTTTGAATACTTAAGGTGTTTTTTTTTCAGCTGTTATTTGTGGAAAGTGATGAGGGTTGAAGATATCTTCCAGATTTAGTCATCCACAAGATAGTTTACACTTGTCTTTCGACATGTGTTCTGAGAAAAACCGTCTCTTTCCTCACACCAGACTGGTTGAGTATGTGTTAGTCTTCTGTCTCAACCAAAAATATGAATAATAAGTTTTGTCAGCGGTGAAACCCGATGAATTATTCATCCATGTAAGGAGCTCTAATACTATGTATCGTTGACATAAAAAAAAAAAAAGACAAATGGCTGGCAAGCTGATGAGTCATTACAGGGGGTTCGACTGGCAGTAGGGTATATCAGTAATCAGTGGCGGGGATGAGCAGGGAAATCCAATCTGCTAATGGGCTTGATGGAGTGTGAAATGTTAAAGGAGAGGCAGCCTCTCGCTGTGTGCCCTTTGCATCTGAAGCATTTTGTCAATAATAAGACTGAAGCTGCCGTGTGGTGACAGTAACTCTGTCTTGATCTCAGCTGTTGGCTGATTAGACTTCACGTTTATGTTTATTGGAAAATAATTACCTGAATCTCAGGCAGTAGCTTGAGACTTTGCCAAGATCTCTCTCCTAATTATACCTTCGTTAACTTTTTGAAATGAGCAGAGTGCAGATAAGTAGATTTTTTTCCCTCTCTTGCCTTGAGCTCAAATTGCAGTTTTAGGAAATGTCAAGGTAAGCATTTGCTGAAGAAATAACAGCTGGTGTTGTTTTTTACAGAGGAGAGAGGTAGCATATTTACACGACAACAGTCCCGCATAATGCAATTAATCTTTTTTTTCCTTCTTCTTCTTTTTATCTCCATATTCATGTTTCGCAGACTTTGCTACTTTTTTCCATGGTGTGTTTGCAGGGACAGTGGCTGTACTGGCCAGCATGTGGCAGAACGAAACCTGAAAAGTGATACTTACACTGTCATCAGATGCTAATCACCTTAACGTAATACACTATTGGCCTCTATTGGAATTCAAATGCAGCGTTTGTTTCCAAACACAGGCTGTGAAAGGCGGTGCCAGGGTATTGTGATGCATTCCAGGCTTACATATTGGCCAGGCTTTCTCATCCCTCATCATTAGGTCCTGTATAGGCTGTCGTCGACGTCTCTATGAGCACAGCGGAGGAGCAAACCGTGGCCTTGCAGTGGAGCTGGCCTGCTAAATATAGGCTGGTGTTAAAGTCTGTTTAGGCTTAGTATTGATGTTTGTGCAGGTTTCAGTGGCAGATGTCGTGGTCTGGTGTTCACGGAAGGAGATTTATGGGAATAGTCGTGCAGTATTTGACACCGGGGTCGAGGCCAGGGCATTACACGAATCAATGGGATTAATTTGATTGAGATCTCATGTGTAATCTGACTGGATACGCTGATTGATGGGGGCAGTCTGAGATGAGAAGGATTATGATGGTTTAGATTAATTTAGAAAAATTCACTGGCGGGGGGGGGGAGTTTGGACTATCACACATGTAATATGTTCAACATTTAATCAAAAATCATCATTTTTATTCTCATGTATGTGTATATGTATAGATTTGCACTTAAACTTAAATTCCTTCCTTTTGTCGTTGTGTCTGTCTATAAAGGGACTTGACAAGAACAGCTACAGAGAGTGATTACCTATCTATTCTGCACAGATATTAATATTATAGCTGCAGCTGTTGTCATTTAGGTAATGAATAATGTTTGGAAAGAGATGCAGCACTGTACTCTACAGTGATCACTTGCCATCTGCCACATTCACTGGGCTTTAATCTACAGTACAACACATGAGCCTCTCCGTGTTTGTTCTTCATATCATCACAGCGCTCTAGATGAGTTTATCACCTTTCTCCATAGCCTGTCCTCAATCCAAGCCCAGAGTTGTATACAAAAGATTCTTAAAACCGTGTGTCTGTGGATAATTAAAGCCAGGAGACAAGGGGATTAATTCACAATCCCTGTGAGTCTTTCCATAAACCTGCAACAGCGTCTCCAGGACGACTGCTGCGCCCGGGGGAAATGAGTCCCTAATGCCGCCGGGCCGTGCATTTGCTCACTTCAATCTCCACTGTTGTCTGAGAACAATGACACTGCGGATTAACCGGCCTGTCTTCGGCACAGTGGTGGATGATTGGGCAGAGAGCACAGCCTTCTGTGAACCTCATGGGGGTGGGAGGAAAACCTGAACCTCGTTATTTGGTCACGGCCTGTGCATAACACTTCTTATACGTGCAAATTGACTCTATATGTCAAAAGAAACGTCCTTGAATTATTCTAGATTTTCCTCAGTTAGTCAGGGTGAAAAAGAGCTTCATAGAATTCTTTTGAATAGTTTTTCTCAGCGCATTTGACAGCAACTTGTAATTCATTGTTAGTGTACTGCCTGTTCTTCTCAGCGCTAAGCCAGTTCTGGGAAATCATATAAAAATGTGAAGATAAAAGAGAAAAATGTCCTTCTGTTGTCAGCCTATCCATCCTATACTGCACGACATCTGGTAGCTTCCCCTTATCTCTGCTGTTTTTGGCAGTGTCTGTCAGCATGCGTGCTGATTCTGAGTCGTCTGTTTTGTGTCTGAAGGATTTGGAGTGAATTAGTGTTTGTTTTTTTGTGAGCACAAATTAGAGGATCCCTGTGACCTCTGGAATTTAAACCTGTCCTCTGTGCGTGCCCTGTCTCGCTAGCAGTGATCTACACCTTCTCTTATTGCTGTCATTAGCCTCTAATCCCAAACACAGTCATTATGCTGTGCGTCCTCCACGACCTGCAGGGTGGAAGACTGGCCTGAATGTACCGAAGCCAACTCCACATTGTTTCAATAATACTCCTCTGGTGAATAGGGAATGCGGGCCAAGTGCTTTTTGTCTTTGTCTCTATTGTGCGTCTCATCTCTTTTTCTCTTGCCTCAAACTTTTATGTGACTGCAGGAGATAAAAGACGTTCCTTGTGGATGTTTTTGTCACGGAAAAGAAAAGAAAGAAGCTATGAGTTGTCTGGGAGTGAAATAAAATCAAGTTTATCAGCACATGATGAGTTTTCTTGTGTTTCACAGTAAGGGTGGCTTGTGTCGAGTTGAAGATTTACAGATTCAAAACGTCTGACGAACACAACCTCTGTAAATCACTCCCATTAACTCTACATCTTAGCGGTTCTCCCGGCTTCTTGGTCTCCCCTCAACCACACTAACCTCCAAACACACATCCAGAAGGCTGTCATTTTCTTTCTGCTGCACATCTGCCTTCCCTATTCAGAGCTGCGGTTCCTTCCTCCTCTCTCCTCTTCCCTTCCCTTCCTTTCCCCTCTCGTTATCATCTCCTGTTCAAACACGGATTACAGTGCCACCCCTCTCCCCCCCTTGCTTCACCCCAAACATCCCCACCCTCTCCCCCCAACTTCTGCATACAAGCCGGGCCATAAATTCTAGAGACGTGCTGGTGTTAAAAGCCTGTAAAACTGAGCGCCCTGTCTCTAAGAGGACTCCTAGCTTATTCCCCACAGAAATGGGGCATTTAGTAAGGAATCCCATAAAGCACATTCCTCATAAAGTGGGACTGTTTGGTTATTTTTCCCTCGCCATGGCCTCATTAAAGAGCTATTACTTGTTCAAGGTGCCCCATATTACTCCATTTAGATAGTGTCAGTGTCATATCTGATAGCTTTCATTAACTAAGCACGCCACAGCACACAATGTGAGCTCTTTTGTTTGGTGACATCTGGATTGAGGATGGCTCAATTAATCATGTGAGGTTTCTGAGTTCAACCTCTCCTTTCATCGCTTGAACCTTCACAAGCCTCGTGCGATATATTGCTTACATTTCCATCCTATAATTTGGAGTCCAGAGAAGGCAGCGTTCCTGTTATCCAAACAGACGTACAGTATTTTTGTTTCACAAATCTATTTATATATGACTGCAAGGAAATGGGCTCAAGAAAGAAATGAAATTATATTTTTGTGTGTGTGTGTGTGTGTGTGTGTGTGTGTGTGTGTGTGTGTGTGTGTGTGTGTGTGTGTGTGTGTGTGTGTGTGTGTGTGTGTGTGTGTGTGTGTGTGTGTGTGTGTGTGTGTGTGTGTGTGTGTTACATGCTCTAGGCCTTCCACAAGTGCTTTGACTGGGCCTCCATGCATCCTACTCCGTCTGAGCGGCAGGAAACGCTCGAGGCAACTGGGAGGCTCAGACTTGATGCTCTGTGTTGTCGAGTTGCCTTCCAGTCGTCTGACATGTGCCACCTCTGTTTGTCTGTTTCAGTTGCCTTTCTGGGAGACATTGCTCTGGACGAGGAGGATCTCCGATCGTTTAAAGTGGACAGAATAATAGATTTGGCTCAGAGAACCGTCTACACTGTTAATCACACGGACACAGGTAACAACAAAAGAAAGCACTGCTCCCAGGATTACGGTCCAAGGCAGAGAGTTTTGGCCTGTCACTTTAGATAAAAATGCAACAAAAAATCCTGAAATGAACATGGTGGAGGAAGAATAACTCTATTTGCAAAAATTTACATTTCTCTCTGTGAAACTGTCAAACCGCTCATATTTTCTCGGCAGCAGCACCTGTCAGATATCAGCTCTGTTTTTTTTTTTTTAGCTCTCTTTAAATGTTTGCGCCTGCAACTGCCATGTTATCAGTACACGTTGCTACACCTGTATTACCGTGTTCGACAGTAATTGCCAGGCTTTGTCAAGTTAAACGTTCTTTTTAAAATGAAAAGCAGTATTTAAGCAGCAGCTGTGAGTCAGCAGAGACCAATAGGCTTCACAATCCTATAAACTATAGGTGAGCATGAACCAACAAGTATGTGCAAGTTGCTGTTGGTGCTTGAATGTTGTCAGTTTGCTGTTGTTCACGCAGCATAACGTGAAGAAGAAACATTTCACTGATGCTTAGATTTGATTTTTAGACTAAATGGTGACCTCCAGGGCAGGGAGGTTGCTCTAGACTGCAACAGAGACAGACTGTGTGTACACTCACCTCTCTGAATGGCCATTTGTCCACTTGAGCAGGTTAGTCACTGCACATCTAATTGTTGTGTAGTGGAAAAGGCTATTTTAGTGTCCAAAATGAAAAACACTGTCAGTGAAGTTGCATAAGTTCTTTAAAGGTGCAATATGTAAGAATTAGCCAGCTGTTGAATACATATTTGAATTAAATAAAAAATAGGGGTCAGCATATGACCAGAGAAACAGCTAACTACTGTTAACTTGAGCTGCCGATAGCTAGTTGGCTCAATTAGCTGTGCACCTAGTGGTCTAACTTTGGACTGTAACTGGCTTGAGCTAGCTGGTTAGCATGCTAACTTCAGTATCTCTGCAACACAGAACACATGTCATAAAGTAAAAATGTTATTTCTCTTAATTCTAGTTATTTTGTGAATGTATTCAACTAAAATTCTTCCACGTTGCACCTTTTTAAAAACACATAAAACATGGATACAGCTAGGCTTGGGTGATCTGGCTGAAAAACAATATCACAATCTATTTAATCCCAATACTGACACATGATCAATTTTTTTTTTCTCAAACTTGAAATGCTCTGTAGACTATAGCTAGCCTAAAATGGTCTCCATTTGCACCATTAAAGCACAATCTTGCATTAATACACGTGTCAAAATGATGATGGTGGGTTTAGATTGAACTTGGAAACTGAAGCCAAAAGATAACATCTGATGTTGAGTTCTTTTTTGGCAACTGCCTGCTATAACTTATGTTGCATCATTTACAATACATCACCTCAGGAAGAGCCACGTAGCTGGCCACATCACTCTGTTGGTTTGTTAAAGAAGTGCAGACCTGCTAGTCAGTGAGATTATGTGAAGTGTGGAAACAGAAGTAAAAGGAAATTAAATAACGCTTCTCTCCGATATAGAGTGCAGCTTGGGCTACATTTTTCTGCCCAACCCCGACCTAGTCCGAAAGAGTTGTAACCAAGCCTGATTCGAACTATATTTATTTATTGTCACTGTATTTTCAATAAAAGAACTTGAAAGCACAGTGTCAGTTGATCTGACCAAACCCGGACGTCAGTTCATTTTACAGGTCCGCAAAATTCATGGTAAGTAGGTGGTTATAACCAAGTTACACATTTGAAATGTCTTTGAAATTACCCCAAGTTAACACGACAATTACCTAAAAGTTTACTAATTGGCCTGCTGAGGGGAAGTAAGATGGGAACTTGTTGGAAATGAAAATGGCATGATCAGCAGAAGTTTAGCAGAAACCAGATGGAAGTTTCATGGTAATGTATTAAAGAAATTAGCAGCCATTTGTTAACTGTTTATCAGGAAATAGAGTGTAATCATTAAATAATGTTGGTGTAAATTTCAATAACGTTTGAGGTAGTTAATGTGGTACTTTTGGGGTAATTTCAAGGAAATTTGAAGTATGTTGCTAGGTTATTAGCACCATGCCTGCTTACCATGACATTTCCGAACCTATAAGATGAAGTGTACTTTTGTCTGAACACAACACCTTTCAAGATCGATCAATCTAAAATTGTTATATCAGCCACCTATAGCCACAGCATTTCCTCACAGTAATGAAGTCACCTTTCACCTCACAGGTGTGGATCCTAATGAGTAGTAACATTTGCATATTACTGTTTCTGCCTTATGAGGTCATGTTTTGTGTTAACAAATTCAAACAATGTGTCTGTCACTTCACCTCACAGCCTCCTTACCTGAACGCAGCAGCTGTATGCATAACTTAGTTGCTACAGGTGTAGCATCCGAAATGTTGTCTCCCCTACATTAATCAAAGAGCAGAGCCGTTTGGTGTAAAGATAAATAAATTGAACAGAATAATAATAAATCCTTTTGACCTACAAACCTTCCCTGTCTCACTATGACTGAAGGCGGTAGATGTAATCATATTATTGTAATTAACACATCTTCCACAAGTTTTGTCTCCCCAGCACTTCATCTTATCAGTTAACTGAGCAGATTTGGCCGTTATCTGACTTTTTCTCAACACATGCACAAGTGTACGTGCTAATTGATCTCGCCAGGCTGCTAAGATTTACTCCCGCAGACTGAAATTCGACAGAACACATTGTTCCAGGGAATTCAAAACAAAAAAACTTGCCGCAAACTGTAAATCAAATTAAGTGAGAAAGGATGAGGGCTCATAGTCGCACAGCTTCAAGTTTTGTTATGGAACAAAAACCCTGAAACCAGATACTTAAGAACAACCTTATTGTGAGACAAGTACATTTCAGTGTACGGCCTTCATCTGCCTCATGTGATGTCTTACAATAAAGAAGTTCATTATACTACAAGTGTTACTGTTTCCCTTTTCTTTACACCAATGAATAAGTAGGTGCCAGAAATCCCTACTCTACTGTTTGTGCAGCCATCACATTAAACTCCGCAGTGGATCGAGGTCAACATGTTAATTAATTGTTTTAATAAATGTTAAATTAATCATTTAATAACTCCTGACAAGGACATGCATCAGTGTACCTTGGGGATTCTGCAGGGTTTCATTAAAATGAAACACTGCCAGCTTCAGCACCTTCACCCAAATATAACAAACGGAGTGAAATCAGCTGCTGGAGTCTTTATATGGAAAGAAACCTGCAGCCTGTGAAGCACATTTAAGTTTTCTATTCCTATCCTACCAATGTGAAAGAGTTGGAAGGAACATTATAAAGGTACAGCAGCAGATTGTCTTCTTATATAAATGTTCATTATATGAATTTCTTTCCAACACCCAGTAAATTCATTAACTGCACAAACTGTATCTGAAGGTCTTTCTCTGTAATTGTCAGTTTTGGTTAACAGAAAGCTGAAGTTTTCTCTCTGACACACATTTACTGACCCTTCTCCTTCTAAGGAAAAGATTCTACTTTTAAAAAAAGGGATCTGTTTATATTATGATGTTATTTGGCCTGCAAAATAAAAAGTCAGCATTAATTTCCTCTCAAAGGTCACACAGTCTCTAAACTCGGTCTTTCTATGTAGTTCCCTGTTCCCTGTTGAAAAGGGATGTTGATGTTGGAAATGACTTTTTACTTCCAGATGTGTTGTCTGAGATCAGAGCCAGACGTGTACTTGATTTTCGAAGCTGATGCCAATATTAAGTAGTACAAAATTCTGGTATTAATATATCAGCCAGTATAAACACAACTTTACAATGACCCCTCAAATGTGGTTATCTGGTCAACTGGAGACAAAGACATGTAAAGAAGGCAGTTTAACGATACACTTTATTGTCTGATATGACATTAGTTCCCTGAAACAGTAAACTTAACTTGAACATAATAATTATAAACTATTCAAAGTATCTTTTCCTGCATTATAATCTCCCTTAAAAGGTTTTCATGTTGGCACAAGTTGGACAACATACACTAATATCAATATATATCTGCCATAGGCCAATACTGGCCAATAATATACTGGTCTGGCTCCATTGTCTAGAATGGTATGAATTGATTATCAGACCAAAATTATAGCAATTTGCAATATTATCCCGATAATCATCAACCATTTTGTTGGGAAAGAAATATTATTTATTGCTTCACAAAGAGGAAGCTAATTTTTTTAAGTGAAAAAACAAACAATCAAGAGTCTTGAAGTAATCATAAATCATAAGGTCCTCCTCCACCAATAAAAGATGAATAAATGGTGGTGACCTCATCTCCCTGTTGTTTTTTAGTTTGGAACCAACAGCATTTGCACATTCGATTTAACTTGTTTTTGTGCCCTCAGCCATGGAGACAGGCTTAGGCAATTCAAAATAAATCAGGAAACCAATGTTGGACCGTACATCAGCGAAATAGACAGCTTTTTCAAGTCATTCATGTGAGGATATTCACCATTATCTCGATTCACAATTATTCCAACAATGAAAATTTACCATGATTGACTTATGGTGTCTTTTTTATCTCAATCCGCAAAAAAATCTTTTATCGTCCCATCCCTTGTCTAGAGTTACAATGTAAATGTTAGTTTGACAGTCATATAACAACAACAGGTCATGAGGAGCTTTTGTCTGCTTGTATTAGTTTATTTAGTGTCGTAATATAATATAATGGGAACCAAAGTAATTGTGTCACTGGATAAAACCTTTTCATATGTTTACTGCACAGCTGCATCAGTCAGTAAATCAATTGTAAACCAACAAAAGCACACATTGTTTTTTAACTTTGGGAGGCACACCTTTGTTCTATAACCGTTCAAACATCTTATATAAAATGTGATTACATCTAAAGAAGATTAAACAGCTGATGTTAGTTATATTTATACTTCAGTCTGTATACTATGCCTGTTCTGCAGCACAATGAAGTTCACATAAGGGGATTGTGCTATATGTGCTTCACATATGGATGTTTCTCTTTTAATCACCAGGTTTAGGTGGGAGCTTAGTCTCCATGGTAACTCTGCATTTATGTGTGTTTGAGTGACATTAAGGAGGGGAAATTAATTTAAAGGATGAAAGAATTCAACTTCAATAAAACTCATTTGTACAAATTAGGATGAACAATGTTATTTGAACAAATGTCTCTCTTATGTAATTTCCGAAATGAGAAATAATTATAGAGTTCCTGAATGGCATTAAAGTTTGTGTAATGTTCTGTAGTTAGGATAAAAAGCCTCTTCTGTCATCCGAGGTAAAGCGTTTTTGCTCTTTTATGAGAAAAACACTCGAGAAACATTTGCTCTGTCAGACCCAGAGATTATTCGAATCATTTATGTTCTTGTTTTTGTTGTCTTGATTTGAAATCTTCAGGATCCACCAATCAGAGTAGCCAAAATAGGCAAGGTTCACGCCGCAGGAAAAGGGCAGCAACCTCCAGACCTGAACGTGTTTGGCCTGAAGGTGTTATCCCCTATGTCATCAGCGGTAACTTCAGTGGTAAGTAACAATCATCTACTGATCCTTTTTATGAGAAGATAAGTTGCTCACTGCTTTTTAACAAATAATATGTTAATGAATATGATCTAATGTAGCATGCATAATCAGAAATCACTCATTCTTACAACTATGAAACATCTTTCCTGGGTGTGGTTGTTGATGGTGTCTTGCCTATGTAATTCAACATATTTCCCCATCGAAAGGGGACATTATTGCGGGAAATAAAGTGTGGAGACACTATCTTTGAATGAGTAATAGTGCGCTCATGTCGAGGCGGAATGACCAAGAGGAACTTTCTTCCTGGGGAAAATTTAAGTGAACACCCCCTCAAGTTGGAACAACAACTGGGAAAGTCCGCAGAAGTTTTCACTTGCCGAGTTAATGTCATGTAGGATCATGGTGGATGAAAGTGTGTGAATGTTTGGTTCATGATAAGAACCTTTTTATTTTGTGTGTTGCATATCAACTCTCTGCTCACATTGTAGTTGTATGGTATTAGGTTGTAACCATAAATTACACATCTTCCATATTTGCTAACACTTACGATTTCTGCGGGAGTCTCCCTTTTTCTCCCGTTGTGCTTCTGGTTGGTAATTTCTCCCACTAATCTTACGATATAATAGTCATACATATAAAATGTGTGTTTCTTAGTTTCTGTGTGGGATATGTGTTGTGGTACCTGGCAACCCGACCTAGAGGAAAAGGTGAGCATGCACAAGTGACCCTGCCCGACGTGCGTAGACAGGTCCCAAGATGAAGAAATAAGTTTCCAAACTGGTGTGGGGCCTTCCTCTTTTGTCGTGTAAATTTTAGATATTGGCTTTTGATCACGCTTTGTATACATTTTGCATAGTGTTGGGTTATATGAGTGCAGGGGCGTTGAAGGAAGGCCATTTACCCAGAAAATCTCCCTCTTTTTCACAGCAAAATGTTGGGAGGTATGATCTTCTTTATAGCTTCGACGTTGTTTCACATCTGAAAATAAAAGAACAACTCCCTTATTCGGGAAATGGGACCATCTGAGGGACACTTGAATGCACCATTATTCCTAATTCCTCAAAATGAATAAAGACATAAAGAAATATACTGCTGTAACGTGTCAACCTTCCATGTCACCTTAACAAAAATAATTGTTCAAAAGCAAAATATGTGGTGCACTGTCGAAATAATCAAAACAAAATTACAACTCAAGAAATATAGTGAAAAATGGTCTTGTTGTGACTTCATTTCCAGGAAGTCTCTATCCAACTCCATGTCTCAAAGCTGTTTCCAGCTGCCTCCTTTTCTATTCATCGCCTCTTTTCTATAAAACACTGTGTGTGTGAGTGTGTTTTTGTCAGCCCCACTGATCTCCCCCTCTCTGTCTTCCTATTCAGGCAGCCAGCGGGCTATATTCCGCCAAGCCATGCGGCACTGGGAGAAGCACACCTGTGTGACCTTTATTGAGAGGACACAGGAGGAGAGCTATATTGTCTTCACCTACCGACCATGTGGGTGAGTCAGTGGGGTTTTTTAGCTCCCACATGAAGGAACGGAACAATCCTCTGTTGAGCCTTCGTTATCTACAGCTAATTACTTAGCGCCTAAGCACTTTTCCTTGCCTCCTGCTCAGCAGCCTTTCGCCATTGTTCATCCTCTCTGTTCGCAGTCTCTGTGTGAGTTGTTATTTCAGCCCCCTGCCAGTCCTGAGAGAGACGGACATTCAATGTTTCCTAAGCCTCATCATCACACTGCATCCGTCACTGAGCACTTTGACATACATCATGTACACAACTGCACCCATGGGGGAAACTTCCTTAGCCTCTCTGTAACCCTATTCACCCACTGAAGTTGGGCTCAGTGTCCACTCAGCATTTCTTCTTTAAACCAATACTCACGGGAAGTGCTGGTTGTGGCTCTCGTTGTTGCTAAGCGACCATTGACAACCTGTTTGGATGTGCAGGGCTTTTTTAATTAACGATGAAATGTTTACAAATCAAACCACTTGCTGCTGTTGGGAACGCAAACCAGTGAAACCTATTAATTTGAGAATTGGGGGGAAAGAGGCCAGAGCTGTTAGGAGTAAGTATTACAGAGGTTCCCAGGGGACACACAAACTGAAAATGTTCCCAGTTCCCATGTTTTAACCTCACACAGATTTCAACCACAAGCTGGAACCATTATGTCATTACACACAATATACCTCTCCCACTGATATGTATCACTCAACACAACAGCTTAACAGAAAGCGGATGCAGCTCATGATACTGAACTTTTTCCAGCCAACTGTTGATAGCCATTTTTAGCCTGGTAACTGGCCCCTGGAGCAACAGGGATGACATTATCCACGCAGGCGGCAGTGGTTAGCAGTGGGAACGCTTGACTCTGCTGCATATTCAGCAGGCCCCCATCTGTCCTGTGCAAAGTTCAAGGCGTGTCTCAGGAGAGCCTGGCTGGCCTCGCAGTAATTAGAGAGCGGCAGTCTGGCCCACAGGGCCGTGATGTGTGTGCCCGTCCTCCAGACTCCCACACTGAACCTTTCATGTCACGCTGCGATGGAGCGCTGCAGCCAGCCAGCTCCCACCGTCACTCTCAGCATTTGCATTGGCAGACTGATGAATGAATGTCACTGCTGTATGTGTGGGTGATGGGTCGCCTCGTACGGCTCTCCTGTAAAACAGACCAGAGGCTGTTAAGATGATGTCGTCCTCATTATGAGCATCTATATATGTGCAGACATGTTGAAATATAGGCGCTAGCACTCATTAAAGAGCCAGAGACACATTCCTTCTTCCCTTTTCCTGGGAAACATGACTTTTTTGGCCTCCCTATTTATTTTCCACTCGCTTGTTAGTTTAATTTACTAAATAGTCTAGTCACTATATTTTTGGCTTCATTAACACTGCCTCTCTGTGTCTGCTGATTCAAAGGTGCTGCTCCTATGTGGGCCGTCGCGGAGGGGGCCCCCAGGCCATATCCATCGGGAAAAACTGCGACAAGTTTGGCATTGTGGTGCACGAGTTGGGTCATGTGATCGGATTCTGGCATGAACACACACGACCTGACCGGGACGAACACGTCAGCATTATCAGGGACAACATTCAGCCAGGTAGGAGCACAGGTCTCTCAGCAATAATGTTGGAAAGGTCCAGTAAGAGATTAATAAAAGTAAAAAAAAAACACCAGTTGGGTACACGCTCATCCTCTGCCTGCAAAAGTGTTTATTGTTGTCTGTATTGTATCATACATTTTACAGTCAGAGTAGAACTGTTTTTACCTTTGACCCACATCCGTACATAAGGATTCACAGTATGACTCAGCCTGATGTTTCAAATGTGCTTCTCCCTTTTTTTCTTTCACAGGACAAGAGTATAACTTTTTGAAGATGGAGCCGGGGGAGGTGGACTCTCTGGGAGAAGTCTATGACTTCGACAGCATCATGCACTATGCCAGGAATACATTCTCCAGGTAGGAGCCAAGCCAAGTTCCACGCCATACGCCCCAGACATGAAGTCTTAGATCAAGTCAGACCCAGCTGTTTCCCGCTCTGCTGCAACCTTTTAACCCATCCCCTTGTTTTCCATCTCTGCTCACAGGGTTTTTATATAGATCTGTAACGCACCAGCTCTGTGACCATGAGCTGCTGCTGAGTAATGTGGCAGGATTCCCAAAGAACAAAGAATGAAACACTTAATTCTCCACAATAATACACCAGTAGAAACATGTAGCTCGAGGGCGTCAAGCTTAGAAAAGGCTCACTGTTCCTTGAATATCTGTCTTGGAGCTGAATTGTTTCGTTACTGTCTGTGTTTAAGTTCAAAGAGATAGAAACTAGTTTCTTGGGGAAAAAGTGGGTCTTTAGTGGATATTTATAAAGTAGCTCCTACAAAAGCTTCTATTTTCAACTAAGGACTCTCCTCCTCTTGTCCAAGTTTCTTTTGGCTGGCCTTTTTTTTTTCAACAGTCAGTACTCGCATTGTATTGGGCTTTAGGGAGACTAGAGGGAGCACAAATGTGATTTATGTAATATTTGGACACGATTTAATTTCTTGTTGGTGTATTGAGAATACGCTTGTGTGAGGTAACTTGTAGCAAGAAATCTGACGTGTCAGCTTCCATTTAGCTTCACCACTTTAAACTCAGAGTGGATCAGAGTGGATCTGGCAGCTTCACATTTAGCTGAGCTGTTGCTTAATAGATTTTACCTGTTCTGGCATCCAGAACAGGATCAGTTACACTTTTCACTCCCATTCTGGCTTTTGAAGCATTAGCATTGTGGCAGGAGGAACACAAGCTCTGAACAGTGATTAAAATCCAATGTCTCTGAAGGTTACTTAAATGATTCGTATTATTTTTTTCTGTAAAGTGAAAGCCAAATCCTGGTAGCCATAGTAAAAGTGCCAGCTCCTTCCCACAGCCTGTTCAAATTAAGACTCAGCTCCTCGGTTCCTGCTGGTTTTGCAGCACCAGCAGCCCTAGTAAAGCAGCACCGGTCCTGGAGCCCCCAAACAGTAGCCCTGCCTCATCACAACAAATTTCTGCAGGCCACTTTCAAGGTTATGTGAAGCTTCTTGTAAAAAGCTGTGGTTTCATACTATGAATCACCTCGTTGTGCTCCTAAAAGCCCTTTGAAGAGGCTTTGATGATTAGTATCATGATGTTCACCCCTGGCCACTACAGGGACTCACACATTTGTCTGCTGCAAAGCTTTTTAGCACCTTCATAACACTCAGGTATTAGAACATACACCATATTTTGCACTGCAAGCACAATTTAGGTCAACCACTAATAATCTCCTACATATGGTAAAGAATGTGAGTGGAGGTTTTATTGGCTCAATTAATGTTTCCTTTACATGTGAAGGAAAATTTCTGCTGACTTTCTCATGCTCCCCTGGCTCAGTTAATAGATTCACTCTAAATGTGTGTATCTTAGACTTCAGTCAGCAGGTAAATAACTGATAAACTGTGTAGAGCTGACTGATATATTGGTTGGCCGATATTAGCCTCTCACAAATATATCAGTATCAGCTAGGCTTGGGCAATATCCAGAGTTTTATATCACGATATTGTCCTGCCCAAATAATCGTGATAGACGATATTATCTTTACGTTATTGATGACAACTTAAAGTATCTACTATTCATTTTTTTTGTGTTTTAAAGGTATAGTTGGTAATCCTGTTCAGAAACACTTTTTGTTATACTGGGTGAAATGGTCTTCCCACCCTGAGAGTAGTCCATACATAATGTGTTCAGAAAACGGAACGAAATAAATCAGACCTCTGTGGCAGCTGCAGGCCTGTAAAAACTGACCAATCCCTCCCTCTCGGTCCGAGTTGAAAGAACCAATCAGATGCCTTCATGTCTCGTCCTGCCTGCACCCCCCTCTGTCCCCCCCCCTCCTCCCTGCGCACACTCATCACATGTCACGTGTTGCCGGATATATTCAGCACACTGCATATGGAGTTAGCAGGAGATCCACACTCCAGGTCAGAAGGTGGCGGTAATGCACACCTAAAAGTTGTTTGCCAACAGCCATAAAACAACAGAAGAAGAAGAGTTAGCACAGTTAGCAGGAGACAACAATGGCAGAGAAAATGCAGCCAAAAGTAGCACTTCCATAAGTGATGCAGAGGTTGCTGTCTTTCTGTTGGACAGGTAATTATTTGTTTTGCTTCGGGGGGATTTGTTATTTTTATGAAATATGTAACGTTAGCCAACTTAGCTACTTTTGTAGCTTGTATTAGCCCAATGCTAACGGCTCTCCTCTGGACTGTCTGATGCGTGTTCAAGTTTGTGGGGGCGGGGCTTTGGACGGAGCACTGACGGGAGGGGGGGAAGGGGGTGGAGCTTAGACGAGGTGCCACTTTCAAATCTTGCTAGCTCTCCAACATTACCAACTATACCTTTAATACACTGACAATCATTTTATAATTATATAATTATATTTATAATTATATTTTATTATTATATAATGATATACGCTCCTGGGCACTATAGTGAAATGTAGAATGGGTGCCCTGGAGTCTAGAGGGTTACATAACAGGTGAAAAGCATGAATTTCAGACACAACAGAATAGTCTAGTCTACAATATTATGTGTAGCTAGTATGTCACTGATTCCCCAATTTTTTAAATATCAACACGCCTGCTTCTGCTGCCACGCCAGCTCAGCGTGCATCTTTTCAAAATAAGAGTATATGCTAGTATCGGCAGATATGTTGCTCGATATGAAAACTTTTTTTTGGGAGTTAACAATGCAGTAAGAGTTGCTAGGACTAATTTGTAATCAGTTTTGAAAAAAAACCTCAAAAGTCATACATAAAAAGTGAAAATATTGTGTAACGATAATATTTTGGCGAAAGTGAAAGTCACTCATGTTAATTGTACTTAAAGGAATAGTTCACTCTAGAACGAAATTCAGTCATTATCGACTCACCCTCATGCTGATGAGAAGTCCGGTGTAGTTTCTTATTCCTCAAAGTGCAGCTGGAGAACCGCAGGGGTACCTTCCGGCAGCAATAATCCATATAACGAGTGTTAATGGCATCTGAGACGAAAAGGTCCATAAAACTACACAAAAACGTTGTAATATTCCTCCATACTGCTCGTCCACTGCAATCCAAGTGTCCTGAAGTGGCGACATCCAGAGTTTACTCAAAACGACGTCATTTAGTACATTTTTCTAGCCTAAACAGTCACTATACTATATCTGCGTGCACGCGAGTCTCCCTCATAGCGTTTGCACTACGGAAGCCATGCCAGACAAGATGAACGAGACTCGCGATAGATACACACCGGTATTTACATCCTGTTGTGAGTTTCAAAGTTTCAAATCACTAGTGCAGGCAGATCCCGTTTGTGTGTCGCTCGGTCACTCACAGCAGGATGTAAATACCGGTGTGTATCTATCACGAGTTCTCGTTCTTGTCTGGCGCGGCTTCCGTAGTGCAAATGGCTGTGAGGGAGACTCGCGTGCACACGGGAGCGTGTCTCCAGGCAGATATAGTATAGTGACTGTTTAGGCTGTAAAAATGTACTAAATGATGTCGTTTTGAGTAAACTCTGGATGTCGCCACTTCAGGACACTTGGATTGCAGCGGACGAGCATTATGGAGGAATATTACAAAGTTTTTGTGTAGTTTTATGGACCTTTTCGTCTCGGACACCATTTACGCCTGTTATATGGATTTTTGCTGCAGGAGGGTACCCCCGCGGGTCTCCAGTTGCACTTTGAGGAATAAGAAACTACACCGGACTTCTCATCAGCATGAGGGTGAATCGATAATGACTGGATTTCGTTCTAGAGTGAACTATTCCTTTAAGTCTTAAAACCTAAACTGTGGAGAGACAGATGAACCCACATTTGACATTGAATTTGTTGGATGCTGGGAAATTGCTGCACAGAGAAACTCCTGATTGTAAAAGCAGAACTGTGAATGTGTCATAACAGCACTAAACTTTGTCGCCAGCTGACCTCATTCCCTACTCCGTCCCGATGCTACAGGAAGCCCCTCCAGATGTTGTGCCGGCGTCAAAAGAAGGATCTTACTAGAAAACAAACCCATGACAAACCCCGGTCAGTCTGGGCTCATGCTCTAGTCATCCTGGGCTGCGGTTAATTTGAAGTGTTATTTACCAGTCGGGTGACTGTGGAGCCAAAAAAGACCTCTTGGGAGGAGTTGATTCAGAATCAGCCTCTGAGTCATCTGTGTAATTTAAAAAGCATCACTACGCTCACTGCAGAGTGGCTTCCCGACAACCTGTCTGTGTATGTTAAATTATCTCATAAGCTCTGACGACCAAACTTTACATGCAGTCGTGTAAATATTTGATTCCCTCCTGCTGCTGTGTGTTGGACATGACCTCAGTTTTGTGTATGAAAACTGCATTTTGACCCTCTATTGCTTAGATAAACAAAATGTTGTAATCTTTCGTACAGCTGCAGGACAGCTCAGCAATGTTCTACCTATAGCAGGAATAGTTTTGACAGCCTTCAGTAAGCTGGAGTGGGTGTAATGTGATCTATGATCACACATGAGTCAAAGCCTCACTCTGATATGAGAACCAGCTGTTTGCCGTCCTTTTGTTCTTACTTGACCCTCTAAGTCAGCTGTATATATACATACGTTTCTTTGTTTTCCCCACATCGGCTCTCTCATGCCCTGTGTTACTCTCTGAGTATGGGCCTCTTCCCAAATCAACTGCCATGCTCTTGCGGCAAACAGATTCTGGGAAGCAGAGAGGGAATCTTTGTCTAAAGGGAGGCTGCTGCTGGGTGTAGGCCAATGTACAGAAATGCCTGTCTGGCCACGTGCATCCAAATTGTGGGTCGAGTATACACTTCACGCAGAAATGCTGCTCTTACTTTTTTTGGAGAATTCGGTTTGAGTGTTGTACGGGAAAACAGGAAAATGAGGGAACAGAGAGACATAGAATAACATCTGGTGTGATATAAAACATGAAACTCCTTCCACTTCATACCAACAGCTTTTCTCTCTTGTGGACTTTTAGTTTCCAGGATCCTTTTGGTGACCTGAACAAAGTCTGCTGCAGCTCATAAATTGATGTTTGTGCCTGTATTTTATCTCACTTTGGATTTCAGTCAGCTCAGCACTTAAAGACGGATCATCCATTTAAGTTGCTGTCAGTTTCAGGTCAAGATTTGAACTTAACCTCATGATCTTGTAAATTCGTGGTATGCACCACAGCCTGACGCTGCTCTCAAGTGTGTGTTTGTGTCTGGTAATCCACCCTGTTCTGTTTTCACTCCAGCTCCGACTCTGTTGCTATCCTGATTCGTGGAACTGTGCTGATCAATAAGACTGTTTAGACACGGGAGAGGAATGGCTGCTGCTGCCGGGGAATGTTTCACAGAGCTGTATTAGCAGACAAGGGGCTCCTGTTAGCTTTTCACAAGTCATTCCAAGCACTTTCTCTAGAGCTCTGATTGGCTG
This sequence comes from Pagrus pagrus, assembly GCF_965226575.1. Lineage (NCBI taxonomy): Eukaryota > Metazoa > Chordata > Actinopteri > Spariformes > Sparidae > Pagrus > Pagrus pagrus. The sequence goes on along the minus strand of NC_140192.1, from coordinate 24,886,656 downwards.
ATCTACCTGTGCCAGTGTCTGTCTTTGTTACCCCATTATTAGCCGGGGTGTTTGCTCCGTGTTTTACAGTAAATCACCGTGGGAAGCCAGGGCCTTTGCCGCGGGTGTTGTTCGGAAGATTTCATGGGTTGTCTTGATGTTTTGCTGTGTCTCCCGGGGACAAGCAGGGCTGATCCTTGAGCTTTTTGTCTCGGGCGTGTTACCCGACCCACAACTGTGCCTGCCCCCTCCTTTGCTCCAGAGATATTTTTCAGGACTAGTGCATGGAGCGGTGCCAACTCAAATAGAGACCTGCCAGTGTGCCCTTTGTCTGCTCTGACACCGACTGGAGTGGCGTTTTTCACCGACAGCCAGCATACGGGCTCCTGGAAGCCCACAGACAGACAGGCAGGCAGGCAGGCACAGTCTAAACTGTTAGCTCAGGCTGCTCTGTTTGCACATGCCTGGCGTTGATAGGCATGTCACCATGGGAACGGCCAAGGAGCCAGGCCGTTGCTCGCCAATACTTAGAAAAAATGGAGATGATAAACTAGCAAAGTGTCAAGTGAGACAGCAGCGTGGAGACTAACTGTTCTGTTCTGCCATTTTTTTCCAAAGCTACATAAATGCATTACCTGATCGTTTTTTTGTTTTTTTTAGAGTTTTCATTTTGGACTTTTAACAAGAAATGTGTTCCCATTCAGCTTATGCAATGTATTTTGATCACTCAGTAACACTGGAGAAGGACTCAAGCTCTTAGTTTGGGATCCATCTGTGGGGCAGACGTGTGTGAAGAATGAAGTCAGCATTAACTTCAAAAACAGACTGTGACCCCGACCTGAAAGGAGGAGTGTGATAAGTGACAGCATCTGTCCATATGTGAAATTTTAGTGGCAGATGGGTAGATCTAAAGAATCAGAAAGTAAACATTGAGTTTTCAAAAACATTTTTTTTAAACAAAATAGAAAAATTCAAATGATTCCAGATAGTTCCAGGAAGTTTTTGGCAGGCAAGTTGAATACGTGATTCTAGACACAACAGAGAATATTGGTAGCCAATAAACTCATAAATGCTCTTCTGCTGAAACTCTATTGTGCTGCTAGTATTAGCGGCTAACTTCTGGGAACTATTAAGAGGTCGATCCATCATTGCTGTGAAAAAAAGGTCCATTGGAGTGAATTGAGATTATGCGGCTCTCTCTACTCAAGGGCTCTGGACAGGACCAACCTGGAGGGCAGGTGAAATACAGGCTGACAAATTAGCCGCAGTTTGACTGCAGTGACAACACGACTACTTTATTGCAGGGATAGCACAAGTCTTTCAGTCTGTCTCTCTACCTCTCTACCTTAAATTCTGATTATTAAAATGCTGTTATGTAGAGAATGGTTGTTTAAACAAATCTATGTTCAACAACAAATCTATGTCCACCTTTGGTTGTTAGGAGGCCATCTCAGAAGCTCTGAACAACCTACTTTGTTGCAATAGGATGGGAGCAGCGTCACCAGACAGCACCTTGTTTTTCCTTGGATTAGTTGAGTGGTGCTCTTGCCATGGACTGATGCCTGTTATGGAGCTCCTGTTATCTTTTGTCTCTCAACTCGAGTGTAACATTAGGGTTATGTGTGGCCACTGTTTGCTCATGTATGGTAGTATAGTAGCAGGTTGATGAGTTGGTATTGATCATGATCATTAATGATAACACTCTTGTACACATAGGTGTGGGTTTGCTTATGCTCATGCAGTAATTAACCTGGTGCCACATCTCATTACAAGCAGCCTATTGGCATTATGTGTTTTAACTGTAAGAAACACTGATGGATTTCATTATATGTGGGTTTCACATCAGAAATCTCAGGTATATTTAAACATTTTAAAATCGCAAATGCATATTAGTTATCGGATTTATGTTGAAGAGCTATTCTAAAGTGAGTATGCCCCTCTGGTCTGACTTTTGCCTCTGGCCTACTTAAGACAGGGATGCTCATTTTTATCATGGTATTTAAAAGTCTCGATCCTTTAAATAGACGTCAATCCTTCACACATAGTCACTTAATCCTCGAGCAAAAATGTTTTGTGGCTTGTGTGCATGTTGGAATAGTTATTAGGATTGTGCCCATGCCGCGTGGGTTTCATGCAACATTAACATCGGTCTCTCTTGCTAAATTACAGGGGCATCTTCCTGGACACCATCCTGCCACGCTACGATGTGAATGGCGTCCGACCACCCATTGGCCAGAGAACCAGACTGAGCAAAGGGGATATCGCACAGGCACGCAAACTCTACAAATGCTCCAGTAAGACCAAAATGACAGATCCTGTCTGCTATGGGTTTTTCCGGTCTATTTTTGCATGTGTGTGCAACTCAGCCCTGAGAGAGAGGTCTGTAGGTTTTCCTGCCCTCTCTCTGTGTGGAAATAGCCAAGCATCTACTATTGATGTGGCGTGGTTCCTTGGCTACAGCGTCCGAGACTCCCAAGCTGGGAGGAGTGTAAACACTACCCAGGGACAGGAAGTTTGTCATCGCACTTTCCCAGATAGACACACAAAGAACAGCTGGTCTCGATGACAAAAATGATTGTTGGGAAAAATGCGTGTGTGTGGACTTTTCAGCATGTAAAATGTAAACTCTAAAGGAGAGTTATATAAGCCTGGCACTTTTCCGAACGGCTCAATTTTTGTTTATGCTCCAGAGAAAAGGCAGAGGATTTAATGCTGTTGTAAACAGAATTTATAGCATTAACAGATGTACATTGAGTACAGCCTTCTGCTGAATAGATTTGATGTCAGACAGTTAATTGCAGGCCAGGCCAGGATAGCTGAGCTGTCAGCCTCACATTAAAGCTGAATGAATAAACATGGTGATGGTGACCAGAGCTGAACGTGGTTTTATTTCTTCATGACGGTCTCTGTCTCGTGAAGAAGAATCAGACTGGGTGATGTGACGCACTTTGTGGGGGATGAGGTAGTGAGTCTCCACATGTTTCTTTGGGGAAAAAAATCCTTAAAGAACCATGGATCTCCCATTCACGCAGCATTCCTGAGAGTGTTTGTCATCCCCGGTGTGTGTGCCCGAGAGCTTGTTAATGGTTTGGCAATCCTCTGCCAAGCATTATTACACACAGCTCGTGGCATACGGCTGCTCTTTTTTATTGCTTAAACACAAACCTCGAGGGAGACTATGAACTCAAACAGTCGAGGGAGATGTTTTTCCTTACCCCTGGTAAAAGCCACCCAAGGTAAAGATAAAGCAGAAGTAAAAATACAGTCATACACAGTTCTCCGATAAAATCTACTCTCTATCGCTTCCTCTCCGTCTTAATTAAACACATCTTTCCTCCACTTGGCGTGAGCCTCCGTCGGTCTGTGTATTGTGTTTGGAATCAGCCCTCGCACACTTGCACACTCACTTTTGCCAGTCAAACTAAGGGTGGCTTTCACTGGCAACACGTACATAATGCATCACGTCCTCCAGAGGGCTGGGTTATTTATAGTGGGCCAGGTTTATTTTCAGAGGATGCTCAGAGAAAGTGTCTCACACACACTCTATCCCTTTGTGTGATCGTCATCTGGAGTAGCTGGGGGATGGGAGGGGTGAGGCGTGGGGTTATGGGTGAATATTATCAGCAGATGTGCCTTTGAACATAAAAGAGCTGCCCTTTAGTTCACATTCGATGTTATAATTCCAGCATCTGTCTCTGCAGCGAGGTTTCAGGGGATTTACTTCAGAGCTGATAGCTTGAGTTAGTGGCTTAGGTGTTTTCAGGCAGAGACTAATAGGCAGTGCATCACGCTCACAGCTCAGGCCTAACGTGTGTGTGTGTGTTTCTGTGAACAGGATGTGGGGACAGTCTGCAGGACAGCAGCGGCAACTTCTCCTCTCCTGGCTTCCCCAATGGGTACTCGGCCTACATGCACTGCATCTGGAGAATATCAGTCACACCAGGGGAAAAGGTATGTGGAAAGTGACCGGTCAACTTCAGGATACATTAAAGGATAAGTTCACCCATAAATGAAAATACAGTCATTGTCTAATCAGGCCCATGCTGATGGAAAGTCGGGTGAAGTTTTAGTCCACAAAACATTTCTTGAGCTTTCCGGCAAAACGGCGTTGAAGCATTCTCCTTACCAGCTGAAGTAGCTGGGGACTATTTGAAAAATAGATAAAGCTGCTCCATACAGCTTGTCCGGGATCTATAGAAACCCAGAGATCCCATTAAAGATGTGCATTAAGGGTGTAAATAACGTCTGTTCAAATCTATTATGGATCTTGGGGCGTCTGAAGACTTGGATTACAGTCGTTTTATGGGGTTTTTTGCAGTTGTTTTTTCATGCTCATTTTTCAGCTACAGTGAAGATTTCCATTTCGAAAAGGGTGTAAACAACAAATTAATTTGGGATCTTGGGGCTTCTGGAGACTTGTATTATGCCAAACGAGCTGTATGGAGCTGTTTTATGTTTTTTTTTTGTTTGTTTAGTTTTTTAAACAAGTCTACATCTATTGCAGTTGTTTAAGAGGATGCTGCAATGCTGAATTTTGTAACAAATTAAAATGTTTTGGTTAACCTTTTAAGCTTAACTAGCTATTTACTCGGATGTTACTGTGTGTGAACTTTGAACTGTCGGTAATCACGCTCTCTTGTTTTTTTTAAGATCATTCTCAACTTCACCTCCATGGATCTATACAGGAGTCACTTGTGTTGGTACGACCATGTGGAAATCCGAGACGGATACTGGAGGAAGGCACCACTCAAAGGTCAGTTTTGGCAGGAGAATACTGTACTAGGGCTGCCACTAACCATTAATGTCATTATGGATTAATCTGATTATTTATGGGGATTTTTTTGCTATCCTTATTCAAAACTTGTGTTCTTTCAGTATGAAAGCATGACTCATTGATTTCACGTTCAGATTTTGCCCTCACACTCAAGTGGCCCCTGCTTGCGCTTAGATTTGCTCTGCTCCCACTCAAACTGTATTGTAACTCTCAGATATATTGTTGCTTGTACAGATCCTGCACTCCAGGTTCAGCCCGTCTCCTCACACTCAGGCGCTGTTGATACATCCACTCTCAGATTTTTTGTGCAAGCTAATGGCAGCTTGATGGCTACAGCCAAAGATAACTACAGCAAAGAGTATAGTACATAGCAGTTAGCGGCTAATCTGCTGATATGCTGCCCCATATTCGTTTTTTTTTCTGTGACAGATGACCAATTCTTACATATTGCACTTAGAGAACAGACACCTCCTGTAAGGGATGGCAAAGGAAAGATCAACAAAAAGCCACATTATTATTTTCTTGATTAATTCACAACAATAATATGAAATCTCCAAATGTCATGTTTTGTCCAACACTCAAATATAGTCAGTTTACAATCATAAGAAAAAAGAAAAACAGAAGGATATTAGTGAATTTGTTTCTGGCCTAATCAAAGATTTGCCTTTTGTTTAAATATAGAAAATATTATTTACAGAAAGTGTAGGTTAAAGGCAGAGTTTTGATGGCTGACAAGGCACAAAGTGAAAGATTCAGCTAGTCGTACCTAGGACAACCAGTATATGAATTTACCAAACATAAAAATGCTAAAATAAAGAGCAGTAGCCGCTTCTTCTTTGCCACTGTCGCCCAGTGCCTGCTCATGTGGGAATATTGTGATTTGGTGCTATATAGGAAAAATTGACCTGTTTCCTCTCTTCCCCTCACAGTATTTTCTCTGGAGTAAAAGAGCTATGTAGAGCCATTTCAAAGCTTGCAGGTGTCTTAATGATCAAATCTTGGTTTCATGTGTGTGTGTGTGTGTGTGTGTGTCTTCACCTGTGACCCAGGTCGTTTCTGCGGTGATAAGCTGCCCGAGCCAATCATCTCCACCGACAGCCGCCTGTGGATTGAGTTCCGCAGCAGCAGTAACTGGGTGGGAAAAGGATTCTCCGCTGTTTATGAGGGTAAGCACCCATTCAGCGACCTCCCTGAACTCCATTCCAGCACGTCGTTCAGCTGACTGAACGCATGGCCAGTCACACAACCAACAATGTGCCTAGAAGCTGCAGTAATATCCACAGTTTTTTGGCTCCCCCACTGCTGATGTGTCAGGCACTTTACGCTGCATTAATCAGATTTTGGCCAGCCTTCACATTCAGCTCCATTGTTTCCAGACCGTGCGAAGGGATGATGTGTGTATGTGTATGTGGGAGCCGGTGGTGGAGGCATTTCAGAGCTAATCCACATTGCGTAAATCAGAACAGTGAGCACACGTTTTTTTTCTCTCGGAGGCATGTGCTGATGATATTGCTATCAAGGGAGCTCAGTATTGTTTTTATTGTTTTTACTGTCACATGCAGCCATCTGTGGTGGGGAGGTGAAGAAGGACAACGGCCAGATCCAGTCCCCCAACTACCCTGATGACTACAGGCCCAACAAAGCGTGTGTGTGGAAGATTACTGTCGCTCAGGGTTACCACGTAGGCCTTACGTTCCAGTCTTTTGAGGTGAGACACCAGTCGTTTGTTATTTAACCCAACAGAAATAATCCACCAGTGCATACTTTGGTATTTTTAATTATTCCGATGTAGCTTGTGGGAGTATCTTCAAAATGCTTCATATCCCTGAAATCTGTAAAACCCAGGCTAAAAGCTTATGTAAGTCAATAAACAAAGCATTGAAATTTCACCAGATTTTACTAAATAAAAATATATAAGTTACTGATCCAAAAATATTTTTAAATGTAGAAACATGAACAAAATATTTCTCAACACTCCACAACTTATTTGAACAATGTAATTATTTTACTTTTTGAGATATGCTAAGACGTTTTGATAATTTCATCTATAATAGATATACAGTGACCACATTGGCATTTTGGCTCATTGTGATGTTATTTCTGGGAGAATCTTCAAATGCTACATGTGCTCACAATGACAAAATACACTTTTATCAAAACTCATATTTATCAACCTGCCTCTCTGCTCCCCCCACTCACTGACGCCACCGCGCGTTTTCACCATGTTTTGCAACGTGTGACGTCATGTCATCATCAGGCACGTACAATGTGAATATGCTGAAGACGAAATTCTAAGCTTCCTGTTGCAAAAAGAATGAATGCTGTAGCTAAAGCGGTTTTTATTTAAGACCAATTTGAAGAGGATCCTGTAAACGACAATCTCCAGCAGCCAGCAGGGGCACCACGGCGGTCGGTTTTCATAAGGTCGAGGGTTTCTACGGGTCCTTAAAAGGTCTAAAATTAAATTTCCGCAGTGCAGAATCAATAAACTCTCATCTTACATTACATTACGTTACGTTGTCTCAAAATGTCTTAAATACAATTTTGAAAGGTCTTACAAATTGATTGTGGATTGTAAAGTAAACACTACTTAAATAAAGTTGCATTAACTTCAGTCTCGCTTTTAAATGTGGTTTTTGGATCACGCTGTAACAAAACTATTAAAAAAACCAACATAGACCCAATAATCACTAATCTATCAAAGCAGCTACTATGTCCCGGTGTGGCGTGTGTGCTGACGTGGTGTCCCCTCTCATAAAAAAAGAAATGGCTCTCATAGTAATAAGTTAAAATTGTATCTGTCAGCGTTACTTTCATCTAACAGTGAGAGTTCAACACAGAAATTCCCCATAGCCCCTTTACAAAAAGTCTTAAAAGGTCTTAAATTTAGCTTGTTGAAACAAATGATGTTAATTTTTTTGTGGATTTAATAACCGATTTTGGGATTTCGCTGATGTCTGACTCTTACCTCAAACCCTCAGATTGAGAGACATGACAGTTGTGCCTATGACTACCTGGAGGTACGTGATGGAAACTCTGAAAACAGTCCCCTGCTGGGCCGCTTCTGCGGCTACGACAAGCCAGATGACATCAAAACCAGCTCCAACCAGCTGTGGATGAAATTTGTTTCAGATGGCTCTGTCAACAAGGCCGGCTTTGCTGCCAACTTCTTCAAAGGTTAGAGGTTGGGGGTTGTAAACTCATAACTGGCGTTTTCCAGGAATTGATCCGTCTGCCGTTTTCATTCAAATATTACAGCTGTCTACAATTTCTTTCTTCACTTGCACCGTTAAGTTCTGTGCTTCCATCTTTGCCTGGCACTGCTGTTGTTTTGGAGGGTTTCTCTTGTAAGCCACAGAGCCAGGGGGCCAGCGAAAAGGGTCCCAACATATCTTTGTGTTTTCAGAGATGGATGAGTGCTCCAAGCCGGACAACGGTCGCTGTGAGCAACGCTGTGTCAACACACTAGGCAGCTACAAGTGTGCCTGTGATCCAGGCTATGAGCTGGCTGCGGACAAGCGCAGCTGCGAGGGTAAGTACAGGGAGAGAAGTCACCAGGCCTGCTCAACATGTAATTTACATGCTAAAGCACTTTATACAGTTAGCCACCCAAATACAATAAGTACAGTCATCCCTAACAGCCTGAAGAGATGCCAAGAGTGATACTTGTGCTGGCCGAGCACTACCTATTTAAGATTTGAGTCACAACAATGCAAGCATTATTTTGATCTCAAATTACATGTTGTTGTTTAGGACCTAAATATTGGTATGTACAGCTAAAGTAACAGCTCGCCCCAAAACCCAAAATACATATACAAATACATTTCTTCTTACCTGTAGAGCTATTTCTCCATCTACACTGTTCTAGCGTGAGTTGACCAGTTTTGGAAATATCAGCCATAGAGACGTCCGCCTTCTCTCCAGTATAATAGAACTAGATGGCGCTTGGCTTGTGGTGCTCAAAGTGCTGAAGAAAATACAATTTAAAAAACCCAACAGCAATGTCTCTTTCCAGAAATCATGACCCAGTTCCTCAAGATAATCCACAGACCTTGTCGTGAGCAGGATTATTTGGGCAGCTATTTTAGATTTGGTCTTGGTCTTTAGACCAAAATGCTTATTAGTTTCAGTGACATTTTAGTAGTTTTAATCCTTCATAGTTTTAGTCTCAGTCTTCCTTTATAGCACTGTGCATATAAACACTGTGTTTATAGCACCAAAACAATCTAGATGGATAAATAACACTACAGGTAAATGATAACTCATCTATTCTGAGATTTTGGGGTGAACCGTTTCTTTAACTACTGTCTACCCCATAGAAATTCCACTGTTACTGCACTTTTTGGCCTTTTAAAAAATATAGAGATGTTAAAATTAAAGACAAGCAAATGAAATTGAAACACCACAATCTGAAATGAGAGGTTAACTCCAGTTCTTTCATAATGATACAATAATACAGTGCACACAGTGCAACAAATACAATGATATGTGCTCTCACATAAACAATCCCACAGATACACGAACAGTTCAACAGAGAGTAGAGAACATTCTCACACCAACATTGCAATCAGCTCTATTTTTAAACTAGATTATACTGTCATTTAAGTGACAATATTGCACTTAGGAAACAGAAAGAAAGAATGTAGTAGTTTACAATTATACATTTACGTACCAGAAAAAACGTGTGCCATATATCCCTGTTGTATGAAAAAATAGCTCAGCATTATAGCTTTTGCCTTTCTAACATTTCAACAATGTCCACATGTAATAACTTGACAATCCATGTATCAACACAACATCTATTGTTGTTGGTAAGGATGAACACAACACATCATTTCAGCTAAAAATAAGCAGGTGAGGGAATGGGTAACACCAGTTGTTGTGACATGTTGTGTATTGCATAACTGATACAAAGCTCAGAGAGTCCCCACAGGCAGTAATCAGGTTCATGCAGGACATGGAGAGGATATTTCAGAGGGCTTTCATTTAACTGTAGGGTTCTCAACGTAACACTTGGAGTGTGTCCTGTTGAAACATTTGGTGATGTAATTTATTCCCTGCATCTGTATCGGGCTTAACTGTTTGTCCTTGTCTCTCTACATGTCGTGTCTTCTGTCCAGCTGCCTGTGGAGGTTTCATTACCAAGCTGAACGGGTCGATCACCAGCCCCGGCTGGCCCAGAGAGTACCCACCAAACAAGAACTGCATCTGGCAGCTGGTTGCCCCCACACAGTACCGCATCACTCTGCTCTTTGACGTCTTCGAGACTGAGGGCAATGACGTGAGCACTGGGGTTATTTTGAATCGGCACGGGGTGGGTTTGTTCTGTTTTCTCTCTCCGTCATTGCACCACACCTGCCCACCTTCATAGCTAATAAATCATTCTACCCTCCTTCTTGTGTTCATAATTAAAGCAAATAAAATATCCCAGCGTCCTCACATGATCTGTTCTTCTGCTCAGGTTTGTAAGTACGACTACGTGGAGGTGCGCAGCGGGCTGTCAGCTGATTCGAGGCTACACGGGAAGTTCTGTGGAGCAGAGAAACCAGAAGCTATCACCTCCCAGTACAACAACATGCGCATTGAATTCAAGTCCGACAACACGGTGTCAAAAAAGGGCTTTAAAGCGCAGTTCTTCTCAGGTGAGTCCTCTAGCAGTCTTTTCATTCAGTCACTCGGAGCTGCTAAATGTCAGTCTTTAAAAGGGAACACTCACCAAGGTTGTATCCTCTTGTGCACCCTCAGACAAAGATGAGTGCTCTAAAGAGAACGGTGGCTGTCAGCATGAGTGCGTCAACACCTTCGGGAGCTACAGCTGTCAATGCAGGAGTGGCTTTGTTCTGCACGAGAACAAACATGACTGTAAAGAAGGTATTTCATCTCAAATTTGTCTCTTTGATAGGTGATCATTTATTCTTGTTTCCGACTCATCAGGGCACCCATGAGGGTCGATGAGCACGTGCTTACATGTGTCAGAAAAGTTTGAGATAGGGATGCACGACATTGGATTTCGATATCCAATATGCTCATCTTTTCCAACTCATTTTGGCCGATTGCTGCTCAACCGTAGTTTTTTCTACACATTTGATGGGAAGATGGATTTTCCTGTCGTGGAATTTAATGCCTGTAGCAATATTGGAAAGTAAAAATATTTTACGATATAGATATATTGGCTGATATTCTTATAAACAGAGAATTAGGGGTTACGTGATATCGCAATATCACAATAACCGTGATATAAGAAATGAAATACCAATATTGTGTTAATAACACACATATGCCGTCTGAATAATCCAGCAAAGAAGTTCGGCCTTGTGCATCTTTTGTTTAGGGGTTCATCTGATTGTCTTTTCAGTAGTCATTAAGTGCAAATGTTATGGTTACAGACTCACTCTCCACCTCCCTACACTCGTATTTTGAGGGTAATTTATTTTCCAAAAAAGAGACAGAACACACAGTAAACAAAGTTTCTATAGATATCAAGATAGTATCGTTATTGTGAATTTGTGTGGCCACGATAATCGTGTAGGAAACAGTCCTGAACAGAATATTTACATAAACACAATCATGCCTCAAATGTGGTTATCAAAAACTGTCTGAAGAAGACGCAACGAGGCAGGAACAAGAAACCTTTTTGTCCAAAATTGTATGAAACAGTAAACTTCTCTGGGAATTTAATAATTATAAATCACCCCAAGCATCTTTTCTGCATTATATTCTGTAAAAAAAATTGGCTAAATTTGGCCATCCTTATATATCAGTCTGGCATTAGTGGAATTAACATTATTACTGTTATCGTGATGGCCCTCTGGCAGATGCAGACATACAGTCCATGTATGCATAATTAAACGTCAGTCATATGAGCAGGAATGTTCATTCTAGGCCGATGCATATATTTAATTTCAAAGCGTTTATCGGCACATTGTGGATATTATCGTGCATCCCTAGTTTGAGTGCAGTCTAAGTGTTGGACTCCATATCAGCGTGATACTGAGGTCTGTGTTGTCTTTTAACAGCTGGCTGCGATCACACCGTGAACAGTGTGAGCGGCACCATCACCAGCCCCAACTGGCCGGATAAATACCCCAGCAAGAAGGCATGCACCTGGGCACTCACCACCACTCCTGGCCACCGCATCAAAATCGTACGTGTCACTTCCTCCCGCTCGCTGTATAATGTCACTTGTCAGTCATGTAGCTATTTGTGTGTGGCTTGTTGTGTAATTGAATTGCTAAATCCACTGGGGACATCTGTGTTTACTGTGCTGATGTCAGAAGCTGTTATGCCAGTCCTAACGATGATGTGTGGCTCCCCCTTCTGTTATTATCAGCATTTCTGTCTGCTGTGTCACTGACATGCAGTGGATTGTTTTACAATATAACAATGGCTTAAAGGAAATCAGTACGATTTATAGGGTTAGATCAAAGTCTTGTGAGTTTGATGAATGCTTAATTTTAGATTTTCAACATAATCTGGTGTTTAATCTTCACAATCAGTCATGGCAACCAAAAATCGTTTAATATTTGAAATGAAACAATCCTACCGTCACATTTGTTTGTTGTCTCCGGGCGTTTCAGTCAGCAAGCAGTACATAATCAGGATCAAAACTACATACACTTTGATTGTTTTGGGTATAAAGGAATTCTGTAAATGTTATTTCTAGCAATTACATCTATGACAATTTGGATGATTAATGATAGAGGCTTATATAGCCTGGAAGTTTTTGGTTTACGTGCCTTGAAAAGGCTCAAACTTTACTCTGAAAAAGCTGTATGAACCCTGGATTTATAATGTCAAAGCAAGTCTCTGTTTCTAAATAACAACGAACAAATTAGAGGAGAAGTTTTCTGGAAATAACCCACAGCTGTCAAGATAATATCACTTGATTAACAAAGAAAGATTTCTATTTATAACACACTTCTATAAACACACATTGTTTTGCTGCAGGCCTTCAACGAGATCGACATGGAGGCCCACCTGGAGTGTGCTTACGACCACATTGAGATTTACGACGGGCGAGATGGAAAAGCTCCGAGTCTTGGTCGCTTCTGTGGCACCAAGAAGCCCCCACCCATCACATCTAGTGGCAACAAGCTGTTCGTTCGCTTCTTCTCTGACAACTCTGTGCAGAAGAAAGGCTTCGAGGCGTCCCATACTGCAGGTACATGACAGAACTGCTGAAGAAAACACGGAATAGTAGCTGAAATCCAGTAAAATCTCCAAACCTTCACGTTTTGGGGGCATCAAGTTGATTTCAGGTCAATTACTCACATGTTATACATAAAAGATTTAGTTTTGGTTACATTTCACCGCCCTGTCTGAGAATGATTATGACTCACATGTAACAACAGAGTGGGTTTAAGACTCCTTTATATCTGGATGACTGTAAAACCACAAAGGAGCCAGAGACCACAGCAGCTGCAGTTGTAGCTTATCAACACGGGCCTCCACCTACAAAATGTCCAACTTTTCTGTTTGCAGAGTGTGGAGGTCGCCTGAGGGCTGAAGTCAAAACCAAGGACCTGTTCTCACACGCTCAGTTTGGGGACAACAACTACCCTGGAGCATCTGACTGTCAGTGGGTGATCTCGGCAGAGAAAGGCTATGGCGTGGAGCTCATCTTCCAGACCTTTGAGATTGAGGAGGAGGCGGACTGTGGCTACGACTACATGGAGCTCTTCGATGGAGCTGACACCAAGTCTCCACGGCTGGGACGTTACTGTGGCTCAGGGGTAGGACATTTTTCTAACAGCCTCTACACTCTGAATGTCTCTTCTTTGACTGGTTGTACAGTATAACAGCAGGACTGTTCAGACAATTGTTCTGGAATTAGCACTGCTGTTGAGTAACCTTTGCCAGCAGTTTGTAAAAGGGCGACTTTGTGAACTACCCCCAGGCGTTTGATTCCATACTCCGGCTTTAATGGCTTTGTTGAAGTTGACATGTTCCTCTGGGTTTGGGAGGGTTCCTGCGGAGGCGTTTGTAGGTCGACACAAGTCGTCACTCCCTGGGTGCCGATAGCCTATCAGAGTCTCTGGCATTGGGTTGTAACCGCAAATTAATCGGCCAATGCTGAGGCTGCAGCCGGAGTCTGGAACAATGAGGCCAGCAGGGAATGGAAACACAAGTTTCCTCAGGTCAGAGAACAGCTTGATCTCATTTACACACTTCAATAATAAGCTCTGGCCTTTTACTCACGCCTGTTCCTATGAATCGTTTTGCTGGAGGGGACATAACACCCCCAGAACCCCTGGGGAGCGCTCCTCAATCAAGTTTCCTTTTATAAAACAGGTTGAAAAAACTGACACAATTCAGTCCAAAGTAGGGTAAAAACTCATTATAGTGCAGGAAGGCTTACTTTTAGCCCAAGGGCTTTTCTCAGTTAAATGGTAGACTGTGTATTGCAGGCTGTACAATAAAAAATGTAGTCCACTCAAATCCCTTACCCAATAAATACAGGACTTATGGGCTATTGCAGTTATTTTCATGCTATGAATGGCAGCTTTAATCAACACTCTGCTGTTTTACAGTTGGTTGCACAAGCTTTGGCTGCTCCGACATTGCAGTGCTTCTCTTTGTCGCAGCCACAGTGCAGCTGCCTCAACCAACTAATTAATTTTCAGTTTGATGTTCTTAATTAATTTTAACGTAATAGAAATATTCCGACAAATAGCCAGGTCTAGTGGTGCATAGTTTCTGTGCTCGCATAATGCAGTCAGAGGTGGTACAGACGCTTGTGTAAAAAAGGCTAGAAAAAGTAGAAGTACTGATTCAACTTCTTTACAGGCATTGAAATGTACTCAAAGTATGAAAGTAAAAAGTATCCCTCTATGTAATTCAAAGACTATGAAACTTAAAGGTAGAATTAGTAGGTTTTGTCTGAGCTGTTCGTAAATGCACCAGAAAGATAGTTGATTGTTGAGTTTCGTTCCCAGGACGTCAAATACCGACATTTTGGGTTGGTAAAACGTCCCGAGCAGAAGGAAATTGAGAAAATAAGAAAACCCAGTCATAGGGCTGCAGGGTTTCTGCAGATACCAACACTAACAGTCCTTTTCTCCCCATTCCAGTCTCCCTCTCTGTGATTTTCCGCCCTACGTCTGCCGACTGAATCAGTCTTGTGATGTGGGGAAGGCAGCGTGCAATGACGCAAAATAAAAATAATCAATAATTCCCCTCAAATGCATTAAAACTCAAGTAACAAGCCTGTTCTGAAATTGTAAGGAGTAGAAAGTACACATATTTGTGTTCAATTGTAGGGAGTAAAAGTAAAAAGTTGTCCGAAAAAGAAAAATTCTCAAGTAGAATACAGATACCTAAAAAATCTACTTACGTACAGAAAAGTATTTGTACTTTGTTACTTCCCACCTCTGAATGCAGTTAATTCAGAGTTTGGCTGACTTTATACTTGGGACAGTACAAATGTATGAAGTGCTGTGCAGTATATGGTTTTGTTCAGGGAAGAAATGAGCTCCATGGAGCGGTGCACCTGGAACTAATCATCAGAGTATATTTTATCCTCGCTTCAATAGCAGCCAAAGCCTTAATCAGAACGAAGCAGGAGAGGGCCAGTCCTAGTCCCGGACCCTTACGTGGCCCCTGGCTGCTACAGAACGAGCAGTTCTCTGCAGTCAGAAGCCATTCGTCATGGTCACTGATTTGACTTCAGTTTCAGCATGTGAGAAGTCTTTAGTTTTAATTGAAGTGCAGTCAAAGAAGCAGAAAGCAGCAGCACAAATGAATCTGTTGTTTTGTCCCTCCTGACAGCCTCCAGAGGAGATCTACTCGGCCGGTGACTCCATTGTGATCAAGTTCCGCTCTGACGATACAATCAACAAGAAAGGATTTCACGTCCGCTACACCAGCACCAAGTTCCAGGACACACTGCACTCACGCAAGTGACCAGCGGGGGCCGGAAGGGGCCGCGCGGGGCAAAGGGGCAAACGGAGGGGCCCCCTGGGGAGGCGCCAGCCTGACGCTCGGAAACCTTCGGCCACCAAGATGAATCAGACACGACAGAACAGCCGCAAGACCACCAACCGCACCTCAGCTCCTAGGGGCTCTAGCTCCCCCCACAGACTGTGAGGAGTAAAGCCATTCTGCAGTACACCTTGTTTTTACCTTTTTATGGTTAGGATTGGGGTGGGGAGGATGAACGTCCACTTTAGGCGGACAGTAGGGGAAAATTTAATGACCCAGTCCCCTCCAGATATGTTTTTGTTTCTTTCTTTTGTTTTTTAAAACATGCCTCCTAATTTGAGGCACAAAGGAAAACAGTGGATTCTCAGGACCTGTAGGAAGGCAGGCATCAGCCGGATAGATCCCTGCTTTTGTCGAGCCAGCCCACCACATCCAGGGAGAGGAGAGGAAGAGGAGGAGGAGTATGGGAAGGTCTCCCGCACTCCTCAATAATTGCTCTCCTCTCCTCACACTCTCATCCCTTTGGTTCAAGGATTCCTATCTGTAAGAGGATTAGAAGGACTTGACTTGAGATTTTTGATACAGTATGTCAGTCAATTGCATGTAATTACAAGGAAAGAAGGAAACTGTACAGTGACAACACCAGCATTTGTAATTGGCATTGTCCTGGCAACCAGTGGCAAGATTCTCGTTGTTACCATTAACAAAGAAATTAAGGAAGCAGTTATCTTATTAAAGGACTAATAAATGAATTGTGGTCCATGTCTTCTGGTTGGTAATTGCTTGCCTGATGACTGGCTATTACTGTACCTCCATGTATAAAGTAATGTGTATGATATTTCAAAGGGAACATGTGCTTTTCTCAACTCGAACCAGTTAGCACTTTACAGTGAATTGTTCCAAAATCATGAGCTTATGAGTTTTTGTGAAATGCAATGCCAGTTCACTTATTTTTAAATGCATTTTATCTCTCTTATTCTTCATTGTTTTTTTTTTTTGTTCGTTTTTTTTAATTGCTCCAATTAGTTCCTCGGGCATACTTGAACATTGTGTGTGCCCTGTAACATGGGGTAATAAAGATATGACTTATGTTTCAGTGTTGATTTACAGTTCTGATGTAAAATAATTTCTCTGCAGAGAAAAAAAAATGCCTTTTCTTGGTACAATGAAGTATTTCTCAAGAACCAAATGAGCCTGGGTATTTATTGTTATAGTAATTACATATATAATGTAAAGGTGGAAAGGTACTGTTGAAAATTAGCCCTATAATTGCCTTCTAATGTGTAGCCATTGGTCTATGTTGAATATACGATGTTGCTCACTCATTCCTTTTCTCCATTTATTTCTCGCTCAACACTTTGAGAATAATGTTGTGTGACATTGCAGCAGTCTGACACACCTGTTTGATGTCTGACCTTTTGTTCACAATATTACCTGATAAGAACTGTGAACCTGTTTTGTGCCATTTCAGCTTAACCGCGTCCTGCATTGCACAGACTGAGCTGCCGGTTGAGTGCAATCCAGGACCTGTGAGTAGGAGGAGAAATACAGAACGGAGGACTTAAATGTCACAGTGCTCTGTGTTTGAAAAGAGTTTCAGAAGTTCTTCTTCTGACATGAAGCAGACCCAAAAAGAAAACACAAAGCAAAATATAAATATCCTTTTTTCATCTCATTTCTGATTCACTATTTATAGATGGAGCTTGTCATTTGAGACTGAATTTCCTTTTCCACCTTGCTAAATATTCATCCCCCTACATGTTACCTCCCACAGTAATTATTCCATTTCTATTCTGTTGTGCTTTTGTATGAAAACACGAGGAGCAGAGCAGCACAGAAAACTGCCAGAGTGGCACGACTGAAATTGGCCCTTGTTCAACTCAACCCGATGAAAAGTGCTGCAAAATACATGCAGATGAAACAAGACTGCAGTCTAAGTGAGACTCCGTTTAAATGGATCAAAACATATTTCACATTCATTAAGAAATGAATGGTTACCTTACCATTACCACCATACGTTTTCACATAAACATATGTTTTCTTTTCATGATGGTATTTCACACATTTGTGATGGGTATCATTTTGATTTTTCAGCATATTTTGTTGTCCTTGAGAGTAAAAACAGTTAAAAAAAAGGGAACCCATACTTGTATTTGGACCAAAATGAAAGAGGGTTACAACAAAAAAACCTTAAAAGATAAGTCCACCCAAAAATGAAAATCCTCTTTCTCTTTCTAATCGTCTAACCATCCGCGTGCTGATGGAAATTCAGGTGAAGTTTCACAGAACATTTCTGAAGCTTAACGGTAAAACAGTGTTGCAGCATTCTCCTGAACAACTGAGGTAGATGGAGAAAAAATCTTAGAATGGTTCTATGCATCTCATCAGCTTGAGTAATCGAAGTCTCTGGAATCCTTGAGACCACAAATTGATTTGAAAAGATGTTATTTACACCCTTGGTGAAATTTTTTTTCCTAAAAGGGGGTGTAAATAACATCTTTTCAAATCAATGTGGGACCTCAGGATTTCCGGAGACTTGGATTACACTTGACTTGCTGTATGCAGCCACCTCAGGGATTGAGGAGTTTTTTAACGTTTCAAAATAAGTCCCCTAGCTACTTCAGTTGTTTCGGAGAATGCTGCAACACTGTTTTACTGTGAAGCTCCAAAAATGTTTTGTGGACTACAAAACTTTCCATCGACATGAGGGTGAATAGATGATGACTGAATTTTCATTTGTGGGTGGACTTATCCTTTAAGGTAGAAACTATTGAAAAGAACTGAGTGGTCCACAAAGCACAGACTGTAATTCGGTTCATTTCTAGATCAAGAAACAACGTCTTACCCTTTAATATTTCTTTTGACACCAGCTGCACGTACTTGTCATTTGCAAGTAAATGAGATCTCCATGCAAGAAGTGCTCCTTGAATAAAAAAAATCGTCTTCAGTTTCAAGC
The DNA here is from genome assembly GCF_965226575.1 of Pagrus pagrus. Taxonomy (NCBI): domain Eukaryota; kingdom Metazoa; phylum Chordata; class Actinopteri; order Spariformes; family Sparidae; genus Pagrus; species Pagrus pagrus. Next base: position 24,868,027 of record NC_140192.1, on the reverse strand, counting down.
AAATGTAAAGGGACCTGACAGCAGAGATGTACTGATAATTTGCAACACTATTTCCTTTTTCTACTGCAACACAATAAATTGGTGCTCAGTCAAATAAAACGGGACTCTCTGGGATAAAAGTCTGCCAAGGTTTTTCTGCTTCTCCTCACAATATTTGTTTACATCCTCCTACTTCTGTTTCCATCACAATGAGCAGGAATGCTGAACAACTTCCTTTTGTTTAATAACCGGCATGAAACTTTAATGCGCTGCAATTCAATGAAAAATCTGAGCCGTTTCACATGAATAATTAACAACAGGAGATGTGACGCTCTCTACTGTAGCTCTCTCTGTAAACTGACTGCAAGCAAACAGTGACAGGCCTTCACCCTGCTCTGTTACATAACAATGCAGAAGAAACCCGTGCTGAGCTTTCACAAAAGAGACGACCCGAGGCTTTCTGCACCTGTTTTATTTGACATTCACAAATAACACACACACACAAAACAGAAATATACTGCTCGTGTTGAGTCAGTCCCTCTCCCTGACAGTTATTGTGGTTTGACAAATGACCCTCACCTTGACTGCGGGCCAGACCAGAGCCGGCGTCGATGGGTGCATGAGTGGTGCTCTAAACTGTGTGAGAGCAGAGGAGAGAGCAGAGTTTGTTACAGTGAGTGATTGCAAGAGCAGTGGAGGGCGTGCTGAGGGTACACCTGAGGACCCGAACAGGAGGTCTCCTTCAACTGGTGCCGATGACAAAAATAGAGACTTCGTAGGAGTTTAAGATCAAAAATATAAACACGCTGAGGGTCATAAAAGTGGATGATTGCAGGGGAGGAATCTTAAGTGCATTTACTCAAGTACTGCACTTTATTACAGATTTGAGGTACTTGTGCTTTACTTGAGTATTTCAATTTAATGCAATTTTAAAGGATAAGTTCGCCCAAAAATCAAAATTCAGTCATCATCTACTCTAAAATAAGGTTAAGATTCATAGTCTGCAACACATTTCTGGATCTTCACAGCGTCTCAGGATTCTCCTTAACAACTGACGTAGATGGGAACATAAAAAAACACAAAATGGCACAAAAAACCCAAATTGATTTGAAAAGATGTTATTTACACCCACTTCAGATAGAGTGCACGCTACAGCTTTTAGCTTGGCCCTCAGGAGCTCCTGCCCCGCATGTTTTAGATGTTTCGCTGCCCCAACACACCTGATTCAAATGAACAGCTCTTCATCAAACTCTGCTGAAGCCCGCTAATTACCATTCATTTGAATCAGGTGTGTTAGGGCAGCGGGCAGAGTTGCCAAGTCTGCTTGTTATAAGCAACTTTGGGCTTGTTTTTCTGTAAAGTCGCTTGCAAATATCGTCAGTTGCGGGTTTTTGGGCTATTGTTTGTGTCAAGTCAAGTGTTAATTTACTGTTGCCTATGCAAACAAAAATAAATGTGTATATATATATACTGTTATCAAGTGGCCTCTCTCTTACACAATGTGGTAGCTTAGGTCACCTGTTGGGCTTTATTTTATTTATTTGAGGAGCCAAGTTGCTTTTTTTGGGGTTTGTTTCCATAGAGCTGGTTGCTTGTTTTCTCTCGCGAGATCTGGCAACACTGGCAGCGGGCCGTGAACAACACTGACATACAGGGAAGATTTAGGTTGTAAATAACTTCGTTTCAAATCAGTTTGGGATCTCTGGGCTTTCCGACACTCGGATTACACCAGATGAGCTGTATGGAGCCATGAGTTTTAAAACAAGTCCCCATCTAATGAAGTTGTTTAGGAGAATGCTGCCAAGCTCCAGAAATGTTTTGTGGACTACAAAACTTCACCAGACTTTCCATCTGCATGGGGGTGAGTAGATCTTGTAGAGGGCTTTTCATTTTTTGATGAACTTATTCTTCACACTTCTACCCCTCTCCATCTCAGACGCAAATATTGTGCAAACATTGTATTTTTACTCCACTACATTTGTCTGACAGCTGTAGTTACTAGTTCCTTCTAGATCACCATATTTTCGTACCGTTCCTGTCCAGTGACTTTGGATGTTTATGATAATCTGAAGGATTCAGTCTTTATAAGCTGAGAAAATACAATACTTTTGGATTCAAGACCACAACAGACCAGTCGTAGTGTGGACTGGTAGCTTACCTGGGCACTGCCAGGGCACAGAACACCCAAGTTGTTGTTGTTTGGATCTTATAAAATATGACGCATTGCTGTAGATTAAAATAGCTAACGGTATATTAAACATCTACAGCAGCAAAATGCAACATATACATTCAAACTGCAGCTGTAATATTGATCCAAAAACAGTAAAACAATTAGTACTTTTGATTTACTGATAATACTTCCATAGTTTTTCTGTAAGTTTTGGATGCAGAACTTTTACTTGTAGTGGAGTATTTCCTCAGTGTGGTATTAGTACTTTTACTTAAGGATCTTAATTCTTCTTCCACCTCTGATATCTTGTGGTAGGTATTGCACAACTCTTCAGAACAAGTGTGTGCTGGCAGCATCAGAATGTGTGAGAGCAGCTTACCGAAACGATTACATCACACATTACATTTAACAAAACTCTCCATATAAATATGACTAGTACAACTTTAAATCAAGCCACATTAGGACATCATTACCTTTGTTACAAATGTGGCTGAAAACACATTCAGTGCACAACTATGAGAAAACAAAAAGTGACGTTTCACAAGAGGGCCGTGAGCCATGTGAAGCAGGAACACTAATCCTCGCGGACGTCAGAGCGCTGCGCCCCGACAGTGTTCACAACAGCAGGTCACAGAACAGTCAGCCACTCTTCACAACTGAATAAGTTACACTGACATAAAACTGTGACTCAGCCGGCATTTCCCAACTATTCCTCAGATCATCTACACCTCTCTGCCGAGGGCGATAACGGATCAAAAGAAAAAACCTCAGCTGAATCATCACGTCAACCCACCATGTGAGTCACAGTCATTTACACACCATATTTTAGAAGTGGGTAATTCTTACAATCCACTGATCAACACAAGTGAAATTAAACGATCGTATGATGACAAACAGTTTCTAATTATGGAACTGATTCTGACATCTTTGTGCTGTAAAGTTCAAGATCATTTACTGATCTGATATTCCTCCTGAACATGGAGGGAAATGCAGTGCTTACAGTTTTTTTTGCATACAGAGGAACTCCTCTGTCTGACATCAGTGTGAGTTGGCTCACAGTTGTGGTTTAAACGCTGATTGATTGCCAGGCCAACGCTCCCAGCTGTCCTCCCACCCAGCACACGGCCGCTCCCAAGGCTGCAGCCGCCGTCACGGCCAGGCCAGCCTTCAGCACGGCGCCGGGGGGTCTGTTGAAGCTGGCAGGGGCCATGAGCGCCAGCATGGCCACAGTCACGGTCAGGGTGAACAAAATGGAGACGGCGGTGTTAATGGCCACTATCTGGCCGAACTTGGCGAAAGGCACAATGACACAGAAGAAGAGAGGGACTGTGGAGATTACTGTGGTGACGGCGCTGGACACTATGGCAACGCCCACATGGTTCACTGCCTCCAGGGTCCGCCTCTGCCTCTCGACCGGAGGCTCCTGCAAACACAACACGGTTTAATAAGAGGAGCCGCTCCTCTTTATTCATGAGCCTTCAGGGCGCTTCTTGTCTTATTAAATTCTAAATCTTAGTCATTAGCTCGTTTCAGCATGTGTGTAAACAGGAAACATGCTGTGGAAGGTTTTCTAATTGCTCATAATCGCTGCTGGGGATCAAATTTACACTCCCATACCGAGTTACAACCAGGCGTGGAGGGAAGGGTCTCCCCAGCCAGCAGGTATCCCTCCACCAGGTGCAGACAGTAATCCACCGAGGATCCCACGAGTATGGACAGAGAAATGGCCTCCACTGCTCCCATCTCCCAGCCCAGCCAATACATGAGCGCCACCACCAGACAGATCACGCCTGTTGAAGGCCAGAAACTCACAATTAGGCCTGAATATTTAGTCTTAAAACACATTTCCGAGGGTCGCCTCCAAATCTACAGCTGCGTCTCTTACCTAGAATGGTTATGAGCACTGGCAGCAGCAGCAGAAGATGTGCAGTAAACACAGACACAGCTGCCACACATATGGCCAGGGACAGCAGCAGACTCCAGAGGGCACTCTCCACACCTACAAGAGCAGTATATCATCGGATTTAATTTTTCCGTTTGCAGAAAAAAGAAACCAACACCTCTCAGACATGCAATCTCACTTGCCTATGATTTCCATGAAGATCTGCTTCCAGTGCTCGCAGGTTTGGAAGCCCCGCTGCAGGGCGGAGGACTGCGGGAGGGAGGCGAGCTGCTCCTGGATGAAGTTCTCCCACTGGAGGAAGTCAGAGTAGGTCTGAAAGGAGGATTTCCCTTTGTATGTGGTCTTGCAGAGAGAGGAGAGGCAGAGCGTTAGACACAGCAACAGCTGAAAGCGATGTGGAAATGTGCTGCACTGTGATGCCGGGAGATGAAAGCTGAAAGATGAAGGGACTCACCGACTCAAAGGCCATGGACAGCCAGCGGACTTTCCCCCCATGCATTCCCACCGCGCCGTGGGAGAGCTGCCCCGGGAGCAGGTTGGGTTCAGGGAGAGAGTGACACTCAGGATGAAGCAGAGGCAGAATAGACGATAGTTTATTGCCTGAGAACAGAAGGAGGACATTACATTGTACACACGTTCATTCACTATTTATGATTGTTTGATTTGTATTTCATGTCATGCTTTATCTTCTTTTTGTTCAGATGTTATGTCAAGCACGGTATATTCCAGTTTTATGCCAGTTAAATTCAATTTTCAGAGTTGCAGCTACTGATTATTTTCATTATCGATTATCGAAGTGCTAATGCTATTGCTAATAGTAAAAAATGGACATCAAAATCTTATACATGGAGGTACAGTAATAGCCAGTCATCAAATTACCAACCAGAAGACATGGACCAGACAGGGCTGCAGGGTCTCTGCAGATACGAGACACTAACACGCTTTTTCTCCCTATTCAAGTCTCCCTCTCTGTCCGTTTCTGTTTGTTACGTCTTTTGTTGTTTTGTCTTGCTACGTCTGCTGTGCGTGGTGTGCACTGATGGGCTGAAATCAGTCTTGTGATGTTGGGAAGGCGAAGTGCAAAATAACAATAATCTATTACATTTATATTAGATAAATGCATTAAAACCAAAGTAACGCATAAGGAGTAAAAGTAAAAAGTTATCAGGAAAATAAATACTCAAGTAAAGTACAAATACCTGAAAAGTGTGGGTACAGTCACAAAGTATTTGTACTTTGTTACTTCCCAGCTTTGAAATGATCACAGGAACAACTGCTTTTTTGGCACTTGAGCTTGAACTATATTAGCTTGATAAAGTTTAATATTATTGTTTGATGATATTCTATTCTAAAATAAAAGATTTTGCTGTTACCTGACGGCAAACACTGCGCTCCTCCGGGCTTCACAAGTTGTTTGTTGGCACTAATAGATTTACACATTTGACAAAGATGCCCCATTTCCTGGAAAATATCAAAGTCTGGATCCAATATGATGCTGCCCTTTGGAGAGAATTAAACACAACGTCAACCACATGAGAACATCATTTACAAATCTGTCAGACATACTGACACTGGTGTGACCCTCACCATATCTCCAATGACGTGGTTGTCCCTGCGTTCAGTTCGGTTGATTCCCAAGATGCCAAACACGACAAAAACCATCGCCCCAGTGTCGACCAGAGGACGCACCGCCGGATGGCCACATGCTCCGCCGCTGCATGGGTTAAAGCCAAGTGTTTTGGATGTTTTCTTTTTTGCAGCAGACGAAGGATCTTTGAAAATAGAGAAAAATCACTAAACAGCACTTATTTATACAGTAATAAATATGAGTACCAGTCGAGCACTGTTAAAATCCTCCAGTGAATTCAGAGAGTGCCACTTAAACGAGCTATATTTGAAAGAAGTGTCACATCACTGCATTTTCTCTATTTCCAAGCCTCAATGAGAATGAATAACAAAGACATTTGAGCAGTGTGACACATGCGGGGAAAATAGTTTTCCTGATGGGCTAACAAACTATCTTTATGTTAATGACACTTTCTGACACTGTGACACCAGCTTGCTCACCACTGGGGAGAGGAGTATAAAAGGTTCCCCGTGTGGGTCCATCAGGCCCGGAACTGATGCCACAGCCAGGAGGGCTGACACACACTCGGCTGGGGTGAGGTCTCAGGCGGCGCTGGGCATAAAAAAGCTTCCTAAGAGGGGAAAGCAAGGCTGGAATGACAGATTGTCCACTAAAACAACACGACAGTCCATTTAATATGATTTTTCCTCACTCGCGTTTTCACCTGCTGTGCTGCTGCGGAGACGATGCTGCATAAAAGGAAAACTCTGGCGTCCAGCCATGACGGGGGTCACATGAGGTGGATGTGATCATCCAGCTGGGGTACGGGTGGTACACATGGGAAACACACACTGTCATTCTGGTGGTGTAATTGCTGCGGGGCTGATTATAAGCCTATTCAGATAAAACAAAATTAGTTACACGCCGCTTTAGCAGCACATGTGACAGTTGGGAGACATTACAACTTATTAAAGAAAATAATAATCGAGTTTTTTGCTCCCTAACCTGAAATGATGACACCTCTTGGTGCTCTGTGCTGCATAACTTCCACGGGGAGGGAGTGCTGGTGTTAAGGGAGAAGCGGTAAAGGGTTGGAGAGGCTCCGAGGTCCAACTTTGATATGTACACTGTAATTAAAGGGCCTAAAAAAAGCAGTACAAAGTGCAAAATTTTTTAAAAAGTGGAACCAGTTTTAAATAAGTTGATTTTTTTTTTTTTTAATGTGCTGGATGTTTTACCTGTTTGATTAGTGCTTGATTTTACTGAACTCCGAGGAGCAGTGGTGGTTGTTGTGATCGGGGTCTGCTGATGTGTGGAGAACTTGAAAGATGATGAGGAAGTGTGGGTGTACAAAGGGTGCGGCTTCTCCATGAACACACCTGCAGGACACAAGATGCAACTCAGATATTTATCCTGGATCTCGGAGGTTAACTGGCGAGACCGTTTCCATCCCTGCCACAGTCTCACCTGAGCACATCGGGCAGGAGATGCCTTGACCGCTGAGGTTGCTCCTCAGAGCCAGCAGAGTCTGGAGGTTCGTGTCGCGGCGGAAAAGAAGGGGGGCGTGTGTGGCCGGCCTCAGGAGACAACAGCAGCCAGCAGATAAGAGCAGAACCAGGAGGAAGACACCTGGGCAGACAGGAAGATGGTAATAAACAATGGCAGAGAGGAGGGTCTGATGGAGTAGATAGAGCAGCTGAGGGACAGACCAGGAGCAGGGAGCAGGGATCAATTACAGTCACTCCTGCAAAGAGAGAGGATGAATACTTCATGATAGCTGCTTGTTCTTCCACTGACAGATCCCTCAGGCTGCAGAGAGATTACTGCATTGCTTCAACAGTTTGAGCTGGAGGTTACGCTCATGTCTAAAACATAGATAAAGAGCTCGGCAGATAAAATCTACAAAAATCCGATGATAGAAATATCTCCCTCGTCTTTTTAGGTTTTTCTTAGCCCTGTCAAAATCTCTTGAGTTCTTATATCAAATCTCACCTAGAACAAGCTTTCGTCGCTTCACAGCTGGCTCTGCCACCAGGTGCTTCAGGGCCCACTGGAGATTCGTGCTCACCACACCCACATGCCTCTGCCCTGGAGGGGACAGAGGTGTCTCCACTGACAGGGAAAGAATGGCTGCATCGCCGTCTGTGTCACAGGAGCCTGATCGAAACAAAGACAGGGGGCTTAGTGGTGCCAGGACAGAAGCGCTTTACAGCCTGGACTCATTACCTTTCCCCATTCTCCCCCCCATCACTCATCCAATGCTAGGAAGATAATAATCTCACCTGGCTCCATCTCCACTGACAGAAGTGCCACATCGTCATCCTCATCTGACAAAGGGCTGTGGCTTGCTGACAGGCCTGAAAACCGCTTCCAGCTACGGAGGGAGGAGGAAGTTTAGGGAGAGAGACAGCAGAAGGGATTACATCTCGCCTGCGGTGTCGCACAGCATGCACAAATAACATCACACACAAAAGTAAGGGAGAAAAAACGACTCACCGATTCAACCAGGCATGTTCCTGAGGCTCCACACACTCAGTCCAGACACACAGCGCTGCTGGCATCAGGACGGACACACAGAGCCAGCAGCAGCTGACAATGAGCGCCATGAAAAGGCCGAAGTCATGCACGGCTGGGATCTAAGAGCCAGTTCAACGAGGCACAGTGTAAAGGACCTTGAAACATTCAATTTGAGCTTATCGCATGAAAATGGCTGTCTGCTGAGAGAGGCACTTCTATTCATCCAGAGCAGAGGAGTCATTTACACCCGCGGTACAGAATTCTATTAACGGGTGCATTACTCTCCCACGATTACCTGAGAGAAGGTGTTAGCAGCATATGCAGCCGCAGTGGTGAAGGAGGTGAGGAAAGTAGCACGGCCAGCTGTTTTAATTGTGTAGAGCATCCGCTGCTGCGGCTGACGCAGATGAGACGCCTGTCTGAAGGTGCTGATGAACACAAATACATCATCCACCCCTGAGCAACAGTGAGAGAACAGAAGAGCTGCCTTATTACATATGATTGTACATGTACTGAGGTGTTTTTTTGTTTTTTCAACCTTTTTAAAGGAAAAGTTTGACTTGTTTTCTAAATTTCTTGCTGAGAGCTAGATGAGAACATGTGGAGGATGGTGCTTGTCAGGGTTTTACACTGAGTCAAAACAAAACAAGAAAAAGGAAAAAAGAAATATAAAATAAAAACAAGGAGGTATACTGACAAAGACAAGACAGTCTCACAATTTGCCAGTAAAGTCCTCAAATATTGTTTAATTTTGGATAATTTGATAAAAAAAAATGTGAATAATCAAAATTTAAAGTTACTACAAAGAGTTTTAAACTGGTTATGAAAGTCTCATTTTGATACCGATGCCTCCATATGACCTATTAAAGCAAATGAGACCATCAGCGAGAAGATAAGCTGTTTCTATTTAGTTTTTTGTTAACGCCTGCAACCAGATATGAGTGCAGGGTATAAGAGATTATAACAAGTTGCTGTATTTTGTTAATCTTGTCACTTCAGGAAGTGAAGTATTCAGACCAAGAAATAGTCCTGAACAAACCTCGCCATGTTAATTTGTGAGCTTTAGAGATGTTTGTAAGCGGAGTTTATCACCGTTTTGCACAGAGCCATGCTAACTGTTTTTCCCTGTTTCCAGTTTTTATGCTAAGCTAAGCTAACCAGGTGAGACATGACATTCAGACATGAGGGTGGTATCCATCTTCTCATCTGACTCTTGGCAAGAAAGCAAATAAGGGTATTTTCCAAAGCGTCGACCTTTCCCTTTAATGAACAAATTGGTGTATTTCTTATCTTCTCATCTTACCAATGCCGATGATGACAAAGGCAGCAACTCCATTGAGGATGCCCAGGTACCTCACACCAAAGACAACATGGTACAGGAAAAGAGCCAAAAGGCAGCTCAGTCCGATGCTAGCGAGTCCAAAGAACGTCAGAAACACTGCAGAGAGACAAGAAATCAACAAGAGATCAGTAAGGCGCTTGTGAAAATGCACAACCAAGTGACTGACAGTAACAGGCTCAAACATCCAGCTATGCACACACAAACGCAACTGGAATAAGGAACAGATCATACTGTACCAGAAAAGGAGGTAAGGACATAGACGAGCACAGTGATGCAGGCTCCACTGATGACAGCCAGCATCATGTCATTGTGGAAGGTGTGTCTGACCTCGTCATCAAACAGCTCTGTCCCCCCATACAGCACCTTCACCTGGCTGGGACAAGAGGAGCAGACATAAAACATCAGATTTCAACTGCAATAACTGTAATAAATGTCCTATGTTGCAGTCATTTTCTCCTGACCTGGTAGATTGCTTGGCCAGGATGTCTGCATACTGAACCACAAAGTTTTTGAAGCGAGATCTTTGCTCGTCAGCTCGGTCTTGCAGTGAGTAGTAGGAAGGCAGAGGAGCTCCGAAGTGGATCTCACTACGCAAGAGAGAGGAGGAGAGATGCTCAGGAGAGAGACTCTCATCCACGTACCAGTAGAACTGTGGGTGGGTGATGGCCAGACTCAGAGAACCTGGAAATGCATACATGGCAAATCAGCACTGTTAGGAGGACTCTAAACAGGGACTCCTTTATCATCAAAAACCACCTTCTTCACTGTGGACTCACCTTGAATATCAGCAAGATCTGGGCCCATGCCATCATAGTATATCTTCCCTCCTCTCTCACTGGGGTACAGGTAAGACAGAAGCGAGCTGGGTGGGGAGCAGTAGGACGGCCCCAGAGGAAGATCCCTCAGCATCTCCAGAGGCTTCCAGCAGAACTGATGGAACTGTGGGTGCTGCATGAGCAGACGCTCCACATGGTGAATCGTCTGCAGACGTTCTGGGGTGAAGATGTTACGATCACCATTCCCTTGGGCCACAAACACCAGCTCGATCCTCCACAGAGCCTGGGTCTGCATGTAGTAATTGGGAGCAGACCTGCGCCTCCTAATGAGCGGCAAAGTGGAATTTCCATCCCACGGCATCTCTTCGTCCTCCTCGGCTCTGTGATCTGAGCTCTTGTGCTTGCCCATTTCCTCCTGACCCAAATGAGGCTCTGTCCTTTCATCTCTGCCTGCTGCTCCCCTCTTCTGATCATCTCCTGCATTTAAAGGCTCGTTTTGAGGAGTAGATGACCTCGTGCCTTCGTTATCTGTCCTGTTGAACAGTCCGTCTCTGCCCAGCTTCTCCAGCAGAAGCTCTCGCAGGGCCTCAGACTCTCTGTCATCTAAGTCTCGCCTACGTCTGTCCCAGGACCCCAGCTGAGTCTTCACAGCGATGGTGAGGGCATCGAAGCGCTCGGCGGAGAAGTGACTGTGAACCTCGAAGGCACTGTAGGAGAGGTCTATGTCCAGAGGAGGGCAGTAGAGGAGCATGTAGGCAAACAGGGCGCATGGTAGCAGGACAACTACCCCTAAAACCACTCCGCTGGCACAGGGCTGTGTGTACACCCACCCTACTGCCCTCCACAGCCCACAAACCCCAGCCTCCTCAGAGTAACATCTCTGCCTTCCTGCACGCACTCCTCCATCATCTTCCTCCTCCTCCTCGTCCTCTTCATCCTCCTCCTCCCCTCCCCAGCTGGTTTGAAACAGCAGCGGCTCATCCTCCACATCCATGCTGGCACCTGTCAGGGACACAAAACACCTTCTAATCATCGCTCACTTAAAGCACCACCCCTTCCTCTCGGGCAGGTAAGCACGAGCACAAAATAGACGTCTGAGCTACCAGCAGCTGACAAAATGAAGGACAAGGTTACTTCCAAAGTAAAGACGTGAGAATTAAGTCTGTCCTCAAGCAGCTGTCAAGGAAGGGCTTCCACTGTCTCGCTTGGAGCAAACAGAGGAAGGGAGACCTTTTTCTCTCAAGGGCTTGGAAGATAAAATGGTCTGCTGAATCCTGCTTTAAGATGCTGATCACAAGAGCTTGGGGGTGAGACAGGCTAAAAGCTGTGATTTAATTCTTCTCTCTTTCGAGCCATTATCACCCAGAGAGAGTCTGACACAGCGCTGGTGGCTTTCTACATATCAGCAGTCAGAGTGGCTGTGTCCGCTGCTCTGCTGCAAATTAAATCATCTCACTTGTCTAATTACTGACAAGAAGAGCAAGTGGGATATTAGACAGTTGTGGAATAAGAGAGGGTTTATCTGTCTGTGATGGGCAACCTTTGACTAATAGTGTCAATAGGTGCCCACTCCTCCACACACAAGATACTACAGGCAGTTTGCATTCAGGTGGCAGTGAGCCTGCTAACTGCAGCAATTTATCTGGTCCCCATAGAAGTATGCTTTAAGGTCAGCCAGGTAAGACAGTGAATTTTGATTATGTGTAAAAGATAGCTGCACTCGGCTCCGTAGCTGAAGTGAAAATCCATCATGAAAAGAAGAATTTACAAGTTTTACCATTAAATCAATATTTGTAAAAATGACCAAGACTTGTGGTGTTTAGAAAGATGAACCGTTGAGCTCCAAATGAACTGCAGGCTTGATGATATATGGGATTTTTGCTTGCGCTCTTACACCTGAATGAGCATGAAGAAAATGTGCTCATGTCTGCTGCAGAAAATCCCTGCGTGTGCGCCGACGCTGTGTCCACAAAGTCAGACCACAGTTCAATGATAATGGATGCACTTCATGGCAACATCGTTATCAGCCTCAGCTCTATGGTTTGTCACTCTGTGAGAGATTTTAATGTTCTCAAATGTCCACAGGACTTATATATGCTAATGTGGCCTTATGCAGGATTTTTTCTTTCATGGAGGAGATAAGAAAGCCTGTTGAGTCGAGAACCAAAAACGACACTGTGTCTAATACTCTGTGAAAAACAGGCCTATTTTGGGGCCTTTTATAATCCGTACAACATTTCCTTTTATTAATCATCGTGTCATCCTACTGCACACAGACAAGGACACCAGTGCCCTTTTATAATGGGAGTGCAGCGGACCAGCATCTGCACACGCAGTACGAACATGAACTCCCTCCTCGTTTTAGAGGACAAATTAATTAATGGTGGTAGAAAAAGTTTGGTTTTAGGGGGAGAAAACATGCAATCACAACAAAATCATCTGTATTTTCAGTTACTTTTGGATTCCTTGTATTTCTATAACAATAAGGACAATGTGTTTCTTTCTACAGGCCGTAATTTGGGGAGCATTATGACTGCGTATCTGCACCCATCACAGGCTGTTATTTCAAAATGAGCGTTGTTATTTCATAACACACTGTTATCCGCTTTTTCCCCTTCAAACGTTTTTCTGTCCAAGTAATACGACCAATTATGTGACCAATCCCTCACAGAAAAATATGCGAGATATAATTGTGCATTTACAGTAAATGAAATGGAACGCAGCTGCTAATTTTGCTAATTAGATTATTGTAATCCTGTTACATTTCATCTCTGCCTCTCCAGCTTGTTTTGATGATGGAGCTCTCATCAGCAGTGGATGAGAGGAGGCACGCAGAGAAAATATAACGAGAGAAGTGTAATGGAGGGAAGAAAAGCCTGGGGAATGACTGAAGCCACACACACACACACACACACACCACAGCTGTCACCCTCTAACCAACCAACACCTCAGAAATCTGTGAAAAGAAGTTTTCTGCTGTTTAATATTCATTTCAATACCTAATGAGATGACTATCTGAGAATCTCCACGGTTCCATGTCTGTGTCCGTTTCAACATCAAAACAGGCGGATTGGTGACTCAGACGTCAAACTATGACAGTCTGAGGAACTCATTAGAGATATGCAGACACGGTGCCTATCAGACATTAAGACAGAGGACTGCTGATTCCTCTTTACCTGCTGTGTACTTTAGAACAGACAGCACGCGTGTAAAGTGGAGAAAAAGATAACTACAGCTATGATTCACAGCCTCAGGGACACATTGTTTTCTCTCCTCTTGACGGTTCTGACATTTCTTCGCATCCAAGAACATTGCACCTCATGTTCAATAATTATGAGCGGTGTACAGCTGCAAAGCACTGCGAGCAGTCAGCACGGAGCCTGGTATAACTAATGTGTTTACAAGCTCCCAGAATTGTACATCCAAGATTAGGAGAACAGTCAATTTAAACCCTTTGCAGGTGTGGATTAAAAATAGAGTGTAATTTGGCATCGCGCCTTCTGTATTCATCGGAATGAAAGCTGCCTACCATATGGCTCAGTCCATATTAAAGCTACGTTGCACTTAATAGTGAGGCTGGGTTTCTTTGTCTGTGATGTAGTTTTAAACTCAAAACTGGGGACAGATAAATTCACTGAGGCCTGAAATCAACATTTATTTGCAGCTTCAGAGGTATGAAATCTTGTATTTATCGCTTCAAAGACGAACCTGCTCTTGTATTACGGACGCTGTGTGACCGTGTATTGGACACCCTCGCCTTCCCTCACATAAAACTCAATTTTGAACTTTCTGAGAAGCTTTTCTTATTGAATTTTTTATTAAACAAGTGCCGCTCAGGTGGCCACGCTGTACCTGCCTGCTTGTTTGAAGCGCAGCAGCTGTATCTGACGGACTCCAGAGATGCTGTCTCGTGTGTCGTGTTCAGCGAGTTGTGAGCAAAAACTGAGGGGGAAACATAAGCTCCACCGCACTAGATTTTCGTATGTATTTTTTCCTCCGATAAAGAGGTGGTTAAGTTGAGAGTCAGCGCTTTTACCCTCCACTACATCTCTGGGTTGTGTCTGAAAGGTGAGGAGAGAGCTGTGAGCCTGAACCCATCACCTATAATCATCGCTCTCTTCCCTCCCTTGGCTCACCATCCCTCACTCCCTTGCCCTTTTCCTCCCTGCTATCTTGCTGCTTCTTCTCGATGTCTCTATCTTGTCCACAAAGGTGAGAGATTTGTAACCTTCATTACTGACAGCAGCTAAAAATAACACCTTTCTCCTCCAGTTTATCTCCTCTCCATCTCATCCAATATGGATATCACATGCTGCCTCCTGCCCCACACACACACACATTCAGCCTGGTGTAAACTCAGCCAGCATACCACCTCATTTACGGGGGCATTGATTTCAGCTCTAGTGCTCTATGAATATATTCCTTATGCATGAGTGCTCAGCAGTATGTTTATAGCAGACGTGACTTCTTTTCTTTGCGCACTGGGAATCAGGAGTCAAGTCAAACTCTCGAGATCTATTTGCACCTAACAGCGGTGTTCATTTTCTTATTGTCGATGAAATCACGCTCGCACTGAAGGAGGCGTAAAAGCACTGTGCATGGTGCCTGAAGCATCCTGTGGCTGTATCGTGCATTTTCTCTCACTCTCTGGAACAAAATTGAATAAATACTCCTCGTTCTACAGTGATTCTAGTTTGGTTTTTTTATCTGCCAGCATATAAACAACAAATTTAAACACACAATGGAGCTAATTTCCCCAAAACTTATCTGCTTCAGAGTTACTCGGATGAAGGATGCTTGCACTCCAAGCTGCCTGCAGGCAGATAGGATAAGCTTTTATTGATTTCTTTGACTTTCTCTGTCATTCTCCTGATAATTGCACAGCTTACTCCCCCCCCCACCCCAATAGTTTATATGTTTAGCAATAAATCAGGCAAAAACAAAAGCCTCAAAATCACAGCAAATGTCTGGAGACACTTACCAGGTGAGACGAGAATTACAGGTGGAGCGTTCAGGCCTTCTGGGTCCACTTGTGATGGGCTGAACTTGTGCTCTGCAATTTCATCCCCTCCATGCTCTGGTGTGGAGAAAGAAAACAATCATTTACCGCTTTATTGTCATAGTTAATAACTCATCAAGAGAGAGAGAGACACCAAGGGAACCTTCACACACAAAAATCCACTTCTCGCCCAACACACACACACACTCTCTTAAGGAATCCTCTAATCTCAGCAGTTAATAATGTGTTGTTTTTCTCTCCTTTTATGCGCCCCGGTCCTTTCTCTCTCTCTCTCTTTCGTGCACCCTCCCCTCCTCTCTTACCCGGTTGTCCAGGCGACAGAGTCAGTGAGAGACATTTCTTCCCAAATGCTCCTCTCTCTCCCATGGCTTTGTTCAGCCTGCTCTGCTGACTGGCTCACCAGCGGAGGAAAGACGAGGAGGGGGGATGCAGCCTGGGAACCTCTGTGAACTGCTTTTGGAAGGCAGGTGAGCCTGGGGGGATCTTGTAACCGACTCAAAATGTGTTTTGGACTAGTTCCACTTTAATTCAGCGGGTTTTATGAGAGCAGTATTATTCAGCTGTCATGATATTGCAGCACAGCCCCCTCTATTTGAGTCAGTGTTGGTATGGTCTAGTCTAGTCTCAGTCGGTGGGGAGGTGGGGTGTGTTATAAGAGGGGGTGATGAAAATAACTGGCTACAGTGGGAGACAAAGTGAAGGCAATTTAAAATAATCACCTGAAGTAAGAGTTTATTAGCTTGTAGTTATTTGTTCTAGTCAAACGCGGTGCTCTCACAGCTGATGACATGAAGCCATTCAGTCTGATGTATGTGTGCATCACTGGTGCAGGAGTTTATAAATCCAGCACTGATTTGACTTGTTGTGCTGCCAATAATGCGTTCTCTCGCACTGTAGGGCCCTCACTCTCTCTCATCTAACATTAATGACCGGCTCGCCTCTCTTACTGCCACAATCTACTCATCCATCACCTCACTTCTCAACCTCTGCGCCGGTTTAACTTGGATTGCCTTGACAACAAAAGGCAGTAATCCATCATCTAAATGGGAGCGGATAAAGTTAATTTTAAAGTAAAAGTTAGATAAAGTGGATGAAGTTTCACCCCGAAGTAGCTCTTTGCATAGTTGATGGTGCAGTGTGGAGTCATACACAAACAGGACAGGTTAGGAGTTTTGTGCTCATGTTAGGGCTGGGCGACATGGCCTTAAAATATTATTGTGATATCAACGATACATGATATATATCTTGATTTTTTTTTAAAATCTCCTCAAAAGCAATAAAATGAAATATAAGAATATTTTTGACTGAATACCTTGATTTCAATATTGCAAAAATATTAATGGCGCTTTTACAAAACATTAACATAATTATTGATTAATAACTATCATTAATGTAGATATAATTACTAAGTGGGTAAAGTATTAGATCAAGTAGAACAGTTTGGTATTTAGAAAATGACAGCCTTTAAAACCAGGAAGACAACTGTCATATGACGATATCCAGAATCTAAGATGATATAAAGTCTCATATCATGATAACAATATATATCATGTTTATTGCCTAGCCCTAGCTCATGTCACTGTCAATATGTGTGTTTGCATGTTTGTGTTGGCACCCTTCAGGACACCTTGTCTTCACGCTGTTGGCACCGCTGTGACGGATCTGACCAAACAGACTTTTTCAGTCACTTTGGATCAATAAAGTGAAGCAGAGTGAGTCTAATCACATCTATTGCTGCAGCACTGTGGGAGACAAACAAACACATCTTATGAAAATGATCAATTGTTTTAACTCCGTGTCGTCAATAACACCATGAAAGACTCGGCAAGGCGTCCTTTGTTAGGGTTTATTGAATCCCTCCGACCTCAACAGGCCTAGTTCAGTAAACATGTACCACAAACATTGGCAGGCAAGAACTCAGAGGCAGTTGACGCATGATAATCATGATAATATACATTTAAATAATACAAAATATACATAAATCCGTCACTCATTCGTACGCACATGCATACTGATCACACACATGCAGACTCGGACAGGGCTTTTAGATAGACAGACTGACAGGATGTTGAGGAGTTTGATGGTCCCATTAAGGCAGGTCTTTGTGGAAAAAAAGTCTAATTTTTAGGATATACTATATATATTTGTTTTGACATTAATCGCTGCAGCACTTGGGGGGAGATTCTGCCTCAAGAGAAATTTAAGTTAGGAAAAGAAGGAAAAAGATGAATAAACTGCATGCAGGAGGAGGTATCTGCATACTGAGTGCCTTACACTTGGGGCAGTATCCTCACTAATGTGCAGGGACAATGATACGGATCTATCTTATCTCTCTGTGCCATTAACAGTGGAAACCAGTGAACAACTGATTCGAGGAAATGAGGAGAAGCTGCAGAACATTACCGTCCTTCCATCTGGATCTAAAGACTAACAAAGGATGGAGTATCCTACCCATATAACCCAATCTCCTGACTATTCTTATACATTTTAATTCATTTCTGTTTTCTAAATACTATAGTTTATATGCACAAATACTTAAGGAGGCTCCTACAAAATCTAGTAGATATACAGGAAAAGAAATGTTGGGATTTTTTGGTCTCTTGGTTTACGTCTACACACAAAACTAGAAAGTCAGTACAAAGGTTAATAATGAGCAGAGATGTAAATGTGACTGGAAAATAAACCTGATATTGATTAGCACAACAGAGCGGGAAAAACAATCCGCATTCAACCTGTAATGACCGTGCTCTGTCTTTATTGTTGCATTGCAGTCTGCATTGATTTAGCTGGATTTTCACCTCATTTCTTTGTCTGCCGAGTGCTCCAACAAAGGGGATTTAAGTTGGAACACCACTAATCTAACATAATTTTAGCACCTGCTGAAGGGGCTCAGAGGAAGCCCAATTTTTGGAAACCGTACAGTGTGAACACATTTTGATCCAAAAACAAAAACCCTGGATAACACAATTTAAATACCCATACACATATAATTTACCTTTTACATTTACAGCAACAATATAATAATCCAACAAACATTTTGTCACAAAAAGATTTTGTTCGCGGCTGTGTCTTTGCAACAACACTTTTGGCCTGAGTGTTTAATTAATTGCCGTCACTACACAACGTTCACAGTGAAAAGAAACAGCCCCAGTGTATTGGTCAGGGCGACAGCTGACGGGAGAAACGTTGATCAAAATGTGCTATGGTCGTTGGTCCATGAGAAAACAGTGGTACTGCCACACATAGACAAACGCATACACTCACACACTGTTGCTCTCTGTGCTGTAAACTCACGCACACTCTCATACTCTCAAAGCTGTCTTATGACAAGGGAATTGTTCGTTTCCTCTGGCTACCACAGATGGGTCTCCCGGATCTCAGAGATGATGTTATTGGCTTTTTTGAGAGCCTGAGAGGGGAAAAAGGAGAGGGCTGTTAAATCACTAGCCTTAAAGTAGTACATAAAAGACTAGGAGAAATGACTTGCTTTTCTCGATGCTCAGAACCTATTCAGAGAACAAAAGCATCAAGCAATTTTACCTCAAGCATTTGAGCAACCTCGGTCCGCTGCTGTGCCGTGTCCTGTGACTCAATGAGCAGCTCCTGCAGCAGTGGCTGTTTGTAAAGCTGACCCACCAACTCACTCTGCAGATGCTCTTTCACAAAGTTCACCAGGAAGTGCATCACTGTCTTGGGCACACTGCGGACACACAGGTAGAGACAAAGTTAGAAAATCAGCATTAATAACAACAATGGAGCTCATCAATAGAAAAAGAAGAGCAAATACTGAGTGTGCCCCCCCCCCCCCAGGTGATCTGGACTTCCTGGCGAACCTGTCTTGGATGCTTTTACGGACAATGAGGAAGTAACAGTTGATGAGGCGCTGGATGACCTCACAGTCCCTCTGCTCCCTCGCACTCAGCTTGCGGGATACGGGCACCGCCTGGCAAAGAGGTGAAAAGTAAAATGTTGACAGTCTGCAATGTATTCACTACTAAGTGTTTTGTCCGCCTGCTAATCCCACCACTCACTGTGTCGAGGAGGTTAATGGCATGGCCTTTGCTGGGGCTGCCAAAGCCTGCAGCCGGTGCTTTCTCTTCTGCAACCTTCTCGTTCTTCCAGCGCTTCCCTCCATCAAGGGCCTCTGCCTGACAGCAAGAAATCCGAGGAAGTCAGAGGGTCAAAGCAATTTTGGCTGAGGCTTGAACACCACTACAAACTCTGAAAGGGACTGTACTGTTTGGATGTGAAACATGATGGTTAAGGCTTTACAGAACTCAACTTCTGCTGTTTACCCTGGCAAAATAAATGATAAATGTGAGTACCTGCTGTAAAGAGTAAATAACTACCTGCTGACTGTTGACAGATGCTGAGACCTGCCCAGCATCCGTGAAGTCTGGATGTTTTGTGTTGATGTAGGCGAGCTCTATTGCTACTAAGTTGTGTACCTGAAGGAAAAAGGCAGAAGAAAATACTTCAGGCAGTTTATAGGACACAGCTGATAGTTATTACAATTAGAATGAAAGATCATCTTAGGTAAACTGTGGATTACCATCTCATTAGTAATCGGCAACCGCTTCCTCAGTAATCCAGTCACTACTTCCACAATGGAATCGTGCAGTTTGGGGAATCGCAGAAGCTCCTGGCAAAAACAAAGACATTCTTTGTTGAGCTGGTGCCGTCATAATTAATTCTACACTGTTTTAGGGAGGCAATAAACATCTGCTGACTAACCTGTGTGCTAAAGGATGAGCAGTGCTGGATGATCCTCTGCAGCTCTTCATGAACAAGCTCTACACAGCGCATACTGGGCTCCTCCAGCCGTTTAATTTGCCGCTTCACCAACAACTCAAAGGACACCTCGGGCACGAAAAGCGCTGGCCGCGGACCCTGCAGGGCAAATTACACACACACACACACACACACACACACACACACACACACACACACACACACACACACACACCAACCAGCTCTATTATTCACCTGCTTTTCCTCCAAACGAGAGAGCTTGACTAGAATTTGGATTAAACAATTTACGCGACTAGAAATCGGGACAGGCTCACCGTAGCATTGCGGATGGCGGTGAGGATATCAAGCTCGGTCAGTCCTCCCAGGGGGTCGATGGACTGCAGAGTGCGGCCAAAGGTCTCATGGAATATGTAACAGATCCGAGCACCCCCGCAGCTGTAGAAGAGATTGGTTCAGCTGTGACACGATCGTGGTTTCTCGGGGCTGCGTGTCAGCAGAATTAATCGCGCCAAAATTGAATGCAGTCAACCAAAAAAGGTCAATATTTGCTCGCTACATATTTGCATTAATTAGTTGCCTCGTTGTAAGAGAGCTGTAAAGATGACGGTGCCAACAGAAGATGCTGACACCACTTCAATTGAATTCTCAAGGACATTACCCTCATGGCATACATTGTGAACCAATGTAAATAAAATGCTGATTTGTGCAACACAAGTACTAAATTAGATGGCAAAAAAATTTAAGATGAACTAAAACAGGAAACGGGACACTTTCATCATTAAAGCATTTGCTTTTCAATAAAGACCCTGCTGTTAGAGAGGTCAGACTCACAGCTCCGTCGTCTGGATGTATCTAGCTGTCCCCTCGATGGTGTGGCAGTAATCGCTGGCGAACTTGGTGACAATCTGCAGCAGGGTGGCACTGTAGTCTTCTACTGGCTGGCCATAGCTGTTGAGCCTGGTCTGGTACTGGGCATTCAGCACAGTCACTCGGGTTTTGAGGTCTGGCAGGCAGTCTCGAATGTGGTGCATGAGCAGCCTGCTGAGAGTTTTGGCTAGATAGCGTGAGCCTGCTCGGGAGGCGAGCGAGGGATAGTGGCGCTGCAGGAAGGCCTGCTCATCCCTCATTGAGTCCTCCAGGCTCTTCTGGGTATTGATGTCATGCTGGCTCCTAAGAGCATCACCAATTAGGGCAAGAGAGGGAGCGTTGTCAGATAATCAGGGTAATAAGGGCATCAACAAATTGCCACTGTGGTGTACTGTGAAGCTGAAAATATGATATAACTAAAGTAAAAAAAATCAACCTGTTGACTACTCCGATAATCCCAAGTTTGACTGGAATGACTCGACCAAGAAGGACCTCCAGAGCATCAGTCCCTGCATCCATCAGATCCAACTTACTGATCACCAGCAGTGTTCGACGACCTGACCAACGTGCAAACACAGAGACATTTGATTATATTTTTAAAGCCCCCCTCCAGTCAAAATTTGTTTTTCTTCTTGTTCCATCAGTTGAATGTTTGAGCTTAACTGTGCAGAATGATTTATGTGAAGGGTTTGACACTAGAAGACTGTTTTGTAGATTAAACACTGAAAGTGTAAATTCTCTCAGCGCTCACTGAAAATATGATTTCAAGAGGCGGACCTACCAGCAGGATTTGAGAGGTCACACATAGTTTTGAAGGCAATCCTGGTCCATAATCAGCAAACACAGTCTTGATGTGGGAACTTAAAACCTCTGGTGCACACACACATTAAAGTGGATGTGAAGTTGGACTCATGTGTCCAGCAGTTAAACTCGTAAAACAATTTTGCTTTTAACAGTTTTGCATTTTTTTATGAGAGAGGTGCCATTTTAAAGATGTTAAAGTCGTAATTTTTCTTTTTTTTTTCCTTTTGCAAAAACTATGTTGGCACCTGTGGCTGAGGAGTTAGAGTGGGTCGTCCACTAATCAGAACGTTGTTGCTTTGACCCCCAGATTAAACCACTGACCCCAAATTGCTCCTGATGTGTGTTCCATTGGTGTGTGAATGACTGAGCACAAAAAATCAAGGGCACTTTGGATAGAAAGCGGTGTATTGCACCTGATGAGAAGGTCAGCACCTTGCATGGCAGCCTCTGCCATCAGTGTATGAAGTGTTCTAAGTGTTTTAAAGTGCTATCAGTAGTCAGTAGACTAGAAAAGTGCTTTATAAATGCTATCTACCATTTATGTCAGACACACATTGGAGAATTTTCATGTGTTAATATATGTGTGGAGTGGATCCTTGAGGACAGATAACGGTCCTCCCAGTGTAGTTTTCCATCATTCATATTGAGAAAGACAAGAGGAAAGCATTGTGTGGAAAATTGTAGTAGACAATAACAAAACAGGTCTCTAATGGGACAGGATCAGCGCTTTCAATAGGCCAGCAGGAGACGCAGAGGAACATTTGTGCTGAGATACATATATCCGAACTGGCACACAATCAACAGGCATTTTAAAACCACACTGCCTACCTCGCAGACAATTACTACAGGCAGATTCCCATCAGCTATCACTTTAGTCCTCAGAGGAAACCGTGATATAGACAGCAATTTCCTAAGCAACTTATAACGGTCAGGATGCTGTTAACAGTAAAGACTGGTGGGTCCAGGAGTTCCTCATGCAAAATCAATAATTTAAAATGCAGCTCTACTTGACGCACGTTATGTAATAAACACTGATGGAGAGGAAATAAAATGGAAATGAAATCTGTGGAGAAGAGGCGCCTGTGTGCAAAATGTCCTACCATCTGGATCAACCTCACGAGCCAATTTTAGTGCATCAGAGGTGGCCAAGTCAGAGTTGGCAGGGGACACCGCGAGGATGAGGGAGTTTGGATTGGAGATGAAGGACAAGATCATCTCTTGTACTTGAGCCTCGATGTCCTCTGGCTGGTCCCCAACAGGAACCTGAGGCAACAATAATGAGCAGTTACTGTAAGCACAGCACAGATGGGGTGCTGCTGTGAGACTGCTGACATGCAAAACAATCAGCACTTATCATGATTGTGATTATGATTGTACACATGAAACAAAATCAACATCCTTGTCAAGTGGCTGAGTTTACCTTAGTAATTCCAGGTAAATCAACCAGAGTGAGATTTAGGACTTTGGGGGAGAAAATCTTCAGATATATGGGCTCAGTGCCGATTCCCTGGAGGGAATGACAAAGGGAAATCATGAATGCAGTGTAAAACGCTCAATTTAAGGCATCACTGAGTAGTCATCAATGCTTTTCTTTTTACCTTGTTGTCACCAGAACTGCGGTCAGTCTCTGCTTCGATTTCCTGACGAATTTCCAGAAAATCTGTGAAGACCTGTCAAAAAAGGTGAGGGAATGATTCATCAACTAAATGCAGCACATAATACAAGACTATTGCAGCATGCACATCGTTTGTATCATTCAGAGAAATGTACCTGGTTCTTGCAGTGCAGGAATGTACCCCATTCTTCAGCTCTGACACCTCAACAAACATAAAGGAGTTAGTGTCAGTAATTTTACAGATACATGTCCAGTTAAATTGCAGTTTGGGGAGAAATAAGGGAAACTGAAAATATTACAAATGGACTTTTATCATGCTTGACAGATGACGATAAGAAAAAACGAAATGTGTTAGGGGGTTCACAAAAGAAATGAGGAGGCTGAACAAAGATAAGTCCAAGCACAACAAATATGCAGAGACCTGGGTAGCTGTTTTGGGCATTTTGTTGAACCCCATTGCCTGAAAAAGTAGTGAATAAGAAGAGGAAGAAAGACTGTGTTAGCAAAGAGAGAAAAGCTCTACAAGAAGTAGCTAACAGTTTAAAGAGTGACAGAAAGTGCCGAGCCTAAGTGCAAATCACACAAACTACTTCAAGGAGACTCCATGCCTGGACAGAAATAACAAACCCGCTGCCCTACTTTAATATGCTGATATTATAATTTGTACCACCACTTGATTGTGTGTTTTCAAGCACAATCAAAACAACTTCTCTCTCATTCAAAAGGATGAATAAATGTGCAGATACCACTCTCGATCTTCAGTCTCTCCTGCAGAGGGGCAACATTAATCAGCTGCAACACGAGGGGTCGTCTTGTGACTATTCCTGATCCCCGAGGCAAGAAATCCCGTCCAACCAGGCTCTCCAGCACAGAGCTCTTTCCACTGCTCTGTTATGGAACATAGTAAAAGCAATTCAGTAATGTTTCTGACAGCACTGATACAGTTTCCATTTGTGTGCAGTGCACCGCAGACACAAACATATTCAAATCATATTTAAGGAACGCAAAACAGAACAATTTAAGTAACAACAGTGATATTCAGGCAAGGGCTCCAGGTAATGACTACATTTATAATTAAGCTTTTCATTGTTATTTTTCCAGACTGACCTGAGATCCAACCACGACAATCTGAGGCAGCTGTATGACCTCTGCACCCACTGTGAGGAAGACCTCCTGCAGCCGGTTGATGGTGGGGATTAGAGTCTCCATCTCTCCAACAGACTGGGCAAACTTACTAAATTGGTAAAAACAGAACAAACATGAGTGGACAGACAGGAAGTACAGCAAAGTAAATCAGATGACATTAAGTCATACCTAAAATAGGGTTAATAACGCTGGCTAGGAAAATGCTATTCCCAAAAGCCCAATCAGAGCGAAGCTGGCTGCGTTTTACCCTGAGCGAGAACAGAAACACAACATACCTGCGACTGCAGCTGACAACAAGCTTCAGTTATTACCATGGGAAGGTGTTGCTTGCCAACAGGATAAGTGGTCCTGATGAGA
Source organism: Pagrus pagrus (assembly GCF_965226575.1). Classification (NCBI taxonomy): domain Eukaryota; kingdom Metazoa; phylum Chordata; class Actinopteri; order Spariformes; family Sparidae; genus Pagrus; species Pagrus pagrus. The sequence continues at coordinate 24,843,212 of NC_140192.1, read as the reverse complement.
GGGGTATAACGCCCGAGCATCAGTGAGACAAACACTGCCCTCTAAGATTACAGAGGTTTTCAAGCTAACAACCAGCCATTACTTATCAATCACTGCACTGAACTAATCTCTAAGGCAACACATGAGTTTGCGGCGCAGGCCGAAATGCTCGGTATTATCAATTAATGTTAGCTAGCTAAAGCTAACTGGTAAATGCAGGAAGTAAGAGACATTGCTAACGCTAGCTTAGCCGCTAAACAACCGATGCTCCGTTGTGAACTTACCGGTGTACAACAAAGAAATATCCTCCTTATCAAATGTGTCTGTCCTTCATAGTTCGTAGAAAAGGGGCGAGTGTCAAAAACATTGCATTTTGTCCAAATTGTTATCTAATATTAGCAGCAAAAGGCTATAGCCGTCAGTTTACTACATAGGCGGTACCCGCTTTTTTCCCCCATCGATCCGATTGGTCATAAAATATGACTCATGCCCTGAATCGTCACCTGATTGGTCGACATGTAAAAGAGGTAGCGTTCGGTTCCGCCTTGTGTTGTCTTTGAGGAACTAACATCCCATTTCATTTTCACTTCTACATTTTATGCTAAACATTACAAAGATTCCCAGAAAACCTGAACTCCATTCTTTTATACTTTTTCACTTCACATAAAATATTAGCAGACAACACAACAAGAAACATTAACACTAGTATTTATTACTGTGTTTTAATGTCTGTATATATAAACATGATATTTACAAATCATACAATGAACATCAGTTAGTTATGGAATAAAACATGTTACCTTGCCATGGTTAACAGAAAACACGCAGTCGTCATCCACCACAGACATCACTAAAAAAAATGCCCTCCAGTAGAGGTTAGTGTCTCCCTGGGAGTTGTACTATAGCAGCCAGAGATCATGCAAAACCAACAGCATCAATGGATTCCTTTGTATTCAAATATTATGTGATCAGGTCTTGTGTCATGACTGCAACATCAATGATGAGAGCAATTCAAAAGTGGCAGAGTTTTCTTATCCAAATCCTTTGGTCATGGATAAGAGAGCCCTATTGCTGCGATAATCAACAGTCTGTGCTATCTGTGTTCACTCAGCCACTGATTAGGCACACAGCTGGGGCCCTTTGCAAGAAAACTGATACTGTATTTTCCTTGCCTCACACTTCAAACACTGTATGCACCTCCAAGCGCTGAGCACCTGTCAAAAGACAATCACAATAAGCAACTTAAAGCTGGGCATTCTTAGTCCATGTATGAGGTGTCCATGCCCTCTCCCTCCGGGTGAAGCAGCCGTCCCGCTAAGCGCTCGATGTCGTCGAGACTAAGTTGTCGAAGTGAACGTTCATAGTCCTTGAAGAAAAACAAAATAAATATTGAGAAACAGCAAGTTAAAAATATTCTACTGAATTTATTTTGACCATATTATTTAAAGCATGACACGGGAAGTATGACTGTCTTGAATCTCTGAACTTCTTCTTCTTTAGTCTAGAGTAATGCAGACTTCCAGGTAATTTTACCAAGTTGGCAGCTACAAATGGCAACAAAAAATAAGTATTTCAAGAATATATGGTAACAATCTGCCCACAGCAAAGTCACATAATATAAATCACAAACCTTTAGAGTCTGTGACAGATTAGTTAAATCCTCCAGCCTACATGTATACCTCCTTCCCAAATGAATCAGTGCATAAATGGGAGGCTCTAACCAACTCGATAAATCAAAGGCAAATTGGCATGAAAATGACCTAAATGTAAATATTATTATCAATTTTAGTATCAGTGTTAAATTAAGACAATATAAGATAATCGATAATCATACAGCTACTATGACAGGGCCTCTAAATAAACACTGCCTGTGACTGTAATTAGGTATTTTTGACATTGATAAACAAAACAAAAACTTGTTGAAATGTGAAAATGTAAACAAATCAATACTATTTGACATACATTTTGTTTAAACAACTGGCCACTTTACCATGGGTTATGGGATACAGAGGGCTTCAGAGGTGAGACTGATTGTTTCTTCCATATTTGGACAAAAGAAAGCTGCATTTCTTTGCCACATTTGGGGAAGACTTGACCTTTTCAGATGTAGTCACACTTTACAGAATCAATTCCTTAAATTTCATTTTGACTAACCAAACAAAGAAAAAGATCAGATGTCTGTAGAACAATATGATCAAATATTGATAATGTCAACATGCAAGAGAACATCACACCATTCTCCTTTACCCTTATCCCTCACATGCTCATTAATTGGTAGCAAACATCAAAACATTTGATTTAACAACGCTGAAACTGTAAATATCCACCCTTTAAACATGGATTCACAAAAAGCATCCTGCGTTTAAATACCTTGATAAGTTGTTCGTGGACTTTTGCTGCATCTGCTGGACTAAAATGTCGAGCGAGTATAGTGGACACCGTCTGCCACACTCTTCCCTGTGCACTGCTGCTGCTGCTGGCAACCATCCCGGATGCTCCAGTCCTCTCCCCCACTGGACGGATTACCAGATTCAATTTAGCCTCTGGTCCGATGGAGTAATCACTCAGTCTGTGCTCATCTGAGGAAAGTAATATAGTGTGCAATCGCGAAAAAATGTAAATGTTTGATTCATGAGCTGAAGAGATTGGTGGATCAAGCAATTACAGTTCTGCACAAAGGTTATGAAACACTTGACTGCTGGCTACCTGCAAGCGCTTTCCCTTTATAGAGCAACCGCTGCTGGTTTGCTGGTATGTTGAGACGTTCAGACACAAGCTCCTTCACTGTGGAGACCTTTTCATCTTCAGTCACCTGGAAGATCAACAATATGATGATGCAGTCACACTACTTGGTCAAATTACATTTGGCAAGGATTCTCCTTTTCTTGAAAAGCTGAAAAGTATTCAAAATGCAGAAGAGTGTAACCAATCTGAAATTCTCACTTTGCATCAACTTTACATAAAACCAACAGTCAAATGGGAATTCACAGCCACAAGAGACAAATGCACCATTACTTTGTAAATTGCCTTTTTAGTGTATTGTTTCTATAGAAAATAAAGCGCTACGGGCCTCCAGTGGTTGTATTTATACCATAAACACTGCAGGTATAGCTGATAATGTGACAGTGTGGGCAGGTACATTTTTACTTTCAAAGCCGAGTTAGGAGCTAGGTCTTGATCACTGATGCAGTTTACAAGGATAGGATTTATTGTCACCTCTCTTTTGGGGAATACAAAATGTAGTCCAGTTTGTGAGATACTTCCAAATGTGTTGCACAAATTACAACATGCTTTGAATTAGCATCAATGTTTAAAACTATATTAGTTCCTGCACTGACAAACAATGTTGGTACAGCTCATGTGCTCCTTTTGTTCTGCTGGTGTGGGTGTTTTCAGAACATATGTGGCCTCATATGGCCCCCATGTGTGCCTCATACTGTAACGTTATCACTCTCAAACATGACACGTACAAACTTGGACCAGTGAGCAAATAACGTCACGGTCTTGTGAGTAAGACTTGTGAGTTAGTATTGTGATGGCCTAACACAACCTCTTTTCATACGACACTTTCTTGAGATATTTTCCTTGCGACTCCCTTTTCCTACAAGAGGCACCAAATAAGGACGTATAGAGCTCCCAGTCCCTGTTTGAAGGTGGTGAGAGAAGTACTAGGAGTCAAGTCTAATAACGTCACGTAACTGACTTTTTAAGGATGTGGTTGACAAGCTAGCTAGAGTAACGTGATGATCATACATTGTACATAAAGATTATTCTATTAGACTTATTAAGACCTTCTCATACAGTCTATCTGAACGATATGTGACTGTACGATAGCTCCGTTTAAGCTACACTGTGGCGTTTCACAGCCTGACCAACACACCCTCTTTAGATCTAAGCTTTGTATGTGGTTGCCTCACTCACAGGTAGCTCAGCATGTCACAGGACTACCCAAGCTAGCTAAGTTAGCTAGCTTGCCGACAAAGGCTAGCTAATGTTGCGAATTAAGCTAGTGACGGGGGAGGTAGCATTTAGCATCCAGTTAGCCCGGCGGTGCTTATCTTACCTGTACACTGCATTCTTTTCCTTGAAGCGGCTTCACAGTAAGGATCATTTTCAATGATAGTCTGAACAAAAACACAACCACACAACAATGACTTCAAATGATAAGCTACAAAATATACGCAGGTAACGTTTCTTTGCTAGCCCAAGATAGCTTCAGGACTTCTTCGCTTGTCAAAGGCCCATCTTCTTCTGCAGCAGAGGCAGAGCGCTGCTGCTGCTCTCAGGTGACACTACTGCCACTCACTGGCTGGAGGGTGCCATGGCTGCTGATGGACGCTCTGAGTGGAGGATGATTCATTCAAAAAAAGAAAGATAATTAGACCATAATCAAATATTCAAAGGAAAGCGGAAGGTGGAGGATAATGAAGTGCCTTGCAGGAGTTCGGGATTGAAAGAGCAAACCTTAAAGAGCATCTCCTAATTAGGCTATTATCTAGTTAGTAGGCTACTAATTATTTATATTGCTAATCCTACGTTTTTCTTTGTGAAGCACGAAGTGACAAATGTGCTATGCAGCATATTAAGGCTTGAAAATAAGCTCTGTCTATATCTTTACTTTGGTCCTGTTGAACAAATCTATGGGACTCTCACTTTAAATTATTTACAACTATCTACATTAACATTGACCATTAAAGGAAAAGTTCACCTAACAATGAAAAGATAGGTGAATGCGAATGCTGCAATGCTGAAGCTCTATAAATGTTTTGTGGACTACAAAACTTCCCCCACCTTTCCACTGGCATGGGGGTGAGAAGATAACTTAATTTTCATTTTGTGGTGAACTTATCCTTTAATTTGCCATAACTTGTTTAAAAAATGAAAAATCGTGTTAAATTAAACTTTACTCACAATTTAAGGTATAATAATAGCCTACTTTGCTGCATGTACGGGAACAAAACCTGTGATCAGTGCTCACAGCCAGCCTCTAGTCTCTTCCACATGTGCCAAACATCAGGGGAATAAAATGATTGATGTTCACAGCTCAGTGTGCCGGAGACCCACCTGTCCCCTGGGCTCAGGAATACCACAGAGACCACCTGACCCAATTGGGATCCAGTCCGCGCATTTCTCATTACGGTCTCCCTCTGTCTTGGTCATGTGATTGCCTGATGTCTGTGCCCAGCCCTGGCCAGCCCCGAGCAAGACAGGAGCATCTTTCACTCGGGCGGGCACAGAGGAGATCTGCACCTGTCGGATGGACCGTCTGCTGCCGCCAGACGCGGACAAACCTAATCAGGACAAGTGAGGACGACTTCCACAGCGTCAGACAGGCAAGTGATCCCTGTGTGTGTGCGCGCGTGTGTGTGTGAGGGTAAAATATTTAACACAGAGCGTGCATCTGTGTTTACAAAAAGTCTATTAGCAGCGTGAACCGCTGCTGTCACATTGTACCAACTCATTCATTCATTACTGAGGCTATTATCGGTGCGTATATGGCTCCGGGCGCGCTCGCGACCCGAAATGAAAACATCTATATTTTATTCCTGCAGGGACACAAAGTGTGTGCGACTTAATAAAGAGTCTATAATGAGTCAATCTTAATCTGAGCTGTTTTATCTTGTTGACATCACTACTTTTCTCGTTCTTGTTAATCTCAATTTTCTCCAATTTATCCATTTTTAATATTTTTTTCCATTAGGGGGAAGGAGAAAACAGACAAATACAAGGTCTGCTTGAGCATACGTTATCTATAATGCATTTGCAGCCTACATGTATGCTGCCCCTGGAAACCAATTACTGCAAGAAGGACTGAGCGCTCTTAGAAAAGCACGGAAAGATTGATGGTCTTTATTGCATGGAAACTGTGTCATTGAATCGCACTTGACCATGTTTTTTATCTATCTATCTATCTATCTATCTATCTATCTATCTATCTATCAGCAGTCATAAGGATACAGTGTGTGTAAGATGCACACAGCAAGCTCTCTTGTGTGTCTGACTAGAAGCCATTATACTTTATTGATTCCCCATTTAAATGATTGATATTAGTAATATTAATTTATGTAATCAGGGGAGGAGATGCAGTCGAGTGAGAGAAGGGTTGCAGAGCTTTGAGTTAAATAAGATTGCAGCCACAAAAAGTAGACAACGTCCAGTTCAAAATCAGACAGAAGTCATACATTTAGTCCAGCTGGACCCACTCTGTGTTCTGCTGTGTTTTTATGTCTGATGCTTGCAGGCAGAGGTGGAAGTACATGCTTTCTTTACTCTAGTAGAAGGTCAGATATTCTTTTGTAAAAAATACTCTAGTAAAAGTAGAAGTACTGATTCAACTTATTTACTCATGTAAAAGTAATAAAGTACAGGCTCTGAAATGTACTCAAAGTATAAAAGTAAAAAGTATCCCTCTGAAGGACATTTCTACCGGCCATTTCTGTGCAAAGCTAACTGCCCAACACGCTATTAATATAATTCAAAGACCATTAAAATTAAAGGTAGGATCAGGGAGATTTGTCTGAGCTGCCCGTAAACGCATCAGAAAGATAGCTGATTGTTGAGTGAGCACATCAACAAACTGAGAAAATAATAAAGTCCAGGCAGATGGCTGCAGGGTCTAAATACGACACACTAACATGCCTTTTCTCCCTATTCCAGTCTCCCTCCCTGTCTGTTTCCCTCTGGTTTCGTCTTGCTGCATCTGCCACGCGTGATTTGCACTGTGTCTTGTGATGTTGGGAAGGCGGTGTGCAATGACGTGAACTAAAACAATTGATGATTCCCCTCAAATGCATTCAAACTAAAGTAACAAGCCTGTTTTGAAAGTGTAAGTAGAAATGACAGATATTTATTCAAATGAAGTAAACTAATCTACTTAAGTACAGTAATGAAGTATTTGTACTTTGTTACTTCCATCCTCTGTTAAAAATCACACAGAAATCATACATGTTGTATATTTGGACCGGTTCTACATGTACACCGAGAGAGAGATCTTTCTGTGTTCGGTCACCTGATGTTTGCAGGTAATGGGGACACTTCGGGACCTCCAATTTGCCCTGCAACTTAAGATTGAGGAGCTCCGCCAGAGGGACACACTAATCGATGAGTTGGAACTGGAGCTGGACACGAAGGATGAACTCATCCGGAGGCTGCAGGAAGAACTGGATCGCTACAGAGCCACCGTCTCCCTCCCAGGAACCTCTGCAGCCAGCGCAGGTAGAATATAGTGCTTTCATATGTCGTTATTTGAAAGCAGGCCCATGTAGCGGCAGAGATAAACCTGCCCTTTTGTGTGCTTTTCCTGCAGTTTGTTCCGCTCAGATTGAGGACAAGCAGAAAGCAAAGAGGAAAACAGTCATTTCTGAGCCCGTCACTCTGGACCCGGTGACCCTGGCCATGGTTTCACACAGGAGCTGTGACAAAAGCCTGGAGTAAGATCATACAATGTTCCCACCTGCTGCATTAAAAAAAAAGAACAGCCCTCAAATGTTCAATGCTTTCTACATGACTCAAAATCGATAAAAAATTACGTAGCTTATGACACTGCGTTCAAGGCATTTAATAGCTTGCCCTTTAATGTCGCATCCTGCCTTCATGCCCTCAGGTCTCAGAGGCTGATTCAAGCAGCGTTCTTGAAAAATTACCTGCTGAAGAACCTTGACGAAGGAGAAATCAGAGCCATCACAGCCTGTATGTACCCAACCCCCATCAATCAAGGCTGCTATGTCATTCAGGAGGGGACCAACGGGGCTCAGGCTTATGTTTTAGAAGGTAAATCACTTTCCTCTTACAATTGCTCACATTAATCATGCTCGAGGATACATATTAACTTTTCCTTGAGATGACAGCCCGATGAAATGATTAGGCTTATCTTATCTTTGTTTATCACTCTTCTCAGTGCTGGCTCACAGTTCGATTAGACAGTAATTTGACACTGCTCTCAAACCCAGTGATGTGAGAACCACATGTCTGAGCAAGAAAAGAGGAGGCACTTTGGGGAATAACCAGTGACCCACATTGATGTTTTGTTTTGTAATGTCAGCCTGATACAAAAGACAGGAGAAAAGAGGGTCTTCTCCGCCCTGATTGCAAGTTCATCAGTGCTTGATTGTCCTCCGGAATCTTGGCTGTATTTGTAATGTCACAGCTAACGCAGAGCGACAGTTCCCTATTTTTCTTGTCACCCTACCCAGCGAGAGGTTCGGCTCAGGGATGATTACGTATCTGTTGTTTGTACAGTATGACAGCTGAAGGTCTTTGACAGAGTCCTTTACAGGAAAACACACAATGTGACAGCTTTATGTATTATTTATGTACGTGCGATGTTTCTTCACTGGCTGTGTGTTTATTAACAGAAGGGAGGCTGGATGTGACGAAAGATGGAGTGCAGCTTCTCACAATCGAGCCAGAAGACGTGTTTGGGGAGCTGGCTCTCCTCTACAACTGCACCCACACCTTCTCAGTGTCAGGTATCACAGCATTGTGTTGGCGTCTTGGTTTCAGACTCGCATGCAGATAAGAACAAGAATAATAAAAATATATGTGCTCTTTAGTATAGCCGGCTTAGTCACCAGAATAAAATGTTGGGGGTTAACATTTCTGCAAACCACAGATATGTTCACATTTGGTTGGTCATAGCCCACGTACCATGTTGACATTCCTACAGAATGTGTCACATCAGTTTCACATGACATGTTTATGACCGGACTGTCATGTCAGGGGGGGAGGGGATGGTGGTGGAGGTACAGGCGAGAAGCTGGCAAGCCAGTGACCGCAGTTCTAGACTGTGTTCAACATTTGTGTGTGAAAGTGTGAAACCACTGGATATTTTTATGGTGCCGTGTGTTTTTACCGGCTGTTTTTAATGAGACCTCGTGACATCTCCAGCCGTTGTGATCACCAAAGCTTGTATTTTAAGGCAATAATTAATCTTTTCTTAACCTTAGTGTGTTTTTTGTGCCTCAATATAACCAGATCACAAGCGCAGCGTTGTCATAACATAAGATTGTGACCTTAACCTAAAGAAATGTAAAGTTTTGATCATATCTGTGGTTATGTACAATGCCAACATTTTTTCTGGCAGTTGTGTTGATATAGTGCCTTTCATGCAAATATGCTGCCCAAAGTGCTTCAGCTGGCAATCAACACGTTTTCTTCTTCACTGATCATTATGAAGTAAATGCTGACTGCACAATATGATGGATATAGAATAATGAAACCATCTGCCTTTACATTGGTTCCCTGTAAACATGCGGCCACCCGGGAAAAGGAAGGTTAACTGGCGATCCATTTCTATTACCACCTAAATGATTAAATAAACTCACGTCTTGTCCTGTCTTGTTGTTATTTGCGTCTCTGGGGAAAACGGAAACAATCCAGTTGTCTTTGCAACAGCAACGCCAACAATAATAGCACTTAGAAAAGCTCAGGGGGAAAGTTGTCGATTTCCACTTTAACAAAACAGGTTTAGATGAAAAAAAACAGAAAAACAGACAAACAAAACAGTTTTAAATTCAAAGAGGAACCAAGGTGAGGGCGTTCCACAGTTTAGGGCCATGAAGACTGAAAGCAGCCTCACCAGATATCTTGTGGGACACTTCTTAAGGTGGTGGATGATCTGAGAGTTCCTGTTGGGACATTAAATGAGATTCAGTGGCTCATATTTCCAGTCAAGTCAAAGCGTTTGATGTCATGGTTTCCCTGTACAATGAAATCCGTCCTTTGCCTTCCACTTTGAATTAGGTTTTAAAAGGAAACACGAGGTATAAAAAGTGAAGTGAAGACATAAGAATATAAATATCATGTGATTTAAGACCAAAAAAAGAACATAAAAGTATTTAAAGAACACTGACAACAATATAAAAATATACAGTATCAGGTGATGAGTATGAGGATGTTAGATTATTGAAGGTTGCAGAGAAGTCAGAGGCAGCCAGTGCAGTGAAGTGAGCAGAGAGGTAATAGGATTTTTTGTATTGTTCAAAATCCTGGCTGCACCGTCCTGAGTTATCTATAATTTTCTTAAAGCATTTGTGTGAAGACGAGTAGAAAGAGAGTTGCAATAATCTCAGCGGCTCGTGATGAAAGCGTGTGTCCGTCAAGTTAAAAATTGTCTAATTTTGGCAAATCACTGGAGATCCATCTCACCACAACAGTGGTGGAATTTCAGCATAATTAAATCTGATTACGTGGGATAATAAATAATTCTCGTTTAAGAAAATATCACAAGCAGGCGGATTCCTGGCAGTGGTCTTAGACAGAAGATGTCTGTTGAATTTAAAATCAAAGCGCTTTGGAGATCTTAGACAACACTGCAACTTCAAACAGCTTTCTCAGAGATGTGGGGAATTTAAAACATTTTCTGCTTTACTGGATAACTCAACTGTCTGACTTCCGCTTCTCTTCACAAAGAATTTTTTTTTTTGTATTCGATTCACTTCCTCTCATGGTTGGATCATAACCTATCATATATACATTTCTTGTGTGAAGAATTTGTGATATTCTTGTGCTGTCATTTCCGTCCAGCTTCTGAGCCCTGTGGGAAAACTTTCTCAGCCGTCGCCCCGTGCATCTGACCTGGTTTCACAAATAAATAGGCTGTGGAAACAACCAGGATCAGTTTAAATTGAAGAAATCCTTTTTATTTGCCTCTAATCATTTCATCCCTCCCTCTTTTTTTTACTGCTTTCTCTATCTCGCATCCAGTCAGCCTTTCCAATTTAGTATATGTGTGGTCTCCGGTAACAATGCTCAGCCCATGTTGGCAGTCTGTTGTCCTTTGTTCTGTGTCCATTTCTGTCAGCCCTTCGCTTGGATCTGTTCAGGGCCTGCTGTATTTATCTCCTGCCTGACCTGAAATTACTTTTTTTTTCTCATTGTTGCCATCTGAGACCATCAATAAGGCTTGTGCTCTCTTCTATTGTGACAGTGATAAAGGTGCAGGTGGAGATGGGGATTCATCAACAGGTCATGAAAGTCCAGGGTGGCAAAGGATTTATTGCAGAAAATGCCAGAAAATCCTCCTTTGAGAGCAATGTTTTAATTAATTTTAATTAATTAAAAATATCCTGCACAACGTTTCGGATCCAAATGAAGCTCGGGTTGGATATCATGAGGTGCTGAAGTGAAAACCTATGTGGTTTATCCAAATTGCCCATTTGGATAAACCACAATTGAGACATCAGTGCTGCTCCAAATTATCCAATGGTGGATCTAATTAGACTGTCCACTTCCATTTGCAGGAAGCTTCAGTGAACGAATCAATATGGGTCATTATTAATTTACAACAGCCTCTTTCAAGCTCTATTATAGCGAAAGAGGGAAATAATAGTTAAGGAAATGTGATTAGATCTATATTAAAAGTCCTTCTCTGTAAGGAAAATAAGCACATTTCCTTTTATTCTACATTATCTGCATTTCTAATAGACTGCTAACTGTCTGCTCTGCAGGCTGTAAACTGATCCTGCAGTGCACATCCACATCCGCCACAAAGAACATGATGTCTTTGAGAGCTGCTTCAATACTCAGTGATAAATATATATGAACTGGGCTTTTTCCATAATGAATGCAACAAGTACACTTTTAAAGCTCTAAACGCACACACACACACACAAAGGAATGGAAAAAGACAAAACTATTTCTTTGCAGTTCTTCTGTATCTGTTGTGCTTCATTATATTACTTTATCTTTACACATTACAGTGTTCTCATTTTTCAAATACTCTGCAAACATCTTGATAGAGTGGGTGACTTTTAAGATAATTAATAAATTGTAAGCATATTAGAAAAAAAACCTCCGTCCTAAGCAGCATCTCTTTATTTACTTTAAGTATTGTACTTCACTACAATTTTGAAGTACTTTTTTCCATTTTCTGCTACTTTATATTTCCACTCCACTACATTTTAAAGGCAAAATTGTACTTTATTCCTTCATTCTTTAGTCATTTTATAACTTTAGTTACTAGTTACTTTGCAGAGCATGCTGCATCATGTTCATCATATTTATGTTTATTTTAAAATCAGACTGATTCCGATTATTAAAAAATGTTGAATATCAGTCAATAATCAGTAGTTTTACTCAAGTACCTAAAAGTTATACTTGAGTAGAAGTACATCATGTTAAACTATTACTTTGGGAAAAGTGAAAGTCACCCATACACATAGTACTTGAGTAGTTCTAATCTATCTGATATTAAATTAAAGTTGATAGCCTATATTCAGAATGTACACAGTAGATTTGATATCTTTTATATCAAATCTACTGTATCAAATCTACTGTGTACTATATATATCTTTTATATATATATATATATATATGTATTTATAATGTAAATAAAATGACCAAAGATTTTAAACTTATTGTAGATCACTTACCACTTACATATAGCCTAAAATAACACGACGTCTTTGTGATCAGCAGTGTACAAAAACTAATAAAAGGTCATAATTAATAAAAAAATAATATCATGTGAAATATTACTTTGGTAAGAGTGAACTTTGGTGATGCAACATACAATCTACAAAGAAACTAGTAACTAAAGTCATCTAATAAATGTAGTGATGTAAAAAGTACAATAGTTGCCTCCAAAATGTAGTGAGGGCTCGAGCTTCACTATGTGGAGAAAAATTGACATTGCAATATTTTGTTTTTCTGCTGAACATATTGTGGACCACTGGAGGACTTCAAAGCTCTATTTGAAAATAATGAATCATACTGGAAAGACTGGGGTGATTTTGTATGGGGGTGCATCTTATCAAAACAACCAAAGTACGCCCTGCTCTGGTTGATTACTTGATCAAGTATGATCAGAGAATGTTTGCTGTGCATGCTGAGCCTGTATATCACTCACAAGCAAAACTCTGATGCATCCAAGAACCCACTCAGGCTAAATTATGTAAGATTAGAAGACTTCTCTCATCGATTAGTCATGGAAAATGAAAACCTTGCAAGTTTTCCTTTTATATCAAGCATTTAGGAGTAGCAGCAGGACAAGTTGGAGTTAATTCGCCTTGCTTGACATTGTACATGCACACATTGTGATGTCGATGCTGCAGCTCTATTTCCAACACGGTTGTTTAGCCCGAAGTGACCAGATCTTTAATTTGCACCTGTCAGTCTTAGCTCAGGTGGAAGTAAACAAATACCTGAGGGCAGACAGGCAACTCAGTAGAGATAATATCAGATATAGTCTGCATGACCTTTTCCCATTTTCTTTTTGAATAACGTGTCAATACTTCCTTTGTGATTGTGTTTACACCTGAGATCCAGTGTCACTGACGCAACCTTTTCCACTTCCTCTGCCTCTGTCTTTTGATCTGCAGCGCAAACGGACTGCAAGCTGTGGGTTATTGACCGCAAGAGCTACCAGACCATACTTATGCAGAGTGGTCTCAACAGCCTTTCACATTCAATGGAGCTGCTTAGCAGGTGAACATCAGGCCAATGCATTTGATTTGACACAGAAAGCTGCTTTGTATTCTTGTGGCTTCAACACAATATCACCAGGGTCATGTTTCACTGCTGCTTTTAGGCCCTTAACACTGCCCAGTATGCTTCTGAATGTGCTCTGACACCCAGAAACATCAAGTCCAACCCTTTTGAAACAGTGAATGAGATCTGAGCGTGCCTTCTTTGTACCTGTGTGTCTGCAGCATTCCCTTCCTGCAGTCATTGCCAGAGGATGTCATCATGAAAATGTCCGATCTCATGGAGGAGGTACAGATTCAGTGGTCAAGCACAAGATTGTGTACCCATCAAACAGAATCCAGCTCGTAGATTACTTGTGCACACAGACAGAACGCGTGTAAACATGATTATTATTTTTACAGGCAGTCCCTCTGTATTTTCTATTATGAGCTTTCCTTGTGTTGCATCAGTTAACAGGCAGGTGAATCATACATAATCCTCCATTGTTACAAACCCTCATCTTTGAGAGCTGCTTCCTTTTCTTTCTTCCTTTTCATCCTCTCTATAAATTATTTTTCCACTCTGTGCTCCTCTGTCTGTCCTTTATGTTCCATAGACACGCTACTCTGAAGGTGACTACATCATTCGACAAGGTGCCACAGGAGACACCTTTTATATCATTAGCAAAGGCCAGGTAAAGTCTTCTGCTCTCTGCCTGCTGCTCAGATTAAATGAGGCTTTCAGAGGAAAAGATTTAGATTGTGGAGGACAAAATGTCAGAGCAGTTTAAGAAATTGCCCTGTGATGGTGATAATTGACTTTGGCGCTTTTCTACATGACTGTCCACCATTACCTCCTTTTCATTTCCTCTCTCCTTTGGATTCACCAGGTGAAAATGACAGAAAAGAAGCCCGGCCTTGAAGAGCAGATAGTCCTGTCTAAGCTCTCTGAGAGACAGTGGTTTGGAGAAAAGGCTCTGTGGGGGTAAGAAGGAAATCATGCACTTTGAGAAGAAATTATACAGAGGGTGCAAGAGCTTTTTTTTAATAAAAACAGCAATGATGGTAAGAGGTAGCATTTGTGCCAGCATGACATGAATGACTTTTGTCTTTTCACATGGTGTTCTTTGCATTGATAACATTGTGATTTCCTCTGTCTGCAGAGAGGATGTTCGGACTGTGGATGTGATCGCTGCTGGTGAAGTTACATGCTTGGTCATAGACAGAGAGTAAGTGGAGTTTTTTCTGTTAAAATTCACTGCATTGAAAATGTGCTCACCCTTTAATTTGATGTAAATAAACTTGCTGAGAAATAACAAAAGTAAAATCTGTTAAATTAGAAATGACAAATAGTAGAATTACTGGAAGTACTGGGTAATTACTGATGTTTGGTCTCATATTTTAACTGTCAACATGTCAGCATTGTTGTTGCACAAAACAAATGCAGCAGTAAGTTTCCACAACAAAGCAGAGCTCTTTCAGTAAAATAAACTTAATGTATTTGTAATTTCCATAGTCTTACCTTCCTTATCAGAAGACCAAGAAGAGTGGTAGCCATTGCAATAGTTGTGTCCCAAAAGAGAATGACGTTTAAATGTAAATGTCACTGCAGTCAACCCATTTAGTTTCAGTTTGTGAATGTACAGATGTTTTAATGTAAGCAAGGGAATCATTAAAATGGTTAAAAACAGATGTTTTTTGTCCCAGGCCTGGGAACATGAATTACATTTCCATTTAAAGGTCGTAGCAGGCTTAATTAAGGTGAATTTCCCTGGTGTTTACAAACTCTTCACTGGTTGTGTGGAAAGGGAACAACAGTGACATTTTATGGTACCTGGTCACCATTTTGTATTTCAATAACATTTACATATTTCATCCAAATGGGTTACCAGGCAGGCTACCCAGGCCGTGGGAAAGCAATTACAGCTAAAGATGTTATTACAATGCTTTTATTTATGTTAAAACTACCCATATGTTTCAGAGAAACAATGCACACTATACTTTACAGGCAGTGGAAGGGTGATTATGGGTTAACCAAGCTGATGTTAAAATTAGAGACCACACAACTTGGTATTACCTGTTAAATACCTGTCTTCACAATGCAATATCAATGGATACAAATGCTTAGCAATCAAAATATTGTGTTAGCTTAATTCTCATATAATTACAGACCAAACCTTACCGCCACCCAAGGTCATTTCTTCAGCTGTGTCTGTTTGGCTGATTTGTGAGCAGGATTACACAAATAACTACTGAACAGATTTCCACAAAACTTGGATGGAGGATGGGTCTCGGCCCACAAAAGTCCCTCATAATTTGGTGCGGATCTGCATGAAGGGACAGATCCTGGCATTATTTCTCACCTTCTTTAACATCGTGAAACAGGGTGTTTTTCCACTCTTTTTTGTTAACATCTTAGGGAACAATGCATGTGTGACCAACCCCAGTGTGAGGGTCTCTGCATAAACCCACAAACAAATTTATCCCCAGGTACAAGGAGAGCCAGAGACGTGCATTCGAGTCCAAATTCTATTTATTATGCAAACTGAAGTCAACTGATTGTAATGGACCTGATAATGAAAAGAAAGAATAATTAGTTTTAGCACAATACCTTTAATATGACAACACTAATAAATATTTTAAAACTACAAGGTAGCTGAGATGACTTATTACAATGAATATAAACAAGCAGGAGTATAAAATACACTACCTGCTAATAAATAAATCGTCAGACAGGGTACTCACCACCGGGAGATTCTATCGCAAAACCCAACAGCAACCACCACGTGCACACCGTGACCACTGCAACAATTGAAGTAAATCTACACACTACTTTTGGGTGCTCGCCACTCTTCAGACCTACCACACTGCATGCAAAGAAGGGTGCGTATACCACGGATATACCCGCAGATCCTCCCACTGCCTGACAACAAAATAAAAGAATATACAATATTAGTATTAGGTTGGTTCACAAATGGTTATCAGCTGACAGTAAAAACAACAGTCCCAGCAACAATACAAGACAATAGACAGCTTATGATGAGCTGGTTTACATCCACAGCAATTCAAAAGCTATTAGGAAACTTCAACCAGGCCGCATGGCACATCAGCCCAGGCAAAGCAGCAGTCTGGCACTAAATCTGAAAAAAGGGAAAACACAGTCATTAAAGTGACTAGCAAACATACTTCAGAGGGAATAACCCTCCTACGTTACTATACCAGTCGAGATTACCTTCTCAGTCTGGGGCCCTGTCAGACACTGGCACCGGTGGAGCTGACTGGCTCTATACTGTGACTCAGGGAAAAGGCTGACTCATGTCCTAAGGAATTAAATTGGACACATCACTAATAATTTCTGTAGTCTGATGAGATTAAACACCGGGTTGTCAGCAGCCTACCTCTCAAGCATGGGCCTACAGCGCATACAAACTGGACCAAGAGGAAATGGCTGCACCACGGTTCTGTAAGGATACTGGTCAAAATCCCCCAAAATACCAAATAAAGTTCTCCTTCTGCACAATTCTCTTACCTGCACAGACAAGACAGTCCCACCACACATCTACCAGGCCTCAAACAAAGAGGTGCTAATGGCTCACACCTGTCCTTATAAAGAGGGGGAGCTTTCTCTAGCCCTACCTACAGGAGGCAGTGCTCCTAATTCAGGTGCCAGCCCTCACCCTCATGAACAGTAAGAGTGTGTGTGTGTCTCTCTCTAAGGTGCCTGCCCTCACATCTACCCCCTGGTTTTTGCATTGGTGTCCCAACAATGCACATTTAGAGCCAGGGTCTATAAACAGCGAGAGTTGGCGCTAGGCAACATTGCAGCGGCTGACTGTGGCAGGTCATGGATATTAGCATGGTGTCCTGCAGTAGAGCGTGTTGTTCTTCTAAAAGCAATATTTGGGAGTGAGGGAGGAGAAGCACTAAAATGTACCCTTAGGGGACCTGGCTGAGGTCCAGCACTAGGTTGTGGATTCAACGAAGTGCTGGGTTGTTCTGATGTTCTTTCTGTCCGGGACTCAGCATGAGTTGATGGAAAAGGGCACATGTTACCTGTTGGAGGCTCATTTTGCTGCAGCAAATAGAAATCTCCCTCCTCTGTCTCCAGCTGTGGCTCTGGATGGTTACTGGGCCTATCAGTCCTCTGTGAGTTCCTGTTGATTTTTTCACAAAGGTTGCTGGGAATCGGCCTGATGAGTTGTCTGTGAACGTGCTTTACTTTTTCTGGATGATGAATAGGCGCCACTGTATACACTGGACCAGCACCGTCAGGGACCTTGAGAATACAGTAGGGGACGGGACTCCAGTGGTCTTGAATTTTATTCCTACCCCTGATGTTGTGGTCTCGAACATACACCAGCTGGTGTAATTGCAGTGGGTCAGAAGCGGGTGCATGTTGACGGTCTGCACGTTTATGTGCTGCTGCTTGTGTTCGTTTCTGGGCTCCCTCATAAGCAACTTTAAGGCGTTTGCGATGGTCTTGTACCCAGCTATGAACTGGGCCATGCACCGGCTCCCCCACCCTTCCCAACAAGAAGTCAGTGGGCAGCTGGGACTCTTGACCAAACATCAGGAAATATGGTTGTTCACCCGTGGTTTGATGGACAGTGGTATTATAGGCAAAGGTGAGTTGTTGCAGGTACATGGGCCAATTCCTTTTCTGCTCAGCTGACAGTGTCCTTAACAGATCATGCAATGTCCTATTAAAGCACTCGCATTGTCCATTACCTTGTGGGTGATATGGGGTGGTACGAGTCTTTTCCACACCATACATCTGGCACAGTTGTTGGATCACAGCCCCTTCAAAACTCCTCCCCTGGTCTGAGTGGATTCTGGCAGGGACCCTGAAGCGATGAAACCACTCATTGATAGGTACTTGGGCCACAGTAGTTGCCTTTTGGTCCCTTGTAGCAATGGCCTGGGTGTATTTAGAAAAAACATCAGTTAGAATCAACCAGAGGTGGGAATTGTGGAGTCATCAAGTCATCTCCATGCCATGTATTTGTTCTGCTCAGTCACTGAACCAGGTGCATTCACTAATAAGCTCACCTTCCTGGCTGAAGAACTGTGCTGATTGGACTCAGCTGGTTTAGTGCATGAACAGAACAAATACATGGCATGGAGATGACTTGATGACTCCACAATTCCCACCTCTGGAATCAACACATTTTCACGGCCATCTATGGAGGGTTCAAGACATGTGAAATCCATGGCTAAGATTTGATTTGGCCTAGAGGCCAGGAGGTGGCCCATCACTGTCCTTGGTTTGGGGTGAACTGCTTTGGCCAGTGCACAACGTTCACATTGTTGACAATGGTTCTGGATCTCTTTCAGCATGCCGGGCCAATAACACCTCTGGCGCACCAGTTCCACTGTTCTGTCCATCCCTTGGTGGCCATGGTCATTGTGCAACTGGTGTAAGACCTCACCTTTTAGGCTTTGTGGCAGCAATAGCTGGTGTATGCCCTCCCCGCCCTCAGGCTGAAACACTTGAGGGTAGGGACTCCATCTTTTTCGACCAGCTTCTTCCACTGACGTAGCATTTCCAGCACCGGTGCAGGCAAACCCACTCGCTCTTGTTGGTCCGGCCCTGCATGTCTGTGCCAAAATTTCAGAAACACACTGATTGTCGGGTCATCTCCCTGTAAGGCAGCAAGATCAGCAGAGGAGTAAGATGGAAAGACAGAGACAACAGCTTGCATTACCTGCTGGTCAGGCGTGGCTTTGGTCTGAAGTAGAGTGGTGGGAAGAGGGGTGCCAGGCAGCAGAGCTTCAATTGATGTCATTAACTCTGACGGTTGATACTGGCGAGAAAGTGCATCCCTGTTGCCATTGGTGCGACCTGGGCGATACTTGATGGAAAAGTCGAAGGAAGAGAGTTGTGATGCCCAGCGTTGTTCCAGCGCCCCAAGCTTTGCAGTGGACAGATGACTCAAAGGATTGTTATCTGTGTAGACAACACATTTCTGGCCCAACAGATATTCTCTAAATGTCTCTGTCATAGCCCATTTCAAGGCCAGGAACTCTAATTTCATAAAGCTATAATTTGACATGTTCCGTTCTGTGGGCTTTAAGCCTCTGCTAGCATATGCAATAGGCCGCACTTTACCATCCTGTTGCTGTGAAAGCACTGCACCGAGCCCCCAATGGCTAGCGTCAATTTCCAGGATGAAGGGGAGTGAAAAATGTGCATATGCCAGTACAGGGGATTCCACCAACCTGGTTTTGAGACCTTGGAAGCTCTGATCACATTGTTCTGTCCACACTTCCTGTAGCAGCCGCTTGGATGTTTTTTTCGTCTTCGGGCCAACCAAGTCAGCCACAAGCCGATGTAGAGGTGCAGCCAGTTTTTCGAAGCCCGGGACAAAGCGGCGATAATAGCTTGCAAAGCCCAGGAATGACCTCAGCTCAGCAACAGTCTTGGGGATCTGCCAGGTGGACACTACAGAGATTTTGTTAGGGTCAGTTGCTACACCGTCCTTGGAAATAACATGGCCAAGGTACTTTACCTCTGTCTTCAGGAAGTGGCACTTTTCCAGTTTAGCCTTTAAATTCTGCACACGCAAGATCTCCAACACAGCTGCCAAACGTTGGACATGTTCTTCCACGCTAGAAGAAAAAATAATGAAATCATCTAGATATAGCAGTAAAGACTGGTGATTCTGTGACCCAAACATTCTTTCCATTAGCCTTTGAAAAGTGCTAGGCGCATTACACAGGCCGAAAGGCATTCGGTTAAATTCAAACAGGCCGAAAGGGGTACAAAAGGCTGTTTTCATCTTGTCAAGTTCAGCAACTGGGACTTGGTTATACCCGCTAGCTAGATCCAATGTTGAAAACCAGCAGGCACCAGACGGGACATCAAGGGACTCCTCGATTCGAGGTAAAGGGAAGGCATCTTTTCTAGTTTTAGAGTTCAGGAGCCGATAGTCCACACAAAGCCTTATTGTAGAATCCTTCTTTCTCACTACCACAATTGGAGAGGCAAAGGGACTACAGCTCTCACAGACCACTTCACTCTAGGAGCTGCTGAATATGTGCCTTGACAGCATCATATTCGGAAGGTGGAATGCGCCTCTACCGCTGGCGAACTGGGGTCTCATCTAGAGAGGAATTCCATGTGCAATTAAATTTGTACACCCCAAGTCACCGTCATGTGAAGAAAAAACAGACTGGTAGTCGCACAAAAGAGACCTTACCCTCACCTGGTCTTCAGCTGTGAGGGTGGACAGATCAAGGGATTCAGGCAAACCTGCATCCAATGGTTCGAAGAGGGCTGACCCAGTGTGGACTGTAGATGTCTTTCTGCAGGTGGTGGGCACCAATTTCACTGTACCTCCAGGTATGTAGATCTTTCTTCGGCCCTTAACTCTAACAGGACTTGAGGTTCAGTCTGAAATTGGGCCCTGTGACAGAACTGCAACGCCCCCTGCCAGGGATCCTGTTTGACTGAGGGGAGATCAAAAAGTGCCTGGCCATGTTCCAAAAACAGTTCCCTGTAGCACTCCCGTACCACATTCATACCCAGAACTCCACAAATTTCTGAGTTGGGGCTGGTACCTGGTGGGTCTTGGACGACTAAAACACCACGCTTGGGGATTTGCTTGCCCAGTACCTAAAAATCAAGTTCCATGTATCCAATGTAGGGTATTTCTAGCCCATTTGCTGCACGTAACTTTAGCCAATGGCATGCCCTCAGCCCCTCAGGGCCCCATATTTAAAAATTTTTGGCAAATAGACTCTCTGTAATGGTAGTAACCATAGAGCCAGTGTCCAATAGGCAAGGGATATCCACCCCCCCCATACTAATGGTAGCCTGTGGACAGGGGCCTACCAAATTGAACGTGGGGTCAGGGGTTTGAGAGTCATCATAGGAGCCAGTAATGTCCCCATCTGAAATGTAGCTCAGCATAACAGAGGGAGCTAGTTTTCCGCCTGATGGGAAAGGGAGTGTTGGGTGGGCAAGAAGTGTGGAGCGGCTGAATTCTGGCTACAATTAACATGTGTGGGGGCAACTACCCTCTCATTGTCAGTCTTTGACACCGTCTACAGATGATTGGTCCTCTCCTCTGAGTGTTCCTGGTCTTGAATGAAGTGTGAGTCGACCTCAATTCCTGCGTGAGCTGATTAATTTGAGACTGCTGCTGTCTTAATATTTCTTTAAGTTCAGCCAGTTCTGAACCTACAGTATCCTTCTGTGTTCTGGCCTGCCCTGTATGTTGCATGCTGTACACTGATGGGACAGAATAACTCCGGGGTCTGCCTAGTTCCCCCCCCTGATTTGCCCTCCCGCTCCCACCTAATAGCTTCATCTCTAATAGCATGGAGGTCATAATCAGGGTGGTCACGAACAATTCTCTTAAGTTCCCGGCTCAAATTCCCGTCTCCCACACACTCTACAAACTGGTCCCGCAGTAAGCTAGTAGCCTCAGTAATGCGTTTCTCTGGACAACTCTGGATCATCTTGTCCATCAGCACAAACAATGCATGAGAGAATTCCCTCAAGGATTCACCTTCCTGTTGTTTTCTAGCATAAAATGCTTCTTTAACTGCAATAAAGGACATAGGGCAACTACACTGGGCCAGGAGGATATCACAGATACGATTAGGGTCTTCTCTCACCTGAAGGGGCCGGTATTTAATTTCTTGATTGGCATCACCAATCAAATGGTCATAAATGAAATGGGCCCTATCAATAGGAGCAAGCCTACGAGTGCGCATAATGGATTTTATTTCCTCAACCCAACTCTGGGCTCCCATTTCCCTAGTACCACTAAACAGCGGGCAAGGTCTCTCCCTAGGGATATAAACCAACCTTTCATGGGGTAAGGACTCTGTTCGACTGGAGTCGCGTTGCCCAGAGGGACTAGAGGGGCCTGAGGGACATTTTGCACGTCCATCCTGGAGAAGAGGGACTAGACTTAACCCTGATTTATGTTTCTGCGTCGCGGCCACGGCGTAGCTACGTCGTCGACGCAGACCCCTTCGCGGACCCTGTGCCGTAGCCTGACGTGCACCTCCAAAAAATCCTGACTACGCGTCACGTCGACGCGTCGAGACGCGAACGGCTAGGACTGTGATTGGTCCGCTCAGAACGTCATTTGCGGCAGTTGCTTTTCCGGTCAACAGTATAACAACACCGCCATTTTTGAAGTTTTTGTGGTACAAGCGGCACGGAAAAAATGGACCAGGCACCCCCCTAGCGGCTTGGCGGTGAATTGCAGAACAACACGTTCCCTCGACGCAAAACTTCGAATGCTCAATGACGGCGTAGGGTCGACGACGTAGCGACGACGACTGCCGCGACGCAGAAGCATAAACTAGGCTTAAGGAGCAGACCTACACCTATCACTAAATGGTGGAGATGCTCAAATTACACAGACTGCCAGCTGCTGCTTTGCCTTGAAGAAAGGAAAAACAGAAGAGAAAAAACAACAGTTAGGATACAGTCCAAACAAACACCCCTAAATTCACACCAATGAACCAACCGAGTTGAATACACATCTGGGGCTCAATCCTGCCAACAACGCCAGTTTGTGACCAACCCCAGTGTGAGGGTCTCTGCATAAACCCACAAACAAATTTATCCCCAGGTACAAGGAGAGCCAGAGATGTGCATTCAAGTCAAAATTCTATTTATTATGCAAACTGAAGTCAACTGATTGTAATGGACCTGATAATGAAAGAAAGAACAATAATTAGTTTTAGTACAATACCTTTAATACGACAACACCAATACATATTTAAAACACAAGGTAGCTGAGATGACTTATTACAATGAATATAAACAAGCAGGAGTATAAAATACACTACCTGCTAATAAATAAATCATAAGGGTACTCACCACGGGGAGATTCTATCGCAAAACCCAATAGCAACCACCACGTGCACACCGTGACCACTGCAAATCACTGCAACAATTGAAGTAAATCTACAGACTACTTTTGGGTGCTCGCCACTCTTCAGACCTACCACACTGCATGCAAAGAAGGGTGCGTATACCACGGATATACCCGCAGATCCTCCCACTGCCTGACAACCAAACAAAAGAAAATACAATACTGTATTAGTATTCGGTTGGTTCACAAATGGTTATCAGCTGACAGTAAAAACAACAGTCCCAGCAACAATACAAGACAATAGACAGCTTATGATGAGCTGGTTTACATCCACAGCAATTCAAAAACTATTAGGAAACTTCAACCAGGCCGCATGGCACATCAGCCCAGGCAAAGTAGCAGTCTGGCACTAAATCTGAAAAAAAGGGAAAACACAGCCATTAAATTAACTGGCAAACATACCTCAGAGGGAATAACCCTCCTACGTTACCATACCAGTCGAGATTACCTTCTCAGTCTGGGGCCCTGTCAGACACTGGCACCGGTGGAGCTGACTGGCTCTATACTGTGACTCAGGGAAAAGGCTGACTCATGTCCTAAGGAATTAAATTGGACACATCACTAATAATTTCTGTAGTCTGATGAGATTAAACACCGGGTTGTCAGCAGCCTACCTCTCAAGCATGGGCCTACAGCGCTTTCAAACTGGACCAAGAGGAAATGGCTGCACCACAGTTCTGTAAGGATACTGGTCAAAATCCCCCAAAATACCAAATAAAGTTCTCCTTCTGCACAATTCT
This sequence comes from Pagrus pagrus, assembly GCF_965226575.1. Classification (NCBI taxonomy): domain Eukaryota; kingdom Metazoa; phylum Chordata; class Actinopteri; order Spariformes; family Sparidae; genus Pagrus; species Pagrus pagrus. Next base: position 24,819,191 of record NC_140192.1, on the reverse strand, counting down.
CTTACCTGCACAGACAAGACAGTCCCACCACACATCTACCAGGCCTCAAACAAAGAGGTGCTAATGGCTCACACCTGTCCTTATAAAGAAGGGGAGCTTTCTCTAGCCCTACCTACAGGGGGCAGTGCTCCCAATTCAGGTGCCAGCCCTCACCCTCATGAACAGTAAGAGTGTGTGTGTATGTGTGTGTGTGTCTGTCTTTCTCTCTCTAAGGTGCCTGCCCTCACACATGGATCATGATGAAAAAAAGCAGTGGTATTAAGGTGGCGTGGGTACAAAAGGGGACTGTTGGACCTCGGTCCTACTGATAGCCATCCTAATTTTACTTTATAATTATCCAGTACTTTACAGTAAATACCGGCAATACTTAGTTGGTTATGTCCTAGCAATTTCTTCACCTACAGAATTAACGGCCTGTAAATTAAAGGGTTACCAAAACGTTGCTACACTAATTCATAAACTGATGTGCTTATCCAAACATTTCCAGGATATTCATGTGCGTCTGTGTTTCAGGACCTTCAAAGACATCATCGGTGGGTTGGTATTTGACTGCGATCATGAGGTGCAGCAAAGCCACGAATCCAACAGCGAGTGAGGAGCATTACAACAATATTTTCTGCAATAATTACATCTCATTTACATGAGTAAAATACAAGGTACAAGCTCACCTCTGGTTTGCTTGTGAGCAGGTCTGAGAGGGATCCTGACCTCCTCTCATCTTCCACCTTAAGTGATTTCCAGATTATTTGCACTCTAGCAGTTGGGGAGTTTGGTCACGTAGACCTGGTAAGGATTGATCTTCAAGCAGCTCACACAGAGTGACGCAGATCTTCACATGCTGCTGCCTACTCCAGATTCCATGTTTTTATAATGTAATCTATGGACTTCTGCCTCTGACAGGTGCAATTAAAGAGCAACATGAAGTGTCTTTTTGCCATGAGGGTCCTTAAGAAGAAGCTGATCCTCAACAACAGTCAGAGAGAGCACATCCTGAGAGAACGCCGCATCCTAACAGAGTCTAATTGTCCATTCATAGTCAGGTGTGTGTTCACAAACAGTTGTCTAATTAAGATTGTTTTGATCAGATTATATTTTCATGATTAAAAAAGATCTTTAACATTTTGCTGTTTTGTTATCGATCACAGGCTACATAAAGCCTTCAGAGATGCTGACTGCCTGTACGTTTTGACAGAAGCTTGTCTCGGTGGGGATCTCTGCAGTCTACTGAAAGACAAGTAAGTATTTTTGGACTAAAGAAAATTAAGATGCGAGGCCCTTTATGTCATTATACTGATACAATATTTATAGTCCCATCACTTTGTTTTCAGCCAAGCTTTCATCACACTGCAATTTCTCAGACTGACCAGGGTTTGATGTCTTACATCTGTCTACATCACACATACAGTGTGTTTTGTTCAAACACTCCTACATACTGTTTCAGAGGGTATTTGGACGAATGCAGCACCAGGTTCTACACAGCTTGTGTTGTCGAGGCCTTGACCTTTCTTCACCGTCAAGGTGTTCTCTACAGAGACATCAAGCCTGAGAATGTGGTTCTGGATGAACATGGTTATGCTAAACTGGTACTACAATTGGTTACAATCTTGAGTCCACATTTTGAGCAGTGTGTTTTTACCAAAATGTAAATGTAAATGTAAATGTGATTCCTGCCTTTTGTAGATTGGCTCCAGATGTTTAAAGAGGGTTGAAGCCGGTAAGAAAACCTGGACATTCTGCGGCACACCGGGCTACATGGCACCTGAAATCATCTTAAACAAAGGCCACAGTGTATCTGCGGACTTCTGGTCACTGGGTGTTTTTGTGTTTGAACTTCTGAGCGACAGGTACGTTTTGTATTTTTATTTTTTTGCCCATCCGTTCACTCTTGTTTCACCTCAGTTTCTATCCCTCCCTTTTCACCTTCTCTGCCTCCTCCATCAGCAGGGGTTTTTTTTGGGTTGTTTTTCTTGCAGTATAGAGTTTTTTAAGTTATTCCAGTTGTTCCACCGTTACCTCAGGATAGTAATGCCTCTTCCTGGTCTTGGAATATGCACTTCCTTTGTGCCGTAATTCAGCCTTTGTTTTTTATGGGAAAATTCCAGACTGAATGGCATAGTTAAAGTAAAGTTTATAAGGAATCCAATCTATACAAGGATGATGTCATTCTTCCACATCCATAACACTGTGCAATCAGTAATAACTTCTTTTTTATTACTACTTTTGATAAGTTAAAGCAAAAAGTTGACTTTTGCCAGATTAATTAATACAATAAGAAGTAACTGTTAGCAAATGTCTGTCTGTGACCGGTGAACACACTTTAATGTGTAGAAATGGTGGAGTTATCCTTTAACCTGAAACCTTTTTATTATTCATGTTATACTTTAAAAACATTACATAACTGTAACTGGTCATTAATGAATGCTCTTTATGACCCTTATTGTAAAGTTGAAAACATGTAGCCCTTAAGTAACACTTTATAAATACAACAATGCTTTTTAAGTGTTAATTAAGAACTTAGTTAAGCTTTTACTTAATTTAACTGCATTAACTGATGTTGTTTATTGTACCTCGGTGTTACCTGTTTTCCTCTCCAGGCTCCCATTCAGCGGCTCTGACCTGAATAAGATTCTTACTGCAACCGTTCGTGGCATCGATCATATCGACTTCCCAAAAACTCTCAGCAAAAGTGCCGCCAGTCTCATAAAGAAACTGTGCAGGTGCTTGTAAATATCACCCACTAGACACCATGAATTATAATGTGAACACTAACACACTTTTCTAGCTCTTTCAAAATGCTTTTTCAGACATTAAAACATCCTCCATCCACCCACCAGTGCACGCACACACAAATGGAAGCAAATTAACAAATGCTGCACGTGTGTTGGACACTGGCTGTTACACCTGCTCCTGAATGACAGAATCTGATTATTAATTCATAGATTATTTGTTTGTGTATTCTTCCTTGCTTTCCATCACCAAGGAGCAATCCCTCGGAGAGGCTGGGCAGTCAGAGAAATGGGGCCAAGGACATTCAGAAGCACAAGTAAGACGGCAGATTTATTACACCGGAGGAAAACACTCAGGCCTGTGCTTGGAAACATGTTTTATAGGTTGTGATGCTGTTTTTTCTTCAGATGGTTTGAAGGTTTCAACTGGGATGGGCTTTGTAAAGGCACATTAAACCCTCCAATTATTCCCAAAGTAAGACATGTTCATTTTGGTTAATTATTTTTTGTTTTGTGATGTATGGAGGCCCTGAGGGGCAAGTGAAGACATTTTATTTCCTGGTGATCCATTTTCTAAGTCTGATCTAAATTGTTTCTCTCTTGTGTTTATGACCTGAGAGCTGGTGGAAGAAAGGATAATCTTTTTACTTTCCTTCATTTTTTCTTTTCCATCTGTGAAAACGTGAAAAAAAAGAAAAATCTGGAGAGAAGTTTTTGTTTTTGTGTGAAACTGAGTTAGAAAAAAAACATTTCCTTGAGAATTTTTATTTATTTTTTTGCTGATAATACACAATGTTCCACCTGTGACACTGACTGCATATTCGTGCCAATTACAACATATTCCTCGCTTAAAGAAAAACATGGCAGTAATGTTACATAACCAGCTAAAACACAATAGATGTATCTTGTGTTTAGTGTGCACAGAGAAATTGAAACTCCCCTGGAAGAAAACGGGAAAGCTTTTAGTCCTATTTAGAGCATGAGATACTGGTGCACTTCAGCCTCTTGTGGTCAAAATAACAAACACATACAAAATGAGTCTGACAAAAAAAAAGGTTTTGTTTTTCAGTCAGTTTCACAGATGAAAAAGAAAAGAAATGTTTCTCTCAAAAAAAAGATTCACATTTTCACAGATGAAAAAAAATGAGGTAACTTCATAAACACAGGAGAGAAAACAATTTAGATCAGACTTAGAAAATGCATCAACAGAAAAAAAAAAAAAATTTCCTTAGCAATGAGTATCTACTGTTATTGATTGATTTATTTACTTTCTGTCAGGTGAAGCCTCCTTTGGACAGCAGCACATGTGACCATTACACTGAGGCCTCAGTGGAGCTGTGCACAGACTGGGATGATTTCTGATGGATCAGCTGTGAAATAAAATAAATTAACCTGTCAGACAATACTTCATCACTTTCAGGTTTAGTCCTCATAATTAATTCACTGCCCTCAGTCTTACTGCCATCGGGAATTAATTATATTTTCCAAAAAATCAGCACCTGCAGATATTGTTTGATAAATGAACCATGCTGCCTACTGTGTTGAGCTCAGACTGTTTTTGATGTAAAATCTCTATAGATTTATAAACATATGAGTTTAGTGATGTCTCTGTTGAATGTAACTCAATAAACAATCGGCTGCATCTCACTGTCTTTTCTTTCCTCTGAAATCTGCAAACTGAAGCATAAGTTCAAATTTTTTTGGGACTGCATAGTTTGGTCATTAATTGATCTCTCATCAAAATGCCTGAGTATGATTAAGACATGACGTCAGAGCAGGGCCATTCTTGCAGAAAAGCGTCAAGCTAAAAAAAAAAGGCAGAGATAAATACAGGAAGTTGTGTGATTTAAACTTTAAAGCTCCCTCCAGACAGGATGTACAAAACACATTCCACTTATAATGATATAATTTCTGCAAGACTATTTTGTTTAAATCTTTAAAATCATCTACTCATTTTTCCTCCTTTAAAATTCAAGTATGTCTCCTTGTCTGTGCTGAATATTGGAGCAGGATTTGCTTCCAAAAGTATTTGTGATGTCACAAATCACGCTTGTAAGCCCACCCCTTAAATTTTATTTTAAATGAGCAATTAAGCTTAAAAAGTTTAAACATTGAACTGTAGGAACACAAAGAAAAACATGTTTGATTAAAGGAGGATTAAAGTACAACAAATACGCTGAATGTGTTGTGTGTCACGTATAATTCATTGATTTTACAACTGAAATAAGTTCTAATAGTAATAATATCAGTTTTTATTCCACGCATTCATCTTACTTTTCAAAATCTGGCACCTACATTACCCACAATGCAACTGCGTCAATTCAATGTTTCAATTCAAAAGGCTTTATTGGCATTACATTAAAGGTATAGTTGGTAATGTTGGAGAGCTAGCAAGATTTGAAAGTGGCACCTCGTCTAAGCTCCACCCCCTTCTCCCCCTCCCATCAGTGCTCCGTCCAAAGCCCCGCCCCCACAAACTTGAACGCGCATCAGACAGCCCAGAGGAGAGCCGTTAGCATTGGGCTAATACAAGCTAAAAAAGTAGCTAAGTTGGCTAACGTTACATATTTCATGAAAATAACAAATCCCTCTGAAGCAAAACAAATAATTACCTGTCCAACAGAAAGACAGCAACCTCTGCATCACTTATGGAAGTGCTACTTTTGGCTGCATTTTCTCTGCCATTGTTCTCTCCTGCTAACTGTGCTAACTCTTCTTCTTCTGTTGTTTTATGGCTGTTGGCAAACAACTGTTAGGTGTGCATTACCGCCACCTTCTGACCTGGAGTGTGTATCTCCTGCTAACTCCATATGCAGTGTGCGGAATATATCCGGCAACGGTCACACGTGACGAGTGCGCGCAGAGAGGGGTGCAGGCAGGACGAGACATGAAGGCATCTGATTGGTTCTTTCAACTCGGACCGAGAGGGAGGGATTGGTCAGTTTTTACAGGCCTACATTTATTTCATTCCTTTTTCTGAACACATTATGTATGGACTACTCTCAGGGTGGAAAGACCATTTCACCCAGTATAACAAAAAGTGTTTCTGAACAGGATTACCAACTATACCTTTAATATGTGTTGCCAAAGCACAATTACATTTTGAATGAAAGAAATTAACAACAATGATAAAAGTGTTAATAATAATGTAAGTTAATAGAATTAAATAGATAATATATAAAACATATATCACATTGTATTTCATTATTATGTATATGTATGTACATACAATAATTATAACAATAAAAGAACAAATAACAAAATATGGTGGTGGTGGTAAAAGGAAATATGGTACAAGTATTTTAGTGTTTATTTATCTATTTTTTTTTATTTGTTAATTTTGACATTGTTTTAAGAGTCACTGGGGGTAATTTATCAGATTACATGCAGCTTCCTCTTAAGCCACAAAAGCTGTATACTACTTTTTCACATGTGCAGTAGTAGAGTTACCCTTTAATAGCCTACCTCAAACTTGAGCACACAATGCGTTCGCCAGTCGAGGTTTTATTTTGAAGGGTTGTGACCGGAAATAAAAGCACTCAGTCTGCAGCTTAACGGCTGGTCAGCTTTAGATGGATCTGCTGCTCAAGTAACTTTGGAGCCAAATCTGAGGAGAGACCCAGGAGCCTTGCGAGAGGTGAGACCCGTCTGCTCCTTCTTTCTTCTTCTTCTCTGTATGTTTGTCGTGTTTTCAGCAGTTTAATCAGCTTCCAGGAAACCAAACTAAACCACGAAGGATCTAGATTTAAGAAAAGTTTGTCTGCTGCTGCTGCTGCTGCGCGCTGAGTCTCCAGGCTGCCGAGCTGAGAGTGTGTTGTGGTGTTGGGATCTGTGTGAGGATGAATCAACCTGTTAACGAACTGCTGCGTGAAAGTTTAAAATAATTAAACTTCGCCTGTGATGATGTAGTGAAGAGGTACAGCGACACGGTCCTGAGGAAAGCTGCATTTATTGATGTGACTCTCAACGACACTGCCTCCTCTGTGTGAGACCTTCGTGTGCATGGTGCTCTCCCTCTGGTAGTGTTTGCATTGTGCTTTTAAATTTTATAGATATTTTTTGCAGTGTGCTTCCAAAGAGGCGCACACATGTGTGGCTGCCCTGTGGTATTCTGTTTCCCCGATCCAAGCTGGGGATAATTATAGCTGGAGAGTGTTTCAGCCCTGTACTGTTGCTGCTCTTACATTTTTTTGTCAGATCTCCCTCCTGCCTGTGTCCTCATTTTAACTGTGTGTCTCTGTGTTGTAACTTCCTTCACCTGCATGTCTGGATATTTCATGCAACATGTCAGAAGTTGTCCACACAGGCCAGGTGCCGGAGTGTTTGACAGTTGGAGGGTACAGTGTGGCAGCCAGCTGAGATTTGGCTGGCTCTCACTGATTCAAGAGTGATCCACGAGGTGTGGTGCCAGAAAACCCAAACGTGGCAGATCCCCCTTGCATAGTGATGTTTGAACCTGGTGCTGCTTAGTTACATGAAACTTTGGGTCGCACAAATGTTTCATTGTCTGTCAGGATCGTGACTGGTTTCACGTGAATCTGAGGCCACAGGACAGGAGACTCCCGGCCCATCTTGGGGAAAGTGAGAGTGTTTCTCATGTATTCTTCACCTTCTTCCTCCTCAACAAGAAACACTTCATTGTGACCGAGTTGTGTGTCTGTGTTCTTCACGCTTCATTTGGGAATCACAGCCGGAAAACACCCATGCGTCTCATTCTTTCTCTCTCTGACCCAGTCCAGCCTCACGTGTCCCCCCCTCCCCGTAACTCTCTCCTCATCTCCTCTCCATCGGACCATTCACTTCTCTGGGCACATGGAAAGTGTGCAGGGTTCATTGCTGCTGCTGCTACTGGTGGTGGTGGTGGTGTGGGCACAAAATGCTGTCGCCTCTCACTCTCTCCCATATAAACCTCCTCCCCGTCCTTCCCCGTGTCACCTCCTGTAGTTTTCTGGGTCAGGGGGGGAAGCATTCCCCAGCATTGCTCTCATCACTACAGAAGCTCTGGAGGCTACTGTACAGAGCCTCTTGTCACTCTTTATGTAATTCAGGGACTTATTCGGTGCAGAAATTTTGCTTTGAGTGAAGAATATTGCTTAATTCAAGCTCTACTAGTAGACCGAATCTATCTTTGAGTTCAATTATGCAGGAAAATAGCTTGAAACAACACTCTGTTACTGAAAGAATATTAGTAAGGTCAGAACTTCATTTGTTGAAAGCATCCTTGACTGATTTTTCATGCTCTCAGGCTCGACTAAAAGGCCGGAAAAATAATTTACAGTTGTGTGGCTGTTTTTTAAAAGGAGCGAGAAATGAATTCTTCCCCTCCTCTCTGCTCTCTGAACTGGATCCTTTTTATGCAGACGAGAAGGCTTCACCTGACCGTATTGTTGGTGATTAATTCATTACAACCGACACTTCACTTCCTTTCGTACCAAAAGCTTCTGATGAAAAACCTTTTTACATTTATTAACATTACCTCTGAGGAGTCTCCCTACAGCAACAGCTCTCCTCATTTAAAGGAGACATATTCTGATAATTTTCAGGTTCACAATTTTCTTCTGGGTGACTACTGGAATAGTTTTACATGCTTTAATGCTCAAAAAACACACCCGTTTTCTCATACTGTCCAGTGCTGCAGCTTCGTATTCCCCCTCTGTCTGAAATGCTCTGTTTTAGCTCCTGTCTCTTTAAGAATACCCAGTCTGCTCTGATTGGTCAGTGCAGTCATGCCCGAGCCACAACCGCTCACCGTGTCACCGGTCAGCTCTATCATGGTTTCAGCTTCCAGTTGGCGTGAACTTTGGGCTTTTCAACTCTCAAGACCTTTTACATGCACGAGAACCTTTTATAACACGCTGAATGAAAGGGAAAAGCATGACTAGAAACACCACTCTTTCACTGAAAGCATATTCTTTATCCTGAAGCATTTGTTGAAAGCGTCCTTGACTGATTTTTCATGCTCTCAGGCTCGACTTGAATGCCTGTAAAGTAATTTCCAACTTGAACAGAGTCCGGCTGTTTGAAAAGGAGCAAGAAATGAACTCCTCGCCTCCTCTCTCCTCTCTGACCTGGACCCTTTTTATTCTCACGAGAAGGCTTCACCTTACCGCGCTGACAACTGACACTCCACTTCTAATCGCACCAAAAGCTTCTGATGAAAAAGCTCACAACCCTGAATGAATGTCTCCCTCTCTTCTTATTAAAGACCTGATTCGACCTGAGACGAGGACATTTTTCCAATTACTTTTAATATTAAATTGTAAACACTTTTTTTTACATTTTTTTTTTTAATAAGGCTAATTTTTCACCTTTCACATGAGGCTCATTGAAATTCATTAAAGTTCAAGTTATCATTGACTTCTTGCCAGATTCTTTCCTGAAACCAGTTTTTGGTTTCTGTTGTAAGTTCCACGTTCTGTCTCGCTCTCTTGTTTTTGTCTCAGCACACTGTAGCTCTGAAGATCTTTGTGCTCAGCTCTGTCTCTGCTTGTCAGCGGCAGTAAATGTGCACAGACATGCAGACCGCCTCGGGCTACCTGCCGTCTCCCTGTGAACTGTTTTACTGTTTTGTTTTTTCCAGTTTATTTCCATTTTTGCATAACTGCGTTTGCAGGATCAAACATCATTTACCCCAGAAATACTTTCAATCTGCTATTATTGTTCAAACATGACGTCGGTGTGTGTGTGTGTGTGTGTTTGTGCCCCGCTGAATGTAAATTCCAGTGCGAACTGCCAAAACATTCAGGTTTTCCACCTTCAGCAGAGGCTGCGGAGGTGCATTTTATTTTCACATGTTTGTGCCATTTCTTTTGTGGCGTGTCTTCCAGGGAGTAAAAGCTGGGAGCACAATGGTCCCTGTCTGGGCCTCGACAATGGCCTTTATGAATGGGAGTGAGAGAGGAGGGAGCGACGGGGACAGAGAGGCAACAGGAAGCTCTCTTCTTTGCAGCCAACTGTCATTTATTTTTGATGTGTCACATTTCATTCACCCCTCTGTTATCCATTTATTTACCTATTGAAAAAGACTCGAGGAGATCACCAGCTGATTTGTTGCCCCAGCAGGTGGAAAATGGCAACTGAGTCAAATTCAGATAAATGGATCCTTAAAGTAGATCCTCTGAGGACGAGTGTGGCACTGCTTTTGCCCATGGAGGGAAGGGAAGCAGAGCAGGAGCGGCCCGGTTAAAGAGGAGGGAGGGATATGATATCACTCTTTATCCCCTCTCCTATTGGGTACTGGGGGAGAAAGTGGGTGAGAGGTTGAGGGGTGTTCGGGGTGGGGGTGGTGGATGTGGGAAAGCAGAGATTTATTCAGGGAGGTGAATTCCTCGCCCTGGTGGAAGATGAAGTGGTTCGTTAGAGCAGGTTTTGTAGTTTCTCAGTTTGGGTGTTGGTGAACGCCGTCGGTGTTTGTTTGTTCTCACTCTCTCATTCGGTTTTGATATGAAGTCTCTGGCAGTGAAGTCATGAGGGTGGTCCTCCCCCTCACCCTATCTCACCACCAGGCCCTCGCTACTGTACGCACCCCGACTCTCTCTCCACTCTCTCCCTGTTGAATGAAAGGGTGCTACAACATGACTGAGAGTAACCCCGGTGCCTGTTTCTGTTAAGCCAATCATTATTACTTCCTGGTGTCTCTCCACTCCCCCCGTCCACCCCTCACCCCCTCGTACAGCCCAGGCCCTTTCTTCTCTCTCTGAGTGGTGCCAAGCCTGTGGCCCCGTGTGGTTCAGCCTTTTAACCAGACTCCTCAGGCTGGTGTTTAACAGTTTCACAAGTGGAATGATGCTTTAATGATGGTTTCTTTTTAGGTTGTGTTGCATTGGATTGTAGTGAATAAACAGAGTTCACTGTACTGAGATGTTTTCAAGGGAAACTGCACTAGTTTTGCAGGACTTTGGGCGCTCTGCTGCATATGTTAGAAAGGTTGTGTAAAGGTCTTTTGGCTCCAGAGAGAACTGTGGAAAATCTGATAAATTGCCTCGAGTGATGTCACTTCCTGGAAAAAAATAAATTGGAATTTGCAGAGTTAATAAAGTGAGGTTACTGGACCTCTGTAGCCGTTGGCTTATTCAGCCGCTAGTAGCACAACACGTCTGGGTACTGAACTCTGTACTTTTAAAGGGGCTCTGTGGGACACTCGAACGTGCAATAAGTCACATCCTTTGTACTTTCGCGGGAAATTCGACCGCCTCAAAGCAATCCACAGTCCAGCTGCATTAAACAACTGAAACACATCGGCCAGAGGCTTGTAGTGACAACCGAGAATGACGGAGAAGGTCTCATTTTTCACCTCATTTTACAATCTGCTCACATATGGACAATGAAAAAGTGAGTATTGCATGTAAATTGTTACATAGAGCCCCTTTAAGGGTACCGATTAAATTACATTGTTACAACCGATTCATATCATACGGTACCAAAGTTCAGTACCTGAAGGCATCAACATCTTCATCGACATCTTTGGTCGGAGAAGCTGTTGTTATAACAAAGAGATAACTGGGCTTTTTTCACTGTCTGTCTGTCTTGATGTTATCTTTGTATTTTTACTAGCGTCAGCCAAATCTCAGGCTACGTCCAAAGTTCCTTACCAACATGCTGTTTGCTACACTGAAACAGTACGTGTGTCTAAAACTTCATTGTGGGACCAATCGTACGACAGTTACATACTACATATGGTAAAATATTACAGCGTGCATGTGCAAGCACTGCTGTAGTGACGCTGCAACACCGAATTCCAGGAACCAAACTGTTGAGTTGCACTGTGGGTAATGTAGGCACCAGGTTTTGAAATATTAAGAATGTATCTAATAAAAAAAGTCTATTTCTGGTTCTGTCCATCACTATGTTACGTTAGAGGAGTGAAATGCTAAATCGTATAATTGTTGTTGTTCATTTTCCAGTACTGATCCGGTGGGAACATGATCAGATAAATGATAAATATAATAATAAAATCCTGGAATAACGCATTTACAATTTTTAATAACTCTCTCATTCCCTCTTCAATAATGATAATTATTAAAATAACTTTATTTAAATAGCACCTTTTTTAAAATGGCGTTTTGCTCCGACAGAAAAAGCAAAAGCAGGAAGGGAATCTAACAGAATAAAACAGTCAATCCAGACAGAAACAACTTCAGACTAAGAAGAAATTAAAACGAGAGACTAAAAGACGACATCACATAAGAGGATTTAGTTACAGATAATAAGGATAGAACAATGATCAGAGTAAAATGATTTTAAAGAGTAAACACAACTTCACATAAAAGCAAGTTTGACGTCATGATGTCATCTGTTCAAACCAGAAAGAATCGTTCTTCCTATTTATGAAGCTTTGAACTGCGTCTTGGTCGTAGAGAAATCTACGACTCTATTTTTTCTGATAAAAGTAGAGCTAGATGATTAGTCCATTAATTGATTTGTTTAGTGACAGAAAATGAATCAATAACAATTTTGACCTTTTATTCAAACAAAAAAATTCAAACACAGGATTATCTGCTTTCTCTGGTTTTATTATCCAGATGTTTTTATTCCCTCTGGGTAGTTGTTGTTGTTGTTAATAATAATAATAATAATAATAATAAGTAGATAAGAGTGATAATAGCAAACAATCTTGACACTGATCCTTTTAGATTTGTTTAGTATTGTTTGTGTGTGACCAAACTTCTCAGTGGTTGACATACTGCGTAACCTGTGGTCTGTCATATATAATATTGACTGATATATTTGCCTTGACTTAATATAATATTAGTTTAACATCTTGATATAAGTATACAGTATGTTGATATAAGTACTGCTTGTACTGTTCAAGGAACAACCAAAGTGCATTACAGCAAAATGAGATTTTAAAACAAGTATGATGGACGCAAAGCAAAGACAAATGGTTGCATATTATGATGATATTGTTTTATGGTTAACTTGTTATGTTGTTTAATTTTTCTGAGATGCACACTCAAGATTGGAAATAATTACTGACTATATTATTTATTGTTCTTTTATATTTTATTGTTAGAATCATCTTTATTCCTTTTACCTACTTGTTTGACTTGTTCTGGAGCTTAGATCCTGAAGAAATTCACTATACGTTATACTTTGTGTGTCTTTTTTTAATTATTTTTATTATGTGACAATAAAAGTAGGGTTGCAACAGTATGAGATTTTCACACTCTGATATGGTTTCAGAGTTATTACAGTTAAAATGAACCCTAATGATCAACTCTCATACCACGTTATACTGCAACCCTGAATAAAACTTACAGCACATTTAGCAGTGTCAAGTCTAGAAGTGAAGAAAAATAAGTTAACACAGTACACATTAAATTTCTGAATTAAAAATGTCATGTGTAGAGGTGATTTAAAAGGACATACTCCTCTCAGTGTGCGACATGTTACTGTGTGGTGCCCTCTGCAGGAGATGCTTCATTTTTAACACTGCAGCACAGTCGGTGGATCTTTAATGATGTTGATTCACTCGTATAACTCCCTCCTGTTTCACTCTCCTCTCACAGTGATGCATTTCCAGGAGTGGTTACGGTCACTTCGCTCCAGCGCTGGAATCAAAGGCTCTGAATCTGAGGACATCTGGAGCCTCCTGCCGACATTGCCCCTGTCCTCCTTCTCCCTGTCCTCCCTGTCTCTGTCCTCCTCCTCACTGCTGGGTTTAGGAGCCTTGGCCTCTCTCACTGCGTACTGGCTGGTGACCCGTCCTCGACCAATGCGTCCTCCCTGCGATCTACAGGCCCAGTCTGTAGCTGTGGATGTGAGTGCATCATCAGTACATTTAGACCTGTATGAAGGTCATCATCACAGGAGTGTATCGAGGTGTTTGACACAGTGTTTTTATTGCAGGGAGATCCCAGTTGCAGGCGGTCGGCTCTTCTCAAAGATGACTCACTGCTCGAGTTTTACTACGATGACACCAGGACGTTCTACGACATGTTCCAGAGAGGCCTGAGGATCGCAGGTGGAGACACGTTCACAACACATTTCACTGAACTTTACCCTACATTTGATTTATCTATTGTAGCAAGGACGAGGATAAAAAATGAGTCCTCTTCAAGTGGCTGTCATCCTTCAACTTTAAGGATTACATTATTTTGTGTTGAAAAAAACATGAATGACCTTTCAGTCTTATGAAGGATTATTATACTCCATATTATCAAGACAAATAGACAGAAGTAACTGAAGATAAAAGCAGTTTTTAAAGTTCTGGACAAAGCTCAATATCCCAAAATCAATATCTCAACATGTCATTTATTGATGTTTGTTTCATACAATGTCTTGAAAGTTCGAAACATGCTTAATTTTTAAAAATAATGTTTTCAAGGTTAGGAATCTGCTTAAGTTCTCCTTGAAAAATAATGAATTATCAACACATCTGTTGTTTGGTCTCCATAATCAATCACTCATGTCAACCAAACATCTTTTAATATCTATTTATTTAATAATGAAACAGTCCTGTTGAGATAAAGGACCTTTTTAAAATGTATTCTGATAGTTACTAATTACCTGTTGTAATCCTATTAGTAATCCTCTATTTTGCTGAATGCATTTGTAATTTAATTAAATTTTTTTCTGTAACTTTACCAGAATACAGTTACCTTTTTGTGTATCTTAGTTACGTAATCCCATTACATGTATTCTGCTACCCCCAAAACCCAGTCAACATACTTGTTTGTCGTCTCCTGGTGGCGAGAATGAAACAATCATGATCAAAACATACAGTCAAGGTTAATATGAGCAGCTGGTAGAATAAACCAAGTGACAATATACATTGATTGATTGATGGTCAAAGGAATTTTGTAAACTTTATTGTTTTGCAGTTGCTTTTTAGATGCGATGACGAAGGCTTGAACATCTGGAAATTGGTGGTTACATGGGCTTACAACACTAACAGGGCGAGAACATTGAATTTCCATGACAGACGTCCTTTTATGGTGTTCTATATCTTAGCTGTGATGCATTTTCTATAAATCTTTCTCTAAATATTGATGATGACGTGTGAACTGTCGTGTCCTTCAGGTGATTGCCCGTGTCTTGGCTACAGAAAGCCGGGGCAGCCCTACCAGTGGATCTCCTACACCGAGGTCTGACATGTGTTAATGTTTCATCCTCAGCACTTCTGTATCTTTTGTTTCTCTTTGCTGTTTGTTGACTGAACATCTCCAACTCCTCAGGTGGCGGAGAAGGCGCAGCTGCTGGGCTCTGGGCTGCTGGCCAAAGGCTGCCTCCCGAACCCGCAGCAGTTTGTTGGAATCTTTGCACCAAACAGACCAGAGGTATGAACTTATCGCTGTTTTTTTAATGTGATGTTTGTTCTCACACTGGTTGGTTTCCTGGCAGCTTTAGAATTGATGAGATTTGATGAGAAACATGGATGGCTCCGACCTCTTATCAAGATTTTTGAGTCTTTAAAATTCTCAGCTATTTAGTTCAAAATTGTGGCTTGAACTTAAAGGATAAGTTCACCCAAAAATATTAAAACAGTCATATTCTACTCACCCTCATGTTGGTGGAAAAATGCTGAGGTTTCGTAGTCCACAAAACATTTTCTGGAGCTTAACAGCGTTGCAGCTGACGTAGATGGGAATGTAACTGCAAAAAAACCAACAAAAAAACAAAATGGCTCATACAGCTCATCCGGTGTATTCAAAGTCTCCAGAAGCCCTGAGATCCCAAAGTGATTTGAAATGATGCTATTTACACCCTTGATGTGCGGTTGAGCTCATGCTGCCATTTCAGACAGGGTACATGCTAATGCTTTTAGCTTAGCAGTTACAGTGAAGATTTCGGCTCTAAAAAGGGGTGTAAATAACGTCTTTTCAAATCAATGTGGGATCTCTGGGCTTCTTGAGACTTTTCCATTGGCACAGGGGAAAGTAGATAATGACTGATTTTCCATTTTTGGGCGAACTTAGCATTTAATACATCCTCATACGCAAATATGAACGATCGTCCCACACGAGGAGCCCAGGATCATATTGTTTTCTATTAATCTTCGTATGAAAATGAAATGATTTGTTTTTGCCTGTCTGCCCTGAACGTGTGTTTACCTTTATTGAGCGCAGGCTGCTGTGGTGAATGTGGGTCTTCAGGGCAGTTAATATTGGAGCATGTCTGCTCCAAAATCATTTTTTAATATATCCGCGAGGCAAAGCCATTTTTGTCATTCCTGTGTTGACGGAAAGTGAAAGATAATTTTCTGCTCCATCAGAGCTCTTAACCTCCCATCAGACCAATCTGCATACTGAGTGGTGGATTTTATTTTTAATTTAGTTTTGTAAACACAAAATTCATAGCCATGATGATCAAGAGTCCCTAATGTTCAGATACCTAACTCAGCAGGTACTCTGTGGCGTGTGGGAACGGGTGTAACGGTGCTGCTTTGTCTCCCTCTTCTGGTGGCAGTGGGTCATCTCAGAGCTGGGCTGCTACACGTACTCCATGGCGGTGGTGCCTCTGTACGACACACTGGGGCCGGAGGCCATGGTCCACATCCTCAACATGGGTGAGTCATAAAAACACTGTTGATGAGATGTCGTCATTATTTAAAGGAATAGTTCACCACAGAATATATCAATGATATTATTGGCTTGTCCGCGGCCTCTCATATTAAATCAAACTTGATTGGAGACAAAAACAACACACAGTGACACAATAAATAAAATAGATAAGAGAATATAGGACATTATGTTGGAAACAACAGTGGACGTAAGTAGAAGTATTTGTCTGAGCAGTGTATGTAAAAATACTGCATACAAGTAAAAGTCCTGCTTTCTGAGGTATAGAGGTGTTATCAGTTAAATGTGCTCAAGGTGTCTTTTGTTATTTGATAATTTCACCTCCTTTGTTTAAAAGGGAAATGATTCTTTGACCAGACCTGCTGACAACTCATCAACATCTCATAAATTGTTGTGAACCACTGGTTTAATATTTAAAGGGTAATGCCACCCATTTTACACATTTAATTGTGTTTACAGGTCTTAGAGAGTACTACGGGACATGTGAAAAAGCCTTTTGTGGCTCCAGATGAAGCTGCATGTAATCTGATAAATTACCCCCGGTGATGTCACTCGCTCGCTAAATTGCATTGTGGGTAATATAGGCGACGGGTTTTGAAAAGTAAGAAGACTGCGTGAATAAAAAAGTTAAGATCTCTGGTTTCACTGTATCCATTTTGATAATTTGTTTTTTATTGTTATAGGAGTGCTAGACTAGCAGACCGCATTTCAAACCCTGGCACATTACCCACAATGCAACGTAGCCACTGAGAGATCACTGGCGGCAAATGATCAGATTACATGCAGCTTCCTCTGGATTCACAAAGACTTTGTGATATAGATAAATGTACTAAAGTAAATTATACATATATTTACATGTATGTATGTATGTACTGTATTCTATCCGCCAATGGATTATTGTCTTGGCTGATAATTGGATCAGATATTCAGCATTTATCAGAATCAGTGGTCAGTTTTGTTTTGTTTTTTTTAAATCCAGTTGCAGATTAAATCTGCTACTTTGGCTCTGATGCAGTGCATGCAATTTGGAAAGTTACTTGTAATGAATGGATGTAGTGGAGTAAAAAGTGTATTTGCCTCCAAAATTTAGTGGAGTGAATGTATAAAGTAGCAGAAAACTACCTGAAAATGGTAACTTAAGTACATTACTAGTTACATTCCATCACTGTTTACTCTCCACCACTGCTTAGATATTTGGACCCAAAGTGCAGTCATGTGATTTCAAAACTTTTTAAACTAGTGTTTGATTTCGAATTTTGTTTTTGATTTTAAAATGATTCATTAATTAATGTTTCATTATCTGTGAAAAAGTACCAGAGCTTCTTTGAGCTTTGCGAGAGTTACAACTACTGATATCTCATTTTGGGGTGAACCTTTCCTTTTTATAATGTCAGTAGTAAACACACTACATTATTTATTTAGTAACTGCATATGTTGGTGTATAAACGTAGTATTTAGTGTATTTAAAAAATAATTATCATGCTTCATTTCTATATTGTAGATGTTTTATGTACATAGTATTCTAATTTCCTTTAGCTTTCGAGGCATCAGTTCTTGTACTATTGTGGCGGTGACACTGAAGTTGGTCTTATCTGTGTGGGTTTTAAGCCGAGATCTCTCTGGTGATCTGTGACCGCGAGGAGAAGGCAGCATCTATGCTGGAGAACAAGGAGAAAGGCGTGACTCCGACGCTCTCCTGCCTGGTCCTCTTTAACGATTTCAGCGATGCCTTTGTGGAGAGGGCGAAGGCCTGCGAGGTGGAGGTTTTGAAACTGGAGCAGCTCATGGTGAGCAGGGTGGAAGTACTAAATCCCTGTAATGCAGACCCATTTTAAGATTATCCCCTTTAATTTAGTCATCGATGGTGATGTGTAAATTGATACGCAGAACTCCTCTTTGTCCACATCTTAGGAGCTGGGAAGGCAGAACCTCAAAGATCCCGTGGTGAGTTTATCGTCTCTCAGCTGCTACATCACCGCATCAAACTGGTCACAGTAAATAGCTAATCCCCCTCTAAATGCTCGGATGACAGTTTTATAGTTGCTCCTGTCCCATAAGATATCATTAACACTCACTTGTAAACGTGGCTTAAATTAAGAGTGGAGGAAGCCTGTTGTCTTATATTTTATTGCTGCCTGCTGTAGCCGCCCCAGCCTCAGGATCTGGCCGTGGTTTGCTTCACCAGTGGAACCACAGGTACCGTCTGATTTCATTCGACTCTGCATAATTACCCTTCACTCACATCATTAGAGAAGTGTCCTTCAGTGCCCACTAACAACCCTTTCTTTATGGCACCGCTTTAGTTTCCTTTGCTGCGCAGGGCACTGCAATAATGTCTTGTTTATTTATCCAGGGAAGCCCAAGGGAGCCATGATCACCCACGGAAACATCGCCTCCAACACTTCCTCTGTCATTAAGATCCTGGAGGTCTGTCTACACTTCCACCTCCTTGTCTAATTGAGAACAGCCTCACTGCTAGCATCACTTCCCATCTGCTTGTGTCTCTGTATCTCAAAGCTGTCCCTCTCCCTGCTGTGTCTAATGGCATGATTAATTGGCTGTTTGATTGCCCCTGTCGCTGTGAGGTACTTTAACTAATTGCCCCTGTATAAAGATTCTGCTATCTAACTGCTGTTGAAAAAGCCATACAGCGTGTTTGATTGCCTGCGAGGCTTTAGCGTATGCTGCCGCCTGAACTTTTATCTCTCCCCTGTGCTTTGCTCATTTTATCTCTCGTTTCCTCTCAGGGTTCGTTTGTGATCCGACAGGAGGATGTGTCGATCTCCTACCTGCCGCTGGCCCACATGTTTGAGAGGATGATTCAGGTAGTGGGACCTCTTCTCAGACCTTCTTTGTGTTTGTTTGTGTGTAAACCCTAAATTGAAGTCCACCTCTGTCACAGGTCTCGATGTTCTGCCACGGGGCCAGAGTAGGTTTCTACCAGGGTGACATTTCTCTACTCATGGATGACATTAAAACTCTCAAACCTACCTTCTTTCCTGTTGTGCCTCGTTTACTCAATCGCATCTATGACAAGGTCAGTAAATAAATTCAGATCTCATTATTTACTGCTGTATCTAGGCTACAATCATTTGTTTTCAGTTATGATTCAAAACTCTCTGATTTCTTTAAAGATCCTGGGTTCTGTGACCTCTCCGTTGCGACGGGCTTTGCTTCACTACGCTGTGAGGAGGAAGCAGGCCGAGCTCAGCAGCGGGGTCGTACGTAACAACAGTCTGTGGGACAAACTGGTCTTCAACAGGATTCAGGTCGGTTGCTTATTTCCAGCAGGATCGTATTTTTCTGATCTGAAAAGTAAAGCCAACGCGGAAATGTTTTAAATCTGCATTCTTTCTAATGGCCAGCAGGAGGCGACTCATGTGTGTAAACTTTAGAGAAAATGCCCCTACTTCTTACTTTATTTATCACCTTGGTAAACAGTTTCCACACAAGTTAATGCTCTCAGTCACAAGTTTCAGGTCTTCTATAATATGTCATGATGTTCATCTTGTGACTTATGGTCCCATTTAGAGTAAAACACGATAAAGCAGGTCTGCTTTAGGGTGCGGCTTTCTAGTGATTGACAAGTCGCTACCACGACATGTCTTTGGGGTCCAAGTCAGATCCAATCAGAAATCAGAATCCCAGCTCCACCCACTCATCCAAATATGGCCACTTCTGGCTCCAAAAGACCAAGATGGTGGCGACCATAATGCAACACTTAAGGCTTCAAACTCCTGGATATAATAAGGGAAATCCGAAATAGGGCTAACACCATTACTGCGGCCAAACAAATTCACAATATGAATATTATCGTGATATCTACAGAAATTTGAAAAAAATAAATTGCTAGCAATCAAATCTATCTTTAACTTTGTTTGGTCTCTTTTTGGGAGATTAAATCAACCTCAAAATACTCTGGAAGTAAAGCGAGTCTGTAACCATGACTGTGGGGAAAAAAAGTTGCAATCAACTACTTTTGTAAAGGCAACCGGATGAACTCAGACACAAACAGATCAACATCTTCGCTGGGTTATTCAGACGATATTATCAGATCTTCTAGACTTTCCAAATGTTATCGGACCAAATGTCTTAAATTCTGATTGTGACATGAGTCATGTTGTGGGGGGTTGTGACACTCAAAAACATTTATTCAGTGACTTACAGCTGCTTCGCTCACAGTGTACACGTCTGACAAGTCTTGCTCAGTATATTTGCCTAATTTCTAGTCAAAATATCTCATTACTCTTAATAAAAGACATAATCCACTAGAAGGCAACATTTGAATGAGATATAGGGACTTTTTTTAGACAATATTTACTTATTTTCACTTGTGGCTGATTATTGTTTTTACTTCATACAGGCAAGAAACACCTTGTATTCATTGTTTTTATATGTTTTTTTGAGGTGGCCCTTTTTGCAGTGTAAGTTTTTGGGAAAAAATCATTTTGCGCCGTGTGCATCATATGATGTAATTAAACGATTTGGCCACTATGTCAAAATGGCTTCAAATCCCAGCATTGTTCCTAAGGGCCTTGTTCAAAACAGGAGTCCACAAACCGCTGATTGACATCACGGCTGGTTTACACTCTGTCTCCAGTTAAGACCTTCAGGATGAATCAATCCCTAAACAAACTTTTACTACACATTGGTTGTCAGCCTTTAATGACATATTTTCTGTTAATCCAGCACTCTACAGTTGTCACTATTTATATTTTTGCAGCACTTAATACAGCCGTACATGTAGACTAGCAGCCCTGCAAAGAGTCAATAAAATTGCATCCAAACTTTACAAGAGTAGCACTTCTCCAGCAATCAATGCCAAAATCACCCAGAGCATATTGGTCCAGTGGGAGTGTATTGGAGAAGCAAGAACACAGACGAGCAAGAACTGAGAGATTTTGGCCCGCTGCGCTCAATGCAGATGGGAAAATATGGTCGAGGCTGAACATGCGGCTAAAATGGAATCTCGCTTTTAACCACAACATGATTGTATTTGAACTTTTTTTTACACAAATACCGTATGCATCACTTGTGTTTCAGGCCAATTTAGGAGGTAACCTGCGGTTCGTCCTGACCGCTTCAGCTCCCATCTCCCCCACGGTGCTGTCCTTCCTCAGAGCCACTCTGGGCTGTCTGATCTTCGAGGGTTACGGGCAGACGGAGTGCACGGCAGGGTGCACCTTCTCTATGCCAGGAGACTGGACCGCAGGTAAGACATTATCTGATTCCTAACTGTCTGCTCTAAATTACATATGTTTCTGTGCCACTGCTGCTTAATCCTTTCCTCAGCTGCTATGGTGATGTGTCTTTATCAGGTCATGTTGGTGCTCCTCTGCCCTGTGCCATGGTGAAGCTGGTAGACATCCCTGATATGAACTACTACGCTAAGAACGGAGATGGAGAGGTGAGCTAGTCTTTAAAGGGGAGACGCTACCGGTGAATAGGTTACAAATTTAACTTAAACATATCACCATGAAATCCGCCAGTTGATTATTTACAATAAGTGTTTTTTGCCTCATCTAATGACATATGCACTAATTCACAAACATTTCCTTAAATCTCAACATTGGATAAAGTCTTGTTCACATTTCTTGTTTCATTTACTAGAGTCAAAAGGTTTTTTCTAAATTTTGGATATCTGTTTTCCTCTCTCCTTAAATCAGAAAAAAACTGTCAAAGAAATCAAGCTATTTTATAATATATGAACAAACCCTCTGTATAGATCGGAATAAGACTGGAAAGTTTGCTATATGTAAGTGCTGCTGAAGTTTGGATTCCTGGCTCCAAGTATAAGGGGAAAAAATCATTGTGAGAAAACAGCCTTTAGCGATGTGCATTGTAAAATTCCATATATATTTTTAGACAAAATATGGTCTACAGGGTGAATCATCACGAAACTTCCCCAGCTGATAACTAACATAAGTGAGCACGTTTTCTGATTTTTCAATATATGACAATATGCAAATGAGGCTATCAAACTAAGTAGCACTAATTTGCTTAACAGAACTATTAACTATTTCCATAACAGAAATCTGAACTAAAATAAGCACCTCAAAAGTTTATTTTGGACATTTTTTTTCTAGTAGTCTCAAATAAGACGTTATGGAAGCAAAAGTCTCAAAATAAACCAGTTCATGAAAAAATGTTTTCACCTGTAGTGTCCCATTAAAGGATAAGTTTGACAAAAAATTAAAATTCAGTCATTATCTGGTCACCAACATGCTGATGGAAAGTCGGATGAAGTTTCGTAGTCATCAAAACATTTCTGGAGCTTCACAGCAAAACCGTGTTGCAGCATTCTCCCAAACAACTGAAGTAGATGGAAACGTAGAGCTGGTACATCGTAATCCAAATCTCTGGAAGCCCTGAGATCCCAAATTGATTTGAAAAGATGTTATTTACAACCTCAACGGGCGGTCAAGCTCATGCGCGCACTTCGGACGGGATGCTTTTAGCTTAGCAGCTACAGTGAAGATTTTCAGCTTTAAAAAGGGTGTAAGTAGTTACTTTTCAAATCTATTTGGGATCTCAGAGCTACCTGAGACTTCGATTATAGTGGGCGAGCTGTACGGGGCTATTTCATGTTTGTCTTCTTTCGGTTGTTTTTTACATTTTAATACTAGTCCCAATTTACTTCAGTTTGTTTTGCTGTGAAGCTCCAGAAATGCTTTGTGGACTATGAAACTTCACCTGACTTTGGGGGTGAGTAGATGATAACTGAATTGTAATTTTTGGGTGAACTTACACTTGTAACTGTGATCGCACTGTACATATTGCCAGATAATGTGATGCCTGCTGACACTTGTCACGGCTTTGTATTATTAGATCTGTGTTCAAGGTCCCAGTGTGTTCAGAGGCTACCTGAAGGACGAAGAGAGGACGTCTGAAGCCTTGGACAGTGACGGCTGGCTGCATACTGGAGACGTGGGCCAGTGGCTCCCTGTAAGATTATACACAGTAATCAGTCTGTTGGCGACATGCATCATCTTCTAGTCTCCTGTTAGTGAGCAAATGTGTGTGTTTACCTCTGCCAGAACGGGACGCTACGCATCATCGACAGGAAGAAGCACATCTTCAAGTTGTCCCAGGGAGAGTACATCGCTCCAGAGAAGATAGAAAACGTCTACATGCGTTGTGTTCCTGTGCTGCAGGTGTTCGTGCACGGAGATAGTTTACAGGTACAGTGTAATCCATGTTAAGTTAGATTCAAAGCATTTGCCGGAACGTGAGATACATTTCTAATTTTTTTTCTCTTGTATTTCGTGTTCCCAGTCTTTCCTCATAGGCATAGTGGTGCCTGACCAAGAGGTGTTTGTTGACTGGGCTAAAGATCGAGGGATTGTTGGATCACATGAAGAGCTGTGCCAGAATCCTGTATGTCTTATAAACAAAAAATTCATAACTCTTAACTACTTTACATTACTGTGTGCATTCCTAAACAACCAACTGGATTCGTGATCTTCCAACAGGATGTGAAGAAGGCAGTATTAGAGGACATGAGAGCTGTGGGGAAGGAAGCAGGGCTGAAGTCCTTTGAACAAGTGAGGAGTCTGCTGCCATTAATTAACATTTGTGAGCAATAAACATCCGAGTTACGACCTTCGTTGTGACATTGTCTCTTACCTTTCTGTCCGCTCAGGTGAGGGACCTTCACTTGCATCCCGAGACGTTCAGCGTCGCCAATGGCCTTCTCACCCCCACCATGAAAAGTAGACGCGCAGACATCCGCAGAGTCTTCCAGGAGCAAATATCAAGCATGTACAGCAAGACCGCCTTTTAAAGGACTCTGCTCAGTAACTCACCCGGGGCTTACTGATGTCCAATAAGGGAAAAAATGGGACAGAAGAAAATAAAAAAACGTCCAGCAGTGCCTTATCTAAAATATACAACTGGATATATTTTGGAGTTTTGGTATTTTGCTTCAGAGAAGTTTGAATTTACGTCCTCGTTGGCTCGTGTTGTGATTCACAGGGAGATTTTACTGATGAGTAAATTATTGTTCAATTGTAGAGATAAGAATCACAGAAGTTTTTAGGAAGCAACTTGCAGAGACGTAAAGTTAGATGTGTTATTCAGGCTGCCCTCCTCTTCTCCCTTGCAAGGATTTTTAAAGGGATACTGTTCTGTGTACTGGGGGCATTGTTGCTCATAGAACTTGCATTAACTGTAGGTTTGTATTTTACGGTTGTTGAGCTCTTGGGCCGTCATGAAATAAGCTTTTGAACATCCTTGATTTTAGCTTGATGGCCATGCATTTTTATAATCGGTTCGGTGTGAGCATTTAATCTCTCACCTGAAGCTAAACTATCAGAACTAATGAGGGTTTTGACCAGCAGTGGATTGTAAAAAACATGAGCTGTAAATACTGCTTATATTGAAAAATGTTGACAGGACACTACTGACTAATTCCAGTGAAGTAAAAACTGAACAGAAATAAAGATTAGTAACTGATGGCAACTCTTTTGTGTGATTAACTGTAATTTTACACCTCTGAGAGCGAAGATCTCACAAATGCTGCACTCAACCTGACAAATGGATATCCCAACTTCTTAAACTCACCGGACTTCAGGTTGACTCACATACACAACAACAAAGTGTTACAGCGTTATGTTATATTTTGAATTGTTACCCGGCATGTAATTATTTTGTCATCATAAATTACATTTCCACTATAAATGGATGCAGAAACGGCATAAAGCGGTGCATTAAAAAAACACTAGAATGCAGGAAATAAGGTGTTTGACCTCTGCTCGATATGTCTCGCCCCCCCCCCCCCCGATGTTGAAACATAACCTACACCTCTGTAGGAAACAATACAGTAGTATCTGGTTAACAGTGCAGATGTAGACATGGTTGCCGTTATCACAGTTAATTTATTTCATGATTGATTATAAATTGGGATGACAGCTGATGACATTGTCATATCACAGATTGTATTAAGACATTTAAAAGCCTAAATAAAACCAACTCTAATGTTTAAGTATGCACTTAGTTAATAAAAAAAATAAACCACTGCTACAACTTCATTAATTATTTAGAAAAACACCTTCATTAATACAGTTTTTGACATGTAACTCAAACAGTCTGCGTTGCAGAACACAAAGACAGTCAATCAAACATGTCTGTCAGAGAATAAATAGACAGATTCTTCTCAAAAATCCCATTTACATGATATGGGAGCAATCAGTGTGTCTACATTACCATTTAGCCCCATTAACCAGTCTGTTCATCATACTGAGGCAGTACCTGATAAAGGTGGAAACAAAGGAGTGCAATGACAGTATGATTTGGTCCAAAATGTAAGAAAGCCAGAAACAAGTGAAAGGACTTCCTCTAGAGTGCCAACAATGTGTGAGCTGCTTTGCAAACAGACTACAACAATAGAACAAATGATGGATGGTGTGAATAAAAGGAAATTATGTGTCATGATCAGTATTAACCACTAGAGGGAGCACCAGCCTTTGTTTTGGACAGCGATTGGACTTCAACGGCTGCCTGAGTGGTCGACCTTTCAACACCGCTGCAAAGGCACAATCCCACTTCACACAAGTTGGTGTTTATGTTACATCCACAGTCGGGACAAAGTAGGCACATTATGCACAGGTGATGTTACCAATTATCATCCTGTTAACCCCAATAAAAAGCCCTCACACAACATGGCACACAGCTCAACTCGGAGATAATCAGCAAAGGCCAAAATACAGAAATACATTTTTCTTGCTGATAACCTGTAGTACATTAATTAACATTCAGTTTGTAGTGTTTATAATTTCAAAGTTGGGTGATAAAAACTGTGTTGCACAGATTGTTGGTAACAAAGTGAATGTGACTAATAAAAACATGTCCTTGCTAATTCCTACTTTAGAAACAAATGCTCGTAGACATCTCTGAAACCAAGAAGTGTAACCCTGTTAATTAGTTCTGACGAGAACCGTTTGATTCCTTTACTAAAAAAAACAACATATTGGCTTATAATGATGCACTTGGCTGATGGCTTAGTTAATGTGGCATTTCAGCTGCTTTGAGTTGCAGAGAGTCTGAGAATGAAACATGGGAGTGTAGTGCAAGAGGAATGGGGGGGTTGATGAGGCTGCATGGAAACAAGCTGATAATCAGGTTAAGGCCGGCGCTGTCCGTTTGATCTGTGCAAAGGAAGGAGCCTGAAAAGAGTGCAATCCATTCACAGAGCGGCATGAAAGGAGCTCTTCCCGTTTTTGCGGCTTTCCTCCCTCAGTCATCGGCGACAATGGACAGAGCACGCAACTCGCTGAGCTTGGCCTCGGTCTCCCTCTCCCTCTGCTCATCAGTTAACCCTGCCTGGTCGATCTGGTCTGTCAACTCGCTGAAGATCTTGTACATTTCGGTGAAATAGACCACCTGGGGGGCAGGAAGAGAAAAAAGAACAGTGTCTGTGATGGCAGAAAAAAATTAGTCCTGTCATAATAATCTCTGATAAAGACTGGACAGGGTCAATCCACAGATCTTTCTTGAATGCCTCTCAGGAAAAATCCAAACACTGCTCCACTCGCTCAATCTAACCTTGCTTTTACTAACACAAGTCGGAAGTTGCTGGTCTTATACCTCTTCATCCCGGCTAATGAGAAGTGATTCGAGAGGAGAAAAGGGAGCCCACAGATATCAAACAACTCCGACAAAGCCCCCAAAAACCCAGCACTTCAGTGGGTAGTGACCCTGCTTTTCTCTCCCAATCTGAACAAGAGATAGAGAGTGTTCACTGAAAGCTTTCTTGACACTTCCCACCCCTGCTTCTTCCCCTTAGTTCATGAGTCAGGCTCCCTAGAGAGTTGCTTTGATGATTAATAGACTTTAATCACATTACAAGACTCCAGAAGAGTAGGCAGAGAATGAAAGTACTGGGAAATACAACCCCTTGAAACCCACACACACACACACACCTCAATATTTATTCATGCGGCGATGCATACGATACCTTGCTCTTAAGGGGGCATTGTTGGCTTCTCTGAAATAGCACATGTGTCCTATTGTAGGCAGACACCAACAAAGATACCAGTGGGAGAAATGCTCACCAACTTGCTAAGGGCCCCAAAAGAATAAGGTCAAGTTGGAAATAAGCTAAGAATCATTCATCTTATATAGAAATAACATTTGTCTCACTATGTCATGAGGAGACTTCACACTGTCAGCCAAAAGGGAAAAAAGTTTCTAAACCACACTGTACAAGCCTCTTTAAGTGCTCAGTCTGAAAGATCTTTGTATGTTTATACCAATATTTGCCACCTAAACCACATGAGTGGGCCATAAGTATCAGGTTACTGCTGTTTGTGGGGGTAAAGCGGATATTTTTTTTCCAAAAAGTGGCTTGTTGACAGGGCCATCGGAAATGCCCATATGACCAGTGATGATAATGTACACCAGATCAGTGTCTGGGTGCCCTCTGCAGCAGAGACACTCTACTATTACAATTAGTCGAGTCACCACGAGGAGTAAACGCAGCCGCACACAACTGTGGCCACCTACGATACAAAAAGGAGCCTTTGGGTAAAGCAGAGCTTTAATTTACATGACTTCTGTCTGGGCATTTTAACATACCATAGTCCCAGCTGCTTAATATTTATACAGGGTGGTTACACTTTGACCTCTTGGCCTACAAAAATGATGAATAATTTAAGTTGCATCCTTAACAATGCGTGACCACTGTTTCAGGAAACAAAGGAAATGAACTGGAAGAAGGACAAAGAAAGTAATCTTTTCTTTTTGCACAATGAACACATGCAGCGGAGAATGCAAAACTGAGAGAAAGAAGACAATGTCTTAATTCATCAACATCTGTACAGGTGGACCCGGTCACGCCAAGTGTCCTACTGACAGTCGCTGGAAAGGACTTGTGCTTGTGAAGCTCAAGGCTCACAACAAAGGCAGCCTTTGTGCCTTTTCCTGCTGCCGCTGGGAGCTGAGCAGCAACAGCGGCTGGGAGAGAAGGGAGTGGAGGATGAAACCGAGCACATGCTGCAAGGCTGGGGATGAGGTCCACCGGTCCTCTGGCCACCCACGTGTGGCTGTGTGTGTGTGTGTGTGTGTGTAAACATGTGTAAATGCTCATTCATGTGCGTGAGCTACATGAATAGAGATAATGTGGACAGAATAAAATAGCACCAGTATGGCTAATAAGAGCTTTTGTGCCCTGCAAGGCCATGAAAAAGGTAAAAATGAGATTTAAAACTAAAAAGAGAAAAGCTCAGATTTGTAGGAATATGTTAGTTGGTTTTAGCCGTTTGCTCCATTTGCTAATTTTAACTTCAAAGTACATCATATAACTCCATAATTGTCATTAGGTCTAGGTCTAATCTAGTTTACTAATTAGGAGTGTGCCAGCGACTGTCTCAAAGAGGAAATGACACGGTCAGGCAGGTCTGGGGTGGGGGAGGGGGACACGATGGCGCTAACTTGAGACGCCCAGCTGCTTTAAAAGAAGCTTCAGGTTAGAGGATGACTTGCAGGGCTGCAGTGGAGCCAGACAGATGAGGCCTTCCTGGTCTAAACACAGTAGTGTGGGCCGTCACTGGGGGTTAATCACATTAGGACTGCGTGGAAGGAGACAGACTGCCAGGATTATACACTCCCTTCCATCAGACACTTTATCCACTGTTTAACCAACGCTCAGAGGGTGTAGCAACACACTGTGGGGTGGGTGTGTGCGGCATGCGTGAGCGCCTCATTGTGTGCACATCTCCGTGGGGATCTCTAACCTGCGCCCTGATGAGAGCCTCAAAGCTGGGCTGGAAGTAGTCGATGCGGCTGTGGTAGAACTTGGGCATCTCGTCCAGTAGCTGCTTGTTCTTGGCCTCGAAGTCTTCCCTGACCGGTCGGAGCTCCTCTCTGGCCTGGGGTGTGGTGCAAACAAAAGAACGTGTCATCAGCGGTCACTATCAGCTCTAGCTTTACATAACATCCCCCTCATATAATAATTTACACATAATCCAACACATTCTTCATGTAGATTACGAGAAAAACAAAACCTGCAAAGAAAAACAAGTTAGTTATAGGATTTCTAGCACTGGAGCCATCTTTAGTGTCCTTTCTTATTGTTCAGAAAGATATTTGCCTAATTCCCACGGAGAAGCAGTGCAAAAAAAAAGAAAAAGAAAAAAAAGGCTGTAATCACGACCACAGTGAGGAGGAGTGGGTAATGTGGGCAGACTTGGCTGTGAGTGGACTCCAGCACCACTGATCTGTGTGTGAATGTATTAGTGGGTAGTCTACTGTAGGCATGGAGTTATGGAATGCACAATGAATATGTGTGAGAGGGTGAGAATTTTTATTAAGGGGAAGGGGGGAGTTGCTATATTCAAACTACAACATATTGTTTATCTGCTGCATTATGTTCTGATCATTAGTTAGTTTTCCTTAGACAAGCCAGTAGAAATGGCATACGAGTGTTTTGTCAGGATCATTTCTTAAGTGCGCAGGGATTCAAAGGCCAGGGATGTAGGGGCCTCTTCAAGGCTTTGTTCCCCTGACAGTGCTTTTCTCAATGTGTGTGGGTGGCTCGCCATGTGAGGATGTGTTAGAGGCAATAGCATAGGCAACACTGCAGCGCTATCTGTGAATGTGTGCGCTTCTGTAGTGGCCTCATGGTGTGTGTGTGTGTGTGTGTGTGTGTGTGTGTGTGTGTGTGTGTGTCTACAATTCTCAATTACGTGCCTGTAGATGTGCAGCAGTGCCTGTTTGAAAAGGCACTACTTGAGAGCCTGGTAGCTTGCGTGGGTGAAGGAGCGCACATGTACAGTATGCATGTGCTCAACTATTTTTGTTCATATCCAGTCAGCATTTGTGTCTTTTTCCACTTATTGCGCTCTATTCACAATACGCGCAACATGTAAGAGCAAGTGAACTCTGCTCCCCTGCAGATAGAGGGAGCGCTGGAGTGGACCAGCACGTGCAGCGATGCAAGCTTTAAACTCACAGTACCTGATGTAGTTTGACCATAACGGGCCCGGTTTTTTCTTTCTCTTCATACTTTTCCACTTTGGATTGCAGCCGCTTGTAGTCCTGCAGCGCCTGTTCCCGGCGTTTCACTGCCATGTTGAGGCTGGGGAAGACGCCACTGTACCTGCAACAAACACAGACAACCTTAGACAACTCTGACACAACCAGTAGGGCACTAAAGAAAACACATACAAGCGTGTATGCATGTGAACAAGAAATACTGACACTCAGACGCCAGAGTACTGAAAAAAAAAAAAAAAAAACAACCCAAAAACAAGGAGAAACTAAAGTTAGTGATATCATTAAAACATCTTTCCCTGCTCTATGAAATTTGTAGACCTGCATTCGGCATCGCATCCTATCTTAATAAAAGTCATTATGAATCAATAAAATCCCTCTCGTCAACATCTTATTGTAGAGGTACTCTCAAACCCCAGAGGACAGCTCTGCATTAAGCCTCCTCTAATCTATTATCTAATTACTGTAGTTCAAAATGGCATGAAACAATCCATTTTGTGACAATTATCATATTCCAAATGAAAATATATTCTTGCAACGAGAATCCTAGTCTTCAGCACTAAAAATAGGAAAACACTCATCTGTAACTTAGCAACAGGAGTCTGAGCTTCATCCTGGGACTTGTTGCACTGGTTTTGTCTCTGATTTTAATGGGAAGCAGGAAAACTGTATAGAGGAAAAATTCAATCTAATAAAATTAAATAAATAAGAAATAGATATATGAAAAATTAAAATTAACAACCCTGAATGAACATCTAAACTACAAGAATTAAAGTATTTTCTACCACCATCATTTCTTTAAACTGAGGTAGTTGGGCTCCATTTTCATTAGTTTTAAAAGACAAAGGATATACAACAAATGTGAATGGGAAATAAGAGAGCAGCATGAGCTCTTATTAAAGTCCCAGCAGTCATTAACAAATGAATAGTGAAGTAGACTTAACCAGACGACCATTAAGAAACAAATTGTTGCAGTTTCCATCATGTAAACACAAAGCAGTGACAGTGTTTTTAGTAAGCAGGCCACAGGTGACTGCTACATGTGAGTCAGTATAAAAACAATTGTAATAAAGAGTGAGATATGGCTTTTTTTGAATGATTCATTTAAAGCATTTCATCAGCTGTGTAGGCACACTGCTACAATAGTTTATTATGCGCGCCTCCGCCCTTAGTGTTATTGGCCACAAAATGTGTGGGCTTCATGATTTACGTTCCTCTCCATGCCAACCCCTGCCCTGCTCTGTGCAGCAGATGAGGGAACCACTGAGAACCTGTGGACTGATTGTGAAATCCTAGATTACGGCAGCGCCTGTGCACCTTACCGGAGGGCAGGAGGGAGGGGAGGGGTGGGGAAGTAGAAAGTGATGCGAACTGGCGCTCACTCTCAGACAAGCAGGGATTGTTTACTACAGGAAGTTAAGCAAGGAGTGGTCTTATAGCGTTTGAGTGACATCACGGAGCTCAGCTCAGCCCAGCCCCGCGGCCCACGCTCTACCGCTATTTATAAAATACCACTTTGGCCCAGTTTATGGCAGGGGTGGATGCCGATCCTCAAGTCTACTATCTGTTCCAGTGTACACATACTTGAAGTGCCAAGGGATTATGTAACTGCCCTCTAGGCATGACTGCTCTCCAGCACGATCCTATTGGCTGATGACAACGCAGCAGTTAACCAGCTTTCAGGCTGATCGCGTTTTCAACAGCGCACTTCACCTGACAGCACGGTGTAATTTCCTCATGACACATTGCAGGCCTGCTGTTTGTGCTCTAAAGTGGGACAACACTGGCAGGAACTACTATGTTTCAGCACACTGAGAGACCCAAGGGCCGCTGCTCTCCTGACGCTGAAGGAGGAGGAAGAGCTAGACACAAAGCCAATTGCTTCTTAACCCATTCCTGTCCTTTCCATGATGTCTCGCTGTTATATTCAAGCCACTCTGAGGTCAGAAGTTATTGTGACTCAGCTGTGTCAATGGCTCCCACACATGATATGCACCACTGGCCCTGGTTGAAGGTGACTAAACATAATTTGTAATGATAGTTTGGTTTAAAACCATCCAGGCACTGGACTTTTCCCTCGATGTCCCGGCCTTGGCTGGACAACTACCGGTCAGTCGGCTAGGTCTGCATCTGCGGTCTGCAGTCTTGACTGAATGAGGTCCTATGAGGTTGAGGGCTGCACAGGGGCCAAGGGCACACCACTGTCCATGTGACAGGTCCGGGTGTGGTGAACAGGCTGGATGGAAATAGCATCTGGACCAGAGAGTGTGTTTATGAGCAGCTGCCAATCCACAGACGGGCCAGTGTGACCCGTCAGCCAAGCCCAAGTCTGGTCTAGACACCCTCAGTCTAGCAGGCTAGCTGTCCCTCTTGACTATCACCATCACATAACTCACCACTCACCACTAAAAATATAGGAAAGAGAATTGTTTATGCGCAAATTACCACTTCCAATGTGTCACAGAGTCAGATGAAGACTTAAGAGTATCAGAGAGGGTTACATCACGTGGCAAGTTTTATTAAAATATGCTTCCTGTGAACGTAAAATAACCACCACCTGTTGTATGAATGGTTTAAGAGCAGTGGGCCATGGGAACTTGAGTGTGTGACGTACATGCCAGCAGAACCTCTTTTGTCTCAGCAGGAGGAGCAGAGTTTGATCTGCTGCAACATGCCTTGTGTTTTGTTGATCAACAACTCACGCAGCCTGGATACAGGATATACCAGATAAGACGGAGAAAAACAATATTATAGGAAACATCCTGGGTACAAAAAAATTAGAACTTCTATTGTGATGATTCTACAACAACATCAGATCAAATTAAATCCCAGCCCCCCACCCAGAAAAAACTGCTTTAGCCTCACAGCTAAGGCCAAATAGTCCCGTCAGCTCCAGGCCTCACAACCTGCTGTCCAGGGGCAGAGTCTTCCTCTGATTGAGAGGGGTGAATGTGGCTTGTCCAGTCAGTGCTCAGTTGAGGGCAGAGGTCTCAAAACAGGCTCGACTTCTGTCTCACCCAAAAGAGCAACGGAGCAGAAAGGGCTAGGTTAGCAGGCCGAGATAACACAAATGCCTCAATGCCCACGCACTCCACTCCCCTCGCACAAACACAGTGATGTCATCCTGTGACCCCGCTGAGTGGATTAAATCCTTAGAGAGAGAAACAGACACTGGGGTGGAGGGGGGCTGAGGTAGGGGGGCTGCCTCTATTTTGTTTTTTTTACTGTACATTTTACTACACCAAGTATAAAGGATGGATGGCAAAATTTTAAATAGCAGTCACACATGGACACAAGCATATAAACACGCGCACACACACACACACACACACACACACACACACACACACACACACACACACACACACACACACACACACACACACACACACACACCCCCCCCCCCCCCCATTCAAGGTCTTCCATTAACATTAACATTCTCCTTTTCAACTCTTAATGATGACACAAGATCACCAATAGAGGATTTTAAGATTAAGTGAACAATGAAAAATATTCATTAGTGATGGACTAATGGAATCTTAATGGAAGCTTTAAAGTATAGTAGCTTTTGTGTCTCAGTTTTCTATAGAGCACACTTTGCTATACTAATAACTAATAGTGCTGTGTTTTTAAGGAGGGAAAAAGTTAATAAAGCGGTCGACTTAGCTTAGCTTCAAAACTTCCTCTGCTCTATTTCAGACTCATGTAAATGCCTAACTTTATGGTCTAAAATACCATCTTTGTAAGACAGCGCCCCCTCCAAAAACGGGGTTGATGTTTGTGTGAGTGTGTGCAGTGTCCTGAGACAGTTCTCCTCCTCAACCAATCATCGGCTCTGGGCCCAGGAAGCTGGGCCCTTTGCCATATTCTGAGCCTGCCCACACGTCCGCCTGCCGCCCACCAGGAAGAGGAAATTAGAACCATTCCATCCTGTCATTGCTCCGCCACCAGAGCACACGAGGAGGAAAGGGCTTAACACACACACACACACACACACACACACACACAGACACGCACACACACACACAAACACACACACAGACAGACAGACACTGACCCAACCTTTTCATGTTTTATGGAGAAATCTTTTCACACTGGTTATTTTGAAAAATGAACCAACAGTCACATGGGGTTCAATATAAACTTGCAATAGAAACACATGCACATGCTCTCTCATATGTTTAATCTCCTGGGAGGAGCCAAGAGGAGGAAGCAAAACCTTAACAAGCTCTCCGGAAGACGGGTGGGATAGTCCAACCACTCCCTAAAGTACCTCTGCTTTGCATGTGCGTGTGTACAGTACGTGTATGTGTGTGTGCATGTTTGAAAAAGTGAGGCTTAAGGAATGGAATAGCACTCACAGCCTGCTCAAATGGGGGCGAGTATTAGGAATGAAAACCAAATAAACTTTCTTCCAGACATACTACCGCCACAGCAGCACTGCTCACTCCCTAGTTCGGTTTTACAATCTGTATTACTACACTGCAGGCCTTCCTGTGGTCCTGCACTACCACTGTGGGTCAAACAATAAAAATGTTACAGGGCACTGGACTTAATCTGCCCAGTGTCATATGGATTTACCACATCAGGAACATTAAGCCTCAGAAACTGAACTTAACTGCCTTTACAGTACTTTCCTGTGATTTTGTTATACATTTAAATTCACCATATGGACTTACTATAGAAAAATCTACCACTCTACTGCTCCAAACAAATTTTAAACTTATCAGAAAACAATTGTTTGGCCCTCGCCTGGTATGAAGAAGACATTTAAGGTTGACCCCTAAAATATAGCAGGAACAAAATAAATTCAAAAGTATGAGAAAACAAGACAGGAACTTACTTTTTCAGAGGATCGATAACAGTCTTCTGGATCTGGTTGACCTGTAATATAAAGAACAACCGTTAACATAAGCAATGAGCACCACTATATCAAGGGAAGCAACATTACAAATTGTTATTCATTGTCAAATTGAGTTACATCTAAACTGAAGTCAGAACAAAATAGCTTCTACATCTCTCATTCATTAGCTGCTAAGTAATGCCACTGCATAAACATCAACATTTGTGTATATTTCAAACAGAGCACTCAAGAAAAAAAAGGCGAGGGGGGGCTTGCAAAGAAACTTTCGTGACGTTGACTCTTTTATTGTACACAAGCCCCGAGGAGAAACCCCTGAATATTCATTGAGCTTGCGATACAAAAGGATGGAACTGTCAGGGGACGGACATGAAAGCAAAACCCAACTGATTTCAAATCCTGTGGAGGGTGGGCTGCCTTACAAGATGAAAGTTCTTTGCAAACAAACATTTTAACAACAATAACAGTTTATATTTTTCCTGCATTCTCCTTCTGGTTGCCAGAACCGACAGGGGAGGGAAGGAGGGGAAGGGGGGTGTTAAATGGAAGTAAACGAACATCTCATCTCGGGGCCTCCAGCCCCGGCACCAAGTCTCATCGACAGAAGTTGGCGCACAATTAATAAAGTTTCCAGCGTCATTTACATTGCAGATTCAAAATGACTGTTACTACTGGATCTTCGAGCGTGAGAGGAAGCTAAGTTAACCAGGCGATCGAGTCAAGTGAAGAGTAAATGCTGAAGAAGAATTTTAAAGCAGGGAGATGTGAAGTGACAGCTGCATGAGAACAGTGAGCAGCTCCGCTAATCATATGTTCACTCGCTATTGGAAGGACAGTCAATCACACAACAACAAGGAAGCGAGATCGCAGCTGTGCTTTGTAAAAATGCCCTGACCATCTATGAGAACATACAGCAACACTCACTGCTTCACACCGGCACATTTCTAAGTACAAAATGGTTGATTGTGGTTTGAGGGAAAACAGAGAACCAATAACAAATAAGTACATGGGAATTCACATTTTCTTTGTTTTACATATTCACACCATCCCCCCCCTCGCGGACTTGAGCTGCGCCGCTGCTTCTAAGGTGAGAGCATGCAGCGAGGAGGGAGAACAACAGCGGCAGATTTGCTTAAGCATGCTGGTGCCCTCTACCCTCTGCCCCTTCCCACAGAGAGGGGGGGCAGAGCTATTCCTTGGAGGCCCTGCAGAGCCTGAGGCCGACGCTCAAGCAGTAGTCTCCATCAGTGAGTCACGGGGCAGAGGCCATCCTGGCACACAGGCCTCCCAAAAATACACACAGATCGCAGAGGAAATCAATATCCCTCCAAACGGAGCATCCTCTACTGCGCTGCCGCCATCTACACTGGGGCTCAGCTTCGGCAGCAGTGTGCCGGCGGGGCTGTGCGCCCTCCTCAGCCCCAGAAATAAACACACAGACCTGGGCCACTGCTGCCTTCATTATCGCTGCACGTTTTATCTGCTGGCTCTCTCACTTGCGGGCCCTGAGGCAGAACATCTCGTCTCAACACGGAGAAGAGCAAAGGGTGGATGCTTTTGTGTCTGTTTTGCTGGAGCAATAGGGTTTGCTGTTGTTGCCGTCAGAATCAACAGTCAGCTTGAAGGGAGAAGCTCGAGTAGTGTTCGAGTGAGCTGTGCTAGATTTTAAACACCTAGCAAACCTGAGGTGATGTTCCACATAGCAGACTGACCAAAAAGTGCTCACAATCACTATTTTGCCTTTAGCTCACTTGAAGCCACTCTACAAAAAAGAAGCCACACAGCCCTGCCCAAACCTGGAACTGAACATCGTGTTAAGGCGAGGATTTTTATTTAGTAAGACTGAAAGAAGTGCAGAGAAAATCAGGTGTGACCTAGCTGTCAAAATCCACTCTGGATGAAAGTGTGTTTAAAAAAGAACACAACCACGTCAATACAGTATGTGACTGTTGTCCTCCACATGTGAAAAACTGCGCTGCCTAGCTGAATCACTGTCAAACACATCCCAGTCACACAGCCAAACAGGAAAACTACACATGGAGCCAGAAAATAGAATCACAACTATAAAGATAAACAGTTCCTTTTGCTACCAGAGACTGCTTCAAGTGTGAAAACACAAAATCACATAAAAAAATGACAGATGACTGAGTTGATTAAGGTGCTGAGGAGAAGCTTAAGCAGGATCAAGTGATGGCCTGAACTCCAAGATTACAATTTTAGCCAGGAGACAAAAGGCAAACAGGGAGACTTTGGTGCTGAAACAGTCTACAAACTTTGGTCTTAAAATGACAGAGGTGGATATTGGATATATAGTATCCAATATCCCCTATTGACAGTCAAGTGTGCATGGCAACCTGGTGAAAAAACAGCAAATCTGATATTGTATAAAATCAGAAGAACGTAGAAGTTACTATATAGTGAAAACAGTCAAACTGGCAGGAGTGCTCTCCTGGGCACTCGACCAAGCCAAGTCCTGGAACATACGCACCCCGGGTCACAAACCCACACGCTCCGTCCAACCCACATTCTACTTTGTCTAGTCACTCAAAATTGCTCCTGTAAAATTTGATGAGCTGTGAGCACAGCCAGTCTGAAAGACTGGTATGTCAAAGCTGAAGAAGAAAATACAGAAAGAGAAGTGACGACCATAGAATAGTTGCTTAAACTCCACCTTACACGTTTAGCATATTCTATATTTAAGAAAATAATTTTCTTCTCATCTGTGTGACAGTTAAGTCGCTTTTATAACTAAGGAGAAAGGGCGTTTTGACATGACCAAAATACAAATGTATTTCACAACTTAGATTGATATTATATGCTACTTATATTAACAATACATTTCCTTTGATGCAGTTAGTTTTAATGCTAAGAGGACATTTTATGAGAGTTTTTTTGGGTTGCAGAATGGACACCGCTTCACTCACATTTCTTGGGAAAAAAGTTTTGGTTTGATCTTCTACAGAGACCAGAGTCCAGTTCATGAGATTTCGCAGAAAATACAAATCATGTCCTCTTATATGTACAAATCCAGATGGTGTGCTACTCCCGAGATACTGAACTACAATCTAACCATGGAGTAAGAGAAAAAAAATGACTTTTTAGAAAGGTATTCATTTTTCTTCACCTTGTGAGATCATAGTTGCGTGAAAGGTTTTGAAATCATTCTGATACACAGCTAAATGTGAAAAGAAAGGGGAATATTTTTATGGCAACAAATGTGAAAAGCACAGAACACCTAACAGCAGGGCAATGAGTCAAGAAAACACAGATGGAAAAAAGTCAATCGGTATATGCCTTAGTGTGATCTCCTGTGTTCTCCTGTATTTTTTCCTCTTTAAAAGTCTACCCTTCACAGTGTAGTGCCTTGAGGATGCACACATGCGGTGCCACTATGATTCACATTATAACTACCTTTGGCGATGATTCTAATCAAAAACCTGAAGTGCAACCGGCAAATAATCTGAAAAGGCCTGACAGCCAAGAAGAGATCTTCACAGCTGTGAAGCAAGTGAGCGAGGCAAGAGTATGCTGTATTGTTTACAGTTCTGGAAAGAAATATCTGCCCATCTACAGTTGCCTCTTGGGACAAAACATACAAGAGTGAAAAGCACAAAGATTACGAGAAACGCACTCCAAATCCACAAGTACTCTAAACATCAAGATACAAACACAAACTGTGTAACAAGACTGGAAACATAGGTAGACAATGTCTTAGCCACACTAGCTACTAAGCTCTATGGATGGTAGCGCCAGTTTGGGTCTGTCTGCAGGAGGGATTTGAGATATTAACTATTAAGTATTATTATTTCCAGCTGATTAAAGTTGCTCTACTCCATGAAGGAGGAAAAAAACTTTTCGCTTTACCCCTTATAGACAATTAGAGGTGTGGTTAACTATTGATGTAAAAAACAATGTTGAACTGCCACATATTTGTTTCAATAAGCTCACTACACAAGCTGCGAATAGAGTTACTTCTGCGAATTTCGTGGTGGGACATATTTTCCTGTTGAGGAAAGGCCTTTCCATTGTACGAGTTATTTTAGACACCAGTGAGTCACAAATGCATCAATTTTCACAGCTGATAACCAGTAGCTTGAGCTTATAGAGGATGATGCCACAGATGCTTTTCAAAAACAGCAGAAGGAAAGACATACGGATAGTTTTTAGTCCACCGGCTGCACAATATTGACAAATATGAAAACATGCATTTTCAACAAAAACTCGTTTAATTTCCTACTTTGTATGTCTGAGGAAAGACATTTCCCCCGATACCAATCTGATGGTATCAGTGCCAATGGCAAGTGCCAAGAAAACAAAGCAGAGAAAGACAGCATAAGAGTGAGATAAAAACATTCAAAATTCAAAGTGTGAAGGGCTGTGGGATTAAGTCTGACCTTCTCCTGGTTGAATGCGTCCATCCTTCTCATGGATGTATCTAAAGCAGTCATGGACTCCAGGAAGGCCTGGTCCTGCTCACACAGTGGGTTATTCAGCAGGTCTGCAGAGATCTTCACTGCTGCTTTGGACATGGCTGACAGAAACACGCACAAAGCAAAAGATATTGTTAAAAAGCAGACAATCATGTAGATTACAGCCTAAATAAATGATGACTGACAATGTCATAATTAGGGCTGTAACAAAGGATTATTTTCATTGCTGATTAATATGCTGATTATTTTCTCAATCAACCAATATGTTGTTTGGTCTATAAAATGTCATAAAATAGTTAAAAAGTCTTACTTAAGTACAAGTTTGAATATTTCAGAGCCAAATGAGTGCATTTTTATATACATTTATTGTATCAGCAATCAGATTATTTTTTTTTTTAAATATTAACATCAGATCCGTTAACTGTCGTAAAGTATGAATTTTGGGTACTTTTTACAACACTGAAGGTTAAACATTTAAGAAGTTAGAATCAAAGAATTTTGATATCTTTTTCTTAAAAAATGACAAACTGATTAATCGAATATAAAAAAAGTTGGCAAATAATATAATAGTTGACAACTCATCGATTCATAGTAGCAGCTCTCGTCCCTCATGTACAGAAAAAACAAAAATTTAAATCATGGGGGCATTTTGTGGATTACACTAAGGCTTCAAGCGTTTCATCAGTGTATTCTCAAAAGTAAGCTTTTGGGAAAGGACTAAAGAACAAAAGTAGAATGGCACACTGCTGAGGGGTCGCTGGGGCTGGCTGCCTTGTTAAATATTCACCAGAGCACCGAGAATCTTTGCAATGTTTCTATACTGACAGCACCAATTACTGTTAATCTGCACTCATGCCACTTTGTTTAGACACAGAGCACATATCAGATTATGGCTTCACAGTCAGAGTAAATGAGCTTCACTGAGGAGACACATGCTGACAGGAGAGGCTCTGGTGAAAATGGGCTTCATGGAGATCTGGAACAGTCTTTTCACACCACCTTGGGATTCTCTCGAGAACAATTTTCAACCAATCAATTATTGCGGTGTGGCGTTTCCGCATGTCTCTCCATTTGACAAGTAACAAATTGCTTGATTTGACATTGTCTGATATAACTGAGAGACATGTTGATTATAGGGTCATGAAAATCAAAAGGTGACATTAGTGGACATGTGGGTAGTGATTTAATTACTTGTCTTAGTAGTGTGTAAATAAGTGAAGTCCGTTGTAATAACTTGGGGCTGCATCAAGATGAACCATTTGTCAGTATGAAAAGCACATTTATCCCTGCCTCTTTCTTTGCCTTCTGTTACTTAGCCTAATTGAAATTGTGAACTGGTGCTGCCCTTAAAAGATATTAACGTTTCTCCCCAGCTAATTGGCAGTGAGTTCAATAGAATTCTGCCTATCACCACCTTTGACTTGATAAATGATGGTCGATATAGAAAGCAGTGTATTAAATGCAGTGCTGACATGCGGAGTAGGTCCAGTTCTTTGTTTAGTAGCAGTTGGTGGAGACGGGACCTGTGCAACAGATGGAATCCATTAACGATAATGAGGGCCTGACAGCTATGACACTTTGATGATGCAGACATCCATATTCCAGAGCACAAAGGAGAGGAAATGAAGAAGCCTCTCACTCCTCCATCCGTCCCCGCTCCTCCACCCCCACAACTAACTACTTACCACAGGCCATGTCTACTCCTGCTTCCCAAATACACAACTCCAAAACCAACAAATAAGCAAATAAAAAGTAGAGTAAACACGGTTTCTGTGGCCGACAAATTCATGAATAAATGAGGGCAGAGATGGTAGACAAATTGAGTCCTAACTGAACAGTGCATTAAAAGATACTTTCATGAATCCAACACATACACACACTATAATTGGCTTGAAAAACCTATATAAGATTAAGGTGAAGGCTCGCACTCTCGTCTCATTTGTCAAGTTGCTCGGAGAGCTGACGCACCACCAAACAAACCAAGAAAACCAAATGTCTTTCTAGCCCTGAAAAACCTGCCAAGCAACATCAAGTATGTTGGTGAACAAGTGGAGATCAATGGCGCAGCCGGCGGGAACACACAGGTTTGTGGCAGAACACACCTAAATCAGCCTCAGTACTTTTCTTCATGTCCTTGTGAAGCTTTTTCGTCTGATCCTCCAGCCTGTGAGACAAGACGAAGAATGATTATCAGCCAGATTCTGGTCTAGTAACACAGTCGAGCATCACTAACACTGAAAACAATGGGAAATATGGGCTGAAATATAGTATTAGTATTAGTCAGAAACAGAACAGGAAAAATGACAAAAGTAACAAAAAGAATCCCATCCCATCACTTGCATCGTAATTAATTTACATAGAATTCAAAACATTTTCCGACCAATAAAATGTTGATATGGACAAAATAATATCCAAACCAAAAACCTACAAAAAGGAAATGAGCATATAAAAAATATGGTTTAAGAAGGAATTACACATTTCATTGATTCCACATTCCAAAATGTTATTATAACATCCGTTAGCTAATTAATAATACCGGGAATCCTTCTTCTTACTGTCAACTACATTTGCACTCAAAAGCATTAACATCTTCCATCATTCCACTGCACATATTCCATTGATGGGTGTTAAAAATGGCAATTACCAGACTATGGAGGCTGAAAACACATGCCATTCATTATATCAATTAAGCCAAACGAGGGGTTTAGAATCTCCCCTGAGACTGCTGTCATATCACTTCTCCTGGTTTGATGAAAAAAGGAACGTGGTGGGGTTTCATTTCCATCTTTGCTTTGAGGGATTACATTAACAAGGAAGACAATAGCTGTGTAATCCCATAGGACTTCTGGTGGGGGCACTATGGCCACTGGCCACAAGATTTAAAGGGACTGGTAACACATGTGTGGTGATGCAAACCAAAAATGGCAGTCAGTTGCCTTCAAATACAGGGTTCAGAGGCTGAGAAACAAACAAATGGTGGGTTGCTCTAGCAAACCCACAGGTGCATGAATCAAACAGGAATGTGACTGGCTCTCTGATGCTTTACTAGCTGTTTAAACTGTTCAACTAAAGGAGTAGGAAAGAAATAATGAACCTCAAAATTATTATCATTTTTATTATGATTTACTTATCAGTGAAAATTTTAATATGCCAGAAGGACACACACAGCTCCATTTCATAAACCAGAACACTAGTAAAAGGACAGTAAAGGAAATGTTCAACTCCAAAAAGGGCAACATACAGTGGTAGAATAATTATACCAAACAGCTTGTGTAGTATGATTCCAAGAGTTTTGAAACTAAATAACTTCTTAGATAAATACAGTCATTTTATAAACATCTAAATTCATATACAGGTATGGCTGTATGGAACAGTTCAAACTTTTGAAGCTTCATCCTTAAAGTTGAAATTCAAATTCTAAATCCAAATTCAAATTTATTCTGTTTAAACTCTGCACAGTTGCTGATAAAGAGGAGGCTACACTAATATTATTAGTATTATCAATTTGTAGAATTAGAATC
This sequence comes from Pagrus pagrus, assembly GCF_965226575.1. Taxonomy (NCBI): domain Eukaryota; kingdom Metazoa; phylum Chordata; class Actinopteri; order Spariformes; family Sparidae; genus Pagrus; species Pagrus pagrus. Next base: position 24,776,144 of record NC_140192.1, on the reverse strand, counting down.
CAGTGGTGGCTGCACAGTATTGTTAATGACTCATGTGAACCAAACACTTCCAATAATTAAGTCCAAAAGTCTAAATCATTTGTCAAACGATGGATTAACAACATTTTTTTAATCAAACAAAAAATCTGCTTCAATGCATATTTGTTGGTGTTTAGCCTTTAAAAACAAAAAAAAACAAACCTTTTCACTATGCTCACAAAAACGCATGCAAACGGTGACACTCATTTGTATTAACGGGGTGGTCTAGCAGCAATCTAACAGCAACATAAATTACATTATATAACCACAATCTCAAAAACTCTATTTATAACTCTATTATAAAGTACTCTATTCAAATTTAAGATTTTGTTTGAGGACTAATTTTTTAGGGTCATGAAATATGACGACAGACATTTAAAGCTTTATCTGAAAACTGAACAGAAGCTTCAAATGTAAAAAGAGGACATTCAGTACAGCCCTACACACAGCACAATCATAATAGAGGCATTTTGTACATTTTGTCACAAAATTCACAACTGTCAAGAACAGTAGCAAAACCCTAACAGTTTGTGGTATTAGCCCATGTCAGATTGCATTTGTATCAAAACAGCTTTGATTTTAGACTGTGGTCTGTTATTGCAATTTAATCATTTACACGTGCGTTTGTTGCCCTGACGAAGGGCTACTAAACTTTGAGGATGCAGGGTCTAAGGCTAACTAAACACCATTAATTATTTTCTATCATAACTTGTCCTCTACATGCTTTTGTTTGTCTTGACGTGCTTTTAAGATTTTGCGCTCAATCACCACGGACCAGATGGAGGTTGTTCCAAAAATGTCATTTGCAGTAAATGATGCAACTTCATCTTGCATTGTTCACACCACGGGAAAAAAAACATTCTGTCAGAACAATCTCCACAGTAACTTTGTGTATTCTCTCACCAATTAGATGTAACTGGGTCTCATAAGCCATATAAGCCTTCGTCTAAAGTCATTAAAATATACTCTTGCATTCCAGATATTTATTTCTAACTGCACCAACCGTACTCACATTACAATCAAAATTAATAGCAATAATTCAGGCAGGATCTAATCAGTGTCTAATAAGAACACATCTTCCTATTTCCATAACATAGATTGCCCAGTAAATACATTTTTTCAGCATGCATGTAAACCAGGAAAATGAATGTTCTATAAAGGGTTCAGCTCACTGTGTACGTATCATATGACAATCCTGTCTTGAGTCATACCTGCAACTAGAGAAAATATTCTGACATTGTTAAAAACATCTGGGAATACTCGTATGTGATCCGTTTTATCATTTCTGTCTTTGCTGCGAGTAGAAGCAGTTGAGGATTCAGACACCACAACAAGACTTGAATGCAATTCTGAAAGCCAGTGGAGTCAATGAAGGGCAACGCGTAAAACAAACTAAAACTAAAATAGTCTTGTAAATTGGCTGACACAGTTAACACTTGAGAGTAATGAAAGGAGACAAATATGAGATGAGGAAATTAACAGTATAACAGTAAAACTCTGCCAATCATGGAGATTGCAGTACAGGATAGTGGGTGAAAGCATCTCACTATGTAAACAAACTAGCATTCACCGAGACCAGTGCCTGTTTGTGCATGTGAAACTTATGTTCCAGATAGTACCTCCTACTTTAAAATGTGTTGCACAATGTTGTTGCATCTTCTCTGCTCTGTCAGCACTGACAGTGAGAGAGCCATTCTGGATGAGTGCCAGGTGAGCCTGGAGTCGCTTTCCAAAAGGTGCTAATAGAGCGGCCTAGTGGAACAGCTGCTGCTCCTTGCTCCAGTGCCCAAACGTGGGGCCTGGACAGCCACAATCATCGAGCCACATCCCCTATTGAAAACTTGACGGACAGCATTTTATATGCCTATCTCACATAACCCCTTTGTATGACACTCGAAAAGGAACAGGCATTAGACCATGTTTGACCATTCACACCTTTTGGGTAAATACCTAGTCATTGCATTCACACAAAAACCAGGTCAGGCACTGTAGTTCCATCTATTTACTATCTACAGATGTCAAGTTTGAGTAGATTAAATCTGACTACTAATGTATCTACACTAGAAATCCAACCTGCATCGAGCAGAATAATTCATGCCAAATGCCATTTCCTTACAACATGTTGGTCTTGAAAAGTTGAGACCCCCAAAAGGTTCACATCAATCCATGATGCCACACATAATAAAACATGCTAAAAGTAGTCATGGTGTGGATTTAAGACAGAATGAATGATGGAAAAACCCTAAAATAAATAGCCTTTAGAATAAATTATTTTAAAGGCTAAATGAAAAAATAGGCACTGCTTTTAAAGCATCTGTGCAAATGTTGCTATGAAAAAAGGTAAATAAAGTGAGCCTGTCGTGTGTTAATTGCATGTTTTTGTTTTGTTATGTGCTCGTGTGTGTGTCCAACTTTAGAGCTAGACAGACACAGACATCCATATGTGGTTTTGATGTACAGTAGGGATGCGCCTTTTCTGGGCCAATACTGATAAAAAAAAATGCCGACAGCAGATGTTGAGACTTTTGTTGTTGTTGTTCTTTATGAAACTAGTTGGAAATTAAGCTTCAGCAACTCACTTCAATGTTGTGGCCTGCTTGGGGGAAGTTACACAGAAAAAAGTGGGACATTCCTGGAATGGCACTCGGTAGAGCGCATACCTTCACCAAAGCCCCTTTAATTCAATCAGGCCAATATTCAAACCCTCTAGATCTGGAATTTGTATTAGGATCTGCATCAAATTATCTTCTAAAGAGCACAAATTTGATCATACAAATGTATGAAACAACCTCAAATTTAAAATTCTTTCACATGAAAAATAATCTCTTTTTATAAACACAACTTTTTCAAAAGCCTTTTCGCCTGACATACAACTATCTTCTCAACGATAAGAACTTTTCAGTACTTACAAGCCCTACAAACTGATGGCAGTGATATCACGAGCCAGTACCTCAAGAATGTGCCAGTGCAATTAATGTGAATCATCAGATAAACATCGGCTGCTGCCATTGGTAAATGTCATGTTATTTGCTTCAGGCCAATAGCAGTCAACAAGGTGAATACTGGCAGATATTTCTTCTATATCTTCTATCGATATTTGGACTATTTATTTTTGCATCCTCAGTGTACAGTAAATGTTATGTGTATGTATAAGTGACACCTTTTTTTCATTTATTTTCAAATGTGCTAAGTCAAGCTCACTACATATTTCGGTTATATTCATTTCAATAACAAACTTAGGGGCCCCTAACAAAAAGGCAAGCTGATGTGTACGTGGCAATTAAGCTTGTGATAAATTTTGATAAACCAAAAATGATCTTTTGTCAGGGAACAGAGTGTAAAAACAGTAACCACGGTGAAGCCTACCAAGTATATGTAGGTCACGGATGCACCACGATGTGTTGATATGGATCTCTAGGGTGGAGAACCTGAATGTCTGTACATGCCTGCTGCTCTGACTCATCTATAAGGTCTATTGGCACCGCACCTTCCTGATAATGGGTCCTCCTACTCAACAAAACCTGAGAGGAAAATGGTGCTCCCACTCATTCTGCGGGGCCCTCAGGGAGTTTCTCTAACCTCAGCTCACAGTAAGGGAAGGCCCGCATGTACTGAGCTCTCAGGTCTTGGGTGCTCTGAACTCCTCTCTACTTTGTTTCATAGAAACACTGGTATCATGTTTGTCAATTCAAAGTAGGCTGCTTAAATAATATCTATGAATAGGTTATAGTTTCACTTTTATGTTTAGGCTTTTCATTTTATTTAAAAACTTACATACATCCACATTTTTCTAGATTAAACACTGAACACTAATTATGCGATTACAGGAAACTGCCTGAGATTATAACTCATAGCTTGAATGTATGATTATCAAAGGTTGAGAGGAAGTCTAACAAAAAGTTAACTCTCTCACAATTTCTAATTTCAGACTCCACCATAGCTCAAACGTGGGTCCTTTCACAGTTCAATGTTGAGAAAAAAAAGTGACCAAACACAGCAGGGATTGGCAGATTGTGAGGAACAAAGAAACTGTATGTACAATGGGCACTTGTTAAGTGTTAGTTTCTGCTTTGTAGACACGTAAAATCAAAGCACCTACATGTTCTGTAAAATTACACAGAAAGTATATGACACAGTCCTGAAGTGTTGTCAGATTTCGAACTTCTTCATTGCATTGTAGATGATACACACTAGTTCACAGTACAGCTTCAGTTCCTTCTAAATGAATGCAAGGGGGAATTCCCTCATACATACACAGTGGGTGTTACAATGCAGCAGGTAGTAGATCATCATAGTAAAAGCTATAGAAAGCTATAATGCTGTAACTTGTTAGTTGTAAGTTGAAAATTAAATGTTGATGATCTCATTTTACAACATGCCTTTTTTGACCAAGAAAATCAGATTGTTTTTTTTATATTTACAAAAGGACATCTCTGACAGATGACTGGGTTTAAGAACTTGAACAGCACTTTAAGATGTATTATTTGGGCACAGAAATCAAAGGTACCAAAAGACTGCAATTTCAAAAAAGCATGGACCTCAAACACACTACAATACACAAAATCAAACTCTCCAAAAGGGTGTGAACACCACACAGCAAAAAACCTCTTTGCTTGTTTGAACCTAAAGGTCCTAAATGCTAAATGGGGCCCCACTAGTGGTCACAGTTCAGGACCAGCATGTTGGATCAAAACAAACTGGCATGTCGGCCACACCTCCCCTTTTCCCCCCATGTGTCCTGCCCTCTCTACCTCCGCCGTTCTCAGCAGCACATAGGAAGGAAGAGAGTTACCCTTTTGTGGACCATGTCAAGTGACGATGTAAATACATTAGGCAAGCAAGAGGATGTACATATTGGCTATTATTTGCTTCAGTAACTAGCAGAGTTGGGAACGAGAGGCAGGCACCGGCAGGCAGAGAGTCAAGGCACGTTGAGTGTGTGTGTGTGTATGTGTGTTCTGACTTATGCCACTTTTGGGGACAAACACCAGTGTCAAGACTGCATTTGAATGAAAATACTTAGTAGCCCAAGTCTGTGGTTTTCCCATGGAAGTCCACGGTTTTCCCGCGGACTTGGACTACTCTTGAAGTGTTCATGGTTAGGTAGACCTATTTTCATGCAAATGCAGTCTTGACTCTGGTGTTTGTCCCCAAAAGTGGCATAAGTCAGAACACACACAAACCCAGCTCGCTGTGTCTATAAATGGGGCGGTCCAAGGGATCCGAAGGGAGGCGGCTCACACGCACTAACATGCATGTGCGGCCAGACTGGAGTGACCTGTGACGTCACTCTCTGCTCAGGCTGTCTTTACTCCATTATATCTTTAAATAGCAAATAGTTCTTTCCTGACATCTAGTCAGGCTGACTGTTGTGTATTGGACCTTTAATACAGACTTTCAAAATGTAAACTTACTTTTGGAGCTTGTCATATTCTCGCTCGAAGTCTCTCTCAACCTATAAAAGAACAGATTTCATGTCAAATTCTGTCATTCCATTGTTTAAAATGTATTTGAGGACAAAATTCGTTTTACATTTTCACATCATCCAAAGAAGTTTAGGCAAACTAGACTGACACAATGTAAAACATAAAAGCAAAAACCAATGAATGATGAATGACAAAAGTTGTTGTGGTCTCAAGGCTTGTGATAGCACTCAACCATGCAAAGGCTTACTCCTTTACCCCAATAGTTTCTGCCATGTACTTTCTGAAAAACAGAGACTTTTGGGGGGTTACAGACTGCATTCTTAGTTTCTGTAACTCCACTAGGTTTCAGTGGAAATGCAGGTAAAATACTTTGAAGTGCATCAAGTTCCCAGGGTCATCAAGGGCCAAAACAGTTTGTCCAACCATGTCTCTAAAATATGCCAAGCAGGTTACAGAGGCAGCATGTGTTCCTGTCTTGTGGTTCTGTGGGCTCCTGGATTTAAACACAGTGGCCAAAACAACGAGGAAGGCAGCTGACACTTTGTCGCTAGTGGATCATCTAACTGGGCTGCCTCTAACCCACTCCATCCTGGTTTTTGCCCAGGATGGCACAGGAAGCTAGAAACCCAGTCTGACAGTGACTGCCGGGCCACAGACCCATTACACTGGAAGTGGTTTTGTCCAGCAAGAAGAACACCCACTGACTGTCACTTCAAGGTAACCACTTCTGCCCCCCTACATGTCTCAGACAAATTGGCATCCAATCAGTCTTTCGGGTGAGGCACTCTGATGACATTATTTAGACTACTTGTCATGTTGTATATACACTACCGTTTGTAAAGGTTTTTCCATTTTTGTATTTTTACAAATACTGCCCTGAAACAGGTTTTAATTTTTTCATTTACATAGATTTGTTTTTTTTTTTTTACCAAACCTGCAATAATTAATTGATTAGTTGTCAACTATTAAATTAACCCCCAACTATTTAGAAAATAGATTAATCTGTTTAAGTCATTTTTTTAACAGAAAAAAGTTAAAATTCCATTGCAGCTTCCTGAAAAGAACATATTTTCAGTTTTGTTTTTTTGTTTTTTACTCCTCTATGACAGTGAACTAAATACCTTTGCATTTTAGACAAATCAAGATATTTAAGGACCTCATCTTAGGATTTGGATGACACTGATCAACACTTTTAAGCATTTTCTGACATTTTATAGACCAAAGAACTAATCAATTAAATGAGAAAATATGGCAATATGGCTTAAAAATAATATTTAGGCTATATCATGATACAGGTTATATATCTCAACATTTTTTAAATCAACTCAATAGCACATCCTAAATACTTGGACTGGGTGACATAATCAAATATCACACTATTTTTGAGCATATACCTAGGTATCTATATTGCAATAATATTTGACTACTGGCATTTTCACAAAATATTAACATAATGAGAGTTTTGATAAATAATCATTAGTAAAGTGGATGTAATAACTAAGTGGGTAAAGGCAGTTATTAGAACAATTAGAACAGTCTGATGATTACAGCACTTTACTGTAACGCAGCCTTTGAAAACAGGAAAAGACATCACTACACATACATAATGTCAACATTACCCACAATGCAATTTGGCCACCAAGTGACATCACTGGAGGCAATTTATCAGATTACATGCAGCTTAAGTTGCAGTAGTGTTCATATATACTAAACCATTTTGAATTTGAGTGCATAAAGTCAACTTTCGTTTTATTGATTTACTTACGGTTTTAGAGACAATCTGCTTCTTTGGTTGTCCAATCTTGAAGGGAATCCTGCAATCACACAAAAATAAATTACATGTGATGGACAACAGCACCTGGAAAATGAAAACGACGAGTGAATTGTCATCAGTTGCATGATGGGTGACTAGAGGCTGGTACACGTCTATAAAAGGTGAACAAACGCCTATTTCAAACCCCTGACATGGACAATCTGAAGCTGTTAATCCCTGCTTCTCTGGAGTGTGCAGTCAAAGCCATGGACTTTGACTTCATGTCATCACTAAACACATCTGGCTCCCATTGCAGGCGGATATCACTAAACAGAAGTGGTTGTCCCCTCTTCTCAGAGGCAATCAAACACAGATGCACATGCTCTATTGTATATCAGAAAAATAGTATGCCTATTTGAGAATATCAGGCAGATACACTAAAAGGGGTATAGCCAGGACAATGACTTTGTTTTTTTAAAAGAAAACTTGAGACCGGTGCGACAAATCAATCAAAAAAACAAAACATGTCATGGTTTAGTGCAACTGCAGTAGCTGCACCCAATTTTCAGAATGAAATACAAACTTTTCTTCACTCTTGAAAGACAAACACACCGACATCCTAGACTATAGTTTTGGAAAAAGAAAAAGAAACCTGTTCCTTCTTAGTTAAAACACAATCTTTTATCCCCATTTCAAAACCCTGACTTTGCCTTAATAAGTTGCTGCCGAGCATCAGAGTGCTTTTGGGATCCACGAGACAGAATACACTGCCTTTCTAATGTGCCTGGCTGTAGGTAGTCATTGATGTGCCACTAATAGCCTGAAATCTAAGCGATATGATGGACAGTTGCTGCTGACAGGCAGGGTGAGGCAGCAGCTGCGTCAAAAGAAAGGTGTGTAGACTAATGAGATGGAAAAGAGAGGGTGTGATGTAGGGCCTCGTTGTGCAACCAGGGAATGCTAGTGATGTGTGGGGAAGATCCTTTTGATGACAGCTCAATCACAAAACTCAACATGGTCAAATAAAAGCAGGATTAATAAAAAACAGGTTTCACTAGTGGCTCAGGTATTAAGATTGTCTTTGACTTGCTGGCTGTATTGATGCTGTACTTTTAAGTTTTATCAGGTACCAACTGTCCTCCTGACCTTGTCTTAATTCAAGTTTTGAATTAATCTTTTATTCTTCATAATCTGAACAGATTACTAATGCCTTAATACATTTTGTTGCTTTTGGCCAAGGAAAGTGGTTTCACCCATTGTTGCATCATTTGGGTGAGTCGACACGGAAAATAACCACAGAAATTACTCATCGGCATCGAATGTGACTCACCATTCTCTGATTACCTGATTAGTGAACTATAACGTCACAGTACGTACGCATGTAGCTGTCTTTGATACTGAATGGGGTTCTTTTTCCAAAACAAACGGCAGTGTAACGAAACTTAACTGACATAAATCAGTGCTACAATAGGAAAAAAACAGCCTCGCACAATCAGACCATATCTTGCAACATCAGTTTTCACAATCAGATAGTCTGGAAACGATAACTTGGGAATCAATTCAGCCTTGTCAGACACAACAATTAATCCATTATTCAATGAGCAATTTCAGTGTAAGGTTCTGCTGATTTTCCTTGACATTTATCATAGCAAATGAAGAGCATTAAGTTTTTTTTTTTTTACATTTTATGGACTGGATTTAAGTTGTGGTAGCCGTACGACTAAAACTTTATCACTAGTTTCTTGTGTTTAGTACATATCCCATTAACCCTTTCAGTCACTGTGGTTAGGCAGCGACTTCATAAGTGGGAAGTAACAAATCCCTTTTTACTGTACTTGAACTCAATTTCAAAACAGGCACGTTACTTTAGTTTTAATGCATTTGAGGAGAACTATCATTTTTTTTTTTTTATTTGTATCATTGCATGCCGTCTTCCCAACATCATCAGTGCATATCACACACGGCACACAGCAATATGAAACGACATAAAAGACGTAACAAGACTGAAACAGACAGAGAGGGAGACTCGTATGGGGAGAAAAGGCGTTTGTGTCTCGTATCTGCAGAGACCCTGCAGCCCTCTGCCTACATTTTGTTTTTTCTCAATTTTTTTCTGTGCTCGGGACGCTTTACCAACACTATATATCAATATTTGACGTCCTGGCAATGAGATTCAACAATCAACAACTTTCTGGTGTGTCGACGAGTAGCTTTAAATTATATTAATATGACATGAGGTTCAGTTAGCTTTACACAGACAAGGCTGCTAGAAATGTCCTTCCGAGGGATACTTTTTCTGAAAGGTACATATCAGCACCTGTTCTTTCTTACTTTTACTTGGGTAAAGAAGTAGAATCAGTACGTCTTCTTGTACCAGAGACCTTTTTTACACAAGTATCTGTACTTTTACGTGAGCAAAGGATTTTGTACTTTTGCCGCCTCTGACCTACTTCATGTGATCACTGTTCCTCTTGCTAATGCAGTATTCTTCTATTTGGCATATTCACTCATGATTTGTAAGACCTTTACACACATAATTGTACAGTGTTTATGAATGATGAATCCACACTCAGCAACACAAGTGACTCATACAGTATACACTAATAGATTTTTATATCAAAAGGTACTGTACACCTTGCTACCGGAATGAACTGCAAAAACAAGTTAAAATCACTCATTTCTCTGAGGGACAGTTAGTTTTCTTGCTAATAATATTGTGATTGTTGTAATTAGCGTGTCTCTTTGTGTGCAGTAACTGCTCTGTGTGACTGAGTTGTAGTATTGTGATGTCATTTGTTTCAGTTCTGTCTTGTAAAAGATCTCGATGTCAGGGCACAGTGGTTACAACTGGCTCTATTTAAAGTAAATTGACAAGTACAATATTGATTTTGGTGTTTTACACTTGCTTTTAAATGGAGAACAGAAGCAGAGCATTCAATGTTATTTTGTAATTTTGCATTAGCTTGTCTTCTTCTGGTTGGAGATCGGTTTTCTACCAACATTGCTCAACGTTTGTCAACAGCTTTTGATGTCTGCTCCCATGTTTGGTGGGTGTGTCATGGAGAAAATCATGACAAAAACCAAATGGAAGACTTAGGTATAAACATTACAGTGATCCAAACAGCAATCAAAGTACCATGAAACATATATTTAAATATTTGCTTTCAATGTTCTCTTGTGCTACATTTTGGCAGGGCAGACCGTGACAGGATTTGTTTCTTCATGACAGTCCCTCTAAGTTAAACTGTAATAAAGTGGATTTTCTTTTAACGATACATTTGCTTGGATAAAGAGAGTCCTTAATTTATAGATTCAGAGTATATCCACTTCTACAAGGAGCCAAAGGAAAGTGGTCACTCTCTTCAGCTGCTCATGAGAACTGGCAAACACACAGAGTGAAGTGTGCTTCGGGGAGGGAGAGGGAAAATGTAGCAGGCAACCAGAGGGAGAGAATGAGACAGAGGGAGGATGGTAGTCACTGTGAGAATCATTTCTAATGTTTCTTCACACAGCAATATTTCTGTAGGGGCTGTCACATTTAGAAACACTGGTAAGTCGGGTCCTGTGAACCCAGAACTAGTGTCTGACATGGCAGAGGCCCAGCCACAAGACAGCTGAAGAGAGAAAACTTATGTCTTACACCAACTGAACATCCAAATTTTTCTGAAAAAGCCTAAGCCTTGTGATGGCATGCACGGGTGGTTCAGCTGACTACTGCCTTGGTATTTAGTGCCAAATACTTGACAATTTGATACAAATAATCTACAGTTATTATAGTATTAGTGCATGTTCCAGTACTTGAATCCAACAAACAACAAACCAATAACTTAACCTGACACAGATAACCAATTTCACATTTTCCTGTGCTGTAGTTCCTAAGATGTAGTTTATGCACACCTCAAGGTAAGAAAGGCTAAGATGTAGTGAGCAACAATGGATGATTTACTTCCCCACAGCTCTAATAAGATTGGTTGCCCTTTCAGAACCCTTGAAGAGCCTGTACTGCAAATTGCAAGTGTGTTGTTGTTGTCGTCGTCTGACACTGTAAGAAACGTCCACACCTACAAAAACATTTATTTTTCTTCTTCTTCGTTTACTGTTGGATCATGAACTAACTTTCAGGGTGCAAACAGCCACCTACTGTATCAGAGTTTGTAAATGCTGCTCTTGTTGAGTCAATGAAAGCAATTTGGCTTAATATTATTGGCTCTATTTATTGGCTAGAATTTCACCAATACCGATAAATAGCTGATAATTTATCAATCTGATTTCAAACATGTATCCCTCATAAATATGTTTTTGGTAAAAATAAGGATTTATAGAGAATCACAGTAACTTACTGCTCATACTTGGTCATTTTCCATTTTCAGGCCTAGACGCATAATAGAAAAACCTGCTCCTTTACACACTGGGGCAAGTTGGTCAACTTGCATTTACAAAGCTATCTGATCTTTGCTGTAATTGGCTACACGTCACTGCCATCCAGTAAGCACGTAGGCACAAACAAAGACAGAACAGTCTTCCCTATCCGGGACACATTATGCACCCACTGGAAGAACCAATGGCTTTTCACTAAAACTGCAAATGTGTATGACATTAGAGGGATAGTGCATCATTCGACCTTGGATATTCCATGGAGCACAGAGGGCTAGTTGAAGATGTTGGGAAGTGGAATTGTTTGGATGATGACCCCAAAGTCAAACCCCTCACGTCATAGAAGCAAGTGTGCAGGGCCTACTGGAATGCATCTGTCAGCAGAGCCCATAAAGGACTCTTTTCATTGGCCGAGCACCCCACTCTTGACCTTGTGTTTGGCCGTGCGTGCTGGTAGAAGTTTCGCTTGCCAGCTATTGACTATCTGACTGAACTGAGTGACGCCGTCGTGCTTACTTGATTACGGTCTTCTCTGAAAACGACACTTAGAATGTGTAATGTATTCGAAAGTGAGTTCATGTCCGCACACGTCACATATGACCAGAAAGAGTTTGTTACAATGTGTGTTAGTTTCTCCCCATTTCCTCTTGAAATGCATTCACGGACTGAGAGAAATAAGCACTGAATGTATTCTTTTTAAATGGCAGACTACAAATGAGGACTGGTATGGCACACCTTAACATATTTGTAAATATCAATTATAGTAATACCGGAGTTGTCAAATGACACGTTGTCAGAATTCAACCATTATGGATGTTAATAGATTGCAAACTTCCTAGAAAATTTAGTGGAGAATGAATCCAGCCTTCACTGCCTACATAGCCCAAAAGCCAAAAATGTGAGGATCGGGCTAATACTGTCTTAACTGCCACTTCTACAAACATTAAGATAATTTTAAGATGCCTCAATACCTAAGCAAACCAGTGGTACCACAAACAGTATACTAATAAAAATAATGAACCATGCCATCCCCTATGTGAAACATAAGATGCACAAAGTGATGGACGCACTCTTTACAACAGATTGTGTGTATTGCTGAACCTTATGGCAGCCATTTTTCAAGAACAGAAAACAAATCTTGGCTAAGAAACATGAAACAAACTGTTGCAAAAAAAAATTAAATAAAGAAAGAAATCAAGACAACACATAATCCTCCCAAAAATGCAGCTTCTGTCATTTGGATATTACACTTATGTGCTGCCATATTGCCATTTCCATTATATATCGATAAATAATGTAGATCTACTATGGACACTATATATATCAACTTGTCTGGGAGAAGAGTCAAGATTCAGAAATGCGCAAAACATATTTTGTTGCGGACAAATACTTTTTTCTTGTTGCTATTTGGCTGAAATTGATAGCACAGCCTTGTTTGCTGTTGTTTACTTTCTCAGGGAGATCACCAGCTGGATGGAGGCTCTCTGATTACAAGGCTTGCAGATTCAGCTAGTATCTGTGCAGATCATCCATGCAGTCTATGTCATGAATCCAACTGCTCACATCACCGCTCTTCATTCATTGAACTTGATTCCATTATATGTCAATCTGTAGAAAACTACAAAGAACTACAAAGACCACGAACTTCAAAATCTTCAAAACTGACTCACTTTGGTTTAAAAGTATATATTCATGTATTACATATAGCATCAATAACATGGTAATCGTTATCACATCCCTTGCTTATTAGGGTTGAAACAAAATTATTTGACTCAATTGATCTTTGTGGAAAACAGTGCCCATCACAATAAGGTGACGTCTTGAAATTGATAGCTTTCGCCAACAAACAGTCCCAAACCCAAAGATATTCATATTGCTTACTACTTTGCAGATTAGGGAAGGTACAATTATCGGTCTGGCACATTACAAGGGCACCTATCTGTGGTATCTATCTGTGTTTTACTGTTACAGTTAATTTAACAATGTGCTTCTTTGGCTGTGATACAGTATCCTTTCTCTGTCACCACTCAATGTCCTGCCCACAACAATATCTGATTGGGTACACGTAACAAGCAACAGCCTATCAACACTGAATAATTTGAGTCTGCAAAGTAACTACTAACTTTAGTTATTAAATAAGTAAAGTACCTCTAAATTGTACTTAAGTACAGTACTTGAGTAAATTGCACTTAGTTACTTTCCATCACTGGTTATTCTAAAATTTGACATAAATTGTTGCATTTTAACTGCAAATGAATATCTGTTCGATATATCAGTTATCGGTCTCTTGAATTACTAATAATCAGTAGCCATATCGTCAAAACATACCAGATCTCTACAACAGATTCTCACAATTGTTTGGTCAGCCAACTAAAGGACTTATTCACTATTGTTACTACTTGTTAAAGTGAGGGCAGTGGCTCAGGAGATCGGCTGTCCACCAATTGGAGGTTTGGTGGTTTAATTCCCAGCCCCTGCAGTCTACGTGTTGAAGTGTCCTCGGGCAAGAAACTGAACCCCATTTCGCTCCCGGTGGCTCTTCCATGGATGTGTGAGTGCGTATGAATGGTTATCGCTCCTGATGAGCAGGTGGCCCCTTGCATGGTAGCGTCTGCCACCAGTGTATGAATGTGTGTGAATGGGTGAATGCTGACTAGTGTTGTGAAGCACTTGGAGACGATAAAATAAATACATTTAATCGAGTTCATTTGCCATTTCTTTAGTTGTACATATCAGATGAATATACTGACAAATGAACAGATGCTCCAGTTAAACACCCAGCAAAGAGACACAACTGTGTCATCCCTGGCACTTAAACCTGATATTAAACCTTACTGAGCTTTCAGAAGCTTCTCTTGTTTCCAGTAGGTAACTACAGATTTGTGGATCAGTAGCCCAAACTTTGAGCAAATGCTTCCCTTAACAACAACTATCAAACTTGCCTTACACTGCTGAAACAACATTTGAACATATGGGTTTCCTACACCTCATGAAATCCGCAGCTTTGTTAGTAGCAGTAAACATGTTAGGGGTATCAACACACTGACCTACCCACCTACTTTCTAGGAAATACTCTAAGCAGCATACACAGATGGTTAACTACACAGCATCATCATATTACTTATCTACACAGCAGTACAAAGAAGTAGTCATAATGCTAACATTAGCTAGTAAGAGTAGCCTGCTGTGACCAGATGATCAAATCCCTTTAAATGGCTCAGTGTTGACCCAGTTGACCCACCAATTAGCTACATTGAGTTTCAATGTTGTTCTAAGGGCACGGCGTACGTCCATTTAACCAGTATCAAGAAGCAGCTGTGACTTTAGAGAGCAGCGTTTGATTGTGTTTTTGAACGTTAGCTAGCTAAATCTGTTTAAACGACTAAACTAGCGTGAACTGAACAAGTTAGCTAAACACTCGACTTTATCAAACACCCTTCGGTCTGAGCTAACCGCTCACAACTATCGCTTTGTTGGACACTGTTTACCAGAGAAGATACTTATATCTGAATATTTACTGTTAGAAAAGTCTCTAGCGAAGGTTTAATTTGTTAACCGGGAGTTTAACAAGCTAGCGCTAACTCCTGTTCCACTGTTTGTATAGCGCTACCAGGAAATAGCCGGAGCCCGGTCGAGCAGCCATCTGTCCGTCCTAGTTCACTACTAACGTATCCTTTCCAGGTTATAGTTTTAATCTAATACGCTAAAGCATTAATGTAGCCGACATACATACCAGCTCATTTTGAGTGAACTTTTATTCCGTTTTCATTGGGTAGTTTTATTATCTTCCGTGGACCTCATCCCTTTTCTACCAGTCAACAGCCGAGCATGAAACAGGAAGTGCGGGGCTAAGCTGCTCGTGCTTCCTCTAAGGAAGTTTTTTGACAGAAACGAGCAAAGCGAAAAAAAACCCCAACTAAAAACAGAACCGTGTTGTTATAATAATACACCACGGCGAATGCTTAAATGTGTTTCATAAAATGGTTGTATGTAATGCAGGCTTATTCACTGACTTAAATGTCCTGCGCGTGAACGTGTGTGTTATGCTCCCGTCGTGTGCGCGTGCTCGTAGACACCCCAGCAAACTGAAGGCAAGTGATATTTTTCTTTATTCAAGTACTTACATAGAAATAACAAAACAATTGCATTACAACAAACTGAAGTGCCAAGTAAACAGGGGAGCACATCTCCCCATCACAAGGATATAGTAAAATTCATTTCAATATTCAGCTCATCATAAAAGGACCTTATTATAAGGTAATAAAAACATGAAATAGGCTAAAGACATCCACAACATTTTTAAACAAGACCCCTTGTTTTCTTTAAAAAAAGAAACAAAAGCCAACAGAACAGTTATCCCAGTGTGTGTTTTTCAATTGTCTGTCTTGAATTGTTGTTGGGGTTTATCCCATTTCACCCAATGTGACTTTTATTTTCATGCATAATAAAGAAATGAGCACCACCCACAGCATCTGACTGCAGGCGGCACTTTGGAACATTTCCGTGCACATGCAAACATGAGGATATACTGTAATGAAAAGGAAACACAACACAACAGAAAACAGTGAGTATCGACTCCATCTGAACACCATAGTGTCACTGTTGAAGACCACAAAATCCCTGAAGCCACCCTGTAGTCCATAAGATGACATGAGTAGCCTATAATATCTACACATTATTGAAATCTCTTCAGACATGAGTTTTTTTTTTTTTTTAAGAAATCCTGTAATTATTAATTGTCATGAGTGAGCCCAAGCCTGTTGCCCTGCCCGAGTCCAACCTCACGGAGACTAACAGTTAAACACAAACATTAGCACAAGTCTGCCTTCAACCGCAAGCGGACTGAGGTCACATTTATGATTTGTTGCTCCTGTGGAGTTCTCATCACATATTGTTTTTGATCAGCCAACCCTGCAACCCAGTTTGGCACAAAGATGGCTGCTGATGTTGGCTCAGAGCCAACATGGAGCAGAGAACAAGGATGAGGCAAATTCCAATTTCAGAGCGGTCAGCCGCCCACTTTTGGACACCAGAACATAAAAATACATAAAATAAATTATTCTTGGAGAAGCACTATTAAAAGGGGGTTGATTCTGAGTTGACATATATCTATAACATTCACACATTACACACAAGGATTATTGTTCAGCCTGTATTGTTGTTCAACCACCAAACTATATTGCGGGAGTAGGATGGAGGGGATCATATAAATTTTACAAAATCTATCTGTCCATTACAAAAGTGTCACAAAACAAAAGTGACAAACACAGTGAGATGATAACTCTGATGAA
Source organism: Pagrus pagrus (assembly GCF_965226575.1). Taxonomy (NCBI): domain Eukaryota; kingdom Metazoa; phylum Chordata; class Actinopteri; order Spariformes; family Sparidae; genus Pagrus; species Pagrus pagrus. Next base: position 24,759,282 of record NC_140192.1, on the reverse strand, counting down.
ATATTGAGTTTGCAAAGTTGTAATTACATGGCTTCATTTAGATGTGGAAATAGTTTGGTGTAGTCTCCGCCTCACTCTGCATCATTCGTCAACACGAAGCAACATAAACACAGTTTTCTCTTAGAGGAAGCCACATCCTATATATCATAATTGAAAACATCCATTCTGACTCGGCAAAGTGTTAAATCAAGAGCACACAAGAGCATACTTTTTGAGTCAAATAAATTCAAAAATGAGTCTATAATGATCAGTGTTCAACATTAAATTATTCTAGGTAAACATTAAAGATAAACATTTTGTATTTCCTATCACCTCATGTCCTACGTAAATTATATTCTTTTGTGCTGACTCCACGAGGCTGTCTGCTACATGATGTTCACATCAGGGTCCATTACTCATTGCAATACCAATCGAATGTTTGAATCGTAGTTATTGGCATCAGAAATAAAGAAATCTGTGTAATGTAATGTGTAAAGAGTTACATTTTAAAGTGTACGTTTTCATTGTATTTGGATAATCTCAGAAAAAGTTTAAATTTTCAATGACCATCCATGCAATAAAATAACATTTTCGTTTGATACAAAACTATTGATTTACAGTGAGATGTTAAGGGGTGTGTGGACTTTTAAACTATCTGAAAAAGTGCAAGGAGGTCTGCTCATTTAACCATGTAGATGAGTTGAGAAAAGACTCTCTGAGGCCAAATTAATTGGAAAATAAATGGACACTTGCCAGGAAGCTCAGCAGTGAAAACTGGTTGTTACAGGAAAGGGAAAGCATGGCCTTGGAAGCTCATTTCTGTATGCACTGTGTTCTCTGTGGCACTGCTTCTCTGAACATTTCTTTTGGCCTTTGCATTTATCAGTCAATATCCTCTTTAAGTCTCATTCCTGCCTCTAACTGACCCCAACATTATATTTTTTTCCAGTTGATAACAATGTTTACATAAATCCTCTGCTGTGCAAACACCCTACACACCTTATAGTCTGAGACAGCCAATAACCAGATATACTGTCAGTCAGTCGATGAGATAAATGTTTCTTTTAAATGTTTTTTGATCAATAAACTTAAAATCAGATTCCATCTCAGCATGTCGACAAGGTCCTCAAACAACACATAAACAGTAAAGGGAAAAAATTGTGAATGATCGGTTTACCAATATTTTTGACACATGGATTTTATACTAGTCTTGATGGAAGTAAGTACCTCATGATTTCAAATACAATGACTTATTCACGCTTAATTTTTCAAAATTCTCTATTTTCCACTCATTTTTTCCCAAAAGTATAATAAATGTATTGTGATTGATGAAAATGCCATATCAGTATCTCAGTTAGGACTTTTTTGATTTTGCTCCGCAGAGCCATAATGCATTCTTGGAGAAAAAAAAACAACCCTCACAGAGATAAAATATTTCTTAAGAACAGCGACTATGCTAGCATCAGTAGTATCAGCATCAGTATCAAATAGTGGTCATTGCTGTACATTTGTCAGTATGTTTAAAATTCATTTTTAAGATCCCATAGAAGCCGTTAGCCTTAACAAAATGCTTCACTGACTGATAAAAGAAGTATTTCTTTCAATCAGGAAAAAAATGAATAAGGAACCACATGTGAAAAATATTGGTATGTATTTTGTTTAAGCAAGGATCCAATCACTTAGTCTCAGAGAACAACCAGTGTTTTCTATACAATAGGGGTTATGTGTTAATTGAAATAACTGCTTGCGACTATAATGGAGATACACAAAATGTAAAAAAAAATCTTGTTGTTTATTCAGAGACCACATTAGTGCTTCCTTAAACCAGTTACCACTTTAAAGCGTACAGTTGGTGCAAATGTTATTATTCTTTTTTTCTTTTATGGAAGATAATACACCATATTTGGCACTATTGTAGTGCTCCAAAAAAAAATTTGCAATGACCTATGACAACAAAATATTCTGTATTATAACTACATTACTAAAAAGCTTTAAGACACATTCCGCACAAGCATTCAGTCAATTGAAAGTTCTTGTTTATGCAGACATTTGTATTTACATAGTGTGCATGAAGGCATGCACATATATGCACAATTTAATACTGAGTTATGGTGCATTTGACATTTGAGTACAAAAGTGAAACTTCTACTGTAGCTACCTGCATACATGTTTGTATACTGTACAAAAACAACAACTCCTTAGTTTACAACTCAGTCTCAGTCTCGCTGTATTAGAAAAGATGTAAACATGGATTTGGACACTTTAATTTTCCATATGCTGCTCGTCTTTTGGTGACTTAGTCTTTTTACACTGTGAATCCCTAGTCATCTTTGCTTTCATGTACTGCTGGTTTTTGCAACCCAGTGTCATTTATTTAAGTAGTTCAGTCTGTCTAACTGTGCTCTTAGTTCATTTGATTTACTGGTTGGTGGCGAAGGAATATATTGCATATAATTGCAGAACTCAAGAAAACTGAAAAAATGAACAGTATTGGTGAGCTTTTTAAAAAAAGCAACAGAAATTACAACACCACATAAAGCCACCATATAAAAAGGCAACAAAAATACACAGTGTCTCTCAGTGACTACAAATAAATAAAGTATTGGCAAAGGCATTGATTGCTGCAGGCATGTTTGTTTTATAAGTTACAGGACAAGACATTGTTTGCTCTGTGTAACCCAGTTCAGTCATTATCTAGATTTAACCAAATTGTGCGGATAAATCTAAATCCGAGATACATTGTTTGAATCACGTGTGCTAAGCTGATATCACTTCTATGTTTGGCAAATGTCAGGCACAATAATAAGAACAAGGTTGGCTGTATCACCACAATACATTTGGCACATTCTTTTGAGAAAACAACATTCAAATAGAAAATAAAAACACGACACCTTAACGAAAAATAAACAACAAAAAGACAGTCAAGTGCCACTAATAAGGTATCCATGACAGTACACAAATATAACCAATTGCACTTTTTAAACAGCCTAATAAAATTAATGCATACCTCCCAGACAACGCACCCTTTAACAAAGCTCCATTATAATTTTGTCTGTTTTGACGCCTATAGATTCTGGCTTCCTTCCAATTTAGAAATTCTCAGTAAAATTTACAAAAGTGTATCCACCCCAAAGACCTATAGATACACGGTGGCCTTATGGACAGAATGTGCCATGGTGCCCGTCTTTGTGCTGGCACTGTGTTACAGTAGCTGAGGCTCTGAGTTACTTTCCCCTCTCACTTAAACTAAAGGCATCCATCTCAAAATAGAAGGAACTGAAAAGAGAAGTGGGATGTAAAAGAGAGGAAAAGAGTCACCTATTTATCTCATAGTGGACGTGATCCCTTCTTCCTAAGTCTCTTTATGGGGCATGGTGAGGGTCCAGTCCAAGTGCACATAGTGACGGTCATGACGTTCCCACTGTCGGCCCCCCACAGGAGCTGGGTGGCGAGCTGTGGCTCCCAGCTGCCCCACTGCTCTTGTCAGCTGGCTTCTTGTCCTTCTGTTTCAGGTGAACCTTTGCGTGTCTCTTTCTCTCATCACTTCTGGCGAACTTGCGTCCACAGAACTCACAGGAGAAGGGTTTCTCGCCCGTGTGTGTGCGGATGTGTGTGGTCAGGTGGTCACTCCGGCTGAAGGAGCGCATGCATATTCGGCACTGGAAGGGTTTGTGACCTGTGTGGATGCGAAGGTGACGTGTGAGCTCGTCTGAGCGTGAGAAGCGTCTGTCACAGTTCTCCGCCGGACAGGCGTGCGGCCGTTCGTGGACGGGGGTTTTGCTGGGACGGTTGGGGTACTTCCTCGGTCGGATGGGTTTGAGGGTGAGAGTCTGTGGCGGTGGGTGGTGCTGAGGAGGGTGCTGCTGCCCGCCGATGAAACCTGGGTGAATCTGCTGCTTATCTTTGAACGCTCTGATGGTCTCCAGGGGTGTGATGGGTGGAGGGTTGACTCGGATGGGGTCCATGGTCTGGAAGGGCTTGTGCTCCATCACGCCAACCTCCCCCTGATGATGGAAAAGGTTGTAGTCAGGGATCATGGAGAAAAGGCTGCCATCCATGGAGGCTTTGGATGTGGAGTGATAGTCATTGCCAGGGTAGGCTAGAGCTGTGCTGGTGGCAGGGCTGTGGTGGAAGGAGACCTGGTCCTGGTATAGGTCACTGCAGGTGGAATAGGCAGGCAGCGGCGGACCATATACCTGCTCCATATCTGACGTCTGTCCGCCCATGCTGGCTGCGGAGGATGATGTCTGTGTTGTTACCGTGCCGGGTGATGGAGAAACGCCCAGGATCCCCGCGCTGACGAGACTGATGATATTGTTATCAGAGCACCAGCCAGAGCTGCCAATGCCACCTGACGGAGGAGTGTCAAAGGCAAACTTCCCCAGATAAGTGACAGTCTGCCCGCTGCGGTTGGACTGGAAGCTGGATCCATACTGAATCTCTGCGGCTGCTTTCTCGCTTCCCATGCCCAGATCCATGATATTATCTAGATGAAAGCAAATAAAGAACGGATATCATGAACAAATCATCCACACGGTTGCTCAACATTTAAAACAAATGCAGTCAGTTTTAAAAGTGATAATGTGGCACAAGTTGTAAAAATTAAAGTCTAGAAAATTTACGTTGTCAAGCTATATAAACTTGATGAGACAGTCCTTGTTTGTCGGAAATTCAGCTTCTCTGCATGTCTCTGTACCGGTGTGCCAACGAGAGATCAAAAATAAAAGAAGTCCAATACAGTTCATAAAGAAATGTGAGCGCTGTCAGACCTGTAAGTTAAGTGAGTGACTGCTGCATGTGAGACAGTGGTGTGTGTCTCTCTCTCTCAGATCCCACAAGCTCTCATAAATCAAGACCTAAACACCCCCTTTGATCCAGTCATTGTGTCCCTCAGGAGGACAGCCAAACTGAATGGCAAGATCTGATTTCTTTACAGCAGGGAGGATTATATGGCAGACGCCACATCCATCACGCTCAAGGATTCAAAACACATTTGCAGCAAAGAACATCTGCACATAATGGGGTTAAAATTTTTAAGTGTTTCCTATCCGATATCTGCATTGGCGTGCTGAGCCACATTTTTCACAAAATTTCCCTGATATTTTAATTGTACAGAATCTTCACACTGAAGACGCACACTCGCACACACACATTTAACTTTTTTTTTTTCCAAAGATGCCACAAAAAACATCAAATGCACATGTGCTTAATTGAGATACATTTACGTGCTGATCGTGCTCTGAAAGCTTAACGCGAGACGTTTGAAAAGAATTCTTTCTTTAACAGAAAAAATAGACGTCTCTTTTCATTTGCAGGAAAAGACACACAGGGGTGCTTATATACTCACTCCCAGTAATTACAGCCTGCTGGAATTTGGCTAAAGGCAAATCATAATGAAACAGAGCAAAATTACGTATATTGCACAGTATCATTCAACACATGAGGTACATAGGAACAATAACACTTTTTTTTTTTTGGTTTGCTTTTTGGGAGGGGGTGGGGGGTGTTATGACATTTAGAAAAGAAACCTGCTGTGGGATTTTTTAAACAGATTGAGGGGCATGAAATAAAGTCACCACTCTTTTCTTATAGGTCAGTATAGAAGAGCAGAGCACACACCTGCTCCACCTGTAAAATCACAGCATGGACCTTTAAAAATGTATATTTGTTATTTGCCCCTAAAATAGCATACACACAAAAATGACATCTATAAATCTGAGAGGTTATAATGTATATTTCATGAAGATGAGACATAATTAAAACACCTGCCCTCTGCAGCATCACCACCTTTTTTCCTGTTTCATTCCATTTTCTTTAAATATATCCTGATCAAAAGGTCACATAAAATACATATTACGAAAAATGTCATATTTCACGTGTATGTCATGAACTTAAGGTCGCTTATATTTAATTCACTTTATTTTTAAAAATGAAAGACACTATTTATAAGACGTGGCGCTGGGATAATAAAATAACGCACACTTCTTCAGAAAATAAGGGGCACATATTTAGGGTAAATTTTAAACTGAGGGTTTGTTTTAATTTGTGAACAAAGAGGCTCGAAGATAATAAGTGATTTTTGAACAAAGTTAGACAAGGTAAATGTAAATCGTGGCAGCACAGGGCGATCTTCAGGAAGATTTACTATATTTCGTGCATCATTGACCCATCACCTCAGAAGGTGAGCTTGTACAATTAGTGATTGATTTAACGCCTGAGCCGAACCGACACGACATCTTTATGCAGTTTACCAGAAGTATACGTTCATGTGGACGAAGCAGTAAATCAATCCATATCTCCGGCCTCGCAATTTATTGAATATAAGACGGTTCAGGGGCCCTGGCGTCTAAATGTGTTTCATATAGGGGAAAAGCTGCCACACACGCCTACTAAAACCCAATATGTGACATGTTAACAGAGTTGTGAATGAAAGTCATTGTCTAAAGTAGTTGACCCATGTTTGCGGTAGGATATTAGTTTATTAAATCAGTTCGACCGCATTCATTTGACACATTTTCTCATAACCCACAGATTTCAGTTTCAATGAGGAGCCGACTGCGTTTTTAGTGGACTTTGCGTAAAACAGCTTTTTTTGTGTGTGCCACAGCCGTTCATAACACATTTCCTCAAACACGCTTCAGCTTAGGAGAATTGAAAAAACACCAGAAATACGGTAGATTTGCTTAAATATAATATCTTAATTGATCGTTTTTTTTTTATTTAAAAGTTTTGATATGAGTCCAGCTCTCTCTTTATCACGCTGCGTCTCAGATCCTGACATGTCGGCTACGGACGGGCAGAAAAGAGAAAGAATAAAAGAAAAAGCACATGGAGGATCTGAAAGACAGTCATTTTAAAAGGTGTATGATATTCACAGTGGGGAGTGTGTTACACCTGACCCCGAAAAAGTACTCAGTACGGGGATCTGCCTTTGTGCGCAACAGCCAGAGCGCAAACAGGTGCTCCAAGCCCCGAGACAACTGTTGCCTTTCCGCGCACATCGCACTCTGAACCACTTTAATGAAAACAAGAAAAAGTAAATGAAATTCTTACCTGTGTTCATCTGTGAATAGTGGTTAATAGATTCCGTATTGGTGAAAATATTCATAGACGTCGGGATGTCCTCTTCTGGGTAGAGACTGTCAGGGATCGTGTTTATTAAACTGCTCATGGTAAGAGGGAGCTTCTCCGCTAGTTTCCCTGTCATAGCAGTTATATTCAGTCCGACATTTATAAAGGACAACGCGCAGGTATCCACAAAAAATACAGCGGGTGTTCTCGAAGTGGAAAACACAGGTGTGGAGAAGAAAAAAAAGGAGTCAGGAGGCGCAGGGATGGATCCTGTTGCTGTAGCTATCCAAGTATCCCGCGGAGGACGAGCAGCGCTGGTTATCTCCTCCTGTGTGATCACAGGCTATTGTTGTTATTAATCTGATCACTGTGGAAGCTGATGGGCTGCTTGTGGGGGAATTTGAAGTCTGTGAATCAATGGAGGAGGTGGCGGTGGTGTTGGTTGCACAAGAGCGGCTCTACTTGCTCTATTGGAGCTGGATAGGGGACTCCAGTTTGCCTGTATTAAATAGGGGGATGGAACATTTGCGTGACGTAGATGACCATATATGGACAGAGCACCCAGCGCCAGGCTCTCCGCGCGTCAGTCTGTGGAAACTACAGTGGAGGCAAAAGGCTCCGACAGATAGATAGATAGAAAGATAGATAGATAGATAAATAAATAGAAAGTTAAGTAAATCTACACGTCCTTCTTCGGGATGAACCGTCGGTTCTCCTCTGTTCATGTCCGTGTGGAGAACAAGTTATCTTCTATCTATTATTGTCAGGCATGATATCCATCGTGGACTATCAGGCACACTGGGGTCTTTATATGCAGCTGTGTGTGAGAGAAAGAGAGTGTGTGTGACTGCTTTATGTCCATGTACAGTTATTATCATTCACCAGCACTGACTGATTCCTGGTCCTGATGTTTTTCTTGTCTTTACTCTCAAATAACTTTTCTCCCATTTAACTCAATTCTAAAACTCACTTTGGGAGGACTTTTTTTGAACACTTTGTTCCGTCCTGTATTGCAGCACACGTGGTCCACAACCAGTGTACATGCAGCAACATTTACAAAGACAGTAATTGACGGAGTTAATCGCTTGTAAATATTGCATGCGCTCTCAATCCGCAGACTTGCTTTGACTTGGAAGCCCTAGTGACCGCTCTAAGTGGAAGCTCCAAATAAGGCAGTGTCCGGCCCCGCCCCCTTTGTGTCTGTATTTGGACATGCGAGTTCCGGGTGAAGTGGTAGTGGAAAAGTGATCGGAAGCCACAGACGTTCAGAGAGATGTCAGTGGACAAAGCGTCATGGCTCGGTTTTTCACCAGTTTGCCAACTACAGAAAAAAAAAAATACACACTCTGTTTGGCTTATAATGTTTGTAAAAATACACATTCATGATTCGGCTCGTTACAAAAAAAAAAAGCTAAGAGTTACAGTGAGGTATTTCACGGAGTTCACATGTATCACTATTACATTAGCTGTCGTACTCGGAGTGAACAGTTTAGTGAGTTAGTTTTGGTACGGACTTCACAGATTCTCTGCTGTAACCATGTAAAACACACAGGCCTTTTCAAAAATTCACAGAAAATATTGAATGAAGTGTCAGTGTCTGAATATTCAGACCTGAGAAATTAATAGTACCTCAATGAACCAGAAGTGTAAACAGAGTGTGTGGGAGAATTAGTCTGAATCATGCTCTGTGTTTAGGGGGCTTACACAAACAGAGCAGCCAGTGATCTTGTGTTTCTCATTACCACAGGCAAGTCCTCCGTGTGTATGTGTGTGTGTGTGTTTAATGAGCAGTCATACCGGCGGGCAGAGACGAGTCCTCTCAAGGTGTCTTCCCTCCTCTTCTTCTACCTTCAATCAGCAGGATAGACAACAGTGATCCTGATTGACTGTTTTCCAAATTCAACACTCTCATGTCCGGTCCAAAGATAGATTTTAAGAGTTGACTTCATCATTCTGACTCACTCTGTAAACTGGTTCTGTTTCACTTATTGCACACTGATCCAGGCATCACAAGTTCAGACAGTCATTTGTCATGTGTTCGAGCTGTCCACAGGCTTGAAGCTGGAGGTTGTCGCCCAGGCAAATGGTTTAGTTTATATCTATTTTTACATGTTTTGTCCCTGTTTTAGCTTGTTCATGCAGTCACCGTCAAATCAGTTGAAGAGGCTTTTAACATTGTGTTACGAATCTACTTGTAACATACATTCACATAAAAAGACAAACATACTTTGAATGGGACAATGGCTCAGAAGAGCATTGTAAAAGTTTGAAATGCCTTCTGAATTGACTTAACCCCAAATACCAGATCTCTGGAGAGTGAATGTGTTAACATGTGAATTTATCCCTCAATTGTATAGCTATACATAAATAAACAAAGCCAGTAATATATGAGATATAGGTGGTTTGGACCAAGTAACAAGGAAGCCTGACAGTATATGGCCTTGTAAGACTATTATGAGCTTAGAAAAGGTATTTATTGTGCATGTTTGGATGGAACGCAAAAGTTCTGGACAACTTATTAAACGTTTTATTTCTATCAACCACCCTGCTACAGAGACAAATGAATATTACAGTGTTAAATGGTGAAATACCCTCTGAACTGGCTTAACAACAAATACCACAGATCTCCGGAGAGAAAGATGTGTCAACATATACAAATTTATCCCCGAGTTGTATAACTATAAGCAAATAAACAAAGCCAGGAATGTATCAGATATATTTGGTTGGACGAAGTAACAGGGAAGCCTGAGAGTATCATGTAATGCATAACGATGGCATGACCTATGGTCTGATAAGACTATTATAAGCTTAGAAATGGTAATATTTATAGCACAGGATTGGATGGGACGCAACAGTTCTAGACAACTAATTACTAAAACTAAAGTAAACTAAAGAGTTTGATGTGGCGTGGCTGTGACAGACACACTATTCACCCTATCACAAGACACTGTACCATCAAAATGATTTTTTCAAAGCTGTTATTTTAAGGTTAAAAAGTTACATAATGTTGCTTTAACAACAAAATACCACAGATCTCTGGAGAGTGAATGTGTTAACATATGAATTTATCTCTTAATTGTATACCGTGATATAATTAAACAAAGCCAGGAATGTATTATATATATACTTGGTTTGAAGTCACAAGAGCCTGACAATGTAATGCAAAACAATGTCATGACCTATGCCTCATAAAAATATTATAAGCTTATAGAAGGTAGTATTTGTTACAGGTTTACTGCCTCATGCCTGACGTTGTCTGTTGTTCCTATTATTATGTCCACTCTACAGTATGAAGTCGCACAGTTGATCGATGTAGTGGGAGAATCCATGGAAAAAGGGTGCCTGAACTGTTTTGTTTATGGATGCAAAGTGATGAGAGGATCCCCTCAGGTGAGCCTGAGGACTTATTGTACTCGGGGGAGGCTTTAGTGTCCCTCTGTGGTTGGAAAGTTGGCCAGCCCACCTGGAACACCTACCTGTTGCAGGTTTATTTCCTCGACTGTGAACTGGGTCACATGGGGCAGGCCTGCAGTGTCTGTCGACAGGCTCCTTTGCATACGGGGATTCCATGGAAGTACAAGCTCTTTTTAAAGCACAGTGGAAAAGTAACCAGGCTGTGGATATATAGTCAAATTAGTTTTGTTTTTCCAAGCTTCATAGGGAAGAATGAAATTGTTGTTCCTTAATTAAAGAGCTGGAATGATAAAAATCTTCAGTTATTATGCAACCAGTAACTTCACATCCTTATTTTACATATAACCCTTATTTCTATTATGACCATGTATACTAAGGGATATTTTCTAATTAGGCTGACCAATCTGCCAGTAATGATCCAAAAAATAGTATAATTGTGAACAAAAATGCCTTTTAACATGACATAAACGGAGTAAATGTTACACATAATCGTTTCCTATTAAGCTCAGTATTTTATACATGTGAACCTCATGAAGCTTGTGCCCAGTCACTGCTATCTTCTACATATGTGCAGAGTTTAATTTCTACAATTAAGAGGAGAGATAAAACATGTACTTTAGACACAAAGCCAGTGCAGGTACTTTAGCAAAATTGCACCTTTCAGAGGTCAAAAGGTTGTCGGCACTTGAGTCTAAAAACAAAGATATTCATGTGGATTTCCTTCAGAGGCAGGATTCAAATCTCCAGGTGGACAGAAACTGTGCTGAATGTCTGCGGTCGGATTTGCAGAACAATTCCAGTCTGTCGGGGTCAAACACACACTAAAAATGCTGCAAAGTGGTCAGCAGACAATACTGTTGACATGAGTTGAATACACACTCAAATCCATCTCACCACAGCTCACAATAAGTGATAAACTGCAGAAATTCTCCAGTGAAATAAATCTTGTTCAGCAGCAGATTGGAAAGGAGAACGGAGACTCAAGTCATCATATGCATATTAGATCACTTAGTGCCGGTTAGGCAATTGAATTGATTATACAAATTCCTTTTAATTAATGTAAGTTTGAATAAATTAAGAAAATATTAAATGCCTTTCACATATCATCAGGGGATGTGAGTCGTTACATTTCTCAGAGAAGGCAATATACTGTGCACCGTTGAACTACAGCTGTCAGTTTTTCTTAATCACAATATTTCAACTCTCCTGACATTTGGAGTAAAAATAAACACATTCAAGGAAGCTGAGTGGCAAAGCCCAGCTGTTTTGGCAGGATATCTCCGAGATATAAAGGAGAAAAAAAAAATGCACAGTGTATTTGGAAGTACAAATCTTGGCATTTCAGTGGTGTACTGATGGATTCAAGTAGGTGGTTTTTTGGAAGAATGCTCTCCCACTTGGCATGCTTCACAATGAGTGTGGAATTATGCTCCACTTGCCAATTGTTAAAAATGTGATTTCATAAGTCAAATAAAATGGGTAAATCAAGGTCAAGAGCGATATTCCAACCGACAGATACTTAACATTTGTTAAAAAGCAATGGACTGTCTGTCTAACTGTGCGTTGTTTTGGCTGCTTTGTTTGTGGACACGGCTGCTTTGACTGTTAAGTCGGGGAAGCAAACAAAGCAGAGGCAGGACAATCTGATCAATGATCTCCCAGAGTTCATCGGGAGGGCACATTGGGGTTTACCAAGGCTGGCTTAACCACCAAAGGAACAAAAACCTCCATTACCTACTCCTGCCGAGCCCACTGATGAGACACCAAACTAGGGTCAATGAAACCACCAACTAAAGATTGATCATGAGAACATCAAAGTCCCTCATGTAAATCCAGCCTTTTTCAGACATCTGGGGTATTGATACAACCCCCTCCCAGAGGAGAGTTGCTGGTTAGAAACCAATATTCCTCATGGGGGGTACTCTGACCCACCCTCTACAAAGACCCGTGAAGTCTGAAAAGTATCTCCTCGTGAAAGGGTTGAAAAGTTTATCCACAGCATCCTCTGCAGACCTGCCAGGTGGGCCTCTTATGCAACTGTCCAAAGTTCAGAACAGGTTCATCATCCCAAAGTTACATTCAAGGACACTTCAACACGTGTTAGAGCAGCTTTCACTTCAGAAAAAAAAATCAATCAAGAACCTGAAAGTAGCTCAATGTTTCCAATCGGGGTGAGAGTGGTCAATGGAAATATGATAAACATTACACAAACAGCAACTTCCCTTCACCAAATACACCACAGGCCCTGCAGCCCCTCCCCCCTGCCCTGTTACTCTAGAGTATTTTGGTTTAAGTTCCACTGTGGCATCCGGCTGTGTTGCGGTCTCGGTTTCACCTCCTACTTCCTTTTTTGGCCCTGACGTATTTCCGCCCCTGAATTAGAATCAACTCTTTCCACACTAAGTTGTGATATCAGGCCGTCTTCCTTCTCTTGTCGAGAGTGTTCGGAAACTAATAAGAAATCCCCTGTGAGGTCAAAATCTATCTCCCAAATCCTTCGCTGCAGACCACACAACAGATATACAGAGCAACATCAAAACCCAGAAGCTGTTGTAACACAAAGAGGAAATCTCTTTCGAACTCGACAATAAGATAAAGGCAAAGAGGGCGGACCTATTGCAAGCTTTGAAGAACTGATGCTTTTTAATTCAGAGAAAAGTGGGGAAACATCTTATTTACTATCATTGTATTGATATCTTTCAGGCATCTGAGCATCTTCAGTCTTTGTAGTTCTGGGTGAGAAACTGCAGGGTGGCCACAGGCTTTCCCAGATGAAACCTTGTGATGAAGGCCTGGAGATCCCATTTACCTGTAGATGAGCAGGAGGACACATAAACAAATAAATATATTAGGTTAAAGAGATATTTGGATGTGTAATTAACTCAAAACCCAGGTTTACTTTCAGTCCGATACATGCAGATTGATCAAAATAACAGTTAAACCTCACAAGCTTATCAGACAACATGTTTTCATCCTATCAATATCCTACATACATTTAGTTCAGTCTGACTGCAATCTCTGGTGCATGACAAGAGTATTTCTCATGACCGCTCGGCCCATGTTTGAGGGATCTGAGGCCTAACTGAGCAGCACATGGCTCTGGGATGTGAGTCACTGAGAACAGCACTGCTGAAAATAAAACATGTTGCTGTAATGATGGAGGTGGGAACGCAAGGACGTATTGGCAAGAAGATATGATTCAATCGCCTGGACTGTTTTTTTTTTTTCTTCCCTCCCCTTTTAAACAAACACCAGACGGCCATCCGGCTGGTATGACAATATCACTTCTTAGATTTTGACAACCGCTGATTCCCTGCAGCTTCCCCTCCCTTTAGAAAAAAAAAAAAAGACAAATTCACAATTATCATTCCAAGGCAACAAAACCCTGCGTGCTTTAAACTTGCAAACTTCAACAGATTCCAAAGAGGATGAGTGTATGTTTGGATGTACATAAGACAATGACTCGCTCCGTAATCCAGGGAATCGCTGACATTCTGGTATTTCCGTATGTGGAGTAATTACATTAACAGATGCTCAAGAATAGGCTAGGAAAGTTAATCTTTTGAAAAGAAAGCCAACTATTGAAATGGTCCGAATCTGTAGAGAGAATGGTCTCACAGTTAGGGGTTTGAGTCTGACTGCCTGGATTGAAACATTACTGCTTTTCACCTCTGGCTGCAGCTGCTTTACAGGCCTTCGCTGTGGCTGTTTTCGCCATCAGGGAGTCACATTTTGTATCCTCGGTCATCATGGAGGAGATCTGGGAGAAGAAATACACATTGCTGCTGCCACGCACATCAAGTACACTCACCTCCCGTCAGTGCAGAAACAAATCACAAGGATTATTTTGTATTTCAGCAGCAGTGCACCGATTGGGAAATTCTGGGCTGATAACGATGTTTATGATAAACATATGATGATATTTTTTAATATCCTTTATCCCGTAGATGCAGGTCCAAAATTGACAACCACCAAGCGCCAAATGCAGGCCACCGCTAAAGCAGTCATGTAATTAAAAACTATACTGAGACACACTTCTGTCAGAGTTTCACACACACACACACACACACACACACACACACACACACACACACACACACACACACACATCACAGGGACGGGGACTTGATGGTGCATTCAGATGCACCATGTTAACTCTGTACAGGAATGGCCACAAAGGTTGTTTAAAATGGGAAGGCGTACATTTTTTTATAACTTTCTTGTTCTTTGGCACAGCATTTTTAACAATAAGGTGCTAAGGTCAGAACATTATCCCAGTCATTTCTCCATAGACACATTTTAAGCACAAATCTCAGAGGCCATTTAATTTAATTCTTAATGTAAACGTTCAGGAAATCAGTGGCAGTATCCAGCACTACTTTCTTGACAGAGAAACACAGAAATCGCCATTATATAAAAGTAATGGAAAAGTAAAAAAGTCTTTCAGCCAAATTCAGTACAAATTCAATCACACAAATGTATACAACATCCTTTACTAACTAACTAACTAACCTTTTTCCACATTAAAAATATTTTTTCAAAGTAACTGCTTCAACAGCCTTCTAAGCCCGCTATACAATAATCTACTTAATGAAAATAATGTTTCAGTACTTACATAGCCTTAAAGGGGCTCTATGTAACTATTTACATATATTACATTTTTTTTTTATTGTCCATATGTGAGCGGATTGTAACTTGACGTGAAAAATGAGACCTTCACCGTCCCTCTTGGTTGCCTGTACAACCCTGTGGACGATTCCTTTATGTTGTTTAATGCTACTGGACCCTGGATTTCTTTTTGGAGGACTCGGGTCGGATTTTCTGCAACACTCTAAAGGATGTGACTTGATGCACACTCTCCAGTGCCTCTCTCCACTCCGCTGACAGAGAGCAACAGTAGCTAACGTTAGTTTAGAAATGGAGTGAAATGACTGGCTTCCAGCACAACACAGAAGCTCCACAGAGCCCCTTTACAAACTGATGGCAGGGATGTCATGAACCAGTGGCTCATGAATGTGATAGCACAAAAACTATGTTATATAAGAGCTAAAAATCGGTCAATGCCATCAGTGATTGTCATCCTATTTCCCAATTGGCCAATAGCAGTCAACAAGGAGAAGATTGGCCAATAATCATGTACTTTTTCAAGGTTTTTACAGAATATATTTCTGTATTTAACTCAAATGGAAAACTAGAATGTTTAATATGAAATGACAGTATTACCACATTATTATTTAACTGTTTTTGGGCTCATGCCCCCTTCCAGGTCGTCCCTACATGTTTAGCTTATGGGACTGACACCCTTGGCGTGTCTGGGGTTTGCCATGAGGTAAGGTCAGGTCCTGAGCTCAGCTGGGGAAGTTGATGAATAATAACTGGATGAGCAGATGAGTACCTGTAATCTTGCCAGCTCTTTTCTGTGAATGAGGATTGCCTGCAGAAAGGGCTCCAATAATCAAGTGAGGGCAATGGAGTCAAGTGACCTGTCTGTATGGTAGGGCATGGCCCCAGTGGCCCCTCTGGCCTATGCTTCAGTGGGAGATAATGCACCGCCTCTGCAGATGCCTAAACTCCCCTGCATGTCCAGAACAAAGTCCCTCACCCCGTAGAGGTAGCACTTAGCTGAGGGGTGAGGCAGCTGGGGGACAACAAACTTTACACTGAATATAGGGATATAGTTCACGAGTCATGTGGCAGATTTCACTCTCATGACAGTCATGCATTAATAGTCAAACTTTCGCTTTCCCCTTTTCATAGAGAGACTCTGCCTTGCACTGGAATATGGCAACATTTCCTCTAACGAAGAATGTCACACTGAAGATCATCTTATTGTAGACTAACGATCAGACGGAGAGTCAAAACCAGGCGCTGCTTGTAAGGCTTTACACACATAATCCTGTCTAAAGCTGTGCAATCATTGGGCGCAATCCAAAAGGAGGCAAATTCACAATATCTGGTGCTATCACGCTGGCTGGTACCCTGCAAATGCCTAGACTTACAAGTGACCTTAAAATAGGCTGGTGTCTGTTTGTAGTGCAGAGACGTGTTTCCACCTCTCCCATCTGCCGGCTCATGGAAAGGACAGATAGTGTGGGACCTGAGGGCGATGTTAAAGTCTTCCTGCCTCCCCTTTTGTTTCCACCTTGCGTCTCCGTCTGGGTATGGCAGGAAGATCAGGACTGCTGTGAGGTGACACAGAACTGCTACATTTAGTGGTGTGGGCGGTGTCCCTGTTAAACCTCTTATAGTCTCTCAAAAATACTCAAAACCAAGTGATCCTGTTCATCGCTGTAGAGTGAGAGGAGCCATATCAGGGTAAGAGCTTTACTGAGCTTTATCATACAAAATTCATAGTCATAATAATGCGATCCTAAAATCTTGAATGTCTTTGTGGATGTTAGAGGTCAGGGGTCAGCCTCAGAGCAGTCGTAGCTCACTCAGAGATGCTTCAGCAGGGCGGATGACTGCTGTCGAGGGACCTGAGTCGAGGATCGGTTTCACACTGTTGTATCTCAGTTCACAGCCTGGCTCAGTATAGCAGTAACAAAATGCTGTCGCTTTGCGGGGACTCCATATTCAATCTTAAAGGGTTGCTAAGCATTTTTCAACTGTCACATAGCAGGAAAATGGTAATGTTAAATGTTAATTCATCCTTCAATTCCCATTTGGCTTGATAAATGACCCAAATGGTTAATCAATTATCAGAATTGTCGTTGCTGTCAATCAGCTAATGGAATAAACTAACCATTACTTTTTTTTATCAATTAAAGGGGCAGTTCACCCCAAAATCAAACAGTACATATTTTTCCTCTAACCGGTAGTGCTATTTATCCATCTAGATTATTTTGGTGTGAGTTTCAGACTTTTGAAATGATCTGCCTTCTCTTAAATATAGTGGAAGGAGACTGCACTTGGCTTGTGATGCTCTAAGAACTAAAAACAAACAAACAAACAAACAAAACATTTTAAAAACCTGACAGAAATCTCTCTTTTCATGAATCATGACCCGCTTACTCAAGGTAATCCACAGAACTTGTTGTGAGCAGTTTCATGTAGGAAGTGTTTTCTTTCTATCAAACTACACCTGCCAACCGTATGACAACGCAGAAGGAAGCCTGCATGTACTCATGGAGACGCTAGTTAACGAAGCTAGTTAACGTTACAGCTTAGCCAAGGAGGATACCATTTTTGCTGTCAGAAGCACAATCCTCTAACACATGTTGAGTTTTTCAGATGTATTTTTTGGTGCTTTGAGCACCACATGATGGGCCATCTAGTTTCATTAAATTGGAGAGAAGGCAGACATTTATACTGCAGATGTCTCCCAAATTAGCAACTTGCATCAAAACAATCTACAATGATAAAAAGCACTTCAGGTAAGTATATATGTATTTTAGATTTTTCAGTTGAACTGTCCCTTTAATCTGTGATCATTTTCTTAATTAACTGATTAACCATTTGGTCTAAAAATTGTGAGGAAAACGGCAAAAATGACCATCATAATTTCCTAAACATCATTAAATACCATGTTTTGACACTGGATTAATTGAAAGGATGGCCCCTTGAGTTGCAGCATCTCATTTGGTCCTATAGACACAAATACAAAATAAAACACTTAACAAATACATAAACAAATGTACACTACAAATGCAGAGATACACACAGCTAGCTCACCCTCTTCCATCCTCTTTATATCTGTCCAACAAACCAAATTAATTCAGCTTACTATCACATATAACAAAGATAGCAGAAAAACAGAAAGCAGAAACATTTGGCATTTTTGCTCAAAAAACAATTAAAGAATGATAGATCAGTTCTTTGATTATTGTTTTAGCTCTACTTTGACTATTTATAAATGTAATAAGTAATTCTCATATATTTATAGATGAGGGAAGTTGAGGAAAAATATAGAAACTTTTACCTCGAACCTGACAATCAAAAAAAAAAACAAGAAAAAAACAAGAACACACAACCAGCCAAAATCCGTAACGTCAAAGTGTTCCCTTTAAGGCAGCCGACTCCTGGCTGAAACTCAGGCCTGCTGTAGCAACCAAATCCTGGCTCTCTTGACTCCACGCAGCTCTGATTAATGGTAGAGGCTGTGGGTGGGTGGTAGACATGGATCTGCCCATTACCACACTGCAACATTGCAAATGGCTTCAATTACTGTGGAGTGTGCTGAGCTGGCAGTAGGGGCTCTAGGAGGCAAGATGAGCAACGTGCACCATCCAGCAGCTAACTCTACTGTGATCCATTCATTCACACAACATGATCGTCACGTACATCCTCTGCCTTGTAATTTAACATGAAAAAATTGAGGAAAAAGGACAAGAAGTGATCAATTTTTAATTTAGGACTTTTCCTTTATTTTTTTGTTTCTGATCAATCTAAAGTATCTGCTGAGGTCCCATTCAGAAGACGGGGCTGGATGTGTGAACAGTGTATGTGGGCTGAAACAACACCAGATAGCCTCTCTCAAGGCCTCAGCGTTTCCCCTTCCCGGCCTCGTAACACTGTTTCCCTTGACAAACTGACTTGGCGGCACTAGACAGTAGCAGGACATATTGAGGGCTTGCCAAGTGGCTAACAAGTATCACGAGGGCCTGTGTGCCCACGCCTGCCCCCCACCCTGGCACAGGGGCAGCCTCCAGTCAGGGACAGCCTTCCTGAGCCACAGCGAAGGGGATTCCCTTCGATCACGCCCCTGTGCCCAGTGCCAAGAGCACAGCCCCCCTGTGGTTCCTTGTGTAACAAACCAGCTGTCTCCATCAGATCACTGACCCACATTCATAACCTTAACACAGGAGGCACAGCAGACTCCCACGGTTTCCAACAACAGTCCTGCTCTACCTCTCATTGTTCACCCCCGTTCACTACTCAAGTGATGGTCAGAGATGAAAAGAAAAAAGACGACAAATTTGCGACAAAATTGAGTCAATGACTGCGCTACTGGAAGTGGAAAACGATCATTAGGAGTCTCCCACCCACGACTAAATGCTCTCCCTTTGCAAATCACATCAATTAATGTCATGGGCTATGAAAAATGCTCTCTGTGTCATACCACATGGAGGGAGGACAGACGCTAATAAGTGAACATACTTAACGGAGGAGGTGGGGAGACATGGGATTCCCTCCGTTCCTCTTGTCTGTGCGGGAATACCGTCCTCATCATGGCCAAGTGGAGGGCGATAATAATACAGCAGGTACAACATTGAATTCAGCCAAACCAATCAAAACTGTGAAAATTGAATATTTTTCTATTCATAAACCATGACTGGGCTTTCATTCTTAATATGACATGCGGAGTCTATTTCCATTAGCCTCTTTACAAGGGCAGTTATCCTCTCCAGAATTGACCCATCAAATGAAACATTTGATTAGCCAAGAGTGAATTTCTTAATTTCATTTCCCTTGAATAGAGAGAACAGTTTGCAGGAGAGAGGAAGTACAACAGCGGGAGTTAAACTCATCCAGTAGATTAAGGATGGGTGGATCCACTCAGTTCAATCGCTTCATAATGTGGGGGCAACTACTGTATCAGAGCTGGCAGCAGAAAATGAGTATGCTACAGTTTATTTTGCACCAAAAATATATTAAAATATTCTAAATAGCAGGCTATTATTCATGCTATTATTTTCCTTCATCTTAACCAGTTCTGACACAGTGAAAACCCAAACAATGTGATAAGAGTTCATCTCAACCTCCCCAAATGTAAGTTTGAATACATAAAATACTCCAAAATACATCTCTTTTGACATTTCTTTTTCCATAGTATTCAACATCAAACAGTCCTCAGCCTAATGTGCCTGGATTGTTTGCTGACATTGCTGTCAAAAACTTCAAACAGCAGAGACTGGCAGCTCCACTCATTCAGGGCCGCAGCGATTGAAGTCTCAAACCGCCCCGATCTCAACTCAAATCACCGGCTGTGACCTGAGTTGAACAGACAGACGGGCACGCCCCCTGTGAGCTGCTCCACTGTATATCCAAGTGCAGTTGCCCACCTTCAGGAGACTTTTCTTCAGGGGGAGGAAAAGTAGAGAACACCTGAAGTTTAAACAAAACAATAAGTCTGCTTTCTGCAAGACAAACACAGTTGTCTTTTCAGAGACAAACAAAAACATTTTTTGATAATAACAGGAAGAGATCAAGGAAATGAGTACATCAGACGACCAATACTGTATTTTTGGGGCCGATAAAGATATGGATATTAGGGGGGAAAAAAATTCAGATATCGATATATCGGTGTACAGTGTGCATTGATCAGCATTCGAACATTCAAAACAAATTTAAATGCACCCAGGTTAGCTGAACAGCTAGTTTTCATCAGCAGTCCCTTCATCTGATGGTCATGGGCATCCAAAAGTAAATAAAAATAATACAGGTACAATAGTCAAAGGGCACCAAGCCTTTTGTGGCGCAAGAGCAAGCAGCATGTAATCTGATCAACTGCCTCCAGTGCTGTCACTGCTTTTCAGAACCTGGCGCCTACGTTACCCACAATGCAACTTAACCACTCAGCAGTTATAAACTCTCATTTTGTTGTGTAACCCAGTGTTGTATAATGAAAAAAATAAATCCCTTGGAACCTTGAATCATTTTGGACCACTACTATTGCCATATCTGAGTACAAAAGATGGAAAAGCAGATAATAAATAAACAGCACCCAAAACGCTTATCGATATAACTGGGTAATTAAGTCCACTGAAGACTAACTACAATGCTCAGATCTGTTTAAGTTTAATTAGTGTTGACACATCGATTTTTCATTTATTCTGCTTAGGGAGTGCCCTAAACGGGTTGGGTGCTGTGCCTAAACCTGATAATGGTAGGAAAAACCTGACACATCCACTGTTAATGATAACTGACATGGTTGATAAGGTCTTCAGGTTTGGGAGAGGTTAACAAGACATGGTCAGGCAGACTCGTGCAGGTGTGTGTGGGAGCCAACAATACATGTCTTGACCCTGCAGGCATTAACACTGCAGCAGCCTTACTCACTTACCTCATTAACATTTCCCCTGTTAAATTTAAGAATTTATAAATAAGCTCAAATGCCTCGATGAAATGCTCATGATTGTTTTGTGAAATGACGTGTCCCAGATGAAACACAGTCACAGACCACAACCTGGGCTCGAAAGTGGTTAGATGGAGTCTGGCTTGAGTGTCTTGGGACAATATATAAAAAATCAAATCACTCATAATAGCAGCTTCAGTAGCATCGTGGATACATTTTCTGGAACCTAATATGGAAACATTTCACTCTAAATAAAGGATTAAGCCCACTCACACAAATGATGCAATACCTTAATGAATATAATGTTGTAAAATGACACAACTTCCCACTGTATGTCAGAAAATAGAATAATCTACTCTCTGCTGCTCCAAAAATAACTGCAGTCACCTATAAAGGTGACAAAACCTATAACCACAAAAACCATCATGAGAAAATGTTTGGGCCTTTAATGCCTTGGCGTAATCTTTCTATTGCTGATTCAACAACTAACTGTTGGCAGTTGTGTTGATCAGTGTTGGTATATGATAGATGATACTGCCAATTGCTCGTGTGGAGTCATTACCGCGGGACGACTTCTCCGGCTCGGTGAGTGACACTGGTGTGTCTGGAGGCTGTTCAAACAACATGAACTGGTAGCGGTGAAAACCAGACTTCTGTGGTGGGGTTGGAGGAGAATAGTCTGCACGGAAAAACAGAGAATCTGAATTAGGAGAGCTGAGATTGCACATAGCAAGATCTATATGACTTTCCAAAGATGAAACTAAAATCTAACAATGGGCTCAATTATTTTCCTTGGTCAAGGTCCAGGTTTATTGTCATATATACTTAGAAAATACCATGTACATTCAAATGCAATAACCTGCATGTGCCCTGGCTTTCTCAGCCCTTAACACTATAAATAAGTAAATAAATAGATAAAAGAATAAAACATTTTAAAAAAGTACAAGGTGTACAAAAAACCTCTTGATGCATGTGGAATGATTTTCAGATTTTAAGACAACAGTGGTAACTGGCAATGGCTGTAGATCCACAAAAATTGTCATTCCTATCATTCTTCAGTCACTCTGGGTTGTGGGCGATACAGTGGGCTACAGTTTTTCTTTGGATAAATCTTTAAAGATCAGATATTATGCAAAAGGCACTTTTCATGGCTTTTTAACATAAATATGTGTAGGCTGTGTGTCTAGAGACACATGAAATGTTAGAAAACACCACCTTCTCCCTCTTTTATCTTGCTACAACTATCAGCAAATGTGTGTTCCAAAAAGCCCGTCTGAACTGCCTCCCCAGGTGATGTCCTAATAGGGTTTGTTAAGCACCATCCCCAGCAAGGTGACCAGTGTGAATCTACCTTGCTGTCCGCCATTGTTAAATCCTCGCTATTACCAACTCTGGTAACACAAAATTGACATGTTGTCATTCAAATTGTCATTCACAGGCTTGTATAGGCAACTGAGAGAGACGGGGTAGGCCTCATTTTTCATGTCATGTCACAATCCGCTCACAAATGGACAATGAAGAAGTGATTAATACATGTAAATTGCTATACATTTTTAATCTAGCATCTTTAAATGTATTTTTAACAGGAAATGTGTCGACAGCAACTGGAAAGCTCTTTCTCAACGAGGGCCGGCACAAAGCAGGATGCGTTTCAGAACTGAAGCTCAAGATGGATTGATACCGACTGTCCGTGACCCAAGGTCCAACTCCATTCCCCATTTAAAAAAAAATTTTTTTTTGGTTATTATTCTTTTTGGCCTTTTTTATTGCTTTTTTAATAGGACAGCATGAAGTGTGACAGGAAACAGGGATGACAAGCAGCAAAGGGCCACAGATCGGATTCAAATCTGCAGCACACTCTACCGACTGAGCTACTGGGGCGCCCCTTTTTATGTTGTTTTACTGTTTATTTTGCAGGTTAGCCTATTGAGCTTAGCATTAGCATATTGGGTGACTATTGTGCCTCGCTTTGATTGTAAGCCCACATGCCGGAGCAATGTCAGTGTATGTAATATAAGGGGAAGTCAGAATGTCCATGAGAAATTCTGTGAAAGCAGAGTAGTAGGTTTGATGTGGGTCATGATGCTTTTTGTGGAACATCATATTGTAACGCAAGCCCAGCTGGCTTTGTTGTTACATGAAACCCCCTCCTTCTCTATGATCCTCGCCAGTATGTGTTTGTTTGTTGCTGATGTATGTAATTTTACTTGACAGACATGCCCTGAAGGTACACATGTGAAAAAAAAAAAAAAGGTCTAACGGAAACAGTAATTCCTTTGCTTGGCAACGTTGTGTAACTTTGAATTAGCACCAATTTGCTAAAAACACCATCATCAACACACTTTCTTTGGGTTTACATCTGACTCTCAACTCTACATTGCAACTGTTACATCTATTAAACTAAATACAATGATAGGTAAGGAGTAAAATAATCCTGATGCAAAGGGTCAAAAATGAGCAATTTAAATGTTGAACACAAACAGTGATAAAACTAAGTTAAATTGCTTAAATTAAAAAATTATACTGTGGAATTTTTCCAACTCAAATATATATGATCTCCCAGAGTATACTGTACAGCTCGCACAAAGTAAATAAACAAGATATTTACAGTATGTAATTAAAGATGTAATGAGTACAGCAAGAAAAGGCTACAAAATGGCCAGTTGAAAACCATACTTACCAGTGAGGGTCGTCCCTTGAATGTCGCCTTTCTTGAGTGCATTTCCCTGGTTATTCAAAAAGAGTCAGTCAGTCAAAGTAATCTGGCAGATTTATAAAGGATAGTTAGATTCAGATCTGGAATAACAATCTAAAAAACAATTTGACAAGACAGACAGTAAAGTGGGCATTACATTGCTTCTTACAACACTAACATAATGCCACTCATCTCTTAGTTTTGTGCTCTCGCAGCCAAATATTCTGTGCTCGCTTAGCTCAGCGGTCAGTCCTTGAACAAGCACCCACTGTACCAACTAGAGAGAGGCTGCAGACGCCATTTAATTCCCAAGCCAATTTTATTTGGAGCCAATTCTGTTATAGTCTAGCTAAGTTAGACGTATATTGTAACAGCAAGGGATTTCAGCACGCATAGATGCAACAAACATTCAGACTCAAGTGATTAATGGGAAAAAGCAATCACTTGTTGCTGGTAATTAAAAACTTTATATTTAGAGGAAGCATCACTCCATCGAAGCTGTTGGTTCAAACACATCAAGGTTAAATATCTAAAGATCTGTTACATTCATTTCCAGACAAAAGCCAGTTCCCAAACAAATTAAACCACTGAGCAGATTTCCAGGTGATAATTATTCCATACTATTATTTGTATATTAACTTCCTGTTGCCTAGAAACAGACATCATGTAACCCGATGTGAAGCGCGGATATTTTTTCATAAGCATTTTCTACTGTATATTTGTCAGGTTAAACTCCCTCATCCCCAGAAAGCACACAGTCAGGCACCTCACACTGCAAATTGCACACAGCAATGTTTGTTTAATAGACTCGGCTGCTTACTGCAAGACGGTTGCATCCTTGAGTGGGAGGAAAAAAGGACTAAATATGTTGTCTGTGAAATGGCCCAAAACCCACTTGAGGTAAGCATGGAAGTCCCCATCACAAGCATCAAATCTCTGGTCCCAGCACCTTTTTCTCCACACACAGGCTCCCCCCACAGGGTGACAAAGGTACTGTGTTACTAGACAGCATGTGAGGACAAAAGACATGCAGGACGAGGAGCTTTTGTCTCAGCAAAATTCAGTTTACTGGATGAAAGAACCAAATAAAATCCAGTTTGTAACAGTATAGAAACCTGAATCTGTGTCTCTCAACTCAGAACATGCAATGGAATTTTGTGCATCTTGGGAAAAGGGTTGCACAATTAACCAAATATTATAGAAATCGCACTACAGCGATAACCAAATCCCAGAAGCTGCGATTTTTTCTTAAATAAAGGTCAAATATGTGAGAATATGTATAATGCATTATTCTACTTATACAGCATCATAAGTACTGTAGTGCTGGAGTGATGCCCTGGCCTACAAGTCTTCTTCTCCAGACGTAAGAAAATGGGTGTTTGGTAACACTCAATAATAACTATCATTAATAAATGATACATTTATAGTTAACAAACAAACAATTAAATGTTTTATAAACCATTAATTAAACAACTGTTTATTGTAAAGTTGCATCTAATGTTTGTAATACTTGGTTAATACTTGGTATATGGTTAAATATATACCTCTGTCCAAAAATCCCCTTTAATTCAATCAAGCCTAATCCAATATTACACTTGATAGCACTGTATCACTCTAAATTTTAAACCACTCATAACTGTTTAAGCAATTTAAGCTCACCAGATCACGGATCTGCATCAAATTTTACTCAGTTTTTTCCAGATCCGTCCCTTTATCCAGATCCACAGCAAAAGTTAATGGGGTCTACTTGGGACTGAGAGCCATTCTCAGACCAAGTTTGGCGGATATCCATGAAAGTCATTTCTGTGTAATCACACTACCAAACCAACCAACCAACCAACCAAACAAACAACCAAACAAACAGACATGGGTGAAAACATAACCTCCTTGGTGGAGGTAATAAATACGTAGTTCAAAGTTCATAGTTGTGTAGTTCATCTATAAATATAATTTGGATGGCCATCATAAAGTTGCAACTGAGGTTTATAAACCTTTACACTTGCTTAACAAATGGTTTAAAGGTCATTACATTGTTTGTTATTAGTGAAATTACTATAACCTAAAATTTAAACCCCAACCAGTGTTGCATCATCATTGTTTTTCAGTTTTTTCTAGAGAAAGACAATTGTGACGCAAAACTGATCATTCCAATTAATTGTGCAACACATCGCAATATCTATGTAATATCTGTCAAAATAATCGCATTATGATTGTTTTCAATTGTTCAGCCCTAGTGTTTTACACTCAGCCATTTTGATTTCTTTGTTTGACTTGAACTTGATCCTCCTTTCTCAGGAATCTAATAACTAACTACAGTATTAATGTTAAGTTTAGTTTCAATTTATATCACAAGGAAATGTAAAGATGTTGCTCTCTAGTCCTACAAACTGTGGAACAAAGGACTAAGAAGCTGATCACAATCTTTTTTTTTTTTTAAATACCACTCCTGGCTGTCACTTGGCAGCTGATTAAATACTGTTTCGAGGTGACCATGGTGCTCAGTGTCAATTCGAATGTTAAAACTCTTTAGTCACAAGCACACAGTGTGACTGAGATACACCTTCTGAAGATTTGTTCATCAATATTATAATTTATATTTGAGTCTTTCAGTAAGAAGCATGTAGCAGTAACAAAGCACATGTCTTCTATTGTGCATCATCTCTTCTATAATGCTGTATCTGCTGTTTAGGAGGTTTAGCAGTAAGCATTAAAGCGCAGAGCACCAGTGTTTACACAGACTGGTAAAATTCAGAAGATTAGTTTCCACTGTGAGTATCTTCATCCACTGATCAGTGAGAAAAAAAGCTTTATTTAGAAATAGCAAGAGTCCTGCAGCCCGCAGGATCCAAACCCATTGCCATAGCAACAGGTAGTCAACATTTGAGCGTGCAACATTTTCCCACATCTTAATGCTCGCTTCTCGCTCACTCTCCATGGCACCCTCTGCCCTTTTAATTTCATTATAATACATAGAGTAAAAACAACAGCAAATGAATGCGATATTGAAAATTCTGCCAAACAATAAAAGACGAGTCAGTCACATGCAGAACGCACATACAATAACATATATTAATATTCACAAGATATAAAAATCTTCAAAATAATCAGTTGTGTGGTGGTAGTGTTTTATCTATTCCGGAGCAGAGCTGGTATCACAGTGGTTGTGACAGGGCAGGGCCGTGTTGAGGTCGCTGACTCTTGGTGTTCACTGGGGAGTGACGGACTCGCTCACACTAATCTACAGGACATTCTCACATGGTGGGCGGCCTCCCTCGGGGACCCTGCTGTGGGGGCGGGGCACAAAGCGTGAAAAGTTCTGACCGCTGAATGATTGACAGCCGCTTGCTGTGTTAATTGTGTGTATTAAGAAAGGTTAAAGCATGGGTTTTAATGTGTGTATCATTGTGTTCTTGCAGTGTTTTATAGCATTAGAAATACACTTGCAGAGTTTCTAATAAATGTTTAATATTACGAAAACATGTGGGCAAAAATAAAATGAACCATCAAAAATTTAAATGACTTCAATAATTCAATTCAATAATTCAAGTTATTTGTAGAGGCCAACCGATATGTTTGTTGGCCAAAATGATGTATATGTATATTGAGCTATCGCAGATACACTGCTATTGACTTATCTATTGTCTGATATGCGCCGAAAGGAAAACTTTTTTTTAAAGATTATAATGTAGAAAAAAACATGCTTGAAACATAAAATGTATAATTAATACATTGCTGGTGATGTTTACTGTTTCAGTGCAGTGATGTTATTTTAGACGGTAAAGTTTAATGTTAAACTGTAAAATATCCTGCCTCCATTACATATCTTTAACAAAAGTGATTACAATTCACATGTTAGAGATAACTGCAAAAGATGTGTGTAAATTGGCCAATATATCAATATGTGGTATCTTTACTTCCTAATATTGATAAATAATCGGCATTGATAAATTATCGGCATTGGGACGCAAAAATCGAGTATTTGTTGGACTTAGACCCAGATGGTGAACAAGCACACGCAAAGGTTTCTCATTCAAGTTATTTCAACTGCAGTTTAGCTGCTTGGATGGTTGATGTTATGGCCACTTGCACCACAGAAAGTTTTCATATAGTAAATCTATTACAGCTTTGTTAGGGGGGAATCAAAAGCCACACAGCGCATTGATGAAGTTAATCTTGGATCAATGATAACCTCAGCTAGGATGATACTCTGAGCTCAGGGTTAGAGAAGTCAAAAGCGCTGAGACTTCACACTGTAAAGCTCCCCAATAAAAGCAGGAACAGTAACAATCCATACACTCAGGAGAACTATCTTAATATGGATACCATGACAGGTGACAACAAACACATCCTGAATGAAAGTTAGCCCGACTGATAACATGAGAAAATTATAAGATAATTTATATGTAATTAAGGTCTAGATTAAAATCTGATGTGAAGCAAGTGTGCTGGTTTGTTAATTCTTATGTACTGTAATCTCCAGTACATCATACTAGGGCTACAACTAACCGTTATTTTCATTGTTGATTATTCTGTAGATTATTCTCTCAATTAATTGATTAGTTGTTTGGTCAATAAATTGTCAGAAAATGGTGAAAAATGTCGATCAGTGTTTCCCAAATCCCAAAATGATAAATGTCTTGATTTGTCCACAAGCCAAAGATATCCATTCAAAGAGGAGTAAATACACTAGAAAATATTTACATGTAAGCCAGACTTTTTTTTTTTTTAAAGATTGGCAATTAATTTAGTAGTTGACAACTCAATTATCAATGAATCAATGACTACGATAGTTGCAGCGCTATTTAAGCTTTGAACAAACATTATACATCAATTTATCAAATTGCTAAACACACTAAGAATAAACCCTGTTGCAGTACAATACATACTGACCAACTGCAAACAGTTTTATTTTTGGCTTGTCTGTGCTGGCCTCAAGCTGAGGATAAAAGTAACATTACATAATGCAGATGTCAGAGAAAACAATAGCTTGGATGGTTGTAACTGTACAGTATGTTTGCTCATAATACAAATGCAAGGCATACTGTACAGCCTTTTCATTATTGACAGTTAACATAAAGATCCACTGGCCGACAAAGCAGTTAGTTGAATCTGAAGCAGAACATCAAAAATGTGCTGTGAATCTTTACTGCAGGAGTCCAGCAGATTACTCACTGCTGCGTCAGTGTTTCAACTGTTGAGAAATTTGCAAGTTATGTCATTTAAACAGCTGAAAGTTGAAAAAGACTAGGAACTGCTTCATTATCTATGCAGTTACCAAGGAACACACCATGAGTGTTTCTAAATATCTCATCCAGGCACTACAATTTGAATTCACATGTTTATTTCTTATACATTTCTTATATGTTCATAAAGCTGAATATCACTCTGATATCAATTGTATATTTCCAATACACTTCTTAAATATTCATATTTTTTCATTTTCAGTCAGACAGTCATTTTTCATAATAGTAATGGTGACAGCATGGACGTTTGGGGATCATCAGAAAGAAGTATGTCAATCATTTTATCTATAGTTGCCATATGTAAAAGTCTAGTTTCATTCAGCTGCAGGACAAGACAAACCTTTTTTTATTTAAATGCTAATGTAAAAAACAGAGAAAGACATAAACTACCCGGATCGAGTTAATGTGAGACTTATTAAGTCAAACAAAATGTGACCACGCTTTGCATCCTCATACTAGGGGAATACCCATTCTTGAAGCTGTGATGGTGAATCACACACTGAGCAGTGTGGGAGAGGCAGAAACTGTCAGAGAGATAAAAACTGAAAGCGTCAAAATGGCTGTTTACTATTTTACTTAACAGAAAAGAACAACATACTCTGAGGCAAAAAGGTGTGTCAATATTTTAAGAGCATCATTTCTGATTTGGGAGATGAAGAACTAGTGAGCAATAAACAGGAGAGAAATCATAGGAACGGAATCAGGGGAAGCCTGGACATGCTTTGTCTCAGTTGTCAGCTCGCCCTTACATATCAAATGGAAAAGTAAATAGGAACAATACCATTGAAAAATCTGGCAGTGACAGATCTATGGTTTGTTGATTGTAATTCAAACTAACTGAAGCAATAAGTTGTCTAGAAAATGTCACCACAGTTGTTAATCTAGTCAGGGGTATGATTATCGATCAGCTAAATATTTGGTGCACTGTGTTGACATTGCCGGAGACTGCCCAGACTTTTGATGTATTTGTGGCAGCAGGGGGTGTAGCACGCTGGGACACCACCTTTCAAATGAAGGGCATGAGTTCGTGACTCTGAAACAGGAAACATGTGCCCTGTTAAATGGCCCATGAAAAAGACAAGAGTTCCCACAAGCTGTGGTACAGCTGATCCTGACAGCTGATCTGCTGGTGCAAGGCAGTCAAGGGGAACAGAGAGAACAGCATGTTGATGTAAATATAAAAAATTACCATGTGAAGAATTGATTAAATATATCATCCAGTGCTTGTTCCTAAATGTTAATGTTAGGACAGTTCACCCCCCCAAAAAATCAAAAATACACATTTTTCCTGTTACCAGTAAAGCGATGTATTGTTTTGGTGCAAGTTGCCAAGTTTTGGAGATATAGGCTGTAAAGAGACTATTTAATTTCTACCACACAACACCGGTTTCTACCAAACAACAACGGTATTTACATCCAGCTGTGAGTTTCAAAGTTTCAAATCACTAGTGCAGGCAGATCCCTCGTGTTTGTGTGTCGCTCGGTCGCTCACAGCAGGATGTAAATACCGGTGTGTATCTATTGTGAGTTCTGCTGATCTTGTCCGGCGCGGCTTCCGCTTCCGTAATGCAAGCGGGTGCGAGGGAGACTCGCGGGAGCGTGCCTCCAGGCAAATATAGTATAGTGACTGTTTAGGCTGTAAAAATGTACTAAATGATGTCGTTTTGAGTAAACTCTGGATGTCGCCACTTCAGGACACTTGGATTGCCGCGGACGAGCAGTATGGAGGAATATTACAAAGTTTTTGTGTAGTTTTATGGACCTTTTCGTCTCGGACACCATTTACGCATATTATATGGATTATTGCTGCAGGACGGTACCCCCGCGGGTCTCCAGCTGCACTTTGAGGAATTAGAAACTACACCGGACTTCTCATCAGTATGAGGGTGAGTCGATAATGACTGAATTTCGTTTTAGAGTGAACTATTCCTTTAAACTACCAATAATGTTATAGCTCAGCTGAGGAGGATGCTGTTAATGTTTACATCCATCCCTGTCGCAAGATTGAGCCTCTCGTCAGTGAGTAGATGCATGCTTCCTTCTGTGAAGTAATACCATTAAAAGAAAATAGTTCCTACTTAAAAATGCTCATAAAAAGGTTTGTGGATTATCTTGAGTAACCGGGTCATAGTTTATTGAAAGAGACATGATTTTTTTTGGTACTTAGAGCACCACAAGCTGAGTGTCTGATTCCATTATATTCAAGAGAAGGCAAACATCTCTATGGCCAATATCTCTGAAAGTCAGCAACACCAAAACTAATCTAGATGGATAAATAGCACTGCAGGTGAGGAAAAATATGTTTTTTCTGATTTTAGGGTGAACTGTCTGCGTAAAATTAATTTCCCTAAAGATTTCTTCATTTGTCTCCACTCTGTTCAAATTCAAGACTCAGTTACCTCCTTAAATACCAGATCTTAGTCCAGCTGTGGTGTTATGGACACTTCATCCTGCCTCTCCCTGGTTGTTCATCGTGGCCCAGCTTGCCTTCATGTTTTACTGACTCCATTTCACACTCTGACTCAGACAAAAGCAGAAAGGATCCCGAACAACCTACACGTTGTGAGCAATGAATAATTCTGAAAATCTGGAAAAAGCAATGCAGCAGAGCTTTTTTTCTGTGGGTCACATAATAGCCTGACACTCCAACCACTGATATTCAACGCAACAACACTTCTGTTCCCAGTGAAGTACAACCGAAGCTGATCCAGACCAAGTAATTTATCCTAATCCACACAATGAATCTGAATCAGTTGATAGCAGTATTAGTCATCATGGAATTCTTGAAAATGACTACTGATCGGACACTGACGCACCTCCTGTGGGTCTAAAAGCGGCTGATTTAACAGGTACTACAGGTATCACTGGGGTAAACTTGCTCAAACATTTAACAACATTTAGCTTAATATTATACTTGAATTGTTAACACCTCTAGGCCTTAGGAGCAGTAGGTTTGTGTAATGTGTCTACATAACTTCCGCTAGGAATCCTCTGACAAGAGCCGATAGGTAGGAGTCCGCGAGGAGGAGGTGGGTGGGTGCAGGGGTGCGGTTTCACCAGGAATACCCACTTGCCCAACAACCCTTCTCCTTCTCTGTGTGGGTGAGTGCTTCCCTTTGTCGGTTACTCATGCACCTCCTTGTATATCCACTGCTTCCCTCCCCCTCCCTTGCACACCCTGTAAACCCACACCTACGACAATCAGCACCCACGTCCTTCTAATGCAGTTCTGAGAGCATCATTCTCCCTTTTACTTGCAGTCAGGCTAACAGACGGGGAGAGAGAGCATGACAGATGGTGTTCACAGCTCTATTTCTGAGGCTGGACTTGTACCGCCACAGCCACCCTCCCTCCCTCCCTCCCCCCTGCCTATTCCACTCAAGCCAAGTGCTTCTGACTGCCTCCTCATCTTCGCCTCAGTAATCAGCCCATTCATTTGCAGGGTTATTGTGAATTAAAAGTCTGTGTCTCACAAGGAATCTCACCGCTTACAGGTTAAACACAGTTTCTTTTTCCAAAGTGGAAGAGAGAATTCACATGACTGCTCAACTAGGGGACTTGGTTATCTTGAGGATGCTAGAAATGGCAGATTTTAGTGTAATCTGCCACTTCTGAGTTTAAAATAACCAAGTGGCAAGATTCTCTAGTGTAATGAGTGAAAAGATACAAGCCAGATCACCCGACTTTTGAGTTTACTGACACAGTGTGTAACAATTTACTGACAAAAGCCACTCAGCCTTCGACCATCAGTCAGCCCTCGATCCTGACATGTACATGGTTATCTCATCGTCATACCACAAGTGCGGCTGCTCCTGAAACTGCAGGGCAAAGTCTGGTCCCTCGATTTGCTGACCAGGAAGAAGCCAGGCACCAGGCTACCACTATCACAACCACACTCTGTATCTCCAGTGTTTCATCCTTGCAGCCTTATAGCCACATCCAGCACAAGGCACAGACCACTTAGGATTCATTGCTAGTTGGTACAGCTTCTTCATTCTGCAGATTACTCCAGGTTGAAAGAAACTGGTGACAATCATACTTTCCTGTGCCACTCCTCATCAATCAACACATTTATGTAGATGCTCTGCTCTCCACTTGAAAGTTTCCATACAACTCTTCCAACTGGCCTTTGAGTAGGACCCTGAACTCTCCCGGCTTTGGTCCATCTTTGCCAGGTTTCCCTCAAAGATCTGACAAGGACTGGTCAACTTCTGTCAGGTTCAGCTGTCATGCTGGAGTTTAATGCCAGTTGCACAGAAGCATGCATCCTCGTCAAGGCTGACCGTGGTCACATAAGAATCATAAAGTTGACCAATCTGTTCTGGCGTGGTATACACATGCTGAGGCCATCATGACGAACCACACTCCCACCAGCCAGGACATGAAAGCACATCTGAAATTACATCTACAGGGACCTAGCCTGGCAGGCATGTTAGTCTGGTCCCTTTAAATTAATTCTTGATTTGCAAGGGTTGTGATCAACAGGCACTGACCAAAAGGCCTCTGGACACAAATCGGATAGAGCTACAACCAATCAGAGCAACAAAACATGTGCCGCAGTGCTGAGTGACTCATGCAAGTTGGGCGGTTCTTGGTCCGTTGTCAAGAGGGAAAAAATGGCAGCCTGGTCACAAATGTTCTCAAATTATAATAGTTTGACAGTTTGATATGATTTTTGCGAGCTTGGAAGGACCTGCAGACTGTCAAATGTGTGAGGTGGGACTTTTCAAATCTGGACATGTGACGCTCCTCTGCCAGTCAATATACCAAACCTGCTCCATTAAACGGTTGTGTCTGGCCCAACACAAACCAAATCTCAGGGAAATCTGTCTGAACTGGAAGGGGGCTAGACGCATCTGCCAGAGCAAATAAAACATGAGCCTGGCAGATTTGTCTGGTTCCCAGGCTTCCAGTAAGCTCTTTAGTGTAGCATACTACCAATGCTTTCAGACGGTTTCTGTGGGGTCCATCACAACCTGCTTCCTAGAGTTGCTCTTTTCTTGATGGTTTAGCTTATCATAGATAATGGCCACAGTTCATCTCTGTGAAACTGTGGCATCAAGCCCAGATATACGGCTCTATAACTGAGGATTGTGAACCAGGTGTTGAAGAGCATCACCAGAGCTCAGCTCACAGATGGCTTCACCTTTTGAGCTACACTGCAAACTCAAGCTACACAATATTCCTCTCCTGGAAGCTCTCTGTTGCTCTTCAAAAGCTGGTGTGTGGCCTTTGCAGGTCACAATCTTCTCCTTCTCAGATAGATCAAGATGGCACACAAACAGACCTTGGCAAAGCCTGGTGCCTGCATGAGCTGGGAGTAATGCCAGTCTTTATTTTAGAGCAGGCCATCTCTACTTCTAGGTTGAGCAGCTGGTCGAGGTGTATGTCAGTTAAAGTGAGTGCATGGTATTTTATTTTATTTTTTTCAGGTTTTGCAAAGTACAATTGGTGATGTTGTTTCCCCCATCACAACCACCCTTAATCAAAATAGAGAAAATGTAAGAATATCAATAAATGACACTAAATTACACATAAAATGAATAATACTGTGCTGGTAAAATGCCAATTTCACACATAGTTTTGAATCATCAAGATGAATAGCTACATTATAAAAAACAACAGTTCATACTGACCCCTATTAAATCAACCACAACCCTAATAATCAGTCGACGGTAAATGAGCCTGTGTGAGCCTAATAGGCTCGAGTCTGGGGTGACTGGTTGGTAGAGCAACCTAATGGTGATCAGCTGAGCGGGTTGGATTGGCCTCAGCAGGACAGGGTGATAGCCAGTGGGGGAGTCACCCATGATACGCTTCAGTGCATCAACAAATTAAACCACTTAACAATAGCTAATGGCTTCAGTAAAGAAACTCATTTGGCTTTGGTAATGAACTGAGTTGGAAACATAAACAGTCCAGTTATTAAGTGAACTCCAGACATCACTGACATCGCCCGACACTGTGATGTACCAAACCTACACTACATTGGCCATGCTCATTAGCAGGGAAGCATACCATTACTCAAATCACTGGTTTAAGAAACTAGCCACCCAAACTCATTATCACACTCTATCTATTCAGTCTTAATTTGCATACATTACAAATTCGCCTTAACAAAGTGGCCGTGCTGGGTTGGTCATCTTATTCTCAAGGAGCAGATTGGGCCTAACAGGCCAGAGTACAGGCCAAAGCGAGAGTCTTTTAATTAGGTAATTTTCATCCAACCTGGGTGCTGCTTCCGAGTCCTTTCAGCTCCTGTGTGTGTTTGTGAGTATGGGTGCTGATGAGTCTGTACTTAAGTAGTGTTGAGGGAAGCCCAAGCCTGAGTTCCCAAGGTAACAGTCAGTTTGAGTGGGGGCTGGCTGACTCATTTGAAGGGAATCCTGGAACCTGAACAAGGCTGCCCACTCGCCCCACCCCCAGCTTCATCAGCACAACAAGCAAACAAGGCGCTGACATGTCCCCATATAGGGCTTCCCACTAACGGGGGTGGCACTGGAAAATCCCAGCCTGAGCTTGCCTACGACTAGCATCAGAAGACACGCACACAGAAAAAGGAGGCCTCACTGCTCCATGGCTACAGCAGTTTCCGGCGGTAAGACCATAAATCCATGGCAATACTCAATTGATAGGTTATAATGGAGCTTTATGCCTACAAATACATCCAGGCACGTGCTGGATTTTGATTAATACATGAGAGAATGGGGGAGATGTAAGGGGGTGGGAAGATTAAGCTTATTAAAATGGCATAGAATTAAAATTGTTTTTTGAAGAGTGAACGCTGACACAAAATAAATGAGAATGGAAACCTTGTGGGCCCAGGCATGGAGGAGGAGTAGAAAGAGAAGTGAGAGGAAGAGGCGGAGGATGAAGGAGGGTAAGGAGTAGGTGGACAAGAGAACGAACTCTTTGCTCACAATTAATGTAATTATCAAGAAATTAGAAGAGATCAACAGGCGTGTAATTGACCACTTAATTAGTTCAAGGTCAGTCTATTCTTTTGACTTTAGAAGGACGGTGGGCCACGGCGCAACTAGACGGCAAAATTTTGGTGAAAAATTCTACAATTTGCGATGATTAATAAACTGATAAACAGCCACAAGGGTTTACACACAGATGTGGCATAATTTTCCAATTAAATAATAACTGTTTAATGCACCATTAATCCAGTACTGTGTAATTCATGGAAAACAAAGGCAATTTAGCATTTTAAAAACTGAATAATTATAATTTTAAAAACAGTAAAATCTGGCCATCAAACAAAAACTGTACATGTATAGTCACTAATCCCCGCTGTTAAGAGTAGCCATTTGATATGCTTCTGTCCGCGGTTACATCTGTTGATAACTCTATAGTTCATTCAGTGTCTTTAGTCATTAACAACTGAGAGCTGGTACAAAGGGATTTAAGAGGCAGCATTACTGTTTTGAATCGCTGGATGTTTAATTCTTCTATTATAATTGAGGCAGGAGCGAGACAGAGGTTATGGTAACTGCTGGAAACCTGTCCCACTTCACAGAAAGGTTAATGAACCTTACAAGTCCTATGGGAGATGGAGTATGCTGTTAATTTGACAAACGTGGGAAATAAATGCTTTTATGCTTTTATTGACGGTGACCAATAGCGGCCTTTGCTGAAATGAAAGGTTTTAGTCTTTTGGGTGCTTTGCTATGAGGCAAAACAATAATGTGGAATGCATTTGTTGGAAGAAACTAAGTACATAATTGTTTGAATAGCAATTTCAGGCCAAAAAGCATCTTCATTATTAATTCCTACTTTTGGGGAACATATACTGTGCAAAATGTACAGTAACCTGATGTTATGAAACATCTGCCTTTATCCTGAATACATTTGTGGGAATGAGGGATTTTAAAAAGCTGTACTTTAAAATCTACATATTTCCACATTCGGTTTTATGCACCATTGGTCTGGGTTTCATTTTAACAGGGCACCGAGGGTATAATATACTGACAGCTGGAGAGGAACATGAGTAACAGTGTCAGCGCTAACCTGAATTAGTCTGTGGGTTACAGGGAATCATCCCAAAAGGTGGCTATGATACATCTGATCAGGACAGAGGTTTTAGGCACAGGACCAACTATGTATACAGTGTGCCTGATTAAGAGATTAAATGGATAATCTCCCTCCCATTCAAAGAGGCTGACGGAGGCAGGGATCTGGTTTCACAAAGACAGACTTTCACCATGGCTTAAATCTAACCAACAGTCAGAGTTCAGAGAGACATCCAAGTCCATCATTTGCTCCGAACTAGGTAGCTTTCAACAATCTTTGTGTATATGGATGGATCTGGGTGAATATGACTAGTTTTAGTCACAAAGACAAATACATCTTTTAATTAAGAGGCATTTCACAAGAATACACATTCATTTTAATTCATTTCAAAGCATCTTCAGCAACTTTTCATCTCTTTTCTTGGCAGCCATGATTAACTGACCCTTCATAACTCTTCATTGATTCTTCATCATAACAAAATTTGTAATTAGATTAACAAATGACACGTTTTCTGATAAGATGCCACTTTGCTAAAGAGATGGATTATTTAAGGTATCTATGGAACATAATGCACTTATAGTTATACATGTATATAGCACCAGATAATTTTGAGGACCTCATTACTTAACTAAGTGTAACCGAATACTCAATTAACTGATCAGTCGATCAAAAGAGAATTTGTTGCCCACTACTTTAAAAAAAAGTAATAATTTCAGTCAGTTTTAAAGCAGTCAGTTTTTTCCTGCTTCTTAAATGAAGGGATTTGGTGCTTTTCTTTGTCATTTATGACAGCAAATACGGAGTCCTTAAGTTTTTGACTGTTGGTTGGACAAAACAAGTCATTTGAATTAGATCACTTTTGGTTTGGGGAGATTTTGATGAGCATTTTTCACATTTTTTCCCACATTAAATTGAAATTTACAATTAATTGTGAACATAAGCGTCAGATTAAGGGATAATGAAAATAATTGTTAGTTGCAACCCTCATTTCTGCTACTTTATATGACTACATTTCTTTTAGCTACTGTTACCAGTAACCTTTCAGATCAAGATTTTTCAAATAAAAAATATGATCAGTGTATGAAATATGATGCATGAGTAACCTGACCATCTACATCAAAATGCTTGTTATGATAAATGTGCATGCACCTGCAGTTATATGCTTATATTATCAGAATCTAATGCAAAAAGGGACCATAATGCTGCACAATAAATAGTTTTTGACACTTACTTTGATGCTAGTTATGCTTTAAAACGTAAATGAATACAGGGCATATGATGGAGCATTTTTACATCTCAGTATTGCTATTTTTACCTAAAACTACTGCAAGATCTACAATCTACAATCATTTTTGTTAATTCTGGTGGCCCCTTTGGACAAAAGACAACAAGGTTGAGCAGCTTCTTTTCTCAGACTCCTCAATTCATGCTCAGCACTCCGTGATAAAAAATTGTTTTTATTTTGACTTGACTGAATCTGACCTGGTGACAGGCATTAAAAATGACTATTAATTGTACAGAAATAGCCAATCTTCTTGCTATTGGTCTCATGTGTTCCTGTAGGTCATGTAGATAATCAGAATGAAATGAAGATAGATGTTTTCTAACATTGGGGTCCATTTAATTAACTCTTACAAACAGATCAGAAAACGCCATAGTTCAGTGAAGTTCAGGATCTGGAAAGATTGCTTTCTTGGCTAAAAGACACTCTTACACCTACAAGAACAGCGACTAAATTCAAACACTTTCCATACACTTATTTTTTGCCCTCCTTTAAAGCGGTCCAATAAACATGGGTCATTTTAAATGGTTTCAAAATCCACCAATCCTGTAATGTTTTGTCTCAGGACAGTCTTTGTGATTGTTGCGATGGAAAGAACACTCTTGGCTCTTTTTAAGCTTAATATCAGTATCTATTTTTGAGCTGCTCTCTAACAGGTATTAGACTAGTCTAAGAGCAAAACTAAGATTGCCCTAACCTATAGGCCAGTCCAACATATCTCCATGAAACCGGCCCTGGTCTTGTTCGTTTTGATACCCCCTCTCTTCCGAGCCAACTCGCTCTCCCTGTCTCTCAATCTTTCTTTCTCCCAGCGATACTATGGGCACTATTTCCTGTGCCTGTGTGCACAATGTTTGCCAGAGGAACACACAAGAATCCGAGCTCCACAATCCCTCTTAACCTTTGACCTTGGCTTATTGTTACCTGTGAGCAGCACTGTGGCAAACATGTACAAGTACTGCACAGCCCTGCAAGCTGTTTGTGTTCTGCAAGTATGGAGGGCACGGGAGGAGGGAAGGAAGAGAGGGAGCTATTTAATCCCCCCCAAAGGAACTCCCCTCTCAACCCGTATCGTGAACTCACAGGCAAATCGCGTTGCTTGAAGGCACACCACACACACACTGCTGTCTTTTTAATTTCATCAGCTGAAAGAAATCTATACAGTGCTTTGGAATCCGACTGAGCTGCGGAGAGAAGTGAACTATACAGCACCCTGGAATGTAAACAGGTTTCACACCAACTGTAGCATAAAAATACCACATTGTAACAAACCTCTTGGCTATGATAATGGTCAATAGTACAGATCAGAGGTCTTAGTAGATTTTATGGTTGTTAGTCCTACAGCATATCAATAAGAACAAGTTGAACAAATCCAGAGAACAATTCAGATGAAATGCAGCAATCGTACACAAATTATTCAAGTGCAACACGGATAAAATATTGGCTTCGACTGAACGCATTGTACTGATAGTGGCTTCTCGCTTGCCATTATGAAAAGCATTATCTTCTGAGCATATTAGGAACGCTGTCATTAAATCCCATGCAGTCAGTTGCTTGGTTAGAAACAAACATGGGCTATAATCTGCACAGAATGGACGATTTTTGTAATTGTCAAGTACTTAAAAAAACTCACAAAAATAGGAATTATTATTAAATATTCATAAAGCAGAGCTCTGTTTTCCAGTTTCTATCAAACCTCCAGCTTTGGTAACAATGAAGGACAGAGTATTTTCAGTGTTATTTGTGAAAACATGGTAGATGTTAGTGTTTTTGGCGTGTGAGTACAGAATTATTAATTGTTTGTTCATTATACAATATAGCTCTTTGCACTATACTGTACTCTTCTAATTTTATAGTTCATTATAACTTTTGGAATACAAACAAATCAGTATGTAGAGTTAGACAGGCCACTATAATATCTGCCAACTTTGCATTCATAGCTGTCACACTTAATTATCATGCCAAAATACAAGAAAATACATTGGCTGCTGGAGGTCTTTTGTGAAGTCTTTGTTTCTGTGTACAATTAACTGGCAAGCATGCTATATACTTAAGTAAGGGCTATTTTAGGTGAGCATAATTGTTAGTGAGTTGTTTTTATCAGCAGGCTTCACTCCCCTTCACCGTACCCTATCTGGAGACACCCCTGAGAGGAAGCATTTCCACAGCCATGGCCCCGGCAACCCCCCACTAACCCTGACATTTGTTCATTTACCCGCCCCTCTCGTTTCCGTGCCCCCCCCACCCCCCACCCCACCCATCCATGTCTGTCAAAATTGACCCGTTTACAGGGGAACAGGTAGGCAGATTCCGGCAAGCCCCCCACCTGTACCGCGAAACACATGAATTTGCACGCAAGGCCGACTGCCAGAGATCCTGCTTTACTGACTGGATTGGAGGGGAGGTGGGGAGGGGGGGGTATGACAAAGACGACAGCTTGTGTGGGGGAACATTGTCTGCGGCTGCGACTAGAAATCTTTTCAGGAAAAACAGGATTTTATACACAATGGTCGTGGGTGTGAAGAAAGGGGGCACATATTAAAAGAAGCGCCTTTATGTGTGCAGAGCTACTGGTTTTTAAACTGCATTTGCATGGAGAAGGTCCAATCTGTTCCTTTTTTTTACCCTTCTAGGCTATAGTGTGACAGACTGGATCAAAAAGGGCTTTCCAGGTTGTCCTTGTTTTCTTGGAGAGTAATCGTGATATATCCAGGACAGTGTGCAGGGTAAACATTAATGTAGCACACTAACACACAGTAAGCCTATGTCTTTAAATAAAACAAAAATGTTTTATGAATTTCTCTCTCTCCGAGACTAAATTCACGTGGTAAAGCTCACGTGGTGAAGCCAATGTGAATTAGGTTTCCTAGAAAAAAACTATTAGGCAACATGTGAGAAGAATAATTTATGGATGATTGTTACCTCGCTCAAACACCATTCACGGCTTCTGATAGGAAACCAAAGCAGCTCACGTTCTTCATGCAGTGAAACCTCCTCAATCATCTCACCACGGCAACCAAAGCAGGGAGGTCAGTTGTTATAGAGAAGGCAAGAGGCTTGGTAGGTTATCAGCTACAGCATCGTGTGTGTGTGAGTGTGTATATGTGTATGTGGACGGGGGATGGAGCTGACAATTGAGCGGAGGATTCTTATGTAATTCTCCCTTTAGGTGGCGGAGAACAGTGAGAGCAGCAGCCCACACTGAAGAAGAACCTGTTTGTTAATAAGCTGCAAGTAAGATGAGATCGATAGGATTATTACAGGCCGTTTATACACAAGACCAGGGGGTGTCTGGGTGTAGCAGAGTGATACACAGCCACAGTGACAAGTATGAAGTGGGCATGTCACACAAGTCACTGGTTCCTGTTCTATAAGCCTCTTTAAACTCTCTCACACATGAACACAAATACATGCGCGCAGACGGCATTATGGATAGAAATTAACAAGATTTTATAGTTCCAAAGACCATTATTGATGCTGTTTACCGGCTCAATTCATTATCAATTCCCGTACTGTTCCCTCATGAATTTTCTGTGAGGGAAAAAAGTGCTAAACCATCCTGCATGGTGCCAATGATATTATAACATAGGATCAGTAATGGACATGCGGCTTTGGCTGGGAAGGCACTTTGCATCGAGCAAATTACGGCATCACTGAAATTTAAGCTGTGTTGCATAGAGAGATGCTTCAGCATATTTCTGGTGTTTCCTTGCAGATATCATTTTACAGACATTACAACTACCACTGTTGTCATCTTTCTTATTGAAATTAAGCAACACTTGGACTGTTCCTTCCTCCCTGCTATGACGCCTTCTTGTTGCGAGTTTCCAGCAGTGTAGACGCACAAGTTTGATTTGTTTTGCAATGCGCAACTGTCAGAGAAACATGCCGGCACCGATAAAATGAACTGATAAGCTCAGAGGCAGACAATTCTA
Source organism: Pagrus pagrus (assembly GCF_965226575.1). Lineage (NCBI taxonomy): Eukaryota > Metazoa > Chordata > Actinopteri > Spariformes > Sparidae > Pagrus > Pagrus pagrus. The sequence goes on along the minus strand of NC_140192.1, from coordinate 24,716,630 downwards.
ATGAATTGGACAATTTGGAACCGGTCCTCGATTCCCATCCCTAGACACCACATACTTACAAACATGGACAACATTAGAAAAAGGCCTCACTCCAAAAGCTAAAAAAACCCCAAAACAAGCTAAAGCTAAAAAAGCCAAACTAACAAACACTAGCATCCTAATCTGGCTGAGAGGCTGTGAGGAGAGTCTGATGAGATTTAGCGAGGGAATGACTTCCAAAAAGCTGAACTCCATGTAGTACCACCTCTGACATTTGTCTGGCTGTAGCTGACAGCAGGATGAGCACCGCTCTAAATGTTAAGCACCTCCAGCTGGGCCTCCATGTTAAGGGGCTATTGTTGACTTGTAACAAGGGAGGTTTCAGATCGGTATGAAAAAAAGATGAATGACCTGCATGTAAACTTTATCAGGCACAAACTAATTCAAGCTGCATTATAACAAAAGTACAATACAAAATAGTTGTTGTTTTCTGACTTTCCTCTCAACTCGTACAACACTTTCTTTAAGTTCCGCCACAACTCTTAATCATAATCACGTACAGTAAACAGGTGCTTAATTTACTTGCTTCTCACATATACATTATTGACAACAATCTGTTCAAATTCTTTATGGCACTTCAGACAAAGAACACACGTTTATGCTGTCAGTTTAAGTTTAAACAAAGGATGACAACAGGTGCACCGAGTTGAGTTTAGATTGGATAAAGTTGCTTCATATGACTTGAAGCCAGGAGGCACGTCTGTGTAAAAGTTTGTGAAACCATAAACAAGCAAACTGTTAACCTGGGTTATGAGCATGTTTAGCAACTTTGGAGGGAAAAAAATCACATTAAAAAGGAAAATTGTTCAATTCCTTTGCGCCCACCCCCTTGTCATAAGATATGGATGTCCCGTAAGGTTATTTGTGTTTGCTGGGAAATGAAGTGCTCAACTGGATTAAAAACATACTGCATATGTTTGGAAATCTGTTTCCCTGGGCGTATGAGTGGAGTGAGCGAGCGTGAAGCAGCAGCTTGCGTCTCCTCCAAGAGAGAGGGCAGACACTCTCATCATTAGCTGGGCTACAATGTGCTCCTCTACCTGCTCCAATCTGCACAGCCAGGCTCCACTCTGACGCCAGACAGATGTTCCCAGCACGAGGTGCAAAGTACCGAGAGGGGAAACGAGAGTGAGCAGAAGAGAGGCAGAAGAATGGAAATATTCAGCGGAGTACACAATAAGAGTTTAATTATGAATAATACCAATGGTTCTTTGTTCTCACAATGAAGCTAGCTATGGTTCGCCTGGCCTTTGGGAAATTGTTTTTGGCTTCCATATGGGGGCAGCTGTCTGTCAAAAATAAACACTTAAAATCGTTACATGCCACAGAACGGATAATTACAGGATAAAGAACAATGCAATTATGTATGTTTATTTGCAATATTGAAGATGTATTTTGCTAAAACAAACTCTTAGGCTATTGCAGAGGTTAAAGATGTGATTTCAACACTCGGTACCATCATTTGCTGCGGCTCAGATACTAATGATTTGTGACTGAGACTGTTTTTGCAGAACTTGACATCAACTGTAACTTAACAAGATAAAAACATATAGTCTAGACACTCAGTGTGTATGCAGAAATGTTTCTGTGAGAAAACAAAGAGAAAGTGTTTATTGTTTTGTACTGGTATTACTAAAAAACCTCATATAACTTATTCCTCTGAGACATGAACTATTGTTGTTCCTAAAAACACGAACTATCAATAAAAGAGCCATATCGTTACATTGCTTGACACATTGTATTGTATAAACCTCACCCAAGGTAGTGAAGTTATGTTTCCTAATCAGCATAGCCATTAGGGGTGTAAGGATCCGATCTGGACAGCTATATCGATTTAATCATTAACAAACCAACACCATTAATGAAAAGTGAAAACATCGATCTGTATAATCATGTTTAGGATATGCCTTTATTTTGAAATTCCCATGGCACATCTGTGTCACCTTTTCCTTCCAAGTGCACTTCCTCTCTAAACATTGACACAGTACTAGCACCAGGCGGATCAAGGCAAGCAGCCAAGAACAAGGCCATGAGGATATTTACTACCCTCTGGGAATAAATCAGCAGAGTGGATTTTGGAGAAAAGATGGAAGATGGGTCAACAGACAACATCTCACTCAGCAGACCACTAACTTATTGTTATCGCTACTAGCTGCTTTGTTTTAAAAATGCTTGGATGTAAAAACGTGCATGGAGTTCTGTCAGGAGATGCAGTGACTTAAACCAATGGTGAGTAAAGAAAACGTATAAGTGAAGTTAAGTGTAATTTGTTAAACTATGAGTAGAGGAAAAGTCCATAGACTGAAATGAGTCAAATCGAAATCATACAGTAGCAGACTTTGTGACATTGGCAAATATCGTTTTGTTGTCCAGAGCATCGATATCGTATCATATCTTGATGAAACTGTTGATTTACACCTCGATTATCCGTCTGGTTGGCTACATCACTCTCTTGGTTTGTTCACATACACGTACTGCTTGTCAATGAGGCATTGGAAACAATAGTTAGAGGACATTAAATACTGTGATCTCTAAAATTCATCAATCAATCTTGACCTAAAATCGCCAGATCACCCACCCCTAGAGCCACACCAACATGCTAAATATGTTTTGTGTTTTGGCTTGTTAAGGTTAGTGGCTGACAAAGACAAAGAAACAAAATAACACCAGTGCTATTCTTTTGGAATGAAATGCAGTAAGGAGTTACACGCCTAATAGTTTGCAGTTAAAGGACATCTTGAGGTGTGGAGCAGACGATCTCGGCAGGCCGCAGAATTCACAAACACAAAGCCAGCTGGTCTGATACAGTCACAATACTTCACTGTTTGTATTTGCCTGACCAGCAGCAGAACACAGGCTCTGTCCGCCTTTGGGAGCTGCTACAACAGAGATGGATGCTAAAGCATTCATATCCCTCATGCACCATAATAATGAGCACAGTACGATGTGTGCTCAACTGTCCAACTGCTCCTCAATTAGCCAGGGAGAGGAAGTTAACAAACATATGATGGCTTCCAAACCAAAGGCCTTATTGAAGTGAATCTGAAAAAGAAGGACCAGACTGATTGAACAGGAATGACCACAGTCAAAACAGATCATGACGGGTCATGAATCTAATGTTGCTTGCCGACAACAACTCTGATAGCCTTAAAGCATTTGCTTCTTTGGTATGTACTATACAGCACATATATTTGCACAATTGATTTTTTATAGAATCATTGCACTAAAAATATAATTTGAGGCACCGAAAATCCAATAATTATCCTTATATTAACTTTTCTGCACAGCATTAGTGCAGAGAAGGGTACGTATTTCAGACAACGGACACCTTTCGACAAAACAAAAACCCTCAGCCGAGAAACTTCATACATAACAAAAAGTAAGAAAAAATCCATTAAAACCTAGGGCTATATGCTGCAGTTTAAATGGGATTTAACAGAGATAATGAACACCTTGGCTTTTCTCAGAGCAGGGAAAAGCTTTAACTGTAGCGCTCTTTTGCAAGTTCATATTGCATCATGTTGACTCACAAACCGCCAAAACTATAATGAGAGAATAAGTATTAACAAGTAAAAGTAACACCCAGTGCTGTATTTATATAAGCTGCCTCTATTCACATACTAATGATTTGCTTGTTACAGTAATTATCGCTGCGAGACCATACCGGAACATCTGCATTGATTTAGACTCTGGGAGAGCAGAGAGAGGGAGGGAGAGGCACACAATCTGGAATTCGACTTCGAGAGCTAGACAACAATCTGTTGATGGTTATTTTGGTAATTGTCCATAATTGATGTAAAACACAGAATGTGTTGCAGCAGATTCTAAATTACGGTTTCTGTAGCTCTGGGGGTCATTGAAAATGGGCAGTTTCGATGAAAATGCACATAAAGCATCTAATAATGGGAGTCCTAAAAGAAACTGGACAGCTGGTGGGAGAAGACGAGACACACAGCCACACAGCTTACACTTAACTGCTAAATTGTTCTTGGCAGTCAAAAGTAATGATGTGATAAATGATATACCCAGTTAAATAGAAGATTTGACACCTGACATAAGCATTACAAAGGGATATTTTACAGTTAGTGGGGTGGTTATTCTGCATATTTAAAAAGGTGAGTTGACGCTTGGGTGGATGAACTACACATGTAGTCAGTTATTTATTTATTGCACCATGCACATACAGGTGCCCAGCACACATGGACTAATGAGACGCCAAACAATACTTTTGCAGAGCTGAAACATTTTTGGCTCGCAAAGCCAAAATGTAGCCTGGTTAAGACCAGAGTCTGACATGTTGACATTTGTTCAAACATATAATTCTTTTTATGCCACAAAAATGTGTGAAAGGAGAGCCGCTAAAAACCAACAGAAAAGCCAAATTTGGTTAAAGCTTACTGCTGATACAGCAACAGCTATCCGTGGCTGAAGCTACATCCCCTGCCCCCCCAAACAGTACTTCCTGTAGCTGTTTACTGAATTAAAAATAGAACAAATCACAATGTTTGGTTAAAATCTAAGTCATCTAAAATGCATATTGATGCATTCATACTAACAATTAGCACCAACGTAGGTTTAAGACCTAATTTACCTGTTTTGCCACAAACTATAGTAAGACAGCGAGGTGTTGTGGTTGGGTGGATTTGGCTTATTAAACAAAGTGACAAACATATTTTAAATATTATATGTATTAATGTTTTTTATGCTTTTTAAAGTTTTACAAATGTGATTTGGACCAATCACTGCTACATCAATTATTTTAACAAATTATTATTAGTATATATTCTTTTTAAATCACACTTGTATACATGGGTCATGCAGTAATGATTTGTTGTAATCAAAAACAAGATGTCTAATAAATACTTGAAATATCAAATGATGAAACCATGTGATTTTAAATGATATAGCAAAGAAACACACAGCCATGCATGAAATAACTAAGGAAATTAATATGGGTCATCATCGTTTTACCTGTGTATAGAAGGTGTTTGCAGAGCTTGTGCATCTAAGTACAACAATCAAAGCCTTTTCTCATCAGGCTAGCTGAAGCTTAGTTCTGCTTCACACAAGCCTCCACAATGTAGCTGTGGATGAATACTGTATGTATGAGAGGCACTGTACAGTATGTAAGTGAAGAGCTAGCTACATAACGCAGCTCAAATCAAGGTGAGTGATGAGTCTCAGATACACAGAGTAGTCCAGTGCGTCCTTGTTCTGTTACCATCGCCTCTCTAATGAGACCTCACTTGAAGAATCAGTTTAAATCTATGGCGCTGTGTTGCTCAGTCCATCCTGACCTCACTTCACTCGCAGCTGAATTAAGGAAATCTTTTACCTTCATAGCTGTGGCTACGGATAAAGAACGCACACTAATTATGGAAACATCTACAAACTAGGGCAAGAATGCATGACCTTGGACTAATGAATATATATGAAAAAAATATGGCTGCTGCAGCTCGTACTGTTTGACGAGTGAGGATCAAACCACTGATCCATTTGACATTTGAAAGCACAACCTCTGACTTCAGCTAAAGAAAATACTCTTCTTACAAAACAATATGCCATCAGAAACATTTCCAGAAAAGAACGATTTAAATGCTAAACCTGTTATTTGACAATACTTCACTCTTTTTACTTTAAACAAAGATTAAATAAAATTACAGAGAACAAATGATGAAGCATATATATATATATACACACACACACACACACACACACACACACACACACACACAATTCACAAAGTGGCCTTCATTGCTGGTAAAATCACAACTGCACTAAAACAAAATCCAACACATGCACATCAACACTTGAAAGAACAAAACTGAGGTTGTGTGATGTCACCTCACCACACTGGTCAATTAAACACCTCCTACTACGGGTTGGCATCACTCAAAAGGCTCATTAACCCTTCTGACCAACCACCAGTCACAATCTGAAAAACATCTCGTCACATTGGCCAATCCCTACATGGGCAATGCAGGTCAACACCCACACAAGTGACAGGAAATTGAATTGCTACAGAGAATGTGGTCTGTCTGAGCACTTGAAAGACATTTGTTTATTCACAGTTGGTCACATGGCCAGACAGACTTTATGGGCTTAAAAATAAGAAGCAAAGGTGATGCCTAATGTAATTTCATAAAGTGGAAATTACTTGTGTTTTTGTATATCATTAATGTATGAGAGTGATATGAGGTAAATATTCTTCCAGGCAAGCAGGGATTTGGTTGCATAAATCATCTCTAAATCGCAGCACCGATGAGCTGAATCACAAGATTCTGAATTTATACCCATTGAAAGATTTACTAAAATATATGTATCCCAGAAACATCACAGTTGGATCTTCAAATCAAAGTGGCATTTACTTCGTCTACGAGTATGCCTTATAAAATGAAACGGGAGCATCGCTGAAGCGTCTTTGTGTGGTTGTTTTTCAGACCACTAGTCTTAATCTACTGGGTTGATCTCCCGGTTCCCGCGGGATTATAAAATGTCTGCAAACCTCCAAATATTTGAGGCAATCAACAACTCAACACGCATTTGGCGTTAGAATGCAAGACTGTGAAAACACACAAACGAATGGATAAAAAGGAGTGAAATATGAAGAGAAATAAGGGGATCGGAGCCGTGCCCATTTCGGGGGTGTAAAATATGGAGAAGTGTGGATCATTGGGGGAGCTGCTCTGCCTGGGGGAACAGATGAAGGGAGGACACTCTGCCAAGATCTCTCCACTGGAGGGGGAGCTGAGGGACTGGAGCTCTATGGGAGAAAGAGTGTGCGCCTCGCATGCTGCTCTCCTCAATCTCAGTCTCACACGCCTGCATTGACACGTCCCAGGCTCTCTGCAGCAGAGGGAAATTGCTGCTGACAGGGCCTTGCAAACTTTCACAGCCATTTAGAAAGACTTACACCCACACTTTTGTCACAGGCATTTATTGCACAAGATACATGATATGAAAAATTAACATTTTTTGAACTTGGCATCCTTTTTTTCACCAAGTTAGGCTTAAAAACCATTCATAATTTTTCAGCCTTGCGATCGGCCCTAGTGCAGATGTAAACACAAGACATGCCAAGTGAGACCCCAAGATTATGAAAATGCACAATTTTCGAGTAAAAAAAAAAATCCCAGCACTACTTCATAAATTTGTAGCATCTGAGTTCCTAATCCAATAACGAATGCTGTCCGTGTCGCCCTCACCAAAACACATAAGGCTGTTTTTGAGTGGGAGCAGAGGTTATTGCAGACTTACTGTACCTTTAAATCCACGACCAGCCAGTGCCTCCAGTAAGCAGATGTTGGTTTAGTACGGCTAGGAGCATCAGGGTCAACCATCACCAGAATGTACATCTTTTTCTGCAAACAGAAGGAGATTCATATATATTATTACTTTTAACACAAGGGCTTTATGACAGTACCACACACATTGTGATTGGCCCAGAGGCAGTTCCAGTAACAACAGCGGTACCTGATCCCTCTCGCTTTCTAAATGCAGTCATGAGCTGTTTGTTCGTCACATTGCCCACGGCTTGACAGACATCTCTGCAGCTAACAATGCTTAGTTTAAATACATCAAAAGAGATGCTTCACTTTACTTTCTTAGCTTTAACTAAAAAATGTTGCAAAGTGTGAATTTTATTCTTTTCATAAAATGTGTGGTTTGTTTTTTACAAAGTCACTTTATTTGTACACAAAGCTGGCAAAACCCAGTTCATAACAGAAGGTTGAGTTTGCCTTTTGTTGGCTTGACACATAATCTTAACACAGTCTAACTTCAGCTGTCAAGGCTAAAATGTTGCTTAAGAAAAAAAATGACATGAGACAATATTGTTATAAATAGCATGAAATAAAACAAGGCAACGATACACGATGTTCTGCAGTCATGCTAATCATCGACTGCAGCACACACATAGCAAAAGTACAGCTCTGTCTCTTAAACTTAAAATCATTACTGTGACATCAATAAAATGACAACATTTTGGATCCGAGACCAAATCCTCTCGTTAACATATTCACAGTAACTTTCTGCCACTTACCCAGTATCTTTGTACCCCTCAATCTGTCAATAGATAAAGTGAGAGAAAAAGCATCTTAACTAACACTTGATCACAGTTATTGGACGGTGACTTGGCGGCTTAACTGCCGGAAAATCTTCATTCTGTCTGTCCCTAAAAGTTAGAGAATTATGAGAGCAGATTGAATTATTGCGAGAGCACATTTGTCATCCCTGGTCCTGTGCCCAAAATCTGCCAGACCATATGATGGGCTTTTTTTATTTTGTTCACTTCCTCTACAAACAGAGACATTAATCAAGGCTGTTTCAATCCACGATACTGTATATGTACTTTCAACTGAAGCAAGACCATAATGATATCAGCTTTAATACATATAAAACAGATGCAGCGCTTCTCACATCCTTACACTGTCTGCCAAACAACGCTGTCTGCGGTGCCGTTTCATAGAATCAAATGCTCGCATGTAAACATAAACCTTAAATTTCTGTTTGTTGTGTCCTATCAAGACACTCTTAAAGGCCTCTGAAAATTATCGTAAGCCGATGTACTTGAATGAGATAAAGAGGTAGTCATGTATTTTTCTGCAGATGCTCATTTTCAGAAGGATTCTCTGCCTACCTGACAAGCAGTAATAAGCGTAAACAACTAAGCCTAATAATAGGATAATACTGTAGTCTCAGTGATAGTGCCTGCAGGTAACATCCAGACACACCAGCAACAATAGAGCCTCCTCCACAGCCTGTCAAAAGTGACTCTATATCAGTGACCCCCCCGGGCAGCTTACCAACCATGACCTGTTGCCTTCTGAAGAGTTGTAATCCTCATTTGTACATGTTTGCTACCAGGCAAAGACACTGTGATAATGTAGTTACACTAATATTTAAGTCAGACCCTGATGCATTCAGAAATAACATGGTTTCAAACAACAGCACGCACACACACACGCGCACACACACAAACACAAATACACACAGACTAAAGGCAATTTTAAGCATTTAAATAAAAAATGACCTCCAGTCACAATTATCACTGAAAGGAATAGCACTTTATTGGATATTTCACGAAAGTTACCATGGATGGAGATACACTGTATAGGACAAGCTTCATTTTCCAAAAGCCAAATTTAGAACAACATTAAGAACATTTCACATTAATTTCCAACTGTAACAAAAAAAAAAAGTGGCCTACTTATGGTGGGCACTGAATTTTAATGATTTCTGCACGTATTTTAGTGCTTGAATTTCTACCTGTAAGAATCTGGCTCGTCCAGCTGGCACGGGCAGCAAATAATACAAGAGGCTCCCTCCATGCTTGCACTTCACACATTGTGGCATGTACCCTTCTCTCTTACAGGGACATTTTTTTTTTCTCCATCTGTCAAAATCCACATTAATTACGCACAGATATGTGTGAAAGACTCCAGGGAAAAACAGATGCATATTCTGCCATCTGAAATAATTTATCAGGGCTCGAACAAACTATATGTATATAAAAACACGTTTTAACAGGGCTAATTCTCAAAGTTGGATACTGGAAGGCACACGTTTTTTCCAAAAATATGTTATTAGTATTAATCACTTATACTAATGAGGAAACTTAACATATGAGCCTTGGTGAAATAAGGACATTTAGGTTTGGTTTCACACAGCTCATTTTCTATATTTTGGAGGACACACAAAGCTGTTGGTAAATACTTCAAATTGTTTTAATGTTGCTGTGTTAAATCTCTTTTATCTACTTAATTTACATTATGCAAAAGAGATAAAAGGTCATCTGCCAACTCTGTTATGTTCTGTAATGTATCTACAGGACTTACAAAATGTCAAAAAAAAAAAAAATACCAGAGCTCAGAGCAGAAGTGAAATCTGGGTAGGTGTCAGCGACAGACCACAGAGCTCCATCGGGCCATTATACAGGAGGGCATGTAAGGCTCCTGGGTGCAGGCTGGAGGTGGGGGAGATTGAGCCTGCATTCTCTTGGGATTAACCTCCCACTGCCTGCTGTGATCACAGCAAAACGGCCCACTGGGACCACACCTCAGACGCCAGGCGGCTGGAATAAACTCTGCAGCCGACTGGGCGCCTCTGTCACGGCTGCTGGTCAGTGGAGGGGAGGAAAGGGGGAGGTGTTCTCTTCATCGACACCTATGGAGACTGAGAGAAGGGGGTTGTCATTTCCTGAATACATGAACTCAATACCTCCTCATGATTATATAGCATGGAAATGCATATGTAGCTTTTTTTAAAATACATTTTTATATTGTTGTATTTTGAGATGACATGAAACTCCCACTCCATGCCAATAGCATCGAATAGATACAGTATTCTCAAAACAGAAGACGGTGAAGAACAAAGGCAGAGGAAGACGAGTGTCTCTGAGGATGTAAACTACTGGCTTACCTTTGAGTGAACTCTGCTGGGGATGAGAATCAGTGAGATGTCTAATCGCTGCTCTCGTAGAGCTGCCTTGGCTATCGAGCCCAGCTCTGCTAACTGATGACACCACGAAGGGCGAGAGTGAGTTAGCGAGAGGGAGGGAGGGAGAGGAGGCCCCTCTGTGAGTTTACAAGTTCATGCTTTATCCCTGACCCAATACCCAAACAATGTCGTCCGTGCAGCTGCCTATTAATATACCCATTGCTTTATCCTCCTTGTTCTTCATCTCCTTCAGCCTCTGTGCACAGAACCCACAATGATTCATTAAATGGTCAACTGTGCGCACCGCTCGACCCAGGGCAAAGCAACGCATCGATCTCAAATCCCTGTCTAAGTAGCAAAAACACTTGAACTCGTTTGGTAATTAACAGGTATCTGTGTTGTGATTAAGAGACGCTGATGGCTTAACAACCATCGACTGAAGCTTAGAGCAAGGTTGAAAGATCGATCTATGAAAACAGAAGGATAAAAACTCTAAAACACGGCTGTAGAAGTACATTTTTCAGACAATGAAGAAAATTATTCTCAGTCCCTGCTTCATTGTTTTTGCAGCCAAACATTAAAAATTGAATTTACGACCTAGTATTAAATGAATTCGAGGAGCAAAGATGTGTGGACTTTTATACAAAGTAATAAGGTTTCATTTCGGTGGCAGGAAAGCAGAGAGAGGGGCAGAAGAGCGAGTGATGAAGAAGGTTAACAGTGGTACCACCGTCGGGTTTGGAAGAGGAGGTTCATCCAAGTGGAGGGGAGGTCAAGGGTCAGCCAGGCAGCAGTAATTGAATCCTGACCAGAGAGTGGGGCACCACAGAACCAAAGATGAGATGGAGATAGAGGGGGGCCGTGGCACTCACCTAGAGGTCACCAACCTTACAGGTGAGAAGGTCCTCATTTGTCATTAATAACAGCTGGCCCCCCATCTCTCATCTGCAGAAGCTTTGAAACCTCATTGTTCCTCGCTGCAAGCAGTATTATAAAACCTTTTTCATAAAGGGCAGATCTGTAATTCGCCACAGAGGAATCAGGTGAGGAACAACTTCTTCTCAAGAAGAGGAAAAAATATTGTCAAACAGTATCTTATCATTCTTCTGATTTAAAGATCCCATACAAGATAATTTATAACAAAACATTGCTCTGTTACGCTTCTAGTGGTCATAAAATCCACAGGGTATTTTGAGGTAATATTTGGGTGCACAAAACACTTGGTTAACATTCCCTGAAACTGGAATGGCACTCAGTAGAACACAAACCTCCCCCAAGGCCCAACAGTCCCCTTTAATTCAATCAGGCCAAATCCAATATCAAATAAAACCTATTTAAATCCACTAAATCTGGATTATAATTTGGATCTACATCAAACTGCACTCACTCATAGATACCAGCCACCTTAATATGCCAGATTTTTTCATTCATGCAGCATTCACTGAGAAATTAACAAAAAATTCAAGTTAAAAAAAACAACCTATTTCTGTATCCAACCCTTTATTTGGCCCCACAATGAAAGTTAATAGGGTTTATTCTGGGCCGAGACCCATCCTCCACCCAAGTAACCCAACCAACAAACAGATACAGGTGAAAACATAACCTTCTTGGTGGGGGTAAAAACATTACCAAAGTGCTTTTGTTGCTTGAACCTAACCACACAGGGTATTAAGGACACTAACCCCAGTCTCCAGTGTCACAGTCCTGCACTTGTATGTCTGTCACCTACGCCAAAAAATGTAGCACCAGCAGTAGCAGCAGCTACATTTTCCACAACACATCCATATTTGGCAAGACTAATTAGCAGTATAAAAATTGAATTTGGGAGGACAGAGTTTTTAAGGGACTAAAAGTCATCCTCCTTTGCCATGATTTAGACGTTTTATTTTATTTTATCAGTCTTAAGACCTTCAGTTACTAAAAGACAAACACTAAATCTCTGCAAAGTCCCTTTAATATGGCATATCATATTATAAAGAAATGTAGATATTATGGACACACACTGTTCATTCACACACAAACACAGCTTGCATATAGGGAAAATGAGTGAAGGTGGTATTTTGTCGTTGTAATTAAACATAGAACACTTGACTATGCATTATTTCACTCCATAACACACAATTTCAGTGCTTCTTGCCACTTTGGTGCAACTTCGGTGCTATTTGTGCTTCTCAGACGATAATACAAGATGATTTGAGCAAATACAGGCACTAGTTTAAGGTTTATATTGATCATTGACATATATAAATGATAGGCAAAGAGAATGCCAATACTCCTCAGTGTGTTCTTAAGCGCCTCACACAGTGCGGGCTGCTCACTACCTCCAAACCTGCCTATTTTTAACTCAGCCTCCCTCCCACACAGGAGTGGAGTGTGAAGTGGCTTATAAATCCACACTTCGAGGAGCCACATGGTCAAAGGAAAGTCACATGTGGATAGAAACACATAGTCTAGGCCTAAAGACAACACAGCTACTAGATCCCCGCTGGGTAGCCAAACATAGGAGTGAGCTACAGTTTGAGGAGGCAGTGGTTCAAGAGGAATCACAGCGGAATATGGAGCACAAGTGTACATAATTACATAATCACATTAACACCTTTTTTCTGTTTGAACATAAAAATATGTATTACAATTCTACATTTTAATCAAATTAACACATGACAGAAGGTAAGACAAGACCAGGCAATATTGTTTTGTGTATTCAAAATGAATGTTCTCTGTCTGTGTGTCACCAGCAAATTCTTGAAACATCTAGAATTTGGTCTCTAAAACCACAAATAAACAGCTCTGATAAACTGATAAACATTTGAATGCAGCCTGTCCTGAACTCTGTTTATAAAGCCTTGTACTTTCACATTGCAGCTTGGAACTGCTATGAAGCCATAGCTAACAGTAAGACGGTTCACAGTCTGATTGAAGCTTGAGGGGGGTGAAGGAATTAGTAGCAGCCTAGGGAACCATTTCTGCATTTCTCTCAACATTGAAGTCTTCTTTCACTGCACCATGCTTGCGAACACAGCCGTGCTCATGTTAAGCTTATTAGTCACCCTGGATGCGATCTTGCTAGCTGAGGCTTTCAACACTTTCTAGTTGTGGCTTTACACACATACACCTACTCACTGCCATGAAAGCATTGCTGCAAATGCACATGCTCAAACACAGTAACTACCACTAACAGGTACTATGAAGTAACATGCAGCCAGGCGCTGGCATATGAGCCTCAGATCCAGCCCGTGCTAAATGAGGCAAGAGGAAAATATTTTTGTCATGTAGTTTGGCTGCTGAGAACACAACACAGTCAAACAGGGCAAATTACAGCACTGGACTCATATCCATAATTAGTCTGTCAAGCATGTCACGCACTGAAAAACATGGATCTGCTATTTCACCGCCAAGTGCAGCCTATAAAAGTTAATGGTGAGCACATTCTAATTACTTCACCAGGATTTGGGAATCTAAGTCAACTATTTTGATTCTAAAAGTACTATGGGGAATTTGGAGAAAAAGAGAGGAAAATAATAAAGATCTATCGAGATTAGTGGATGTCTTTGTATTTGGCTATTGTACTGTATGTGCAACTGAAAATAGCAAGTTTACACAGTGCATGACATTAGATTTCAAAGCTGTTAACACCTAAAGCTCATATTTATCACGTGTTCTAAAAATTAACTTCTTTTGGGTCATCACATTTCATTTTGGCAGCTATTTCGTTCTTATGGAAACCAACTGTTCCATTTTTCTTATTTGGAAAGAGAAGAGTGGAAGCTTGAGCAAAATTATCAGTCTTGTTTATTTTAATAGGATAATTAACGGCTATTGTTGCATCTATTTTGAGACTTACTGACATATTTTAGGGACTCAAGACTTTATTTAAATGAAATATATGAAAGGCTTTTAACAGGTCCACTTCACAGAGAACCATCACGCAGCAGACACAGTTCTGAAGACGATGGGATACATGCCGCCATGAAGGGAGCTTAGTTGTAAGCACTCTGACACCCATTCCTATTTGGCCATCAGAGCTGTTAAAGGTGTCAGGCCTGTTCACAGGCACTGTGTGTTTCACCAGCCAAGATGGCTTCCACATTTTTTCTATCATGATTAATTATGGTTTCTGATGGTAGTACAGTGAGAAAGTGTAAATTATTCCCACATTTTCTTGTGCCCTCCGTTCAGTCACTGTTGTGTAGGAAGATGCTATTGACGCCATCCATGGATGGCGACCAAAAGGCATCTACATGGGGTGGCAAACTCTAGTGCCTATTAAGGGGTGGAAGTGGTGGTGGGGGGTGCTTGGCGTGTGGGCTGAACCTAGTCAAGACTGCCAGTTGACAGGGCCAGATTTTCCAGTATGGAAGAGTCTTGTTTCAGTGGGCGATGCTGGGTGTTGGGAGACTGGGAGAGAGGACTGCCCAGGGCTTGGAAGCTCGAAACAGAATATTTCAAACAGACAAGCACCGTCTGTGTTCCAGTGTCACCAGCCCACCCGTCTGACAATCAGGGCCATGTCATCACACGGGCTCTGAGTAATTCAGGGAGCATTCTTATCACCTTAGAAGATGTGGCAATCTCAGACGTCAGAGCAGTCTGAGGTCCCAGCAGCAGAAATAGCATTAAACAAAATACAGCACATGGTATATGAGACGAAAAAGTACAGTAGGAATGTTCACCTACGGGCAAAACGTTAAGAGCATGAATAGCGAAGCTTGATGAAATGCAACCACAATACTGCGCTTTGCTTTGAATCCTTAACAAAATCCACAATATGTCTTCAAAAACACACTGCGCATGCAGCACTGAAAATCCTTAGTTTTGGAGAACTGGCTGAAATAAAATAATTCGTCTGACAGATCATTTTGTGTATGTTGATATATTTAGCGCTGTCAGAGAGGACATCACAGAGAAAGGCACTTATATCACAATGCAAAAACTGTTATCAGAGGAGGTACAGGTTTATGGTTCAAGGGCTCGTCCATTCATAGAGAACAAGCTCAGCCTCTCTGCCTGACACACTGATAAAGACAGCACAAATGAAACAGCTCCACAGCTCCATCTTTGCCTCTCCCCAAGGGAATAATATATCACCCATCTGAATGTGGCACATATTGAATCATTTCCAGCGTTGATGATTCATTTGAATAAATCAGCCTTTTTTATTTTGCCAACTTGAACTGATACTGAAATAAGGAAAACTGAAGTCACATTGTTAGATATGAGGAAGGACAGGTGTTAGAGTATTCTATAAGGCTGGTAATCCTAATCCCCTTTCAAGCAACAATTAATGACTACAGCAATAATCTTCACATATATGTTGTTGTAATTCCTTTTTGACTGTCAACCATAACCTGACTTACTCACATAGACCAAATCCAGGGGGATATGTCGCTGCAGGCAGATAGGATCTTATCCTGGATTTGCATAGATAAATGCACAGCAATAATTCAAGAAGCTCACGGGACAGATGTAGTTTTGACCTGAGATATATTCTCAATCTGACCATTCCCTATTGACAAGATGCGCTCACAGGAGCTTAAATTTCAAATATGGTTGATCCACAGATAGAGGTCCACATGTTTTCTGCATTAACTCTTAACAAATATCAAATATTTAAAGGGAAAAAATAAATATGAAAGCCTCATAAACAAAAACTTTCAACGTCTTCCGCAAAAAGCAATGGATGCACAGGATCAGCCTATCGGCAAAAATGAAAAATCAGCAGCTTGTGCAATGAAAGGGTTATATCCGCATTCAAGCTAAGAGACATACTCTAACATACACAGACACAAATCCTGTTGAGCTGAGCCGAGCAGAGATACCCTACCAGCCCTCCAAGGCACAATTAGGATTTCACGGGGGGAAGAAATCTACATTCCTGCACACATGAAAAAAGTCCTTTCTCTCTCCCCACAACAATATCAACTTTTACTCAAGGAAAAACCTGAAGCACCACTCGATAGGATTTGGACAAAGAAATAAAAAACAAAGCCAGAAAAAAATCTAAATTTAAGCTGCAGTTGTTAAAGAAAAAATATTATGGTTGAGGAAAATCCAGTCCTAAGCCTCCCAGTTCCAATCAATTTATCCTATTCTCTGTGATATGAAGAGAAGCAACCACTCATAGTTTGTTTGAAGTGCTCGTCTGTGTGGAGCTGTGCCATGTTCAACAACATTTTGTATGGACAGCTTCAGTGTATGATTTTAACACCTGTCAGACATTAAGTCCAAGTACAAAAGGTCAAGTACCTGCCAGTCTGAATAAGGGAAGGGATCGAGCAAAACACTACATTTCCTTTCATGAGGTATCTCAATAAGTGGACACATTTACAGAAACATACTGTATCACAGTTGAATCATTATGGTACAGCAAATATAGGACGGTGAAATATGTTCTCTTCGGGGAGTAACACATTATATTGGAAAAAATTGCAGCAAAGCAATTCATAGTACAAATCGGTTAACACGTCAACAACAATTTGGATTTAGACCCAAACACTCTACAGAGACTGCAGACTGTTATCTAATTGGAAAAAATAAAAGGTCTTTTGGATAAAGGTCATGTTGCACACTTGACTTTATTGACTTGAAAAAAACTTTCGACACTGTCAAAAAATGTAAGAAGAATACTTACAAACCTGAACTCCAATTTTCTGATCAGGCCTCACAATGGTTTGACTCAACTCAGGAAAACCGTGCAATCTGTTAGGGTCAATGTGGAAAAGTCCACCCTTCTACCAATAGTTACTATTTAGCATGTATATCAACAACCTACCTGCAAGATGCCCTGGGGTTGCCAAATGTATGCTGATGATACAGTTATTTATACAACAACAACTAGGAAAGCTCCAGACCAGCTCACTGAATCCTTACACTCTATATCACCATGGCTTAAGTCGTATCATTTAACACTGAATATTTACGTAAAGAAAAACAGGTTTAATATGTTTTCCTATGCATAAACAACACAAAAAGGAAAAAATCATGGTAAAAATAAAGAATGAGGTCATCTGTGAGGTTGACAGTGTCAAGTAGAATCACATCTAATATGTGATACATAAGTGAATAGTAATTGTAAAAAAGTTCAATCTCAACTGCTTCAGACTCATAAGAAAGTATCTTTCATGTCCCGGCTGTACATGCATAACATGATATTCTTATGTCTATAATACAGCATTACATCCCATGAGCCTCATAATCAAATGTAAAACTCATCATATCACAATTATAACAAGACAATAAAAATCATGGACAATAAAACAATGAGATGGCACCATTGCGATGACTTTTTGCGATGATGATTGCGATGATATTCAGCTTTAAAAGCTTCATAAGCTATTGCAATCCAAGCCTATTTTTAAATGCCTACATGGTCACGCTCCATCCCTGTTTGCTGAATTTATTACAAGACACAAGGACTCCAGCAGAGTCAACACATGGGCCTCAATAAATGGTAACGTTCATTAGTCTTCTCTGTTAAAGGAGCAAAACTTTGGAATTGTCTACCGACAGAGTTAAAAATATTTTTATGTTTTTAACAGAGGTGTCAGGTCCATATCCCTACCAGTATCTGAGGCTTTTCTGAGTGAACAGTCCAAGAGCGGCTGAACCTGGCAAAAAAGTACCCTATCAATTACCGCAGGTGCAATAGTAGAGGGAGATGGATGCAAAGTTTCAGCAAAGAAATGTGAAAACATGGATAAACCTGCATTGCCCTTGGCAGCACAAGCCTGTAGATTACCAGACGGATGTTTTCAGCAATCCTGAGGGGAACAAGAAAGCAGGGGGCAAGCTTCCGTCAATGTACTCCAAGGGGCAGGTCTCTTGTAGGAATTCACACTGGATGGACCAATGTGACAGGCACTTTCTTGCAATTCCCCCACCTCTATTGATTCTTTGAGCTCTTGACCAGCATTGCTCAAGTCCCTCCCCACACCTTCCTGCAGTATAGGATAGGGTGCATTACTGACAGAACCTCAACCAGGTTCAAATTCAAACAGCTTATTTCATCACAGGCCGGTTTGAGGCAAAGCAGTTCAAAAAGTTCTCCTGGTTTTTTGATCAACAGGTTCTGTTTGGCCATTGTACTAAGAATGAAAACATGAAGAGGTTAGGAGGAGTGACCCCACTGAAGAACCTGGGTGCGTGCTGAGTGGGGTACGTACAGGCAGCCTGATAGACCGTCTCCCGGGTCTGGTTCCTGCTTCTGTGCCTCCTCCACCACACTATGGACAGTCACTTGCATTTGGACCACAATGCAGAAACTTGGCAGTATGGGCTCAGAAATGTAATCCGTCTCAGAAAAATTAGACTGCTGTTCTTGATGGTAACCTTTTTCAAGCTGAAATAATCAATGAAAAGAAGTAGATCCTATCTTACTTATCCACAAAAGGTATAAAAACAGGAGTCACCCCAGGAGAGGAGCTGTAGCCCAAGAGAACTGAGGACTGTAGAGAGATAACCATGGGTAGCCACGAATGAAAGGGTTCAGGAGAGACTCGAGAATGTAGAGAGTAATGTATTCTCGCTGATTGTCCTGCATGGTTGATTGTACTCACTCATAGATACCAGCCACCTAAATAGGCCTGATCTTCTTCATCAAGATCAGTGCATTATAGCCTCTGAAATTAACAAAAATGTCAGAAAAACACCCCATCTCACAAAGTTAAAGAAAGTGAGACATCATTTCTGGCAGCATCCCTTTATCTGATTCCGCACTAAAAGTTAATGGTATCTATTCTGGACCAAGACCCATCCTCCATCCAATTTTAGTGGAAATCCATTCAGTAGTTCTTGTGTAATCTTGCCATCGGGTTTGCCATCAACAATCTGAGCTCTCAGCTTCATGGAACACGTGATTAGGGGAATAAACCATTGTTTTGAAAGCAATAAATCCAAAAGTTTCCTGCTATTTCAGAGTCCAACAGGACTTTTAGCTGATGAGAACCACAAGTAAGTTGCATAGGCTCTTCACTCAGAGGTGATGATTCAGATAAGTGGCCTGAATCCATGAATCCTTTTGATAACCATTGATTTGTTTAATTATTTTGTTACAGCTTCCGGAAAGAGCAGGATGAGGATTGGCGGCATTTCTTCGTCTAATGTCATAGTTATCGAAGTACTCTTGGCTTGGTTTGACAGTGGTGAGTGCTAACAATTGCAATGTTTGTTGTTTACATTATTGTGGTAATATTAGTTGTATTCATATTAATTTTGTGACTGTAGTGTGATACTGGTAGCAATGACAATGATGCGCTGCACTTACAGCAAACTAAGCCAAAGAACAAGCTGCTGCAGTGGCAACACTCTCATTTAGTGGATAACCTAGTTGCACACGGCACACAAACCCCTGAGCCAAAGGACAATCTGCTGCAACAGCAAAAGACTTGTTCAGCGACTAACCTAGTTTGCACCGGGTAGCATTTTGGAACTAAAGTACATTGAGCTAAGACAGCTTGTTAAATGTAGTGAACTAGCTGCTAACACACATCTCCAAGCTGGCCAGTGAGAGCTACGCGAAAGTCAGTGTAGTCAGGTAGTGCATGTTCATTTGTTTTGGAGGAGTGGTTTGGAGGGAGGCTTGAAGGAGGGGTAGGATTTTTCAGTTGGATACTTTCAAAATGTAGCTTGCTCTTGCTGCTTTCTACCATCTTACCAATCCCAGCTTTAACTATGTTCTGATATTTTGTCAGTATGACGGGCCATAGTGGACTGATGTAGATGCCTCCTTTCAAAATGTTTCAGCTGGAATACACAATAGAGATGTAGTAAAAGTGAGAAAATCTGCTAGGTGCAGTTAATTGGTGAGCAAAGCTAGTAAATACAAGCATTATGTTACTTGAGAAAAACAAAGCTAAAGCAAGGCCAAATGCACACTGAATATAAAATGTATTATTCTCCAAATAGGATCAGGTCAAGTGGTCAAGTTATGTGGCCAAACCTAAGTACTGTTGTCCTTCACAAAATTGGTGAACTGCTTTTGCTTTGGCTGCTTTAACTTGGTAGCAGTCCCTCATTAAATGCTATTCATCATTTATCATAAGAAAATAAATTACATTTATCTTATGAAACAAAAAAAAAACAAAACATTTTAAGATTAAAAATGTCTTTACATGTCAGGCAACAAATAAAATAAATTACGCTTGTAGCACAGCCACATTTACTTTGACCCCATCCTGTCTGATTTAACTTTGACAGACATTAAGCTAAATACCACGAAGACAATAAATGGACTCAGGCTTCAGCTACAATGAATGTCTCCAAATTTAAGCTTACAGTTCTACTGATGCAATCTGGCAAATATAATGCCCTGAAGCACATCCATAGAGCATTATGCCAAATAAGGACATTAGCAGTACTTGAGTTTGACCAAGACCTTTTAGCTGCCCAGCCTGTGAAGTGGTGTTTTAAGGAAAAACACATTGTAAACGTCACTACTGATTCTCAGATTTGTGTCGCGTCTGAAGAAAAGGTTAAGCACATCGTCTATGTGAAAATGCCCAGATCTGCAGTCAGGCATAAAGTTGGCACCCAGTTAAATCATGCCATCACTGTGCTTCAGTTTTCTCATTATCCATACCTCTCATGACATTCACAGAAAGAAACAAAGCATCCTGCCAACACCTACTCTGTGAGAGAGCTCTTTCAGTTCAGCTCAAAAGCTGAGAGCTCCAAACCTCCACACCACAGTGTGGGCAGTTCTGGCAGAGCCATGTGCCTAAGAACACTGACTGAGTGCAACAGTTGGACTAATAACAGAACAAAAAAAATAAAATGGACGCACAGCGGGGACAGCCACAGCTCCACAGCTGAGAAGCAGGTTGACTTCTGCCCACCTTTCTCTTATTCAAGAGCGGTAAGATGTCCACAATGCCTCTCAGGTCTTAGTGCCATGAGGGGCGGTGAGCTTGCAGCTTCAGCCACTTCAGGGTAAAGCAAATCACTTTAATATGTTAAGAAGATTAAGCTGGATAAATGTCTAGATACATTTTTTGAAAAGCCACGTAAATCTGTAGTGTTTTTATTTGGGGAGGGGCGGTGTGTGAGTCAGTTGAGACGATCAACACAAACCCACCAAAATGCAACGCGATTGGCTAGGGAAAATTGGGCTTATTTGAGATTTTGCATTTTAAGCTTCTTGAATCTAAGACCATCCCACCTCTTTCTTATTATTTTTAACACCAACCTTTGGGACAACAAAACTATAGGAAAAAAATGGTCACATGTGCCTCTGCTCTCTCAGCTTAGACTTAAGACTCATACACAAAGAAGAGAAAGAGGTTAAAGTTGAAGGTCTCTAAAGTAAAGTACTATGAGGCCTTTTGGGATGTTTGTGTGCATCTCTGTCAGGTAAATCATTCAAGTCAAATTAATTAACTGAAGCGAGTATATTCTAAATAAAAAATAGATGGCTGACTTTTTTTTCTATCTTAAGAATTAGCAATCTGAGGGTGTCCGCCTGTCAGCTCGCTGTGCTAGAAATTGAGTGTGAAAACGAAAGGGAGAAATGGAACAAATAATGTAAAGGGATTAACAAATCATTTGCATAACATTTTCTCTGCTTCCAAACTACAGGATCAGGGAAATGACAAGGAAGGCAGTTTTATCATCCCCTGTTCTCAGATCAATCAACGAATCAATGGACCCCGGATTGCTGCTACCATCAGCGACAGCCTTTAAATGTCAAAAGCTAAATAAATTACTGCTAATATATCTTTAAAAATAAATAGTCAAAACAAGCCAAGGAGATAAATAAACCAGTTGTGGGAAACAGGCATCATATGATGAAAAACATCACCCAAAGAAACTTGAATAGAGTGCATCTTTGAAAAGATACTTTACTTTCACTGTGCCAAACGTGTATTAACCTGTTTTTCTTAACACTGTCTCTCCATCCAGAGTTAAGACAATAAGACCACTGAGGAGATGAAGGGGGTGGCATTATGGAGAGTTAAGCATTGTGAGCAGCCCTGAAGCTGTTCCTAAAGAAGGTGAATCAGAGGATTGGGACACAACTGTAACTAAACCCTGTGCCTGACCACAAATGAGAAGTACAAAACATTTTGGGCAAAATGCCACTAAGCCAAGCATCTGGATCTTAAGTAAACTTCGAGTGATCCCTTTTAACTTTGTGATTACTTAGTTCTAAGAGAAGAGGCTGTCAAAGAAAAAGAAGTCAATTACCTCAGTTTCAAACATAAGAACCAGTAATCCTGTCCATAAAGTCCTGAGTGTCTACATCAAAACTCTTTTTCGTTAATGAAAATTATGATACAACTAAGAATCTAAATTAAAGTTTATATGTCAATTTCTTCGTCACCTAGGATGGAGCTCATAAATAAGCTTAACAGCCCGAGCTGCATGGGGCTGCAGTGATCTCCCGCTGGACAGATCACATTAATAAAGAGGTACAAGTTTCTTTCTGTGCCAAAGTGCGATGGAGTCTACCCCAGATCTTACAATGATTCCCTGGTAAATGTTAGGTTTCTGTGGCTCATATAAATAGAAATTTAATCTTGTATGTTTGTCTAAGTATCCACAGCAGCAGATGCACTTCCCATGCAGATTATGAATCTTTGTTTGAACAGATCTTGCCGTCAATGTATATGAACTGACAAGATAGAATTTCTGTGTGAATACTGAATAATAATCAGGAGGCACAGGTTCAGTCGGTATTTTTATTAAAGACACACTGCTTCTCGAAGTCTTTGCTATTGCCTCTGTGAATCCTGTTCGTTTTGGATCTAATTAATGAGTTTCATAATTGTCATGCGTAGTCTCAGGTGGGAAATTTGCACATGATTCCAACATGTGGAAATTATGCACATCTTCTTTCATCCATGGATGTAGCAATTTTATTGCTTTGTTAGTTTTCTATTTTAAAAATTTTATCTCTCCATCATTTACTAAAAAGTTTGGATGTAAACAAATCACATCTCAAACATATCAAGGTCTGTTCAGTTGACTTTACGTGTTGAACAACCTCCTTTCCTGAGAGCTTTTGTCAAACGGTGAAAATCTATAATTTTCTCCAATGCCGCTCTTTGCATAGAAACCTGACCATTGTCATCTGTAAGAGCATCCCAGAGCTTCCTTAATCTGTTCTTATCCTCCCATTGATAATACAATACATTTTCATGGTAATTGAAATCATATTTTACTCACAGCCAGCGAGTAAAAGTATTGCTGCCTACGCTCTTAGACCAAATGTAAGGTGAAGAAATACCATGCCACTGCAACAACAGGGTATAAAAGGGTAGCTTCAAAATATTAAATATACTGTCAGTATAAAAGACAAGGCATGGGTGAGTGGAGGGAAGAAAAAAACAGGAAAAGGAGGTGAGAGAAAAAGGAATATATATAAACATTGGTCATGAGATATAAATGTGTCAGGTGCAATCTTACTTTTCCATGAGAGACATTTCCTTTAGCCCCTCAACTGAAGGCGAAACTTAAACCTTGTGGCCTGTAAGAGTACTTGTGCACCTGTAGTGGTCTGCATGCCACACACATGCTTCTCAAGGTGCAAATTATTCTTCTTCAGTGTGGAAAGGTGGCTTAGGAGGTTTATTGCCTCTCTTCATTCCACTGAATATGTATAATCAATCCAGTGCTCCTGGTAGCAGAGGGTTGTAATTCTTTCCCCTTCAGAAGCGCGCATGAATCATATATGTTGTGTAGTAATGGGCAATGACTGAATGAAGCGGGACACGGGTCAGCTTAACAGGGTGTTATAATGACAAAGGGGAACATTAGCTAAGGAAATAAACTCCTTGAGTCTTGGCCAAAAGCGCTGATTTAATCCAGCAGAGCCAAAAACACCCACCTGATGACAGTGAATAAGCAATTAGATGGATATTACGGAACATGTTTCACTTGTTGACCCTCCCTGTCATATGAGGGCTCAAGGAAGTGCCTCGTCTCTTTATCTAAATATACATCTTTGACTCTTCGCTGAGTGAAGACCATCGCCTACTGGAAATACAATCCCTCTTTGCGTTCTCACATCCCCAACATGAAGACCTATCAGGAATCCTGCATGGGTGGACATGTAGGCTTTCCTAGGAATGACAGGGTCTGCTAAAGAGGAACCCCACCCTCGCTTTCTCCAGCATGCCAACACAGAGGAGAGTGGGCAGCGCTGAGACGGCAGCCTGCCGTGGGCACTGCCAGGCTTAAAGCTGCCCTGTCGTCATCAGAGGCTTGCAGAAAAGAACGCTGAGATTCACCAAAAAAAAGAGGAGGGGGATCGTTGCATTTAAATCCTCTCTCAACGCCCCCACATGTTTTAGCAAAGCATAAAAATCATTCACAGAGAGAGAGAAAGCGAAAAAGAAAAAGATAGAGGGAAATAGAGAGGAAACAGCTATTAGCAGCAGTAAGCAAGCTCAAGAGATCATAGTGAGGCAGCTCTAATCGCGGTAATGGTTTAAACCCTCATTCCATCCACCAGATGCAGAAATGTCTACCCAAAAAACAAGGCTTTGAAATCCCCCATGTCTAAGAATGTGCCCTGTGGCTATGGTCCTTACTGACAAAAAAAGAAAAGAACAACTCCAAAACTGTCTCCACTTTTGGAATAACTATGAGGTAAAGATAGCTCCTGTGGCCTGTGTTGTTTACACCAACAACATCGAGGAACGGCGAGTATGCTTGTATTGAAATAAAGGATAATTATTTTAAGTAATCTGTAGCATACATAAATGTCATTGATCTCAGTTGAGGAATCAAACATGAGAATACTTTCAGGGATCCACCTGAGATGCAACTCTCTGCCCTCTTAAATAAATAAGTTAATTAGTGAATTCAATTTTCATAAATTTGGCTTAATTTTGTTAAATGTCACACTCATGTCCAGGGAATGCAGGCATGCAGGCATTAGTGATACACATCAGTCACAACAACCTTATAGCCTAATTACACTATATGCATTATTAGAGAAATATGTCTTGCAAGTGAAAATTCTACAACAAGAATGGCACTCAGTAAAGCACATACCTCTGCCAAGTCCCAATAGCCCCCTTTAATTCAATCAAGGCTAATCCAATATCAAATAAAAACATATTCAAACCTGGTAGATCAGGATTTTTATTTGGATCTGCATCAAATTGTACTCACTCATGACAGGCACCTAAAAATACTTGATTTTTTTCATCAAGATCCATGCCTTTTTCCCTGAGAAATTAACGAGTATTTCGAAAAACGCCCTATGTTGCAATATTACAGAAAGTGAGAAAAAGATTTCTGGCCCCGTCCCTTTATCCTGATCTACACCAAAAGTTAATGGGGTCTATTCTGAGCTGTCATCCATCTAAGTTTTGTGGAAATCTCTTCAGTAGTTTTTGTGTTATACGGCTGACAAACCAACCAACCAACCAATAAATGGTAACGATGCAAACATAACCACCTTGACTGAAGTAATAACTGCAATCGAGCTTTGCACAGAGCAAATTAAAAGCTCAATCAAACACCATCCTTCTTATGATGGTTTAAGAAGGTAGAAACTCACTTCAACATTCTTTGGTTGTGTGTGCCAAAAGCACACCTGGATGCCAAATATACACAGGGTTCTTTAATCCTTTCTAGTTCAGAGGTCTTTGGTTATTTTTGGAGTCTTAATTTTCACTATTATTTTCTTCTTTTCTGCAGGCAAAGCTTCATCTGACTGGTTTTCTGTCCTTTGGCCAAGTTTGCTGGTTTTCCAAAGACCTCTGTCAACATGAAACACTCATGTAGCTCTTCCTTTCTGTGAAAAGAAAATTCCTAAAAGCATTTTGGCATTAACAGTAGATGTTAATGTTGAACTGAAAGAGTCTAGATTTTGAACAGGGCAGGGTGTTGTTACATTGTTCTGAATCTCAAAACTACTTCCAGCAATTCATAATGAATGTGCATCTATCTTAAACAATTAATCAACAATAATGTTGTTGCAGTCAAATGTGCAGAGGGGTCTTTTGTATAAGTATCAGGAAAGTGAAAGTAAAGCAAAGTTTGACAATCATCAGTACCAAGCATGTTTTTGTCGATATGATTCAACAGTGAACTGACCTCCTGACCTCCGAGACCCAATTTACAGCAACACAAGTACCTGATTTTAACAGTTGGTTTCTGTAGATAGATAGATATAACTATAGATATTTATGTTGTGAATCTCCCAATTACAGCTTTGGCTCCTCAAGTCTACAAGTATCTTCAAAGACACTTTACACCAGCAAGGTGTCAGTATGGATCAAATGTAAAAATTGGTTGGAAAACAAAGAAAGGTGTCATGACAGCACTGTATTGGGTCTCGTGTTATACCTGCTGAGGGTGAGAGCTACTTTCTTTATCCAAGTGTCACTCCCAGAGTTCAAATACAAATTGGGATCATTATTATCTGGTTGTGTCAGAGTCATTTCTACAGTATATATGTCAAATATGACAAATTTTCAGTAATTGTGTCTACGCAAAGAGATTGCTTTATTAGAGTGTGTTCTGTCATTCATTTTGATTGTTTCAAAATATTCTTGATCACATTTAAGTTTACAGATACTTCTAGTTCCTACTGAGAAAAAATACCAGGGTGTGAGACTGTAACAACAAGCAAAGTTTTTCAACTCAAGTATCATTGACCTTAATTTACATAAAGATACTCATCATGAGGTCGATGTGCTATGTAATTTTGGATATGTCAACTACAGTCAAGAAAAAGCTATAGGTCTCATTTTAGCAAATCATAGTTATTATCATTTGTCTCTGCTTGGGTATAACCCTTTTTTATTGATGTTTTTTAACATTTAGTGTGAATACATTGTAATTGGACTTACTGTATATTGTGCATTTCCCTTAAAACTTCAGCTGCAAAACGTTTCTTGTACAATCATGTTACAGTATTTGAAAACCTTGAATAAGACATGAAACTGACAAAAATTTCATTTTCTACTGATGTTCTTTGTGAAGTTCTGTAGTAGTAGGTCATCGCTGGAAAGATGGTCCTTGCGTAACACTGGGCTGTCTATGCAGTAGAAAGATATAAATATATTTGAAATTGGTGCTACATGACCAGAGAAAACTGAGACTACTACAACGTACTGGGTGACGTACTGCGTGTTGGGCAGTACATGGTTTTCGTTCGTTTGGAAACAGGAAACTGTAAGGCAGCCAGCTGGAAAACAACAATATCGTATTACAGCTAAACAGAATACTAAAACATGTTTCGGAAAACAGTTAAGGAGAGGAAAAGACGAGTTCATATTTAATCGGCACTGCCTTGTTTTACAGTGTGATCAGAGTTTTTCAGCCTCAGTTTTCACCATACAGGAACAATATGGTAAACTTTCGGTTTACGGTCTTTCTCTATTACAGCTAAACAATATGGTAAAATATATTTCTGAAAACATTTAAGGCCAGAAATAGTTTTGTAACAATCTTGGTTTATAGTTTATCACCATTGCCTAGTTTGATCGGAGTTTGGTGAAACGCCCCTGACTCAATCCAACACAGAGAGAGGGAGAGAGAGAGGGGTGGCTGTCTCTCAAGATCCGACCATACTCCTTGTGTCCGAGGATGCGTTGATACAAAAATGTGGAAGTACAATCTGTAGTAGATATAATAGTCCTAAAATCTAACATGGTATTCCATTATTCAGGTGCATATAACTATCATTATAGTGATACAAAGGTTGAAAATCAGCAAAGTTTCTCTTAAGTGAGGGAATGTCTTTTAAAACTTACATGGTGACCTTCAACAATCTGTACTCAGACCTATTACAATCATTTCTGCACATCTTCCAATAAAAGAATATAGTCATATCTGTTACATTTCCAATCCTTATTATCAATATATTCACGAGACTCATTGTAACCAAGTCATGTTGTTATTGCCGTAAATCCCATTAGACAATACATATCTCACTTGCTTCAAACTGTGGACGCTTTTAAAGCTTTTGAGTGTAATTAGGATTTCTAAAAATGCTTCATTAACACACATGCCAGGTTTTGTTAACACATAAGTTCAAGTGGTGAATCGTTGCTCTGAAGTTTGAACACAGAAATCTGCAGTTTCTGTGGCCCTTTGCTTTTGTTTTTGGTCATGAGCACCTATTTAGAGGCGGGTGTATGGGACTTCTGCCCATTGCGCTCCATTACAATTACTCAGCAGGCATGCATCCCGTCCCAGTAATGAAGTGGGTGTTACTGTGGGTGGATTTGAGCATGAGCGGCCACTATTCTGTATTCCTACTACTGGGTACACGGGCTGAGTGGCAGAGAATAGCAGCAGCGCTGGCAGTATGGCACGGTGACAGAAAGCGTGGTGGACCAGCAGACCAACCACAGAACCACAGGCAACAATCTGATCCTTCAATAGTGCGTGTTTACCAAAGTGTCAGAAGAAATGGAGAATTACATTTCAGAGCCCAGTAAATAAAGTTTGTATTGATTTAATCCAACATGTAATCTGTTTTGCTGTCTGACACTGATTCTGGCAATAAAAGAGAATCATGTAAGACAGCATTATAGATAATACGACCATAGATCAAATGGAGTTTGGGCAGGAGAAGGGCAATAGATCATGTTCAAGCTAGACTGCTTAGCTCTGGAATTCACAAACTAGCTCCTAAATCGAGGTGGCGTTCAATTTAAGTTTTCAATTTACTGATATAGGATTTGGTGTGCGCTCGATGTGATTTCATTGTCAACTTCAGCAGGGGTTCTGTGGACTGGGAACAGTATCTCTCACTCAATTTGTCGCTCAACAAGAAAACTACACTGAAGATGATCCACTGAAAAATCCACATAAAAATAAATGAATGCTGCACAGATCATTTGAATGACTCTCTATCTGGCATGATGACAGAAGCAAGTATTTTAAGAGGAACATACAACACGTCATTTAAGCCCTACTTCATGTCCTGCCAACCCATTTTCCAAACGTGTTTTTCCTTTCAGTTTATGTATGTATAGAAGTTATTTATGATCTATACAGTCATTGTAATTCTCTTCTCAAAAAATAATTTGTTTTATCATAAATTTTTATCTATTAAATCATTTTTATCTCAAGCATAGCAGAATAAAACACTCAAACTTCAAACTATAGTTTTACTGTCTTTCTTTCAATAACAGCTTTATCCTCTAGATAAATTAATTATAATCTTTCTCAGTCTTAGGGTATGGTTTGAGTTTTTACACAAACAATGTATTTATTAAACATGAGTTTACACTAAAGAATACAGGTTCTTACACTGGTCCTCTAAAGCATAAACAGCTTTGTGTGCTGTCTGCTGATATTCAAAATAATTACTGTAATGAAACCTAACTGAGGATGGATGTTTCTTGTTTGTGGCTTCACTAGTTAAAAACAGAGATTAGAGTATTTACCAGCCAGTTCAGTGACTGAATTAAGAACGACAATGACAGTATTATCTTCTTCACAATTTGTTATTTGACATTCAGAATAGTATAAACTGTAGACAGGACATAACCATGGTTTAACACAATCGTTCCTTCATAAGGCTTGCAAGTATGATGTGCTAGCACCACCCTCTGGCAACAGAAATGACTGCAAACTATCAGTGGTCGGTATAGGTTATATAGATAATACGAGGTGGCACTGAAGCTCAAAACTGGAGTACATCATGACATTTAAAATATGACTTCAATGTTTTTTAATGATTATACTTTTCTAAATGTTATGAAGCTTTTATTCCTTTTGGCAATAACTTAAATCCTGTTCTTTTGAGAAATAGCTGCAGCTTGTCTTATCTAATACTGCACTCTAGTGGTGCAAATGAGCACGTGCACGGTTGCCAAATAACACTGACTACACAAAGAAAACATTTCAAGCACAGTAAAATGTCTAAAAATGGCCCAAGAGACTCAGAGAAACATAATGCAGATCTCTTTGTCTGAGGTATGAGGAACATGACACAGGGAGGTGAGGACTAAAATCTACTGTAGTATTCAGAGATAATGATGTACCAATGGATCAGTTTGAATGTGTAAAATATTTCTGTTTTGTGACAGTTCAGTCTACTATTCGAGATGAAAAAGTGGGTGATAGTCCCTTATTTAACAACCTGCAGTGGTGGGATAATAATAAATGGAAATGTAAATACAGGCCAAGTAGAACTAATTGATTACTCTGCCTAAACCACAGAAACACACTGACACACACAGTGATGGAAAGTAAATTGGTACATTTACTCAAAAACTGTACTTAAGTACAAATGTAAGATGTTTGTACTTTATTGAGTATTTCCATTTTCTGCTATACTTCCACTCCACTAAATTTGGAGGGACATTTGATACTTAACTCTACATTTATTTATAACTTTGGTTAGTAGTTTGCAGATTACATGTGGCATCAGAGCCAAAGTTTATTTTTTTAATTTATTTTATTTACAATTAGATTAAAAAAGAAAAACACAGAAATGTTGATTATGGGATCAGATAATCATCCAGGCCAATAATCCGTTGACCCATAGTATACAGTATGTACATGTAAATATATGTATAATTTACTTTTGATAGTTTAATACATTTAATCAGATACTTTTACTAAAGTGCAATCATGTGGATGACTGTCATTTTTAAGAAAGTAATATTAAACACAATATCTTTACTTTTACTCAAGTATGCCTTTTTGGGTACTTTTTACAACACTACATATACATGCTCTTACCTTGTGAGCTCCAGAGTAGTAAATCTGCGGAGCTTTCCAAACTGTGCTGACTTTTTCTCGGAGATTCTGATTCTTTGGAATCACGAGGCATTTGTCAATGTCCAGTCCTGGATATATCACCTCTAGTCCACCACTTAATGGAAGAAAGATAAATGATGAAACTCACTCTACACACTTTTGTATTCCATTCTGTATTTAGGGCTCACATCGTGAGATAAACATAGAGATAAACGTGAGATAAACATTGCTCGATACTGCCATGAGCAAGAAGTGCCACAATGAGTGAGCAAATTAACCTTAGTTCAGGTTCTTCTGTCTTTGCCATGTTCATTTTGACTATAGTTTATCTGTCATTGCAAGTACACTATGACCACAGCTCTGTGAGGCATTATGGGCTACTTACTAACAGAAAGCAGAATCCAGAGAGCTCAGGGTGTCCGATTGTGCTTCCACATTGTAAAACCCCGAAACACAAGCACATAACACCAGAACAGGTGCCAGCACAGCCTGCAGAACAACAGACAAATAACTTTTGTTCAGGAATTGTTCATTTTAAATTAAATAGTATTCTTCATTTGCCAAGTAATGAGGTCTGACTGAAACACAGCCAATTATATCCTGACAGTCAAAGACGAAGATACAGACTGCTTGTCATTTTTAATGAATGACAGCTCAGTAACAATTTAAGTTGCACATCATTCATCTGTTAAGCAGTATAGCTCTTAAATGGTAAATAAAAATTCTGTTTGGAGACACTGTAACAAGGGCTGCACATTTGATTGAAATATTATTGAAATTGCAATATGTCACATCATCATGATTTTAATAGTGTTTTTCAGTGAAAGTGAAAACTGTGATGATGACAATGGTAGTGTGATGGTGAAAAATTATTCCATCTAATGATGAATCATACTGCAGTTGCACTATTTGTTAAAATAATCACAAAATGTTTTCTTTAACAATATCATGCATGACTACATGATTATATGTCATGACTTGACCTGTATCGATGGGAAATCTGCACAGTGTGTTAAATGCTAGTTATTTTAGCTGCTGTTACAAGTTTCGGCTTCCATCATATTCTGTCTAAATCATCGCCTAAATAAATGGGTGTAGTGTAGGCAGCAAAGAAGGTGACATGTTGACCTGTACTTTTACTTACATTTGTGGAGTTTGACATATAACAAAACATATCCCAATGATGACTGCCTTCCCTGTTTTCTCATCACTGCCACTGAATAAAAGTCAGATTTTAGAAAGGCATGTCAAAAGCATCTGTTCTGCAGTGGTTTGACTAACTATTTGAAAAGTATTACCAATTAAAACAAGGGACATCATCTCAATATTTGGGAGATGGAATAAAAATACCATGCACACCTGGTCACCCTAATCGTGCAGCTATGACTGTAATTCAAGTGCTTCTTCTACCTTAATGCTTTAAAGGATCTCTATGGAACTTGCGTGTTTTGTCATTAGTTTATGATGGCTGACTCCATCTCTAAACTAACGTTAGCTACTGTTGCTCTTTGTTAGTGAGTGGAGAGAGGCACTCAGACGAGGCACTTCAAGTCCTTCAAAAAGAAATCAGCAGTCCAGCAGCATTAAACAACAAATCATCCACAGGCCTGTATAGGCAACCAAGAGAGACGGAGAGGGTCTCATTTTTCATGTCATGTTACAATCTGCTCACGTATGGACAGTGAACAAGTGAATAATAAATATAAATTACATCAAAAAATAACACAGCTTAAGGTAGGCCCACAATTAACAACTATTTTCATCATCGAAAATCTACCAAATTGAATGTCATAATCGAATTGATCAATGCATATATTGCCAACATTGCTTTAAATGCCAGACCAAGTTTCTGAATTAAAAAATAAAACTTGCCTAAAACAATAAGAATATTTGAAGGAAAGAAGAGAGAAACAGTTCAAAACCTATTGATATGTAGCATATTATCATATTAGACAAAGAAAAGCACACTTCAGAGGCTGGACCTTAAGACTTTTGGCATGTTTTACATAAAAATACCTCAAAATGTGTGTATGAATTCTATAAAAGTTTTAGATTTCACCTGTAGTTCTGTGCAGTCATAACCAGTCTGAGCTTATTTACACAGCACCTGACCTGAAAACCTGTCGGACTAGTCTGACACATCAACAGCACTAACATGTGCATGAGATTCATCCTGGTTTGCTTGAGGACACTGGTTTCAATTAGTATTTCTGACGTTACAGTCAATGTCACTGTTAAATTACAATATCACTGAGCGTTGATTCACTTTAAATGAAAGCATGCACACTGCCAAAAATGAATTACGTGCTGCTAATGCTTTACTATAATTAGCTAAATCAATAACATTGGCGTCATTTGGCCAACGTTACACCCAGCAGTGTCATTACTTTCACTTATGTATTTCCTGATAACTTATCCATAGTTATAATAAAACGATCCACTTGACCCGTGACGACAGTATTAGAAGCGGCCTCATTTAATAAGCAGTGACACTCACATTAGCTCGAAGCTAGCCTTCAGTTGTTTAGGCTAACATTAACTAGTTTATATTTATGCAGTGTAACATTAGCCTATGACACTTTACATGTCGACAAGGGCTGTGCTATTTATCAAGTGTCGGTTGAGAAAGAGACGGACATGAGTAAACACTGCAGTCTTCGTACGGCAGCTATATTAATTTGTAATTAATTAATATTACCATCTCTGTTCTGTTGGGCAGCAGGTTCCTCCTTCCTCTTCTTCTTCTTCTTCTTCCTCTTCTTCTTCCTCTTCTTCTTCTGCTTCTTCTTCTTCTTCTTCTTCTGGTCCAACTTGTGCCTGCCGCCTCTGCGCAGTGTGCACGCGCTCCTGCTGACCTATGAGGCTGCAGAAGTTTCATATGACATGAGTGAGAAGACTTTTAAAAAAAGAGTCTGGCGCCATACCCAAACTGCACATGTTGCTCCTCTTTTTATTTAGTAAATATTATTTACACATTGTCAAGAACACATGCTACAGAATTTCAGATTTACAGCTCCCAAATAATAAAAACAGCTCTTAAGAACAAAAGTACCTGATGACTAAGGAAAATGTCATCAAGGCTTTGAACACTGAGAAAACATTCAAGTTTTTTTCTTCTGTTTTTTATTTTTGTTTTATTTATTTAATTTTCAACCATTTCTGAACAAGGCCTCTTAAACTATGCAGTAGTGATTGTGCAGCATATATAATATATTCCTGGTGCTGCTAAAGCTCCCTTTGGTTTGTGCTTCTCTGCAGCGGTGATATTAGCACCCAAACATATGGAAAAGGGCCCCAGTGACAACTTCTTTGTAATTTATGATCTAATCTTTTTTTTTTTTTTTTTTCTACCTGATGTTGTCTACGTATCTAATGATGTTTGCTATACCCTCTAATGCAATTTGAATAGAACCTGGTGCTACAAAGCAGTGCAAGTTTGTAGTTTCAAAGTCAGACATTTCAGTATGCATAGTACAAAAACAGTATCTATGTTAAACTATGCAATAGCTTGTATCAATTGCCAAGTTTGAGTTGCAAGTCATCACACAATTACTATTTACACGTTTGAGTTACAATTTAACTTCCAGTGGCTGCAATATCTCAGCAGTTTTTTTTTTTATTATTATATTTTTTATTATGCAGACTCCAAAATTGGAACTCGTTAGCATAAAGCAGTTTTAAAATAATGAAACAAATTTGAAATCCCTGCATTCATTTCATGGGTTAATGGTTAATGTCACAAATGTATGTTTTGTCATTGTGTCAATCTAATGTGGCCTCAATGGTCAGAGTCATTAATTCATTTTGTGATGACAGTTTTAAAAGAACATAAAACCTGCGCAGTGTTCAAACTAATGCACACACATCGAAATCCCCGAATCGACTGCTTTACATCCAAATGATGGATTAAGTACATTTACAAATACACACGCACACACACACACGCACACACAACCTAGAGAGCACCATGGTAACTGAACATATAGCAAACAAACTAATAACCACAGTAACACTACTTTACATTCGATACCATACATACACTACACTGTACATTAAGGCATGAGGTGCTGTTGATGCAAAACATCAGCAGAAGATTCATTGATAAATGCAATGCACTGAGGAATGAAATGCATGTCTATGAAATGTTTCAATCACACCACCAAGGCAAATTATAACACTCCTGCCGTTAAATTATTAGAATAGGCTGTAATTTGGGTGAAAAACTGGCCTTTATTTTTTTTATTAGTCAGATGATCTGGCTCTAAAAAGATGGCTCTGAAAAGAGAACAATACTCCTGCTGACTGTCTGACCACGTGTGCCAAAACATTTGATCAATTGAAATGACATGTAATTGAGAGCAATTTAGAGCTACTGCTTATAGCACCAGCACCACTACTAATCTATATCTTACACTTGAAATGACAATGAACCAACTTATTTACTTTACTTACTTATTTTGGCGAGCCCTCTTCATGCACTGTAGTTATTAGGTTGAAAGTTAATAAGCAAGAATTTTGGTTTCGTCACTGAATTGATTCACACCACAAAATCGTTTTAAGCTCTTTGTTGGGCTCTAAATATCTAGTCAAAGATGGTATGGAAGAGTTAAACTAATCATATGCAGGATTAAAGCAAGCCTGTCTTTAACATATGCTGCAAAAGCAAATGCTGCAATTTACTTTTCCAAAAAACAATGACTTGTTTTTTGTTTTTTTGTTTTTTTTGGATGTATCATGAGTCTTTATGATGTCACTTATATAAACATGTGTCTACTTTACTTTGCACTGTAATCCGGCTTCACTATTAGTCAACTGTTTGTTAAAACTACCTGTAATGTACTTTATACTACGGTATATAATAGATGTAGATGGAGGTCAGCACAATGAGTATGCAGTTATTTTCAACAACACTTTGTAGCTGCACAGTAATTAAATGCAAGTCGGATAAGTCAAGTCTGTATTCAGTATATGTATTACTCAGTAATACTGTACGATTCTGCTCACTGCCTGCAGTGCACAATATTAGGTAACTGCACATTAGAGTGATGCAAGTGCAGTTCATCTGATATTCTGTACAATTTACAATACTACCATTCTACAATCAAATTCAACAGTAGATGACAATCTTGAACATACGGTACTGTGAGGTGTGCAAAACAAATCATGACAAATGATTTGATCGAAACCTCTTTTCTTTAAACATTTAAATATCATGGTCTTGTATCCTCCCAGAGTTCCTTTCATCACATTTGCCGCAGCGTGTCGTGACACCATACTGTCTTTGGTGCCGTTCACCGGGATGCTGCTACTGGAGGTTCTTGTGTGTGTCTCTGTGGAGGAGAGTCCAGAAAGTGCTCGAGGTGTGTAGGAGAGTATGGATGACTTCGCCCAGGCATGAGGAAGCCTCTTGCATGTACAAGTCTTACACAGTCAACTGCAGACAGTCAGGGGGGGGCCATCCTCTGATCAACTAAAGTAAATCTCTAAAGGCCGAATCACATCCAGCGACAGATGCGTGAGACACATCGTCACAGAGGGATGGTAATGTACATGTGGTCGCTTCAGCTCTGGAAGTGTCGCTATAGGCTCTGAGATGCATCATGTGCTGCTTTCCAGGATGACAGTGATCAAGCTGACGGAGGCATTCATGTAAGTTAAAACTGAAGGACTCGGAAAACATGTGTGCTAACAAGCCTCATCAAGCAACACATAGGAAATAATAGTGATCTGGTTTGTTTTTGCTGGCATTTTTACAGAAAATACAATTATTTTCCTTGATTTTGGATCTCCTGTGTCTCAGGACACTGGATGCATTCATGTAAACTAAAGCCCTTTTGTGACAGGAGGCCACAAATCACACGATCACAATACATAAATGCAGAGCATGTCCACACTCATGACTTTTAGCTCTATAAGCCATACACAAACATTCAGAAATAGAATGACTGGACAGAAATGGGTGGACCCTTCTAGTATTTTCATTTATGCGAATCATAATCAGCATGGTTAGTGTGAACTACTTCAATAACGGATTTCCTGGCAGGCTATGTCATTGTTATGTCCTGTTGATGAGATCATACTGTACACATAGTTTGGTAGATTGTACAAACACTTAAGGGCAAAGTGTTATATCTCTGAGACTGAGAAGTTCTGTGTTGAATTGCTGGTTGTTGCAGCTGATAAGCAGCACTTGGTTATCAGTTCTGGTTAATTGATGAGAATTATGATCATAGGTGGAAAGTTCTGTGCCAGCAGAGTCCTATTTTTAAAACTCAGGTAGTGGAACATATAACAATCACGATGAGTTGTTATTTGCGCCAGTTACACTGTGCCATTTGTCAGTGAGGTTCATATCACTGAGGTTTGAGTCTCATGTACACTAAAGCTAAAAATCTAAGGAACAAAACTCATTACTCTAACCGCTGGATTGAGCTGACCTTGCAGACCTGGAGGTGTGCCGTTTGACTGCTGAGGCAAACAAACAGGAGGAGGAACTGTGTGCCTGAATAATCGGGCGTTTCTTGCCAGCAGTGCTTATCTTCTATTGTTTCTTTCACAACTTGCATCCACACTGATGTTCCTCACTTCAGCGTGGCCTTACCGCTCGGTCAAATGACAGCGGACGAGCCAGAAGAAGAGTTTGAGTTTGGGGAGGAAGGAAGGTTCCAGAAGAGCCATTTGCGTTTACATTGCCGTCTCTGGTACAGGTAGTCCTCCTTGTCGCGCTCTTTGCGTGCTCTTTGGTAGTGGTCGTCCTCTTTCAGGTACCACACAGGTGGCCAGCGATGTTTCTCAAAGTACTCTTGGTTCTCTGCAGTAGAATAGACTGTTTTAGGAATTTGAAAATAATAATTGTGCTACCGATACATCATGATGTAAATCTTAAAGCAACACCATGTCATTTTTAAAGTAATTCTGAAGAAAGATAGCGTTTAGTGTCATCCCCATATTGTCAAATACCAACGCTTTGGGTTAATTGTTCCGGTCCAACGCCAAAGACCCGATTTAGTATTTGATTTTGATTGATAATTGATGATCTGAGATGAATGGATGGATGGATGGATGGATGGATGGAGACTCAGCATTTAACTATCTTTCTGCAGAAAGTTACACAGTGTTGCTTTAAATTGAATAATAAAAGTGAGTTAAGAGGCCATCAAAAACCAAATGATGTCATCATCTTTGTGGATTATTGCTCAAACGTGAACAGTGTAGGCAATAATCATTCATTTATAGGAGTCCTCGACTATATCATTAAATAATCATTTTGCTTCTGAAGCGCTAATAACTAAATATAACTCCTACTGAAGTGGAATACTGCTTTTACAGATTTCCTTTGAAGCCTATTAAACATGTTTTTATTTCATGCGGTTATAATCCAATTGGCCTCACAGACACACAAGTCTCCATGTACTGTAGCAACCAGTGTTTGCCATACCGCATGCCAGTTTAGCGTTTAGTAAGCATGAGAGGGCATTAAAGGTCGGTATGTGTGTTACCTGTGGACTTGGACTTCATGTCTCGGGGAAACTTGCGGCAGACGCTGTTGTAGTTGGTGCAGATGTGGTGAAGACACCAGCCGGTGAGCTGTTGGGCACCGTGGAACTGTCAACATAAAAAAATCATTATTTTTCATTTGTGTATTTGTTGCTTTGTATGCAGACACCTCATTATTTGAGGTCATCCTGAAGGGACATGACTAAAAAGCAATGGTCACCCAAAAATGATGTCATTATGTACTCACCCCCAATGCCGATGGTAAGTCAGCAAAACATTTAACATTTTTTATGTTTTAAACAAGTCCCAACAAGGAGAATGCTGCAACAGTGTTGCTGTGAAGCTCCAGAAATGTT
Organism: Pagrus pagrus; assembly: GCF_965226575.1. Classification (NCBI taxonomy): domain Eukaryota; kingdom Metazoa; phylum Chordata; class Actinopteri; order Spariformes; family Sparidae; genus Pagrus; species Pagrus pagrus. Next base: position 24,677,631 of record NC_140192.1, on the reverse strand, counting down.
GTGTGGACTATGAAACTTCACCTGACTTTCCATCGGGTGGGGCTGAGTTGATAATGGCTGAATTTCCATTTTTGGGTGAACTTATCCCTTAATGCATGAATGAAAAAAATAACTTTTACTCATATTTGACAAGATTGCAGAGGCCATTTTAGGTGACCTCGGGTTCAGCTTGCCATGTTTTTCTGCTTTGCTTGGCTAAGTTCTCCCTTAAAGGTGCTATGTAGTTTTGGGAAAGAAATTTTAATCAGAGAAGAAAGATCTTTATTGAGTGTTTTTTTATGCCCAAACTAAATAATCAAACTCTTCGTTTTTATGACTGAATAAAATGAATAAACAAACTGACCTTAAAAGGACAAAACAATTTCATACTGTTTTATATTTGCCACCTTTCTAGCTTCAAACAGTGTTGTGCTTGAGTTTTAATTTCTTCTCCAAAATAATAATGCCTCTTTAATCCACATTTTGTGAGTAATTTCAGGAGTAATTCAGCTGCTTTGATAAACTTTTCAGTTGTTGCTTGTCAGCTGCACTCAGGAGATTCACTTATAACCTTAACACTATTATTAGCATGTTAGCATTAGCATGCTAATCTTAGCACATTGGATTAGTATGGCAACTGAGAAAGTACAGCTGAAAGTGACAAAGTATATTTGACCTTGACAAAGTAGCTACATATTACCAGGGCTGTATTAACCCTCTGTTGGCTGCAGACAAGACTGGGCATAAAGATGAGGTAAAACATGCATATAATGTATTTCACTACAATTTATATTTTGTTTTTGTGCTTTAGTGGTGCATTTTGAAGAAATTAGCAAGTTATCTAAGCTATCACCACAAAATGAACATGTGGGTGGCCCCTAAGGGTCTTGTTTGGTAATCCAGCCTTGCACATGACACTAATGAGCTTGAGCTGAAGTGAAAATACAGCTGAACCAGAAGCACATCTGAGTCTGAATGATGAGATAAACTAAAGTGCTGAGCTTGCATGCTGAGACTCCTCTGTCCTACATGCCCACTGCCCCAAACATCCTTTGCCATTTATTCTGCCAAACAGCTGACTTGCACTCTGAAAACTGTGTTTCTTTGGCTCCACCCACTAGGTGTAAAGATTATTTCATCCTCCAGAGCAGTTTTCCCTGAGAAATGCCCTCATTAATAAAAATCCAATTTGCCAGAGCATTACATAAGAGCTTCAAGTGCCATCCCTGTTTAGTGGTGGCTGACAGGTCACACTACCTGGGCCATATCCAAGTACACCAGCACATCTCCGTCAATGTCAGCCCCCATCATCGCTGCCTCCGTCAATACTGTTACTGTGTAGAGCTCTGAAAGAAACATCAGAACCAGTCACTACAGTATGAGCATTAACCTTGATCACACACAATGACATTGTGGTTGTCAGGATAATAAATATACCAAATGTAATACCTGTAAGTGCAACCAGGTGGGGGAGGCAAAGACGATTGGCAAGAACAATAAGCTCCATTGCATCCAGGTCAGATCGAGAGCAAAACCTTCCCGTGTACAGGTACTCCAGCACAGCCCTCATACAGCTGCGAGTTGTGTTGGGAAACAGCACCTTAGAAACAGGAACATGTGACACAGCATGACTTAGCTGCCCAATGCTTTTGCTGTGTTTTGCATTGAACAGAACAGCCAGAGGAAATCTAAAATGAAAGAAAATCTAGTTATTTTCTGTATCACTCTGTACTCTTTCCAGTTCTGCTCTAGCTGCAGCAACAAGATAAACAAAAAAGAAAAACCTTGTGATGTCAAAGCTGATAATTGGTCATTACATCTAAAAATAGTACAGACGAGCCATTTGATTTTCAATCGTTTTAAATGAAAAAATATATCTACATTTCAAACTACCTGCAAAAGTTGTCTCACATACATTGGCCGCGTTTCCCAGATTCGATCGTTCTTAAGGACTTAAGAAGGCTCTTAAGAAGGGTTCGGCTAAGAAGGAGCGCTAAGATACGGGTGTTTCCCAGATGCGTTCTTAACTGCCTTCTTAGGAGAACCTTAAGATCAAGCCAAAGAAGCTTCTGAAGAAGCTCTTAGTGGGAGCTGTCCACCGCGCTGCTGCTGTGCTGAATCAATCGATGCCAGGCAGATCGATCACCCACCTCTTTATCAGCGCATAAGTGCGTGTGTGTGTGCGCGCGCTGTCAGACCGGGCTGTCCAGGCAAAGAGATCCAACGGCCGTTGGATCTCCGCACGGGGCAGCCGGTACTTTGCCTGGACAGCCCGGTCTGACAGCACGTCCAGTGGGGAGAAGTGCTGACGCACGTATGCATTTATGTAAACCGTCTGGCTTCGCGCACGGCGACGCTGTTGGTTCGCAGGGAGAATGTGCTGTATTGCAGCCGTGGTTTCTCACGCGCGCGGACTTTGGCAACGCAGAGTAGCAGGTGAAGCCTCTCTGGATGAGGTTCAGCTGAGTTTAATACACCCGTTCCCTTGATATCTGTGAAATGCCACAGGGTTGTTGTTTTTTTTATGTGTAGTACTATAAACTCATATATGCAGATGTTGCGGAAAAGTTAAACGTGTAATTCAATAAAAAGGTTTTTTTTCATCTACCATTTTCTTATTTTTTTTTTCTTGCGCCAGTGGTCCGCAGCTATGAGCGCATTTCAACACTGAGCATTGTTTTATTATTTCGCAAAGTGAAGGATATAAATTTCCCTGACGCGCTTGATCACTGAGCATTTGGTCGCTAAGAAGGCTGTTAAGAGTGGGTCAGCTCGATCTTACATTTCCTTCTTAGTGAAAGATCTTCTTAAGCTAAGAGCGACTCTGGGAAACACATCCTTCTTTCACAGCGTTCTTAAGAGCGCTCCTAAGAAGATCTTAGCACTTAAGAGCTTCTTAACGAATCTGGGAAACGCGGCCATTATCTTTTAATAGCATTTTGTTCTGTTATTGTAGGAAAACAAAGTAACTGGGTTAATGGGACTATAGCATGTTTGGATCACTGAAGCCAGCGTAATTGTATTACAACGGACATGCAATCCTCTAATTAAATTATGCTTTGTACACAGGCCAAATCGTGCATTGGTGCTCTACTTGAGCCAGTACATGTATTGATCTTTGCTGCATTAGTGTGCTCTGTGCAATTTTAAAGTAATTAAATTTTAAATGGTACTGCAGAAAAAGTTTTATCCAGCGCTAACTTTGGTCTGCAGTGAAGCTCTGCTGGTCCTATTTCACAGCCCAAAAAAAAACCAAAAACAGTGACATAAGCTTACCTCTTTGGTGCAGCTCTCCACAAAAGGCCCACCGAACATAGCTGCCATCCAGTCACAACTTGAGATGAGTAAAGGCTTGTGGGCCATGATCGTCCCATCATCTAGCTTGAATACTACATCTGTAATAAAGAGGTGAGACACTGATCACACTTAACCCACACCAACATCCACTCTACAGCAAGCAGAACACAAAAATAAACATTGCTTAAAGGAGTACTATGCTTTTTCTTTTTTTTCCTCTCCACACCAACAGAAGCCCCTCTCTCCCACAGAAAATACTGCTCCTGAAACGCCTCGTCAGAGGTCCCGCCTTCTGTTCTGTGACTCCTTGACATCACACTACGTCACCATGTCACACGTGCATAATATATGCCGAGGGGCTAGTTTGGCACATTAAGATTAATTTACCACAGCTGCTCTGTTGTTATTAGTGGTACTGACTCAGGCGTGTGTTAGTCGACCAATAAGAGTACACTGGGTATTCAGGAGGGGGGCCTTAAAGAGACAGGAGCTGAAACAGAGCATTTCAGACAGAGGGGGAATATAGTGCTGCAGCACTGGACAGTATGAGAAAACTGATGTGTTTTTTGAGCATTAAGGCATTTAAACCTATTCTAGTAGTAACCCAAAATAAAATTATGAACCTAAAAAGGAGCATAATATGTCTCCTTTAATGATTTCCACTCACCAGAAAAGGTGCCTTTGGCCAAGCACTCTTTGACTCTGTTTGTGCGTCGTACATGGAAGGCTTTCGTGATTTCTTGGTTCATGAAGGCTTCATTGTTAAGTATGTTTGCCACCATCATCCGCAGGTCAAAGACCTCCAGCAGCTCGGCAATGTGTGCAATGTGCATTAGCTCTTTCTCATTCTCGTCTAGCTGACCTGTGTACAGGTAGCGAAGAACTGCCCGGAAAGGACCGAGCTGCATGGACTGGTCCATGTGCACTACAGTCATGGGCCTGGGGCTGTATGTGACAGGGTCGTCTACCAGCTCCTCCTGGATGCTGACGAAAGCTCGGCTCCATGAGGAGAGCACTCTGCCACGTCGGGCCCCATCAGAGTCTTTCAAGGTCCCATCACTAGTGCAGGCCCTCAGGTTGGCCCTGTCTCCATCATCGTTGCTCTCGCAGACATCAAAGCTAGCAGCACGCATCAACAGCTCTCGTCCGGAGAGAGGACCACGAGTGGGCCTTTCAGTCTCCTCTGAAGTCTGTGTGTCCATAATAAAGAGGTCGTAGAACTTTGAAGAGGATGTCGCCAAGTATATCTTATGTGCAAAGATTTTCTGTCGCTCCTGCAGGACCAGGATGACGTCAGCACAGTGTGGGTCCTCAAGAAGACCGACTGGATGCTCCTCTGTGGTGGTTGGGGGAGGAGGCACGGTGATTATAGGTGGGGGAGGTTTTGGTGGCAGGAAGGGCGCCTGAAGGAGAGGCCGCTGCACATTTCTGAGGTGAGATTTCCAAAACTGCAGGTGGCGGCGTGAGATTAGTGCAGCTCGGATAGCATTATCAAAGACGTCCTTGACTCCAAACTGTGCAACGACACTGGTTTCATAATATGGCACTCCCAACTCTTTGGCCACCTCCCGTCCTCTCTCTGGAGGAAGAATCTCGTTGGATTTAATGGGTCTGAAAATTAAAGGGAATATATTGAAGGCAAGAGATTAAATCAAACACAAATCTCAAACAATCTCTGACCTCCACGCTACCTAGCTAAAGGCCTCCGTGCCCTGTTCACTGCCTCCAGGTCTGCGTAGCGCAGGTCCAGCTGACAGCCCACCAAGATGACAGGAGCACGGGGGCAGAAGTGCTTGATCTCAGGGTACCACATGGTCTTCACATGGTAGAGAGAGTTAGGGTTGGCGATTGAGAAGCATAGTACCACCACATCAGACCTGAAGGAAAGACACAGGACAAATTCCCTCAAATCAGGCAGTACCAGAGTAGGGCAGCAATCACTTCTGATTTCTTTGATGATTCATTTGCAAATTATTTTCTTGACTGATCAATTAGATGGTCTGTAAAATGTCAGAAAATGCTAAAAAATGTCAATGATTCCTAAAGGCAAAGATCACGTCCTAAACTGTCTTCTTTTGTGCAAAAATCCGAACATATTCAGTTTACTGCCATAGAGAGCTGAAGAATCATGAAAATATTCACACATTTAAGAAGCTGAGATCAGCAAATTTGGACATTTGGCAAGTTCTGGTAGATTAACTTTACATTTTACAATATCTCACCTGCCGTATGCAAAACGCCGGTCCTTATGATGGTCTCCGAAAGTGTCCCAGAGGCGGAGGGACACACTGACGTCATCCACCACATCTCTGGAGCGCTCTAATACCTAATAAGAGATGACACATTCAGGGATATTTTCTGCAAGTCACTAGTGAATAAATTGCTCACAGCTAAATGTGCCTCATGCATAGATTTATTCAGTTGCGTGGACAGAGATTTAATTCCTCAAAAACCCTCAACAACCATTGTTCTCATTGTGTAATTTGCATACTCACCTCCTGGCACACTCTGTACTGGTCAATCGCCCAGACTGTGGGCACATGTGTAGCGAGTAACTGGTACTGAGTCAGTGTGGCGTTGCAGGCCCGGGCGCAGATGAGTCGCGTCTTTCCGACGGCATTGTCTCCCACCACCACACACTTGATAGTTTCAACGTTTGGCCTCTCATAGTCCATATCAGAATCTGTCAACTGGGACCTGACGAGACATGAAGAAGCAGAGAAAGCTGCATCATCAGCACCTGAAATCCTAAACTATCGTCCTGAACAGTACAGGAACATTGATCAATACAGATATTAGACACTGTGACTACTCCTCATCTGCACTGCTCGTTCTGCCTGCAGAGCTATCAATGGATGGTCTCGTGACTCGCCTGTGCCCATTCACAAGTTCCCTGTCCTTGTTCCTGACAGAAAAAAAAAATTTAAAGGAACAAGCAAACAGAAAAGGGTGGATTTTGGGAGATTGAATAAAAAAACATTCAATATTTGGAACCAGAATGCTTTAGTTTGCATACTATGGGTTAATAAAAGCTGATGCAATCATATCCAGATATTTCTTTAATCCCCTTCTGCAAGCCTAAAATACCTTTCCCTATGTATGGTTCCTATGTTATAATCCAAACAACCTCACCTTAAAGCTTATCAGTACAAAGACGGCTGAATCAGAACAATGAGTACTAGAAATCTGACATCCACAAATAAAACCTCATTAAATGAAATGGAGGGAATAGGTAAATAGACTATTTCCGTCTCTTGAAAATGGTGGCTGATGAATTAGGTAGCCCGTTTCCAAGGGAACTGTAGCCTGTGTGTCTTTGTGTCACAGCCAATGTCCTCCATCTATGATAATTTTTTTTGTCCTTATTCAACAAAAACATAAGCAGCAGATGACAATCATGCCTGCTGGGATAGGCTGCGGCCGTGCTGTACTGTGGTCCAGATCTATTTGTAGCTCTAACTTCAAACAGGACATCAAGGAGCCAAGCTCTGTCATGTCACTGAGTCATCAAACACCAGCAGACCACCATCTGAGCTCTGACCCCAGCAGCATCCTCCCCTTCTTTTTGAAAGACTTGCACTGACAACCTCTGATCAGATGTCATTCACATTTAGATTTAGACAGAGCGTACTTCTTGTGAATGAGGTCAGATGCTCCTTGGTTGCCAAAAATAAATAAATAAATAAATAAATGATTGACAAATATATCTGCCCCCTTCTTAAAGACCCAGTTTTTGCTCCACAAACACATCTCTGATCCTCCAGGATGATGTTCCACAACCAGAGAACAGTCTTGTAGCTTTTAGATACCTTCATGTGTATACAGTCCTCTAGAGATTACTATTACGGGCTACTATTTCTCAAACGGTCACTTGCAGTCATTCATAAAACCCAGCCTTTCATTGACTGCACAATCTGCATCCTGTGGGCTCGCCCTCACCTCCATTATGTCCAAAAGCATCCGTGACCTTAGGCTGGGCCTGTATGACACTATACAGATACACCGCCTCTAATATTGCTCATTCATATGCCCTTTTCTGTTTCAGGCTCCACTGCGCAACTCCCGAATTAATTCATCTTTTCCACATGGACACATATTGAAAATAACCCACACAGCACCCTCAGACTACAACCCGTCATTAAATCGCCAGTAAATAAGCGTGCAGCCTCAGTTATCATCCACAGCAAAGATGATAAAATTGTGCATTTCCTACCAGGAGGACCGAACAGTCCCTCCGCCACCGAGACACTAGTCATGAGGCTCTGCTGCATTACACGTTATGTAACACCCCGTCACTGACTCCTGAGCCTGTTTATCTGGCTCAACGCAGAAAACAGCGATTATAAGGAAATAAAAAAACAGTCGCAGGGTAGCGTCCCTCTTACCGCAACATAAGGAAGTGCTGCATGGGTTGGCTGGTCGATGAACGAGACAGAAAGCAGGGCTCCATCGGATGCGGCTGGCACCTGACGGCGGCTGGCGTTTAACTTCATCTTCAAGGCGAGGTGATCGAGGCTTGAAAATAGACCGGCCGAGCCGCAGATGTTTCAGGAAAGCTCCTCTGGATCAACGCGATTAGTCCGATTTCATTGCCAAAAATACGATCGCCGCCGATCTGAAGCCTGTCGGTGCGCTGCAGAGCTGCAGCTCTGACCGTCATGGAACCACCTCCACTTACTGTAAGGCCTCCGTAGCTAATAATAGGCAGGCGCACCGACGAAAAAAAACCCATTCATTACAAAACACTGATCCACTTTAAAGTCGCACAAATCTCCTTCCACTGCTCCTACAGCTCAGAGACCGGCCTCCAGTCCGGCTCATGTTTCTACCTCTCCTTTAAAAACAATCTGGGTTTTACTTTGCACAGTTTGTATTATTATTATTATTATTATTATTATTATTATTATTATTATTATGTTTTAAGTGCCATGAAATACATTATACACGCCTCATGCATCCAGGCTGGGTTAAATAAAGCGTGTACAGCATGAAGGATCAGCTGCCTTCAGCGTTAATTGATAGTGTTGTATCCAGAGGAAAGTCTATACATGTTCACCTGGGACAGGTATCCAACCGAGATTAACTTGGTCGTGTGTGTGTGTGTGTGTGTGTGTGTGTGTGTGTGTGTGTGTGTTCACACCATAATCTATATATGCACATAGCTGAAGATGAATGACAGAAATTAAATAAAAAATGAATCAGATAATAAAATGTTCTGTTTTTTTATTCATGTGTCACTGTATCATTCAGGAGCACTGTAAAGAGAGAGAAAAAATGCATGAGTCATCATAGCTGTGGAGCTATATATAAATAATCTGCTCTTCCCTGGTACTAAATTAACTCCTCTGGCTCTGTTAAACTGCATTATGACTGCATGAGATCCTCTGATGTGTCACTATATCGATCAAGCCAAACTCTTTTGCTATCATTTGACTCACTGGCTGGGTTTGGAGAACAGTATCCAACAAATAAATGGGACATTTTTATAGAAATGTTGATGTATAGTTATACAGGAAATATGATGAGCAAAGATGATGGAAATCTGATTGATGCCCCCCTTTCTTAAAAAATGTTGTCGCTCTTTTACTCTTACTCTTTACTGACTTCCAATTCCTATAGGTCAAGTTCCTGAAATAATCAGTCTTTTACTTCTCATAATGAAACCAGAGGCACCTTTTGGTTAGACCTAGTTGTCTGGTAAAACTCCATGAGCCAGCCTGGAAAGCTTAATACAGAATTTAATCCACTCCATTAGATCCTTTTTTTAAATAATAGATCCAGTTATATGACATGAAACTGACAGACTGTAGACTTGCTTGCATATGACCATAATCTCATATCATGGTTTTTGCCAGAGCAGCTGACAAGTGGCAACACCAGGTCAGTTGTCCCAGGCTCTGGGTCATGAGAGGACCTAAATGGGACTAAAGGCCCCTCTAACCCTTAAGATACTATGCTGAATTGCTTGTCTAAGCGGACACAAAATGATAACCTGTTCATACCGAGAGATTGCTCTGGAGGTGGAGGACCAAGTGTTATTGAGTCACTCTGCAATGTTCAGTCTGCTCCACCAGGTGAGGCTGACAGTCTAAATTTCATGAATCCTCTCTAACACTGCAATCGTGTTGTAAGGGAATAACAAATATAAAATACTGAAATAATGTAAATGAAACCCTGAATTTGGTGTCTGTACATGGCCAAAGAGGAGGATATAGGACTGGATTTGGAGGTGCAGATAACCTTTGGTATTTCTTTCTTCCCTGTCTTCTTAGAATTAAATATCTTTTCAGTGTTTTGTTCTTTCAGCCACTTTTCTCTGACTTTTGTTATCCGCAGTAATGTTTTTTATACCAAGCATCTGGCTGCTTTTAACCACTGCAAAAGCAATTTGAGATCAAGCTCTCTTTTTTTTTTATAAAATCAGCAATGTTACACATAAAAATAACGTAAATAAGAGTGCAGTTTTTCACACACACAAAATGGAGTTTATATGTGATGTACACATGACTAATTAAAGGATCAGTTCACTCTAACATTTAAATTCTGTCATTAGTTACCCACACTCATGCTGATGGTTTCGTAGTCCACAAAACATTTCTGCAGCTTCACAGTAAAACAGTGTATCAGCATGATCCGAAACAGCTGAGGTGTAAATAATGTCTCTTCAAATCAATTTGTGAACTCGTGAACTCAAGCCTTGGATTACAGAGCCATTTTATGTTTTTCTTCTGTTGTTTTTTACATTAGGTAAATAGGTGGATAAAGACTGAATTTTCTTTTTTGGGTGAACTTATCCTTTAATTCATTGGAAAAGCAAAAGAATAACAGGAGCTGGTCAAATTAAATGTGATACAATAAAAACCCTTTTCACATGTTGAATGCTTATTGATGTGCAGACGTGATAACTGTGGACCTCTGCTCCTTAATGATTCACAAAGCAAGCCATAGCTACTGATTTTCCACACTTAACTCAGAATGGTGCAATAGCAGACGTGAGGCACAAATGTTGTGTAAGCAATTGTCAACATTGTTGACAACAGGCGCTAAAGTGAACTCTGTGCCTGAGTCCACACAGGTTGGGATCTCTTGAAGCATTCAGATAGTCGCAGGATTGTTGCTGTCAGTGGGTTTCTGTCACAATCTCTATGGCTGCTGACGCAGAATCTCTTTTCTCTCTGGACTCCTACCATGTCTCTGAGGAGCTTGGATTCATCCTCCCTGATCCTCTGGTAGGTGGAAAAGCTCAGCGGATAAATGTCCTTCTCTAACTTTTGGATTTTACCTTATACACAAGCCGTCATTATGAAATATTGGATCTGTTTCTAAAAGATTGTTTAACTGAAAATAAAGTAGCTTCACATTAAATGAAAATGGTAGTTTTGGCAGTTCTCAAACTTTAAGCTTGTGGTGTCGATTGACACTGAGTTGACTGAGGGAAGTTAAAATTTGGCATTGTTCCTGTTTGCTTTGTGTGATGAACTTTATTCCTACAGCACTGTGTTTTTACAAAACCACATTTTGTTTAATCCCTCTGCCAAGTCCAAGGTTACTTTGCATGTAGCAATGTAAAACAATAAAATGCAAATTTAGGTATGAGGCCTTAAAATCACAAATGAAAATGTGTAAGATTGTTCCATCATTTTGCACATTCACATCTGTAGTGCTCAGAGGCATACTTGCCAATGCTTCTGGTTTCCTCCGGAGGTCAGAAATATCTTGTTTTTCTCCAAATAAATGAGAAATTGTCATATTTTTTCCCCTTTCAGTCATCATAACCTGTACTGTACATCGTGTAGTCTGCTGTACTGTGTCTTCTCATCCTCCTCAGTGAATGACAGACGGACAGAGAACTGGAGAGGAGAAAGAAGATTTTAACAAATTTCTCCTGCTCTTGCATTTTACTTATTATTTTGTTATTTCTTATTCTGTAAATGCTTCGGTTGTCAAAATCCTCCCTATTTTTGAGCTGTCAAGGTTGGCAGGTGTGCTCAGAAGTGCTGTTTCATTTCCATTTGCCATGATGGTCAACATTTCCTTACCATGCACACGGTGCTCTTACTTGACTTTCAGGAAGAGCTCCCACCGTACTACCAGCCATGGATGGATATTGCCCTACGAGTTACAGAGCTCGTGCACTCTCACGAGCTGCGCCTCCATATTAACAAGGTGAGTGGGGACAATAAACTGACAAGGGCCGCGTTTCCCAGATTCGTCAAGAAGCTCTTAAGTGCTAAGATCTTCTTAGGAGCGCTCTTAAGAACGCTGTGAAAGAAGGATGCGTTTCCCAGAGTCGCACTTAGCTTAAGAAGATCTTTCACTAAGAAGGAAATGTAAGATCGAGCTGACCCACTCTTAACAGCCTTCTTAGCGACCAAATGCTCAGTGATCAAGCCGCGTCAGGGAAATGTATATCTTCCACTCTTCGAAATAATAAAGCAATGCTCAATGTTGAAATGCGCTCATAGCTGCGGACCACTGGCGCAAGAAAAAAGAAAAGAAAATGGTAGATGAAAAAAAAAACCTTTTTATTGAATTACACGTGTAAGTTTTCCACAACATCTGCATATATGAGTTTATAGTACTACACATAAAAAAAACAACAACCCTGTGGCATTTCACAGATATCAAGGGAACAGATTTATTAAACTCAGCTGGACCTCATCCAGAGAGGCTTCCCCTGCTACTCTACAGTATATAAATGCGTTGCCAAAGTCCGCGCGTGTGAGAAACCACGGCTGCAATACAGCACATTCTCGCTGCGAACCAACAGCGTCGCCGTGCGCGAAGCCAGACGGTTTTACATAAATGCATACGTGCGTCAGCACTTCTCCCCACTGGACGTGCTGTCAGACCGGGCTGTCCAGGCAAAGTACCGGCTGCCCCGTGCGGAGATCCAACGGCTGATCACTCTGTGCTGCACCTCCGGGCTGAGGCCAAAATTGCAGCGGGTTGCTCTCTGGATGTGTGGAGACACCAGAGTGATCAACCGTTGGATCTCTTTGCCTGGACAGCCCGGTCTGACAGCACACACACACACACACACACACACACGCACACACACACACACACACACACACACACACACACACACACACACACACATAAAGAGGTGGGTGATCGATTTGCCTGGCATCGATTGATTCAGCACAGCAGCACCGCGGTGGACAGCGCCCACTAAGAGCTTCTTCAGAAGCTTCTTTGGCTGGATCTTCAGGTTCTCCTAAGAAGGCAGTTAAGAACGCATCTGGGAAACACCCGTATCTTAGCGCTCCTTCTTAGCCGAACCCTTCTTAAGTCCTTAAGAACGATCGAATCTGGGAAACGCGGCCAAGGACAATTCACTGTGTTTATGGAGCCATGGTTCAGTGTTGATACTCTGTCTGTCCAGATGCCACTGCTGAGCACCCAGTATCTGCAGAAACACCGGGAGTTGCGGCTGGCCCACCTGGCCCTCAGCGTGATGACCATGGGCTACACCTGGCAGGGGGGAGAGAACAACACAGTCGAGGTATCTCTGAGTCTTTTTGACTGTTCCTTGATATCAGTCGCTCTAATCTTCTATTTCATCTGACTTTGAATCTTCGATAATCTTCCTCTTAGATGCTGCCGCATAACCTGGCTGTCCCGTACTGGGAGGTGTCACAGCGTTTGGGACTTCCACCAATCCTAACCCATGCAGATGCAGTACTGGCTAACTGGAGGAAGAAGAATCCAGAGGGGTGAGGCCAGTTATCTTCTGCATATGGTTTGATTGCCTCCCAAACTGGTTTCAAGTCTAAATCTGCTCTTTTTCTTTTCTACGTTCATCTTTGTGTCCCCTGTGCCAGGCCTTTTGACATGGAGTAAGTGCACTTGAATTATGGTCCTCAAGACATAATGTACCATGATATTCGGATGTAGGCTAAGGTTATTGTTTTACTCGCAGGAACCTGGAGCTGCTGCTCAGCCTTCCAGGTGGAGACAGTGTCCGAGGTTTCTTTATGGTTACTCTGCTGGTGGAGCTTGCAGCTGTTCCTGCATTGAGGGTAAGATACTATATTAATAAATAAATCAATTCATATATTATGTACTTGCGAGATGAGAAAAAAAAAATCACCTTCATACAACAATAAGATGGACGAAACCCTTAAAACTGGAGCTGTGTTGCAGAACATTCCTACTGTGATCAATGGTGTCAGGTGTGGTGACACTGAGGCTGTGGCCAGAGCCCTGGAGGACATCAGCCAGTCGATACAGGACATGACAGATGCACTCAAGCTGCTGCATGGTAATCACTCAAACATAACTTAAAAAAGTATTTGTATTACCACATCAACAAGAATTTTGATTAATGTGTTTTTTCTTAAGTGTACGTGGAACCGTCGGTCTTCTATGGCATCATGAGGATCTACCTGTCAGGGTACAGAACTCCCTTTGTTTTCATTTGACTTTAGTCTTCTAATTGCAAAGTAGAGCTGCAATTTTTAGTCAACTAATCAATAAGTCGATTGAAGGACAATCAAATGCCAACTATTTTGCTAATCGAAAGAAACAATCTGGAAACATCACTTTGGGCTCGTTCCCAGATAGCAAAATTGTACCAGACACGTTAATCCGGCCCACATACCACGTGGAATGATGGCACTTGGGCAGTCCACTCTGAGCCACAAGCAGGCCAGCAGATCCAGGCCACAGAATAGAAATGAACTGTGGCCCAGATTTGGCCCAGTTCTGTTTTATTTAGTTCGCTGTTGGCTGACATGTGGCCATAGTATGACCTGCTTGTGGCTCAGATCTGGCAAACAGGAGTGGACCGCCCAAGTGCCATCATTCCACGCTGTATGTGGGCCAGATGAACATGTCTGGTGTGGGCCAGATCTGGTCCACAACAATTTTGCTAACTGGAATCCAATGAGCATTTGTCATAATTTTTTGACATTTTATAAACTATGATTAATCGATCAATAATCTGCAGATTCTTCTATAATGAAGATGATTGTCAGTTGCAGCTGTACTGTAAAGTAAAAGATGTTTTTGAAACGTGTGTGTGTTTATGTCCATGCACACCTGCATAGGTGGAAAGACAACCCTTGTATGCCTAATGGGCTGGTTTATGAAGGGGTCCAGACAGAACCGATGGAGTATTCAGGTGGCAGCGCTGCACAGAGCAGCCTGCTGCACTGCTTTGATGAACTTCTGGGAGTTAAACATGAAGCAAAAAGTGGTAAGATGTCCATTTTTTTACCTCGATTGATTACAACTGTGCCATCGAGGAATGAGGAATCATTGTGATGTATCTGCCCTAATGTAGGTGCCTTTCTAACCCGCATGAGGGACTACATGCTTCCCGCACACAAGCAACTGATCCAGGACATCTCGTCCCAACCCTCTCTAAAGAGTTTCGTCCAGCAGCAGGCCAGTGAGCGGCTAAACCAGGCCTTTGAGCACTGTGTCACAAAACTGTTGCTTTTGCGCAACTACCACATCAACATTGTCAGCCGCTTTATCACCGTACCTGCAGCCAGAGCACGACAACTTCGTGACAGGAGCCAGGACTCGGAGCTGGAAATGGTCAGCAGAGCACCCACAGCATTAGAGGAGAGGGGCACTGGTGGCTCCGGCATCATGACCTTCCTTAAGACTGTGAGGGACCAGACAAAAGATGCCTTCCTGCCTGAGAGAACAGAAATGAAGCACCAGAGCTGATGTGTGAGCAGTGTCTGCTGCATATATGTCATTCAAAGGATGCATTTCACGTAGCTTTGCTGTGTTCCTTAACAAACCTCAGCTCTGAGTGATACCCATTATTCAGTCCAAATCCTAATTTAAACCATTGCTCTGACTTTCCATGAAATTCAACCGCTGATTCCTGCTTTAATCTGAACTAGAGAACAAGAGAGTTTGTCTTCTGTAACATGAACAAATAGCAGCTGCTATCTGTTCAGTTTTATCACCCTAAAGTAAAAACAGATACGTGAGGGAAGTTTGCAGCTGTCAAAAAATGGATCATTTGAAAAACTGAAGTCCTGCAGTACCTTGTTAAACCATGGCAGGGCACTAAAGGGCAGCATTACAATTCAGACGAAAGGAGGATTGTCTGTTAAAGGCTAAAACAGTGGGCAAAACCTGAGTCCCAAAGGCATGAAGGCTTGTGATATACCTGATGTAATAACGTATTCATCATTAATGACAGTCATTTGACGAGGCGTGAAACCCACACTAGCTGAAACCCACCCTGACACACTAAAGCAGGCTGGAACATGACCTTTTCCCTCTCTGTAAATAATCAGCCTTTGTTGCGTCTTTACTCCACACCGTGTCCTTACAATGGGGTTGTCATGTCGAAGTACAATGCACAATGCAGCGCAGAGATGCATCACTTATCAGGGTGGTTACCTCAGCACCTCTGCTATCCTCCTCCAGCCCACATCCAGCCCTCACATGCCCTACAATACTTCCTGGATGGAGTGTGGAAAACCCAGAGCGATGAAGGGATGGATTGTGTCATGAATGGCTCACGCTGTGAGAGCTTCACCTTTCCTGGCTCGTCTCCACCGGTGTTTTATTACGATAGCAGCTTGGCAAGATCAGATAAGGCAGACTATGTGGCAATTAGACATGACAACTCCCCTCAAACCTGCAGGATCTACTTCTTCCTACCCTCTTTCTTGTCTCTTGCTGGGTAGCAGGAAAGATAATGGAAGAGAGGATTAAACAATTACACATATAGCCTGTCAAGATTCTAGTGTCTGAGACATTTGTTTAAAGGACAAGTTGACCCAAAAAATTAAAATTCAGTCTTTATCTACTCACCCCCATGCTGATGGAAAGCATTCTCCTAAACAAATGAGGTAGATGGGGACTTGTCCAACGCAATCCAAGTCTCCAGAAGCCCTGCGATCCCGTATTGATTTGAAAAGTTGTTTTTTACACCCTTGATGCATGTTCGAGCTTGTGCACCAAATTTAGATGGGGTGCACACTAACGCTTTGAGCTTAGTAGCTACATTGAAAATTTTGGCGTTGAGAAGGGTGTAAATAATACCTTCAAATCAATTTGGGATCCCGGGGCTTCCAGACACTTGGATTAGAGCCATTCTATGTTTTTATGTTTGGTTGTTCTTTTACATTTTAAAACTAGAATCACCCGCAATAGAATGCATACCTCTGCCAAGGCCCAACAGTCCCTTTTAAGTCAATCAAGCCTAATCACCATTGGTACCCCTCTGAATCCTAATGATCTCAGCTGCACATTGGTGGTAGTTGCAGGTTTCCATCCTTATTTGTTACCATATAGATACTGAAGACTACCCTCAGAAAACATTTATAAATTCCCTAGATCCAGATTTTTATTGGGATCCACAACAAATTGTACTCACTAATGGATATCAGGGTACCTGAATATTCCAGATTTGTTTCATCAGGATCCATGCATTATTCCCTGAGAAATAAACAGAATTGTCAACAAAAATAAGGCCTAAATATTAAAGAAATTGAGAAAAAAATTCCTGGATCTGCACCAAAAGTTGATGGGGTCTATTCTGGGCAGAGATCAATCCCCCATCTAAGTTTTGTGGAAATCCGCTCAGTAGTTTTTGTGTAATCCTGCCTACAAACCAACCAACAAACAAATGGATACGTATAAAAACATAGTCTCCATCTACTTCAGTTGCTTCAGAGATTGCTGCAAACGCTACGAAACTTCACCCGACTTCCCATCAGCATGTTGGTGAGTAGATAATGACTGAATTTTAAGCTTCGGGTGAACATACCCTTTAAATGCTTTTAAAAATATTTTTTTATAACTGAGAAATCAGTAGGCTGTCATTCATTCATTCATTAGGCTGTCGTTCATTCACTGAAATACATTCACTCAGACGAGTTTCATAACCTGGTCTTAGAACGTGACAGTGAGACCGAGGTGAGGAGGTGAAAGGTGAACAGAATATCCGCAGGGATGGAGAGAGTTGGGTGGTGGTGGTGACAAACAGCGTGCTCACATGTCACAGTGATCTGATTAGAACCTTCTTCCACAGCCAACGCAAATAATCCCCTTCCTTATTGCTTAACTGTGGAGGACTCCCTGACAACCCGACAGTAAACACAGGCCATCTCTAAGGATGTCTTCATTGTGTAGTCGGGGCTGGGCCTGCACCGACGCTGAAGTTTCACCTCATGTCACAACAGTGGCTGATTTCAATATAGGATATGACACACACATATGTATGCACACACCCGAATCGTTTGTGTTGTTCTGATAATGCTGTGACATGTAACACATAAGAGAAGTGTGTAAAGGGTCAGTTTTTTAGTTATAAAGTTACATCTTGGTTTAAGAATCAACTCCGAAAGCTAAATCAGTGTTTTTCCTCTGGGCAAAGGGCATCTGGAGTCACTCTTGTTTTCATGAAATCTACTCAAACATCCACGTTTGATCCATCAGAGCCGACAGGATTACAGGCGTGGGTTCTCCTTTTGGTTAGACAATCGGACATCTTGCCTCGGTGGTTAACCACAGGATATCCTGGATTCTGTTATTTCAAAATTGAATTTATGATGCTGCTGCTTACCTCAAGCCAAGCAAAGCCAGGACCTTTTCTCACCCATGATGGCAGCAGTGCAGGATTGATTGTCTTTGGCGTGCACACGACGGGCGTAGCTGGGAATTATGGGTCGTGCAGTGCAGTAGGTGACTCTGGGCGTTTGAAAACTTTCTGCTCATCTGGACTTCACTATCTTTATCGAACACACCCACAGGTCAGATACAGCTTCATAACTCACTTACTGATCGGTTTGGATTCAACCTCAGTTCAATTTGTGCTCTATATATTCTGACAAAACTCTGTCATCACCAGTCTATCATTGCCAATTACTAAAATCTGTCTATAGCAGATAATAAAGCTTCAGTCTGACAGTGATTTTGGCTTGGTCTCTTGTTTTTCTTTCTGTGTATGTGTATATATATTTGAGACCAGATACTCCTGAGGATGTTGCAGCCACAAAAAATATATGCATAGTCAAATCATAAAACATAAGTAGACACCATTGAAATAAGCACATAGCAATATGTGTGAGGTAAAGATATAATGTGTAACATTTAAGCATTAAAATGTCAAAAAATGAAAAGACCTTTGTTATGTACTTTGTTGAGCTGTGTACTCACATTACCCCAAAATGGAGTCCAGAGAAATCTGTAAGATTACTCAAAGTAAAGTTATGTTTCATTAAATCACTGGAAGCGTTGTCAATGGTGTTTGTTTATCAATGAAAACTACAACTCCCATGATCCCACACTTATGTCTCATGTCAATTTAACCCCTAATTGTAGACATTGCATAATTTGCATTTGAAAACTATAAAAGAAAATAAAGAAATTAGGACTAGCAATGGAGCAGTAAAAAATCATAAGACACATGAATTCAATCCATTACAATATAAGAACAAAATAAGATAAATAAAATAATAAATAAAGGATAAGTCCACCCAAAAACTCTTTTAAAGTTTAGCAGCTACAGTAAAGAATTCAGAGGATCTCAGAGCTTCTGGACACTTAGATGAAGCTATTATATGTTTTGTTTTTCTGTTTGAATTTTACATTTTAAAACTAGTCCCCATCTCCTTCAGTTGTTTAAGAGAATGCTGCAGCACTTTTTGTTGTGAAGCTCCAGAAATGTTTTGTGGACTACGAAAAGTCACCCTAGTCATCGGGATGGGGGGGGGGATAATGAATGAATTTTAATTTTAGGTGAACTGTTCCTTTAAGGCCAACAGTAGTTGACCAATATAAATAATAACCGAGCTAAAACCAATAAAATAAATGAAAAAAAGAATAGATAAAAAATATATATCAATTAATGGTCTGTGTAAAATAATGTACGGAAATATGCGTCAGTCCACCTCAGGGGTCGAGGTCTCTTTACCTATAATGTTCCTAATACCTCTCCTATCGACACGATCGTCTCCAGACTGGTGATTCATCCTTCCTATAGGACCTCCATCTGGAAGGTTTCCATAGAAGCCTCTTTAAACACAAGCAAACGTAGCCAACATTCCCTGTGTTGTGGCTTTTCAGACTTCACTTTCCTGCCGTTAAACAAGACATCAAGCTCGTCTTTCACCTACCCCGTCTCTCAAATCATTTCTCTCAACCCCCGGCTCCTCTTTGTACCTCACTTTTGCGGTCTGTCAGAGCAGGTTAAAGGCTTTTGATGTTGTCATCTTACAGCAACTTTATCACTTCCTCCCCACTGACTCAACTGAACCGGCATGCCCACATGAAAAAAAACTGAAAAGAAGCTGTCACACACACACAGCCAGCTTTAACGGCTGCTTTTTCAGGTGTAGAATTACTGTTGATGCCAGTGTTGATGATGCAGCCCAGATGACGTCACTGCCTTGACAGGAAAGCACACGTCACACTGCAGTCTTTGTTATTCCAGGGAAAACTTGTGACATTTGGCCTCTGTGATACAGATATGTGATGCATCATGCTGTGCTGTACGACATAGATATCCGGCTCTGTGTCTGATTGATGGTTTTTTTCCTCCCCGCAGCCCTGTGAGTTCCAGTGTTTGGCTGAATAAATGTAGGAGATTGTCGACACATGTTTGCTCAAATTACTCTGTTTTGCCGGTTTTGATGAGTCACCAGTGACGTCCTCAGAGCCTACAGCCGTGCAAGTGGCTCTGTACTTAGAGCAACAAAACAACTTCCTGGAGAAAGATAACTGATTGTTGAGTCTCATCCTCAGATCGTCAAACACTAATACTTCGGGTCGGCTGCCAAGTCAAAGCATTTGAAGACCTGAGGACAAGTTGCAACAGTCAATGATCTTTCTCCAAGGAAATTAAATTGTGTTGCTTTAAGGTTAGGGCTGGTAACTCATTCAATCAATCTCAATCATTTCATTAGCATCAAATGAAATGATTGGACAGCCATCCGCTTGTCCTCCATTAAGGGCTTTTCACACCACTGTGCGGTAACTCTTTGCCTCCAGTCATTTCAATCAGGCTAGGGCGGCAGAGGGGACGCGGTTTCAACTGTGGTGGTTCGACTAAGATGCGGTTGCCGAACACGCACATATTTTGCTCTGCCGCTCAGACTTCACCACGCTAAACTTCTGGTAGTAGCTGTCTGGCGTTGGCCAGAAAAGAAGGGAGCAGGCATTGGTCAAAAGCAAACACGGTGGAGCTGATAATGTTGGTGTCTGAGTACCTGGAGCTGTACAACATGGTGTTAGCCTCATACAAGGACAACCAGAAGAAAAACGTAGCATAGAACAATATTTCCACCAAACCACAGAGTCATAATTTTCCCCTAACTTTATTGTACATATACATGTTCATATAAAGAGCTCTGAAAGCTAGAATTTGTAGTGTGGATATTTGGTTGGTTGAACCAACGCTGTGACGTTCACCGAAGCACCTGCCTGTCATAGCGTTGGACTGCAACAGCAACTGCTTTTTAAAAACACTTTGCTCTCTGTGGGAATCCTCCTGCAGGGAGGCGAATGTCAGGGTGGTTACCACACAGGGGTGTGAAAAGCCCTTTAGGTTTGGTGCACCGGGCGCGGATATACTGCCATAGCTAAGGGAGCTAGTGGCACAAGAATGGCGGAAAAAACTGCAGCCAAAGTGGGTGGGGAATGTGAAAGGCAGCGCTCCACCCTCAGATCCTCCACTGAGGTGCCCTTGAGCAAGACCCTTGACCCCAACTGCTTCAGTGGAGCTGCTCAGTGGCCAACAGATCATTCTGTAGTTGCACTGAGCTGTGAATGTGTAACTGTGTTAATCTGATCAGGATGATACTGACAAAGAGCGCACTGCTCTCAGTGAACCCTCCCTGAATAAATAAAGGTTAAAGAAAATACCGTAAGATAATATCTTTCATGTGAATCATACATGAGGTGGTTGGATACAGTTAGCTAATGACAATAATGTACAGTACACTGTCGGTAAGCAGCTAACCCATTAGCACAAAGCGCATACCCAAGAGCAAAGAGTAGTAACTGCTGGGTCTTTTCAGACCGAGGTAAGTTTGTACTATTGAAATGAATTGATTTAATAATTTTTTCTCTGTTCTGAGAATGTCGCTCATTTTCTGTGTCAAAAACTTTACAGGGTTGAAAAACTGTCCTGCAGGACACTGGCACTGTAGTGACCTTCAGCTTCAGACCAATAACCATTTGTACGCCACAGTTCACTCATGTTTGAGGGAAAGATTTGGCCTCTTTCAAAGGAATGCTTATGCAATAGCACATTTAAAAAACTCTTGTATTTTTCTCTTTCATTTATACTGTGAAATACGCTTTGACAAGGTTAATGAAATAAAGAAATGTGGCCACCACAAAATATAGGCTTGGTGATCTGCTTCATGATTTCATTGTCTTCTTGCTTTGTAGTGGCTGTTGGCCAGACAGTGAATTCAAGGGCAAGAGATATTTTAAAACATTATAAAAAAAAAACCTCTGTGATGAGTCTTATCTTGCTTAAACTCTTCACTGTGACTTGTGCAAAGTAATGAAGAGATAAGTTAAAAAAAGAAGTCGGGAGAGATGTTTAAAGTACGAACAAGTATAACTTAGTTTTTAGATTTTCTAACTCTTAACTTTTTTTTATAAAGCACTTGTGGACAACTTGTTTAAGTTTTTTTAACACTGCTGGACTGTAGATCACTTTGTAAAGGACTCGGGTTAGATTTTCGGCGACAGTCCGAAGGATGTGTCTTTATTCACGTTCTCGAGTTCCTCGTCTCGGTGCCTCTCTCCGCTCCGCTAACAGAGAGCAGCAGTAGCTAACGTTAGTTTGGAAATGGAGTCCGCTAACGTAAACTTCCAGCACGACAGAAACTCCACGGAACCTCTTTAATGCAAATTTCAGTCAACTTGAATTAAAGACAAACACTGACTGACAGACAGCAGATTATAACAACAGATCATTTTGGAAGAACAAGCTTCTACTGAATGATTTCCTGTGTGCTGTGGGTCGCTCGAATTGAACGGTAGTCTCGTAAAAAATAAGAAAAGGCTGAGTGTTGTTGGAGCAACACTTTTCAGGAGGACTAACAGTGACCGAAATGCCCGTACAGTTCAGTCAGACTTGCTGAATGGTTTCCTCAGAGACCTCAACCACACATTTTAAATCAGATTTTGATGGCAGCGAGAAGAATACATGACATTCAGAAGGTTTTCCTCACAGGATTAGCAGAAGCCCACACACGTCACAGCCTTTTGTCTTAAAGGTTAACACAACTTTGAGCTGTGTGACAGGGAATACAGCTCAACCTCTCACCACTGCTGACTCACTACTGGATGGCCAGGTGCAAAACAGGCAACTGCGCGATCCCACACACACACACACACACACACACACACTTTCCCGCACGTGCGTGCACACAGACACACACATGCAAATGCACTTAAATGTGCAGACACACGCCATGCCCAAATGAGCACACATGCATGCATGTGTGGACACCTCACTCCCTCTGACCTGCAGACAGAGATACCTTGTGTGTGTGTGTGTGTGTGTGTGTGTTTACTCCCACTTTCCCCACTTGGCTTTCCTCTCATGCCACATAGCTATTGTCCTCCTCTCGCTCGCTCTGCTGATTGACTTCCTCTTCCTCTGAGTTGTCGCTAATGTCACCTTCCCAGCTGGCGCCCACACACTCATGTTATCAACAGCTTCTCATCCGGGTTACAAAAATACAGGAAGTTCCCCGGGGGTCTCCTGCATGGAAAAGAAAAGTCCATCTCTCCCTGTCACATGTATTCCATGCTAAATACAGAGGCATGCATGATAAGAGGGCCGTGACTGAGCTCAGGGGTAGATTACACAGTAGGTGTTCGAAGATAATACCAGTGAACCTCAGGAACTGGAGATCGTATCTGCACTGGGATGTTCTCACGTCCATGTTCAACACCAAAATAGACTTAGCTCATCCACAGGTTAAGTGACAAGCAGAAATGTATTTTATACAGTTTAAAGAACAAGCGGTGAAAAGATAACTGCTGTAATTCACTACATGACAGTTGATCAATGGGCAGCAGAGAGCGGAGAGACTTTATTCCCTGACTCTGCTGCTGCTGTTCAGTCGTGGACACTCTGTACTGCATTTTTTGGACACAAAGTCCAGTTTGCTTTTTTCTGCATGGGATAAAGCTCATTAATCCACACTGGCGATGGCTGACTTATGTAAGAAAAAAAATAGGGGGCTTCCTTTTGGAGTGCAGCTACTGAGAGATGGAATGAAAATCCTGCAATGGTTGTCTAATCCCAAACTTCCCAGTAAAAACATTCCACTTCCTCCCAAGCGAGATCCGGACTTGTTCGCATGCAGAGTCGGGGCAGGCAGAGGGTGGGCTGCTCGGACCAGGGGACCGGCCGGAGACAGACAGGGTCAGGGAGATGGGAGGAGTGGTCAGGTGCAACTTACAGGCCTGGGGAGACCACTGAAATGAGACGCTGCACTCTTAGAAGAAATATGAACAGATTCGTTCTGCTTCTGATCAGCTCAGGAATATTTTCATATCGGTCGAAACGGAGGACGGGATCATATTGTGCCATAACTCGAGATCAAAGTTTGAGTCACTGAGTTCATTCATCGTGCCCACTAGACTTTAAGAAAGCTAAAGACTGTGTTAACATCCCAGAAACCCTGCTTTGTTTGCCTGGATTTTATGACTGAAGGAAACAATGAAGCATCGACAGGGGTTTAGTGGCATGACAAGCTGTGAGACCTCCATGTCAGAAAGATTTTAGTCTGCTGTCCTTGGCGAGCTCCTGGTTACGCTGTTCTAAAATGAAGAGAGGAAAGCATTTAGTTAAGACGCTGAGACTGTCCAAGTGTGTCTTTGTTGTAGCATCACATTATCCTGATGCTTTTAAAGACTTTCTTCAAAGTAATGAGCTTTTATTCACTCATTTCTTCTGCTGTTTCTTATTTCTTCATGTTTTGGGAAGGGCTGTTGTACACCTTTTACGGATGAAGAACTAGCATGCTTATTTAGAAAGTCCTTTCAACAATCACACTTCAACAGTCTACAATATAAAAGCTGCACGTTTTCAGAACCAGAATCTGTGTGACCCATCTCAGTGTGTAAACATTGCACAAACAAAACATGAATCCATCTGCAGTGCATGACACAAAAATACAAAAATATCGTTTTCACATAAAAAAGCTCTAAGACAGGACATTTACTGAATGTGGCAAACATCACAACCATGACTCTGCTGCACACCTCTCAGAGTTGGACGGCAAAGTGTTTTCATGACTGATGAGCTGGGCTCGCTGTATTCTTCATGGATGCAGACGTTAACTTCAGCTGACAACGGCTCACGTGGGTTCATAATTGTTGCGAGGCATAGGTTACACAGAGTGCGTGTCTCGTCACGTTTGTGCTCATCCAGTTCTGGGTATTTTTTTTGATCACTCACTGCTGATCTCTGTGTCCCTCTGACATATCTCCTTACGTGAGTAATGTTAGCTTAATGTCCGCCCACAATGCAAAGCATGACAGCGACGTTGCAACTTATCTTTCTGAACTTTATTGTCCAGCCTTGCCCGGAAAATCACCAATCAACATAAGTTGCAAATTCTTAATCATGCTCTGTCTCTGCATTGATGCTGAATCTCCCACATCTGCATCGCAATGCATTTTATAATCCAGAAATGAGCAGGTGTCACCTTTGCACGGTAGCCTCGGCCACCAGTGTATGACTATGGGTGAATGCTGACTTGTGTTTTTACCATTTACTTCTGGTTCCAAAAATCAAGATGGCGTCAAGAAGATTATGCCATATTTGAGGCTTTAAAAATGGAAGTCCACAAACCAATGGGTGACGTCACAGAGGGTTTCCACTTGGTTAGCTTGCTAACATTTGATCATGAGAAGCAATTACAAATTACAGCTGAGGCTCATGGGAATGTCAAAGGTTTTGCAGGGATGTGAACATTAAACCAAAGCGGAAAAGTTGAGGTATCAACATGTTGCAGTTCAGCCAGAGGGAGACGTGCATGTTAATACAAAATTTCATGGCTAACTATCCAGTAGTTGTTCAGATATTTATGTCTGGACCAAAGTTATGAATCAGTCGGCAGACATCATTAGCATCCACGGCTAAAAAGCAATGTTCTGGTTTGGTTGTCTTGGAAACTAACATCACTATAGAGATAATTTGATGTTTTAATTGTGAGAGATGACTTAAACTGAAATATTGGTTGATTAACACAGTCAATACAAAGCTGGAGAGAAGCTTCCTACACTGGTTTGACTGGTTCATGGAAGAGAACATTCAGACCTTTTGTCCCATACTGAGGTCAGCCTGCTGCTGCCCACACAGCACGAGCTTTCTGTGCTCGTCTCTGCTCCCAAGGCACCATGTCCTGAAAAACTGTATTCATAAAACAAACTATTACAATTTGTTCTGCCAAAACATGTTCACCTCAGCCAAAAACAGCCAAATTTAGATTTAAGACCTTGTACTTTCTGCCATGTAATTTACAAAATTGGGAAGCCAATATTGTTAGTTTCCGCGGTGGGCTTAATGCAAAACATATAAATAGATGCTTGTCAGATGTACTTGTTCAGTATGTTCATGGATAAAATTAGTTTTTGTGAGCTTGAATATTTTTTCATCGCAAAAATCAGGAGACCATGAAATATTGTTGCAGCTCCGGGAAAGTCTTATGTGGTGTCATCTGGATTACTGCTGTGGAGTGCAAATATACAGTAGCAGAGCGAAAAGTTCTCTCTCATTTCTGTTGTGTAATTATATAATCTCGTCTGCTGCTATATAATCAAATAACTGAGCTTGTTTTAAAGACTCTGAGAGGGCCTTTGTGCTCAAGTATTTATATTACCCATTATATGCAGAGCTGACAATGAACAAAGTAGACAAGAGAAAATAAAAGGTTTGGGACTAGAAAGATCCAACAAAAAGCTGCCTGACGGGTCACATACCCTTGTAAAAAAATATATCTTTTTGTTTACTAAAATAAATTGCTGTACAATTTTTCAGACACCAATTTGCACCTTGGCAGCCCCGTGCACTCACAAACATTTACTTTCATTCGTACTCATTTGTGTGTCAGTAACTTCCAGGAGGTCTTCTTGGCTTCCCATGTCCAGAATGTCTCTGTACACCGATTTCAGTCTTCCTCCCATCATCTGCAGCATTGCATGCTGATGGTTATTACTCTCCACTCAATGAAACCTTCCTCCAAAAATAATTCAGGAAAGTGATTCTCCTCTGTGTCAAGACAGTGAGTCTGGCCAGAGCTAATTCAATAACTTTAAATGGGATAGATTGTAAAAATTAGTTGACAAATTGCAGCGTTTTTCTTATTCCAAGATATTAAAATCAGCTGTGCAGCGTTTTTTTGGCAAAACAGCACACGCACACATACAAGAAGTAAATCCCCCACAGCAGGGGCCGAATCTTCACTTTTCAACACCAGTCTCTAAGCAAGGGAGGTCTATAAAAAGTAATTACCCTGAACAGACTGTGGTAACACTGCAATGAGACCTTATTAACGCATCCCAAAATTCAAGATTACTGAAGTAACATCAGATTAATGATGATAATGTAACCCAAGATGGTCCAAATCAGATTTGGAAAAATATAGAAATGCTATCAACTACTCAACCAAGAATACTGATGTGTAGCCCGAACACACTCCAGTAACACTTGATGTAAAAGTTGAATGAATATCAAACTCTTGCTGTGTTTAAAGGAGCAATTTGTGAGACGTAGCCAGAATCTTAGTTTAAAGCATTCAAAGAATTAACCAACATTATCAACAGCAGTGTTGATGTTATGTAAGAGACGTCTGTCTATTGCAGAGATGTCTCCTGGAGTTAGCGCGCTGACCAGCTGGCCACAGCCCGTCCTGTTTCCTAATACCACTTTGTAACGACAGTCCTGTTAGTGTATTAAATTAACAAAATAAGTTCACAAAACGTCAAGAAAAATAAAACTCTTACTTCTATTTTCTTTTCTAAACAGAAAAATATAACCTCTGAACTCAAGTTTTTCTCTTTTATCAAACTCAGATGAGTTTAACTGCCTCATTAACTCATCGTATAACACACTTCTAATCTCACCCTAATCTCAACATAAACAGAATAAAATTTGCACACAGAGAACACGGTCTTGGTTTGTCTGCCGTGTCTTGTTGTCCCCACAGCCATAATCTTGGTCAGAGCCCATATTATCACCTCTATCCCATCTATAAACGGACTTCAGTCGGTTCAGTCATCTCTTGTGGTGACTCCCCCTGTGATTCAAGTTCCCGGTCCAGGCAAGATTTAGGGCCACTGGCTCCATGGCTAACTGAGCCATGAGCTAATTAGCAATCGGTAGCTAACTACAGCCAAGGCAGTTGCTCTGGTGATATGCTGTCTCCAGTGTTTTTTCAAATTCAAGCCTTATTCTACAAATGACACCTTTAAAGGTTATTGACATTATTGACATAGAAAGTAGCAGTTTGCTTACAAATATATATCCTTTTTTTAATATGGTCCAGTTATTATCACGTGATCAGAGCATGACATTTTTGTCAGGCTGAAACACATACTGAGAGAAAGACTGTGACCAGTCGGTGTCTTCATCTGCAGCTTTCATTTTGTCATTATTGCATTGTCTATCTGTTCCATTCTTCTGTAGAGATCTTTAGTCTATGCCTGAGTTCACTTGTAATGAAACTTAAATTTCCCTTGTCTTGAAAATGGATACTGACAGCATCATTGTTCAAGTTAAATGCTCTTCAATGAAATAATTGTTCAGAAACATAAAAGAAAACACTGTCCAGGAAATGAAAATAATTTCCTCCGAAACTCTGAAATTCACTCCATTCCTCATCTCCATCCTTTGGAGAAAATCCTGGTGTACAGAGGGATGGATTAAAGTTCATCCCTCAGCATGAAATTATTTCTTAAGAGGAGCGAAATATATAAAACCAAACGACAGGACATTGTGTCCCTGTGCAGTCCCAGTATACAGCATTGTGAAAGGCAGATGTACTTTTATTGAGCTGATTATCCTCGAGCACATTGTCCTGCTGTGAGGGACGCTTTGACTCGGCTTCACTGTAGCAGTCCGCTGAGTGATGTTTATGAGGCTCAGTGACTTTTTGTTTCACTCTCGGTTCAGTACATGGTGTATCCAGCACTAATGGAGTGGTGAGTTTGATTCCGGCTGATCACCTTTGTTACCCTCGCCAAGGAGGTTATGTTTGTACCTGTGTTTGATTACACAAAAACCAACAATAATGTAAAAATCAGGCACATTCAGGTGGCTGGTATCTATTAGTGAGTACAATTTGATGTGGATCCAATATCTGGTGAGCTGAAATTATGGTTAAGCAGTTATGTGTGGTTTGAAATTTAAAGCGATCCCGGGCTATCGAGTTCTATATTGGATTAGGCTTGATTGAATTGATGGAAACTGTTGGCAAAGGTATGGGCTCTACTTTGTGCCTTTCTAGTTAACAATGCGATGATTTTACAGGACTGTGAATCTAAATGAATAAAGCATAAATGTAGCACAATTTAGTTAATCAAACACACAAGCAGCAGGGATTTTATGTTGTTTTTCTAAACAGCATTTCAAAATCACACAAACTCATATAGACTTTAAATAGAAATAGACAATTCTCAAGTTTCACCCTTCCTAGTGTTTCTCTGTGGTATTACTGTTGCCACTGCTGTCACAAAAACAGCATTAGCAGCATGGCTTCTGCTAGCTGGCTAATGTCCAAAGCAAAAAAACAAACAAACATTTTGAATCCCAGTTTGACCTGATCTCAGTGCTATGAATAGGCAGAGTAAACCACCTGGTTGTATTAATAGGTTCGCCGGTTTTGAACCATCTCTAGTCCTGATGGTAAAGGAAAACACAAATCAAAGGGGGAACAGACTTTGACACAAAACTACCGTGCTCTCCATCGTGTGATTGCCTGTTCACCTCGGTTTCTCGGTTGTTCACGCTCCCTTTTTGACTTCTTTGCCTACTTCATCAGCGGGGTTATTTTCTTTAGCAGTGTAGTTTCTACAGTTCTTCAAGTTCTTCCACTGTTACCTGGGGATAGTGACCGGGGGAAACAATGCCTCAATGCCATAATTCAACCTTAGTTTTGGTTGAAGGTGGTGGCAGACCCAATAACACAGTAAAAGCGAGGTTAATAGGGAACTAATCTATATGCAGATGGTGTTATCTTTCTACAGCCATTAGACTGTGCAGTCAGTATTTACTACATAATGATAGCTTAAAGCAAAA
This sequence comes from Pagrus pagrus, assembly GCF_965226575.1. Lineage (NCBI taxonomy): Eukaryota > Metazoa > Chordata > Actinopteri > Spariformes > Sparidae > Pagrus > Pagrus pagrus. Next base: position 24,648,098 of record NC_140192.1, on the reverse strand, counting down.
GAGCCGTCTGGTTTCTTTATAAATAGAAAAAAGTCTGGAAAATGTTGCTGCCACTTTACAAAATCTAAGCAAATCCATACCTGTGTGTGAGAAATGAGTCAAATTATAAAAAAATGTTGTGGGAAGTTGTGTGTTGACGTCCTCTCTGGATAATGGGGCAGGATGCTCTGGCTGTGTAGTCCTCACCTGCTGGCCCAGCACCAAGCAGGCTCAGAAGATATTATCACGCAGCAGCTTGAATTTAACGGTCTCATGCAGACAAGCTTGCTCCATTAACAGAGGACCACGGAGACAGGCATGTTACTCTGTGTTCCTGTTGTGTCTGAAGTTTTAGGGTACAAGGCTGGATGCCAATTAGAGGCTTTGTAATGTGATTTAGGTGGAAAGGATCTGGCGTTTGAGGTGAAGCGTGGCGCTGCATATGGCGCCATTAAATTTGTCAAAAGTAATTTTAACTATGCAACTGGTTTTAAATATTTATTAGTACACTAAACTCAGCTTTCTTTGCTAACTTCTACATCAGTTTTATGCCCCACAGTGCCTCAGGTAAATCCAGGGGAACTTGCAAAGTTGCACAGAATATCATAAGTAATAGCATAATAAACACAAGGTACAGATTGTATTACTACCCACAGTGCATTGTGGCTGCTGGATGCATTCTAGTCTATGGAGTGTATCAATTAACCTTTTACCACTTATTTTTGAGACTATTGATTGTGAACACCCTCTTGTTAAAATGAAAAAGCGAACGTGTGATGCAAAGAAGGGAAGTGCCCGTTCGAAACACCCTGTTCGGCACAGATTATCTGGTATTGTGAGGGATTCACAGATCCAGTCGTAAACCACTGAACCACTGACAGACTCAACGATGCCAACCCGATAATATCAAACATGTTTGATATTTTCAATTTAAACCTGGATGATTACATCTGTACTTTCCAAGACAGACCACAACAACCAATGAGGGAGACATCTCTCTCTGACAGTGCTAGATGCTTGATGCTAACCTTAGCTAGCATACTTTTGTTGACAGAAGCTTAAAATCTCACCGCCAGGTCACGCTGAAGAATAGAAAACCCATGTTGCAGTGTCTCCCCACTCATCCAGACTTGTTTCTCACTGCAATGTGTTGCTAATCTCCATTTTGTTTACGTCTGCTTCCCCATGAGATCCAATGAGGCTTCCTCCGGTACAATAACCTTATCTGTAGTGTGTGATGTGCCATTATTTTAAAATCTTGTAGTGTGTGCAAATTTAAGATCGGTAAGGATTTTAAAAGTCCTGTAGTGTGAAGCCTATCTTCAGTCTGCAGAGCCATGAAGCCAGATTGTGAAGCCATGACCCGCTGCTGCAGAGAGCAGTGTTCGCTGTTCATTCAAAATGTATTAATATTGAACATGTGCCGTGTCCAAATTGCACCAAGTTCAATGCCACAGTTCCTCGGATCCTCAGCAACAAACCTGCCAAGTGTGAAGTAGATAGGATGAACAGTTCTTGAGCTATGCGGAGGACATACAGACAGACAATGATTCCTTGCTTTATATATGGTCAAAAATTACAATAAGCAAGGAAAATGGGAAAACAGGAAAATGGCAAAGTAATATGAAAAATCAGGTCATACATCTGTTGCTATATAGGATGCATTAAAAGGAAATCCAAGTGGGTGTCTCCTACTTTCTCCTCATGTTGTGGAAGATTTCACCCACAGTGTTTATAATGTAAGCCATGAGAACATCAGAGAATACAAGTGTGAGATAAAACCCAGACCCCAAACAGCCTGTTTAGAAACAGCCCAAACAAGTGCCGACATGTACGAGCAAAGACATCCGTGGTGATGATAAAGTTCTTCAGGATTACACAGTGGATCATGTTTTGTCACTTTTTCCTGTAACAATCCTCATAAAATCAGATTACATTTAAAGACCAAACTGAAAATATAAATTAATGTCCCTGTGGGGGAGTTCAAGTGCATGCTGAAAAACTTAACCAAGAGTATGTCGGTCTCTAAAAACCTGAGACCTTGGAGATAGTCTGCAGGATAAAACTCTATTCTCATTTTATCTCGACATATGACTGGTTTTTTGTATCCACGTCTGAAGAGTTGAGTTTGCTCTTGTCATTCTGCCACAGAAGCGGTGAATGGACTCATACTGAAAATGGAGTCATTGAATCTCGCAGCTGATGTCAAGAGTAAGATAGAAGGCTATTAAATCTCTCAAGGGAAAATAATGCAAGTAAAGAGTCTGCAGCACTGAGGGAGCTGATAGCATTTTTCCTGTGGATAGGAAAATGGAGCAGCCTCTGTCCTACACCGCTGGTGGGAACGTCTGTCAGCAAGCCACAGCCGGGTCACATTAACTACCAGTTTTCCCACAATCTGGCCTTTATTAGAAGGGCTAATAGCAAGCCTTGAATCAGGTAGATCTGAACTGCCCCACAGAGAGAACACTGAACACTGCCTAATTCATACAGGACGGCCTAAAAATATCTCCCTGTGTGTGACATGATGCCAAGGAAAGCAGTCAGTTCCTCAGCTATCACAAAGGATGTTGTTGATCCTCAGACCACGGAAGGTGGTAGAGCAACATGCTCCAGTCAGTGTCAGCCAGGTTAATAAAAGGTTGCTGGTTTGAATTGTTTATGCTTCAAAATGGGAGCATTGATCGAGCTTGTGCTCCAACATCGAGGTGATACAGAGCAGCAAGGTGGGCCAGAGAGAGGCTTTGAGGCTAAGATGAAATGTGGCCTGAGTCCAGTTTGGTTTGGAAAAGGATCTGTGACTCAACAAGAACACACACCAAACTTTTGCACTCATAACCTGGAGGAAAGCACCGTTCCCTGTTGCCTTGTACCACTTCCACCTTATTCATGTTGAGTCACAAAGCAGCAGAAGCCAGGAAGGATATTTCCCACTTTACAAATAACTCATTGTGGTTTTCTTGGAAGCAATGTTTGACCAAGATAAAGTTAGCTCCAAACTGTATCACTTCCACACTTTCTTTACATCAGGCGCCGACAGGGAAGTGGTGAATGCTCGAATGAACAGCTCCACGTTGCCACAGTACTACTCCAAACAACTTTTCAAAAAATATGTACATTTCCCAGCCCAGTTGCTAGAATAAAATGTTGCCGTTTAACATTTCTGTGGGATATAAGTGTCATTTCAGGTTCAGAATGCATGAATATGAGCTGACGTGGAGGGCATGGTGGTGGCTTGACAGCTGGCCAAGACAGCTGCCAAGTAAGATGGCATTTCAATCTTTGTAAACGAGAAACCACTGGATAATTTTAACAGTACGTGGGGGCATTTTCCAGCTGTGTTTATGATAAGAAAACTGGAACTTTTTTTTGTCATAGATGTTGAAAACTTTCCAGCCATGTTAGCAGCACCAAAAACCAGGTCAGCCAAAACATGACAACGTTAAACTGAACCGAAAGAAACGTTTCCAACATTTATTCTGCAGATTGTGTTGAAATTTCCCTTACAGAATCTCAGTACCTGACATATATCTACTGTTAAAATCTTCAGCAGGATAAGTATGATGGAGATGTTTCTTAGTATATTGATCAATATGGAGGTGCTGTAGGGGAGTCTGTTGCTGCTGCCATGAACAACTGAAATGGGCCCTGCAGCTAAATCTCTTTACTTTTAACAACCTGAAGAGAAGAACGACTGCACTGTCTTGTAGGGTTAGCATGTTAGCATGGCCATTAGTCATCATTAATAGTCCATACTTGATTTGCTATTTGTTGTCAGAATTTTACTTTTCTTGCATCAGGGTGGCAGTGACGGTGATGGTGACCACACCACAGACTGTGGACACAAAAAATTAAAAAGTCAAAAATGACCTTTATTATATATTTTCTTGAATTGTATACTGATATTATCAGCCAGTCCAAATAATCGACCCATATTTACTTTTCTTGTTTGGTGGCGACCCCTAGTGGCCCTAGCAATTACACCAGCAAAGGAGGAAGTCAGGTGAAACAGTATAAAGAGCGCATAGAGTGACAGGACTGTTACCCAGGAGCAAAGAAAAAGTCTACGGTGAGTTATTTTAACGTTATGTGACGTACATTACTTACCAAACTTACATGAGTAACATTGTTATTTTAAGCCAAACCACAATGTTTTCCTAAACATGACCAAGTAGTCGTCTTGCCTAAATCCAGCCAAACTTCAAGCGTACAATAAAGATCTGCAGCGCTTGTCACTGAAAAACTGCAACCATCATGTTGTTTAGGGAATGGTGATATGTAGTTTTGGTTATTCACTGGCAAGCCACCTATTCAGTCGTTTAGATATGAGGGTGTGTTGTTCCAACATGTTCAGGCCCAGAGAAATCTGTAATTTTATTCAGACTAACAGTGTGTTTCATGTGATTGCCTGTTGGAATACTACTGGGGTAACATGACACATCAGAGAGGAAGGAAGTTGGCGAAGGCGACTAAACATAACGTGAATACAACTTAAACACATTACCTTGTCCATGAACATTTCTGCCTCTGTCACGTCAGACAGATTTCCGTTGGCAATCTAAGACAGCAACTTTTTCAAATTCGAAAACACACTGACCTGCCTGTTAGTCATTACAAAACCTCAAAACCAATTCTGACATTATTTTTGTAAGAATTGTTCAGTCATACAACTGAACCCTGTGCCTTCTCCCAGCTGCATGCTCAGTCAGTATTGTAAAAAAAAAAAAGCTTTATTTGTTAGTTTTGATCATTTTAGAGGACACAACACTGTCACCTTATGTTTCTCACGGATCTCATTCCTTCCGTGCAGTCTCTCTACACCCATCGAGTCTCTGTGCAGGTAGGACAGTGTTATCTTTCATCTTTGAGGGAATCCTACGCCCTTTACACTGTCTGCTTGTAACCGTGACTCTGAGCCACCGGGGACCCTGACTGCTCCACATACAATGGTTCAGTTTTCAGCATTGAGTAAACAGGGGATGTAGCTAATATTATCTGCACAGAAATAGACTTTCCAGCTAGTGGAGCGCAGAAAAGCAGCTGTGCATCCTGGGAAGACTGAAGAGAGAGTCTCTGGGATGCTGATGAGTCCCCAGTATGAGCAAGTGAGGATTGAACTGCTTTCCAAACACATGGGAACCAACTTTAAGTGTGAAAGGGAAAGACTATTGAGTGCAGACTGAAGGGCAAGTCGTTTGAAGTGCTCATGATGGATAGACTCGTAGAGGAAGAAACACAGGAAAAACAATACAGTAACAGCAACAGGAGGAAATGAAGTCAAGTGAACAGGAAGCTGCCCAGCTTCCCATTCAAGATGCGAATAATTGCTGTTAATGATTCTGAGTGCTGAAAGGGCAGTCGTTCACAGCTTCTTGGTATTTGCGCACATTTATCAGTAAAGCTCTCCAACATAACAATGCAATACTCCGTCATTTAATCGTTGACCGTTTCATAACAAAAGGTGTGTTGCTGCTGTTATTTCACCTTCTTCTTCTGCCATCTGATTTGTTTTTCCAAGAATCATCTTTATTCTCGATCATAAAAGCCCAGACTTTCCACAGAATGCAAATAAAGTGCATGAGAGGTACTAAAGTGAGTAACAGCAGACCTCATATTTAGCAAAATATCCAATACGTTCCAGGAAGGTTAACTTGAAAACCCCTGGCACCACACACGGCGATGGGGGAACAGAAAATGAATGCCAGACTTTTGCACCCAATTAAAGATATAAAAAAAGAAATAAAATATAGTATAAAAATATCCACTAAAATAAGTAATTACTCTGTAATGCAGACTTGATTTGGATCCAGATTATGACCTTGTGTTATCATGCTTTATAGAGCTATATATCTAATGGGCCAACATGGCATTTGTTAGTCATCACTTTCAGTGATGGTGGTATTCAGATCCTTTACTTGAGTACACTGTTACAACTGAAATCATGCATTGAAAATGTTACTCAAGTCAAAGTATGTCATTATAATAAGGAAAATGTGCCTAAAGTATTAAAAGTACTTAAAGTAGGAAAAGTTGCAAATCCTCACATTGTTGAAGCCAGAACCATAAAACCTTTAACATGAAAAAAAATGATTCATCGACTAATTGCTTCAGCTGTTCTGCCCAAAACATCATTTTTTATAAACCCTAAATGCTTTGTGTGTAAAAATCTTAATCTGCAAATTAACTAGTAACTAAAGCTATCAGATAAAGGTAGTGAAGAAAAAGGTACACTATTTTCCTCTGAGATGTACTGGCATAAAAGCATCAAGTGTCATGACAACAAAAGACTCAAGTAAAGGACAATACCTCAAATTTGTACTACAGTACTTGAGTGAATGTTCTTGTTACATTCCATCACCAACTTTCTGTAGAGACAGCATGAGGAGACAGAGTGTCCGAATGAGTCCTAATACCCAGAAATAAGTTAGTATATTTGCACTTCAGGCCCCTTTTTCTGAAAGTCAATGGGTTTTTGTTTAGATAGATTTTTATGTTACGTTATGTTCAAAATATGTCAGTTAATACACTACACGTGATTTATAGAGTGTTGACATGTCTTAAAAAAGGCCGGTGCTAACAAGTGACTAAATGAGACTACAGAAGTTGTCTGGGACATTAGATGTCACCACGCCGAACACAGAGACCCATCTACTCACGAATCCGTCTTTTCAGTTGGACTTTGCAAACTATTCTCCGTCTAATTTTACAACCGGATACATAGCCTTTTAAATTGCGCACAAGCCGAGGAGTCATCATCCGCAGATGAGGGGATTTTTCATCAGTCGAGCAGTGTCACCTCAAAGAACAAGGCATGAGAAATGTGCAGAGTGCTGCAAAATGATGTGACTCAGCTCACACACGGTTGGCACAATGGCCGCTTTATGGCTGCTCACAGGTGGCCCTTTAAAGTTTACAAACATCCTCTATAAAGCTGCTAAGTTACTTTGTACTGACTCATCTTCACCAGAACACCACTCTGTGTGCACCTGCATGCTCACACGCAGGCAGAGGCTGCCAAGCACGTGAACACGCGCACACACACACACACACACACACACACACACACACACACACACAGTAACACTTACTTAATCTGTAATTACTGAAAAAGTCTTTAAAAAAATGTAAAAATGTTGGAGCGGAGGTGAATCCTGGGCCAGGAGCCTCCACAGTGTTTCCTCCGGGATTAGTGTCGGGCTTATTGCGAAGTGAGCCGGGAGCTATTCTTGTTCAGAACAACAGAAAAGGGTATGTCAATGAAAACAGAATGAGTGAGTGGTACTTCTTCAAGCAGGGCTTGGTTATCATTCCAGATGTAACCATGCTTCCCAGGACCTGAGCTGTTTACAAGCTCATGAATTTCTTAATGGAAAATATTCGCCCCCAACAAAGTCACCGCCAGTGTTGTTGGATGTGTTACTAAGTGCACGCCTCTCCTTTTCCACATAAAACCGCCGTCTCTAAATTGTGCAGTTTTCAGTTAAACCTCCTTTGAATTATCGGCTCTCCTCCTCAGTCAGTGCACTTGGGAAGTAGGAGAGAAAGGAGGAGGGGAAGTAGCAGCAAAGCAGAAGAATACCAAACAAACAGACATGAGACTGTATTATGATGTCTTTTCATTATTTTCTAAACTTAAACACGTGGACGTTGTGCAAGTGGATTGAACATGAGGAGGTTAATTCGCAAGGTTTTATGGGACCGACCTTCTTATTTTTAAAATTCTCTTTTCCTTCTCTGAGTCTATTCAACCACTAAAGAGAGCGCCAAACTGAAACAACTCTACCACTAATTTGCCTGGGCTACTTATCAAAAGCTTATTATATGCTATTTGAATTAAATACTTTCACATTAGCCTCTACAAGGTCTTTTTTTCTCTGCGATACATCGTCTGAAAGAGACAAACAAAAAAAGACACGGATGAATATTCTCTTCAGACAGTGTCAGTCTGCTTTTTTGTTGGTATTCAGATTATGTGACATCAGTTTGTGACTTTCAAAGCTTTTATTGTAAATTCAAGTACTTTATTAACCCCCATGCTATAGAAAATGAGGGATCAGATTTATGATTGCTGTCAAAATCTGTTGGCTCTTAGATTATAATGAATGTTCACAAACATGATTATTATTTCCAGTCTTGTGTCTGTCATAGATTTGTCCATGTATGGTATTAGAAAGCTTGATGTCTGTCAAAAATCTGAAAGAAAAGTAAGTAAAAGAGATTATTATCGTTATACCAGGAAAAACCGAAACCTCCAACCAGAAAGAGCCATGTATAAATAACGTGAAGTGAAATCCACTTGTGTCAAATCAAATATAACTACGAATGACGGCCCGCCGCACTGCCAGCTGTGTATGTAAACCATTACATCTTGAAACTGCGAGGATCTCAGCAGGGTCCAGTGAGGACATTTGCAGACACTGTGGTTTACGCATTCCCAACTGTGCACGAAGCCATTCCTCAATGCTGCTTTCCATGCAAGCAAAGCTGGTTTATCTGTCATCCTAGACAAGAATGCAAACACACTCGCTAACAAATAGCAGGAGAGAACGCCGTGAACATAGCTGTTGGAGTGTGTTGAGCTCTAATAATTAACCGAGGATTAAGAGTTTGGTCACATCATCAATTTACTCTGTGAGTAAAAAAAACCAAAACTTATCAAACCCTTTCTGGAGATGCAGGAGCAGAGAACGGACACACACAGGCCTATTGCCACTTCGAATATATGATTCTGACTGTGAGTTCTCACTTCACACGTGCTCCTTAGCAATACATGTGCATCACAGCTCCGGCCCTTTCAAGAGCTCTCCAACTGGGCAGCTGAAATTTAAAATGTCTCAGGGAGGTGAACGTGAATTTGGCCAAGAATGCGCACATGAAAGGTTACAAGGACCCCTCTTGTTTTCTTTATTCGTCCCACTCACTCTGAGTGTTCGATGTGGTTGGTACGCCAAAGTTGTATAAACCCGCGGGACCAAAAGTGCTACAGAAAAGGAGTAATAAAAACAGCACTCATTTACTTTCCCTTTGACTCACACCAACCACGCAAGAAAATACCTTCAGCGAGACTCGCATGTCCCCTTTCTTCTAGATCTAATGGTTGTGGACAGTGAGGAGTAAACTGGTCTCAAATTTTCCAAAACAGGACTAATGAATAGACTGAGCGATGTTGAGAGTACGCGCTAAAGCCACTAGGTTTAAACTCCTTGATCAAACACGTCCGCCGTACGAGGTATGTCCAACTGAAACATGATAATCTCTAAACAATGAACCATTCATCAGGACTGTATGTGCTTTATTTCCCTCCACCAAACTCTTTCACCTTTCAACATACAGTCCTGCATGTTGGTAAGTATCTAAACACCATCTCTCACCTTAAAGCTGCCACCACTACACACGTAAATGAGCAATTTGTACAATATGGCCAGAGTTCTCAAACTTTTCCAAATTGAACAAACGTTTTCAACAGAACAGCGCTTATGCCGAAACACAGTCTCGAACTGCAGTCACCAGCTTGGCAGCATTGTCGCCCGCAGCTCCACTGCCATCCCCTGCATGAGAGTCGGAGGTAATAAGCATGTAATGTGAACGTGATATGATACGTTATGTGTGTTAACGCGTTACGAAGCCTACTGTATGACACGTCCAAATCTGACTCCATCTGTGTTTTGCAGAAATGTTAAACTCTAATATTTTATCCTGGCGACTGGGCCAGTGTGCACATCACAAACATTTTACTGAACTTTACTTTAAAACGGAGATGAAAATAAATGTGATAATTTTGAACCTCTGCACGATCAGTAATTCCAAAAAAGCCACAGTGTACGGTAATTTGACCATTTTGTGACACTTGTATTAGTACTTGGTTTTAGTCTGCGCTGTCTTGTTATAATTCGTTTCCTGACATGATCAGGATGGCAAAAGATGGATCCTGCATCTACCTCTTTCCGGCCAATCATGCTTGGTAAAGGCTATGATGATGAACAAGCTGTCGTTCTCTCTCCGCTGCTTCACTTGGAGGTGCAGTTTGAACTTTCTCAGTCAGGTATTTGTGTTCAAGTCAGGTTGTTTAAAATTTATTAAATTAGCTTCCCTCATGTGTTTCCATGTAGAATATGGACCGGCTTCCAGTCATGCTGTCTTGTAATTTAATTTTGTGTACGGGCTTTAACCAAAATTGTTTTGATTTGTTTTTAATATGGCATGTCAAAATCAGTTTAAATACTGTATGTGGCTGTAGCCTTAGCCTTCTTTGTCTGCCCAACACCGAATATCAAACAAAGTCTGTGACTAGCTGATGAACATAGGGGAGCATTTAGCAACTAAAGAGCCCAATATTTTGTGGGTGGACACCAAAACAGAGGTGAAAAGATAGTGAATATTGGACTTCAGGTTGACTGAAATACACTTGAAATGAATGCTAATGCTCTATGTTTGCTTGATGCGTAAATAACTTTTTACTTACAAATTTGGTACATACATTCTATAAAGTGATGCCTCAATTATGTCCCTGTTCAACTGTACAAGTGGAAATCTATCAATACTGTTTCAAGTCCACCTCTAAACTGACTCTAAACGGGCAGCGGCATGTGCTTAAACAACTTTTATCACCATGCAGGGAATAACGTGTGGGGAAGATTTATCATTTTGACAGCCTGGAAAATATTACACCGCTTCAACAATCTCATTTGAGAGTAATTGTTTTGTTAGAGATGAGTGATAAGGGAAAAAATAACCCAGCGTGTCTTTCCTGAACGTAGCTATTCTCTTCGTGTCACCTTTTAATTTATCTGCTTTATCTCCTATTTGCAGGTTAATATCCGCCATCTCGCTAACAGAGACAAATGAGAGAGGCTGTGACCCAGCCGTGCCTTGTTTGCACTTCCCTGGCTCTCACGGTTTGATTCAGTTCTTGATGGATCGGTGGAAAATGCACGGCAGCTTCACCATCTTTGCCAGTTGCACAGAGATGCAGGAGGATATATTTGGAAGTTGTAAATGGCCTTTCTGTCAGTAGAGTTGCTGCTGAATAGACTGAGGAAAGCTTTCCATACTGTCTACAGAGCAATTGTTACATTTAAGGCTTTTAGCTGAGTTCACTTATACAGAGTGAAAAAACACCATCTGGCTCTGAGGAACAGTTTGACAGGACACGTGGCCATTGATGGACAGAGTGTTGGCTCCTGGGAGGATTAAGCCTGCACCTTTTTAGATTTCGTCTGTCAATTTCACCCATTTACGAGGGGACAATCTTCCTGATATCCTCGTCTCATATGAATATAACGATTCACAGATGTCTCGTTGAACATTGCTTTCACCTCTGCCTTCTGGACAATGCACAACTGTCCCTCCCCTGAACTGAATAGGAAGCTGTCCATCCATATGACAGATGTGTCCATATGTCTACTGGAGAGCCTAATGTGAAATATCAATCTAACTTGAGTACATCTTATATAAATGTGCTGGTGTGTGGATGAAGGATTAAAAAAGTGAGAATTACAGTTCTGGGAACACTTCAGACCCATACTTTGTGGTATCTGAAGATTTCAGAATGCAATTCAAGTGAGACCATATAGTCATGTGCTTTCTACACAAATGAAATAGCCTACATGGATATAAATGGGTGATGAGGTAAGTTAGTGAGACAGCAGAAAGCATTGAATAGGTACATTGTACGGCAGAACCTTGGAGAAGAAGCTGGTGAGAAAAAAATGAAAAAACTTAAAACCAGGTGTGCTAAATTAAAAGGGTATTGATGGAGACTTATACTTAAACGTTAGATAATTTCCCTTTTCCACTGAATAAAACTTTTTTCATACTGTGAATTAAAATTATATAACCCTATATATAAAAAATTACTGAAAATTCAGTCGTTATCTACCTACGTCCATGCCGATGGAAAGTCGGTGAAGTTTCCACACAACATTTCTGGAGTTTCACAGCAAAACAGCATCGCTGTGTTCTCCTGAACAACTGAAATAGATGGGGACTTGTTATAAAGCATTAATAAAAACAACCATAAAATGGCAATCAAAGTCTCTAGTTTTCCAAATAGATTTGAAAAGATGTTATTTACTGTACACCCTCCAAGGGCGTCACTGTGAAGGGTCTTCAAAATATGTGATTTTAAGCAATGTAATGGGGGAATCAGTGGACAAATACAGTTGGAAAAATCATGCATAACAGCGCATTAATAGGGCATAGTCAGTATCAATACAGTTGATATACAAGTGTTGATAACTGCAGCTTTAAAACATGCCAAATACACAAATCAGAAGTCGTAGCTCACGTGTTGCTCTCGAGATGAGACACCCAACTGTCCACAAAGGCAGTGGTAAAACATTTACTGCATGAGTTACATTAAATGCTCGGAGGCATTATCTGTGAAATATAAAGAAAATGAATATCAGGCGACAATTGCACGCAACCTTGAGCAGCTGGGGAAAATATTGGTTAGCTGAAATTGTTAACTGAACAGCTGATGGCAAACATCAGTCGTGCAGCTCCGTAAAAGAAAAAACAAAACAAAAAAACTGTTGTGTCTGTTCTGTAACACAAGACATAAATGTTCAGAGTTTTTTTCTCGTGACGCTGTCAAGGACGAGGACAGACAAATGCAACTCTATCTGTAAAAGACAAGCTTGGGCCGATGCCATTCTCAACTAAGCATCTAATTTTCCTGATATTGTACCTTGGCGATGGTACCTTGGGGCCTAACCTGTAACATGGCATATCAGCTTTCTGGCTGCTCCCAGGAGGGCCTGCATGGTGAGGGAGTGGACTGCCATGAGCCCACAGAGGGCCAACAGAGCTCCTGGATTTAGGCAAGCTTCCAGCCCCCAGCACGCACACCAGCACATCTTCCTACCCCCGGGGCATTCTCACTGATGGCTTAGACTGGCTTTTCACTGTGCCATGATGCTTTCATTAAGCCAGTTTATTCCCCGTTTTCCACTGCTAGGCATCGCTCCCATCTGCGTTCACTCACAGCGATCGGCCAAGCTGCCGAGGCTCTGGAATACTGTGTTTCAGTGAGGATGCACGGCGCTTTTACTACAAATCCCATTGCTTTCTCCATTATCCATCGCGGTGGTTGTGTGGTTAGGGTGTCTGCCATGAAACTAGTGGGCTGTGGCTTGGTAAGAAGCTTGCTTTTTTTTTTTTTTTTTGCTTTGAGTAAAACTTTGCAAAAGCAGGTCAAGGCTCTGCTGTGCAGGCCGAGATCACTGCAGCAGTTTATAAAGTTTATGTTGCCACTAAATGAATGATTGCCCTTTTGTAATTACCAACATTGTTACTATCTAATTCTCCTTTCATAAGCACCCTGCATAACCCAAAACAAGTTGTGTAATCAGTCTTAATTGAGCATTGGGAAAGTGGAACCCACACTCGGTTCTGTGCATAAATAGAACAATAAAAATAATCGATAAAGTCGACAGCTAATGACAAACAACTGGGTGCAGAGGTGAATGCACTCTCAGCTGTTATGGGTGCAGGACTGGTAGATGCTGGTGTTGGAGCTGCGTGTTCCTTGTGTTGATCTGTGATCAGCTCAGAGTTTGAATGTGTGGATTGATTTATGTTTCACTTACACTTTACGGTCTAATTACATGTCATGTCAGTAGTTTGACTGTAGTAATGTTGCTTTAATTTGAGGTTGTCATGGTGGTTGTAGAATCCTCATCAAATAAACTTGATAGTTATTTACACAACAGGCTGTACGTGCTGTTTTGTATTATTACACTGAAACATGTTTGTTTTTATTTTGATTTTTTTGATTTGGGCTCCATACTTATGACTGAAGGTCAGTTATTTTTCAGTTTATCTATTTTGGATTTTTGAGTTTTTACTTCCTTTTATTCACTGCTGGAAACAGCAGAATCACGGTGAGCAGGATGTTTGAGTGGCGATCGCTTTGCTAGGTAAATGTTTCTGAAAGGAGAAGGTGACTGCTTCCTTGACATACTGTAGTCTACACATCGCCACAGGGTTCAGAAAACATAAGCTGTCGTTGTTTTTGCCCTTGTAGAGGAAGGGCATGTCAGCTATGAACATCTAGACTTCAAATTTGCAAAAAAAATGTTATGCCCAATGCCGACTTTTTTAGAATTCTTGCTTTCCATAATATCTGCATTCATATTAAATAATATGATGATAAAAATATGGGTAAGACAGCCAAGTCACCAGGCACCTGACTTTTATGTCAGGATGTGGAAGGGATCGTGGTGGAGTTACCTGAAGTTAAAAGGCTGCAAAACCAGCAACCAAATTTCAAGACTGCGTTTCAACAATTATAAGTGATATTGATATTTTTGACAAAAAGTCAGGACATCTCCAGTTGTGTTTGTGGTGACCAAAGCAGCTATTTTAAGCCAAAAAATTATCTTTTCCTTAGCCTAACCAAGTAACCCTAACCCTAACCCAACCCAGGACATCCTCAGGTATTGTTTGTGCCTAAACTTAACCAGACCATAAGCACAGTGTTGAGAACTGAACCTAAAGACATGTTAAGTTTGCAACATAAAGAAATATAAAGCTTCAACATATTTGTGGCTTGCAGAAACGTACAAGATTAGGGAAAGTGCATGCAAACTCCACAACTTCACCCTCACCTTCCACTGTCCTTCATTGACACTTGGTATTAGATGTGAATCCAGCAATATGTGCATAATTGCTAAAAACACTGGGTTTGACACAAATTGTCACGGTAACTCTACTGAACACCGTTCTTTCAAAAGATATTTGGTGTTTTGCTGATGAGTGACATTTCTGTACACATCAAACTACAACCCTGATTCCAAAAAAGTAAAACATTAATGAAACCAAGATGCAATCGTTTGCAAACAAACTGTGTTGACCGATGACGTCACGAAATGTTCCTGAGCCCATGTATCATGTCCTTTATACAATCGAGCGTTTCACAAAGTGGTGACCCTCACCCCATCCTTGCTTGTGAACGTCTTTCGAGGATGCCCCTTTCATACCCAATCCGGATACTGTCACCTGTTACCAATAACCCTGTTTACCTGTGGAATGTTCAAAACAGGTGTTTTTCACAACTTTCCCAGTCTTTCGTTGACCCGGTCCCAACTTGTTGAAACATGCTGATGGAATCTAATTCAGAATAAGCATTTATTTAGAAAAATGTCAAAGGTTTATGTCAAAAAAGGGTCAGCAAATTATCACATTCTGTTTTATTTATGATTTACACAACATCCAAACATTTGTGGAATCACGGCTGAACTCAGTGACCCTCATGCCCCGTAGGGATTGATCTGTATTCATTGTGTTTCTTCACCCTTCTATTCAGATTTCCCTTTAATCTGTCTGTAGAAGATAACACATCCAAACAAGTGCAATAATCGGACATGTGTACTCTGCCAGCGTCAGATACAACACAGTAATTAATGTACATGATGCATATCAGTGCTGACACCAAGTTCATTACTATACATTACTCAAGATGTTTTTGACCATAAAGATGCACTGAGCATGGAAAATTTGGCTGCAGCGAGAGACAGAGGTTGTGTACACTGCTGCCCACAAAGCAACAACGCCATAAACATCCTGGCATCTGGCTTATGTTCCCATCATAAGCTACGCTCAAATTCAATTACCAAGTCAACATTCTCTGAGCGATGTTGAAGGGCTCTTGATGGAGTGCTATGTACATAACCCTGATTAGGGATTACGCATAGATGTAATGAATACCGCAAGACCATTGAGAAACACTCCAGTATCATAAATCAAAACCACAACGATCCTCCAGATTTCAAGCTCTGTTCAGTTCTGGTCATTAGAATTAAAGCTGTGTATAAAACACATTTAACAACTAGGAATTAGTGTAATGGCGAGAATTATGGCTTGTTGGTGTATAGGGGGGGTGGAGTATAGGCTTCATTTACTCTTTCAGCAACACACACACACGCACACAAGCACACACAAACACACACACACACACACACATTCTGGTGGACAACAAGAGCTGCACAATGAATTTCTACAACTTTTAATCTCATCATCAACTGTATCGTAATGGAAACCATAGAACTGGGGCAAAGCTTCAACTAAAGAACGCGCTGAGGAGGCAGAGAGGGGCACAGCTGTTGGCGATGCCTGTGGAGGAAGGACAGGAAGTGGGATCCATCAAACGAGCAGGCAGCTGCAGGGGGGGATGGTACGGCGATTGTGTTGTTGCCACCACTCCACCACCAGGAGATGTACTGGAGTTAAAGCAGCGAAACAAGAGTGAGCGGTGCAATCTGCCTACGACCCTGCAGCTGACCCTGTGTTGCTGTTGGAGGTACAACAGGCACTAATGTCCAGCAGGTAGTAACACCCATCTGTACAGTCCTCTCAATCATAGTGGGAATTAATTTAACCACAGACTGTAAGCAAAAACAGCCATGCGTAAGCAGACAAGTTTCATATTGGTCTCATTGGCTTCATTTTAGGTGAACATGTCAAATACAGCAGCCTGGTCAGTGGTCCTACGCTTTAAAGTATGACGATGCGGTTACCCCTCTAACATCACTTCTGGAAATACCCCTCTAGTGCAGTAGTATAAAGAGGCTGGAGACAGACGCAAAGCTGGACTTGCTGCTGTTGAATAGTAATAAAATTACCTGGCTAAGTTATGTCTTGTGTTGCATCCCTATCTTGATGTTTGGCTGTGTTAACAATGTTGTCAACTCGCTGGTTATGGAGGGGACTCCCTTATGTCCTGTATCACTCAGAGTGAAAGTGAGAAATGTTCTTTTAAATACCTGAAAACAATAAAAGTTACGAAGTGTAGAGAACCATCAAACAAAACTCTACTGCCACTTGGAACGCAAACGCTGGTCACCCACTCAGCACTCATTCAAATACGTTACTAGCTGAGCAGTTTTTTACTCTATCGCCTAAAGGCCGACCTTTCCAAATGTTTTTTCAGTAAAGTCTTCTCACAAACCAAACCAAACGGTCTTACAAGGCAGATATCGCCTTCCACTCAGAGTATGAGCTAAGATGGTCAGGGATCTCGCTGACACATGCACTGCTACGTCCTGCAAACCCACACCCATCTGTTTTTAGGGAGTACTCGTAATAGACAGGTGTTATTGTCTCTGGTTCAGGTTACGTTAGCTTGGCATGCTCTTACTGTTCTGAGTTTTGTGCGCCGCTCGTGGATACTTTGACTGCCGCATGGAAAAAATGCCTGAGCAATGAGCGTGCATGTTTACTATTTGTATTTACGACAGTTGTGTTGCACTCAGAAACAGAGGGGGGCCAAATCACACTAAAAACGAATCACCAATAATGTTGCTTTAACATCAGTGTGATGTTAGCATTTAGCTCAAAGCACCATTGTGCCTGAATGCAGCTGCCAGCATGGTCATACATTGCTTAGAATGATACATCTATTTAATTTAAAACAGTATTTGATTGGCCAACAAAGTGCATTGCTGGATGACATGGCACTGTGCTCACAAATGTTGAGCGAACAAAAATACAGACACACACACACACTCTTCATTTTTCTTTTCTTTTTTTTTTTTTAGCAGGCCCCTCTCTATGACAACGCAGTAATCTCATTGAAATTAATGAGGAGGCTACATTTTTGACGCAGTGCTATTGTCGGTCTGAAGGAGGCTTTACAACATTTGACAAAAGAATAGGGTGCTGGGAGCTGCTGCAGGACTGGATGCCTGCTGGGGAACTTATATGAGGGCTCCCACTGTGCAGCTCATATCAGATTAAATCTGCAATGATATTAGCATGCAAATTGAAAAAAGGGGCAGTATTTCCTTTGGATTAACTGCCACAGCCTGTGACAGTGTATAAGTGCTACACTATAGCCCTTATCACACAGCCATGTGAAATACTGTAGCTGTGTGAGTACATGCCCATGGGCATCCTGAGGAAGGTCTCCGCTGGTTTAGTCATCGAAGTCATTAAAATGTGCTGTAAGTCACAATTTAAAATAGATTCAGGTACAAGCATCACTCTGACACAGCAGAATTCATCAGGATGGATTAATGTGTGAGGATGTCTCCTCACACACACACAAAATCTCACAGAAAATTCCTTGTTAGTGACAGAAAATGCATTTGTCGATGATGCATACAAACTGACTTGGTTTTGTTGCATGTTAGTTTATCTGCTATGACTCTGTCCTGACAAAAGACATATAAGAAAAACATCAGAAAAAAATGCACAACAGAATACTTGAATGTACAAGATGGTGAATCAAATGTATCGTTTATCCAACATATACAGAACAACTTACTATTAGATCAATATGTTGATGAAGGTTCTCAGTCACCCATGTCTTGGTAATTCTAGGTGCTGTATCGTAAGCAACTTAACTTGTTTCAGTTTCTTGAAGATGTTTCACCTCTCATCCAAGAGGCTTCTTTAGTTCAACTAACTGGAGGGGAGTTGCAGGCTTTTAAACTCTGTGTGGGAGTGTCCTTACAGAATCGTTAAGGACACGTCAGCTCTGAATTTCAGAGTCGTTAGGGCCACTTGTGGGTCATTGACCCAACCAGCCTTCATGTGGGTTGCGAGGGCTAGGTGAGCCCAGGTGTGAATGGTTGTTAAGCTGTTTGGGGAGGGAACTCAGTACTGCATTGCAGGTGGGTGATTAGTAATGTCTTAGGCCATCCCCTCTGTTCAAAGACGGTCGTTCCAGCTCGACGTAGATGGATACTTTTACACCTCTCTCAAACCATCCGTCTTCTCTGGACAAGATGTTTACATTGTTGTCCTCAAAGGAATGATTTTTCTCCTTCAGATGTATGTGGACAGCAGAGTCTTGACCTGAGGAGTTGGCCCTCCTGTGCTGTGCCATTCGTTTATGGAGAGGTTGTTTTGTTTCCCTAATGTACAAATCTGTGCAGTCCTGGCTGCATTGAAAAAGCATAAACTACATTACTCTGCTTATGCCTGGGTGTTTTGTCCTTAGGATGGACAAGTATCTGCCTCAGTGTGTTTTTAGGTTTGAAGTGAACTGGGATATGATGTTTACTGAAGAACTCCCCTCCAGTTAGTTAGAACTGAAGAAGCCTCTTGGATGAGAGGTGAAACGTCTTCAAGAAACTGAAACAAGTCCAGTTGCCTACGATACAGCACTTCGAATTAGACCAATGCATTACGGCTTGTGGTCTTCATCAGGGTCATCCAAGATAAAGGCCACAAGCCAAAATGAGTTGGTCTAATGATAAAGTTGATTCATGCACTTTGCACAGTGTTTCTGGAGTTTTGACCACTTTAGACTTTTCCCCTTCTCTATGCGCCTCACTATAATCACATTAATTATAATTCAGAAATTGGTAACAAACATCAGCTACTCATCAATTCATACCAATTAGTGTGAGCCCAGCGGTCGTATAAATGAAATGAAATAAGGTTTTCATGATACAAACCTCAACTACACATAAAGCTAATCCATCTCTTTTGTTGTGGGAGCTGGTGGAATCATCCTGTCAGTCACAATATAAGATGAGCTCTTTGCGTGGTTCTCATCACATCTCGCCTCTCTAGTTGCTTCATGTTGGCTGAGAGGATATTTGCGGTAGCTCTGAAATCAGCAAACAAGTATGTGTTGTGACCCCGGAGTCTGCGAGCTGTGGTCGTGCTTTGGCTTGCAGAGTTGAGCGTTGACATGCTCCTGCCAGTCGTCATGCTGTAACGCAGCTGACATCTTACATACTGGTCAGCCATCTCCTTTTGAAGGAGCGCTTTTAAAGTACCATCACTGCCACCTTTTAAAAAATAAATAATAAAAAAAAAAGCTCAATCACTCTGGTTTTAGAGACATTTAAAATTGAGTAATTGAAAACACTTGTCTGTGTGAACGGATGTGGGCACCCCTCCAAAATGTATTCCTGAGATGCCTGAGTTGGAGACAGATCCAGATGGGTCTGAACTGAAACCAGATGGCTGGGTGAAGGGAGCATAGCCTAGGTACAACTGCATGCTGCATACAGACAGACTCCTTCTACGGTACAAACACTGTGGTTTTGCTTAGTGTGTGTGTGTGTGTGTGTGTGTGTGTGTGTGTGTGTGTGTGTGTGTGTCTGAAGCATTAATGCACAAATGCAAGCGTGTGCCTGGGCTGTGGAATGTAAAGAGAAAACATACAAATCATCAAAAATTCATGATAGGAAAAAGTTAATTCGATGACACTTATTGAGGTATTACAGAACATCTACTGCTTTATTCAACGAGCTCATCTCAGAGGACGAAAAATTAATGATAAAGCTGTGGTGTAGCTAACTTCACACATGCAAACCCATCATTAAATAAACATACAAATCAAATGACATTTACCTTAAAAACACACGACACAGTAAGCTAAATAACAAAACACAGGAACACCAACAGAACAACAACTTTGGCATTTCCACTTGTGTGTACATTAGTAATACGGACATTGTATGGTTAAGGGAATGTAGTGCCAATGTACGCGGATATTAATATATATATATATATATATATATACATATATATTAATATGCTAGGTGGGACTTATTTTAGGTGGCTAAAATACATCTTGCTGCTGGAATACGGATACCTCACACTGAATAGGGAAGACCGGAACTATCCCTTTAGGTGGAGGCTTTGCTCAAAGCTTTGCTTAAAACGGCCACATTTTCCTCTAAATGTTTGCCTTTCTGTCTCGTTTAACGCAGAAAATCCTGCTCCCTTTCAGAGAGCTTTAGTATAAATTTCAACTTACACTTTAAGTGTTATTACCTTTCTTGTTGAGGTCATTTTGGCTGCAACAGAAACTTTTTTATTGTTTAAACATTGGACTGATCCGCAAGCATGAAATGTTCAATTGAGGAGACACTGGATTTAAAAGGTCTGACACAAGGAAGAATCATTGAAAAGGTGCAACTCTCAAAATGTTCTTTCATATTTCTTGGACTTCCTGATGTGCACGTTCCAGAGGTCACTGGGCAGATACATCAGTACTGTCTGTGTAGTTCTGTGACGCTATAAGTTTCCCTGGATCAGGAGTATTATCTAAATGTGTCCGTCATTTTTATCCATTGTGGAGGGTGCTCAAGGAAACCACAAACTGTCAGTCTATTGCATTGAAATCACTGTTGCTGCTGTCAAACACACCTGTGCACCAGAAGATATTACCCACATCAAACCAACCAGACAGCAGGTGTTTCAAACAGAAAATCCCAGAAAAGTCTGGGAAAGATGTAGTACAGTCAGTGATTCAGAGTTCTGTGAATGGCTCTACCCTTCGGGAAAGAGTGTGGGAAGTAATGCATCTCAAATGTATCTTTAACAACAAAGCTCACGCAACAACACAATACTTATTTCCAGCGTTTTACTTCAAAAGCATTCCTGGTAAAATGTTTCCAATCAGAATTAGCTGCTTGCAACAGAAAACTGGAGCAAAACAAGCCCAACAAGCACACACAACAGCAAAACTCAGCTTTTTTGTCCTTGTAAATTGTCTTCCGGCTCCTGATCTGGGTGAGCAACATCCTTTTAATCCCCTGAGGAGACATAAGTCATTTCAGTTGTCTTAGGGGGAAGTAAAAGTGCAGGGACAGCTACAGAACAACACAGATGGAGCTCAGATTTTGTGTCATGCTCGAGGACACTACAGCAGCACACATGCCTGTATGTGACTACAAGACTTTACACCTTACCTGAGCCGACATGCTGAAGCCATGGATGGACATTAATGTAACATACTACTGACTGGTGTAACCTGAGGCATATATAGAACATCTGGATTGACATATATAATTAAAAAATGATGTTGTTATTGCTTTGACTCTTTTAAAAAAATCTTGCAAAAAACAACCAAGTTGCCAGCAAACACGTTGGCAGTGTACATGTCTGAAAACCACAGATATGTTGCAACTTTATATTTCTGGGGTTCAGTTTTTTTAATTTCATGTTGTAAAACACTGTGCTTATGGTCTGGTTAGGTTTAGGCAAAAAACACCTGGTTAGGCTGAAGACAACATCATGTTTCGGCTTAGAAATCTGGTTTTGTTGCCACAAACACAGCTGGAGATGTCCCATGGTTTCGCTAAAAATACAGTTTTGTCGCCACAAACATGGCTGCAAATTGTCCCGTGGTCACACCATCACCACCATCTCCTTCAACTCCTGACACAAAGGTCAGGTCATAAAACTTTTGGCAGCTTTACGAAGAAAATTTGGTAGGGGAATGTGAAAAAGTCAAAGCAGCACACAGTATCATTTGAGCTTTAACCCAAGAAGCGCTAGCAATATATCTGTGTCTGTGTCTATGCTTCACATGTTTTCAGCCTGAATATAATATTTTGCTATTTTTCATTCGTATCTGTATTTGTGATCACTTTAAATATGCAGGCTTGCATAGAGTTATGTTAGTATGAATTCAGGACAGAATGCAAGCAGCATTGAGAGGGTGAAAGCAATGGTAAGGCATGCAAGCCCATTCACCAGAATAAAATGTTAACGTTTCTTGAAGTAAGAACGATGCCAAGTAAGTGGAGACTACTGGATATTTATGATGAGGGAGTGATACGGATTGCCACTACTGAACGATGGATATTTGTAAGGAGACCTTGGGTCAATTTTCAGCCGTGCTTGTGACGACAGAAAACTGATATTTTTGACAGGAAGTCTTGACGTCTCTTTGCATTTGTGCCAACTAAAAAGGGTATTAAAACATGATCTTTTACGGACCCTAACCACGTGGTTTAGGAGCCTAAATCTAAGCAGAACAACCTGTAACGTAAGTTAAAGTTTCAACATTTTCTGTGGTTTGCGCTCCACACTAACCTTAAGCATGTAGTGCCAGTACTTAACTAGAATACATTGTTGTCCTTGCATTCAATGTCATATCAAGTGTCAGCAGTTGGATTAAAATGACTGTAAGATTGTTTCAAACTGTCTCTGCAGTTTACATTTTCATTGAAAACAAATACTAACACTATGAAAAGTGTGCTTCCACAGTCTTCAAGTATGTTTCTACATGTTCTTAATTCTTATTCCCTTTGCTGAGCACTGACTTAAGGAAGTCTACATCTCTCCCCAGCACTTGTACAACGTGAAAAAAAACAAACTGCAGCAATGAAATTTTTTTTATGTAATGTTTTGGCCCTCATGTTTCATGCTGCAGAGCTGCAGTGTGTTTTCATTCCAGCCTCCAGATGTATAGCCCCGCTATGCAACTCGTATTGGATACACATTCAGGAATGCAGGTCCCCTGAGTTTTTGCGTTATGTTCAAGTCATGCAGACATCTGTTTGAGGAAAAACACCAGCCATCACTACTACCGATACTACAGAGGAAGAGATGAATTTAACGCTCTTATGAAAATAAACAGAAACAGTACACCCTCCATTCTGGTGATGTGACAATGAGTATTTTGTCCGTCGCTCATACTTCTTCTAAGAATTGTGAATTCCACAGAGCCACAATAAAATGAGAGCTCTATACACAGCGGTGTCTGCTAATGTCAGCCTTTCCGAGTGGTGGATACCATTTATAATAGTAAATGGGTTTAGCTGTTCAGTGTGCCCACAGAAACCAAATCTCATTTGGTTTCTCTAATTCTGGTGTTTCAACAGACTTTCAATAGTACTGGACAGGATCATTTGATTTATGGAAGCTTTTTTTATAGGAGCTTTTAACATTTTTCTCACAATTCATCAAATTTCTCAGCAGAGAAAAACATTTACAGATTGGTGTGTGCTTATTTCAAATCTTTCCTTGAGATTTAAAAGTCATACTGTCAGTCTTTTGGGGGTCACCCATTGGCTGTTGGCACTGCTGGCTGCTGTGTCTTAATTGGGAACTTTGCCGATTTTCAACCAGCTACACTGTTGGCAGTATGTGCATATGAACAATGGTAAACTTCTATTCAGTTTGCCTGCAACCAGAGTGTCCAACTCTTTTGCTGGCCAAATGAGGCAAAACATGTCATCTGGAGAATTTTAGGGTTGTGTATCAACAACAGATTATTGTTCCATGTTTTGTATGTGAGCATTCACGGACACAAAGAGTATAGTCGGATCGAGAGAGAGAGAGAGAGGGATGCTGCTTGCTCTCTATCCTGGATCGAGTGAGGGGCTGAACTAGGCAGTGCTGATAAACTATAAACCAAGATTCTGTTACTACACTGCCTATTTCTCATCTAAAATGCTTTCAGAAACATATTTTAGCATACTATTTAGCTGCAATAGCAAAAGCTCATGAATGGGAAGTGGCTGCCATATAGAGAGGCAAAGTCCCCGCCTTTCTGGTGTCCCCCATGGGACCTTATTTTGGAACAATCTTGTACAGTAGACAATGGCCAGAGACAAATCTACTTTTGATCCCTTTACAGTAGAAGTGTGCCATGAAATTGACAATTTCAAATAAAATTTTTGCAACTCAAGAAAGTCTCAGTTTGTCATTAAGATAGTAAAATATCATTTAGTTGTTGTGTTAAACCGCTCAGTTGAACTACACCACCAACACCATGTCACCATCACCAACATGGCTGTCACCTCTCACCGTTTACTACCATACAGATTTTTTCTTAAATAAGTTCCCATGGTGGTGACTGCGCCTCTATTGTCTCACCATAAACGTTTTTAAAAATTTTAGTGTACTTTTTAGTAGTAATGCAATGTTTTTTTTCTATAAGCTAGCCACCTTACTGTTTCCTGTTTCAAGCAGAAACCAAGCCCTGCCCAACTCGCCGTACGTCACCTGTCTGTGTGAGCCGTTGTTGGTCCAGTGTGGCACAGTGCATTCTGGTTTTGTATAGGTGTCCTTCCTTTTGTGCAAAAGGGAATACCATAACCCTTTTTTCTCTGTTTGCTCTGGTCATGCAGCACCTGTTTACTTTCTACTGCAAAGACTGGCCAGTTTTATGCAAGGGCCATCTTTCCAGCATTGAAGTGCACCTTTTATCTTCTCTCATTACTGTGCAGAGCTCTACCCACAGCCCACCTCCTGTTCAGGATATTTCCACAAAAATGAAGTGTTATTCTCATGTGAACACCACAAGCATCTGTCACTAGAAAGCAAAACGCATTATCAACCTGACCAAACATCACAGACCAAAAAACACACAGAAAAATCCAAAGGCAGGTGCGAACATATCAACATCGACTGGTTTTACATGTGGGTAACTTCCACTTCTCAAATCTGACAAATCGTACCTTCCATCCCTCCAGTGTATTAGACAGTTTAAAGGTGTTGCTTCACTGTAATAGCTCATGTATGTGGGTAATATCTGACAGAAGTCCCTCTTGTGGACACAGGTAGACTAGCACTGTCCTTCAGGTGACATCTTGCGAGTGTTTTTACATAACTCATTATATAAACTCGTTAAAAAGCTTTAAAGCAGACATTAGCAATATTTGTGATTAATCAGCTTGTGCTCGATAAAAGTTGAACCTGCCATTTATTATGACACTGATTTCAAATCTCTTGCTCATAATGAACAATCTCATAATCTTATAATTATAGAGGAAGCTGCTGTCAGGCAAACAGCAATAAGCTTTGGGCAAAATTCAACTTAGATGCAAAGTGACCTCTAATCAGAGAATCAGTTCATCCACCTCAATGTAAATGAATGCAAAACTCTCACGCCGAAGCAGCAGGCCGTTTTTTCTTTTTTTCTTAACTGTGTTCATTCTCTGTAACAGATCTGTCCTTTCAGTGAACTCTGCCCTCTACTTCCAGCACCATGCCAATGTTGTCTGCTGTATTTCTGAAAACAATGCGAATCACCTTCTTCTACCTGACAAAGGAATTCATTATCCTTTCCCCCAGAGGACGCAGAAGTGGTCTTCTCAAATGTGTTTGTGGTGTGGCGCCGCTCCAAAAAGGAAGAATCTGCAGTGATGTGCGAACAAGGACGAGACCGACTTCCAAACTCATGAATAAACTCTCAATTCACGCCTTCAGTTTCAGCCGAGACACTCCGAACCCCCACCCACCTGAGTGAGAAAAAAGCACAGGGAAGCAATAAATGCAAGAGCAGCAACATATTCATGGAAAGCATGAATATCAGCTCAACATCTGACTCAAATCTTAACATTGTTCAGATTGTTGTTTTCTTCAGGTTTTTTTTTAGGAGTGCTGACATAACCAATCAGCAAGTGGGCTCGTCTTTGACATCCTGCTTTCCTCCCCTCATTTGCAAAGAGGAGAACAAGTCATCACGCTGGAACAACCCGATCGCCAGAATAAATGTTTGCTAAGTGCGTGTCTGCAAAACCACAGATAACTTCAAACTGAATGTTTTCTTTATGTTGCAACTTTACGTTTGTTTAGGTTGGATTTTCTATTTACCTCTCTCATGTTTGGTCACCAAAAACACTTGGTGAGGGTTAGAAAAACATCACGGTTTGGCTTAAAATATCTGTTTTGGTCGCCATGATCATGGATGGCGATGTTGGTAGGTCTGTTGAAAAAACACCAGCTTTTGTCGCCACAAAAACAGCTGTAAACTTCCTCAGATGTCCTTAAACATATTCAGTGGTATGACTCAAGCTGCGGTCGGTCGTTTGGCAGCCTTGTTGTAATAACGGCACCTTCGTCCCTGTCACTTGCCATGTGAAAGACGGCTAAAAAGCATATAATGTGAACGTGATATGCTACGTTTGCTACTAATGTCAAACAATACGTACGTATCTGTGGTTTGCAGAAACATTGACTGCTAACATTATATCCTGGCAACTGGGCTGCTCTGGAAACTCCTTTGTTGTAATGGAAAGAGATGCTAAAAGTTGGACAGTCAACCTGAAAATATGGACAGAAAAGACTGAAGACTGTCTAAATAGTTCCACTAAAGGACAGAAAGATTATAGACCGTAATGTCTGGTCATTTTTTAAACAGTCATCAGTCTTCAAGCTGTCTAAATTCGAAGAAATCAGTTTGACATGTAACGTATGTCCTTCAGGGACTGGGGTGTTGATAATGATTGATTGTGACAGGACATAATGGCGCATTCATTAGGTTGTTACGTTCATATTCTCCTTCCATTAGAAAGGCTATTGGTGCTGCTGGCAGGGGGCCATATTTGGATTCCCCAGCAGAGATAAGGTGCCAGCAGCTTGACATCATGCCCAACTGACAACGCTCCGGGAGAAATTAGGGTTACAGCACAAATGATTGCCAAAGACAACCAGAACACGGACGAGAGACACAAAGAGGCCTTTTCTCCTCTCAGGAAAAATGATTTGACATAACATGCAAGGAAAATATCATAAATCTTCTACTAATGGGAAAACTAATGGGGTGATTTGTGCTTGGCACACAGTAACACCTGTAATAACCTGTATATCTGATGGGAAGTTGGTCTGTTCACTTGATCCAGCATGAGCGAATTTCTAAAAGCTACTTCCACAAATAAAGAAGTTTTTTCACTATATATCTGTTACTGCACAACATTTCTTTTATTCCACATTGTTATTACCAGGACAATTCAGCTTCCTAGTGTCTGATACTGTCTGTTATAGTCGAGCGTTTCTCCGGGTGAAGAGGCGTGAGGCCTCCATGATTAATGATAGCTTAGAGTCCCACACATCATCCTCTGTATGCCGGCACGTGCAGCTGCAAGTTAGTGGACTCTGAGCCAACATTTCACCGACTTAGGAAGAAGAGAATGGAGAATTAGGTCAACAGTGATCATTACCCGCACTTTATGTCAACAACACGGGTAGTTTATCTTCACATTAAGCAGATTCCCTTAAGTTAAAGCAACAATGCTGTCATCGTTCAGCACGGTTCAGGAAAATGCCAGAGTGATAAAAAATCATTTGAATATTCTGGTTTGATATTTGGACAAAGCGATCATGTCTGGCTGAGATCGCAACACATTTGACTGAAATACTAGTTGGTTAAATGGGTTTGCATTTGTTGACTTTAGGGAGTGTAGAAAAATGATTTGGGGTGGGAGACCATAAAAAAGCAAGCTCGTCCCTAGTCTTATTAATTTAATTTCTTCTCTCGTAGAAAAACATGCACCACCCTTCCACCAACATCACAAAGAAACTGACAACTAAAAGAGGCAAAGCATAAAAATGTAAATGTGCACTTTACTTTGTGGGATAATGATTTTTCACAATAGCCACCAAGATACACATGAGAAAAAGTGAAACTATCAATTGACCAATTTCTGTCAGTCCATTTACAGCCACAAGGTAATGTGTACGAACATTGTTTGTGTGTTAAGACTAAAGCAAAGGTGCATTAATGATCTTATAATATTAGTTACTTTCCCAAACTGAGAAAATATAAGTGTAACTTCCAAATGTATCATTCCAAAAGCTGCCGAACTTGACAAACAAAAGCAAAATTTGATGCTTAACTTAACATTTTAGATTCAACCTAATCGACAGAACAAACGTTGGCAAGGTACGTTTCTTCACACCACGGATGTGTTGACAACACTGCCTATGCTCTGGTTAGGTTAAGGCATGTTTTGTCTTAAAACACCTGTTTTGGTTGACAAAGCTGGAGATGTCTGGAGGTCTCATGAAAAGTTTTGTGTCATGCTCTGGTTTGCTTTAGGCACAAAAACCACTTGGTTCGGAAAGGATCCTGTTTGGCTTAAAATACCTGGTTTTGTTGCCACAAACACAGCTGGAAATTGTCCTGAGGTCTTGTTAAAAATATCCAGTGGTGATATGACAGGTAACATGAGCAAATGTAAATGTATCAGTGGTTTGCAGAAACGTGACCTGCCAACATTTTATAGACTAACTTTGTGTAACATATTCAAATGTTCTGATTCTGTTATGCGGGAGCACTTTGACAAGAGAAGAAGAGAAGGCTAAAATCAGATATTTAAAAGTGCAATAAGTGAGAATCTGGCCACCTGTTGAACTCCAAACAGATAGGGGCAGCAAATCAACAGATCAGCTAACTGCTGCTAACTCTTTATGACTGTAGCTACTGTTAGCTCAGTTAGCCGTGCAGCTAGCCAGGGTTGTGGTGTTTACACCTTTAGCAAAGGAACTTTTGGACAGCCGGAAGAAAGGTTTTTGTGTATAGGTTAGCTGGTTAGCATGCTAACTTCAGTAGATTCTGTAAAAAACAATACATAGACGTCTTTGACATAACGTTACTATTGGTTTTTCTTCACATTATGTTGATAATTTGAGCTATTTTTTGAAAGCTTTAAGCTAAAATTCTTACATACTGCACCTTTAAAAAACAAAAACTCTCCTGTACACTCCCAAAAACTCATTCACTCATTGACACAACTCCATTCAGGCATCAAATAATTTAGCTACAGTCCCTTACCTGTTAACTTGCAAGTCTGCACATACTTCAGGGATTACAGCACACAATATGGACAGTCAGAAAAAAGGTGCAACTCCTCGCTATTTAAATCATTTATAGCATAAGACGATTCATTACAAGCCAAATTATTCCATGAATTATGAATGATTAGATGAATGTAAGTCACTTCTCAGTCTACTTTAGGATTGAATGGAAGTGTGTGTGAAGCTACAGTGACAGGTGGACAGAGAGGGTGAAATATCATGTAACATGCAGTCATTTAAAAAGTCTCTAATGTGAAACTAACGGAATAAAAATGATATTTATATTGTCGTTCTTGTCTTTGTAAGAAATAATCCCCATATTCTCCACGCAGGGCTGTAACATCCTCAGTGTTGGCCGCTGTTAAATGATTTTATCAATTAGTAGTGGAGAGACCAGGACCACGGTCTCGAATCCTGCGTTCTGATTGGTCCGAACGCAGAACTCGTAATGTTCAGCGCTCCCATATAAACCCATGCAGACTTGACATCGGTTCTATCTGTCATGCAAGTCAAAAGGATAGTGAGGAGTCCAATGTAAAGAAATTGCTGGCAGCTGACTTGTGATAGCCTACATTTGTTCTGTTTCCGGCGCTGCAGAAGCTTCTTTTTTTTTTTGGAGCGTTTCATTCTTATGAATTACACACAAAGCAGGAGGCGTCTCTTTACATTTAGTTGTATAATCTGTGTTGAGAGGACGATGCCTTTGAGGACCGGACTTTTTCTCCTGATGGTGCTGAACGCATCTGCATATGAACTGGATCAAAACGAGTCTTATTCGCCCAGGAGAGCACGCTTTTCTGCCAATAGCCCTTGTAAGTAACACGCTGCTTCCATCTGCATATCTCAGAGTGCACTGCTTGCTTTTTTTTATTTTTTTTTTACACACCATTTCCACAATGCACAGCCTTTACCTTTGCTCGATTACTATGAGGAGGTTTTTTTTTTAAATCCCTCATCATTTTTTTCCCTTGGCCTATGCAGCCTTTTTCTGTCTGAACGAGCGCGTTGATTCACGGAGAAGGCTGCGGGATTAACGCTGTGGTTTTTGCCGGTGTCCTGCCGGCAACAGATGAGCATGGAGCTTGGTGCTGACACCTGAGAGTGCAGGCTGTGTCATGCTGATCTGAGTCTCTTTCTCACGGCTTTGCCTGCTGCATTATAGTGGACTTTTTTTTTCCAGAGCATTAAACATAAAGCTTCCTGTGCAGCCTTAATGTGCAGAAAAAGAAGTAGGCTACACCATTATGTTCCCATCTCAGTGTGCCTCAGCAAAAGCTTCTGTCACTGTTTGTCACTGGGGCTGTGCCTTTTGGACAAATACTGTACATGCAAATCTATTAGTTGTCATTTTCTTATCCATCAAAGCAGAGAAAGAGTTAAAACCCCATCCAGAAATGACACTGCGAAGCATACGAATCTGCATGTCTTCATTCAAATGTGGACTTTTCCTCTCTAACACAAAGGTACAGCCCAGTGATAAAAGGCAGTGGGTAACAGGGAT
This sequence comes from Pagrus pagrus, assembly GCF_965226575.1. Classification (NCBI taxonomy): domain Eukaryota; kingdom Metazoa; phylum Chordata; class Actinopteri; order Spariformes; family Sparidae; genus Pagrus; species Pagrus pagrus. The sequence goes on along the minus strand of NC_140192.1, from coordinate 24,617,341 downwards.
GCTGATTCGCTTCTGCAGGAATTGCTTCATCATCATAAGATTTGCAGCTCACTCTCTGTATTTTGAGAACAATCTCTGGTCCCTGGTGGCAGGCTGACTTTATCTGACTGTGCAGGTCAACATGGGGCCCCAGATTTGAAGACTGCCAAGTAGGCTTAGTCTCCGCGGTGACATTTCTTAATGGTTATTACAAAGGATTTGAGTCAGGCTGCTTGCCATCGCAGTGGATTCTTGGATGAAGACGAAGGGAAGCCAACTATCTGGATACACTGATTTACAGATTATGTTTTAAAGCTCTGCCTCGGTGTAACATTTCAAGTCGGTTGCAAGGACTTAGAGCTGTGCTTCTAATGGCTGAGATCAGTTTTTTGGAAATGGATTGACCGATGATGAAGGGTAGCTGTTTTAATAGATGGGGATCAGGGTTAGTTGTGGGTTAATCAGCCTAATAACTATTCCAGTCATGTGATGCTCCTGGAATGAACATGACAGCATTTTCTGAACATGTATTTCATTACGTATCAGTTTAACCGGACTGTGACGTGTGCTTAGTTAATAGTCAAGGACATGAAAGTGGTCCTCAAATTCAGCTTGACAATTGCGGCTTCTGTAAAAATGAAGACAGAGTCTTGTGGCAGCGTGCATGTGCATGAGTGCGTGTGTGCCAGCGGTACAAGTGTATGTTTGTGTGTTTCGACAGGCACGCCAACAATTTTCAGGAAACTCTTTGGTATTTCTGGTGCTGTTCATCCAAGCTCTGCTGAAAAGAACCAAACAGTGGAATATAGGCCGCTGCCAAGAGAAAAGTGCACTTGTGCCAAATAGTGTCTGAGCCTCTCCGAGTTGTAAGGTGTCCAATCTCCAGTCAAGTCACTATTTGCCCCGAGTGACTGTACGTCTTTTGTGAATCACCAAAGTATGAAAATTCTCTTTTGTCCGCCACATTTTTTCGCTGCAACCCTGGCAACCCTTGTGTAATGAGCTCATTGAGTGTGCAGTGATTCCCAGTGAACCCACTGTTGGCTCCCCTGCTGATGGTCCATTCTTTGTGCCCACAGCAGATGTGGCACGCTGTCTCAACAGTGCCCTCCAAGTTGGCTGCGGAGCCTTCGCCTGCCTGGAAAACTCAACTTGTGACACAGATGGCATGCATGACATCTGCAAGTCCTTCCTATACAGTGCTGCTAAATTTGACACTCAGGTACACACTTAAACTCATTCCACAAACACTACATACGTACATACAGTCTCTCTCTGTTTTCTGCGTGCACATGAGCTGTGTAGGAATACATGGGTGTAACAGTCGGGGCAAGAATGTGTGAATCACTGCTGTTTTTTTACAGGGTAAAGCATTTGTGAAGGAGAGCCTTAAGTGCATTGCCAATGGCATCACCTCGAAGGCATTCCCCACCATCCGCCGCTGCTCCACCTTCCAAAGAATGATATCTGAAGTCCAAGAGGAGTGCTACAGTAAGCTGGATATCTGCACTGTGGCCCGATCGAATCCAGATGCTATTGGCGAAGTGGCACAGCTACCAAGTCACTTCCCGAATAGGTGAGCTGAATATGTTTTATAAATACTCTGAAAACAAGCTGATCGAGGTTAGGATCTGATGATGCATGGCATGTCACCTCAGAATTTGAAGCTTGTGATGGTCAGAAACTCGATCTCGATCTATAAACAAGGCTTATTTCTCCATTTAAGGTCAAATAAGTGAAGGAGACCGCCAGACATCTTTAAATCATTCTTAAAATTATAAATATACATGCCTGGCACGTTTCGTTTGACCCTGATTTCTGCAGCATGCATACATTTGTATTGATTTCCATGTTTTGGTTACCATCTGCTTCATAAATTCTTCCGTACAATGAGAAGAAAATGAAACAGGCATATCAAGTTTGCATGTTTTCGTTCCCATTGTTGTTGTAATACCTGAAGGATTGCAGTTTGGGAGTGGATACAAAAGGGCTCGGAGGGTGGAACACGAGGCTTTGTACGGTCTCTCCCATATGGATGACAGCAGACGTCAGAGCACGTGTGCGGATACGTAGAAATTTCTGTGAGAATTTGAACTGTTAGAGGGTATAAGAGGAACACATTTTGGCTCGGGCTGCAACTAATGATTGTTTTCATTACTGATTAACCGTTTAGTCTATAAAATGTCAAAAAACTGGGGAAAATGCTCATCGTGACGTTACTTCTGTTTGATATTTGTGCTCATAAAAAGGACAAAAAAAGTTGATTGATTTTAATTAATTGATTCATTTTCAGTCGACAAATTGATCAATTGATTAAAAGTTGCAGCTCTATTCTGATATTATTTAGTGAGAGACAGATAGATATATGCAAGATGAGTGATTAAGTGCATCATGGGAGCACATATTGTAGTATTGGTGTCATTTATGCTTGAAAAGTGACTGTAACAATGAATCTATTATCAAAACAGCTGGTTTGATTTGAATTCGATTGATCTTGATCAATCGACTTATCATTGCACCTCTATATCTGTTTTAAACAGTAAAGAAAGAGATAGGAAAGATGCAAAGGAAGTGATTAAGTGCATCATTGGAGCACATTTTGTCTTGAAACATGACTGAAACGAATAATTGATAATCAAAATAGCTGGCGATTCATTAATCATGCTCTTAATGTGGCCATGCTGTACATTTTTTAAAAATATTTGGCTTAAAGCGTCTCACAAAGACATTCTGTGATGCTTTGTTTTCCTAGGTTTTACGGTAAGCTGCTACAGAGCCTGATGGACTGCGATGAGGACACGGTGGACCGCGTCAGGACCAGCATGGTGTCGCGGCTGGGCCCAGAGATGACCATGCTTATTCAGCTGCTGCAGAACAAGCCCTGCCCATCCACTGCTGTGGCTGCAGCTGCCGCCATCCCAACTGGAGTGGAGGGCCGTGGGAGCTGGCGCTGGTCCATGGGTCCCCATATGTACAAGATCCAGCCTAATCTGCGAAACAGAGACTCTGCCAGTCATTTTGGCAAAAAGCGCTCTGCCAGTGACAGCTCCTAACTTCCACTCAGATTCAAAAAACTCCACACACTCCTCAAAAACATCATTAAAGCTCCTCTATTCCCTAGGGGTGACAAAATACATTCCTCCGCTAGACTGGAAGTTACAGAAATATGCACCTCTAGGGAATGCCGGAACGCCCATAGAGTTGATATCAGAGTTTGATTGTTGTTATATTGTATATCCTACACTTTAGGCTTGAGAGAACCCCCCTTCCATCGACTGTCCGCTCACAGTTAGTGTTGAACATGTGGCTCGTTGCGTCCGTGCAACATGGTCCTGCTCACTCCTCTTCACCTCCTCCAACAGAGATGAATCCTTAAGATGTCTTTCGATGCCACGCGAAAAAAAGAGAAAAAAAAAACAGCCATAGTGGTTCACGCCTCTAGAGCACAAGTTTAAAAGAAAAGACTCTCATAATCTAGACATTTGTTCATGAATAGAAATCAGTAGTTTATTGATAGGGAATTATTGGTAGATGTCTTTAATATTTCAGCGATGAGACCAGTCAAATTGTGAGCATGAGATGTGGAGCTTCATATCTATTTTCTGACACTAATATAACAGATAAATGTACTGTAGTTATCTGAGACAGCCATAGCTAGCCCTCTAAAAGAGAGTGCTTACACGGAGTGAGGTCTGCAGAGGTTTCATGATAACCTTTAAGAGGTTACCTTAAACTGACCAAAAAACTACAAACTGCCCTGAATGCTATTCATGAAATACCAAAATAGTGTATAGCTATAGCACTTATAAATGTTCTTGTTTCTTTCTGATGGTCACGTGTTTCAAATCGTCATCCTGCACATAAGGATTGTCCAGGTCACGGCCAAGTCTAACTATCAGAAAAAAAGTCCATTTTGCATATTTTGTATCCAGACACTTGTAATGCATATGACTGTTGAGCTCCGCAGTATATGTGGGACCATGTTTAGTGGAATCTGTGTCCGTGTTCTTAAGCGAGCGTGAAGCAGTAGTGTATGTGCAGTAGCTGATTAGCGCGTTCACCGATGAGACTGAGAGCAGCCATCTTCTTGGACTGATGATCATCATTCTCTGAGGTGAATAACGTGACATACACGCCGGCTTCCAGTGTCGAGATAGAGAATGACTATTTAAAAAAAAGCCTTGTTGGAATGATATTTATTTTCCTACTATATTATTTAATGTTTTTTTTTTATTTGAATGCATTATTGTAGTTTTAATTAGTTTACAGATTTAACAAGCAGTTCAGTCATGGCTCCTATTTGAACATGAGCTCTATGCCAAAAAAAAAAAAAAAAAAGAAACAGGTGAGCTGACACTCCGGTGACTGAATGGGACCCATGTCATGACTCTGTGCTGGCCATAGGGGAACAAGGTTGGTCATTCAAGTCAGGTGATCTACTTTATGGGTGTTACAAGGGACCACAACAAAACGATAGCTTCATTTTGACACACGTTCTGGTTTTAACGAAAGGTTGTCATTGCAGCTGCTAGATGATACAGTGCTGGGTTCATGCACAATATTGAACATTGGTCAGGCATAATCACAGTAAAACAAACACCAGCATCAAGGATCCTTGTAGGGAGGTTATTGGATGGTTCTGTCCTCGTCTTTGGTGCTTTTCTTCCTTTAGGTGGCTACATAGAGATAGATTCTAACTGTAGCTAGTGTCAGCATTTATCCTCGTCCTTGCATTTCTTTCCCTGTTATTGTCTAAGTTTTATACGATTTTTGTTGATTCTGATATACAGTCGAGAAAAAGATAGGAAAGGTGACAAGCATGCTTTCTTTAAAGCCCCTGAAAATGTAGTATTTTCTCACAACATTTAATATTAATAACTAAATAAGCAGCAGTTACTGTCACATGTGAAATCACGTTTTGACAAGTGAAAGGCTTTTTTCACGTGAAGTAAAATATTAACATATCACAGTAAAATAGTGTCACGTGTGGACTTGACAATCTGACACTGATTGATTTTTTCACATATAAATGAAGATGTTAGTGAAATAGTTAATTTTTGAGTCTTGTTTTCAACTCTTCAAATACTGACGCTTACCCGACCTATTATCCCAAAGCTTTAGTACTTGACGAGTTGGGAGGCATCAGTATTACTATCTTACCAACAGGACATTTATGTGTGATGTGCTTTGTTTCACATGTGGATTAGAATTGCCACATATGGAAACAGGAAATTTGATTGTAACCATTCAAATTCCACATTTTAACACATTTTCACTAAAAATGTAACATGTCAAAATAAAATAATGGCACATGTTGACTGGGCTATTTCAAATGTCATTGGCTTTTTTCACATATGAATGAAGATTTTCGCATGTGAATTACATACATTCATATCTGATTTGCTATTTTTACATGTGAACTGAAAATTTAACATGGCCCAATCAAATAATGTTACATGTGAATAATTTCAAAACTGTTTGGCTTTTTTCACATATGAATTTAAATTTCAGTGTCAGAAATTAACGTTTTCACTTGTGAATTATATGCCATCAAACGTGATTGGCTTATTGTTTTAAAACCTGATTGGTGCTTGAAAGTACATGATGTGCACAGACCCAACAGTGCAGACTGAAATCTATCATGATAAATGTCCATAACTGTTAAAAGTTTTCAGGAAATAGTCATAGTCATAGTTAGAAGTTGAAAATATGTTTTCCGGGCATTTACTGGAATGATGTGTTCCAGGATGACAGTGCTCCGACCCAGCAGGCACTCAGTAGGTTGAAGAGACCACACAGTGTCTCTCTTTGTTACATGACAAAGAAATTGAGGGGGGAAAAAAACTCGACAGACAATGTTCTCAGACAATGTCTAAGGTCCAGAAGCTTCATACACTCGGTTGACTTTGGATAAAGCATTTTCTGCCAAGACTGCACAGGGATTTAGCTACAAACAAGCAGCACAAGTCAAAGTGAGAAGGGACATTGTACATGAACATCAGTGTAACAAAAAGTACATTTTTTCTCTTCATTTTTTTTCAGATAAGACTGCTTGTTGCATGGCCTTCGGAGATCGAGACAATCATTCAGAATCAGTAGATCAGTGCAGAGTCACAGTCACTGAGAACAGTCTTCATGCTGGTGTTTGTTTTATCTATACCTGGGAGATAGACGGTGGTTCGAGGAGTTAATCAATGGCGTGAGTTAGTTTCTGCATATGTTTGTGCACATTACAAATGCAATATAGAGATGAACTTGGAACCAGGGCTGGCTTCAGTTAACAATAAAGCAGTTTGACTCAGAATCATGATGGATTACTGAGCAAAAAGGTTCTGCTTGCCTGATTTTGACTGCCATTATAGCTTCATGAAAGGAACTGAACCCAGTCCTGTTTGAAAAAGAGTGAATTTATATATTGTCCTATATTGATACTAGTGAAGCACAGACCAGAAAAAAACAGATGTCAGTGTCAATTTAACAGCTATGTTAAGAATTCCAAACTATGCAATAATCTCACATACAAAGGATTCACAGCAACACAGAAATTGACCTTTATTTCATTCAGTGCCAGCTGATGCTGTGTGAATAAAGCAGCAGCATGTGTGCTCTCATACTGCACTCACAGTGTGAAGGCATTGTTCCTCTGTATTGCTTTCTGTTTCTGTGGTTTTTTGTAAACTGGTGTTTCTTTTTGTTTCTGTGAATATGATCATTTCTTTTGTGTCATTTGGTGCGAAAAAGGACAGCAGTTCTGAAGGAATCACTTGGGAAGTTAAGAGCTAGAGTCACACTGTAATATATCCAAGCTTATTATTTTATGTTAAATATGCACTTTGCATCTTAACCACTATAAAGGGCATTGAAACATTCAGCACATGTGCAATTGAGACATGTTTTATTTACCCAGTGAATGGAGATCAGTTTGAATATTTTGCATCCTGAAGGGTCAGGGCTTCTTCATATGTCTGTATCTTCGTTGTCCATTGGTAAATCCAAAACCCAACAGCTGCTGCTAAACTGTTACTTCCCTGTATGATGCTGTCCAGATGCCCCTCTACTGTGGCCGCTCTGATCTGTCAACACACAGTGAGCTCAGCATCAGTCCACATTTACATCGAAACATTTTAATGTCTATCCATGTCTTCATATTTATTTTCTTGTGTCAAACATATTTGGCATGGGCAAATTGACTGTTTCCTCACCAAGTCAAATGTAATGGTAATTTCAGAGAATGTACCTGTATACTGAATGTCTGTTTTTCGACGAGGACATGCCCAGGTTAGGTGATCCATGAAGGCTCTTTGGAAAAAAACAAAAGTGAGAAAAAGTATGAGTTCACTTACTTTTTGTTTTTTGATTCAAGTATAGGGTGCTTAAGGTGGTACTGGAGCATTATTAAATTGACCCCTGGTGAGTTTTGTGAAACTGTTCCTCCTGTCAACACTAGAGACTAAAGACTCCCTCACTTCTGGCACTTCATGGTACTCTTTTCCTCTCAAGACTTGAAATAGATTGATAAATGTCGTGCTTAAACAAAATCAAAAAAGCTTCAGTGACTTGTAAAGTTTATTTTGTATTCATATATAAGTGACAGTTATTTTACTATCAGATTAAAAAAAAATTATCATGGATTTAAGGAGATTACTGAAGTTTCTGATGCTATGTAACGCATGATTGACCCTTGTAAATCACTTGCACTTTAAAATATACCCATATACATATATACCCATACTGTGTATATGTTTGGGTTTTTCCTCTGTACTGAAAAGTCATGAAAGATACAAATGCATCAATTGTGTGTCTTTTGCTGATCAGAAATAAAATATTTATCAAGATATGGTATGAAACATGTTGCTGTGTTCTTTTCTCACTTATTTGGATCCATCACCACTCGCAGATTTCGTCAACATCTACCAGTACTTTTGGCCTCTACAGTCTAAAAGGTGCTTTTAATGGATCGAAGGTAACTGCATTGTATACAGCCGTGGCAGTACAAATACAACACCCCCTAAAAGATGTTTATGAACATGTGTGTCTCCTCAAAAACCACAAGACACTTAAAAATGCTCACAATCATTTGTGAAAGCGAGACCAACAGATGGTTGATGAGAGTTTGTTTTCTAAAACATTTCCACTAATTTTTTCTGGATTTTCTTCATTCACGCCCCTTCATAAAATCAACAATAAATTTGTCACCCATGACACCATGATAATATCCAGGGCTGTTAGCATTTCTAATTTCCTCAGCATCATAAAATATGGAAACAGGCTCAGTCCTCAAGTCGCTGTCATCCCAAACGCTTCCCACCAGCTTTCAAAGAGCTGCATTTATGTCTGGTTTAGCCCAAACTCTCAAACCTGTTATGAAACTCAAGTGAAAGCTGGAAAGAAAGTTGGAATTATTCTAAAAAAAAAAAAAAATGGTGATAATGTGCTCTGGCAAATCCATCGCAGTAGTTCAATCAGACAGCGTCCTATGAGGAACTACTGGCGGTTAAGGGAGTTATTTAGGTGTGAAAACCAGCAACAGAAGCGAGTGCTCTCCTATTGTTGATCTGATTGGTTGCAGTGTGATAGACTGAGATACACAAATAGATCATCCAATCACATGCCAAGTATTTTTTGAAACTTTCTAGCGCCACCTTTCCAGATGGTTCTATGTAACAAACCATCTGGCGCCTCAGGTTGTATCTAGGCACATTTTATCTACAGACTTTTCAAATGTGCCCCAAATCTTCATTTGAGACAATTTCATAGGACAATGTAGCCTTCAGGTCTGTGCTGGGATTGAGGCTTGCTTTATCAGCAATAGCAGCAGCATTTCCATGAATCCCACTGCTTTTCTAGCCAAGACCCACCCCTCCCTGCCTCTGATTGGTTGCCTTAGGTTGGTGAGGTTTAGGCATGAGGAATGTAGCAGCAGCATAGCTTTCAGTATGGCTGCAGGTAAAAGTAAGCAGAGCATTGATATAATTACACCTGCAGTTACCGATTCTCTGGCCACTTGGGGGCAGCAGAAACAATGTATTGATACAAAACAACAGTTTGGTTGGGTTAGGTTTGACACTGGACACGAACATCAGTCTCCTGAACGTACTGTGCTCTTTACATACTTCTCCTTTGCAGCTGTACTAACTACTACAACCGCGAGAGGTCACAGTCTACCAAGAAACATCAATGTGGGTCTTAATAAGCTGCATTCAGCAAACCTATATGGTCATTACTCTGATGAGGAATCTGTCCAACACCTATGGATAAGCCTGCATTTAGAGTCTTTTTCTGGCTGCCTTAAAAGTTCAGTCCAATATTCAGTCTCCTTTTAGCTCTGCTTTTGGTCCCTACCAACTCCTGAGAAATATCCCTGTCTCTTTAGCTGCTTAATTCTCCACTACGATCACGGGTTAGTTGCTAATTTTGCCTGTCTGCTGTATATTGCATGCCAGGTAATGTGCAGTGGTAACAAACCAGAAAACCAAAACAATGAGCTGAAAGAAGCTATAAGGCAGAGCTGAAGGGAACTGTTGGATAGGTGATAACTCTCTGTGGGTTCATCACTCTGAGCAACCCCTTTCACATTGCACATATATCTCAGTTCATCTCCCATTATCCAAAAGGAGAATAGCTATACAGTATAGGGACTTTGATATTTGCTTCGTCTTTTCTCCTCCTCAGACATGACGTTAGTGTGACTTGAGCCACATGTGGATTCAAATCTGCCATCAAGCTTTCCCTGAAGATGATTTTTATGTATCCGTTTCATTGAGCTTCATTTGGTAAAAGAAAGTTCTGCACAATCTGTTGTGTACCCTGAAACTCACAGTGAATCAGATTCCTTCCTGTGAGTGATAAAGTATCCGCTCTACCAAACACAAATCATAAGCACATTAACATTGCTATGGTTTACCACATCCTTTTAGTATGTGACAAATCCTGCAGGACCCATGAAGGAAGATGAAGGGCACTGAGAGCACCTCCTGATGAAAATGAACTTTCTTAAACTTGAGCACAAACGAGCTGAAACTGCAAAGTGCCTGTTTGCTTGGAGAGCCTGAGGAAAAGAGGGGGCAGAACGCAAGAGGCTCCATGGACGCTAATCTCAGTCAGAGGGAGATATAATTTCATGCCTATTTAGAGAAGAGTCCTGAAGGGCTTTCTCATCAGCCGCTCTCCAGTCTCATGGATAGGTGATGCAGCAGCTCTGCACACAGATTCTATCATCTCCTCCTTTAAAGAGACATTCACTCTCCGCTCATCAATGAATTTAGCACAAGCATGACGGACAGAACAAAACGCTGCTGAATGTTTCCATATGGTCAGTTTGAAAATCTGTCTCTGGCTGAGGCTTTTTGCCCAGTTACATCAGCAGCTATGTAGTGGGCAACTTTTAAAAGCAATTGGGATGGAATTACTGCTTTCAACACACAGAAACATCTTGTTGCCAGGAAACATTTGAACAGATTTTTGACCCTGTCTATTCACTTTGTTGCCTGTTGCTTGGACTGCTGCCGAGTGTATCACCGCCCTGACAATCGCAACCAGAGTAATAATGAATAATGACCGAATTTGAATGTAATTATGCAGATGCAATTCATACCATCTGCTTGTGTGTTTTTAATTTGATGTTAATGCTTTCTAACGCTGGTAATGAAACTGTGCTCCATTTGAGCAATCAGATACAACGTGATGGTACCTTATGCCTCCAAACACAAACCCTCTGCACATGCATTTCTAAAATACATCCGTCTGCAAGGCTCACAGTGTCTCTGAAATATGAGCGGTAAATGCATGCACCCTGTAGTCAGTGATCATAAATGGCCCTGGAGCTTTTGCCTTCAAGCTGCAGGCAAGCAACAAACCGCTATTGTTTGTCATTGTTTTAACCTCTTGGTAAATTCTGAGGGAGGAAAGCAATGTGTCCATAGTGCATGCATAGTGTCAGCAATTTGATGGGACAAATGAACAATGCACTGTGGTTAGTGCGGTACGGCGATTGCCTCTCCCCTCTCCCAGTGTGTTTTATATTCATTATGTCCTTCTCTTTCCCATGAAACTTGTGGCATATTCATCAGCAGTGTGACAAATTAGATGTGCAGTGAAATGGAGTAAGACTGAGAGCAGTGGAAGATTAGATCCACTCCAATCTTACCCAGCAATCACTATCCCTTCATTTCTGTGGGGAAATACCCAAGGACGGGAAAGAAAATTAGATCAAATTTTACTGAAGAAAGCGCTGGAGTGGCAGGGGAAAGAGATGAAACAGAGCATTTTCCATCGCTGCCAAAGCATCTCTAGATTTGTCTTTGGAATCAAATGCAATGCAGTTTCTGGTTCTGGATATGCTGAATACATTAAACTAAACATTTACTCTGGCTGCACAGTTGCACAGATAATACAGTCAGATAGATGGATAGTAAGTGATAGGTTCAATGCAATTTGTCCCAATCTTTTTACACCACTATGCTATTTGTGCACCGAACTACTGCCTTAGCCAATCAAACTGATGGAGCCAATTGAGCATCATATTCAGTCACTTCACTAGAGCGGTTGAAATGCTCTTGAATGCTCTCAAATCGTGCTTTCTCTTGCAGCACCTGACTATTTTAACAGCTCTCCAACTGCACAGTCGAAAAGATAGGCATGTTCGGCATATTGCTCAGCAGAGATAAGTCATAGCTTTCCTTAGTGCCGATTGCACTTGTCTTACTTGAACTATGACTTAGCCTTTCTGTAAGACGTGGAGGAAATGCTAAGACTGGACCATAGATGAGAAACATGCATGTAGGATCTTCTAGAGAAGGATTTCAAGAACAATCGACAAGACGAGATGAAGATATTTATATTAACTGTATCTACTTTGATGTTGTGTTAGTCTGAAAAGAAGCTCCGAGTGTTTGTGAATTCAGTGAATAACATCTGCCTGCTCTATAATATGTGTACTGAGCATGAAGTGCAAACCTAACAGCACTCTGCAGGACGCTGAATGACAATAAATTAATGATATTGATCATCAAGTGTGGATAAATTCATCCTTTTAATGAAGCCCTGGGAATTAACGCAGTGTGGCAGAGACATCTAGTGGCTGAAACTAGTTGCAACACTATCATGACACAACTTCAGCTTCCCATTTGTAATTCTATATGAAAGAACAAACCCACAAATACTCCACACTTTGGCAAAAGCTTGCATAATGATGCAGCAGTCTGTCATAGCATACATGTTTATTTCAAATATTTCACAGTGATTGCTGCCCTTATTTTCTCAAGATGCATCTGTTGCATCTCCTCATCCATCATTTTGTTCACAGAGAAACAAATAAGGTGGAATCTCGCTGTAAGATGACTACATCAAGGGACGTGTTACCACAGGAGTCCATTCTCTGGCAAAATATGTTAAAATACAACATCATAGCCTTTCAACATGCAGAAATACAAATGATAAAGGGAGATGATACATGACAAGGTTTGGTTGACATTGCTTTGGTCAGATGCATCAGAGAAGCTTGACAGTTGATGCAAGCACAGTAAATTTGACTTTGCAAAAATGATTAAAGATGCAATACGTGAGAATTTTAGTTTAAAATGTTCCAAAAATTCATTAAAATTATCAACAGATTTTGACGTTATGTCAAAGACGTCTGTGAATTGTGTTGCAGAGATATCTATAGTAGCAGAGTCAGGCATGACTGATATAGGGCTTCCTCCCTGCTCCTCTGCCACTTCCTGCCTTTCCAGTCCCCACCTGGTCCCGCTGTGTCTCATTCCCAGAGTCAAAATCCTGGTTGGTGTAAATCATCTTGGTTCTGTATTGCCTGTCATCAAACTGGCCTCTGTCAGTCTCATTAGCTGCTTGTGTCAACTGAGAGGCTGCTGAGCCCAGTTTCACTGCCCTGCTTGCCTTTCTCTAGTTCTGGTACTCATTCCCGTGCCGCTCCTCTGCCTCCCCTGCGCTGGGCCTGAAAACCTCCATCTCTTTTCATCTCGGTTCAAATCTCCTGTGCTAGCGTGTGTCTTTTTTCTTTATGCCTCGCTTTACAGTTTCCCCAGTGAAATTAAATGGAAACAAACAGAAGGTTTATAAAGGAGCTTGGGTGTCACAGGGTTCAGATAAGATAAAACACACCTGCAGGCCCCTGACTATTGAAAAGCAATGAATTCTCTTGCCCAATTAGCACTATGCACAGACCGCCACATCCAAGTCTGTTAACCTACTCTCTGAATTGCCATAACGATCTTTCCATCTTTTTTACGTTCCTTGGTCTGGGGAGAGTCAGCTATTAGCACTGCTAGCTGCACAGCTAACTGAACTAATTGAGCTAACTAGCAAACAGCAGTTAGTGGTTACTCTGGTGGTACACTGCCCCCTATTTGTTTGTAGAATGAATTCAACAGGTGGTAAATTCGTACATATTTTTAAGATTTTTAGGATATCATGCTATTTTTTTAATCACTTCAATATGAATAAACTGTGCCAATCCCCATAAACTTATGCTTCCCAAATAATGACACCGCTTGCTGCCTTCTTTTAAATTCAGTGTATAAACCACAATGCACACATTATCTAACGACTACTGAATAAGTCCACACTCGAACTGAAAAGTCTCCCTCTCTCCTGAATGGAAATGTCAATGTCACGTAACAGTTTGATGAGTATCTTCGGCTGTGTGTTGGCTACAGGAGGGCTGGGTTCAGTTTCACTCAGTGCAGACAACTCTATCTCCTCTTTCAGCTGCTATCAGCCTTCTATTTTGCTGTATGATGAATTAGGGGTATTTTGTGGTAAACTGTACTTAGCTTGCTTCTTATGTTACAGCATGGGGACAAATGTTGCAATCAGTAGGAAAGGCTTTGATTTTCAAGGGACAGGAATCACAGAAACTCATTGCTTCGAGCCTTCACAGAACACTGCTGGAGTGATTAAGTAATTTACCCATCAAACTGGACACCCTGAAGTCCCCAAGGTGTCAAACAATTCACAGTTGACTTTGAGTCCCCCCCACCCCCCATCTGCTTTTGAGGTTCAGGTTTCTTTTTTTGTCACTGCTTGTTTCCAGGAATATCACTTTTGAGAACCTAAGCTTTGCATTATCTTTTAAATAACATGTCTAGGAAGCAGCTACAGTGAATACAGCTGTTAAGGACCTATATAACAAGATAAGTCTTATCTAAAGAATTGAACACTGCTTCAAGAACACAATTTCAACCATGATGGGCCACAGCCATATAGGGGAGAACAGGATAAATCATCCACTGGGTAAAATGAGCCACCATCTGTATCAATGTAACCACTAGCAAAAGTAGTCAAGATCTCAGATTAAGGAAGTGTACTTCATATTACGTAATTCACATTGGACTGAACCACAGCCAGAGAGTGGTAATCAAACCAGAGCAACAAAAAAATAGATATTATTGTTATGCCAAATAAATTCATTGTGTTTCTAAAGTTATCAATCCTTTATCTTTACTGATAAAGATATGTGTTGGACATTATTACATGTTAATTTAAGTCCGTGTAAGCTACAAAACAAGGTCATAAACTGAGCATAACAGTTTAGTCAAAATGGACCTGGTGGGGTAAAATGTGCCATAGGACTACATTTTTTGGATTAATTTCCATGGGTACTCAACAACCTGGGGTATATATAGTAGCTATTATTAGAAACAAACTCTTTTATTTTGCAGTAAAATAATCAAATGTAAGAAGTGGCTCGTCTTACCCAGTTCTCCCCTACAGGCAAATGGTAAGTCGAGATACAAAATGATAATATCATATTACTACAGACTAGTAAAATACTGAGTTTATAAAATCTTTTCGGCTATTTTCTAGATTTGGTTTCACAAACTGAAACAAAGATGACAGTGGGTTGAGGCTGTTGAATATCCAGTTGTGGCACCACATACAGAACCACCATAAGTGCTTCACAGCAACACAACACACACAGCAAACAGAGAGGTACTATGCGTTTGTCCCAGTGACTTCAACCATAGCCTGCAGTGAAGCAACGCCTCATCCGACATGATACACCAGATCCGACATGATACACCAGCTCCATGCTCTCCTACACTAAACAAATGGAGGAAACAAACTACAAAATGGTAATCACAACAACAAAACTGCTTCTTAACAACTCTTTGTAGTAATAAATAGCGAAATATCTGATTGATACAATTATTGAGCTGTATGAATCTGACCTAAGGCTGATCTAGGCTTGCAGCAGGTTTAAGTTAAAACCACAGAAACAGTGACCTCTAGTGGCGAGCAGCTGATCTCTACAGCATCCAGCAGCTGGGTTACTGTTGTTGATTAAACCACAGGAGCACTTTAAAGAACAGAGGGTGGTTTTAATTTCAGACAACACAGTTTTAAACCTGTCTTCAGATAAGCAGCTAGTTAATGAAAGCGCTTAACCCTTTATGGTTCACTTACACATATCATGTTGGACATTTTCATTTCAATCCATGCAGTTCTTTTCTTATCTCTCCAACGCAGCCAAATTTAACCTGATAAGAGATGTAATTGGCCTTAATTAGGTAACCAGCCTAACTCTTCATTGTCATTGCGGAGGATGCAAACTGAACAGGTGAAACTACGAGTCAGTAGAAGGTTCTTAAAACCAACCAGCAGAGTCATTCTTTGGTTGTGAGTTTAAGTTTCGTCTCTTTACTGGCACAGCAGAGTTTACCATGATAGTTAAGTGAAAATAATTCACTGAAAAATACACACTCACACTGTGACTTAACATTAATTAGCTTATGATCCTAACTGTGTAAAAGGTGCACTCTGTGGTTTGGGGGAAGAAATTTTAATCAGAAGATCTTCATCGACTGATTTTTAATGTCTAAACAAACTAAATAAACAAACTCTTCTTTGTTTTCATGACTGAATAAACTGAATAAACAAACTGATCTTAAAGGACAACACAGTTTCATACTGTTTCACTTTGTTTATATATGGCGGACCCTGTCACCTTTCTAGCTTCAAACAGTGTTCTGGGACCTTATTTTCCTCTGAGAACAGCTTGTTTATTCAGTAATGGAAAAAATACATATTCCTAAATAGTATTATTACCTCATTAATATTGAAAAAATATAAAAATTCTGAGTTTGAATTTCTTCTTTAAAACTACATAGTGCCCCTTTAACTAAACCAAGAGATCCATCCTACAATTCATGCATTTAATCATCCTACAGCTAACCTCGTTATAAACTTTTATCCTTCACCATGTCATCTATTATTACTCCGTTTGTCCTAAATAACACCCCTGTCCGCAGCTGTGGAATGTTACTAAGTATCTTTACCCAAGTCCTGTACTTAGGTACAATTTTGAGCTACTTGAGTATTTCCAGTTTTCTGCTATTTTATACTTCTTCTCCACCATTCAGAGGCAAATATTCAACTTTTTACTCTTACTGCATTTATATGTCAACTTCAGTGACAGCTACATTAAAGATTAATTTCAGTAATGATGCAATATTTTCAATGAAGGTGAAACTATATTGATCTGAGGGAAAATTCACAAGCTACCCAGCAGATATAAAGTAGTGGATCATTAATTATAAAGTTCAATAATAAAATAAACGCTATTCTAAAATGTGCTGCTCTGTACAAGGAGTCATTTTACTTTCAGTACTTTTTTCTGATGCTTATACTGAGTTAAACATTTAAAAGACCTGAACACTTCTTCCCTCGCTGCATATCAAACATGTCAATCACTGCTCAGAGCTGTAAGTGGCTGTGAGTGTATCTATCTGTCTCCGTGTGTCCTGCAGCGGGACAGGCCGTGTCTGTCCTTGTTCCTGTCTGTGCGGACCGACGCGCGTCTCGGCCTCAGTCAAGCATCGCAGGCTGGCGCCGCCGCCTCTCCACTTCCACAACATCAGGTGTAATGTTACTGTTTGTTGTGGCCTGAGAACACTAATAACGCGGCAGGGAAACAATGTTGATGGTGAAGCTGTTCAACATCACCTCAGATCACTCAACCCCCGAGGACCTGCAAGGCTGATTAAGTGGCTTAACTCGGCTGACCAGAGGCGTGCCTTTGGGTTTACGATGAATAAATTAGCCGCTTCTCAAACAGGTTCATTAATCTGGAGAGTTTCACTGGTTTCTAACAATGCAAAGGCGTTTGTTTGAACTAACTTTCATTTTTCTGACTGGCAGTATGTCAGGAAATCTATGAAAAACAGGTTGGAATCAAGCGCAAATGAAAAAATAAATATTTTTCAGTAAGCAAAAAGTTTCTACCACATACTGACTTCAAAATAAAGTAAATCATCACATTTTTTCCATTTTTTTTTTTATAACTGGAATTGTTCTGTAGGATGCTGTAATTAAAAACTCGCCCTCACAGTCTAATTTCTTAATTAACCCGCTTTATTACACACACACGCAGAGAGAGAGAGAGAGGAGGGTGGATAGGATGTGAGGTGTTCCTGTGTAAGGTGAGAAGAAGCCTGGGTGTTGGCCAGTGTTCCTGAGAGAGGTGACAGATCTATCTCTACTTGCTCTGTAGCTGGACCCTTGAATGATTTAAACCTCCTCGGGCCTCTCACTCATCAGTCAGTTGAGAGAAACGTCCGGCAGCAGCTCGTGCGCAGCGCGTAAAAAAGGATCCAAATCGTTTTGACTGAAAATGTTGGAGATGCACCACAGTTCAACCACCACGACGCCTTTTTCGGTGAAGGATATTTTGAAGCTGGAGCAACATCATGATTTTGAAACTGAACTCCTGATGACAGATCAGGTTGTTCCGATGCACTATCAGCACGTGCACGGTGCGTCCCGGAGCATTTATGACTGCGGGCCTGAGCCGTGCGTCTCCGGGATGAAACTCTCAGCAGCAGCAGCAGAGGAGGAGATGAATGAACAGGGTGAGGATGCACATGATAATCAGTCAGATCAGTCAGATCCAGGAACAGGCACTCTGTTTATGGTTGGTTCAGTTTAGGCCGACCGACAGAACGCGGGCCTGGACGCTGAGAGCAGGGATACAACATTTTACTTTTCTTAAATCTTTTAATTTGAAAACGAAAAGGAAAATGATGAACAAACATGTCTTTTCAATGAACACAGATAAACGGAGATGTCCGGATATTTGAAATATTTTGCCATCAAACAAAAAAAGTTATCAACAAGAGGAGGCAATGAGGGTAACGATAAAGTTTTATTATTATTATTATTATCATTATTATTATTTGGAAACTGTGCTCAAATATTAGAATCTTTAATAAGGTAATCAGATGTACACAGGGAAGAAGGCTCATACGTGCTCCTGATGAACTAAAATATCAAGTTTGATCTCAGGGAAAGTGAATAACTGTCTACTAAATTAGAGAACTATTAATAATAGAACTATTTTCGATTCTGTCAAACGTCACAATAACCAAATTCACGTCTTCCAACTCAGTTTTGTTAAATTATTATTTATTTTTTTACTCCTATTGTTTTACACATATGGCAGAAGTATAAAGTAGGTTATGTGTTTTTTTCTTTTTAATGTTATATCAAATTATAGAAATATAAGAATAAACTAAACATGCTGGAGAAATAATAACTTGTGATTTCTTTCAACAAAGTGTACAAATGAAATAATAATGTCAAACCTGAGATTTGTCTTTCTTTTTCTTTGACATTGCTGGTATAGAAACACAAGAGATCCAACTCCTCCAAATGATTTTTAATTGTATTTTTCGAAAGATAAATAGTCATAAATAGTAATAATGCAGTTATTTAACATGTATAGTAAAAGTAAAGATATATTGTTAAAAATATAACTTTGGTAACAGTGAAAGTCACCCACATAATAGAACTTGTGTTAAAGTCTTAAAGTATTGGATAATAATATACTTGAATATCACAACTAAAATTCTGGCAATAAATGTAGTTAACTATCATGAGTTTAAGTACATTTAAACACATGTTTACACCCATCTACATACTGTTTATTATCAGTTAACCGATAATCGAGCAGGCGGATTATTGGATCCAATATTCATCTTTTTCTGATGATCGGAGTCTTTGTGTTTTTAATCCGATTGATGAAAAAAAATAAATAGAAAGATAAAAATGGGCTTTGGCTCTGATACAGCATCACATCTACCAAGCAACGTGTAACCAAAGCTATCAAAATAAATGTAGTGGAGTGGAAGTACTCAAGTACAGTAAATATACTTAGTTACACTGGTCATCACTGGTGTAAATGTGTAAAATAAATCGTTTTTGGATGTTTTTAGCCCAAGTTTTCCATAGTTTGACTTGATTTGACTGTTGTCTCTCCTGCTGTGCAGCTATCAGCGGCCTCGACAGTTCACCTGACTGTGACAGGAGCTCTAAAAACAGACCCAGGCCGCGCAGGAAGCCGCGCGTCCTCTTCTCCCAGTCCCAGGTGTCCGAGCTGGAGAGGCGCTTCAGACAGCAGCGCTACCTGTCCGCCCCGGAGAGAGAGCACCTGGCCCTCATCCTCAAACTCACCTCCACGCAGGTGAAAATCTGGTTTCAGAACAGGAGGTACAAATGTAAGCGCCAAAGACAGGACAAGTCTCTGGAGCAGGCGGGGTTCGCACCTGCGCCGAGGAGGGTGGCGGTGCCGGTGCTGGTACGGGACGGGAGGCTGTGCAGCGCGGGGTCACATCCAGCTCCTTATAATGTGACTCTCGGACATTATAACTCAGTGTTTGGATACGGGAACAGCAGCGTGTATGGCTGCAGCTATCACAGCGTGTCACCTCCAGCCGCTGTGTCCAATAACCAGCTGGTCGATCTAACAGGAAGCAGCGAGGGGCCCTTCAGCCACGGACACTTCCAGGCGTCATTACAGGGCGTCAGAGGCTGGTGACTGAAACAACTCAACTCTGTATAGCACAAAGTTATCACATATCTCACTGTCAAATGTTCTATTGTATATTTTCTAAGATTTTGTATGTGCTGCCAATTTTCTCTTGTTGAAAAAAGTGAAATTAAAAGTTCAGCTGATGGTTTGATACACATTGAAAGTAGATTTTTTTTAATCGATTATACATATTCAAACTATAAATATCTACACATTCTGAATGTAAGATATAACACGTTATAATGATTACCAGTGATAGAATGTAACTAAGTAGGCCACATTTACTCCAGTACTGTTTGTTTTCAGATGAGACACTCGTAGGATGTCACTTTACTTTACTTTATTCTTCCACTACTTTACATTTAGGCAAATATCGTATTTTTTACTCCACTACAGTTATTTGATAACTTTAGTTACTAGTTACTCTGCAGATTACGTGCTGCATCACACCCAAAGTGCATTTTTAAATGAATTTATTTGGCAAAAATCGGATGAAAAATAGAACTGGCTACTGATTCAGACAATCATCAACAAATATCTCTGATATATGCTGAATATCTCATCCAGTAACTGGTAGTAGCCTGAATAGATGCAGAGGTGGGAAGAAACGAAGTACGAATACATCGTTACAGTATACTGAGTATTTATGTGGAAATACTGACAACTTTTTACTTTTACTCCCAACATTTTAACACAAATATTTGTACTTTTTACTCCTTACATTTTCAAAACAGGCTCGTTACTTATCGATTATCGATTATTTACAGGGCTTTACCAACCCACAACGTCTGTATTTGACGTCCTGGGAGTGAGACTCAGCTCTATCTTTCTGGTGCGTTTAGAGACAGCTCGGACAAATCTGATTCTACCTTTAAGTTTAATAGTCTTTGAATTATATTAATGTGACGTGAGGTCTTCCAGAAACGGCCGGAAGAAATGTCCTTCAGAGGGATACTTTTTACTTTTATACTTTGATTACATTTCAGAGCCTGTACTTTATTACTTCTACTTGAGTAAAGAAGTTGAATCAGTAGCCTACTTCTACTTTTACCAATCTTTTTTCACACAACTATCTGTACTTACTTCAGTAAGGAATGTGTGTACTTTTACCACATCTATATATATGTATAACTTATTTTTACTTTTGATACTTAACATTTACTGCGTGCACGTTTAGTATCAGATACTTTAAACATTTTACTCAAGTAAATTTGTATGGATGACTTTCACTTTTACCAAAGTCATATTATATCTTTACTTTTACTCAAGTATGACTTTGGGGTACTTTTTTACAACACTGCTGATTACAAAAACTTCGTGTTATTTTATGCTTAATGTCAAGTAATCTACAAAATACGTTTATATGCTATTAATTTGCTTTAATAGGATAAGATTAAATCCTTTGGTTATTCTATTTATATGATATCAGGCAAATTATATTTCTATTTTAGCCTACTATGGAAGGAAGGTGGAATATTTTTGGAAGTCTGTACCTACAGTCCTGTTGAAAATAAAACGTATAAAGGACATTAATATATAAATTAACTAAATAGCACATCTTATTTAAAGGGTGTATGATGTATAAACACCAACTAAATGATATCAAATTCTACAAAATGTCTAGATCCATCACTCCCAGTTAAAATGTGTAATCTCCCTCTAAATATCCAATTAAAATCCACATACCTGATCAGAAAGCCTTTGGTAATTGGCTGTGGAGCTGCCGTCTGTGCAGTTTATCAAAGGGAGCCATCAAAAAGCTAATGGACGCGCTGACATCTGACCTGACAGGGCTGCTCTATCAAACTGACCTCATTATTGTCCCATTCACAAATCCGCTGATAAGGCCGGAGAGCTTGTCCTGTCCCGGAGCTTTGCTTGGTAAACAAACCCGCAGACAGAGTGGCTCTTTAACTTTTTCAAACTTTCAATCAAACGGGAAACAGTTCCAGTCCGACCTGTCACTCCCCGCAGATACCGCACTCACTCTGACCTGTTTAATTACATTTCATGCTGCTGATTGGCTGTTAAACTCATATCTGAAAGAAATTAAATGTTGACTTGCAGAAAATGGCATTAAGAGGGGATTTAAATCAAAAGCTTATTGTAATAATAATTTTAAAAAAGTTAACGAAGTCCCATGGAGCATGTCTCAATCGATCGTGCGTGGCTCATGCGGTACACACGCCCCTACCTTCAAATAATGAATAAACAGGAACACTTGAGTGTGTGTCACTGTTAATGCACATGGAGACTTGGCTCAAGGGCCCCAGGAGGAGAAACACCTCTGGGGAAGAAAGAGGAGGTGAAGGAGCACCTCTGCACAGATAAGGGAGAAGCTGCAGACAGAGAGGAGACCAGAGACACTTCAACAGATCAGATAATGCCCCTGTGTGTGTGTGTGTGTGTGTGTGTGTGTGTGTGTGTGTGTGCGCGTGTGTGTGTGTGTCAGAGAAAAAACACTTTGCATCAGTTACGTAATGGTGGGTGTGTTCTGCAAAGTCCATGGTTTTAGTTCATGCTTATTCTTACCCATGCAGAAAACCTAAAACTGACATTGAGACACACATATGCAAAAGTTCTGAGAAGAATTTACATTATTGGTGTAATTAAAAAGACTTTTACAAACTACAACCTGTAGACACAAGACAGGGTGATGTAGTAAAAGAAGTAACGAATCCCAGATCTGGTTTTTAGAAAACAAAATGAGCTTATGTGCAGTTTTAGTGTGTGATTTCTGATACAAATTGAGAATTTGGTCAAATGTTGTAATGTGCAGGTAGGCAGATGGGGTTAATTACAAACAGAGTGGGCAATTGAGGCGCTAATGGGTTGCTCCTGTGTGTGTGTGTGTGTGTGTGTGTGAGAGAGAGAGAGAGACAGAGAGAGAGAGAGAGAGAGAGAGATAAAGATGAATGAAAGAAGAATCCCATAATAAAGATGCTTGATTACACTGTGGTGATGAGGGTCAGTTTAAATAGAGGATGACGTGAGTCCGGCCATCAGTGAAAGACTCATTATAGTTTACTCAAAAAATAACTCTGTAGTTACGTCAGCTTCAGACAGGCAGACATGTCTCTGACTGTGTAATATAACCTTCAAAAGCCAGTCTGATAACAAGCTACATCGTGTATCCAGATAACTGAAGATGGAGCACAATCAGACTCTCATCAAACTAATCCTTTAGTAAAAAAACAGCTCATGGTGAGGTTGTTCCTGTAGTTTGAAGTGGCTGCTGGCTTTGTTCTGTTAGGGCCTGATGTGTGGATTTAAAGCTCCCTCTGGTGGAAGACATTTCAAAACCACATGTGACACAGAAAACTCATTTATGCCAACATGATATTAAAACATGTAATAAACTAAATATTTGTATGTAAAACCGAAGTAGTTCATGAATGATACCCGAGTAACTGTACAGTTTTTCCTGATAAGAGTGAGATGAATCAGCTTAAATCTCATGTGCCCTGAAGCAATAAGAACCCTCTAATGCAGCGGTCTGCCAAACATTTTCAGGTCAAGGACCCATTAGCTGATAGAGAGACAAAGCAGAGACCCCTAATTACATATACTGTATACAATTCTGCTGCATATTATACTGAGACAACAATAACATGTGGGTGGTTTATTGTGCCATGTAGAAACAGGTAGGCAGCAGTTGTAGCATGTTAGAGTCTGGTGCTCTGTAAGTTACAAAACGATATTCTGGTTAAGAAGGAAGTGGACACTGAGTGAAGGGCTACAGGGAGATTAGAGGGTTTTATTTTGTGCACTGCTGCTCTTTGATATTTTTTCAGTCCCACTTCCTTTAGGAACAATTAAATATTCCCTGGAGAGAGGGTATGGATATACAGTTATGTACTGTACATGAATGTACAGATGTTTGTCAATGGAAGAGCTCTAATCTAATTCATCCCTTTTAATGCACTCCTTGATGCATCCTTGACTCCTTGGCCACCCTTTATTGCCTTTTTTTGGTTTTGTCTCTGTATTTTTTTCTTTTTTCTATTCCTAAAATGTTGTCTTGTATTGTCCTCAGTCCCTCACTAAATATTACAGAACATATGAATATGCAAATATTGTTCCTTTCTCAAGTTTAAAGGTTATGTTCACCCAAAATTAAATCCATTCATCATCTACTTACCTGCATGCAGAGGGAAAGTGGGGTGAAGTTTCGTGGTCCACAAAATAATTCTGGGGCTTCACAGCAAGACAGTTTTGCATCATTGTCCTAAACAACGGAAGCAGACCAGCACTTTTTTTAAAAAGTTAAAAAACATTTTGAGGTTACAAAATTTGTGATGTCACAAATCATACCCATAGGCCCGCCTCCTATAATCTGATTTTCCATGAGCTTGAAGAAACTTTACTTTTCTACAATGAATGTGAAAACAGTCCTCTAGCGCACAAACATCATTCTGCACAGTGAAGCTCAAACATTCAACTGCAGGAACGACAAGAAAAAGACATTCTGACTGGAGGGGGACTTTCAGAAACAGACTCAAAGAGAAAGAAGGTCGATGTTGTCATAGACGTCCGTCTGTCAGCCTCAAAATGACATCAAATCCGATGACATATTTGTTTTGTCGTACAATAAATGGAGCAAAGAACAATAACAATGCATTAACGCAGGTGCAGGTTTCTGCATTATATAACGCTGATGATACAAATCTACAGTTACGACAAAGTCTCGCCGCTCGTCATGTCAGACAAAGAAATAGCAGGAAAACAACAGAAGATTGATGGCACAGCAACTTTCGGTGGCTCAAAGAAAACATCGTCACCACAAAGCATGTAATGTGGAAGACAAACGCCTCCCCGGGCTGAAAGGTCAGAGGTTCCGCTGTGTCACATCTGATGCAGAACTATGCAGCCAAATATCTGCACAATGAACGCTCAGGACACAATAGATAGAAGGAAATGTAATTGTTTTCGACTAAGAGCAATCATGTGGATTGTCAAAGAATAAGGGCAGAGGATGACAGCATAGCACAGACACTCTGGCCTTGTTTTGTTGCCTGAGTGTATGTGTGTTCTTATTCAGCCATGTTAAAAAGCTTTTTGATGACATCCAAGCATGTGTTCAACATATTTCTGATGAAATGACCCCTTTCTTTAAACCGAAAGCCTTCCTTTTACATTTCAGTCCATATTCAGTGCTGTATGATCCAAAAATACACACAAGGGCTTTAAAAACAGGAAGAAAAACTGTCTAGACAGACGGATAAAAGCCTTCTGTGCTTACAGTTCAACATACTTTTGCAGACAGACGGTCACAGACAAAGAACTCAAGGTGAAACATATCATCCTGATGATCTTAATGCCGTGTTGACAAGACAGCAGCTAATGCTTAAGAGGAGCCTCAGACAGAACATAGTAAACTTCACATCCTTCAATGTGGTTTTATATATTCATATTGCTCATAGTAAACCAAATCAATGCAAACATGGTGACAGAGTTTATTTAAGCAGTAACAATGTAAGTGACTGTTGGTGACTTCTCGGTGTGTGGTTGGTGCCAGGGAAGCTGGAGGAGTCAGCAGGGCCAGGGGGCACGGAGAGGATCATGTTTATCATACCTACGTTCATGCGTTTCCAAATGAAGCATGAAGTCCCAGAGGAGCACAGACACTGCTAGTAAACGTCTCGTCCTCCGGAGAAAGTCAGGCTGAGCCACGGAGAACAACAAATAAACAGCCACCGAGCTACGACTGTGTCCGTGCAGGAGCCGGCCTAAATGTGTCCAAGTCATTAGTGCCCCAGTAGGTACGACCACCCACCCAGTCTGACCCCCACCCTCCCTCCTACTGCCGTCTCCTGCAGGGTTACTACACAGAGCTGGTGGGGGCATGAAGCTCAGACACAAATCTATTTAGTGACTATAACATTAAATTATCCAACATATACTATAATATTATCCCTGTCTGCTCCTACATTGTGTCTACTGGAGGATTTTAGAAGCTGATCCCTCTTTGAGGACCCGTTGTTATGTGATCTATAAGAGAAAAAAAACTCTAAAGCACAAATATTTTATGACAATACATTGTTAGTCTATGCGATACAAGTTTATTACCTCATTTTGTGCATCATAAAATTCATTTAGATTATATATTGTGTGAGGAGATCATAAAGTGTGCAAAATGTGGGATTCAAGTACAGCGTACAAAACATATCGTATAATCTAAGTGCATTTTCTGCCTCTTTTAAAATGACTTCATTTGTGCTAAAGATCTATTCTGGCTGTTTGCCATTTTACTGCTGTTGTGTTTTATGTTTGTACTCCAGACCTCAGTGTTTGGTCGAGAGCAGGGATGCCCAAACTTTCCCCCGCCGAGGGCCAAAACTGAATCTTCATGTTGGGCCACGGGTGAAAACAGAAACCTATTGTATTGTATTGTTGAGATGCAAAATGACAAAAAGGAGATCCCGTAAAATTCCTTAATTGACAAACTTCCTGCACAGTGTCCCTCAGCCCACCATGTTCAGATTATGACAAATGACAAAGAGTAAGGGATCCAGGGCTGTCACACTTATAAATTCACAATAACATTATTGTCATGATATCTATAGAAACTTGAAAAAGAAATGTAAGCAATCAAATCTATTGTTGTTTACTGAGTGTTTGTGTCTTTTTCGGCAAATAAATTACCCTCATATGAGTTTAGCGAGGTGGAGTAACTGTAACTGTAACACTAAAACCTTCATGAAGGTTGGATTTATTGCAGAGCTGCTGTCTCAGTCTGAACTTAGTATAGGTGGGTGTAGAGAGAAGGGAATGACTGGTTGCTCTATGCAACACAACACAGGGACAAAACTGTGTCGGGTGTTCTTGGAAAACCGGATGTTTCCACTATTAGGTCTTCATCAGGGCTCCACACAACAAACAATACAATATGGAGCCATCTATATATATATAGTGGCCACAGCCAATAGGAGGCATTCACATGACCCACATAATAACATACCAGGTGAAACAAACAGATTTTTCTTGTTTGGAGCACCCGAACAGCCTCTGCTTTTAGGTGGGTGTACTTTATGAACCGACAGCTGAGTGTATATTACTGTATTGTATAAAATCTGTGTAAAAAGGGACTATAATCATATAAAATGTATATATGTTTATCGTATAAACATGTACAGTTTAAAGTATATACATTTTGCATACGTTTTTCTTTCCAAGGCATGTTATATGCATTCAAATGATAAATAATACAAAGCATAGCACATTTTTTGATAAGACACAATTGTTGTTTCATCTCATAAACTCATCATGTTGATCTGAGGAGGCAAACAAGTGACAGTTACAGAAGTTGAAGCAGAGCCGGCTGTCTGTCCCGCCTCCTTCTCTTGTCGGTGCAGTCAGGGTAAACCCGCCTCTGCTCCTCTATAAATTCACACCGTGTGAGTGTGTGAGCAGACACACCGCTTCAACTCCTGCTGCAGCCCTGTGTCACTGAGAGGCCCCTGATTTGTGGATGTACTGGATGGAAATGTCTGACGCAGTCAAACCTCTGACCTCCTTCCTCATAGAGGACATCCTCTCCATTAAGGACAGCACAGGATTTAATGGAAAATGCTGTTTGGGGAAGATGGACAGATGTTCACAGTGGAAAGAAGAGTGTTTGTCAGAGCAGCTGTGCCCTGAGGAGACAGCGTTTGGAGTGCAGACAGGTGAGCTCCTGTAGACTTGTGATGGATAGATAGCTATAAATTCTGTGTGTTTGACTTTAATTAATAGAATAACTTTTTAAAAGATTGAATAAATCTGTGGGATAAATAATAGGTGTGTATCGTGAGAAGTTGTTCCAATATAATATAAGAAATATAGTTTTTAAGGGGATAAAAACGAGTATTCGTCCTACTTTCTATGAAGTTCTTTTTGAGCCACAACCTCGCAGCCTGATATGCAGATTACACCAGACTGACTGTAATAGAGTAGTTTTCACCCTGTCACATCTGTTCTTCACAGAGTCTCTGGACGCATCCTGCAGCAGCTCCTCAGAGTCCAACAGTTCCTCCTCCACAGGGAAACAGAAGCGCTCCAGAGCTGCGTTCACACACCTCCAAGTGCTCGAACTGGAGAAGAAATTTAACCACCAGAAATACCTGTCTGCCCCGGAGAGGGCTCACCTGGCCAGCACCTTAAGACTCACCGAGACCCAAGTGAAAATCTGGTTTCAGAACCGGAGGTACAAGACGAAACGAAAGCAGCAAGCGTCAGAGTTCTGTAAGGACGTGTACAAAGCAGAGGGACTTGGGCTGAGAGAGGATTTGGTCAGATCGTCACTGATCACCTCCTTCTGTAAAGCTTATCAATACAGACCCTACCTGTGGGACTACAGCGGCCCCTGGGCGCCAACGTTATGGTGAAACTGACATGATGTATGAATTTATAAAGTGTATGTTTAGTCTCCCTGATATTAAGGCTCTATGTTGACTATCAAAGCTGATTTCTTTGTTATTTGACGCTGATTGTAAAACTCATGTGTTACCATCTCAATGAACACATTGCTCATGAACACATCCTGTTATTTTTCATGCTTTAAGAAAAAAATGATGCTGTAAAAAGTGATATAAATCTTGTGGTAATGGACATGATGAAGTCAGCTGTAGCTTTGTTGATTAATTCATTATTAAATTAATTTTGATACACTGTACTTTCCTTTAAATCTCTGTGTGAAAATTACACTTGCAGCCAACTTTAAAAAGTGTGTTGTGAAAAATAACAGTACAACAAAACATAAAGAAAGTGGGGAAACTCTCAGTCTGTTAGTTGGGCATAAACTACATGTTAAGAGTGACACTCTTCATGTTGTTCTTTTCTACTGGAGACATTTAAACTATCCGTGTGGAGTTAAACTCTGATAAAACAGCATAAGAAGATAAGACTAGACGGAGATGCGGGTGATGTTGTAAATGAGGGCTGAAGAATGAGATCTGATTTCTTTAAAGAGCCTCTGACCTGATGAAAACATGGAGATAAACTGCTCTTTAGGTGACTTCATGATTGAGGACAGCTACAGCAGGAAACTAAGAAACCGCAATTTGTCGTGTGAGATCTGTTGAGGAATTTAGTTTAAAATGAGTCAGTGTGGCAGTCAAAGAAAAATTATAAACAGATGAGTTCATAGAGATAATAGTGTTTTAGACAAATCATGATCCAAATGTGAAAACTGGATGACTGAAGCAGTAAAAAGTAATAAGATACAACAGAGAAGAGTAATCAGAAAAGAAACATACGACATAATGAAGTTTTACAGCAAGTACTGCAGGAACACATGGAATAAAAAGACTGTGTTGTCTGAAAGGCCAAGTTTAACTAGAAGGTGCCAGTTTTGTTTGTGCCGCTGCCGAATGAAACAATAAGGCCCTCGTGTGGCTCATGCATGTGATTATTATAGTAACACAACCTGTTTGTTGACATGAGTACCATGAGTGAGGCCAACTGAGGGTAAAAGAAGGTGATGGGGTAAGAAATTGGAAAACTACCTAACACCGTTACACAAGGCTCAGTGGCTGGTGTTGTTTATTCATGAAAATAACCTAACATTTTTGAATTACATAAAAAATAATGTATGTAATCCAAATACTTTTGACTTGAGGATTTTCCATTAGACCCTCTGAAAACCATTTCAGTGATTCCATTGTCAAACTTAGTGGGAAAATGTGATCACAGCTACATTTTGTTCATTTTGTTATATTATATGGATGCATACTACAGTTTATGCAACATAAAGGTCCAGTGTGCAGGATTCAGGGGGGTATCTTGGCAGAAATGGAACATTATATTCATTAAAATTTAGTCCGTCATGTTGCACTGCCATGTTTTCTCCCAGAATCAATGAACCAAACACCGGTTCTAGAGAGGGCCTTTTGCATTTTTCCTCATGTTTAGGGGCCACTGTAGTTTCTCTAATATGCTTGGTTGCAATCTGAAATCTCACTGCCACCATGAACAGTAGGAGCAGTACATGTTCAGTAAAGGGATGTGACAGGGTCAGGAGTCAGTAAGCACCGGAGAACAACTACGTTCACAGCGCAGCCAGTTGTCTACACAAAAGTGTGCTTCAAAAAGCAAATAAATCTCTGGCCTCAATCCTACACACTTGCCCTTTTAAATGTGCTGCAAAATACATGCTTTTTTTTTTTTTTTACATCAAATCTTAAATGTAAGATGTAAAAGAAAATATTCTAGTTTCAGATATTGGAGTAAGCAAAATGATCAACTGTCCTGACAATGAATCACTGTAAACGGCTTCTTCAATAAATATTCTGTCTACCATGCTATAAAAAGTGTAGCAAGACATAGTTTTAAATGCACTGAAACATTCAAATGCAAACAAATTATGAAGGTACGTCTACATGTATTGCAGGCTTTATACATCTTTTACCCTGACTTGTTTACTGCACCTATGGGCTCATTACTTGCGGCTGTATAATCTGGTCCCATCATAGTTGCATATAACCTAAAAAGTGTCTATCAACCACCTGCTGGTATGTCCTGGGTATCATTCAGGTAGATATAGAATGCATGTTGTTATCTTCCAGTGTACTGATAGTATCCATGCCTTGAATATAGAAGTTGTCTCTCTCTGTCGTCACATGGCCATGGCCATGGCTGTACAGTAACAGGTATGCTGCCCTGCCCTTCACAGCTGAGGTCACTGCCTCCTTCATCACGAGGCTCAGCCTTCAGGGCCAACACTGTTTGATTGTGATGTATCTGCTGACATGAGTAATTTTCTCCATTATAAAAGCTATGAATAATAACAATCATTTAAAGGTCTTCACACGTGCTGCTGCAGATTATACAACAATGTTTTTGCTCTCAGTGGACAGCCTTACCTTCCACTGATATGCTACGTTCTTGCAGCATTACCATTTTCAGAATCCAATATATAAATATTCAAACATAATGGCAAGACACAGCTCGTCCAGCTTAATCCAAGTCTGATGAAGACCCGAGATCCTGTGCTAGAGCTGTACTAGGATCTTTGTGTTTAGCCAATAACTTTAGAGCTGATGTTAACAACACCTTACTGTTGCTTCTTGTACTTACAAAGGGATGTAAGCCAGCCGATACATAAAAAAGTTGAAATACTTTTAATAGAAAAATAATAAGACATTGTCAATACTCTTAGTAGTTTAGTTTACATAGTCTGTGGAAACACTGCTGAATCTTTTTGACGATGACCCCTGGGTTTTTAATCAAAGCTCAGTCTGTCATCAAACACATGCATGATTCATAAAGTACCAACTGGTGGATAAACTAAACAGATGTGTACACCTTTAGCCAGACAAGGAACTAGTCCATGATTGGATAATGAGTTTCAGCATTTATTTGGATCTTGTAGAAAATAAAAAATAAATAACAATAAAACAATTTTCAACACATATCTTGAAGCATGTCACTGTCATCCTTTTTTAAAAAGACATTTGACTCTTTTCAGCCCAGTCGCCAGATAAAATGTTTCTGCAAAGCGCTGTCATGCTGACATTTCTAAAAATGTCTTGTATCACATTCATGTTCATGACCTGACTTTTATTTTGGAAGGTGGGGGTGGTGGCTGTGGAGAGAACCAGTGACCCAGAACAGGGCTGAACAGAGCTGATAAGATGGCCTGCAGGATTGACTGTAGAGCTTTACATATCTAAGAAGGGTAAGTTTGTAGTAATATAACCAAAGTGTGAGCCGAGGACTGATGGAAGTGATAGGAGGGAAGATTTAAGAGCTCTCACGCCACCTGTAACCTGTCTGACTTGTACAAGCCAACAAGTGCCAAGAGATTATCTTATTTATTTATGTTTAACCTTACTGAGGTTGTACTGTACTTACCGTTTTTAGGAGATCACTCCACATTTTTTGGAACCGTTCTGTGGAGTTTTCACCTCAGCTGTCCTTTCCAGAGATTTCTTTTGAGAAAAACCTTCCTGTTCAAGCAAGCGTCACTCTATTTATGAATCAACTTGTAAAACACGGAAGAAGTTGAACAAACTGCGGTGTATCTTACCTTACTTAAATCTTGATGATTTCCTCAAGCTCAAGTGAGTTCTTATCTACTGCGCCATTCATTCTGGGCCCTTGGAGTAAACAGGTAATTAGACATGAAGAGGGCAGATAGCATCTGTTTTGACGGCACTGAAAATCTGACAGTCTCTCTCAGCGTCTCTCAGAGTCTTTCTACGAACACGTTCATCAGATAAAGGAGCCAGTTGAAGGGTGACACTGAAGGTTATGGAAGAACTACTATTTTCTGCACTTGCCATTGTGATACCTGCACTTCCGCAGGCTCAGGGAGACACGGTACATTGATTCGCAAACACAGAAGACTTAAAAACACCATTAAACACACCTCTTGTCTGTTTTCATCCCTGCACGTGGACTTTAAATCTGTCTCTGCAGCACCTGGATTAACTGGATTTGGCAGGTAGATGATGAAAAGAAGTGAGGAGGGGCATAATTTAACTGCCTTATCTCCTCCCCTATGTACTCTGATTATAGTTTTTGCATTGCTACATAAAGATTTTCTGGGATTATAGTATAAAGCAGGTTTAAATGCCAATAAGTCTGAAGGTGTTATCTTCTTTGTCTATATATTTAGGGATCTGATTGTGAGGTGCAGTGAGCAGTGTGGTCGTGGAGCCGTCGTCGTGCTCTTCAAGGTGGCCAATGATGCTTTGAAAAACAAGCAGATCTTCATAACAGATGAGGGGAAAACCAAACCCCGACCACAAAGACGGCCTTTGTCGGTGCTCCAATATGCCGTGACTGTCTGACAAACTTGTTGGAGTTGATAAGGAGGCTTAAAACAGCCCTGATCTTCTTCTTCTTTCTTTTTTTTCACATGGGAATTCACTCATAAACTTCCCCGGATAGTGTAACTGGATCCCTCATGTTACGGTACCAGTAGAGCAGCTTGTCCTTCTTCTCCCATCATCTGCATCCAACTCAACCCGATGGTTAAGGTTGATTGTGTGGCTGCAAACAGTGTGTGTGTGTGTGAGAGAGAGTGAAATAAACAAGGGGAAGACAGGCAGACAGAGAGAAAAGAGTAGTTTTCCAGTGTTCTTATCTGTGGGATAAAGATATAAAGTAGTGGGACAGTTTACTGCAGATTAAAGTGATTATGACAAGGACGGAGGACATGGGCTGAGGGGGCCGCTCATTGTGTGCTTCAGATAAACAAGCTGCTCACGGACAAGGGCGAAAACTAAACACATCAGGGACGACGACGTTACAGCACAAGTGTACGTGTCCTGAGGCATGTAGGTTGGGAATAAAGCTCTGCACTGTCTGCATCTCCATACCAAATCTTGTTTTTCTGTCATTACATACTGTTTTGTGTGCAGGACATTCATTTGGATTACAGTATTTATCTTTATATAAACAGTAGAAGAAAGAACAAAACTGTGTAATCAAGAAGGGGGGAAAAAACTCAAGTATGCATTTAGTCCTGTACTTATAATGCAGTGTTGAGATATTCATGTTTGTAATCAAGATGTTGTCCTCAAATGTACCAATTTACAGATGATCTATCTATACGTACAGGAGTATTGACAGCCTCACCTTTGACCGAGGAAGAGAATGTGATGTTGAATCCTCGTCATGTCCATGTAGAATAAATGAAATATCATGGTCTTTGCAATCAAACACTGAGAGTTGACTGAGCTCTTTGAGAACTTTTGAGGTGCAGTCTGTTGTGTCCTTGTAATGCAAGCTGTTATTGGTATTTTATTCACAGTACAGTATATAAGGGAAACTTGAGGTGAATGCAGGTGAAAGATTTTTATTACTTCTGTGATTTTCCTCATTAAGTGATGATGAGATGTAGAGGGAGGAGCAGAGGACCTCCTACACTGCAGCACCGCAGCAGATAATCAACATACAAACTTAAAATCATCTCATGTGTAATAAATATTCTTTAAAAAAAAAAAAAAAAAACCTGGACATCAGTGTTGGCCCAGTAATTTTAACTCTTTCGTGCATGAATTATTAAATTAAATCTTTTTGTCAATGGGTTATGCATTAAAGGGTATAATCTGTAGACTCGTGTACCTCAATTTTCAAGTATGAATTATATCATGAGGCAGAACTTTTTTACCTGTCTGGTTTTCTGAGAATAAGAGGATTTAACAGTTATTCCTGAATCACTCTTTATACAGTTGGTGAATGGTACTTGGTGCTTCTCGTCTTCCCTGCCACTTTGAATTCATGATGCCATGTGTCCAAATGACAAAAAGATGCAAGGATAATGATCAACTGGAACTGTGGGCAAGGCTTTGCAGATTCACCACCTGGTGACTGAGACATGGTGCTCCAACTTAAGTGGTTAAAAATGGCTTCCAAATATCTGGACACAGAAGTGGACGCCATGCATTAAAGGGTTACATTTTAGCTAGACTTCTTCAAAAACCCATAAAAACTGAAATGCTTCTTTCTATGAGACAAAACTCTGAGTATTGTGACATCATCAAGTACCTGAGTAGTGAAAGGGAAAACCAAACACAGAGACAACATGTGTCAACATCCTCTCTGCCTTTGAGGACTGATCACCATCTGGGCGATGAAAACTCTTTAACTGGTACTATATCGCCCTCTACTGGAAATTATTGCAGGATACATACCTTGGTTTACACTAATTTCAAATATACAGTATGTGACATTTTCTCATCTCCTACTACTGGCAGTTAGCTATGCAGAATTAGATATGCACACCCAGTTTTGTTTTAAGACACTGGTCTCTGTGATGCCACCCCAGTAAAGCTGAGGTGAATGGATTTTGGCTTTGTGCTCACAGCACTGAAAAATGATATCTGAAACGACAACAACATTTTATTCTGCCGATTGGGTTGCTAATTTTCCTTGTTCGGGTAAAATTATTACATATTTACACTTGAAAGGGGGGTCTTTTTAAAAAAAAAAAGCCCTATTAAATTACTAACTTCCCTTACATCAATTTAAAACTCCTGGTGATTGTATTTTAATGCAGAGACTAATAACAAACAAACATGGAGTATTAAAGCAAACACAGCATTCCTCACTTGCATGTTTATTTCAGCTCCAGTGTTACATACTGTAGCAGCATCATCACAATCATTTCATATTTGCATGGACAAACTTCCAAGCATTCTTGTTCTGGAGATGGCACACAACAAACAAAACACCCCGACTCCCATTTCAATCATTTGTGCGTATATAGCGTAAAAATATTTACATCATGGAACAACCCACATTTAATATCAGCCCTCCTGTCTTCTCCTTTAAATGTGATCATCTATGAGAAACTACTTTGACAAATTAAAAGTACTTGGACACAGTTGTCGCAACATTAGGATTCACCATCATGAATCGCCGCATTAAGAGGAATGAAGGTGGAGTGCAGGCAGTGTTGCATTGTCATAATGCAAAAAAAAACAAAAACTATTCTGACTGACTTCATTTCACTTTTGTCAATCATGTGATTAACTTACAATCAGAGGAGTTTTGTCAGTGGATCCAACTAACACAATGTGGGCTACAGGCTAATCTAACTGTGAAACAGATGTATAAATCAATGCCAATTCTGCCATATTAATATTCAAGCTTTTTATCCATTCATGTAAAATCCATATTGCATGAAATATAACTAGCTTATATCGCCTAAAGCAACTGATCAGTAAATATAAACTGGGTTACATTTTCCAAAATATACATAATAACAGACATGTTCCACTTTTAACTGCTTTAGTTCAAGTACTTTAGTCGTCAATGAAACATTTTGGAGGAGCGAATAAAAATGCTGAGGCAGCAAATATTTTCCTGACACATTAAGCTTCAAACACAAACAGGAAATAAGCCTCAAGCGCTAAATGAGAAATTCAAAGAATTCAAGTGATTAGGCAGTTTAACGAGTGGAAACTGTGGGGCCAAAAGGTGGAATGACAACTCACAGCAGGCGGGCAAACAGCGTCATAATTACAGGTTAAAAGTTAGATGCATAGAGTAGAATGCATGTCTTTGGTATATTAATAATTACCCTAAAATACAAGCATAATGAATGTGTTGCTCAAGAGTTTTTGAGACCGCTGGAATCCGACGAACTCTCTGAACTTTACCAAAGGGAGAAAAAAAACCCTCCATAATTAAAAACAAATAAATCTGGCTGCTTGCTGGATTACATCAATATCTGGAGGAATGTCTTGACTTCTGAATGGAAAATAGGCAAGAGGCAAGAGGCTGGAGGGAGCAGTGAGCACACAGGAAACGTGTAACGACAACAGGACGAGTGAGAATAAAAGAAATCACACTGCCTGCTCACCAGCTGCTTTGAACAGGCTTTCACTGGTCTCATGGTGAAGAAGAGTGCAAGACCACTGGTCAGTTTAAAAAATAATTAAAGTTATGTTACATTGCATCACAGAAAGTCTGTTTCATCCAAACTTATACTGAAAATATTGTTTATACACAATATATATAACCTTCAGGTTCAAGTTCAGTATGACACACATTAAACACACCACTTGCGAGCTAAACATCACACCAGTACAAATGCACATGAAGGTTGAGATATGGTCACCCTCTCAAGTAACAGCCTTTTCTGAGATCCGTCTTTGGACCTGCACATTGAAGGTTCTCAAAAATAGTCACCCACAATTATATATTCATGTTTTTAAGCTGCCTTCTTTCTGCAACAGGTGTGGTCCTTTAAGTTATTAGACTATTATAGAGTGCCGCAGGATCGAGTCCTACGACCTGGAGATAAGTTACCATATTTGACCTACCCTCGTCTTCGTCAGTCAGTGGGTTTTTTTTCGTTGAATGCCCGAAATAAGGTCTGTGGTTAACACACGATTAAGAGATTTTAAGGTTTTGCTCGACGACACATCAGTAAATACCCCACATTTGAATTATGTGTCTTTACGTGTCTTAAAAAAGGCGGTTGCCAACTAAATGAGACTACAGAGGTTGTCTTTACAGGCCAACTTTAGTTGCAGAATATTCTTACTCTAACTTCACAACTCATAGATTGGTCAACTTATTGTAAAGAGTGTATAAAATAGTGTAGTAAGATGCTTAATGGTGGTGGACGTTTAAGTCATATGAACGAGGTCTTTACTTTCGTCTACGCTTCAAAAATTGTAAAAGTGGCGTTCCTCCGTGAAGACTATCTTACTGAACAAAACATGTAAGTATCATAAACTTGTGTTTGCCACAGAGCTTATTTTCTGCAATAATCCATAATCCAATGCAAATCATCCCACAGGCTTTTTGTCGGGGGAACCAGTGTGATGGTAACTTCCAGGTTAGCCTACAAAACTACGTCATCCCTGCAGCACTCCATTGTGCATGATTCAGAAGCGTTGTAGTGCTGTGCTTTAACAAGGCAATTAACTGGACTATTACAGCGTACACACATCATACTGAGAGAGAAAGACAGTTTCTCAGGAAGGGATAGTAGTAGTTTGCACTTAA
The DNA here is from genome assembly GCF_965226575.1 of Pagrus pagrus. NCBI lineage: Eukaryota > Metazoa > Chordata > Actinopteri > Spariformes > Sparidae > Pagrus > Pagrus pagrus. The sequence continues at coordinate 24,580,089 of NC_140192.1, read as the reverse complement.
AGAACAAATACTGTAACAAAAAAGTCAAATTGCTGCAACGGAAAGAAAAACAAATCTTTCAGTTTAGTAAGTAAAGATTTGACAAATGTGACCATTTATGACATAAAGAGCCAAGATAAGATTTCATCCAATAACAAAATGGCACACTTCTTTGCTAGAACTTGGACAAAACAAAAGCGAAATGCGGAATTAAAGCAAAATAATATTTTCTCTGTCAACAACCAGAGTGAAAGAAGAAAAGCTGAAGCAGCATTTAATATCTATGAGGCACTTGGAAAGCACAACTGTTCTGTTCGCCTTGGAGTGAAAAGAAGGAATGTGTTGCAATGTTTCTTATATTTCTTATAAATACATGATGAAATAAAACAAACAAACAGCATTGTGTTTCTTCCGTATCCATAAAATACAAGCCTCGGAAAGCTAACAAAATAAATAACAAGTTCCAATATTGAGAAATTTAAACGTCATTCAGGACAACTTGTTTAGACTCTCGCCACATGTAGGAAACACAATATGGAGAGTTGATGTGAATGTGGGGTGGAGGAGGAGGAAGATTTGACTCTTGTGCGTGTATCTGACCTTTGAAGAATACTCATCTCTGTTGCATACCCCAGTTGTGCAACATCATCTTAACTTGAAAGCACACAGACTTAACTAAGTCAACAATAAGGAGTGCCATTCTTAGTCACTCCTCCACCATGACGACTGCACTGTGAGGTAATAACTGATGTTTCCTCAAACACAGCGATCTTACGCAGCGACAGGTCGGAGCCTTCTTCTTCTTCTTCTTCAGTTCCAGTCTAGGCGTGATCAGCTCCAACACACTTTCCATTACATCGGTCGAGGTCCCGCCTCTGATTCCAGCTGCTGCTTTGTCAGGAAGTACTTGAAGAACTCATACACTGACCAGGCGATGGCAGTGGAGGGCATCTGGTATATAATCCGAGCTTGGACCCCTTTGAAGAAGGCCGACAGACCACCAAGCCGGTACACTGTCCTGAAGGCGTTAGCCATTCCCGATAAGTGTCCGCTGATGTTCACGGAGTTGAGCGCTACATTCTCTTGTGTGTTGAGCAGAGTTTTACAAACGTCAAGCGGAGTGGTTATTGCTGCTGAAACGGCCCCCGCCGCTGCTCCTGACACTATGTGGCTGCCGGGGTGGTAATGTCTGTGTGGGTTTAACTGTTCCTGCATCAGCTCGTAGGTGATGAAGTGAACGGCCTGGAAGGGGATGTTCATGGTCAGCTGAGTGCTGTAGCTGCGGTAGAAGGCTCCCATGCCCTCAGTACGCGTTACTGTTTGAACACAGTCCAAAAGTCCTCGATATGGTGAATTGTACATTTGCATCCTCTGCTTTATGACTGCGCCATGGAAGGAAACAAGGAAGCATGTTAGCATGTTTTATCATGTATATTTCATTAGTCCCATACAGTTTTATACTATTCAATGCACTTAAGACAAAATATTTTTTTTAAATGTCACGAACAGGCTTTAAAAAGGCCAAAAAGTAATTGGGCGGTGTATAAGGAATTGACTCAACATAACCGCTGTGCCCATGTACATTGTAATGAAGGAACATGTTGTCAAACGACATCACTGGCTTTTCCTTAGCATGACAACTGAGCTGTATGGCACTGGGGAATTAAGTATAACAAGCACTGGATGAATGAATAATACTTAGGAGCATCAACTCATTGTTGGTTTTGTTCCTTTCGTGGAGTTCAAACTCAGAATTGTTCTCTTACCTTCAGCGGGGTTCATGACTGCATCATGGAGAACAGTGGCCACACTACCTGCCACACCTGTTAAAACATAAACAGAGCTTGTCAAGTCTTAATCAATAACTGTATTTACAAGAGTTTTACAATCAAATTAATTTGTTGAAGGTATGAGCCTTATTTTATTTGTATTAGAAGTATTTTTTGTAGTGGTTACATTATAAAACAACACTGGTTTGTTATATTCCAGAGAGCATGTTTGGATTTTCATGTTTGGGATATGGCTTCATCCCTGCCACTGTAAACAGGATATGGCATTAAAATGACTTATTTGAACAACACTCCTCCAGGCCATGTCACTGAGCCCAGTGTGAAAGCAGTCAGTGTTGACAATCAAGTGATTTGTGTCGAGACGTGGGAACTCGTACCATTGGCTAAATGGCTGTTGCCTCCACTCTGAATGATGTCACTGAGTGAGCGTTTGAGCCGTTCGTAGCAGGCGAAGTAGAGTGCGTGGGCCGGTCCCGCTCCCATCATGGTGATGTTGAGGCCCCTCAGTGGTCTGAAGATCCCCTCTGTCTTGATGATCCTTTTCAGAGCCTCATACACACCCCTGTACTGTGCATTTGGGTCCGGCTGCAGGCTCTGCATCCTTGTCTGTAAAAAATAAAGACGTAATAGGTTTGGGCGGTATACTGGCTTCATCACCGTCCCCAATTCCTTCTTTACTGTGATAAATGTTTAAGCATACTAGAAATAATGTGCTTTACTATGACTGTGATAACATGAAGTCAGAGGGTTATTTAAGGTCAGATCTCCCGGCCCTGAGACATATATTTACACTCTGAGTCTGCCCGGCTTCAAAGTGGGCACCTGGTGTAAGCCAAATCACGATGTCTTGATGTATTGTTCACTCTAATACTGTCACATTGTTCTGACAGTAAGTGTACTTGGCAGCAGAGACGTCCTGACTGAATGATGCGTGTCTCTCCCAAGGCTGCTGTGGGAGGCTGTGGCAGCTCTTTGTTTTACTCCACCATGCCAAGTTATCTGGACACCACAAAGCATGTTTTTATTTGTGATGAGATCTGGGCCTGGTTCAGGAGATAGGCCGAGTCTATGTTCCTCTCAGCGTGTTCCCATGTGTTTCCTTCCTCTGGCTCAACAATAAAATATCAATTACATTTCCGTTTAATACAGATTTGGGAATTTTGGGCACACAGAACTTGGTAGCACAGTTTACATTCTAAGTTTATGTGACTGGATTTTTGCACTATGAATCCCATTGTTCTGTTGAAGTCAGAGGCAAAAGAGCATGTTTTTTTTTTTTATTTAAGCCAATTGATAGATAAAACTGGTTGACTGCTTACAATAGCCGTTTGCTCTAGAATTTATTTGAAGGGGAAAATATGCTGGACACAGTACAAAGGAAAGCACAGGCAGTTCAAACTGTATGCGAGGACTTTCTGAATGTCGGCTGATAAAAGACGTACATCTTCAGTACTTATTAATATAGAAATAAACAGAAGGTTAAGTTATTGTAAAGGTTAAATATGGGTAAACTGTTCTGAAATCAATTAATATGAATTAATATCAGAATGACTGTTATGTCGAGCAAAAAGGTATCTGTGTAAAGTTCAATTATTCAAAACACTTATCCAAGTGCTAAAGAAAGCTATGGGCTAATGTAGTACTGGGCAATATATCGATAATATATTGTTATCATAAAATGAGACTATATCATGATATGACATAAGGGGTACATTTTCTGAACTGACCAGACTGCCTTTACACACCAAGTCATTAAATCCACATTATTGATGGTTATTGATCAAAATCTCAGTGTTTATATTTTCTAAAAGAACCAACAGTCATCTCTGCAGTATCATTTTTAACATGGATACCGAGGTAAGTTTTGTGATATTTGATTCTGTTGCCCACAAAAGCATTTAGGAAGTGCTTTTGAGCAGATTTCAATATATTGAAATATATATTGTGTGACATAGCTAAAAAAAAAAAAATCACAATATTATTTTAAAGCCACTGGGAATTATACAGAGCTGTTGAGACAGAGTATGATTAAAGTGTTGTGTAAAACTACTAGTCCAGCAAGTGTCAAGCACCAACTTCAGAACAAGCAAGCAGATTGGATCATCATTGCAGAATCTGTTGTGTTAATTTATGATTTACAAAATGTTTTCATTACTCGTGATGTGAAACGGCTAAAAATAGCAATTAATTAAACAAGACTGTTTTCTGCATACAGCAAGCATCTGTACACAAGACTCACAATCCATCTCCATCTACTACACTACACCGTGGCACATCTTTCCAAATTATATGCAGCAATTCAGTGTTCGTTTGGCTCTGTGGCGGTTTACTAATCAACACTGCAGAAGAACAATTGCATACACACACCCTTTACTGCATGAGGCTGATTCCAAATGTGCACAGCACCGATAAGGTCCCCCTCCTAGCCTTAACACAGGCTACTCCCCGTGGTTTTTTACTGTTTTCTTGTTCTTTATCGGGAGGCTGAAACACACGGTTGTAAGTTGACTGTGGATTGTTACCATTGTCAACTGAACTCTAAAACTCAAAATTAATACAAGTCTCGTTTCGAAACATTCTGCAAACTCATCTCAAGCTTGATGCGAGTCACAGATAATTGCGTCATCAAACAGACTCCTAATCTAGAATCATTAACAAGAAGTAAATGTATTAGAGTCAGTCTATCATATCACTGTCTTTCTGTACTATAAACTGTGACTGTAACAATAAACAGGATAAAATATGAACCACGATCGGTTCTTTCATCAGTTTACATCATTGATCTTTCAAAACAGGTTCTTTGCCGACTTGCATTGATTCACCTGAATGGGCAATACATCTGGACGCTGCTTGTGAAAACTTGTGAAAAACCTCAAGAGGAAATGGCAACAGAAATGGTGTGTGTAATAATGGTTCATGGGTTAATGTGGAAAGATGTCAAGGCAAGGACAATGACGCAACAAGGATATAATGGAATTTTCTTTCTTGCAGTATGTTCATGAAGTTGTCTGTGCCACATCAAGATTATCATTAGAGCAGAGCAAGCGCGCCAAATTATCAAAACAACACTGCATTGTTGGGAAACAATAGCTGAGCAGAAGAGGAGGATTGCAGGGGGCAAAGTTCACACAATAAAAGAAACAGTTTGCAATTTGCTTTGCAGGCACAGTTTAACAAGTGTAAAACTAGCCGATAACATAATTTAAGTACGCAACATCAGTTTTAACTATTAGATCCCCACAAAGTGTTGAAGTCAGTGAGTTTCTCCGTCTGTGAACTCATGTGATCCCTGCACCGAGTGTTTGTATTAAGGCTGGTCTGACCATTCTAGATCTACAATCATCATCATCTGTGCCACAGTATTGATGTGTACTTGTATAATGACTCCAGAGAATCACCTCAGTAACTTCAGCCGCAATTATAAATGTATGAATAATGTTGAACGACGTTCAAAGTTTTAGTCAACACATCAGAACCTCACGGGGATGCAACTGAAGTCAGAAGGATTATAGTATGCACATTAGTTCCCAAAATAAATAGTAACCATAACATTTGAAGAAAGAAGAAACAGTTCCTGAATAATAAATTAAACATCTAAGTAACATTTTATTTTTAATGTTGACTAATGTTTGTAGTATGTGGTCAGATGTTAAACTGCATTTTGTTGCATTAGTTAAAGTTAAACCGAATCTTACCGCAATATAATGGAAATCACAAGAAGATGCTATTTTTTGATAAAGGAGAAATGTGTGACAAAACAGCCTTATAATGAAGTACTGTAGCGCTGCTGTCAGAGATGCCCTGGCCTTCAATTCTTGTTCTCCAGATGTAAGAAAACGTGTGTTTGCTACAGACTCCAACAAATATCACATTATCAGGACTTTAATAGTTTTTATAGTGACAATGAAAACTGTGAAGCAGAAATTATCATTCCCACTAATGTTGACTAATGACAATATCAGTCATGCAGCCCAATTCTACTCTAATGAATATTACACTCAATCATATCGGTGAATAGACAGAGAAGATTTAAATATAGTGCTGATTATTAGTTCCCCCAACAGGGATACCATTAAGTTGACCCTCATTCATTGGTCAATACATTTGTGAGTGGTCACAAAAGTACTTAAAGCAAATGCACTACAGAGTTTAACAACTGTGTTTACACTGTAATGGTTATAAGTGTAGTTTTAAATGTGAAAGCAGTTTGACATCTTTCACAGTCAGGTCAGGTCCTTGACCTTCAACTAGTAACAGAGTAAGTCTGAGTAACTCATTTTCCTGTATGGAAACAAAAAAACAAACCCTGTGACCGAGAAAAGTGTAGGATAGCACGGAAACGTATGTACACACAGTAAAACGAGTTTATGATTAAAATAATGTCACAACATTGAACCTTAACCTTGCTAAAATGTGACTTGGGTGAGTTAAGGTGACAGTGGGTGTTCAGTGAGCTTGCTCTGTAAGCAAAGTTAGTTACATCGAGAAAGAAGCGACAACAGTCAAACTGTTACTACTTGCCTCTGGGTTTAGCTAACGTGGTATTTATCTGGTTTTCGTGTATGCTAGCCTGAATAACTAGTTTGTTCAGTCTTAATTGTAGAAAGCAGGCTGTTACTGAGCTAACACTGAGGCTAACTAAGGATGTGAAGCTTAAACAATTTACAGCTAACGCTCGTTAGCAGCCGACAGCGAGCTGTGTGTGCAGTTAGCAGTGTTGAGTAAGCTAGTTGGTGGATGAGCTGTAGAGGGAAAACAGGCGTGAATTGTTTCCTGTGTGTGCGTTACCTTGACAGAGTCCACGGGGTACATCACCGTGTGCTCCAGTATGCCAGCCACGGCTCCTGCTGTCATGTGGGTCGTCACTGAGACATGAGGTGGCAAGCTCTCGTAGTCACCGTCACCACCAAAAGGCTCATCGTCTTTGCTTTCGATCTGCGACATGTCCAGTGTTGCCACCAAACGAGCTCAACTCCATGCGTGGTGAGCTCCCCCAGATGCTCTTCAGTACCAGATAACACTCAGAGAGGTGTCGGCGGCGTGGATAACCACAACACCATCGCTACTTAGTGGAGTTCCAGCGCCAGTGTGACGTTCAGGGCCAGGGGCGTGGCTCGGGCGGATGTAGACCAATCGTTTTACAGATACTCACAAATGGGCGGGCTCTTGGTTTAGGGCGGCCAATGAAAAGTTTCCGTGTTAGATGCCTCTGCCTCTGACATTTCACAACGCTGTCGTGCGTCCTTGTGTTGTCTGAGAGTTTTTTGAATGGGTTTAACCATTAAGTGTAACCGCACAGGTCTGCTCGGAAAGATAAGTAGGCTTGGTCTTCTTATCATTAAAGGGGCACTATGTAGTTTTGGAGAAGAATTTCAAACTCAGAATTTTAATATTTATAAATAATGAGGTAATAGCACAAACTCAGAAATATTTATTTTTTCCTAACAAACAAACAAGCTGTTCTCAGAGGAAAGTAAGGTCAGAACATTGTTTGAAGCTTGAAAGGTGGCAGGGTCCGCCAAATATAAACAAAGTAAAACAGTATGAAATTGTGTTGTCCTTTAAGGTCAGTTTGTTTATTCAGTTTATTCGGTCACGAAAACGAAGAGAGTTTGTTTATGTGGTTTGTTTGGACATTACAAATTAGCCAACGAAGATTACAAGTTTTTCCCCAAAACTACGTAGTGCACCTTTAAGTAAGAGTACAAAAAGATTGACAGCAAAAATTACATTTTAGTAACAAAAGTACTCAGGATTCCCCTTCCAAGGAGTCAAATGAATACTATACTGGATTTTTATTAGTCTACTGATGAATTAACATGTGAGAAGTCGCTTTTAACTACTTTATGTTGCAGTTGATTATTTACTAATGCATCATGTTTATTAATGGCTCATATGTATTATGAAATATTGACATCATGTTAATAACACGTCTATGACAAAATCATGTGAATAATCCAAAGATTAGATTGGGCCTTGTGCATCTTTTGTTCATCAGTTCATCTTGTTGCCTTTTCACTAGTAATTGAGTAATTGTTCCATCTGTACACTTTTAAAAAAAAGTTATGGTTACAGGCTCTCTCCACCTTCCTACACTCGTATTGTGAGGGTAATTTATTTGCCAAAAGAAGAGACAAAATGCACAGTAAACAAAGTCAAAGTTAAATTTGATTGGCAATTCTTTTTTTTTCTTTTAAATTTCTATATATCACGATAATGTCATTATCATGTCATTTGGCCCCAATAATCATGTAGGCCTAGTTCAAATCTGATATCGAGACAGCCCTATGTGGGGGAGTAAAAACAGTACTTCCTTCTGAAATGTAGTGGGGTAGAAATGTAAAGTTGCAAAAAAGAAATAAAAACAAATACTGAAATAAAGGACAATAACTACACATGTACACATTAAGTTAGTGCAATTATTTATCGCCCAACGCTAGCTGTTATAGTATATTGTCCAATATATAAACAGAAACACGTTTGATGACGAGTTGTTATATCTGTAATTTTCAGGTATGGTGTTCTTGTTTGTTTTTACTAATCTTTAGCTTTGTGACAATATAGAACCACATTGAGTTTCAAATAAATTGAAAAACCTTTAAATGCTGCTGTGGTTATCCAGGTTTATTGTTCAAGGGCCTGATGATTAGACTAGAGACTGAACTCACTGAAAATAGTTATCTTTAAAAGGCACCGAGGAACCACAAACAAAAAGGTCTCTCTGAAACCAATTGGTGATACAATGAAACAGCTTACTGTCTAAATGACAGATGAGATGAGAAGAGAAAAGCAGACTCAAGAAGTTTTTTCACCCTCTCAAATTTGAACATTCGCGCATATAATCCCTGCTTCATGTCAAATAAACAGTCATGAAGTAGAGTGTATATAGTGGTGTGGTAAACCCCTTTACCTCCCAGCATAGAGATGCGGTGCATACATGCTTTAGTTTCATTTCCGGAATAAGAAGTATTACATTGTGATCACAATGTCAGACTCTATGAGATGATGCTACCTTACAGGTTCAAGTTTATTCAATTAAATTAGTTCAAAGAGCCTGTTAGAGGCCAATCATCTTAATGATTTTCCTCATTAAAGGTCTTATTCTTAATAATTTATCATTTGTTTTTTTTGGCCGTGTCATCCTATCTTTTGTTGCAGGCCAAAGTTTAAATTTCACTTTCTTATCCAACTGGATGCCAGTTTGTGTTTTAGGATCTCATCTGATTCAGCTGAGCGTGCTAAAGATTCAGTGGTTCTCTTTCAAACCTTTCTCCTTTTACACCAGACAGGTAGATGTGAACATTTGTTTCCTCTTTCCTTGTTGAACAGGCTGATCTGTCAAAATATTTCACAACGAAGAAACACTGAAAATGAGTTGGACTTGATCAATTGGCTATTCTGTGTCACTCACCATTGGCTGAAACATTAGCCCTAGGCACAAAGCACACAGCAGCGTCACTGTGGGTGTGTCGGCGAAGCAGTGTGACATATCAATGACTCAGCACTATAGGAGCCATCTTAAATAGCCACTTGTTGAGTGCTGTTGCAGCTGACACTCACATGTTGAGTAGGGAAGCCAAGCCAGAGGTGTAAGACTGACTGTCTCAACCTTTTCATGGTATATCACCATCAATTTGTCACACTTAAAGAGTTAACTGTCCTTTATTGTTAACTACAAGCCTCGATATGTGCAATATGACCTTTAATTGGACCATGTGTTCAGTCTAAAGTGAACAATTTGTATCAGAAATTAATGTTAAGTGAATGAATATCTGTTAGTTCTATAATATACTGATTTATAATGGACCAGATTTCTTTTTATTGTGGAAGTTGCAATGAATGAAGACACCTAACACAGCCAGCACTGGGTGGTCTAGTGTGTTCCACATGCAGAGGGCATCAAGTATTAACACTTCCCGCACACAGAGCACTTGAATAGTGTTGAGTGACTCTGCTGATTCCTCTCAGCCTACAATCAGTGTCAAAATAGCCAGCAAAATAATTGGCACGCAGCAGCTTTCTTTGGCAGATATTTACAACAGACAAATGCAGAAGGCAAGGCAAGGTCAAACTTGGCCAGCTCTGACTGAAGTTGTTCCTCTCCCATCTGGCCGGGGGACAGGCTTCCCAGGGCAAAAAGCAATAGGTTCAAATTTTCCTATGTTGCAAGTGTAATAATTGCACTTAATTTGCTCTAAAACCTTGACTGCACTGCTCACTACTTTATCATTTGAATTTAATTATTCATAACGAACAGATACATTTTCTTTTTCTGCTGTTGTGATGTTCTGTGTTCTCTTGTTTGCTGTGTTATGTGTTTTTTACGGTGGCCGACAAGGACAAACGCGCAGCAACGGCCAAACGCTGCAAATACACAAGATGCAGACCCAAAGACACACAAAACACATGCAACAACAAAATGCTGCAACGGAAAAATGCTGCAAACAAAGAAACGATGCAGAACCAAAGACACACAAACACACAAAACAAATGCGATAACAAAATGCTGCAAATACAGAAAAGATGCAAAACCAAAACGACACAAACCCCCAAAACACATGCAATAGAGAAATGCGGCATATTGAGTCAACACAACGGAAGTGTCCACACAACGGAAAAGCGCCAGGCCGCTAGGAGGTCCCGACCTCGCGACCTGGACCTATTACTGTATAGACCAGTCTGTATTGTACCTGACGAGAGTGAGCAAAACTTTTACAGAGGCGACATAAAAAGGTACGTGGTTTAAACATTTGGTTGTAATCTTTTACAATAATATAACAATAACAGTTCAAAAAGATTAACAGATTTACGTAGGCCTAACGCTAGCTGATTGTACGTTTTCTGTTTGTTTTTTTAGCTTAGCTTAGTTTAGCAAAAGATTACAATTATTTAAAACAATATTTTAAACTAATAATAAACTAATTTTACCTGTAGTGGGCTACTTTTGCAGTGTGAAACATTATGTTGCTTTTACTTAAAGCAACATAACGTAGAAATTGGCATTTTGTGCGATTTGGCGCCCCCCACAGATTCTGAGTGCAACACCACAGTCGTGAATACAAATCCCAGGTCTGTAAAAATTTGTAAGGCGTAATGTAGGTGCCAACTACAAACATAACATCATAACAATGTTGTGTCTTGAAAGCCTGCAGTAAACATGTATCTAACGTTATGATCCCACCCTCTCAGTGAAGTTACATAGTGCAGAAACAAGTGATAGGAGGGTGGAGTGGCTGCATCACCATTCACCCTATTACAAGACACTGTACCATCACAAGGATTTTAAAGCAGTCAGTTTAAGATAAAAAAAGTTACACAATGTCATGCTGGACATCGTTGGGGATGTTTTTGCACAGCTACGGAAACAGACCATCAGATTATCCACAGCGCTTCAGTTCATCCTCTCATGCAGCAAATCTTAAGTCAACTGGGATAAATTCTTCCCTTCCCAGTGCTGTCCAGAGAGGCTGGTGTTTACATTACACTTTGAGACCAACCACCTATTTCATATTCACTGCAAGGACATGCAGACACCGCTTGTTTAGTCTGAGCTCCTCCTCAGGAAATAACAGCCAGACAAGTTTAGCATAAAACCTTTATTACTGAACTGCAATGTGACAACATTTATTTCGCATTCATCTGTGCAAACATTTCACTAGACCATTTTGATATAAATAATGGGGGCATGTGCTCTCATTTACAGTCCCCTCACAGCAGTGATATGACGGCTTCTGAAAATGAAGCCCAACATAAATATATGCAACTGAATCCAACTCACAAGTCAGATGACCCAACATAAGAATTTCAGCAGGGCTTTCAGAGAAATTGATACTCTCGACAAAAGAGCTAATGCATTCTGGAGAGTTTCTGCCAACAGTGACCAGACATGTATTGCACTACTACAGCCATCAAAGGCTATTTGTCTTGTTGAGGCAGAAGACACACACACACACACACACGTACACACACACACACAAAAAAAGGGACCATTCCAGCTGGGAAAAGCATCTTAACTGCATTACAAAGTGCTCCACTAATTACAAATCGTATTGCATTTGAGGTTTGTGTAGAAATGGCAAGTGATCGTACCAACTATAAAAACAAAAAAGAAAAGATGTGATCGTACACATACAAAAGGCATAAAGAAAGGCAAAAGTCCAATAAGTTTCCAACGCAGAATACTTAATATTTGGGTATGGAAGATAGGCAAGCAAACCAAGTACCATCGTGTTTCTTTGTCTTTTTTAGAAACAAAAGAAAAAGACACCAGGAGGCAGTTGCCGTTGATTTTGATAATGGAGCAAGTCGCAGGCAAGAACATGAGTTCTAAAAAAGACATCTCAATATCAAATAAACAAAAAAATGTCAAGGGCTCAGGTAAGGAGGAGGACTTACATAAGATCATCCTCATTTATCCAATTCTAAGTACAATTTCTGTTACAACTCGTCGTAGGGAGCAGCCTTGTTTTCAATCCTCGGAGAGAAAAGGATTGAGGATTGGCTCTGGACATGCTGTCCAGACTTTATGCTCTGAAAGATTTAGAGAGTGATAGGGAGTGTTGGCGAGCCAAGGCCTTCCTCCAACCACGGTACAGAGGAGGGGGTGCAGCGCTGGGCTGCCCGCCGATGGATGCGGCGGAGTCGCAGTAAGTACAACATGATAGACAGCAACACAATGAAGAAACAAGCCAGGAATAAGTAGTGGTTGTTGAAAAAGGAGAAGCTGTGCCGCCAGTGAGAGTGCGCTCCTTTCAGACTCTCCTGCTGGATGTCTCTGAAAGAGGTGGAAAAAAAACACACCCATATTAGACCAGCTTTGAACAGGATATGACGTGTAAACAGAAACTGATTTACAGGTTGTCTTTGTGATTATATATTAAGACCTACGGACGTTTGCCTGGATACGTGTGTTAACAAGAATCCTGATTTTCCAGTTCTTGGGAGTTTACATTTCAATGAAGCAGAAATCAGGAATTTCTTTCCTTAATTATTCAAAGAACATTGATCAGGATTAACTCTTTTTTTCTAATGTTAAATCCCCCTTTTAAACTTAGTCCCAGATATAAATCATTTTAAAACTGTAGTATATGCTTAAAAGATGCCGGTGAATTGTTGAATATTTACTTTAACTGTTTTGTTGTTCAGTTTCATCTGTTGCGTCTATAATCTGTCGTATATTAGAGGCTTTGACAGAGCTCATTTCACACTCAGGATATGTTTGAGACCAGTGACATTCCTTCGCTTTAATTTCCCTCCTGCTGCTGTCTAAGCCCTCGTGCTACGCCCATGAACAGCCAATCCTGCGTACTGATCATTGTTTCAAACTCTTAGCTCATGTACAAAATAAGAGCTTTAAGAATTAACGCCTCCACTTACACTGAGGAATAGATTTAAGACGATTATTTTGACAGCTAACATTATTTAAGGCTAAGAATGGGACACGTGTGAGAGAAAATCTATCTTACCTCAAAGGCAGAAACCGTGTTCTGTAAAGAATAGCTCCAAGAGTCCACTGGACCTCTTTATCGTAGACCAACAGGGCAGTCTTCAGATTTTTATAATTGGCAGGGAAAGAAAATCCCGAGTGCAATACTTCGTACATCCACGCTGATTTGAAACACTGGTACCTGCAGACATAAACATAAAGCCGTTGATAAACATTCGAGTCCAAACTTAGCTGGCATCCTTTGTGGAAAGTGACAAACTGGTTAGTTGAGCTTTAGAGGCAGTTTAACAATCCTGCATATCTTACTTCAGTCTGTGAAGATCAGCATGAGAGGCGTACAAGCCGGAGTCAAAGCGCTCCCTCAGAGTCCTCCATTGGGTGGAACAGTAACTCTGTAAATGTTAAACTACAGCATTAGGGATGTTTCCAGGAATGTTTCCAGTGGTAAGATGCCATTAAATAATACAGTAAACTCTGTTGCTCCAGAATAATTTTACTATTAGAACCAATGCAGCATTATACTTTTGATCAACTCCACTAAATTCATATGTAGTAATAGAATATTTTATGAATTGGTTGTGAAAGAAGGTTTGGTAAGAAGATTATAACGATGCTAAATCAAATACTGTACGTGCCTTTGACTTCAGTCTAAGGGCCCTGACACACAAAGGCCAGACCTTAGATGAGTGTCTGTGGCCCAGTCAGTCAGTCGGCTCTTGCAGGCGGCTTTTCAGCTGACTGAGCATGCTGAATCCTTGGCCGAGGTACAGCTAAACGAATCAGTGCACGAGATAAGAAACGGAAAAAAGAAGGGAAAGCACCTCGAGCCTGACGCTTTAGTATCATGATTACATCGGTTTAATGTGGCGTCTCCGTGCTTTTCGCTCTGCCTCTTCACCTGTGCCATTTGCAACAACCTATCTGACATATTCTCGATCAGAAGTGGCTTGATTAACAAGAATGGTGTAAGAAAACGCTACTTTGACAAAACAGCGGAATCTTCTGGTTTCCCTTTTTGAGTGACGAAGACAGACTACTGCTACCTGGTGGTATGGAGAGTTATTTCCTCTAATGCAGGCGCAGAGCATACAAGCTAGTTAGTCGTAGTCTAATAGTCTTTGCTGTTGCGTTTAAGTGCAGCTCACAGAGACACAGTCTCCTTGTTTTTCACCTCCATCTCTTTGCCATTGCCATTTCCAACTTCTTAGCAGACATATTCTCAATCACAACGCTTTGTCTATCCACATCTATTTCCTCTAATGCGGGCAGAGACTGTACAAGCTAGTTGTCTGTCGGCCTTCGTTGCAGTTAGTTGTTTTTTTTTGTGTCTGTATGTTAAAAAAAAATCAATTCTGCAGAACATAACAGGCGTGGGGGTCTTAAAATCCTTATTTAAACAGTAAGTGAACCAGTTTGAGAAAGAATACAGCCAGTGGTGCTGTGATGATTAGCTATCTGACAGAATACACTGCAGCAAAATGTTACGGTCAAGTAAGAAGCTTTTTTCAAAAACAAAAATAGAGAATGAATTACACATTGAGGTTCCATCTGTCATGTCTCATGAGAGCAGACATGATTTCTCTTCATTGTATTTACCTTGGCAGCCCGGGCATACTTTGAAGCGTTATAATCCCCGCCCATGCGCAGCACATCCTCCGTGCAGTAGTAGAACTCAGAGAAGCCGTAGAACTGACTATTGCTGTAGTCGATGGATGGCTGGTAGATACCACTGAGGGAGGTCTGGGTCTCGTTGGTGCGGTTGAGGAACGGCTGCAGAATCTGCCTACACAGGTCAAAGTCTCCTGTGCCTCGCAGGTGGAGCCTCTGCATAGATGGACCGATCTCATCCTGCAGGTCTGTGGGTAGACACGGGTCCAGGAGCGGAGACTCTGCTGTCTCGCCAATATGCTGATCCAAGAGTCTGGAGGAAACAGTAATACACTGTTAATAAAAAAAGGAAAAATAAATCAATCAGAGGAACTCGATCTGGCTGTGGATCTCACTTGTTTCGAGTGGCAGTGTTTCTGAGGAGGTTCTCTTCATATCTTTGGCGTGCTGCATTTCCTCCAAAACCCAGGAAGGTAGACACATAAACACGATAAACGTGCTCTGTGCGATGTGCGTCACACCCCAGGTTGAACTCTGCCAGTAAGTTCTTGGCAACTTCCTCCTAGGGAACAAACAAAAATGAGCCTGGGAATGATGACACTCATAATTACCCATACATATCCTTATGTGTTTAACATCTATAGAGGACAGCAGTGTTGACATGCAACACGCTAATATATATTACTACAGCAGGTTACCTATGCTTCGGAGGCGATATAAACTAAATATTATTTCTCGGTTACCGTATCTCAAAAACACACCAGGAACAGAAACTCAGACTATCTAAAAGGATGACAGTGAAATTTGATTGAACATCATGTGGTGAAAGGGAAAACAATGAGGGCAGGGGGACAAGCATCGTCTGCCAAACCGACTACTGTACATGAATCACTAGAACACAAACAAAAATTCTTGCCATGGACAACCCTCACTGCTCTTGGCAGTCTCTGCATACATGACTTAATGTTCTCAGTGCAAAAGTCCTGCCATGGAGTCATGCAGCAGGCTTACAGTGTGCCCTTCAATAGTGATGAATGGAGAGCAGATCCTCTCCACGGGACAAAAATGGTGCATACAGGTTTAACCAGGGAATGACAGAGGTTGGAAGGAGGGAGAAGAACAAAGGGTGAGTGACAAAAAAACCAAAGACAGCACAAAAACAGAATTGGTTGTGGATAATAACCTGCTGTGGAGAAGCAAAGCTTACAGTTTTGGGCACTTCGTACGCGATCTGTGTGGAGACCCCGCCCATGTCCAGGACACCCGCTGTCCTTTTCCTCACCAGCGCCTCCTGCTGATCGTTGCCTGGGACATGTACCTCCACTACAGCTTCCCCGTCTTGAAAGATTGAACGGAGAAAGCAAACAGACAGGAAGGGTTCATCATGTGATTATTGTGTTTCTGCACATTTGGAGGAATATATGTGTTTCTTATATAGATTGGTTCACATGTACTAGATCAGCTATTAATGCAAAAAACAAAACAAAAACTTTTTAAAATGGCACCCTGTAGAAATACTAATGGTTTGAGTACTTACCATTGTGCACATGGTTAAACCTTCCGAGGACAAAGTTTATTCCAATCCATGCATAGACACCTAAAGCCAATGACGACAAGTTGTAATGTTAATATAAACTTTTACCAGATTCTTCAGTCTTAAATTAGGGTCGACAGTACAGTGAAGAATCTTAAATCCATTGTAATTTAGGAAATGCAAATTTCTTTCAAAGGTTGAACGATATATATCGACATCAGGAAATGTATCTCGGTATTGGTGGAATTTAGCCCATAAATAGAGTTTTTGACACAATATTTAGTCAAAAAATTGTTATTTACTACAATATTGCTGATCTTTGCTACTAGTCAAGAAAAGTAATATTTTGTTACAGCCTTGTTATGTTCATCTTTTAATAAAAATCGAAAATTTTATGCCCTCAATGAAATGTTGATTGTAATTTTCCCCCATGTTATCGAATATTGATATTTTTCAAGGTATCATATCAAAGTTAGAAATTACAGTATTGTGTCAGTAGAGACAACCACTACATAGTGATATTTACTGTTATCTGAATATAATATAATAATATAAAAATAATTTTTCGATAACATTTTATCAAATGTTATAAAATGATCAAACTGTTTGACAACATCGTGAATCTAAAGCTGCAACTGCAATAAATTATAGTTGAGCATGCTGATTGTCAGTCCTGTCTATTCTTATAATTATTCCTTTTATTTACCTTCCTGTTTTCCAGAAATCACTTCCACGTGGGAATCAGAGAAGAGGAAGTTGAAGTGGACAGGGATGTCTGTTCGCAGGTCCTCAAGAAGTGCCTCCTGTTGACTGAGATTAAACCACAGAAACATCATTGTAAAATGTATTTCCATAATACAAACTGATGCTTTTCCCTTTTCCGTGCATGTTTAAAAGTGTATTTCTTGCAGCTAAATCTAAATCTGGGGTTTCTAGAGGCAGTGAGAGTAAACATGATAAGATGATACTCATTTGCCCGACTGTACCTTTCAGGCAGGATTCTCATTCCAGCTGTGCACAGGATGTACAGAGGTGTTTCCTGGTGCTTATTTTTGGGGATATGTTGGGCTGCAAAGCTCAGCAATGGATAGATATAATCACTGGCTTTCTCCGGCGTTTTAGCCAATTCAGAGATTCCTGCAAGGAAAAACATTAAGACCAAATAAATAACAAGCTTATATTTTAATTACTGCAGAATCTTTACGCAAACAGCACTAATTCCTCTTCTTACCCGGTTTGATCTTCATGACCACTGGCTTGCGGTGTTGATCTCTCATTTGCTGAATGTCCAGCAGTTCATGAGGGTTACCATTGTGCCGGGGCCAGCAGTACACAAACACCCTGGAGCCGCTGCTGCCACAGTCCACCACCAGGCCATAGTTCAGGTTGGGGTTGCTTGTGTCTGTTGCATCCACATCTGTCACCCGTGCCAAGTGCCTTTTAAACAACACAGAATTATTAAGATATTATTCTCTGTGTTGATCATAATATAAAGGACCTGGAGAGAAGCGTGTGGTTTACCTGTGGAAGTGATTCTCCTTTCTGATCCAGCTCGCGTGGCCCTTCCCAGTGACAAGCAGCAGGTAGAGCAGTCCAATGAGGCAAAGCACCAGGCCGATGAAGAGCAGCTGTCTGAGGGAGGGTATCAGGAGCCGAGGGAGAACCTGGGATGGCAGGCTGAAATGCCATGAGGCTGGGAAAAGGCACGAAAAGCTGATCCTGTCAAGAGATAAAAGAAAGGAGAGCCTCAGCAAAGTATTTCTAAATATGTCACAGATATGAATCAGATGAAGGCAAACAAACCTTCCCATGATGCAGATTGTTGGTTTAATTAAGAATCAGTGTGCTGAGGGAGGGACTGGGCTTGTTCCGTGGCTCCATCACGTTTTCCTTACTTGTCACCATGACCTTTGGGAGGAAAATATCAGAAATATTACCATTATTTAGTTATCAACTTCTGAGCTCTTGTATGAGAAAGGCCTAATAAAACATAACGACAAGTTGTCGCATCGCTGGGATGTATCGACGTCGTAATAACAGGCGATTTCAACGTATTCGAGCTGTTAAAAGAGATGAGCCGAACTGAAAAGACGACGGTGAAACACTACTATTAAAAATTAAGTAAGAAATGTTAGCTAACACAAGTGTTGTCAAATGTCTGCGATAGTGTAGCAGCGAGCTAAAAGACCTGGATTTGACATGTTTAAACACATCGTCATGGTCACCACGGTGAACTTAAATGTTCGTGGCCTTTAAATGATTTCATACTTACGGCCAAAAAAGTGTAAGTCCCTCCTTTCCTAGAAACATTTACATTTCTGAGCAGCCAGATGCTAACCGCTGGCTAACATGAACCGAGTATGTGGCAGGTCTCCGGTGAGTGACGTGGGTGTCCCGGACACGGTGTGTTTGATTTTCATCTCCGCGTCGGCCGGAGAGCAGCAACAACATAGGTAAACCAAAAACCGCCCAACATTCCTCTATTTCTATGACATTAATGGCGCGCTGTAACCAGGGTTCAGGCGCATTACCGCCACCTAGTGGCTGGAATGTGTACCATAAGAAATCAATGCATAATAAGTCCAAATCCTATTTCTCTTAAAAAAAAATGATACATACAGTACAGACCAAAAGTTTGGACACACCTTCTCATTCAATGAGTTTCCTTTCTTTTCATGACTATTGACATTGTAGATTCACACTCAAGGCATCAAAACTATGAATTAACACATGTGGAAATATGTACTTAACAAAAAAGTGTAAAACAACTGAAAATACGCCTTATATTCTAGTTTCTTCAAAGTAGCCACCTTTTGCTCTGATTACTGCTTTGCACATGTAGCCCGGCAGTCTGAATAGCCATTCTAGTATTCTCAGGTTTGGTGGCTCGCCGCTGCCGCCTAGTGGTGTGACTGAGCAATGGGAATTACGGGAAGTCACTGACGGGTGTTTAGAGTCAGAGGAATAAAGAGACGAGCGTGGAGAGTTGAGTTAACAGTCAGAAGAGTGTCAAAGTAAATAGGGTAGGTAGTGGAAACAGGAGAGAGGAAACTGTGTTAACAAGGTTTAGGTTGGGGCATTGTGCACTAAACAAAACACTGAAAATGATAGGGAAACATCAAACCGGTTTGTGTGAGGGTTGTCAGGAAGAGGAGTCAGTGGAGCATGTGCTTCTACAGTGTAGGAAATACAGGGCACAGAGAGAGATGATGAGGAATAATCTGAGGGAAATAGGGGTGCAAGAATTCACATTAAAAGGATTACTGAGTATGGGTGAGAGAGCACAGGTCCGGATACTGTTAGCTTTCTTAAGGGATACAGGGATTTTTCATAGGATATGATGGATAAGTAGGAGTAGGGTGTTAGGGTGACTGACTTGATTGTAGTTCAGGGTGTGTGTGTGTGTGCGCGTGTGTTCTATTATGTATTTATTTATAGTCATTTGGTTTGGGGTTTGTTTTGTTCTTGTTTTGTTTTGTTTAGTTTTGGTTTTGAAGGGAATCAGATTGTGAACCTAAGTCTATTGTCTGATCCACACTCCGGAGCAGAAGGTGGCGGTAATGCACCATTAAGCTGGATGCCAACCGCCGTAAAACCACAAGAAGAAGAAGAAGAAGCAGTTGAGTTAACAGTGGCAGCAGAAAGCTGTATTTGGAAGAGACAACAGTTCATTACTTGTCTCAAAAATAGAAAGTAGCAAGGCTACGTTAGAAGAGTTTTTGACCGTGGAAAGAGAAGTCGTCCGACGTCGCGGAGTTGTGGACCCGTCTGAACGACGTGGCTATTGAATATCCCGGTGAGTTAGCTGTTAGCAAACACGGTGAATTAGCTTTCTGGTTGATAACTTGCATTAGGTTATAACTTGAGACTGTGGATTAATTGTGTTAAAAAACCAGTCGGGATAAGTTCATGGTGATATTATGAACGGTGTGTTATTTGAAAATGCTAAATAGGCCTATTGGTCGGCTAATTAAGGTAACTTAGCAGACAGTTAATGTTATGTGGTTGATGTGTGAATATATTCTTTGAGTTATTTTATTAAGCATATGTGAGTGTAATGTTATTATGTGAAGTATGAGGGATTGTGTGATACTGTGTGGAAAAAAGACTTTTGATAAGGACAATTATTAATTTTACCTGCACATTTTGTGCAGGCTGGTTTTTTGTTGAGCTGTTCTACAGACTGGATACAGACTGGATTGAGTTGCTCAAGCTGCCTTCATCCCGCTGCCTTCTGGTTTCCACCTCATCATTCCCCTTCTTCACTGCTCTTCAGTCGTCGTCCCCACCATTTCAGTCCTCCCCTCACCTCACTGCCTTCGTCATTTGTGACCAGGATGGACAGTCTTTCTCATAAAGGGTGGGAGGAACTTGAAATCACTCAAAACGAACTGAAATATTCACAAACTCAAGTTGAGTAACCAAAGACTGATTCATACTCACCTTGTGACACAACGAGTGTACATTTTTTTTGTTTATTGAGATCTCATTTTGTTGTTTTTGTTTTTTGGTTGGGTCCCAACATTTATTTGTGCATTGGGTATACAAGGTTACAGCTAAAATTCATGGCAAACCTTTGCCATATTTGTTTTGGCATTGAACATTTAATTGTGCAATTGGGTCAGATGTGTGTGTTAATTTTGGTTATGCCCAGCTGTATACCAAGTTAAAGGTCCTTCGTTAAGCATATTGAAGGGAAATAACTGTTAAATATTGAAACAGAAAACAATACAGTGAATTTAAGCGGTTCAGCTGTTAGTGTGAGTATTTGTGGGAAGAAATAAAAGGGTTTCATTTACTCTACTGCTCTAGTCTCCTCTTAGGCCGCGTTCAGACTGCAGGTGAATCTGATTCAAATCAGATTTCTTCTCAAATCAGATTTTTAGGGCTGACTGTTCACACTGTTTTTAGCAAGTGTCCAAATCGGATTTGGCTCTGTTCAGACTGGGCCACATTTATTGACCGATCTGACAGGTTGCTGTAGCAACGACGTCGGAGCGGAGGCATCAAAGTGGCGTCACGGACAGTCAAAACTGATCTGAGTGTTTGGAGCTGTTCAGACTGAGACGCATCTGTCCAAATGAGATTTGAAACTACCTCCCGGAGCTGGTTTCAATCTGGTTTGCAAAAATCAGATTTCATGTGATTTGTGACTGTTCAGACTTCAAAAGAGCCATCCGTTTCCAATCTGGATGGGCTAAAAATCTGATTTTGGCTGGCAGTCTGAACGCGGCCTTAGAGCCTAGATAATTGGACATACCTGCAGGGTTGGTGGAACACACGCCAGGTGGGTTACACACACACTCTGCATTCTCTTGATGAGCTTCAAGAGGTAGTCACCTGAAATGGTTTTCACTTCACAGGTGTGCCCTGTCAGGTTTAATAAGTGGGATTTCTTGCCTTTATAAATGGGGTTGGGACCATCAGTTGTGTTGTGCAGAAGTCAGGTGGATACACAGCTGATAGTCCTACTGAATAGACTGTTAGAATTTGTATTATGGCAAGAAAGAAGCAGCTAAGTAAAGAAAAACGAGTGGCCATCATTACTTTAAGAAATGAAGGTCAGTCAGTCCGAAAAATTGGGAAAACTTTGAAAGTGTCCCCAAGTGCAGTCGCAAAAACCATCAAGCGCTACAAAGAAACTGGCTCACATGAGGACCGCCCCAGGAAAGGAAGACCAAGAGTCACCTCTGCTGCGGAGGATAAGTTCATCCGAGTCACCAGCCTCAGAAATCGCAGGTTTACAGCAGCTCAGATTAGAGACCAGGTCAATGCCACACAGAGTTCTAGCAGCAGACACATCTCTAGAACAACTGTTAAGAGGAGACTGTGTGAATCAGGCCTTCATGGTAGAATAGCTGCTAGGAAACCACTGCTAAGGACAGGCAACAAGCAGAAGAGACTTGGACATTAGACTAGTGGAAATCTGTGCTTTGGTCTGATGAGTCCAAATTTGAGATCTTTGGTTCCAACCACCGTGTCTTTGTGCGACGCAGAAAAGGTGAACGGATGGACTCTACATGCCTGGTTCCCACCGTGAAGCATGGAGGAGGAGGTGTGATGGTGTGGGGGTGCTTTGCTGGTGACACTGTTGGGGATTTATTCAAAATTGAAGGCATACTGAACCAGCATGGCTACCACAGCATCTTGCAGCGGCATGCTATTCCATCCGGTTTGCGTTTAGTTGGACCATCATTTATTTTTCAACAGGACAATGACCCCAAACACACCTCCAGGCTGTGTAAGGGCTATTTGACCAAGAAGGAGAGTGATGAGGTGCTGCGCCAGATGACCTGGCCTCCACAGTCAACGGACCTGAACCCAATCGAGATGGTTTTGGGTGAGCTGCACCGCAGAGTGAAGGCAAAAGGGCCAACAAGTGCTAAGCATCTCTGGGAACTCCTTCAAGACTGTTGGAAGACCATTTCAGGTGACTACCTCTTGAAGCTCATCAAGAGAATGCCAAGAGTGTGCGAAGCAGTAATCAAAGCAAAAGGTGGCTACTTTGAAGAACCTAGAATATAAGACATATTTTCAGTTGTTTCACACTTTTTTGTTAAGTATATAATTCCACGTGTTAATTCATAGTTTTGATGCCTTCAGTGTGAATCTACAATTTTCATAGTCATGAAAATAAAGAAAACTCTTTGAATGAGAAGGTGTGTCCAAACGTTTGGTCTGTACTGTATATATTCTAACACTTTCATTGAAAATGGCCAAAATACACAACATGACGACATTAAATATTAGTCTATATAGAGAATAAAAAATTGCCACGGGGAAAACAGTATGGTAATCAAATCAAACTCCATTAACTTAGACAAAAACATGATTGTAAAAATCTTTATTTAAAATACAATACAAAAGATACAGTATGCAATCTATCCAAGGCACCATAAGAGTAGGTCACATACGTTTTGATATGAGACAAGTGCTATGGACATAATATACATAATACATACTGTATATATGTCAGTGTAAAGAGAGAGGTGCTTCTGTTGGTGGGGTCTATTTTAACATGCAAGAGCTTTTTACATGCATGAGAACATATAAAACACAATTAAAGTAATAGGTATCCTTTAAGTTAACCAAACTTAATTTCTCCCTCAGCTGTAGTTCAACTTCTTCTAGTGTGCAGTAATTGGTAAGTTGTAAAGTTATATACTTTGAAAGTAACTTCCCCCAAAGTGCTAATGTAATTGATACTGTAAAAAGAGTGCAGTGCATTTGTATTTTTAATCAGTTAAAGCATTATTTATCCACGTTCATCAGTGTTGCTCCTGTGCTGGAAGGTTTCTTCACTAAGACCAGACAACTTCTACTTTCCTGAATGCCTTGCATTCCAACCATCCACTCTGACTGATCTGCCAGCAGCAACTCACATCTACAAACCTGAGTCTCTTGCTCCGTAGCATTATACTTTTCACAGTTGCTGCCCTCACATCTGTTCGCGGAACTTCAATGTGTTGTACCCGTCCGAGTGGCAAGTCTGTGAGAGAAACAAAGACAGGCTGGTCCTCTCTGAAGATCTGTACATCCTGTAAAACCCAGTCCAGAGAGCACGGCAGGGAGACCAGTGAGAGCTTCTCCAGTAGAGGAGAACCAGCCAGGAGACACCTGAGCACCCTCTTCAGGGACATCCAGGACATGACAGGCTTCATTTGGCTGTGCTCGTAGGAGAATCTTCATAGACACAAGGAAGATGAATAAAGAAGATGACTTGATTAGGCAGTTTTAACCTTAAAAGCTTTATCAAATTATGCTTGACTCAGATGCAGTGATTTGTGGCTAAAGAATATTTGACACCACTGTAATGTTAGCAGACTGAACTTTGGATTTTGTGAATACAGCTCTGATTCATAGAAGCTAAAGAGAGAAATGCATCTATTTATTGTAAAGATTGTTAAATGCAAAGATAACACACTAATGCGCCTTTTTAACTCTTTCAGAAAAACTGTTACAACAAGCTTTCCTTGAAAAAGAAATAAAAATATACGAGTAGATTAGTAGTATTGTTGGTGAAAGAAACAAAGATAGCCGTGATAAAAGCATGACAACATGAACCACGAAAATTATTGATCAAAACTGGCTTGCAGCGGTTCCTTAGTTACAACCACTCCTGTTTATTCTGGTGAACATTATTGACTCTCATTATTTGAGCACTAACAATAAACATTACTGAGTCCTGTGGGGACTTTCTACTTCCCATTCAAACAGTATCTGCGGGGGCTGTTCAGCTGGGTTCATGTTTGGTTTTTGAATTCTCCCATTGGGAGACACTAAAGGTGAATAGAATAACATTTTCAACTCATAAATATACACATGAAACCTCCCCTGTTGATTACTTACGAGAAGACAAGTATGTTTTTGTATTATACGTTTTCTGAAATCTTATGTACACATACGAAAATCAGGCGTCATCTAAGTAAATGTGCATAAATTTGTATGCATGGCCCAAAAATAAATCTGAACACTGGATTAAGCTAAATTCAAAATTCTTGTTTTATTTCGTTGACATATTAGAGTCAAAAGGTTTTTACTGAGGGGATCCTGGATATCTCTTCATCAATCTATGAATAAAATATTCAACAAACACACGACTGCATGTGCAGGAACAACAGTAACAGTAAATGCTTGCAGTTGGTCGATCTTTGATGTGTGTTCAATAGTTCCCAGTGTACCTCAACAGTAGCCTTACTTGAGTGTGAGAGAGCAGAGGTCAGGCAGCCGTGGAAGATCCCGATCATCCTGCTGATCCTCCTCGATTTCTTCTATCTGTGACACGGTGGGAGGCTCAGCGGAGATGAGCAGGTCTCTGAGTCTGGGACAGGCTTTGATGACCTCCAGCAGAGGGGTGTGAGGGCTGGTTTTCACCCCTTCCAGGGTGAGAGAGAGCAAGGACGAGCCTGCAACTTGCAAGGCAGGAAGGAGATCTACCAGAGGGCCTGAGTAGTGAAGTGAGAGGCTCCGCAGCTGGCCTGACCACTTCTGGAGGCCTGCGGCTAACAGAGAGCGCTGGTTTCTTCCTCTTGTCCCCTCATAATCGTCAACGTTCACAGATATGGAGTGGATGTTTGGACACAAACGACTTATACTGTCTAGAGAGTCACATGATAAGCTGCTAACGTCCTTTAAGCGCAGGATTGGGCGTTCATTGCCTGATTGAGATACTCTCCCCTTTTCTTCTGAGCAACTAGGTCCCTCATCTTCCTCATTTCCACCACCATATCCCTCCCATAACATCCTCTCCTCATCTTCTTCATCTGCAGCTTCTGCTCCTTCTCCCTTTCCCCTACAACTATCCATGCCCTGCCTGTGCCTCCACCCCTCCCACACCTCCTCCAGCCTGGGAATCCCTTCTCTGTCAGTGAACTCATCCGTCTGCTTGAACTCTCTGTGGTGGATGAGACGGCAGGCCTGCGCGAGCCCGTCCATGGCCACTCTCTCCAGGCCGGGCAGTGAGAGGAGAAGGTAGGCGGCAGCCGCCACAGGGTCTCCCTCTTGTTCCCCAAACCCAATATCCAGAGCGAGCAGACTGCTGAGGGGGAGAGGAGACAGAGGTGCAGAGGGGGAAAC
Organism: Pagrus pagrus; assembly: GCF_965226575.1. NCBI lineage: Eukaryota > Metazoa > Chordata > Actinopteri > Spariformes > Sparidae > Pagrus > Pagrus pagrus. Next base: position 24,554,156 of record NC_140192.1, on the reverse strand, counting down.
AGAAGATTGGGATGTAGAGGTGCAGCCAGGGGAAAAAAAGGAAGCCCCACCTCCAAGAGGAAGTAGCGCAGCAGGGGAAAGGAAGTGACAGCGGGATACGTCCAGATGGCGCAGAAAACGACAGCTGCTGGTGATCGTCCTGATTACACATCTGTCGCAAGGTGTACCAGCCAGGGAGAGCGAGCGCAGGGCAGGTAGACAGGAGAGGGTTTCAGACAGGACCTTTGAGGGCAGCTGCTGGGCTCCAGTCAGATCCAGACTCCACAGACCCTGAGACAAAAAGACTTAAAAGCGTTACAGGCCAGACCCAGGATTCAAGAGTCTTAAATCGATTTTAAACTGCGTTATTTACACCCTCAACACGCCATCGAGCTCATGTCAATGTTTTATGGACTTCACCCGACTTTCCATCAGCATGAGGGCGAGTAGATAATAGCAAAATAATAAAAAATCAGACATACAGAATTTCTCTCTTAGAATAACTGATGCACCATCTGTGCAGCTGACTCAACTGTTAACTGCACTTTCAGGTTTTATTGGTAAAAGACAAAATGTACAAAAGCCCTCAGCTGCAGTCAGTAGCTGATAAAGGACATGGAGACAGGATTCCCTCTCACCTGACAACGTGCAGCAATGTGGGGACAGAGGGCCGCGTTGACCAGATTACAACACTTTTCCATAGACAGCACCCGGAGTTGGGGGACCAGCAGGAGGTGGAGGGCTGCTCGGGTCAACTGCTTTCTGCTGCACAGCAGCGACATCAGCTCCTCGACCAGATCACCCGCTACAGGAGAGCAAAAGACGGAAAGAGACACAGACAGGGAGATATTGTAGCAGGATTAGAAGTAATCAAAATCTACTGATAGTTTCATGTAAAGCACACATGAGGAAGCGGAAATGTCTACATCCCTATATTCTATTTATGACTCACTCTGCATGTGAGTAAATGGGATGTGTTTCCTTATATGTAGACTTTTATTTCAGTTTTCTTTCATTTCAATTCATGCTGATACAAGGTATCAGTATATTACTCGAGTGTACAAGGACATTTTACCTACAAGACAGAGACAAAACATGTGATCATGTCTGTTAAATAAGCTCCCACAGACTCACGCAGCAAGTTGAAAGGCCCCATGATGTATCTGAAGGAATAATGATCCATGTAGTTGTCAGCGTAGTCCTTCACCCACACGTCCTTCATGTTGTCAGCGAGGCTCAGCAGACACAGCCGTGTCAAGGAATACACAGAGCCGTCTTCATCCGTCTTCCCAGAGGCTCCCCTGAACTTCACTTTCCTCACCTTCCTCTCCCTGGGCTTAGCATTCGCTCGACCACCACCCGCAGCCTGAAACAGAGGCATTGCTGGACCGCAGTGGCTGGTCTCAGTGTCGAGGTGGATGCTGGGCCTGTGTGATGAGATGGTCGACAGGATGGAGAAGGAAAAAAAACCTTATTACTGATACCAAAAATTATGTTTCTTCTAATATTTCTTGAACTTGATGAAAGATTAATAATAAAGTTAAAAAAAAAAAAACAGTTGAATTGGTACAACCAGTGCTCTCATAGAGACCAATGTTCACATAAAAACAAGTGGCAAACTCCTAGTTTTACTGTTTTTATTGTTTATTCATTTATTTATTTTTCTCTATTCATGGTTTATTTAACAGGTACAGATGCAATATACAAAGACAGACTGAAACAGTATATAGCCTACTTACAAGTATATACTGTTTATAGCAGATGTTAATTTGTAACACCTCTCTCAAGAAGGGCTTTCATGAGATATACAAATAGATAAATACAGTAAACTTTGTACAGCAAGATAAAATAAAGCACACATTTAAAAAGGAATTGTGGGCCAATAGATTGTGAATTACCAGTTATACGTTTTTTATGACTATAACTTTGTCCTGCGACAAACCGAAAGTAAGGTAAACACAGCCTGTACATGACCGTGTAACATCCAGTCACAAGTATCTCTGATGCACTGACACCTACCTGACAGATCAACTACAAGACGTTGTTCTGTCCAAGAAGTAGAAGACAGGAGGTGAGGAGAAGTAAAGTGCCACCCTTTGCTCTCCCAACACTTCTTCACTTCCTGGTTGGATACGTCACGTGACAAACTAGTCCCTTAGCCCTAAGTTTTGTCTCTCAGGCACGACTTCCTCTCGGGCTGTGTAAATCAATGAACTTCAGCCAAGCACACACACACAATACATGCACATTGACAATCTGATTGTCGAGGTGGTGATATGCAGCCTCAAGGGTAATGTCTTCCTTAAAGATAACACCCAGGGCAAAAATAACCCAAGTAATCAATTATAACTAACAAGCACTTTGAAACCACATTTTTTAGTCTTTTTTGCAGGATATAAAGTATAGATAACAGATAACATTCAAAACTACAAAAATATCTATAATGCATTAAAACTTTAAAGGTGCACTCTGTCATTTTTGGGAGGAAATGACAATGACAAGTTAAAGGACAAACCAATTTCATACTGTTTTACTTTGTTTATATGTGGCGGACCCTGCCACCTTTCTGGCCTCACATAGTGATCTGGGGACCATATTTTCCTCTGTGAACAGCTTGTTTTACAATTCTGAATTTGAATTTCTTCTCCAAAACTACACAGTGCCCCAAAACTTCACATACATACTACAGTTTATGAAACATTTACACTTACACAGAGGGGAAAAAACACAGACCTCTGCATAAAATTGTATTTTTCCAAAAAACAAGAGACATTAAAGTCCCCATAAAATAGAGTTGCTCTTCTTCAGTTTTGTTTGGGACTCCTTAAAGGTTCAGTGCGTAGGATTTAGTGGAATCTAGAGGTGAAGTTTCCGATTGCAACAAACTGAATACCGCTGGCCTCAACCTGCCCTTTAAAGGTCATAAGAGAAAAAGTGGTGGCCACTAAAAACGCGAAAGGCCCGCTATAGGCCAGAATAAATGTTAGCACAGTAGGTTTCTGCAAACTGCAGATCAGTTCAAACTTTATGTTTCTATATGTTACAACTTTTTTCTGTTTCTTTAGGTTCGATTTTTATTTTTCTCTTGTCATAATGCTGTGCTTATGCTCTGGTTAGGTTTAGTTACAAAAACCACTTGGTTAGGATTAGGAAACAATCATGGTTTGGCTTGAAATCCCTATTTTGTTGCCACAAACATTGCAGGAAATGGACGTCCCGCAAAATTGATCCCGCTTTTGTAGCCTGTAACTCCACCATCATCCCCTCCCTGCACCTCTCGATATTAAGAGTGAGGTGATAAACATGTATGTGAATGGGATATGACACGTTTTGTACAAATGTTAATATACATACATAGCCTATGACATGTATTGTAGTGTCTGTGGTTTGTAGAAACATTTACTGCTAACATTTTATCCTGGAGACTGGGCTGCTCTGGGCTCAATGTTAGGTAATGAAAACATACCGATTCTTAGTTTCAGGTGACTGCACGGCACGCCGATGTAAACATATTTCTGCCAATAGATCATCCTAAATCCTACACACTAGCCCTTCAACCTTCACATTTCCTAATTAATATTTTTTTACTGGCTGCTGTTTGGAGGATATTTGTCATAGGCATTAAAGTTTAACCAGTGAACTATTATGAAACTACAATCATTCTCTCTCCTGCGTGACTTTATCTTTGTTACTGCTTCACCAATAAGGTTGACGGAAGTGTAAGACGTTTCCAAAGTCTGAAAGGGATTGTTCAAATAAATACCACACAACAATTCTCACCATGGTGAGAGTTGTGTGGTACCAACTTCACTGTCTACATGGCAGATACCATTAGAGTTAAGAGACAATGTGTGTGTTTTGTAATTTGGGTGACTTCTCATGCTGTAACAGTTTATCAGAAGTGGAGCAGAGGACAGTAGCCATCTCACATTCTCAGCTGTGTGGCCAAGATGGTGAAGACGATCTACAAAAAAAAGCTGTTAAGTGGTCTGTGAATGGGCTGGAAGGTTTAATGGGCATTTTGTAATCCATACCTTCATCAGTAGCTGCTTGTTAAATGCCTGCACATGAGCGATAAAGAGGGTTAAAAACCAAAGCAGACTTGGAGGTAATCTTTATTTCAAGCTCCCATAATAGAACAAATCACAGAGTACAAAGAGTGCCTTTTACATACACAATTTGATGTCGTGGTGATAAAAATTGTCTTTATGTCAGTAAAAAAGTAAACTTGTCTTAAATACTTATCAACACAAACAAATAAATCAGTCCATTTAATTTCCCTTGATTTCCAAACATTCATGAGACAGTTATAATGCTATACGTATATTTTCTTTTGGGTTAATATTGAAATCAATCATCTCAGTAGTAACCATGGATTTTGATAATAAGGCAGCAGATACAAAGGATAATTCCACTTTCCACTCAGTAATAGAGAGAAAAGGTTTACAACTGGAATAAGACTCTTAAAGTTTGTATCACGAGTCCCTGGTTTCATCACACTGAGTGCTGTAATCTGTTATAGGCTGTATAAAACCGAATATGTCAAACTGAAACCAAGTCAAGAGGAAACTATAAAATACTGTAATATAATTATATACCTTTCTCATTTAAAGCACCTGAGTGGAGTGAACAGCATAGAATTCAAGCAAGGTTATTATACTTAACTAAAACTAAACTTCAAACCAAAACTGGGTGTGAAAAAAAAACCTTTAAGTTAACTGACAGAAAAATAAATATCCAAAAACTGTTTTTCGTTTCAGTCTTTGTCAGTTTGGTCAAATTTGTCATTGGTGCATATGTCGATTGAGACTGGGACGTCTTCATGACCCTGAGACAACTGGATTGTATTGTATCATAATATGTATTCTGAACTTCTTAAAGACGTAATTCATACGAAATGGACAGCTGCTCAGTGGCTCGTTGCTGTTGCCAACTTAAGCTGTAGCGACGTGCAGCTATTATCAAGCAGCAGCTCACTGAGCTGTGGGGACAGGAGCGCTATGAGGCGGCAGAGGAGTGAGAGAGTCCGACGACAGCATCAGGCCAAAACAGCGTGTTTAGACCTGGAATATTTTCACATTTTACTTATTGAATTGAGGATTTATTTTGACTAAACCAAAGGTGATTGTGGGGAGACAAAACAAGACAGTTTTGGTGTGTTTTTGATGAGTTAACAATGATTAATTCTGTTTAGTGAGGAAAATAAGTGTAAAAAAAGTTCTTCTTGGCATTTTGTGAATTTATTTTGTTTACTTAAAAGACTAAGTAGTGAACTTTTCCATCTCCCAGTTGAGACTACAAAGCCTATTGGACTATCGCCTCTTGCAGTACAAAGTGGTATTAGGAGACAGGCCGGACTGGGGCTAGCTGGTTAGCATGTTAACTTCAGATGTTTGGCATAAATTGACACCATAATTTATTCAAACTCTGTTGATAATGTTAGACAAACACCGACTGAATTCTAATAAAAAAACTAAAACTAATAAAAATTATACTTACTCTTAACATTTTTAAACAATAAAAATGAATTGAATTGAAAAAACAACAAAAGAAATGAAAAATACAAAACTACAATATCTCTGAACTCAAGTTGATACCAGTCTTTTGATCATAAAGCATTATCTCGCTACAACAGCATGAAAATGAGATTGTCAAGCTGCACTCAGTTCAGGCACTGCAGCTACACTGAGCACCGAGCAGCTTCACATCACCAGTGCTATATTAATATGCCACTTAACTTAATGGACATTTGTCCAGTTAGAATTTCTTGAGGTAATGTGTGATATGCAATGGAAACTATGCAATATGAAATGCAAAGTACTTACATTATATATATTTGTTAGTTAAGCAGTTTATGTAAATCAAATAAAAAGGTCTTCAAGAACACAAAAAACATAAAAACTAGCTTGTTGACCAGCTGGTGCATGATTGTGTTTTAGTATGCAAAACTGCAATGTTCACAGCAAGTTCTTTATTTCCTGTTTTCAAGCTCAGTAATCAGCCTTAAAGAGTTAAGGAACAGACTGATCGAGCTCAGCTGACCACAGTCTTGCATGACACGTAATCTATTCTGTCCTATTCTGGATTTCACGGTAAAATCTTTATGGCTATAGTTCATTTCCATCTCATTAGTTTGGGGAACAAAGAAGAGCTGTGCAGCAACTTTTTCCAGCTGATCATTCTTCAGCTATTTCACAGATACGTATTTTAGTTGTGTGAATCCTCCTCAAGATGGCTTTCCCTGAAGCATTTACTCTGGCTTTGGCTCTGTGAATGGCACCACCTTCCTCCCAGCCACAAACACCTCGACTATGTTCCGATCATCACCTGTCAAAGAGGAAGTAACAGAGATGACCATGAAGTAAATCAGCAGCATGTTAAAGTCAGAAAAGTTTGGAGAAATACATTGAAGTTCACACTTACCCAAATTCAGGAACTTCTCCAAAAGAATCTGAAATTAAAGTGTTGATAAATTAGCTTCAGACTGACAGACTGGAATGAAATGTTCTGCTTTTATTAATTTGTGAGTAAATGTGCTTGAATAGATTAAGAGCAACCTTTGGTCCATCACTGTGGATCAGGTCGATGGGTCCCCCGGGAGCAGTTACATTCACCCTCAGGGCATCGAAGTCTTTGCCCACCTCAAAGTTCCCTGTCTGGTCATCCAGGGACAAGGCTACAGACGAAACACATCATAAAAGAAGCTATTGTATTCTCTACCCTCCTGTGAAATTGCAATCAGTCATCACAAAAAATATCTTCCCACAGCAACTTCATGGACTGAATCAGGCATTTCTGCTGAAGTGCGACCTTAGCAAATAAAATGAGTGTTGATGGAGAATATGACTAACAGAGAGACGGACAACTTGATATTTTATTTCTAACCTCTATACAATGACAGTTCAGAGTGACAGTTGTGTGTCTTACCTTGGCTGCCTCCCAATGTGGCGATTCTGAACGCCTCCTCAAAGGTGAGTGTTTTGTGTTCTGGATCCTGAATGGTCAAGATTTTGGACGAGTCCAGAGCTCTCCTCACAGCATCCAGCATAGAGGCCGAGTAGCCACCCGCCACGTCTGGCACAGGACAACAAACACAGACCAAGTTGTTCAAATTAATACAAGCAGGAAAACACAGGTACTCACAAACATGTACTGTGGATGCGTAAAGGCTGCATTTTAAAATGCAAATCATCAACAATAACTTTACTATGATACGATATGATACGTTACTGTCAGTTTACAAGTCACACAAATGGCACTATTCATAGTCGTACAACGCACATCAAACAGTCATAACAGTTACACACATCAATTTACATCCTCAGGATTCGGAAGTCAGGTAGCAGCACGCTAGTATTGGTTTAACAACAGCAGGCGCGTGCACACATAGGGCCCAAGGGTTTGCTTGAGCCCCTGCCCTTTTTGCCTCGTATTAAAAAGTGCCCTTTTTGTGTGTTTTTTTTATGAATAAATAAATTCCTGTTGTGCATAGGGATGTAAAAAAATGGCGGTATAAAAACGCCACGGTTATCTACCGTACGCATTTCCTTGTAATACGGTGTTGTGTGTGTGTGTTGAGCCTAAAGCCGCTTCTGTCCACTGTGGCTCCGCTCCCTCTCTCACAGAGGGGCGAGAGAGAGAGAGAGAGAGAGAGAGAGAAGAATAATCTAATATGACAGCTGTCTGTGTAGGCTGTTTATCTTGCCACAAATCTTAAACTTCTTCCAGATATTGAGTTTATTGCGACTTTGCTGTTGTAAACATTGCTTTTCCTACTAACTACTGTAGGCTAATAAAATAATAATAATAATAATAATGCAATAAATGATTAATAATATAGCAATTTCAGAGGGTATATAAGCTGTAGGTTATCTGTTTGAAATATTACCATCTGTAATTAAACTGGATTCATGTTAATTATGCCTGCAGCACGTCTTCCAAACCTCAGTATTATGATGTGAACAAACTGACGTTGACAATAATTTGACACAAAAGTTTTTTTCACAATTGCATATCACTCACAGCTACACAGGATACACAGCTAAGTAGTTAGCTTTCTATAAGTACTTTGTTTATTAATTTTTACATTAATCTACATATTGTGATAAAAAATTCACGCGCTCTTTGCGCACTTACATACTACCCTTTTCTGACTTTGAGCCCCTGCCCCTCTATAATCATGTGCACGTCACTGAACAACAGGATAGACTGATGTAAAAAGATTCATCAGCCTGTTGCATTTAAATGGTGGAGGTAGAAGAGAGGCAGAAGTCGGTATTTTCCACTTAGAACATGCGAAGAGCAGAAGAGATACTATCAGCAAGTGTGAGTGCTGGCTCCAAAAGACTAAAACTACTTTCTTATAGTGTAACAAACGTTCTCATACAGTATGCGGTGTGGCAGCTCTCACCTGTTCCCAGCCCAAGTTTCACTTTGTGATTCAAGACGTTGCGGACATTCAGCACTCCACTGCACAACCTGGGCAGAGGGAGAAAGGGACACAATTAAACAATTGGAAACAATTAATATATTGAATTTTTCTGTCAAGTGATAGATTCAAGACTTTTATTCAACTTTTATTCACCTTAAATTAAGCCTGGTTTGCTGATTTCCCTAACCTGGAATTAATGACGGGCAACCAAATGAAACCTACTGTTACTCTGAGTAAATATAACAAAGGCCCAGTCGTGTTTAGACATTTTAATGCAGAATATTACATCTTTAAAGCTGCTACAGGAATTGTTTTACATTTTTTGTTGATTCTGGCAGCCCCTGTGGACAAAAGCATAATGAGCAGCACCGCCTCCTGTCATGAAGTCTTATTGTCTCTTTATCTTCAAATGGTCTTAAGAAACAGAACCAGATACTTACGAGATGTTGGAGTTGGGACAGTGAGACAAAGAGGTTCCCGTCTCTCTGAACAGATTCAACTCTTCATCAGTGAGGTGGCAGCCATGGGCCATCACTGTCTGTGAATCATCATCATAGATAATATCAGTATTTCTATCAGCATTTCTTTGTTTCTACAAAATGTCTGCCTGTGTGTGTGACTGTGGCCTCACCTTGTCAGTGAGCAGGTTGTATTTGTGATAGACGTCTGTGTAAGACTTGGATTCAGGAAACAGCTCCTTCACAAGTTTAATTTCCTCAACGTTTTCACTGATGTGACTCTGAAAGTTAACGCACACGTGAGACATTAAACTGAGAATCTGGGGTGTTACCTTTGAAGCTGATGCTGCAGTTGAAGCAAGTTATGTGCTGAGTGGAATTAATCGTCAAAGCGGGAAAAGCCATTCACCGAAGGGCTCTTTCTGAGGGACTGCATGTTGCAAGTCGCTGATATTCTATGTCCAGAGAAGAAGAACTTGTTCAACAATGTCTCTCTAGCAGCAAACACAGTGGCAGAGCGGACTAACGAGTAATCGAGTGACATTTATGAACAGTTAGGGGTCAAAGCCAGACGTTTCACTGTATACTTCAATAAATGCAAATACAGGTCCAGGCTTACTGAAGCTCTACTTAGGGTTACATCTGTGACCTCCATCAGGGCAAATGTGGCTCAGTTGTGTGAGCAGAGGTGCTGCCGAGAAATAAAGTACCAATCTATTCAGGGATTCCAGTTGTTAGCTCAGTGCAAGGTTTACTTAATAAATTATTTTTATGGACAAAAGTTTTGCACTAACTAATGATAGAAATAACACAAAATTTTCAGGAATTTTGCACTTTCTTGTAGTACTGGCCCTCCTACAAGATAACAATACTCAGCTCATTTGAGTTTGAGACCCCTGTTATAAATAGAGCCTGAGGTGATGTGTGGTAAACTGATAACTCATGATACATGCTGTTCTGCCAGACTTGTTGCATTCCTCCCTGTCAGATTTTTCACCCTTGTATTGTGCATGTTTGTGTAATTATTTCATTCTTCAAAAAACCCCACAGGGCCAACGCTAAACGGTCTCTATGGCAACAGTCCCCTGTGGACGTAGCCTGGTTCGGTTGCCACAGCGAGCTCACCTGAATGTGCAGGTTGTTATTCTTAGCGATGGCTCCCAGCTGTCCCAGCAAAGCTCCTGTGCAGGTTGGAGCGAAGCGGGGGGTCACCACTGGTTTCACAAGAGGGTACTGCCCAAGAAAAAAGTGGAGTCAGTGAGGATCTTAAAATCTCAATTTTTTCCCCCCGCCTTTGACTATTTGTCACATCCTTGAAGTGTTGTGTTCACTGTATTAAGGGGTATTACCTTTTTGTCCAAGAGCTCTGCAATGAACCTTGAGGGAACAAAACAATAGTTGTGATTCATACGAGGCAGCCACATTCACAAGTTTCAAAAGGTCCAAAACTTCTACAACAGCTTAAACAGCTATACAACTGACATCTACAGGGGATTTATGTCCGTATAAAATGGATATGTTGATAGTTTTATGGACAAAAGGGTAATACGTATGGCAAGTATCAAATAGAAGAGGGAAATTTACAAAGTTAAGACATGTCAGTAGAAAAACACACATAAGCTGCCCAAAACACAGCTGACCTTATGTCATTTCACCAACTGCACACTAATAGCCAGAACCAACACATGCATAAATGCCTTTCAACACATCTGCTAGACACTGCGTTAAACAGCTGGTACCCACCGACAAGTTTCCTCTTGAGACTCCTGACAGGTCTCTTTGTAATGTTTCGCAGGGTTGTTTCTGTCCATACACACCTTCCCCACCAAGGCACGCTGCCCAAGGTCATCTGCGAGAAAAGAGATGGCTGAGTAACAAGAATATAAATGAACTGCCATGGTTTTGGTTTTTGGTTGTGGTTACAACCTCTTGTGTCTTGGTGTCACTTTCTACTTTCTGCTCACCTGTGTTCCCAGCGTTCTTTATACCTGTATTCTATAGTCTTGGTAGCACATCCCTGTTCCCAGTGTCTCTCCAGTGTTTAGTCTGTATTTAAGCCTGTGTTGTTCCCTCACCCTTTCATCTGTTTTTGTCCACACATCTCCTGTGCTTGTTCCCTGGTCCCCGGTTGTTCCCTGTGTTCCTGATTTGTTCCTAGTGGTTTTCTGGTTTGTATTTTATCCTTTGCCTGCCTTTTTGTTGCCAGTTTTTGTCGCCTTTTTTTGCTTTTGGACATCAGCTCATTAAAGCCTGCCTCTATCCGTCTGATTTGTTGTTCTCACCATTAACCAATCTGTTAAGTAGGCTCATTTCACTGATTGCCCTTCAAAAAGACAAACTGAGTATTTCATAAAGACTTCTCTTTACAGGAAATTAAGGAGAGAAAATATTGTTTGGAATTGAGTTAGCAGTATTTGTGCAACTCGCACCTAACCAACAATCTTCAAAATGTCACTTGTGTGTGTGTCAACATGTCACAGCATTTCAGGCCCTTCACATGTCAGACTCTAATCCCTCTGTCACTCACAAACCCTAATCCCAGTCCTCTTGTTTGACTGCACGCACAAACGCACATACCATGACATCACATTAAAATTCACTTCATAGTCACTATATTATATCACATACTCTGTGTAGCTTTGGTGAGACATTAATGTCTCACCAAAGCTACACAGAGTATGTGTTTTTCTTTATGACACTGATGTAGCAGCTCACTTTAACTTGTCCTGCCTTAAAGGGAAACTCCACTAATTTTGAGAGGAGAGTACTACTGCATATGTGAAAAAAAGTAGTATAAAATCTTTTGTGGCTCCAGATGAAACTGCATGTAATCTGATAAATTGCCACCAGTGATATCACTCAATTGCATTGTGGGTAATGTAGGGACCAGGAAGAAGAATGCATGGAACGAAAATCTCTGGTTGTGCTGTATTGATCTGCATTGTTTCTTTTTTAACTACAATGCAATGCAAACTGCAACGCTTACACCAGTGGACTGCTTTTCAAAACCTGGTGCCTACATTACTATTTTTCTCACATATCCAGTAGTACACCCCAAGTCCTGGAAATGTAAAATTGGTGGAAGTGCAACAAAACTAACAAGAGACAAATGGAGATAATAAAAATATGAATCCACCGCACAGTACTAACTTCTAAGAGGTCTAATCAGACAAAAAGTTTGTGAAGTGGATTTGTAAACATAATCCCACCACAAATATTGACAGATCAGTCCTCCACAACAAATGACTCAGTAATGGTGAAACTGCCATTATTAATCGGGTTCTTATCATGCTTTATTGGGGCCTAATCTTAAACACATTTTATCTTAATTAAATTGTTTTATGAACGAATCGATCGGCACACACTGAGGCTGGGACCTAGTGGACATCTTTGCTAGACTGGTAATTCATGCTGTAGAGCAGTTTTCTGAAGAGAAGAGCAGGAAGTTTGGAGCATTGAGTTGCCAACAAGAGTTTCATTATTCTTTACCCATTAAGTAGAAAACTTCTCTTTTGCCAGTTTAAGTAAAGGATGCATCTACCACCGTTGTAGCATACTAGAGTTCTGCTTCAACAAGTGTAGTATTACAGATAGTGTACATGATCAGTCAGAAAAGGACTGTGAGAGAGCTCTGTGCGACTGTGACCAAACATTTCCAGTCAAATCAGGCAGAAAATGTGCATTTATATCAGACGTCCACGGGACCTTGAACTTTGGACTGTACAAGCCTCTTGCCTGAGAAAATACAGCACATTAAATTATTGAAACTAGTATTTTTTTTATTCTTTAGCTACATGACAGAAGAAGAAATGAAGGTAACATTGTGCTGTAAATGCTCAAACATGCACACAGACACTTTCAATGACTAACAACAGCATTGGAACAGCTGCTCAGAACAGGACAAAGGTGAGAGCTCAATGACCCTGAATGGCTGTGTAAAGCTGCCAGAGCCAGTTCTCAAATGAGTGAGGTTGAATCATTACACATTTGTGTGCCTTCGTATCTGTGTCTGTGTGTGTTATATTATATAACATTGAAACCGAGATGATAAAACAAGGCATAAAGGTCAGTTTAGCTCTTCTGAAAGTTACACCTTTCCAATCATTGGGCTTATTCACATTGTATTATTCACAATCAAACATGGCCTCTGGATCCATTATCACACTTTGAGCCACCGCTCTGCTCTTAACAGTGATTCTACAGCCTAAATATGTCAGTCAAGACAGTGCTGACTCTTTCTTTATGCACCACATTGTTTTGACTAAAACCTGTCTGTTTTCATAGATTTACATTACAAGAGTTTTTCAAATTTTTTCGCAATAGCCTCTGCACTAATCATAGGGGCAGAACCCACCACAAATTCCCAGATTTCACAAGCAAAGATACAACGTATGTGTGAATTGACAACCTCAAAACCACCAACAGGTCACCTACTGCTCCGTGGTGATCCTTTCCAACTGTGGACAGGATCATTTGTAGTGTTATGTGTTGACTCACAACAGGACAAACTTAAGCACTAACTTCCCATTCCACTGTCCATATCACAGATAGAAAACACTAAAAGAGGGCCAATGCTTAAAAATAAACAAGATTTAGGTCAAAATGTGTGTGTGTGTGTGTGTGTGTGTGTGTGTGTGTGTGTGTGTGTGTGTGTGTGTGTGTGTGTGTGTGTGTGTGTGTTTGAGTGTAGCACATCTTACTTGCAATCTGACCCAACAGGAGAGTGGCATCTGTGTGTATAGTAGCATGGTAACATGCAGTGGTTGTTCCGTTTCTCAGGGTCCTTTTCTGTAAAGTGCAGGGTTCATATTACATGGTTAAGACAACATTCCAACATTTTCTTCTCTTTCTATATGTTGTTCAGCCACTGAAATGCTCACACCTTTTTCAAATCATAGGCTGTGTGACAATAGAAGGGACCTCAAGCAACACATCAAACACATCACACTTACATCTTTAAATCTCAGGGCAGGCTTGTGACTGGTGCACAGTATTTTGATGGCCATTTATTTCATGGTGCCAGTATACTCACCACCACTTTATTGTAGACCCGTTGGGCAAACTCCAAGTCCTTGAAGCGTGACTCCACCGGGAAGGTGTAGGTACAAAGCCACTGCATTAAGGGCATGTCCAAGGCTGTGCCGGCGTAGCTGTACTGGGATGCATGGATGTGGGTGTCCACCATTCCCGGCATGAAAAACTCACTGAAGTGCAGCAGAAAAAGGGTTCAAACATACACGTTTTGTTTTCATGGCCCATGCAAGAAATGATGCAAAGATGCATGCTCATGTTTAAGATTCGAGTTCAATGAATATGATATAATTTGTGATGCAAAGAAGAGTTTTTGTTCATATCTGCCAACAAGTGTCACCAAACACACTGTTACTCTCTGACTTACTGAAGTCATTTGATTATGTTTTCCACTGTATAAACTTTAAGTAATAGCCGACCAGTTGGACGTGTACAAAAGGAAAAAAAGTCTTTCTGCTGGTGGCATGTGATTGAATTTAAGTATCCACTCTGGACGTGTGCGTAACTGTGCATCACTTTGAAAGTGTGCACCACTTCCTCAAACAAGATAGAATACCGGTCCTGAAGATTGACATACATCCTGAGGGCAGCTATGGAGGAGAGAAAACACTTAGCCCTTAATCTACCCCAGTACAGAGTATAGCATAACATTCGAGAAGCAGAGATTTTGGAGAGGTGTGTCTCTGGATAACGTCAAGAACATAACACGGAGGGGTGGGGTGGGGAACCTTTTTCCTATAAAGGGCCATTTCAATTTTCATACCATCCCTCAGGGGCCATAAAAAAAAAAATTAAGGTATGCAGCTCACAGCATATTTTTATGGCCTTTTTAACTTAATTGTAATAACATAAATATCATGACCATTAATTAATGTTTTAGCCAGTTTTATATTCACTGATGTTAAGTTGTTTTAGCAACATTTAATATTATGACAGCTGATATATATTTAAAAAAAATAAAAATCTTACTCATTAGTATCATTATCATATCAGACTAATCTAACAGATCGCCTGCAAGTTCGGTTTACCACAAAAATACCAAACCATGAATAGCCCCAAAGCTATTTAGTGACAAACGAAAAACAAAAGTATTGCTGAGAAAGTGTCTTTTCTTCTGTTTATAATAGTATATCTCTCCTTCATGATAATAACTGAAAAATAGTAATAATAGGCCTCATACAGTAAGTGGTCGATTTTGAGGGCAAAATGAACCTGAAAACCTCCTCGGGGTCTATCTGTGCAAGCGCCTGATATCTAACCCTGTAAAACTAAGGCAAAGTGTAATTCATTCAGTATGTGCTTGTATATTCGACTTACTGTTGGGTCAGTTGAGTGATTTCAGACGGACTGAATCCAAACTTCTCAGACAGTCCGTCAAGCTCCGAATCTTTTCCAATGAAAGCAATCTGCGGAGAGGAAATTAGAGACGTTACTGGAAAGCAAAAAAAACAACATCATAAAAAGTGTTTGCATTGTGGGAGTAGGCTGCTGGGATGGCTGAAAACGTGTACTTGGAGAGGCACAGTTGCACCTCTCCACCTTATGACTTCTAACACAGGTGATCTATTTTTCTCTGGACGGTTTAAGGATGTTGTGTGAATTTTAATCCCACTTGTTTTTGAAGTGGCTACTTGAGACTGCCATTAAGGACTGTGTGTGAGAGCTGAGAGTGGGCTTAATTGTGAAAGTTGCTCAGCAACGGCTCACTGTAGGACACAATTAAGGCATTAGGCTACGTAACAGATTTACGCATTATTCGTTTGGAAGACGTCTTTTTAATCAAAGTATTCCAAATTTGACCCGTTTGCGCAAAATTTAGGAGCAGCACACTTTCTACCTACTATAAATATATATATCAATTTAAAAGGGCTCGTGAGAGCTAAACGCATATATTCCAGACACATATGTTTTCTAAATCCGAACAAAAGCTGAAAAAGCTGTATATATTTCAGAAATCTGACAAACCTTTCCCTTCACATCCACTCCCAGGAGCGCGTCTTCCAGGATCTCCACCGCTGTTTGCTGGGTCGAGTGGATAAATGTTCCCCTGTAGACGTGCATAATTTCTGCGGTGTATCCGTTAGAGTTGGCCATCCCTTCAGTAGATCAGTCGGATCCGAGCAGTGAGATACCTGTGGCAGCAACAGCGCGCTGAGTTTATGTCCGCGGGGACTTCTGATCAGCAAGACGCGCCATGACGCACGGCTCCACCTGACTGCAAAATGCGCAGCCAATGAGAAGACTGGGTGTGTGTCTCTGGGATTAACGGGGGACGTTGGTACGGTCCAACTATAAACTTGTCACAGAGTCGCCAAGACTCTTCCATTTGTGTTTGTTTTACAGCTGAGGCCACGTGCTGATGGTTATCAATCAGGTGCAACGCTCACTGTATACGCGCCTTTGAACTGTGTCTGTTTAATGATTCATCACACTGACCATATAACATCAGGGCAGAAGCAAACACTGTTCAGTTCTCCTATGTAAATGTATAGTAATATAATCAGATTTTTGGTGCAGGATGATTTTTTTAATTCTATCTATCTATCTATCTATCTATCTATCTATCTATCCTTGTGAGTTCTCACTGTTTCCTAGCTGTGAAACATCAAACTGCATTTTGGTTAGTAAGCTACACAGCCTAAATATAGATAGTATCAGAGGACATTCTGTACCATCCATCTCTGAAGAGTGACAGCAGCAGGTCTCTCTCCAAGCATACACAAGAGTACACAAAAACTTTAGTGAATTTTATGTCACACAGCTATAAATTTGGCCCATCATGTGCAAGGCAGCACGTATTTCACATGTGTGGGAGGGTGACTCACTACTTCTTCCTTTTTCGTCAGAACTCTTACTAATGTTTGGCCCATGTTGTCATGGTGTTTGAGACGTTTCCTCATCTTTACATTTCAACATCCTTATAGTAAGGTCATTATAAATATACTACCTTTATTCAACCTTGAAGATCAATGAGGGCAGACCCTCTTTACAATGATGTCGAGTAATTGTTAAAATGACATAAGATACAAAATATTAGGAGATAGGCAGCAATTAAAAAACTTAGCCTATATGAATACAAATACCAAAATAAAGCCCAATATAAAGACCATAGAAGATACAAGAAAAAATCTGTTAAAACTGGTTCAAACAGAAGCTTAATGGGTTAAAATCATGGATTTAAATTCACAAAATGGTATCAAAGCGTTCAGTTTTAGGGTGTCGTCCTCTACGCAGCGAGCGCATCGAAGCTGAGGGACTAGCCTATATTTTTGATCAATTTCAATGTTTATAATTGGCTGATAATGGAGCTAGGGGTGTCACGATATATAGATATTGACGAGAATCGTGATATTTAAAAATGAAATAATGATATTGTGTCTAAAATCAAGCACCTACATTTCTGTTTCCGTTCTTGCACTCAGGGCGGCGATTGCTACAGGTGAGCTAGGCGGTTGCCTAGGGCGACAAATGTGCTGGGGGCGCGGCCGCCCTCTAGTGTTGCCTTTACTTTTTGTCGCCCTCACCCATTAATCATAGAATTATGTTTATTAGACATGATCATCCCCCTCAGCCACACGTTTACTTGTCAATCTGATTATTAGATTGATTGATGATTATCGTCGGTCATTACGGGGGTCTAACCCTCCGGCGCACAGGGTCTCAAACGGAGAAAGGAAGAAGATGAAAAGAAAGCCAAGTGGAGAGGTAAGTCTTCTCTTCTCAGCCATTAAAGTGTCAAACGAAATAAATGTAGTATTGTGCATCACCTAATATTGGACGTTTCATTGCTGTCACTAAGCTATAGCTAGCTAGCTACTGCTACTTTGCTAGCTTGCTACGTATTACTTGCATAGCAAACATAACTTCACTGTTAACCTACATTAGATGTAAATGTCATAAGACCAGTATCTGGTGTAACCATTTTGGTGATAGTGGTGTTTGTTCACACTTCTGCAAAGTTCCCCTCCAGGAATATACTAATATATATGTATATATATTAATATATAATATATGTTTTGTTTTGGTTTGGTTTTTTTATTGGCCAACTCAATCTCGCCTAGGGCAGCCAAAGGGCTAGAGCCGGCCCTGCTTGCACTGTCAACCCGCTGTCGTCGGAGTGCGAGTAGATATCACGATAATATCGTAATCATGATTTCTTTTGACCGCAATTATCGTGTAGTGAAAATCTGAACTCATGACAATCCTAAAGGGAGCAGAAACATAGCAATTGGGCAGAACATATTAGTGATAGCATGGTAAAATGTAGCAATAGGCCATGTTACAGTATGATGGGGTAATAAAAAAGGTAACATAAAGGCTACAACACCTTCACAACAACACCCTTAGGTACGCCCATGGATCAATGCTCACATCTGTTTTACAGTCATCTCATATCTGTACATTTCTTTTGTTTTACAGCTATATCTGTTTTTTTCTTGCTAATTATCTCATGTGGCCTGTCCTCTTCTAGGTCACCGTGTGGCTCGGGCACCACCTGGCGATGCCTCAGCCTGCTCATTCGTCCTCCTGGATTCACATTTCTTCAAATGTATTTTATATAATCAGCTTGGATCAGATATTATATCTTTATAATCTGTAAACTCTGCATTAACTACATTTCTGTCCATCCTGAGAGAGGGATACCTCCTCTGTGGCTCTTCGTGCGGTGTCTTCCCTTTTTCTTTTCCCTGCTACATCTGGGATGTTTTTCCTTGCTCAAGGGCTGAGTGTGTTGTTCACTGTACAGATTGTAAAGCCCACTGAGCGACACCATTGTGATTTTGGGCTATATAAATAAAATTGACATGACTTGACTAACTGAACCTTTCTGGGGATCCCCAGGAATCCCCTCTGGACTTGACAGTGGAGTTACCCAGAAGACGGTTCAGTGACCCTAGGTCATTCATCATGAGTCTCTGAGCAGAACGAAGCCATGTGAGAAATACATAAATAAATGGGAATCCTGTGAGCTCAGTGATGCATCCATCTATACGTCATGACGTCCAAATGAGGAAGTGAGATTTGAAATATTGCCACATTCTTTTAAATTTATCAGCCCCACATGATGAATGACAACCAACGCTCACTTTAGATAACATCAGTGTGAATGAAAGCACTCTGTTCAGTGTAACTGCAGGTTAATCAGAAACGGGAAGTGTGAAAGGCCGCAAATAATGAAGAAAAATGAGAACTTTTGTGTGATAATTCTACAGCAGAAAAACAAATGGCTGCTCTGCCTTGTAACACCCTACAGAACAATCTCTCCGCTGTGCAGAAGTGAGCAAAAATAACATTTTTTTGGTAAAAGTTGAACACAAGGGGGTAAAAAGTTGTAAATATTTTTGAGTCTTTCTGAGGAAAAGCTTCATTTTATGATATTTTTATTATATTTGAGCATTTTCTTTTCTAGAGGTGGAGATAGAAAGTCTAGACTGAGGACAAACCCTAAACAGTGATATTCTGGACCACTTTGTATTTCAACACTCTTAAAACTATGAAATGTCTTTCACTGTTATAATGAGATGTGTTTCTAATATCTAATCTGCCCTCATGGACATAAATGCAGTGGACTTAATATTTTTAATATTTAAAAACACTTATCAATATAACACATAAATACAGCATAATCCACTGTTCATTTGTGGAGTGGAGAGTGTCTCCCTTGTTAAGAGGGAGGTGGGTAGTTATCCGGGGTAGTCTTGGCCTCTAGGGAAGCATTGCTTGTTCTGTGTCACGAGGTGTTCATTTTGTGACGCAGAAAGAACACCTCGTTCTTTTGTTCAAGTTATTGTTCATTTTGCCACAGTCATGCAGAAGGTTCCTTTAAGCAGTAGGTCTTATATATACTAACTTCAGAGGATGTACTTTCTAACTTTTACTTGAGTAAAGAAGTTGAGTCAGTGTTTCTATTTTTACCAGTCTTTATTGACATAAGTATCTGTACTTCTACTTGAGTAAACACTGTGTGTACTTTTGCCACCTCTGCTACTACATGTTAAGTACAGCAATGGTGAAGTTAAACTCATTAGCTGGAATGTAAGGGGATGAACAGTCCATTAAAAAGAGGAAAAGTGTGTGCACACCTACGCTCGCTCAAAGTTGATATTTGTTTTCTCCAGGAAACTCGCATTAAAAAAAAAAACTGCAGCAAAACTACCCTGTCCTTCATGGGCATCCCAGATCTATCAGCTAAACGTTAGCACAAAAACAAGTGGTGTTGTGATCCTGATAAAGACAAGTATATCTTTTATCCAAACTCTAATGACTTTTGAGCAAAGGGGAAGGTTTACAATAGTTACTGGAAGTTTAGACTCCATACCAATGACATTAGTAAATGTGTACAGGTCACACTTTGAGATGTCTGTCTTTTTTCAAATCTGTCAGATTCTGACATAATTATAGGTGGAGATTTCAACTGTGCTTTTTTATTCTATCCCAGACAGGCAGCACCCTGAAGGGAGCTCACTTAAAAATAGTGGGACAATCAATCATCTTATGCAATCCTGTAATTAAGTAGATATTTGGAGGCTTCTCTATGCCACAAAAATATCTGGAAAGAATGAGATTTTATGAAGACAGAGGAGATGTGTTTGATAAGATCTGGGACCCTGTACTAAAGAGTTTTCAGCGTAAAGACTAGCGTGCTGTGTCTATTGTGAAGGATCTTGCTGTACGTACTGGTCTGTATATACTTTTGTATTTTTTTTAAAAAGGAAAAAACTTTGTATTCAATTTACTCATGACTGTGGTAATTGTTACTGATACTTTCTGGATGTGATTATCTCTCTCTCTGAGCTTTTCTTTCTTGTCTGTGGTGTAACAGCCTTCACATGGGTAGAATTTACTACAGGGCTGTTCTATTATACTGCATTACTTTTAGTTAGGTATTGCTAATAAACTGGTAACTGAGTGTAAACATAAGATATGAATGTGCATGACGGTCAATAGTCAGTTCATGATAACTTACCTCTACTTCTGCTTTCAGTTCTGCTCATATTCAAGGCCTCCATTAGTTCAATTATTATTGCGAATAGAATTGGGAGCTTGGATGAATGAATTTATGTACACAATGTACATAATGTACATATTTTTATTGCAGTACATTCAAATATATCCAGTTGGCATTCATTGTGAATCGCAGTATTTAAGGTTCTGTCAAAAAAGGAAGAAACGCAACCATCTAAAAACTTTGTGAATCATCTGGTAGCTTTTGACTAATCAACTGCCAACTGCATTAGTTAATTTGAGTATGGTCACATCTCAAACTCATACTGCATTTCAATTAGAAAACTTGTTTTGCATATATGAAAACTAAAAAAAGTCCATTGGTACAACAGGATCCCTGTTGTTAGTCTTCAACATTGACTCGAGATAAGTCTGGAAGCCCATCAGACTTCTTCTGTGTCTTCTTTGGTTCTGAGTCGTTATCTGAATCCTCTCCCTCATCATCATCATCGTTGCCGAGGTCACTTAAGTTGTCATCATCATCATCATCACTGTCCAAGTCATCCATGTCCTTCTTCCCTCGTCCAGGTCCTTTCTTTCTCTGCTCACCATCTTCTTCTTGGTCTTTCTTGTCATCTTCGGAGTTTATTCTACACAATGGGAGTAAATCAAAAGGCTGTGTCAACTTCTGTCTTGTTGTAGTATTACAAGAGCAAAAGAAAAATCCCTCAGGCTTCATTTTGAATTTCATAATCTAATCAAAGAAATGGATTAGATTATACATAAGTAAACGGATGCCAACATGTTGAGATGTAAAGACGGGCTAAAATGCTTGCTGATGAGTTGATTATTGATTTCTGTAAAACAGCTGTAATGTATCTTACTGTCCACAAGATGGCACACTTACAGTAGAATTTAATGTATATGCATGCCAGTGACAGAAAATACAAAGATTGACCTCATAAAAAGATAAGATCCTGCCTCTAGATAAAGAGCCACATTTCTTAGAAAATATTTACTTCATATACAATGTGAGGTCACATGATATGAATGGCAATAAGGGCAAGGAAATCATAAAATTGGCTTTTGAATAGCCATAGTAAGCAGAAAAGTTGATAATTTATGTAAAGTCAGAGCACAAAATGATGTCTAAGTCATTAACTGCTTGGATCGCAGACTTTGTGGCACTGATGTTGTGGCAACTGATCAGCCACAACATTAAAACCACTGACAGGTGAAGTGAATAACATTGATTATCTCATTAAAATGCAATGTCGGCTGGGAAACCTTGGGTCCTGGCATTCATGTGGATGCCACTTAACATGCACTACCCACTCTAACAACCTTGCAGACCAAGCACCTCCATGGCAGTGAAGGGTGTGTCATAGCAGTGGCCACCCAGCAGGACAATGGGCCCTGCCAAACTGCAAAAACTGCTCAGGAATTGTACGAAGAACCTGACAAAGAGCTCAAAGCAGCAACCGTGGCTGCCGATTCCCCAGATCTCAATCCAATCAAGCATACATGGGACATGCTGAAACAAATCTCATCCTTGGAGGCCCCATCTTGGATTGGACTTGGCACAGACCCAGCATGGACATGGGACCTTCGGGGGTGCCTGGCAAAAAAGTGTTTGTGGAGTTCAAGTCCATGACGTTGTCTCTATGGACTGGATTGGAGGGCTGAGTCAAATTGAAATTTGGCAATTTCGAGGCCAGGTCAATGCCTTGAGCTCTTTGTCAAGTTCATTCAGCCATTCCTGAGCAGTTTTTGTCGTGTAGCAGGGCGCTTTGTAAGTGGTTTTAATGTTGAGGCTGATCGACATCCTGTGTGTACTCGGGGCCTGTGTGTGTGCAATGAAAAATAACAGGTGTATAGAAAGAGTGTAAAAACTGATTTTCCCCAGGAGGGAATAATAAGGTAGTTCTTCTTAATCCTTTGTAGGGAATCTGCACACAAAGACAAACAAACACACACGCTAAAAAACAAAAAAGCACCACTCACGGAATAACGATATCTTCTTTCTTCCCACACTTGCAACAGATTTCTTGCTGAAGAGCGCAGGGCTTACAAATAATGTGATATGCATCCTTCACAGTCTTTTGAGAACACTTGACACTGAAAGAGGAAAACATGTATGAACAGATTTAATTAGAACCAACTAAAACAGGCAGCTCTCTTGGCTTTTGTCCAATCAATAATTTAAAACATAACTAACACATCCAAAAGACATTAGTGCACTTATACAACAGTGTGACACACCTGCAAACTAAGTGAGTCTGACTCTTGTTAGCAGATCAACATATGCAGCACATCAGGAGTTTTCCTGAGCGCCAGCTGAATTATAGTGTAATGGGTCCAGCAACACAAAAACAAAATGTCCTGTGCTGTTTGGTAGTGCTGCATTTTATGCTGTGCTCCAGACAACTCGGAACTTTTGACCTCCTACTAGAAAAGTACAATAAAACGCCACTCGAAGTCCAAACTCCTGCACATCCATCTACTCTGACCTCATGAAGGAGCAGTTGTCTGACGTCACAAAACAATGGCAGCACCCATGGGGAGGAGGTAAGGTGTATGTGTAGACTACAGTATTTGTATCAGGCAAGTCAGGTATAAAAAGGCTGTAAAATAAATTGTGAAATGGCATCTGTTGTCTCATGTATCATTTTTCCTCCTCTGTCTTGTGTATTTATGCAAGGAGGCTGCACTGCTGAGGGTGCAATTATGTGTACAAAAGAGACATCATTTTGTTACAATCAGACAAGTTTCTTGTCAACTTTTGGCATTGTGCCACTTGGAGGTCAGAAGTGGGAATTGTCAACTAGGAAATTCCAACCTTTGATGTTGGCTGGAACGCAGCATAACTTGCCGTCTGGTTTGCAAAGAAGACAAATCCATCCCACCAGCCTGCTTTAAATTTCTAAGGGCTTTAATTAAAGTCTGCCTCTCGGTGTGAGAGACTTTTGGATCTCAAAGTGGTGCCTGATCATTTCTTATGTAGCCTGATCATAAGCCAAAAATCTCCCTGTGGGAGAGTAATCCAAAAAAAGTAATCCATGTTAATTCTCTTGATTTGTCAATGACTCACTAATCGCTTTCTCAAGCATTACTTACAAATCAGATGTGCACAGTCATGAGCAGTTGAAGCATGCAGAAATGAAATTAATTCCTGATGTATCCATGTTTACTCACCATTTTTTGGGCTGTGTTAGTGTCTTGTATTTGCTGTACTTCACTTTCCATTCAAGAACACCCTTACAGTGTTGACAGAGCCCATCGTGGGTCTTTGAATTTGCTTTCTACAAAAACGAATAAGCAGAGATGCTAATATTAAAACATGGCTTAATTTCATTTTTATATACATTTTCTGAATAATGCGACAAAAATATTGACACAATATTATTGCTACTGACAGACAAAAGTTAACTACAAGTCTATAAGTCTATAACAATGCAATGTGACGTTAATACAAAAGTTTTCAGTAGATTCCCTTTAGTTGAGCTCAGTAGCAGTTCAAGCTAGGTGGTATTACTTCAAGGTTCACCTACCTTCACTTGTACAGTGGCTCCGTACTTGTCGTTTTTGTAGGCAGTGGCGTTTTGATGCTTCTGGCCTCGCGACCGAGACACATTACCTTTCTGAGAGCTCATTTTATCTTAGATTCTAGTTACACATGTTATGTTACCCACGAATCCAAAACCACGCCAGAGAGAGGGCACTAACCCGGAAGTAGTACGAGCAACGTCCTGAAACGTCATGACGTCAAAACACGAAACCTTTCACTTCTCTCAAAACTGGTTAAAATAAACCAAGAAAAATACTTGTTCGTTGGAATAAAACCGAAAAAAAATATTAACACTTTTTAAAATGTATCAAATACGCTTAATAAAAAAGATATCGCTTCATGACGTCACTTGATTGGGCGTTAGCAACTCCTCGGTCGATGCTGATTGGACTGTGCCTCGCAATAGTAATCTCCGATTGGCTCTTCTAAACGTCAGTTAAAACATTAGGTCACCACTCTGCGGCGACTACAGGTACCGCCCATCGTTTGTACGATTGGTGGGCTGGTTTCATGAAGCTCTTTTCTATTGGTCCCCAGAGCTGTCAATCACGTCCTATCCGTCCTTAGAAGCTAACATAACAAGCAGAGCGATATTCCCAACGAAAGCGGTGATGTTTCGGAGGCAAGTGGTACTGCTGTGAACTGTTTGGCAAACCAGCACAGACGTGAGACGAGAATTTAATCAGTTTGAGACCTTTGTCGAGTTTACCAATGTCGCTGCTGAGCTGTAAAGACTTGAACGTTTTGAATGAATCGATCTCGTTGTCATTCAGGACCATATGTTGAAAGAACCGAGTGGAGGAAACAGAAACGACAGTTTCGGAGGGTGTCTGGACGGGAGGACGAAGCGGCTAGCTAATAGTAACTCACAGCTGTGGTGCCAAGAGGGATATACACACGCAAAGTGACATCGCTGACAAATACGCGGAACAGAGGATAATCTGGCCCGAGGTTAACCTTTCAAATCTCCTGGCGTCGAGTAGAAGATTCATTAGTTGTCGTGGTGCGAAGATAACACCTGAATACGACGAGGTTGGCCAACAGTGTCACCTCAGAAATAGAAAGTAAAACGGAACAAGCGTCCAGCTTCGTGCAGGTAATGTTGTCATCATTTCTCTTTTCTGTGTTAAGAAGGAACACGTTTGCATGTTTCGTGTTGCTGGCTAAATGGCTCATTACACTTGGTATTAAAGTGTGTCCATCCACTGGATATTAAACCTCCACAAACCATCACTGTAATCTGAACACATTGCTGCCTCCACCACCATTTTACAGTAAATCGCTGCTGGGCTCCATTCTGTCTGCGTGGCTGGAGATTAATAGGGACTATTTTGGGGAATATGGAAAAAGCAAATAGCCTCCACTGTGTATTTTGCTGCTGCGTGCTCCTTCAGGATGTCACAGCATCCTGCAAAAGTGGCCATCATAGATAACAAGTGGCTATAAAAAGTATTCACCCCAGACAATCTC
This sequence comes from Pagrus pagrus, assembly GCF_965226575.1. NCBI lineage: Eukaryota > Metazoa > Chordata > Actinopteri > Spariformes > Sparidae > Pagrus > Pagrus pagrus. Next base: position 24,528,274 of record NC_140192.1, on the reverse strand, counting down.
TCTAAGTAAGTGGCATACAGGTAATTCATTTGAATTGAAGTCACCTTAACCAAGAAGTGATCTGGGAGCCACCTTTCTTGTAAAACCATTTCTCATGAAGGCAAAGGACCATTCCAAACGATCCCTTTACAAGGTTGCTGGGGAAAAAAACAGTCCGGAGAATGATGCCAAGACAATTTCCATGGCCCTAAATATTTCTTTGACATAAGTATGGATGAACGTAGAAGAACAGGTGTAAATCAGCAAAGGGCACTTCAAAATTGAGTGCGCAAGACGAGTGCAGGCAAGGAAGGCCATCAATATGTCAAATGCAGATCTGAAGCTTCTTAAGAGTTGTGAAAATTAGATGAGAATCGTCAAACATTTGCTGCCTATGTGCTTAATCATTTATAGTTTAAAAGACTAAGTCACATCCCAAAAGCATTAAAAAAAATATGCAGGTGGGATGCTTTTCTGCAGCAGGACCTGCAAAGCTTGGATACACTACATTAACGATGTATCCTGGCACCAAAATAAACATTGCAGAGTATTTGCATAGACTCTAGGATGTCATCGCAGGTTGTACATTTTTATTGCTAGCACTAATATTGGAAATACAGTCCATAACAAGACATGTCTGCTGTATCTTATCTGTTTTGTTCTATTCAAAACTGCACGTGTAGATATGCAGAGTCAAATTTCAAAGACGCCCCCCCCCCTTTCTGTGGTGCTGGCCACTGCAATTCAAAAGCAGCGGGATTGTCTAAAAGGTAGCCTTAGGTGGGGGTCCACGTGCACGGTGAAACAAGAAAACCTTTTAAGTCAATACTGTCTGAGTGGTTGTGGAGCCAATCACGGTCAGGGCTATAACTTTCTTTTTATAATCCTGGCTGAAGAGAGCTATGCATTCTGAAAAGAAGAATTCACAGTGCATCTAAAAAAAGAAACCATTCCTGGAAACCCCCTGCTTTTCTCCTTAATAAAGACAAGTGTTTATATTCTTGAGGAGAACATCATTCATTCAAGAGTTCTGTGGCACCAAATTGCCCTTTTGGTGTTCTCCTTGTGATCAGCCTGCCGGGGATGCGGCGACAAATTAGTACATCAGTTGTCTGAGAGAGCCCAGATGCTCTTGTTTGATGAGGCTTTCTCTCTTTTTCAGTTATCAAAGGCAATTTTTAATCTACTGCTGAATTATATTTGTTTCTGTGTTAACCATCCTCACTCTCCCTGTCACAGTGTTTTGAGGATGAACCACTTATCCCTCAGTGAGCTATGTTGCCTGTTCTGCTGTCCACCGTGCCCAAGCAAGATCGCCTCCAAGCTGGCTTTCCTGCCGCCAGAGCCCACCTACAGCCTCATGTCTGATGATAGTGGCAGCCGATGGACGCTGCACCTCTCCGAGCGTGCCGACTGGCAGTACTCATCCCGCGAGAAGGACGCCATTGAGTGTTTCATGACACGCACCTCAAGAGGGAACCGCATTGCCTGCATGTTTGTCCGCTGCTCACCCAGCGCCCGCTACACGCTATTATTCTCCCATGGAAACGCAGTGGACTTGGGCCAGATGAGCAGCTTCTACATCGGCCTGGGTTCTCGGATCAACTGCAACGTCTTCTCTTACGACTACTCAGGCTACGGGGCTAGTTCTGGGAAACCCTCGGAGAAGAACCTGTACGCTGATGTAGACGCTGCCTGGCAGGCGCTACGGTCACGGTAAGGAGAGATGATGATGATGATGATTGATGGAGGGAAGAGGGGCGATCGATTAGTAATGATCAGTGCCTTGTATGCAGTATAAGAGCAATGCAGTAGCACACAGAGTCCAAACTTAATCTCTCAAATTCGATGCTACTTTATCCCAGGGACCCAGAGCTTGACAACATAAATACTGTCACGCCAAATATCCCTAGGTGTCCTTAAAAATCTCCTCTGGTGTGTCAGCAGCCTTGTTGGCGGTAATAATGGTAGGCCTGGCAGATTTGGTCTTAAAACATCATAAATGCTCGGACCAGGCAACAAAAAGGAATATCTCGATGTTTTTCACCCAATGCCTCGATGATGATTAGTGGTACTTCCGCAAAATGTTCATGCAATTAAATTGTTCGATAATCATCAGTAATGAGTATATAATGACTAAGTGGGTAAAGGCAATTACTAGAACAAGTAGAACAGTCTGTTAAGTTCAGAAAATGACATTTACTATGACTTTACTGTAATGCAGCCTTTAAAACCAGGAAAAGACAACTTATTCCATATCGCAATATAACGATATCCAAAATCTAAGAAGATATATAATCTCATATCACGATAATGACTTAACATCGATATGTATTGCCCAGTCCTTGTCTACAGCTATGGGGAAGTTTGACAAAGTAAATGGGGAGCGCTGAAATAAAATCATATGCCAGTTTGATGTGGATTGATGGAGAAAAGCACAGAGACATGAAGGGATGGAAGAGAGAGAGCTGAAGATGTGAGGAGTCTAGAGAAGGAGCTGGGTGGAGGGATGATTAGCTGGGGCCTGATAAAATCTTGGGCGGAGATGATGAGGAATGGTTTAGTATGGGTGGCATGATGTTCTTGTAGGCGATAATAAGGAGCGTGTTTTCTATGATTGTGCTGACCAGCCATACAGTATGTAGGTGTGAGTGGGTGCTGTGCTGCATCTCCTTGCTCTGCGGGCTATGAATAGACAGATATTTATTGGCCGATATTCGACCTCTACTGATATGCAATCTGTGATATGGTTTTGCAGCTGATAAGACACGTGCTTCTTCTCGTTGATGTCTGCATTAATGTGTAGCATAGCTTTGTAATGATAATGAAACAATCTCTCTGGGTTTCCTTTTTCCTTTTTTAATTTTCCTGTTTTCTCCATTTCATATTCTCTTCTCATAACATACAAACGTTCTCAATGAAATGACAACAAAAAAGACTTCTTAGCGTACAGGCAAGAACTCTTCTCTCTCTCTTCAGTCCCTTTCCAAAGATGTCTTCCTCTGAGTGTTCATCAGTCTGTTTAACGCCACATCCTTCCATCTATGTTTGACCCACTCGTCATCTCCTTCTTTTGTCCTTTTGTAACACCATAGTCACTGTGCTTCTTGGCTTCGGGCTAGTTTGCCAGGAGAGGGGCCCCATTTCTTGCCTCTCTGCATTTGGATCCGACAACCTATAACAAAGGTTTTTATCCTAGGATGTGGTGCTCAGTTGCGAAGCAGTGGCACTCGTATTGTTGAAGTTGAAGCCTATGTTGCGTAGAAAGCTCTTTCAGCATATTGCTGGCATTTCCTTTCTCACAGAAAAAAGTTTTTTAGACTTTACAACTAGCACTGTTGTCAACTTTCTTTGTGAAATTAAGCCACATTTCAAGTTTCCTGCAGCATAGACACAGAGTTTGATGTTATTGTTTGTCAATGCGCAAATTAAGCCGGCATCAATTTTAAAAGAATTGATAAGATCAGAAGCCGATGATTCAGATGGATTTGACAATGTGGAAGTGGTTCTCAACGGGAACTAATTCTTGATTTCCATCTCTAGAAATGGGTAACGAATTAAATCCATAATGAATTTTGGTGTAAAAGTGGAAATATATACATACGCAGAATCTGATATGTCAGTGTTGTTCCTAGAATATCAAAATTAATGTTGCTCCGGGACCATGATTGCAACTAACCGATCCCGATTTTGTACCATCATGGCTTTGCAACAGGGGGAAATTGATTGTCGTGGAACAGCATTAAATATGACGCTCTAGGAACGACACCAACACGGTGATATCACATATACTTACAAACATACTTACAAGACATAACCAAGCCACATACCTGTTCCCATAGAAAACAGGATGTGGATGTGGGGTGTACAATGTTTGTGTGATTAAAAATAATGTGTCATCATATTTGTGCCTTTTTTGTTTATGTGGACGAGGGGGGAAATGGAGGTTCATCCAATAGGCCGTGTTGTTTTTGTATACTTCCTGCTGGAAGACAAACAAATGACTAACAGAGGAGATGGAAAACTAAGAGAAGAGCGGTGTAAAAATCAACCACAAAACAAGAGAAACTAGTCTTGTAGTGTGCTCCTCCTGTGTCAGTGCCGATGTGGGAGTATGTTCTTTCTGTGGTAAGGGAGGACGTGGCACTGCAGAGATTTAAAAGTGCTGATGTATAACACCGCCGATAGGGCCACTTAAAGCAAAACATTTCATAGCTGCTGACTTTTGCTTTGAATCTATGTGAGCACTTCTTTTACAAATTACACTATCTACCGATTGACTGAGTGATCTTCTGTAAATTGGGGCCTGTTAAATAAGGAAGCTGGCAAGTTAAACAGGAAACTCTTGATCAGAAAGGTTCTGACGACAGGAAATAAGCCACTGACTGCTGCGAAGGAGAACCTGCTCTTCTGGTGGCCTGGCACTCTTGAGTCTACGTGTTGGATCAAATGCATTCCTTTGCTTTAGTGTTGAAACCTTGCTGTCACTTGTGTTTTAAATTTAGCATGCTTCATTGCCACAAATGTCACAATGTTGAATGTTACCGAAAGGAGAAGTGAGAAAAGGAGCATCAGAAAGCCAAACCCATTCTTTGTTTTTTCTTTCTATACACAGCAGCTGACTACATAAAAGAGAAATGAGTGCTTATAGCTGTTTTTGTTTTTTTTTTATTCTTATTTTCTAGCTCACTTGCATATTTTTATTGATACACAGAGGAATCTCCTGCTCCCACACAGTCGTGACTGGGGCAGAAATTAGTTTTGAAATGTAATTTAATCTGATCGAAGCAGAGCAGATGCTCCAAATAGCATCAACTTACAACTGCTGAAAGGGTTTGGGGCAGCAATTCTTGACATAAATTCAAAGCCTGTCTGTTGGCTACTCATTTTTTATGAAAAAAAATTTGAATGGTGCTACTTTTACTGCACACTGAATGACCCAGGCTTTGTTGTCACTATATCCCACAGATACATGAAGTTGAAATGTTTCCCCAATAACTGATCATTTCTATCATCATTTTCATTTTATCACAGTACAACAGTACTAGTTTAATAACTCATAAAAAGCATTGCTTCATTAATACCTAATTTTATGTGTGATGAATCCTCTGTGTGATCACATCTGACTCTAGTGGGCAAAATATTAGCCCAAATAAGCTAATGCATGAACAGCACTGAGATCATGTTCTTGGGAGCATTATCTAACGTGCAGACTCTTGTTTTTGTATTTTTCACTTTTGCTTCCGTCCGGTGTCTAGTGTTTAACTTATATGGATGTGCACACCTCTTTGGCACGTCCTAATTTGCTTAGGCCAACTTAACTTTTGCACCATGATCAGATTGGGTGGCTATTTGCCTACTAGTGTTAGTAAAGACGACAAACTTGTTCTTGTATGTTATGTAAATCGACTGTTTAAATAAGGGCAGAGCAGCTGGCAGTGAGTATTTCAGCCACTATATCACGTTGCTTTACAGGTTAATCAGGGAAGGAACCTCTCCAGCATCAGACGAGGCAGAGCTTACAGGAAGAATGACATAACTTGAGAAGCCTCAGTTGCGTGTCTTGTAGTCCCCCAGCATATTAGACTGAGTGCTTGCTATACTTTCTCAGCAGCGTTTTGTTATGCAATCACACAGTAACTGCTCTGTCTACCAGTTTTAATAATGCATAGAGACGCTGATTCCGTCTGTACAACACATGCTATCGTTAAGGAACAGGTTATTAGATACTGAAGCAATGTACGGTTCAGTTTTTGTTTGTGGTTCTTCTTATTTAAGTCAGTTTCTTTGCAGGATGTTGACTTAGATTCATTTTTGTTGTTTTTCTCATTCATGTTAAATGATACAGACATAGTCTTGATATAGTCTTGATTATGTTTTAGAAAATACTCTGTTTATTGTGACTTTTCGAATACTTGTGATGAGAGCCCGACCGATACTTGATTTTTGGATCCCTTCAATGTGAGGGAGTCAGATGTTCTGATAAAGATATACCAGCAATATACAAAGATGTAAATGAGGCAGGATATTTTACACTTTAACAATACACCTTAGTGTCTATAATGTTAACTGGAACTTCACTTGAAATTTAATTATTCGAAATGACCCCAAGTCTCATATTCTGCATTATAATCTCAGAAAAATGTTTTCATGTCTACATATCTGACAACATATGTGCCAGTACCGATAAATCTGTGATGGGTAAATATCGGCCAATCAATATTATTATTGTTGTTGTGATTATTATTATTATTATTATTATTATTACTATTATTATATATTAGTCGGGCTCTATTTGTGACATTTGAAATCCACAATGTCTTGTCATCTGTGCTGGCCTGTTTTGTCACCATCACGTTATTTTTACAGCGTTGGCGTGAGGCTAAATCATTACACATTCTCTCAAAAGCCAAGTTGCACCTCTGAATGCCAACTCATGCCACAGTAAGTCTGAGTAATGCCATATGGAGATCTCCTCATTTGTATGTTTCGGGAAAATGCAGAATGGCTCAAATTGTGACAGCTAAACGAGTCATTTCGCAGGGGTTGTGACGCTCAAAAGAAAATTATCCACCGTTTCACAGACGCTTCTTTCAAAAATGTAAGCTTATGGGAAAAACTCTTTTTGGGCTACAGTGTGTCCTGTGACGATGTACTTTGGCCACCAAAAAAACTGGCTTCAAAGCCTGGTGCTCTTCCTGAGGGTCTGCTCCAAACCTGTGGTTTTGTATCAGCTAAGGAGACACTTCAGTTTCACATTATTCCTATTCTACAAAGGGAATGAAATTATATTATTTTTCACAACCATTCAGGGTTAATTGGTAGATAATCTCTCAAATTAAAATGGGTTCTGGTTAGAGGAACTTCAAGTCCCCTTCATGGGTATAAAACTGCAAGTTGAGATAGATTTTTACCAGAAGATGCAAATGGCAAGATGATAGAGGTCTCATGCATAATTTTAAAGAAGATTTTGTCCTTGCAGACTTTTCTGCTGTTTCATATTATCGCCTTTTTGACTCGGCTGTCTGTGTCTGATTGTTTGAGGGTTGTGCCAGATTCATAATTGACTGTCTGTGCGATAGAAAGCGGGTACAGCCCAGCCTTTTGACCCCTACTCGGCATGAATCAACTAGATTGTGTTTATCATATCAAAAGGCCTCTCTGCATGGCCTCACATTAGTCGGCTGCGTACATCCCTTGTGCATGTCTCTCGTGTTAGATCAGACACACAGCCCGAAGAGGAGGGCGGCCCTTGAATTGCTCTCTCTGCTTGTCATACTGTGTCTTTTTTCTGAGTATTTGACATTTTTGAACACACGAGATCCTCCCTTTTTTTGCTTATGGTTCAGCAGTCAGCAAATGTAGCTTCTCTTGAGTGTTGCGTAGGCTCTGTTCACTTTACTCCGCAGTCTTATGACAGAGGGCAGCCACCTGTCACTTCTCTAACCACCGAACTCCTCAGCCGCTCCTGTGTTCCTTTGTTCAGACACGGTGGATGAGGCACTCCCTTCACCTGAGCAGGAAGTAGGGCACATGATTCAGTAATTGCATGAGTCAGCTGGGTTTTCACACTCACACAGCCTCTGTTATCACACCGAGGATTACGCATACTTATAGAATTATGTGTCATGTGGACTGTTTGTTGCTCCAGGTTAGAAGAAATCGAGCGTAAGAAAAATGTTGAGCAAAGAGTGACCAAGCTGATGAAACCCCAGCAGCCAACTTCCTCTCTTTGTGCGTGTGTGTGTGTGTGACTACAGAATGGCACTGTATCATTTTCTTTTCCCTCTGAGATGGAGGCGGGCCACCAGTCAATCCCGCTAGTCTAATATTGAGCGGTAGCCTAGCAACCGATTTCCAATGAGCTCTCAGACCAAGGTCTTCCCACACTGTGGCCAATGAAAACAAACAGAAGAAAACTCACTTCCTGATCAATCATCTTTTATTGATCCAAGTCAAAATGCCTCCGTCATCTGAGGCGGTCAATAGCGGCGAGAAAGTCTCGCGAACATGGACACAGAGAGGCACCATGTCTGTGAATTGTTTACTTTTCTTTGCTTGAAATGTCAGTGGCGGTTAGGCTGATGGAGCCTTTAAACAAAGGCTGCTGTGTGTGTGGAGTCAGTTGGGTGGAGTGAAATCACTCACCTGACTGTCGTTAGTACAGAGCTGTAGGAACAGCACTTACTGATGGTGCTCGCTGATTATAGACTCTCATCTTAATACTTAATTCTCTCCTATTGACTTTTTTTAAAATGCAGTTAGCCATAAATAGATACCGGAACATCTAAGTATACAATGGGAGGAAATGAGTAAAAAGGTGCTAAGCATAATAACAGATCATTGGAGCACTTTAGTGAAGGATCCCCCTGCTGAGTGCAGATGGTATGCTAATCTGTTAAAAATGCCTCTGCATATGTTCAGGATATCCTAAAATATCTATTAGTCATAGTGGCTGCTATTGGATGAGAATATTTTTGGTCTTCAGGGAGTAAGAGGTGGGCAGCCAAAAGGCGGCGAGAGACAGAATAGGGGAACGAGGGAGGATGTGATGCATAATAGATTGGATTTGTGTCAGGAGACTAAATTGACGAAGGTCTGGGGGAGGGGTGTAACCATGGAGCATGGCTGGCTATGGCTTGATGAAGTCTATTGAAGCTGAAATGCAATGGAGTAAATTGTAGGCTAGTGCCGGGCAGTCCATGGTGGGGGGGCACTTGCATTTGGTCAATGACTGCCGTAGTGCAGCTGCAGATGTGCACTGTGATTGTTGTCCTCTTTGCACAGCGTTTCCTGAATGTGTGACCAAAAGCCACAGCAGTCTGTCTAGCTGCCAAAATAACAGGGTGGTTCAGTGGTTTGAGTGACCTTGTTGTAAGTGGAAGGTCAGAAGTCAAGCTTTGCATTATTCATGTGTTTTTTGTGTGTGAAAAAAACTACCTCTTGCACAATGTTGGCTCAAGGATATAAGCAAAGCATGCCAAGTTAGTTCTGTTGGATGCCTTGCTGTATGTACTTTAGAGTATCTTTTCACCTGATGACTAAGCTGCCAGATGGTTTCAATTTACCCTGTGTTTATTGACACCGCATAAGCTTTACATTGTCATGACACCCATGTGCTGAGTGTTTTTGTGTCTCAGGATTGGCCAGTCTTCAGTGGCCTGATATGGAAAAACACTGACTAGATAAGCATAATCAACAGGAGATAAACAGAAGTGAAAGATAATAACAGATAAAGGTCTGTTCAATGGCTACACTGATAAAACGTAGTAGAAGTAAACGAATAACAGACTGCTGTGACAACGTGACACATCTAGCAGCAATATTGTCGAGTTACGAGGTCAAATTAAAGACTCATTCAGAATGTCTCAAAAGTCAGATGTTGCCTAGATAAGATAAACATAGATAAACGGTTATGAGTAAGGGAAGGAAGCCACCAAATAACTCCCTGCCATGTCTCCTGGGAGCAGTTGATATTGAATATCTAAATCAACATAGAGGCAGTCATCTTGCAGATTACTTGACATCTCCTATTACTTCTCTGTTAAAGGGCCAATTTGTAAGATATCACCAGAATGTTAGTTTCAAACATTCAAAAAATGAACTAACATTATCAGCAGAGTATAAAGAAACAACGTTGTTGACATCATGTCAAAGATCTCTATGTATTGTGTTGCTGACATGTCCACTGAAGTTAGCATGCTAACGAGCTAGCCTCAGCCCATCCTGTCTCGTAAATTTCAGAGTCATAGTCCTGAACGTAGGCGCTGTAAATCACCTCTGTACTCCGGCGTCTTCAAACTGACCTCTGTCATTCTTGGAGGTTGTGTTCAGACTCCGTTGGGTGTCCAGACATTTTCGCTCTCGGGCTGCTAAAGCCGGTTTAGCTGAGTCCTGTTGCCCATGGTCACTCCCCCCTGTTACCCGAGCTACCTTTGAATTCTCGCCATATTTTACAGATTACACCTTTTAAGAACAATTACCTCTTTCTTGAAGGGAAGACGGAGATGAGTGGTTTTGGTTTTCTTAAAATGCTGTTGGCTATTAGCTGATCTTACAGACATAATTCATAATATTTCTGTAACAAAATGTTGAAAAACAAATGGACCATTGTTATATATTTTGTTCAGTTGTGTACTTACATCGTCGTAAATGTTTTCAACAATGTTCAAACCCAAAGAAATCGGAAATTTTATTCAAGGGAACAGTGCCAGGAATCATCAGATGATATGTCTGAGACTGAGGAGGGAAGTCTGAGAATGTAACTAAACTTAAATGGGAATACAATTTGAAAACATCTCCTTGTCCATGATCATTTCTGCCAGAGTCACGTGAGATTTTCACCAACAACAGTGATTAATAATGACGACACCTCCCATGATTCAATGCTACTTAATGTCTTTTGTTTTGATTGAGAGACGGCTAGCGGCAGAAATGATATACTTGGCATGTAAGCCTTACAACAGCAAAAAGAACCTCACCTAAACCTTTTTATGCCAAAACGGTTCAATTATGTTTTTTTCCATCATTGTTTTGTTCAAATTGACTTTGAACGGGGTAAATGTAGGACTCTAACTTGTATACTTCTCACTGGGACTGTAGGTTATTAATGGGCCTCCTGCAAACTCTCAGTGATGACGCTTTTTGTTTTAAACATCAGCCCCTCCTTCTCATTAACTGTGATTATACATTTTTCATGACAAATCGAAAGAGATTGCACTGGACATGAAGATGGCATTTACTTGCAAATGGTGAAACAAAGCTCTTAGCCCTAATCTGACAGTTCAGAAAGGTCAGTGTCATTTTTGATACAGTTCGTAAAAACCTTGAGATTTTGGCCTCCTCCTCACTATCCTTCACCTCCCCCTTCAGCTACTTTATGTTGTATCATTTAGAGACGCTTCCAGTCCATGAATTGTCTTTCATGATCAGCCAACAGTCTGCAGTCACGCACTCCCGTGCCGTGCTGGTATTTTCACCCCTATTTATACTCTCTGAAGGCCAGCTGACACACCAACGATAAACAGTTCCTATATTCCTGCTAATGACTGTGTGAACTAGACTGTGTCCGTGTGCTGTCTGAAGTGGATGTGGCTACACTTAACATAAGTCTATCACCCCTTTCAGAGCAGTAGTACTACATTCCTTTAAATTGTTTTCTTTCTTTTTCCTTTTTTTTTTTTTTTACACGTTAGACTTTTGTCTTTGGAGTTGCTAATTAAAATAATCCATCGCAACAGCGCAGAGTTGTGTCAGACTTTGGTGTTCTTGTATTGTTCATCACTGTGTTTTGAAGGAGGGCAGTGCCTGTAATGTTGCCCAATTTTAATTTTTGTCAGGGTTACGTTGTGTTATGCTTGTGGCTGTTTACTATGAACTGTGCAGAAGTAAAGACACTGATGCAGTGTTCTCAGACGAGGTTTCAGGTTGTCAGCTGACTGCCTGCCTGCTAGAGTGGGTCACGTTCTCAGTAATCAGCTGTGGAATGTCTTCCTTTTTTTTTTTCCTTCTTCCAGTTTCTCCCTCATCCTCTATCCAGTATCAGTGTCTCTTTTTCCTCTCTTTCTGCTTGTTTTGCTCTTGACCCTCCTCCTCCCCCCCTCTGAATCACGAGACTACAGTGGTGGTCCTCTGTGTTCAGCTGCAGAAAGCCACCGAACCATGGCCGTCTTCCATCTTTGTGCGCTTGTTTTAGGACACCGTATAATCACTGAGTCACTGTGGCGTGACGTTTCAGCCGATAATAGAGTATGAGTAATTCTCAGTTAGCACACAGGTGTGTGTTTGCTTATGGAGCAGCATGTGGGGGAAATGAGAGCTTGATGGGGGACTAATAGGCTGTGTGAGGAAAAGCAGACCTTATGTAGAGAATCGTAATGATGAAGTCACTCTTTTACTTTGATAAAGCAGTTTGTCGACTTTAACACTAACAAAAAAAAGGGAAAAGAGAAAAATGTTGCATTTTGGAACCCACTGTTTTGCTAGCCAAGCTGCTTTTCATAATTAACAAAAGGCCTAACTGGATGCCTGCCAGTGTCTAGCAGAGCACACAAAATGTACCCAAATATGTCTGGCTACTAGCAGTGTAAATATCCTGTTCATGATCGGTGAAAGAGTGATGTTTAGATATTCTGTGTCCTTCTCGCAGGTATGGCATCCGGCCAGAGAACGTGATCGTGTATGGCCAGAGCATTGGCACCGTGCCCTCCGTGGACCTCGCTTCTCGTTATGAGAGCGCTGCCGTCATCCTTCACTCCCCGCTCACGTCTGGCATGAGGGTGGCCTTCCCCGACACCAAGAAGACCTACTGCTTCGACGCCTTCCCAAAGTGAGTGCGCTGTATGCACAGATGGCATGTGTGAAAGCCAGGCTAAATGCATCACAGACATCCACAGAGAGGCTCACAGACGATCACATAAGGAGAGTTGACATTCATTTACAAACAGCATTGTATGAATCAAGAGAACATACACACACAAGCTTGCAAACATAGATAAATTTAGATGTGTCAAGTTAATTCAGCATGTGTATCTCTTCTTAATGTGTCGGAGTATTTAGAAATGTTCTCCATCATAGCTCCATCTGTTGGTCAAACTGCAGAATAGCTGGGCTTCATTTCTCCTTGGTGAATTTTCAACATTTATTATGCATTTTTTAGTGTTTATGATTACAGTAACTTAAAGGAGACATATTATGCCCATTTTTAGGTTCTTGATTTCCTTTTGTATTACTGCTGGAGTAGGTTTAAATGTTCTAGTGCTCAAAAAACACATCGGATGTTTGAAACGCTCTGTTTTAGCTCCTGTCCCCCTCCCAAATACCCAGTCTCCTCTGATTGGTCTGCTCACACATGTCTGACCCAGCACTGCTAACAACAGAGCAGCTGTGCTAAATAAATTCTTACATGCCAAACTAGTCACTAGGCAAAAATTATGCAAATATGTGACATGGTAGTGCGATGTCACAGAATGAAAGGCGAGTCCACTGAAGAGGCGTTTTGAGAGTAGTGTTTTCTGTGGGAGAAGGGAGCTTCTGTAGGTGCTGACTTTGACCTTTTGAACTTTCAAGATGATGGAAAGGAAAGAAATTAAAAAACATAAAAGGTCTCCTTAAATGGTCTAATTTTTCTCTTTGCCTTCATGTCTGTATTTTGAATCCTGCCCTAACTGTCTGTTTTCCTATCTTCTTTCAAAGCATTGACAAGATTTCCAAGGTAACGTCACCAGTACTGGTGATCCACGGTACGGAGGACGAGGTCATCGACTTCTCCCATGGCCTGGCGCTGTATGAACGCTGTCAGCGCCCCGTGGAGCCGCTCTGGGTGGAGGGCGCCGGACACAATGACGTGGAGCTCTATGGACAATACCTGGAGAGACTCAAACAGTTCGTTGCACATGAGTTGGTCAACTTGTAGAGGGCCTGGATAAAAGGGTGGAGAGGGAAGAAGAGAAGAAAGAAATGGTTTTCAGGAGAGGTTGGATGATGGAGAAAGGGTACATCTTTTTCTTTTTTTGTGAAGTGATGCAGGTGGAAGTGTTTGTCTGTTCAGTACTGAAGTTCCGGTGGAAGTCTTCTCTCATTATCGAGCACCTCTCCCTCTTTGCCCGGGCCTTTCAGCACCGTCCGCTCCACATGCTGCAGCTGTGAACTTACAAGTATCCATCGTTTTGTTTTGCTTTCCTTTTTTATCATGTTGAAAATTGCACATCCTGAAAGTGCGTGAATGAATGATGTAGTCGACAACTGCACAGGCAACATACTGTGTGTACGTGCGGTATACGAGAGTGTGTGCGTGAGTATGTGAGTGTCACATTTTTGCTGCCTTTTGAAATGGTCCATGGTCCGTAATGGTCAACTCCTGAGGCTTTTGAAGTCCAGGGAAACAACCTTGCTACAAACTGGACTGGACCAGAAGTGGACCAGACTCTCTCTAATCCAACTGAACTCTAGCTGACTTTGAGGTCAGGTTTGGTCCCACACACTGCAGTCACCATGAATTTTTTTTTTTTTTTTTTCTGGATTACTGTTTATTATATTTTTTTATATTATACATGATATTTGCACGTATCAGCTATCACTGAAGAACTGTACAAGACAAACTGACATATTATCTAGCTGTGCCAGTGTTGCCAAATGTTTAGTATAATATATTGCAGAGACTTAGACACAAAGAACGTTCTACTTTGTACGAATAAGATCTAGAAACATCTCCAAAGCTCTGTTAGCTGTATTCAGCCTCTACTTTTCTGTTTAGTTTAAAAATGGTACAATTTAAATGTTACAATCTACAAGAATATGATGCAAGATGGGGCTCATGTAGCTGGTTAAAAGGCCTGGGCTGTTTATCATCAACAAACAAAGTGTGGGTTTCCACAGCTCTTACTTCGGAGTTTACCTCGAAGTGTTGTTGCTGTAAGATCAGTATCACTACGCTGTCATCAATGAACTTGATGCTGGACTGTTTTGTGCAGAAAATATCTGACCGATCATTGAAAATAAGAAGTATTCGCCTTGATATAGTTGTAACAATTTTCACGGCCAGTGTTGACAGTGTTTTATCTGTCTTTGGGTCTGAAGATATCAAGTTAAAATTATGTACTTAGTAGAGCTCTTAGGAACCTGAATCCAATCTTCTAGATGTGTCTTTTTTTTTTATATGCTAAAAATTTAACTACTGTGACAGCACCTAACGGTCTGCGCTCTGATTAAGACTTATACCACTAATGCCAATCCGGACTGAATGGAGAATATGATTAACACAGCTGACGTCGACTCAGTCGAACTGACTTTCAGTTCAGGAAGTTGTTAAAAAATAAAAATATTTTATTTTAAGTTATTGACAAGCATTTACTTCAGTACATTTGAGCTGAAAAATGACTCCAATGGGTGTATGTCAGCGGCAGTGTCTCAGCATTAGAAGGCCTCCATCACAGACAGAATGTTTTGTTTTTGTCTTAAATTTATCTTTTTGTCTGCATGGTATTTTTAAGAACCATTGTTGTCTGTTGATTTGCCCTTTAATGCTGAGTGAGACAAAACAAAGCATTAACGACTCCATTGAGGGACCGTCGAGCCGTGAACGGCAAATGTCAAAGTGCTACTGCATGCCATGAATGGCTAGTTTCTCTTCTTGGCCTGTATATGAAACACAGAAATGCATAAGAAATCTCAACATTTTTTATGGGTATTTTGAATACCTGTATTACACTTGAGCCTGTTTTCACTAAAGGGGCCGAATACTCTCGGTAAGTGACAATTAACCAATAAGCCAATGGGTGCTACTGTAAACCTTCAGGTCTGATTACTTACAGGTTGAGAGGAAGCAAAGATAGCTTGATGTTTGATGGATTGACCAAAATCCAAAACAGGATTGGATCAGTAACTGTTTGTCAGGTGATGGTCTGTTGTATGAAATGTTTTGTTTTTTTCATAACTCATTTGTCTTACACACGAGGTTATGCTTTCTTTAATTTTGACTTTGTAAATAATATTTGTACTGGACATGTTGTCATTTTTCTTTTACAAGCTTTTGTCATCAGCTCTCAACTCTTACTTTTCCAAATCTTGATATGACAACTGTTAGACCATGGTAGGCCATCATTTTGGCTTTTCAGATGACCTTTGTACCGGTCTCTTTGACTAATGTCATCTCTGATTTGATTAGATTAATTTTGTAAAGCATATTTCAATACAGAAGAAACTTATATGTAATAACAATATTAATATAGTAATTCTAACATGGATAGAGAAAATAAAGTGGTATTTGAGAAGCAACCCAATTTGTGACTGTTTGATTTTTAAGGGAAAACCTTTCATGCTTCATTATTGTTCTGTATCATCTTGCACGACTACAAGTAATCAAATGCTCTAGCTGTTATTGTGATGGAGCTCATGTTCTCAGGATGAGACAGTGCTTCTCTTCTGGAAAGAGACGTGATTTGGCTGCACCACAGTGGATATTTACTGTCAACAACACAATCTGCACACCCTCTGTCAGGGTGATTGCAAGACCAAGACAATTTTAACAAGTAATTTCACAGGATTTGAAATGTGTTTTGGATCTCCTGCTCTCATAAAACTTAAAATTCTCCAGTCAATAAATAGAGCCAGTGAGCATAATATCGCTCTGTTGTTTTCGGCATTTCAACATTTTCATAAATTTGAATTGTGAGACTTCAAACGGGGTGGACACATTACACAAACACCTGTTCAATTTAATGAAAACCAGCACAACAGCCTTTCAGAGTGTGTCTTGTATTGTATTGGTATTACTGAATATGTATTCATAACACTGCACCAGCCTTGTTTGAATAATTTAGTAGAGATAATCATGTTCTGCACAGTGTGGTCATGAGGTGCACAGTTTTTTACTTTTCCCAGGTCAAATTGAAGAGCTGATATTTCAAAGGAAGCTGCACAAAAAGGAGAAAGTGTCAACTTGATACTGCTTGAGATCAAGAGGTCAACTCTGCTGCTTAGACTCGAGGACGGTAACAGAATATGGATGAGGAGACAACCGGAAGATGTAGAAGGAACAACGAGGGAGAAATCCTGCAGTGTGACTGCGATGAGCATGAGAGATGTAAAAGTTATGCAACTATTTATTTGCCACAACAAACTCTAACTATATTTGTGATGTTAAGTGTTCAATATGTCAGAATTCATATTGTGGATCATAAAGATAAAGGTTCTGTTCACTGAAATGTCCACCTGTCTGGCTCCAACATGGGAGGGTGGTAATAGTTTGTTCTCTTCTATGCCAGCAGGCGGCAGTGTGGCCCAGGTTCAAGCCCCTCCCTTCAGTTCATGCTGTTAAAGTGCTCCTTGTGCCACATTCAATGACTCCTCGAAAACCCCTTTCTCATAAAATGAAGTCCAAAGAAACTGGCCTGCCCCACTTTCAGACATCTTACTAGAAGAGCTGTGTGCTTGTGCAGGAATGTAATGTTTCTGTCAGTGTTTTCACATTTACATTCGCAGCTTTTTCCTGTTAACAGGTTCTGTAAACATGGTATCAATGGCTCACTACAGAAGAGATAAATGGCTATCAAATTGTCTATTTGTTAATCAAGATGTGATAACATAAACATATGCTACATATTGTGTTAACAACACTCAAACTGCCACTATGGACTCTACTAGGACTGTAGTGGTATTGCTGGTGGTGTACCCACTCTCAAAGTGCAACCAAGTCCAGCACTATTCTGCACATTTTGACCTCTCGTTGACAGCTTTGGGTAAGTTTATATTAATGACTCGTGCTTGTCTACCTACATTCACATCAACTCATTTCTTTTTCATGCAAAATGACAAAGATATATACAAGATTTACTACTACCTCAATAATGAAAACCTGTACTGCTACCCAAGGCTGTCAGTACCAAAAATGAATAGTCAGTTTATTAATAATAGATTATGAAAAATCCAGCCAATAATAATACTTTTTATTACTCTTTTGTTTAAGTATTCTAAAGGTGGAGAGATGTGTTAGATGTCCTGTATCTATGTATGTACATGTATCTATGTATGTATTTATATATCAGGATTGATGCTAATGAAGTGTAGCAGAGCAAGGTTAGAGAGATTGTAGTTGAGACAATAATAATAACTTTATTTATGTAGCATCTTTAATGCAAAGATGGAGCCCAAAGTGATTAACAAAGACAGAATAGGAGAATACTTGATAATGATCATAATAAAAAATGTAGAGATAAGAGGTTAAAACAAGCAACAATTGCAATAAATTAGAGAAAAGCAAGCAGACAGACAAATTAATAAAGAGAAAAAAAAAATAAAATAATAAGAATAATATAACCGTCTCGACATAAAAAGAATAACATTTCATGCAGTTACTCCACATTAAAAGCCAAATTAAAAAGATATGTTTTTAATTCCTTTTAAAAAATACTAAGGGAGGCTGTTTCACAGTTTAGAGCCTGTATGGCAGAAAGGAGCTTCACCAGGTTGTTTTTTAAGAGAAAGGCAGTGGAGGATCTGAGGCTTTTAGATAGAAGGCAAAAATCCCCATGTGCCATTTTACATTTCTCATGTTACAGCCAGTAAAACCTATCCTCTTATGTCAGTGCCATATTGTTTTAGTTCTTGATATTTAGAAAAAAGATCCACAATTTGGTTTGGAGTCCGTCCATCTCACCTTGTGAATGTGGAATTTTCCTAATGATAATATTAACTGCACAAAGAAAATAATATCTTTTTCCTTGTAGTTATTTAACAAATAAACATGTATCTGTCTCGAAGTCGGATTGTTTGCAATGTTTTCCTTCTTATAAAATGCTGACCATCCACCCAAAATGTTGTGCTGTATACACAATGATAGAATCCACAGAAATATGTCTCTCATTTTTCCGACAGCATCCGTCCGGCGTTGAACGCATCGCCACTTCCTCTATTCCAAGCCGCGCCTGGTTTCCTCTCGGTGGGACGGGGGGGCAGAGCGACGGACGGACGGACGACAGCCCACCAGGAGAAAAAAAAAACACCATGTGAAGAAAAAGTATATAAAAAGGGACACGAAAAAGCAAACTTGCGAGGAGGGTGAGAAGTTATTCATTGGTCTCACCGGCACCGGCTCAGCGTGTTAAACGGCTCGGCAGAGAGCGAATGGACGAGGAGCAGGACAGTCTCACCAACGGTACGAGCTCACCGTCCGTCCGACCGCTTGCTCACATTGTGTCTGTGTGCCAACCATTTGGGGTGATAGGGCATTCACCAGGTTACACTTACAGCTGTTGTTTTTCCTTTTGAAGAGGCTTCTCAGGAGGGTTAGCTAACAAGCTAGTAAAAGTGACAGTTTCTGTGTCCAAGCTAGCGGTTAAAAGTTGTGCGTTGTTGGGACGTGTCCCATCCCGCACCTTTAACTGTCAAAGTGGACGAAAAGCCTCTGTTACCTCAACGAAAATCAGATTTAATACTACTATCTGATCCTCCTGTGTAATTTATGACATATGTTTTCCCTCCATGTTCTTCTTCTGTGGTGATATGTCGGTTATAAACTACCCAGTATCCCCTTGAAAATGCAGTAACTATAGGTTAATGTTTCTTTATGGTGTTGAAGTGTCCCTGCGGCCAAAACAACACCATAAATCATCGCAAGCTGCTGAATGAAATCCTCCCATTTAACCTCGAATAGCACTCAATATGATGCAGCTCTCTCTCTACACTTACTGTAAGTGTGATGGTCCAGAAGTGACAGCTCTGTTTCTGCTTATAGTTTGGAGTTAATACAGTCAACACGTGGCTTACTGTTTGTTTCACTGCCAGTGTCGATCTCCAAACTGAAGGGTGATTATACAGCTGAGGTATGTGTGATGGTCTGTCCCGCTTTGACTCCAGTGTTTCCCACCCACATCTGTTTGATATTCAGTAGCTCTGAAATCAGGAAAATGTGAGAGAGAGAGAGAGGGAGTGAGGGGAGGGGATGAGGTTATTAGGAAATGCATGAGGTCCATTAGGAGCAGTGCAGCCTTGTGATGAGTGTGTTTTCCAGCCCCGAGGTGAGTAAGTCGCCAACTCTTTATGCTCTGACAGGTCAGTTAGTTAGTGGCAGGGGAGCGGGAGCAGTTTGGCCCTTTTATGGTGAGGAATGTGAATAAAAACATAGCCTGGCTGAGATGGGGTTATAAAGACTGATGCCTGGGGGATCATCCCCATCACACGGCTCCTGCTGAGTCCCTCTAATGCAGGGCACAGACTGTGAGAATATGAAGATCCAAAGCAGTGTAGTCAGCGTGCCTTTTGGTTGAGATGGAGAATAATCAGTTAAAGTCTTATGAAGATAGGGTTCAGAGACACTGTAATGGGATAATTCAGGATGGAGTGGGTGAAACAGCTGCACTTGGGTCTCGCTTACATTAATGACTGAGCCCTTGTTTAGCAGTGCTTTGATCGTACATTGCTTTGTTTATGAGTTGAAGAGGTTAGTTGTGCTCTGGGCTAAAATGATGACTAATTGCCTTGGCAAGACAATGTACGGCTGTGTGTCTGTGGATTGGTACGGGTGTCTGTGTAGGCCTGTCACGATAATGATGTACAATGATGTTGTCCCAGAAATATTTGTAATAAATGATATTGTCAAATTAAGTAGATCCCAACCAATTTACTGTTCGGGCCAATATGGCCTATCACAGATATATTCGTGTCGGCATGTAATATGTCCATAATGTGCTGATGATGTTTGGGATATTTCATATCAGTGCACTGATGGTTTAATATTAACTGTCTCCTTTACATATCTTTGTCACTAATGTTTGATACCAAATATACAGTATGAATATCTGCAGATATATATATATGTGATCAATATATATATATAAAATATAATTATATTTATAATGGAATTTTGTACTTCCTAATAACGGTGTTGGCAATGCCCCCCAAAATCCAGTATTGATTGTGCTCTAATATTATGACCCTTTTATGCCACTGATATAATGGTAATATATTAGCACTATAATGCAAGTAGTTAACCCTTTCGAGGAGAATTGAACTTTTTCTTAAAAATGGTATACAGACACTGGATTGGAATTAAAACAAATCTTAAAATATCCTTACACAAATAAAATCTTAAAAATCACACAGCCGAAACAATAAATAAAATGGGGAAAAAAAGTGCAGGTGCTGTGTCAAAGTTTTAACATGGGAGGCAAACACAACTAGTTATTCTGGCATCATCTTGGCTAAAATAGCATTAAGATTTTTATGTAAACAAATGCGCATGTAAATGCAACAAACAATATGGAGGGCAGCAAAAATGTGCCTTTGGTTTAAACGAGCCTGTCTTGGACAGTTGTTGCAGTTTTCCACTTTTAACTACCTCTTTAAAAAGACTGAGTCGTTCATCAAGTCATGCGGCCATAATCAGATGTGTGGAAGCTTGAACTTGCTGATGTTCTGTTTATGAAGACCTATAGTAGCAAGCTGTGATGTCATTACAGTCAGTACAGAGTGTTTGTGTCAAAGAAAAGTGCCATTGAAGCCTTTTTTCTGCAGTGTCATTTCCTTTACCCCTGGGTGTTGTGTGTGCAGGTGTGTGTCCATATGACCTTTCAGTGTGTGTGTGTGTGTGTCCATGGCTCCAGTTCACTTTGTGCTACTTTCTCCATTTGTGTGAACTGAAGTGAGTACAGACTCAAACTGAAGCACTCTTCTGCTTCCCTACTGTAATTGGTGCCATCTGTTTTGGCTGTGTTAACATAGTCTCAGGAATGTTGCGATCCATTATTCACGACCTCCTTCGTTAGTGTGGACAAGAGCAGCCAATGTCCCTCTGTCTGAGCCAAACTAGCCAGGGGATAAACTGACTGTTTTTGAATTATGGATTATTGGTCCTTTCAGAGCCGACATCCAGGCTCTTTACTGGAGGTCCCTGAATGAGATGCTCTCAGGGTTATTACCCGTTTCCCAAGAATCAGCCCTTTTTCATCCTTCACCACCTACTGCTTTAACTGTCATTTTATGTGCTCTTTTAGTGTCTTCTTCCTCTTTTCCTGACCTTTTCTGCTTGACCTCTTAGTTACTTATTTTTGACTCATCCCTTAACACTTCTTTTACCTGTTTAATAGAGCTACAGTGATTAGTTGAGTGAAACAAATAATTGCCAGCTACTTTGATAATTGATTAGTTGTTTCAGTCATTGTTCATGTCTTAAATGTAAGGATTTGCTGCTTTTCTTTGCCATTTATGATAGTAAATGATGAGTGTTTGGGTTTACGACTGTTGGTTGGACAAAAGAAGCATTGAAAGATGTGTATTTGGGCTTCAGGAAATTGTAATGAGCATTTGATAGCCTAAACTAATTGGCAGATAAATCAATGATGATGATAATCGTTAGTTGTGAAAGACAGTGGGGAAGTAAATCTATCTAAAATAATCATCACATCCCCAGTGAATCCACATTCTTAATGAAATTAAATTCCTTCTCATTTTTTCCTTCTCCTTTCAGGTAGCAGACACGTATACCATGCCTACGAGTGATGGCCCCAGCCGCTTCCCGGTCTTTGCTCCGCCCCACCCCAACCACCAGAGGTCTCCGGGATATGTTCCCGGGCGGGTGGCACCAGTGCGCTCACCGCCACCTGCCAAAGCCCCGCCGCCACCTGTCAAAGCCCCACCACCACCACCGATAAAACCTCATGGCCCCCCGCCAGAGCGACGAGCCACTTTCAATTTGTCAGAGGAGAACCAGCGTAGGGAGCGCGCTCAGAGCCTCCAGCAAAGAAAGAACACATTTATCTGTTTTGGAGTGTCGATGGGGGCTTTCTTCCTCACCCTCATCCTCATCCTTAGTCTCACAAGTGGAGATGTGTTAGATGGTCAGTATTGGCTTCTCAACTTGCTGCATGCGTGTTTCTGGCTGTTTTACCATCGGTGTATGTTCCAGATATCCCTGTCTATTGAGAAGTATGAGGTTTACTGATTTGTTACTGGCTCATCATGTTGGCAGAAAATTGTCCGGACCACAACCCGTCCCTCAGTAGCTGGAACCCAGGCCACCAACCAGAGAAGGCTGTTGTTGTAAGGAGTGGGCATTTGTTTCGATTGGATGCTTCTGCTACCTTCCATTCTCTAACCATCCAGTCAGGAGGTAAGCATATCAAGGTGCATGATTTGTTGAGCAACATTTTGAGTTGTAACATTGATGCATACTGAATATGATTAGTGAAGTCTTTTTTTTGTCTTTGCCTTTTTACAGGTCGGGTAGTTTTTGCAGACAATGCTGATGGCTCCAAAAACATAACCTTGAGAACACGTCACATCCTCATAGAAGATGGTGGAGCCCTTCACATAGGTGCACCTAAATGTCGCTACCGTTCACATGCCACCATCGCCCTTGTGGGCCGCTCTGATGACAAGGCAGTCACTGAAGTGCCTGGCCTGGGTCGCAAGTTCATAGGCGTCATGGGCGGTGGGACTCTGGAGCTACATGGCACTGAGAGAGTTTCCTGGTCTCTGCTGACCCGAAGTGTCCCAGCCTCCGGTCTAGTCACTGGGGGTTATGCCTTCCAGCGGAACTTCAGCCGAGGCATCAACTTGCGCGTGGTGGACCAGGACACAGCTGCTGTGCTGTTCTCTGAACGCTATGACACACATGACTCCCGAAATGACAGTCGCCGGCTCACGCAGTTGCTGCGGTCTCTGCCAGCGGGTCGCATTGTCACACTTGCTATAGGAGACTCGGCTGTCAAAAGTCTTCTGGATGAAACTAAGAAGGCCTTTGAAGAGAGGCTTGGCAGCAGCTTTGTCAATGATCTCAAATACAGGTAAATGGTGCCAATTTATGAAAATGAGACTTGTTTTTCAAATCAAATGGTAATACACATGGATTGTTTCTTGATGTTGCCCTGGTGAGTGTGTGTTGTTTAATTGAATGAAAATATGCGTGAGTGCGTTTGTGTCTCAGCTGGGTTGCAGAATGTGCCAGCTCTTGGAGAGTTTGTATTGGTTCTCCATGGTGTGTTGTCTGCGCAAGTCTTCAGGAGTGTTTTGTTTATTCTTGGTCTCCTGGGACTGATAAAGAAGGTTGATGTGTTTTTGTCTGACCATTAAAGTAGGACCCCTCACCTTTGAAGCCTCAATACATGGACTGACAATACCACCATTTTGTTCCACATCCACCCTCCCTGGAAAGCATCCTCTTTTATGTGTCTTTCTTTTCATTTGGGATGTTTCCTTGGATTCCTTTTCCTGCTTGCCCTGTGTTTCCGCTGTATCGTGCTCTGCCAGGAAAGGAAGCAGGTACCGGATAATGGGGTTACGGTCAGAGAGTTTCCAGGATTTGTGCAAAATGTGTCGAATCAGGAGATTTTATGTCCATACTGGAAGTTTGAGTTAAGTCCTTTCCATGTGGACTAATGCTTTCTTTAAGCTCATTAAGTGAGATAATTGTTTTTTTTTCTCTGTTACTGTCAATCTAACATATGTATGCACACACATGTTTCTTTCAATGGAAAGTGTAAGTTCAGCATTTCACCCTGAGTTATTTGTGGCTCGGCCTGGTTTGGTCCTTGGTTGGCTGAAAAGCCAAGTGCTACGCCAGATTCTCCAGTGTCACATTTCGCCTCTGCGGATGGGTGCCAAGGCAGCACAGAGTCTTCAAACAACCCCCCTTAAAACCACAGCACAGAGGTTTAAATGGATCAGACAATAGACCCCTGCATATGTTCAGAGGTGCTTGTGTGTGCTAGAGCAAGTCAACAGTGTGCACTCTCTTCTGCTTTCACCTTTTATTGGTGTGGGGATTTTTATCTCAGCTTTCTGTGGATTTGCTTGTGGCAGGAGGAAACGAATGGTACACGTTTATGAGAGAGCATGCAGTTTAATGTCTCATTAATGTCACACTTTGTTTGGCTGAGTGATTTGAGGCTGGAAGAGTTGGGTGGTAAAGGCATGTGACCTAAAGGGTTGAGTAATGATGAAGTATCAGTTTATGATGTGTAATGACATGTTGCAAAGAAACAGCAGGGATTATAGCTGGAAAATACTTGCAAACCAATAGTGTAGTCGAATATTCCCTGTAGCAGCCAAGCTAAAGTTTTTAGCGTGCACCCTGTCTGAAGTGTATGCATGAGCTCGACTGTGCATCGAGGGTGTAAATATTATGAATTTGGGGTTGCTGGGGCTTCCCAAGACTTGGTTTAGACTGTATGGAGCCATTTTATATTTTTTTGTTTAGCTTTTTTTTGTTTTGGTTTTTTAGATTTTTTTTTTTAATGTTTGAAAAGTCCCCAGCTACTTAAATTGTTTAGGAGAATACTTCAAACCGACTCTCCATCAGCGTGGGGGTGAGTAGTTCATGAATTAAAACATTTTGTCTCCAGCTTGTGCTTGATTTAAAATAAACAATCACAAACTAGCACATTACCCAAGTAGCTCCAACATTGACTGTAGGTTGTTCTCAGTGACGTCAACCTATCCTCCCTGGCACAGATACATTAACGCATTGGCTCCTGCCTCATTCCTGATGACCCCTCTGTCTTTAATCTTTGTCTCTCAGCACACGTAAACACACGTTCATACTAGTCTCTAGTGAATTCACCTCTGGCCTCCACACATTTGCTGCCTCCGGTCAAACAATGAGGTCGTTAAAATACTGACGAAAATCAAATCAAGGATGTGGCGAAAGGAAACAGTGAAACAGCCACTCTCTCTTATTCTCTCATCTCTGTTTGTTTTATAAAGTGCACACTCACACAGCATATAAGCAGCCTCAGGATAGAAAGCTGGCCAGTGGGAAAAACCACATAAAGCATCATGCTGTGGCTGTAGTGACAGTACAAAGTGGATCCCCAGGTGTATTCTCTATGTGTATCAGTGGGGTGCACGATGACATGGCGCAGGAGCTCTTTCATCTACAGGAAGATGTGTTTAGGTTGTGATTACGCCTGTGGGAGCAATTATAAACAGAGACAGATATTAACACAGAGGCATATTGGAGTTGATAGCATCATAAACTGCTGCTAATATTCAGGGAGACTTTGTGTGTAAACATTAGCATTTTTACTTTGTTCGTAGTTTATTTAATGAGATTTAATTGCTCCCAGGAGTAGATTAAGTGTTTTGCTGCTTTTTTGTTGTGCAGTGAGTGAAACTGAGCTGGAGGGGCAAGTGGAAAGGTAATTGTTTACTGTGTGTTGAACAGGCCAAACAATGCCTCAGTGGAAAAGATATGGATAACCTTCCTCTTTGAGAATGTACAACAGTGCTACATGTACCAGATATGATTCCATAGGTTTAGAAATAGGCTTATGAATGGTTAAATGGTGTGAGAAGGTCAAAGTCAAGTTGTGTCAAGTGGTCATGCCTCAGTTTAATGCAATGGCCTTTCGATATTATTTCCATTAATAGCAGAAAGGATTTAAGCCGGTTTGGACTCATTCAGCTAATTCTGGACAACAAAAAAGTCATACTTTATAAGCTGATAGTATGATATATAAAACAAACAAGGCTACAAGTCCATTATACTGTCTTGTTTTACTGTAGGTCATACGCCCTTAAAACGCCCAATCCCTCTCGCTATCCACACCCTCAAGCTCCTCTATTCCCATGTCTTCAGCCTCTCCTTCTTATTTTATCATTGTAATCTCATTTAAAAATAATTTCCCTGACATTTCTGCAAAAAGGCAGAACTTGGAGCAAAAGTAAAAAGTTGGATTTGAATGGAACTTTGGATGTGGCAGGTACACCCATTATTCCTCTGAGCCATGTGAACACCCTTCCTGAAATCCTCTGTCCTCATTTTAATAATCCGTTGACCTTTCTGAAACCCTTTCTTCAATTTCATACTTGTCATGCAGACTTTTAGTATTATATGACATTCAGACAGACACTCTGACATTCAGTCACTTGTTCTTCTCTCACCTCATACCCTGCTTCAGGCTCATCACAGGCATTTGCTATGCCTTCAGGGCATTACACCAGTGACTCCTTTAAGTTTCTTTCTGTTATGATCCGTAGTATCTATGGCCTCAGTGGAAGAGGTTTGTGAAAGGGATTGACACATCTTGATTCTTGATCCTGATGCCTAACACACATTGGTACTCAAATGCAGAGAAACTTTATGATGCAGTTCAGCTCACACCCATAATCTGACTCACTGTTGCTGTAAGATATTACGTAAACCCGATTCTGATGTTGCTGTTGACATTTTCACTGAAAATCTACGACACTGAATTCTGCTGCTACCTGTAGCTCCTGTAGCTACCATTACCTTTCAGTGGCTTAACTCGTTGGTTAGGGTCATCCATCACAACTAATAAATAGGTCATGTCTGGTAAAAGTAATGTTCTCATTAATAGCTTTTGGCATAAAATTACAAGACTATGATTGAATATGTCATATATACCAGCCAGTACATGATTAAAACACAGTTATTTATGTGCAGGTATGTCACACGCAAATGTGAGCCAGGTAAAAGATGTAACAATGGACGTTATAAAAAGGTCATCTTCATCATTCAAAGAAAGTCTATGGAAAACTAAATACCAGAACTTCTACGTACTGTGATCTCTAAAAAAGAATCCTTTCTTCTTTCTGTCTCTCCAGACAGGCGTGGGCTTTGGTCTCGGTGGTAGGCGGCGGTAACGCATCATGCTCAGAGGACGTCAGGGAACATGAAAACCATGACACAGGAGGGAGAGCTCTGGCAAGACGGAACTTCACCACTGTGGACGGAGTGGGCTTCTCGGTCACCGCCTACAGCGAGTGGAAGAATGGTGAGAAACAGCTTATGATGGAGTCACTATCAAAAGCAGCTTAACGAAAACACCAATTCCAAAAAAGTTGGAATGCTGAGTAAAACATTCAAACTGATTGGGCATTCATTTAGGAGCATAGTTTGTGTAGGTTGTCTATGTTTGATGCTACTTGTCTGTAGTTTTCACAATAATGTGCTTTATCATGGAAGCTGTTCAGGTGAAATTGACAGGTTTCTCTAGCTTGAATTTGGAGGAAGGTGACAGGTTAAGGAATGAGGTTTACTACCACCACCAACTGCTTTACAGATCAATCACCTCATCATGAAAGACATTCCTGTGACTGGGTGGGTGACAGTGTATTTGTGGCCATGTCATTATGACAAATACCAGGTCTGAAGGTCGATGTAAGTGTGTGTGTGTGGTTTGGGTGCGGCAATAGCGCACCCACTATCTTTATTTATTGCATCTGTACATGCCCACACTTGTTGTACACAAACATTTAATTGCCGGCATTAATTCAGAATTCCGAGTCTTTGCTTCACATTCTCTCCATGGTTGTTTAGCTTTTAAGAAACCAATTTTTTTTCTTGTTTTTTGCTCGAAGACAGCTTTGTAAGATCCATTATGACTACCACCCAAAAAAAACACTGCTGTGCAGTGTCAAAAAAAAATGTGCTGTTAAAATTGATGGTTATCTCAGAATCATAATTATACTCTCTTTTATTGCTTGTCCCTCATGTTTATTTTTAATTAAGTAAAATGTCTTCCTGCAGGTTTCCCAATCTCAGGCTTCCAGGTGGATGCTGTGGACCAGGTGGTGCTGAATCTGCAGGATGAAGTGCAGCAGACCTGGCGACCCGGGGATAAGATTGTAGTTGCCAGCACAGATTACTCCATGCACCAGGCTGAAGAGTTCACCTTGTTACCCTGCCATCACTGCACCAGGAGGCAGGTCAAGATACAAGGTGAGAGAGAGAGAGTGTGTGTGTGTGTGTGTGTGTGCGTGCGTGCGTGCGTGCGTGCGTGCGTGCGTGTATGAGAGAGTGTGTGTGCATTGAGAGAATAGGTTTGGTTGCCCTGGCTTCAAACTAAAACAAGCTTTGTCTGTGTAGTGTTTGTCTTCTAAGGGACAACTCCTTTTGTATGTGTGTGGCTGGCTCTGGGCTTGTACTGCAGGTTCCACTTTAAGCAATACATTTCCTGTAAAATGTGTTGAATGACAGAAAGAAAAAGGAAGAAAGAGATATAGGCACTACAGGACAGACATATTTCATATATCAGAAAGCTTATGATAAGATTCAGGACCAGTAGCCATGTTTACTTACTACAATATTCCTTCATTCAGATTGAAATTGTTCTGATTCAAGATTTTGGGTCAACTGTTTACATGGGATGGGATTAACAGGGTCTGTTTTTTTCATGCAACAGTGAATTTAATTGTAACAGCTGTGTGACATGCGCAAAAGTGATGTCACGTCATGCGTTCTCCTCCCTTGGCCGATATTCTATCTGTTTTGGCGCGTGTTTGATCAGCTCCCTGTTCCAAAGATGGATATCTACTGTCGTCTATGTTAAGTTTGTATTAAAAACAAACTCTGCGCAGTAGACCAGTTCCCGTTAGAGGATGCCATTTTTGATAAGTGGAGAAACGTACATCACAATGCATTTACGTCAAGCCAGTGGGCATGTGCAAAAAGAACGCAGCTGGAAAATAATCAGGTTATATCTTTTAAATGGGACTACCCCTCTGCAACTGTTTGGTTGGGCGTGAAGTATTCTGTCTGGGCTTTTAAACCCATTAAAATCTGAATGTTAGGCTCCATGTAAATGCAGCTAGAGTCGTGCAAGCAGCAGAAGAAGTTAATATAGTCAATAAGTGTGATCAGCAGATGTAATGCTACTCATCCTGAGGTCCAGAGAGATCTAATTTCCTGTTTAACTTTTAAGATGATGTAAGATTATTGGCGGAGGCTAAAAAGACATTGTCCTCTTTGTTAGGACAATAATTTTTGACCTTATGTCAATGATGTGAAAGCGAAGTTTTATCATAATCAGAGTGATTGCATGTTTTTGGATACATTGCCTCTGCTTCACGTACTCTACCATCTTGTTGCTCTCCAACAGTATGTAACTTTTTGTCCATCTCTCTATCAGACATGTTTCCTGATCTCATTCCTCTGTTGTCAACAAACGCCAACTCCCTTCCTGTAGAGAAGGGTGTTTTAGTGTATGTGTGCCTAGTTTTGTGTTTGCTGCCTTGAGGAAGGGCTGAGCAGCTGGAGATCTGCTTTGTGTTATCATTGGCAGCTGCAGCCTTAGGGCAAGGGTACTTTCTGCATCGTCGAAGAGCAGATTATTTTGTGGTGTATATGAATCTGATTTCTTTTGCTTTTACGTTTCCTATTATTTCAGTTGGTTGGTTTTTGGGGTGTGGGTAGTAGTTGTTTATGTTTGAGTGTGTGCTGCCTGCCGTGCTTCCTGTGGTTGACAGTTGGACACATGCCATTTACAGAAATAGAATACCTATGTTTAGTTTAACTGCCACTACCTGTTTGTCTCAACATTTTGTATTAAGATGGTGTTTTTGTGAAAAGTTTTGAGTCTCAGTTTGACTTGTACCACAAGTGAATGGATTTGCAAGAATTTGAAGGCAAATTTAGGTATGTTATTCAGTAAAATTAGATTTCCCCCAGTGATCATTTACTTTTCTGATTTATTTAGATTAGATGACATGACGGGATTGACATTTGTAATCATACAAAGCATTTGCTTGCACTTTCATCTAAAGTTTTTAACTTGTTGTAGCATATTACAAAGAATCTACCTGTCTTTTCCATCCAGGGAAGCCTCAGTATAACCATTTCGGAGAGATCGTAGATGGAGTCGACATGCGTGCTGAAGTGGCTCTGCTGTCCAGAAACATTCTCATTTACGGAGAAATGGAAAACTTGTGCTATGGAAACAACGCGTGCCAGTTCTACAACCACGACACCTATGGAGGCCATGTCAAGGTGTGACTTACGTGTGATTTAATAGCACAGGACCTTGTTTAAACTGCGTTATGTCTGTATTTGCTGATGTTCGTGTCTACAGGTTTCAGCATGACTTTACATTCTCATTATGGGTCACTGTGTCTGCAGTTTCCATACCGCAGAGCTGAAGCGCCCATACCTTCTATATTTATATGCTGTCCTCAATGAGAGAGGTTATTCATGTTCCCAGTTTGTTGCCACTATTGTACCACTTCCCTTCTCTCTCTGTTTTTCTCCTCTTTGTCTCTACATGTCAAGCTTATATTTTTAAGGCTGACAGTTCCTCATCTTGAAATATGCAGTATTTAAATCTAAAAATACATTAATACATCGCATCAAATCCTCCTTGACCTACATTTGTCTCTATGTAGGCCAAGAGTTAACTGTAATTTGATTAATGATGGGACGATTTACATTCACTTTGGTGGCAAGCACACAGTAGCATTCCGTAGGCTTGATGTAACCGACCCCCATCGTGCTTAACAAAATAAACACTTTCCATCTTCTTTGTCTTTTCTTTTCTTTTCTTTTCTTTTCTCTCTCTCTCTCTTTTTTTTTTTTTACATGTAAGCTTTCTCCAACAAAAAAGCATTCATGCATCTTACACAAACATTCTCTAAAGTGATTGATCTTTCCTCACCCCAAGCTAAAAGCCTTATGCAACAGAGCCATTACCCTCACAGGACTCTCCACCGCATGTTTTCTCAATCAGTTTTTCATGCTATTCCCATATGAACATAGATAATACATTTGCAGAACTTCTTTGCATTGATTTACTATATAAACAGCATGTATGTATGTCTTGAAGCATATACTGCAGAAACAATTAGTTTGTTATCTAAATGTGCATTTGTCTGTGCGCACGCGCATGTGTGTGTGGGTGAGTTACAGTTAGCTGGAGGTATTGGCCAATACCCCCTTAACAGGAACCAGATTTTTTAGATTATGCCATACCCACAAAAAGACCTCCTAGTGAGCATTATACAGCATATTTGTGCTATTTGTTGACGTACATGTTGAACTGTGCTTGCTGTGTAGTCCATATGTGTTTTGTATGTGTGCATTCCTATGTATGTTTGATTTCTTTTACATTTTTGTGCTTCACTAACTCACATTTCTCATTCTTCGAGAGAAACATCAGTGGTTTTTGGTGCAGTTTGACTCACTGGAGTGTGATGCCAACAGAGCTATAGTTCACATCCCAGTGGGATCATAGACAAACAGAAAATCATACTGTAGACCTAAACCTTTAATTGGATCAGAGTGGGTAGACGGTTGGCCTACTGTTTTTTGGCATAATATGATCCCTGTGTTACCCTCCACAAGGCCAGTGTGTTTAACTTTAGCAGTGTAGAATAGCTCATTGTTCTTGCTTGATCAATTTTAAAATCACTCTTTTTCATAGCTTTCCTGGTTCTCTCCCTCTTTTACACCGGCAGATCTTTGGTAACTTCTCATCAGTGCATGTTTCCCACGTGGAGCTGAAGAACATGGGACAGCAGGGCGAGAAAAGCCGCTACCCACTCCACTTCCACATGTGCGGAGATGTTGACCAGAGAGGAGGCTACAGGGAGCCCACCTACGTGGACGGGCTCTCCATACACCACTCCTTCTCCCGCTGCCTCACCGTCCACGCCACCAACGGTTTGCTGGTTAGTAAAGTGTGTGTGATGAGTAATTCTATAAAGAACAGACAACTGTAGACACAAGAAACCATCTGTATGTTTGGAAGATGTGTGAGAGAGCTCTTACTAATATGTAACATGTGATGTTAGCTTTAAATACTCATCAGTTACAGCTTCCATCACTGGATTACTGTAATGGCTGGTTTCCTCCACGCCTTCTTCTTCTTTTCGTTAATCTCTCTCTTCAAACCATCCTGTCCCACATCTTTCTCCAATATAAAATAATCTCTCTCTCTTTAGTCTCTTTGTGAAGAAGTACAATCATTTGTACATTATTAATTAGTGCCTTACTTTGGACAAATGTAAATTAATAAGTGAAATTACATGTTCCCACAAGTATGTCTGTGAACTGCAAAATTATATTGCCTTTGCATGTGTGTGTATTTGTTCCCTCCTGACATTAAATAGTGATGGGTTACCTATTGTCCTTGAGGCCATTTGTCCATTTTCCACAGAGGAAATGGAATTTAAAGTGCTTTGGATAACATTGTTTGACTCTGTTGTTTTTTTCCTGTTTCCCTTCTGATACAATGATGATGTGAATATTGTCTTGTTTTGTATCTTCGACAGCTCCCTCGATGCCATCATCCCCTATATGGCTTTAATAAAAAATGTTTTTTTCAGGAATTTTAAGTACTTAAGGCGGCAGACTCACTGAGCAGTTGGAATGAACTGTATTTTCCTGTGGGTTGTTGATGATTCCAAGATGGACTGAAACATGTTGTCTTAGCCCACATGTTTACCAGGATTTTCTGCATATTTCCATTAGGTGTAAACCACATCTTTCTTGAAAAGGGAAAGGTTGCCATAAAGAATATAGTGCTGTATTTATTTTCTCTCCTGTTGAGCTCTGAAACCTTTAAAAAAAATGTTTCTTTAATATCCTGTGGTCTTCTTTCTGTGACCCAGGTGAAACACACTGTAGGCTATGACACCCTGGGTCACTGTTTCTTCCTTGAGGATGGGATTGAGCAGCGTAACACTTTCTACCACAACCTCGGCCTGCTAACTCGACCTGGGACTCTGCTGCCCACTGACCGCAATGAGACGGTCTGCACCAGCATAAAGGACAAAGTCTACAAGGGCTACACTCCCTCACCCAGCACAGAGTGCAAGTAAGAGATTAGATAATGACTTTTTGTGTCTCTGGTTATAGGTACGAGTACAGGGGAAAATTAATAAAAGACAACATGAGTTTCTGCACCATCATCATCAAGAGCAGGTCTATGGATAGTTACAGCGCATTGCTCAACAACCACTGCAAAATAATGACTTATGTTATCTTACTTTATGAACCTGCAGTCAGATCAATTATTTACCGGTCACACAGTCATTTAGAGTAAATTTAGTTGTCTTGACAGTTGTTGACTTCCACAGTAGATCCATGAGTGCTTTGTAAGTAGGCTCAAAATAATTATTTCATTAATATTAACACATTACACTTAAATTTTGAAGTTTGTTTTTTGTCTTTGTCAGAGTAATCCTTGGGTCATCATGATAGGTAGTGCTGACTTTCTCAACCAGCATTGTAGACAGGTCTGATTTCATTTATAGCTTAGAAGAGAAAGAGGCTATTTCTTACTATCTTTTTAACATAAAATTGCCTAATCCATCCACTAGCAACAGCTGCAATCAGAGACTCTGGGGTCTTGTTAAGCATAAGACTGAGAATAATTGTAATGACAGATAATAGTAGGGACACTGCAGAAGCACTTGCCAAGCCCTGAGGGCTGTGATTAAGCCAACATCTTGACTCTAAAGTAACTTGGTATTTAGGGAGGAAAATATAGTAGACATTGTTTTTGACACTGAGTCGTAAGGCCAAATCAACACAAATTATTTGTGCTGCTTTTAAATCTCTACCACTGACAGTGAAGTCTTTGAATGTCAGTGTCAGGAAACCTGGTGAGATAGTGCATAGATATCCTGAGAGGAGACAGAAGGTCCATGTCCATGTGAAAGAGATACTGTAGTTAGTAAGACTGTGTACAAGAGATATTGGCAGGATGGTTTTATCCATGCAATAACAACCTCCCTTCTCCACGGGATGTTTTTATGTCGAAGCAAGAACAAGAAAAGCCCCTCTTTGAGAAGCAGCGAGGCCTGTTTCCAGGAGTTTTAGTGTGTGTGCGTGTGCATGTGCGTGTTGGCAGAGCTGTCCTTGCCCAGGGTTTATGTTGGAGACATGGATTATTTGAAGGAATTTTTGAGAGATCACAGGATTCTTTGATCTCTGTCTTATGCTTATAAGAGTCTCTGTTATGCCAATGTCCTGTTTTTTTTAATTATGTTTTGTTCATGCATGTCTGTGTTTATACCGTACTTCTCTTTCCAGGGCAGTTTCAACATTCTGGATCGCCAACCCCAATAACAATCTCATCAGCAATGCAGCTGCTGGTTCTCAGGTAATAACATCAGATTTACATAAGAAAACAGCTTCAAAATAACGTTTTACAGATGATTGATAAAAATGAATGACCAACGAGAGCCCCTTGATATATGAACTGTATAGTTTCTTGCAGGAAGCTTTAGTGTTCCTTTTAACTACTAATAAGTAAGACTTTCTTGCTCATAACAAAATGATCTGCCAATAAAATGGGATTTAACAGGCTTTAGTGTCTGATAGAATATTGAGATCTCAAATACAAAAACAAATATAAGACGAGGATCTCCTGTCTCTTTTTCATTTTGGCACAAACAGTGCTGAGGTCCACAGGGGAGAGCTGTGTAAGGTCGTACTTATTGGTAGGGAGTATGCGTGTAATATTTAGGTTGTCTGTATATATCTGTAGAACCGTAAAATTTAATGAGCTTTTGAGCTCATATGAACTCTTCCACCTGGTTTATTCTTCCTGTGGGGCTTCATGTAGCACGTGTATGATGTGCATATGAGCCCAGATAATGAAATTCCTGCCGTTGTACCACAGCCATGATTTGTTTCACCTCATTTCTCTGCTCTTCCTTCCTGTTCCAGGATGCTGGCATATGGTTTGTGTTCCATAGCTCATCTACTGGAGACTCTCATGGGCTGGTACCAGAGACCAAGGCAGAGCTCACTCCCCTGGGGATTTTTTACAACAACCGTGTACACTCCAACTTTAAGGTATCATCAGTTTTACTTATCTTGAAGTTTGTTTTTTTTCAAGTCTATGTGCTTTCTCTCCCATATACAGATAGACCCTGTTAACACTTAGTTTTAAAATGTATGTTGGGCGATTGTAGGACTGGAGGATATCGCCTTAGAATAACACTGTGATGTTTTTATACATATATAGATATTTTCAGAACTCCTCAAAAGCACATCATAAATGCTGGGACTAGGAAACAAATTCAAATATCTCAGTACTTTTGACAAATACCTCGATATTGATCTTGTCATCCATGACATTATAATCATCTCAAAAATATCGCAGTTTCACAGTATCAGGGTGTATTGTATTATACAATTACTGGTATTATTATCTGTTATAATGACATTGAAAAGGATGAAAACATGTTTTTTGGTTGAAGAAACACGTCATTATAATTTCACAAGATATTATGTCCTAAAAATATAAATCTGATGTAAACTTGAGGAAAATGTATATTTTTGATAACACTAATACAGTAGAATTCAATAGCGTAGATAAGCAAATGTTATGCTATGATTATTGTTGATTTTCATACCACGGTGCACCTTGAAAACGGTATATCACTGCAATCCTAATCACAAGTTGATGGTATTAAAAATGCTGACATATCTTTTGCAAATGCTAATGCATCCTGATGCATCTCCAGCAAGGACGTAAAAGGAAAAAGGTCCCTTTGACCTTCTAGCAGAACTGACAAAGTCTGAACACAAATCTTCAACAACTCGTAGATGCATGATAGACACAGGTGTGAAAGGCCATGTGTCTAAGCTGTCCACTTTAGTCCGGATCACCAAAATGCATTTTAAAACAGGGTCATTGCGACAAGAGAAATATGGTGTTTATAACTTGTAAAAAAGGATTGCACATAATTCTCTGCTTACCCTCCTTGTTCTTGCCAAGAAAAGGCATGAACACACACACACACACACACACACACACACACACACGAGTTGGCTGTACAATAGTGCTCTGTTGTGTAATGACAGAAGTCGGGCAGGTGAACTGTAAGTTCTTTGTTCAGTCTGACCACAGCAGCCTCTCTTATAGAGGCAGGAGCCCTGAGGTTTCAGACTATACCTCGCTTATACCGCAGGACCAACTCGGAGCACAGGTTTCCATATACACAAACACACAGACATATTACATATTTCCTTTAATTTATTTTACAATTTACTTTTTAAACATACAAAAATAATCCATATATAATGGAGTATGTAAATAAACATTACAAGCTCATAGACATTATAAATTATTCACAGGAATTCCGTTCACCAACTTTCCTACTTTCTGCAGAACCCCATACAGCATCGACTCTATAACTCTGTTAGCCAAGGATTTAAATTTAGTACATTTATTATTGCCTCAGGTGCCACACTGTAAAATAAACCAGTAGTCTTGTTCATGTCAGTAAGACAGAAATAGACCTGAGGCCCATCTTGGATCGCTCACAATAATTTTAGAGAAAATTTGACATTTTACTGTATTCATACTCTCATCTTTCTAGGCAGGGCTGTTCATTGATAAAGGAGTGAAGACCACCAATGCCAGTGCTGCAGACCCCCGGGAATACCTATGTCTAGACAACAATGCCAGGTGTGTGTGTGTCTGCAAATGTGTTGTGCAATAGCATTTTATATTTTTAAAAAGTATACAGTCTGTCACTTATACTGTCTAAAGAGTTTTTATTATTTATTATTAATTTATTATTATTATTTTGGACATCTTGAGTAGTTAACTGGGTGTATATAAATGGATAGTGACTTTCAACGGACTAGTATACTGTAGGTGTTTTTGCACCTAGCATTTAAGTGTGCACTATGAGAGGGTCTACGGTGATCATATGCATCATGGTGTCCATTTACTCTATGTAAATATTAAGGTATTTGTGGTTTACAAGTTTATATTTTTATGCCACTGTCAATAAATGTTTGTGAATGAAGTTATTTATAGATATATCTCGTAGGATATCAGCATTGAGTTGGATGGATGGATGGCCTTATACACTGTTATTGCATTTTAGTGGAAGGTCTGTCAGGTTTGTGTTGACAGAGAAAACAAGGCTTCACAGATAGAGTTTCCTCTCTGCAGCTCCCTACCCAAATACAGCCCTCAACTAGACGGAAAAAATCTTACGTGTCCACCGAGACTTGTGGCCAAGCTCAGAGTGTGTGAGTGTGTGTGTGTGTGTGTAAGTGAGTGTTTGCAGAAGCATGAGGGGGAGGATTTTAAATGTCAAAATGTGTACTAAGTACTAATCTTACATAAGAGAGAGAGGGGTGTTTTTGTTGTGTGATTACAAGAAACTTTAGAAAGAGGACATTAGATGTTGATAGCTACCAGAAAATAATTTATTCTGACCTTTCGTCTCAAGGTTAATATTTCCCCATGACAACACAAAATATCTTAAAACAGCTTCTGTTTTGCACCACCATATGGTTGAATAAAGAGGATGAGTCCTGTTTATTTTTGAAGACTACAAATAATAGTGTTTTTGCTTTGTACACTAGATGTGGGACAAAATAGCGATACAGCAATATATAGAATCACCACTGGCGCCAAATACTGATCATTTTATTAAAACATGGTACTACTCTAAATAGATTTCCCTGCCAATTTGTCTTAACTCTCTCTACTTCATGACTCCCTGTGGTGTTAACTTGTTTAAACTTAATTTACACAATTAGACAAAATGGAATGATGGCACCCATGGACATGGACAAGTTGCAGTCGGTGTGTGCCGAAAGGACCTTTTACAAACTATTGTTATCGGCTGAACTTGGCTCTGATAGTTGCTGATGGCTGCGCAGCCTCTAACGACAACGCGGGGGGGGTACGTCACTATTTTGCATGGAAGACACACTGAGTCAATCATGATCATTTGAGGGCCACTTCTGCTGAAAATATCTAAATCCTCTTAATCTCCCTCTCACTCTTAATCTAAAGTACACAAACTGACACAGGCAGCTAACTGCTGTACGTTAACGTTAGATATGCACCAGCAATACATGAGTGAATACAAATTGTGGGCTAACATTAAATCTTTGTGTTCTTGTTGTAACGTTAAACGTTGGGACAGCTGAAGTTATCTAGTCTTGAATATATAACGCAACACCATCACTGAATGCAGCCAGACAGGCAAGAACAGAAACCATTCTTTTAATGTTACGTTACTTAATACTGGACGTTCTCTCTTCCAAATAATCTAGCCTATGGATAGTTAGCCATCCATTCATGAAATGAATCCTTACCCCAGAAATATGCACAAACATCAATGGTGTGTAAGAGTGGCATTTAACAATGAAGCGGGACGTGCAACAGAAGCAATCCTGGCCAGTTCAGCCACAGAACAGCACACCATCCACTGTGAATAGAACAGATTCCAACAATGTAATCCACTCAATCACATGTTCCCAGATGTTGTGTCTTGATATCAAACAGACAGCTACTGCTAGCTTTTCAACTCAAATTAAAGACTGTGTCCTGCCTCTAATGTTACTCTACCTGACACCGCAATGCAGTGAATTATTTCATAAAGCCTGCTTCTAGCCTTTAGAAGGGTATTTTTTCTTCTTCAGTTACAGAGACATTGTGACGTATCGCAGATGATGTCTTGCAATGTATCAAGTACCAAGTATCACAGAATAGCTGTGTCATGATACCATTGTGGGGATTCCCACATCTGTTGTGCACAAGATATTTCCCAATCAAATGGGTAGATGGACATACTGTAAAACTTCGAAGCACATTCATGCTCACAAGGGGGAAAAGTCTTTTGTGCTGAATGACACTTCACTCTCTTTTGCAATAGTACGCTTTGTGGGAGGCAATGAGCATTGAAGCCAGCAGAGTTCAACATTGGGGCTTTAGACTTTTAGTGTTATTTTGCCTGCACAGATTTATAGTATGATGATATTATATCTATCATGCCCACTCATAACCCTCCAAACGTTAAAATGTTTCAATGTATCTCACAAGGAAAGTCACAAGGACACAATAAACAGAAACAAGAGTGTATTCAAATGTGTGTTTTTTCAGATTCCGACCACACCTTAATGCTGACCCCAGGAGTCCTCGGGTGGCGGCAGTCATTGACACTCTGATCTCCTTCAAGAACAACGACTTAGGAGCGTGGATTCGGGGAGGTGACATCGTCATCCAGAACTCTGGGTGAGATGGCTCAGAAGCTGTGATGTGATTAATGTCATGTCTTCAAGAGAACTGTGGATGTTTCTGATGAAAGATGATAGGAGCATGACAGAAAGAAATACTGAGATGTTGACAGTTTGTGCTGGGAGTATGATGTTATCCCACCACAACTCCCTGTCATGACGTCATTTACTGTTTGCAACAAAACGCACTCAATTCAATTACTTTTATGAAATACCAGATATAATTTTGAATACGGTCCAAATGGTTTCACTCTGTTTGAACTGTTGGCGAAATACTCTCACTTCAGTTTTTTCTATAACGGACATTTTGTAAGACTAACAAATATCTCTGTTCTGTCTCCAAACAGCTTTGCAGACAATGGAGTGGGATTATCCTTTGCTAGGTGTGTGCTTATCTAGATCAATCTGCTCATACAGTCTCATGATCTTAGTCATCTATATTTGCCTTTCTCCTCTTCATGCCAGATGAACGTGCCAAGAACCTCTCATGTTTGATAAATAATGAGCAAGAAGCAGATGCTTCAAAGCTCCTGTGTGGTCACAGGCTTCTGTTTCTTGCTTAAACCAGACACAAACACATTTTTTTTCTGCTTACCTCTGTATAAAGGCATAAACCTTGAATTAAAAATGCTGTTATTTCCTTCTTATTCTCCAGTGATGGCAGCTACCCTAAGGATGAAGGCTCTAGCCAGGAGGTGACGCAGTCTCTGTTTGTGGGTGAAAGTCGAAACAGAGGGACCAATGGAGGACAGAATAAATACTGGGGCATCGGAGGGACTGATGCAAAGATGAGGACACTGCCAAGAAACAGGTGCAGGGAGGAAACAGAGGAAGTGATGATAAGTTGATAAAAGGAGGAACTGAGGGGAAAATCCAAATCAAACTGAGTTTTCTCAGGAATTGCAGGGGATGGTCTTGGAGGAGTTGGCAACGACAAATATGCTGGGAAAAACAAACAAGGAAGAGCGAGCCAGCGAGGCAATCAGGTAGTTGGACAGATGGGCAGACGAGGCTGCTACAGCTGGCTCAAGCAGTAGGTGGACTTGTGAAAGGAAGTTCTGTGTTGACAGACTTCCCTCCGGTGATATTTTAGGCAGTTTATGGAAAAAAAACTAGGGGGGCAACACTTGCATGGTTTCGTAGAAAGGAATTACTCATTGTACCATCTGATTGCTTAAGAGCAAGGCTTTTTTTCCCTCTCATTTTTGACAGAGCTCACATTAATTTTAGCTTGATGTCACCATGTCCCTCCTTTGTTTCTATGGTTTCTATCATATTGATCTTCTTTGGAAAGGAATATATGACACAGATGAGTATACTGTATCATTAATAGTGCTCCCACTGATGAGTAAACTAAACCAAAAGTGTGTTGGTCTTGCTCGACTAGTGCCTCCTTGACACTGCCTTAAATAGAACACTTCTTACATTACGAGGGAGTTTATAGAGTCTGTGCAGGCTGTAATGCCATGTCGGACTAAGTGGACAGTCCTAATGAGAGCAGAGTTTTGAGCTTTATGTCCCCTCAGGGTCTCCTTACATTCCTCTCTGTCTGTCTTTCTGTCGTTCTCTCTCATTACAGGGATTGTTATACAAGACGAGAGCAACATAAGCAAGAAACTGGCAAATAGCTGCCCTTTTTTAGCTTCAATAACTATAGTTTATGTCAGTTTGTGACCACTGTCACCGCTGTGTACAACTTTATAGCCATTTTACAGGCTTCCTGACCGCACTGTGACATCTGGCTCTGTCAGTTGGTGTGTTGTCATCGTCGTTCCTGCCAAACATGCTGACACTCGTTTTTTCCTCCCAGAGAGAAGATAGTTCCACTAAAATGGGTGGATAATTTGATACTTTAATTAAAACACCAGTTCAGTAAGGTTTCATTAATCACAATTACGTAAGATTGTGTGACCTCTGCTATACCCACATTAATGAAAACAAAATCTACAGTTCAGCCTGAGATCCTCATCTGAGAGAAAGTAATGAAAAAAATGTCCTCCTTAATTATTATCCAATCAGTCTTATTATATCAATCAACAAAACGTTTTCCATTTATACCGTACAATTACTACTATTTGTTTGACACACTGTTTGTGTGGGAAATAGGTCTTTGAGTATAATTCTCTTCACTAAGACATCTGTTTTTCTTTTTTACCACCACCTAAAATTTACCACTGTCCTACATTACACAGACCACAATTTCTACATTTATTACTAATGTTAAGCCTTGGAATTGTAACACTGAGTCAAGGCCCATATGATCATAAATTATGGAGCATGTCATGTCTGAGGCGTTTGATGTCCTGCTCCCAAGTGACCTCATGGCCTGGCTAAAACTTCATGGATTTTTTAATAACATGTTCCCCTGAAAGTCTTATAATGTTTTGGGTTTTAGCCAGTTAATGACTAAAACCTGTGGTCTTCCATTGGAACGATAAACCCTTTACTCTTTTTACTTAATCTCCCATGTATTCATTGCTGTCACTTGTCTTGCCTAATCATGAATCCTCCCCTCTTCCTCTCCACTGTAGGACATTCCCAATCCGAGGTTTCCAGATCTATGATGGCCCGGTGCGGCTCACACAGAGTACATTTCGTGGATACATGCCAACGCCGGAGCGTTACACCAGCGCAGTGGGATTTAACCTGAAGAACACGTGGCAGCTCACCCCACGTAACAACCTGTCAGAGCTCAACTTCCACTCTACTGTGAGTTAACATTTAGGTTTGATAAGACATCATACTTTAAGCACACTGTACAGTTTCTGTTCAAAGCAATCCAAAACTCGCACGTGACCTCTTACCACACTGTTTTACCATCTTTTATTTTGGTCAGATGTTTTTGCATTCTTTCTTCCTTCCTCTTTATCCCTCTGTTGTTGCTTCGTCTGCATTGCAGAGTCACTGCTGTAAGTCAAACAGTAGCTGTGAACACTCCTTGATTGATCTGTGTCCACCCGCTTGGTGCATAGGGTCAGACTGTTTCCTCACTGGCAGTTTGTTTCCCCCTATATCCATCCCCTTACATTGATTAG
Source organism: Pagrus pagrus (assembly GCF_965226575.1). Taxonomy (NCBI): domain Eukaryota; kingdom Metazoa; phylum Chordata; class Actinopteri; order Spariformes; family Sparidae; genus Pagrus; species Pagrus pagrus. The sequence continues at coordinate 24,486,031 of NC_140192.1, read as the reverse complement.
ATCACAACTCAGATCAATGTCACATAGCTGTCAGTTTAAACATCAGTTTGACAGAAAACAGGAAGGGAAAAGAGGACCCGTTCAGTCAAGCGTGTTTAAAAACCATTGTAAATCACTAGAGCCCTCTTGTGGCGATATAGTACAGTGCACTGCCTTATAAACCCAAATTACCCTAAATTTCTTAATGTATCTTCAGCTCTTCAAATCCGATATCACTTATATCACTTATATACAGTGAACATTTCCAGTCTCATAAATACCATCCCTAAAAAGTTTAGCCGCTCAGCCCTTCACTAAAAAGGTAGTTAGTAGATTGGTAGTTGCAATCAGATTTCTTCATGGCAGTCTATATTATTAGATGAAATGACTGTTGTAAAGGGAGCCCAAGTCTTTTAAAATTAGAATTCTCTGTAAAAAGCCATTCATCAGAGAGCAGTGCCGTGTTCTTCTGCAGTGCCTGTAAAATCTGAAATGAAAAGGCTGCAGTTTATATTTCCCTGTCCCAGAGGGACCAAGATTATCACTGTGAGAGTCACTGAAAGCAAATAGCTCCATTATGTTGATGAAAAATAACTACTAAGTAAATAGCAGCAGCGTTGGAGAGAGCGCTCCCAAACAAACATTTAACGCAGGTGGCACTCAAGCATAATTATAATAGCCTGAATTGATGTAAAGCGCTAAAATATATATGGTGGCACTCACAACACTCTTTGCAAATAACATCCTCAGGTGGGTCTGCGCGCGTTCTTCGGTCGCCCTGGGCAGTGGTTTGAAGAGAATGACCTGGATGGGGACAAAAACTCCATCTTTCACGACGTGGACGGGTCAGTAACAGGCTACAGAGACGCCTATGTCGGCAGAGCAGACAATTACCTGATCCAGCATCCTGGCTGCGTGAACGTGTCCCAGTGGAGTGGAGTGATCTGCAGTGGCCGCTACTCTCAGGTGCAGAACGTCAGAGGTCTACACCTTGTTGTTGTTGTTCAATCCTTGTCTCTCTTTCAGACCATTTCACTCCACCACATCGTCCTCTCCCTCAGGTGTACATCCAGACCCAGGGAGCCCCCAGCCTCATTTTATCCATCAGCAGAGATGAATATCCGTATGCTCCTCTGGTGCTGAGAGGGATTAACAGCCAGGGGGCGCCGTCGCAGCAGTACCAGCCCATTCTGATGATGAGCAAGAGCTACACTCTGCACTGGAGCGGTCCGGCACCCAGAGAGGTCGTCCTGTCTCTCATCAACTTTGACAAGTGAGTAACAAGAGTCAGCAGCGCGTGTGTGATGGATGCATGTATTTCTGTAATATCTGGAAAATGAGAATATATTCTCTCTCAGAGGAAGACGTGGAACACCAAGATATTTTTTTTTTTTTTTTTTTTGTCATTAAAGTAAGCAGGAATTGGTGAATTCCTGTAAATATTCACGCCATCACTGTATTAAATTGTGTTTTTCAGCATTTTCTTGTACTATATTGATCATATTAAAGCTATCATGAGCTGAAAAACCTCATTAACAAACTAGAGTGTCTTTTTTATGTTAGTTCTAAATAGTGTCAAGGGGAAGCCGTGTTTGACATAATGTCTCTCTGTTTTTCTCCTTCTCCCCCTCAGAGCTGACTGGGTGCTGGTGGGACTCTGTTACCCATCAGACACCACATTTCAGATCATGGCCGACATCAATGATAGGCAAAACAACACCTTTGACGACCTCACAGACTACGGCACTGTTTCATCCCTCGCAGAGCTGCAGAAGAGGCCGATGGAGAGGAAGTACTACTTTGACCGGACTGTTGGGTGAGAGAACAAATACAATCCTCTTGAATTTCATCATTTCATTCTGAAAGTGTATTAAACCCTGGCTCTTTCTCTTGCTCACCTCCCAACACACCCAGCTTGTTGTGGCTCTACCTTCAAGCTCGGCATGGTCGTGACGGTCACAGCTACTGTTCGGTAAAAGGCTGTGAAAGAGTGAAAGTCATGGCCACTACGTCCTCCAAACAGACCTGTAACTGCTCAGCCAAGGCCTACCCCAAGTACTCCAAGAAACCCTCAGCGGTGGTGCCTATGCCACCTCTGAACACACAGCCCTGTAAAGGCTGCGGTGCCAAACAGGTTTGTGTTGCTACATTTAAGATAACTTTCACTCAGCCACCTGAATCACAAGCCACCCTAGCTGACAAATGTGTTTTTGTTTCAGCTTGTGTTTTCCAGCGAGCCATGGACCTCCTACCTCCAGACACAAGTCAAGTCTCTGAGCAGCAAAGAGCAGCAGAGAGGAGATAACAGCTCCTTTATCACTGTGAGCATACCAGGCCTCAAACACATACTTTTATGAGTATAACTTGAACATGTGAATCTTGGATAAATTAATCTATTTTTCCTCTCACCTGCCAGGTGAATGAGGTGAACATGCCCTTCTCTCAGCCTGGGTATTTCCTGGTCTCAGTGGATGCCTGCTCTGGGAAAGTCACCAAGAGAACTTCATTTGCCAAGATGGATGCCAAGATGCAACAGTACTTAAAAACTGGAATATCAAAGAGGTGAGCCAGGGAAATAAGATACCACTGCCCAAACCCTACATTTCTGACTTGGACATCACAGTACATCACCATGTCACACACCTGCAATACAACAGAATGATGCACATTCTTGCTTAAAATTCAGATGTGTTTTGTCAACAGGTCAATAGTGCTCATGGCAACACGAGGTCAACCTGACGGCCTGGTTGGTGTCGCACCATATCTGGTCTCCTTTGGTTTGGCCAAAGCTGCTGATCTGCATAGTAAAGGTAAGTGACAATTACAGTGAGTAAAAATAGTTTCCAATTTTTGTCTGGCCAAAATCTCTCTCTCTGATACACTCTTACTGCTGCCTCTTACTGTAGAGAGTCTGGCACTTTGGGGCTTCCATGGTGGCTCTTCACCCCCTCCATGGGTATCGCTACAAGCTGGGCAGGGGGATGAGTTTCTTGGGCTGCAGGAGCGGTACTTGCCACTGAATTTGGAGGCATACGGCTGTACACCTGCAACTCATACTCGCAGAGACCTGGAGCTACTCAAAAAAGCCACAGGACTACAATGACCAATGTGAACTACACAAATGAACTACCCGAAACACTCTTGCACACAGATACACAAACACACACAACCAGCTGATGAATGTGAACTGCTGAACCTTTAATTTATTAACAATGGCAAAGATGTTTACCGATTTCAAGTGGAGAGAAGGTATTTTAATTTTGAGCGGGGTGAGTATTTTTGTGATTTTTGTGTGTGTGTATGTGTATGTGTAAGTATGCCTTGGGGCCGTTGAGTCAATGCACTTTCCTTTGAAAGACACAACTTGCCTTATCAGCCAAAGTGATCAAATGGAGCTTTATAATAACTCAGTTGTAAATCTTTGACGACAGGAAGACACAAACCCGAAGCAACCTTTAACATCCACCGAGCAATGTGATTATTTATTATGTAGTAAATGAAAACAGAATGAATTGAATTAAGTCTGAGAGCAGAACACAATGCATTAGATACACACAGGCCAGGAGGAAATTATGAAAATAAATTGCATTGTCCCTGAAATGAGATCCTGTTCGATTAGAACAGATGAATGAGATGGATTAGATGAGCTCAGGTCAAAGGGAAATAATGAAATTAAATGCCATTGCACCGAGGATTAAAGAGCAATATTTAGCCAAAACTTGACATGTAAAAACAGCCAGTGGAATAGACATGTTAGATTATTTGATGCAAAACAAAGTCATAACAAGCCATATTGATATCACATATTTAAATGGTTTTATAGTCATGATGTTGTTTGCAGTAAAAAGTCTGGATAGTTTGCCTTCCTAACACACAACAATGCAATTAAATGTAAAAGTTGCTACTATGTAGACCACCAGACTCTTTCCACCAATCCTCACTCACATCTTGTAGCTTTTTAGTTGATGTCTGTCACAACTGAATCTTTGACTGGAAAACCGCCTCTGATCATCGTGCAGCTGTACAACTGAAGACTTTAAGCACCTTTTTTATGGATTCCTACATGGACTTACTGGATCTTTTTATCTCATATTTTTATTTATTTCTTCACAGCGATGGTGTCTCAAGTGCTGGCCACATGTGCAGCACAAATATATATACAGTATATATTTTCCTTTTGTTGATTGCTCAAACAGAATTGAATGTTTTTTTACCTTTCATCTGCCTCATTCACGATCTCTTCATGTGCATTATTGCCAAATCCATGTTTAGATTCAATACAGAAAAAAGGGTGTTTGGATGCGAGCAGGGCTCCCCCACTGAGCGATGATAAGTACCTATCTGTGACTGTGTATGTGTGCGTGTGTATGTGACTGTGCGACTATATGATGGAGAGATCCTCTGGAGGATAATTACCTTGCTGCCTTTTAACCACTCTACTGTTAAAAAGAGCAAAAGAATGAGAGAAAAACGTTTCCAACCCTTGACTTTTGTTCAATTGATGCTTTGAAGATGCACAACCAGAGAGTTCTTAATGTTTTAATTAGAATTAGAAGTGAGCTGTGTAAATTTGGTGTTCAATGTTATAACTCATACTGTACATGTAATTTCAAACAGGTTGTCAATAATGTGTGTATTTACTGTCTTTGTTTTTTTATCATGTGAAAAAAAATTAAGCTGATTTCTTCCAACATGGAAAACTCAGCATTTGTTATGACATTTCCAATTAAATAAACATGTATGCTTTGTGATAAAATCATATTTTATTATTTGCTTACAGCTGAGTCTGAGTTATAGTGCAAAGGACTGTTCATATTTAAAGGGTAACGCCACCAATTTTACTGGGGTAATTCTACTACATATGTGAAAAAAGTAGTATAAATCCTTTTGAGGCCCCAGAGGAAGCTGCATGTAATCTGATAAATTGCCCACCAGTGATGTCACTCAGTAGCAACATTTCATTATGGGTAATGTAGGCACCAGGTTTTTGAAAAGCAGTCCACACCAAGAACGATATCATCAGAATACACCGGAATCACAGGAATGAGTGTAATATTAATTTCTAACAGTAGCCTGAGCCACAAAAGGCTTTAAACTGCTTTTTCCACATATGCAGTAGTTTCCCCAGGACCTGTTAAAATCTTTAATGTGTTTAGCAGCCACCATACAACTTCACCACTTGGGGGCAGCCTAGTATTTTTGAGGAATACCTGCCTTTTCCTTTGAAAGTCATCTTGGCTCAAATCTTCATTTCTATACCTGAGACGCTGAAATAAAGTCTGTGCAAGAAATATTATCAAAGTGAAAAAAGACCAATTTTTGAATTATAGTTGTCTTTTTTCCAGCAACGACAAACCATCCAACCATAGTCTGAAAACAACCATCACTGTTATTTCACTACACCAGTTGCCAACACAGAAGAAGTGGCCAGAGGGATATCATAAAGTTTTAATGAGCCTCTGGAGATCAACGATAACATCTTCTATCGAACATGTAAAGCCATTAGATGTACAGCACACATATATGTGGCAAGATGGAGCGCAGCAGTTGCTTTTACTGCTATAAATTATTAATGAGGGACAAGTTTCAATAGGAAACAATGAATTCATCATCCACAACTTGTTCTAAAGTCAGCAGTTAAAGCTAAAAACAAACAGCAACAGATAAATAATAGTGAATAGATTCAGGGACCTGCCTCATCAAATCAAACTCTACTACTGCCGATATCGGTAGTGAGACTGATTGCTTCTGTGTGTGCTAGTGTGTGAAGAGCCTTGACAAGAGAATGATACAAAAACTGTCACTGCCTAAAGAAATATGGTGCCATCCTAACAGACCGCAGCCCACCATATGGCTCTGATAGTGAATTTACTTGTCCATAAAACAGTCCCTGACCATGAAGACTGAGTGCTCCCACACGCTTCACACCGTTCTGAAAATTAGAGAGGACAGATTGCTGTGACACACTTTGCCAGCAAAATGATACACATGAGGACAAAAGCTCCCTCTCACACCCAGGCATCTGCCATCAGGAAAAAAGACAACGTGGTGGGATTAAGCTTCATCTTTCTCATTGTTTCCCACTGATTATCTCTGCACAAACCCGTGTTTTAGGCAGCATTTTTTAAACTTTCATACCAGAGTATTATCAGTACAGGCAGAGAGAATATTTTCATCAGATCTGCCGTTGCACAACATATTTCAAAAGCTTCTTCTTTTATCCTTTGATGATTATGTTTCTGTCGCATGGACGGACTGAGTGTTCTTTACAGCTGGGTTTTAATTATGTAACACTCAGCCGTTTGAACTGTGCAAATACAATTAGAGAAATGCCAAGGATGAAAATATAACACTATAAAGACTTTATGCGCGGGAGTGCAGGCGGTTGCCTTCAGCAATATACTGTATATTGTTTTCATGAGAAGGGCACAGCTATAGCAACACGCGCTCTGCATTGTGACACATCAGTGGTGACTGGGTCTTTTCTTTTTATGTGTGATTCTGTAGTGTTAATTTGACTTGGCAACTACATGTACACCCCAGACACATCTGCCCTACAAAGGCAGAGAGCATGAGCACAGTAAACCTGAAGGTGAAAATAAATTTTTTTTCCGGTTGACTAAATAAATGGATGAGATTTTATTTAACAAGATAAACAAAAAAACACAAAGACCAACAAAACTTCTCAGAAAAATAAGCCCTTAGAACTGAATGAGGGAAAACTATCAGCACTCAAAATGTGTTCTTTAGCCTCTTATTAGTATTTGTTAAAAATAACCTTGAATCGATATAATACATTGATTTACAATTTGATAGATTTTTAATGTGTGATTTAGAAGTAGTTTAAAATCACTCCAGATCTTTAAGAGTCAAAATCTGAGATGGCGGCTAATGCTCCACTGCTATGCTAGGCTAGTTTTAGCAGCACTAGCTTTAGTTTGGCTGTTTTTTATTGACACCAAGAGCAAAACAAAGAGACAAAGAGAGAGGGAAAAAGACAGACTTAAATGTACAGAAAGCAAATAAACAAATGAAACACAGGCATAGACAGAAAAAGGGTGAGAAAAAGACAAAGACAGGAAGTGGAAAGTCACATGAGGATGTACCCTACAAAATAAAACAGGAAATTACTTAACTAAAAACCCAAACCATGACACCGACTGTGTTTCTGTTTTGCCTAGCAGAAGGCATATCAGTGAAGGCACACCTTCTCCACGTGTATGTAAATCTCTTGTCTCTTTGAATGCCTGAGCATATTTATATTCAATGCAATATGCACTTGACATGACATGACTGATGATAACAGAAAGAATAGCTTCCTGCCTGCATTTGATTAGTGAATTACTAGTGTGACCGTGTGCATGTTTGCATAGAAATGAACTGTGTGTGAACCGCAGAGAAGCAAATACTCATTAGCTGAGTCGACCCGGGAGCTTTACAGCTTCACAGTTTAGTACATTCACAGGAAGTTTATCTGGATTCCCCAAATTCGCCTCTTCGTATAATTTTTTAATCACACCATTCAATCGGTTCAGCGGTTCCAGTTGATTCCCCGCTGATGCCCAGTGATGGTGGTCCTGAATAATTAAACAATTCTGACAGCCGTGCAGGGGTCCGTTTCCATGACAACCCCTCTCCCGGTGTCCTGGCTGCCCTGAGGAGAAACGTAAATCTCCTGTCTGCTTAATGTCACAGTAACAACAGCAAAGTGGAACTCAAAGACGGGCAGGTTGGGGTCAGTGCGGGCTTTTGATTAAATGTCCGGCCTCGGTTCCCCCAGTGGGAAGGTGTTGCGGACCGCCAGTGACCACCTGTGGAGGAGGTTCCTGTGTTGTCACGACTCTAAAAGAGGTTTTCAGGGGCCAGATGAGACGAGATGCAACAGAATCGATAACACAAATGGAGAAATACAGATTTCTCGATCATGACTGCCTCCAGCAAAAAGGCAGTAGTTTACAAATTGACCACAAACAGCGACAGAATGTGCTGATTAGTCAGTGCAGAGGTGGGTGGGATCGCTTTAAGGTCACAGAGGGAATATTTTAATGATGTCTGTAATCTTTTCTGACACTATGTTGACACATCTATGCCTCTGAGCGTGATACTCCCTCCACACACACACTAAGTCTCCTGATCTCCCCTCACACACAACATAGTCAATTACCCTTTAACATCAAATGGTTCATCAGCTCCCCGGCCCATTAGACAGTGAATTAACCTTATCTACCTGTAGATGAAGAGGTATGGGTGTGACGGCTATAGCCATGTCCCCGTCAGGGCTATTACGAGAAAATACGTCATGTACTTTCCACGCAGCACGATACTGGCTAATCGGGCCCGGAGAAATGCAATAAAAAACGGATTATGATGCAGTTTTTCATCTGAATGGCGCTTATACCTTGTTTTAATTATTCAGTCAATTAATATGTGGCTACGTGTTGTGTTTGGGGACTCCAAAGGGGCTGTAAATGCTAAAACCCAGCATGGGATTGTTAAAGCCAAACTTCCAGATTCAGTGACTCTCAACTGATTTGTGCAGCGTGTTTCATGAGTCACTGTAACTGAAATTGTTCCATGTGGGCAGCAAACATTAAAAGATGCTTCCGTTTGGTTAAATGTAATGTTCATTTTTGCTGAACTGTAAAGCGCCTTCATGAAATTGGTTTGTGTTGCTTTCAACAGAATCACAGCGTCATGGATGAGGGCTTTTTGCAGCTCATGTTTATTGCACTTACCAGACCAACCAAAATGTTGATGAAAATATGGGACCATTAGTGTTTGGGAATCATGACAGCGATGATGACCATTAAAAAAACGATGATAATGATGGCAGCATTCGCGCCTGATGCTGCCAGCCTCCATCTCCAACTAAACTAATTCTGGCTGTGAAACCAGTCGCCTGTTGAGATAAATCAAGTTGAGATGTGAAGTGTGGTAACCAATCCAAGATAATCGTCGTTCCCTGGAGAGATGGGACCAGATTTGAGTCTGCTGTGACTGACTAAACACCAGGGCTGAGAGCTATATGCTCCAGGCTGTCACTGATGCACTTGATCCTGAGCTGAAAACCAACTCCTATGAGTTCCCGAGGGGCCAAGCTCAAATGTAGAGAGATAACAGGGAAAATCCTCTGAGACGCTCGCTCACTATTTAACCTGCTAGCCAGAAGACATACAGTTAGTTAGCAGGAACCTACTTACTCTGACTGACTGGCTCAATATGTAATGCAATTGCTCAGTATATCTGTGTCCCCTTATAACCTGACATCACAGTTTTGGTATTTGGGATTATGTGATTTGGAGGGAGAGCTGCGCCATCAGCCAGACCTGAAAGCATCACCACACTTTATGATTAGATATAGATTTTATGTGCCCTTACGTGAGACTGAAAGGTCTTAATATTTTCTGCTTTTGCACACTTTTGATTGTCTATACCATCATTGCTTTTCAATCATATATGAAACCCTAAACAATATAAACATCTATTAAAGAGGCAATTTGTAAGATATGGCCAGAATTTTTAGTTTAAATCATTCAAAAATGAACCTTTTCCACAGAGCCTGAAGAAACAACAGTGTTGATGTTGTGTTGTGGCCAGATACGCACTGTCAAACAGAGGCAAACCAGGCAAATGTTTGGGAAAGGGGTCCCCAATGGCCACTCATAGTGGCACATTTTGCAATGACAACTATAAAACCCTCTTAAACCTCCTGTAAAGGCACCACAGTATACTATGCACCACTGCTGCTGCTGCTGCTGCTGCTGCTTCAAAATAAGTTCTTCATGTGATGATGATCACTGGCCTTATACTGTGGGTTATTTACAATGTGACAATGTTGTTTAGTTTTTGATTTTAGGTTTTAATTGTTCTGTTTATTACTGTTATTTACATTAGAAAATGTGCCGAATGTGAACATTGGAAATTTAAAAAAAGGTTTGGATTTCGTACATTTTTCATTGGTATCTATTTAAAACAATGTTGATGAGCGCTGGTTGGAGGGTCCCCTGGGAATATTTGCCCTGGGCCCCAACAGAATTGCCACTGGTTATTTCAAAGACCTCTATGCGCTGTGTTGCAGATATGTCTACTGAAGTTTGCATGCTAACCAGCTAGCCCCGGCCCATCATGCCTCATAATACTACTTTGTACCACAAGACGCGGTAGTCTAATAGCCGCTGTAGTTTCAACAGGAAGAAGCATAAGTGGCAAGTTTGCTACTTAGCCTCATAAGTAAACAAAATTAACTCACAAAATGTCCAGAAAGGATCCTCAATTCACAGAGTTAATTAGTTAACTAGAGTAATGCTTCTTCTGATCGGAGTCGCTGTAAATCACCTCCATACTGTTTCTTCTGTGTCTTCAAACTGGTGGTCTCAGAGGCCGTGTTCAGTCCCAGTCTGGTGTCCAGAGGGCAGGTTGACTGAGTACTGTTAACTCCCTTCCTCTGAGGTCGTGGTGCGGGCACTACTCCTGTCAGCTTATAGGGCCACTTAGCTCCACGGCTAACCAAGCTACTTGCTACCAGCAGCTTGTTGCTTCAGCTAAAGAGTAGGAAGTCCAATAGTGAGTAAGTGGTTTTGTTGCTCAGAAAACTTCTCTGCTGTCTTTTGCTCTGTACTTTTCCCTGCTCTTTTTTGTGTTCATAAGGCATTCATTATCTGCATTTTAGCAAATGGCCTCTGTCCTTCGTGAAGGTTTTAGCGACATCGTCTCCCATTAAAGTTAAAAGCCTTGTCCACTAGTCAACTAATGTAAAACACTCAATCCTTTGTTTTACAACTTAAGGTCACATTTAATGTTCTTTTAGTCCTTCCCTTAACATCCACACTGCTCATCGTCCTCCTCCTTTTATCATCATCCAGCTTCTTTTTCCGCAATTATTCTCTCTTCTTATTTGTGCCCAACATGAACTATTTGTAATAATGAGCGTGCTGAAAAGAACCACCCACTCACTGTTACTCACAGCCAGGTAATTGATAGCTAATTGCTACGCTTTTATCCGGACCTATTGTTTAAGATGCTGCGGCTTGTTTAATCGCTTCATATTGTTCTTAGACTTGTCTTTCCTCTCTGATATGAGCATGTTTAAAGTTTGTTTAAGAGTGTAAAGCATGAGGCTCATGTTTATGTGAGTATGTATGCAGCAGGTGTGAGTGGTTTCATGATGGAGCGGTGTGGAAATGAATGAGGCCCTGATCAGTAGCGATTTGAACCTGATGTGACACACGACAATTGGATGAGCCATTTTGCAGTCTCGCCCTTGCATTGGCATAGACAGGCCTTGATGGGAGAAGAGACAAAATGAAGGAGGAGGGAAGAAGAGGAGGTGTCAAAGAGCAGGATAAAAGGAAAAGATTGAAAGAAAGTGACATTTTAAAAACAGGATTTGTTGATTTGGATTTGTTATCGATGGATACCAGTGAGCCAAGCGAGACGTTACATGATGCTCATGTTTCCAGACAACCAAGCGGCATCTCAGGGCCTTAAAAGGATGCGCAGCTCAACAGGGGCCCCTTGCTGTCGTCCCACAAGACGACTCCTCCCCTCTGTTGCTGTGGCATCCGAGTGATCTCTTCATTAATTCATAGGAGAGCGCCGAACTAAATTAGCACTCGTTAGCCACCCGCTGTTTACTTTTCTTTGTTTGCTATCGTTAACCCTCCACCCTTCAAACTGTGCAGTCTGTGTGTGTGGTCATGCATGTGTGTGTGTGGGAGGGGGGAGGGGTGAGAGGGATTTGGGGTGGGCATCATGACAGCCTCGCCTAGCAACCTGCCCCGGTGAGATGCTCAAAGGGTCTGGATCGCTGGGGGTGACACACACACTGAGTCTCCCACCCTGAAGCCCCTCACAGTAACTGTGACTCAGGTGGTTTCGTTGATGACGTTCCACCTGCCAGATGCTCATCAGGTCTTCCCTGACATCCCAATTTTCATTCCTTTTCCCTTACCTCTGCTGAAACACAAGACCTTGCCAGGAAGAGTGGAGAAGATCGTGCAGCCTAATTGGAGGAAAACGGACGCCTTGCTCCATCTTCCTCACCTTGGACATTTATTCAACTTTCATGGCCGCCAGATGAGAGATGTTTTGCGTAGAGTTGCCTTTTTTCTTCTTCATCTTCTTCTTCTTTCTGACTTTGCAGGCTGAATCACCATAAGACTTGACTTAATAAGCTTTGAAATAAATCAGCAAACCTAATCAGAGAGAGTTTTATGAGTTTTAGATTCCGCTGTTGAGGCTGTAACGAGATGATTCTGGAAATCCTTGATTCTCACCCTCGGCCCAGCGTTTCTCCTGGACCAACAGATGTGTTTTAATAGAGACTAACAGTGTCACACACACACACACACACATGTTCACAGGCTGCGTCATGCCCTGTCCTCCAACACGCCTCCACTAGCAGAGGGACGACTTGCCCACCTGTGGCTTCTGACTCCTGGAGCCAGCCATCTTCTCTTAGCCACCATTTCTGTCTTCTTCTAATCACCTGGCTTTTTCCCCCTCTTTCCTCATCTGGTTGTGAAGCTTTACAAGTTTCTGTTTCAAGTTTTTAAAGGGAAGAAGGATCTTTGCTCGGAAGAGGGTTCAGAAGTTCAAGACTCAAGTGAAGGACGGCTGAGAGGAAAGCGATTCCCAAAGGAGCCTTGGACACCTTCAGAGGGGTAAGACATCGGCCATTTTGGATTTGAATGCTCTCTTGGTGATGAAGTTTGGGTTATAAGAAATGTGATAAAAAAAAGTCAAAGATGATGATTTTACACATTCACATAAAGTTTGATGAAATCATAGCAGCAGAAAGGAGGGCAAATTGATATAGGAAATTACTGAAGTGTTACTTTCGAGATCACTGTCTGGGATCATGCGTTGAACTTTTGTTGGGCGATGATAAAAAATGCATTATGTAAGCCGCGGTAACAGATCAATGCCGAAAAGTGGTCGGCTGCTGGTGTGCTAAATAAATGATAGTCGTCTCCCCATATTCCCTCTCTTTCTTGCTTCGCGCCTCCATCTGTTGGCCGTTGGACACTGACGCAACCATATGCTCTCTATGTATAAATCATCCACAATAGCCTGCTCCCTGTTAGTCTGATAAAACATGGATTTAACACATTTTTCAAGTCCAAGCCTTTGAGGGATTCTCTGTCCTCTAAACAGAGTGATCATCTTTTGACTTATGTCTCCTCTTAAATCTTTTAAGTGTGCTTTTCTTTGGACTTTGAGGGCAGATTATTGTAATCATCTTTCATGTGTGGGGTTTTAGTTTTCTCTTTGACACCTTTAAAGCCTCAGCTTCAACATAACAGCATTCCTCGAGGTCTGAGCGTAGTTTTAAGTCTTCTTTTTCCCTGAGTTTTATCTCTACGATGCAAAGGTGGCAGAGGACTATCAGGGTGGCTCTCCCTCCACAATGAGTTGTCACCAGACTGTGCCCATGCTCTGGTCTCCTCTCCTTGTGATTCAGAGATTAGTGACTTGTCTCTGAGCCGGTCTGTGGCTGTCATTCAGACACAGATGAGCAGTCTCTAATTAGTGTACGTGTGACTCGGACGGTAAGCCAGCACCAGTGAGTCATACAAACCCACACACACTCGCACGAAAAACTACACATGCATCATTTCGTGAGCATATTGAGAATATCATGGGTTTGCTGGCCATCATTTAGACTGTTGTCAAACAGCCCATGAGATGTGTAGGAGTTTGAGCGGCAGTATGGACAGTTTTCGTGACACTTCTCCAAAAGAAGCTGCATTTGCTTTTGGCTCATCTGCTGTTAGGACTTGACAGCTTGTTGAGTCTTTGAGGGAGCTGCAAAAGAAAAAAATATGCTTTAATCTCATCATATGTTTTCTCCTGTTAGGGTTATTGTAGTTAGGGTTAGCTCACGCAGTACATAATGTAGCTGCAGTATTGATTTTCTAGATCTCTTTCCTCTTTGGGCCAGTAATGCTCATAATCTGTAAATATTTCCCACCTGATGCACAAAGCAGGCAAGCTTGACTGAAATTCACAAATTCTGGCAAACAGAAACACACATATTGTCTGTGGATGCCGTGTGTGAATTATTGATGCCGTCAGCCTGCTTAAAAATGCATCCCCAACCTTTCTGTCGCACAGAGAGGAAGCAGTAATTAGTGTTAGGATATGAGAGGAGACATAGGCTAATTATCAGTGGGGTAAACACAGCAGCTTGTGTGCTCCTTTTTGATTAAACTTTCTTTTATTTATAACAGATTCTGCAGGTTTACAAATTGTGAAAATACTCTATTGTTATTTTTGTCCCTAATTGCCATCCAGCTTGTTTGGTTTGAAGAGGTGTGAGAGGGAAGATGAGAGGAGCTGAGGAAAGTCTTTTGCTTTGGCACAACTGTAAAGAGAAAAAAAGAAGCGGTGTCTGATTATGAAAAGAAAAATGCAGCATTGGAGAGGAGCCACTTATCACAGAGCATTTCACGTTCAAGGAAAAGAGCATCCTGAATTCATTACACCAATTTCCTACATTGATTTGCTCATTTGAGTGAGGTGGCCACATGCCAGACAGCACTCAAAGCTGAATGAATAAAACACATTGAAAGAATGGAGGGATGGATGGTTGGGGAATGGGAGCAGTTGCAGATGGGAAAAGGTGACGAATTGTCGGAGAAAGTGAAGTAAGTCAAGTCAGGCTGGTTGTAATGAAGCTCGAGAAGTTGATGGTCAAAAGTGACAGGTGAGAGCTGAAGCTGTGCTGGAGTCTGGCACACCACTATTAAATCAACTGATTATTTGGTATAAGTATGGAGCTCCTGCATGGATCAAATGTTGAAAAATCTATTTAAACAAGGTGAGAGTAAAGCTTTGCATACTGAAGTATTTCTTCTCATTTAATTTGATTTTTTTAGGTCCATTGGCACTAAAGCATCTGTTCACGACAGAGCTAATTTTCTTTTTAGCAAAGAAATTTTACATCACTTGAATCTTTGCCCCCTTCACAGTTATTGGAAACATTACTCTGGTGTGTCTTGGTAACACTTTCAATTAACTGAGGTTGAAATACTTTCCCAATACCTTTAATAAAAATGTCCTGAGAGCTGATCTCAATTTCACCTTACTCAGTTTTTAAAAAATACTGGGGCAAAGTTAGGAATGAAAATTTGTCTAATTTTAAAATACTGCTAATGACCATTGAAACAGACTTTCATATTAGCCTTAAAATGATTTGATGCAGCAGTTTTTAACTTTAAAACATGTACATGAATTTGTTTTTATCCCTCTAACTACCAGAATAGGAGGCTCACCTGGCAGTAGCTTTGAAAAACAAAAGTTCATGCAAAAACCTAATAATTGATCACACAGTGTAATTGTCTGAAATGATGTGCTTAAAAACATGTACACAAGTAAAAGTCCTGCAATGAAAAGTATAATCAAGAAAATGTTCATACAGTATTTAAACCACAAAACTTAAAATATTTTACTTTAGGTACTAACTTATACTATGCTATATAACTTTCAGCTACATTTTATAGGACTGCAACTTCATTACAGATTAATCTTCTAGTTGTTTTCTCCGGGAAGTGATTGATTGTGTTTTATAAAAATTCTGAAAAGAGCGAGAAATGCTGCGACAATTACCCAAAGCCCAAAGTGACACCTTTATAATGTTTATTTTGTCCAATCAACAGTCCAATCCTTATTTTGAAATGATCATATACAATTTATTTTATATTTTATATGTAAGGTTATTAAATTAAGGTTATTAAAATGATTAAAGGTACTGTCAAATTCATACCCAAAACAAATAGTTGGCAGCATATTGGTAGTGTACACGCTAACTGCTGCTAAATGTAGCTACCGCGAGCTAGTTAGCTCAGTTAGCCATGCAGCATCAGGGGAGATCTGATATTTACACCCAAAGCACAGGAGCTTTGGACCGGGACATGTAGGGACTAGCTGATTAATGACATCATAACAACAAAAAACTGTTATTTCTTGCTATAGAAAATAGCAATAAAGGGAGTTCAATAACAGAGTAGTATATAATAATAGAATCTTTTAGCTCACTGTAAATACACTACCAAGACTAGTCTTACGCAACCATAGTCAGTGGTGCATGTTTTCAACATATTGCATCATGCTTACAGTACATGTGAAGGCTGTAGAATCTACAGATCTTTGTAAATGAACACAATCGATTTCAGTTTGGCAAAAATAAAATCTGTGTCAGAAAAGTACAAAACATCATATATATATATATATATATATATATATATATATATATATATATATATATAATTTTATTTATATTTTCCTACTTTCTGTCTCTCTCTCTCTCTCTCTCTGTCTGATTTTGTCCTTCAGAGGAAAATGACGAGGAAATCTCACACGAGAAGAGTTCTGACCCCGCTGTGCACAGAGATTAAGGTAGGAAACACACTTCCTGTTGGGGATCTGCAACATAATAGACAAAAAAAGATCACACTTCATATTTATATTTACATTTATTTATGTCTACAGTATAAGCTGAAATGATTTTAGAATTGTCTGAACAGCTGCTTTTTACTGCTGCTAATCAATATCAGAGGAATGCTGTGTTTTACAATTACAAACATTTCAAGGGGAATAAAATGTTATAACATTGGAGTATTTGTCATTTTTAAAGATGATGTTACTCTTGAATTAAATTGTAAGTGCATGCTGAGGTCAATGGGTTGTAGAAGTTAAACAACTTTAAACTCTTACACTGTAGACTGTAGAAACTAAATCTGATGAAATACTTGTAAAATTGAAATAGATGCAATCAAGCTTTTATTCTGGAAACATTTAATCATTTTCTACATTTTTGTTCAGTCAAAGTTGAGTACTTTCCAAATTTCAGCGAAGGTTTTTCTTTTGTTGCTGATAATTACTGTGATTTTATGTGAGATGATTTCAAAGCTCAGATTTGGAAAAGAACCGTAGCTTTGGATCAATTGATGTTCAGCAGAGGCAGAATAATTTGTTCCACAAGCTCAATTTGTGTATTTAAATGTGATTGAAACAGTAACACAATTTCCTCCAATGTGGTTTTCTCTTTGGTGGTGCTGTTAAACACTTCAGGGTTAAAAATCAAAGCAATTCTTAATTTTTGTATCACTTTGCAAAAGGGATGCACTTTGCACATCAACCTACCTCAAGATAAAAAATAATGTCTTGCTCAGAAAGTCTTACAACTATAACATTTGTTTTAGAGATTAGAAACTTACTGAGCAATTTCCTCAAGTATTTTGTTATTCCTTTAGCTAATGGCAGCTCATTTTGCAGGGGCATGCTCTGCTCATTTTTTCCTTTTTTCTGTTACTCGTTAGAGTCGGAGTGTGACACTGTACACAACCCCAGAAAAACTGTTCCACTAATCAGACAACCAATTAAAAAGCCTCTCAAAAATGTTTACTTGTTTAATGAAATAACCTGGAACTAACGGATATATTTTGACCCGGCGAGCATCTCTGTAGGTGTTTTATTTAATTTTTTATTTGAGTGTGGGCCATGTCAAGCTGGCACTGAACAAAATGTCCTCGCATGGCTTCCAGCCAGACTCTGTATACTGCTTCTTCATTTTTGCTTTTTCTTATGAAATCCTTTCCATGCTGTGTGAAAGACATTAGGGTCATTTGCTAATTGCAGCAACATTTTTGGCAATTCAGGAGATCAGTGACCCTGTAAGATACCTACACGTCTGTGTGTGTGTGTGTGTGTGTGTGTGTGTGTGTGTGTGTCTTTGTAACAGAAAACAAGAATATTCCTGCAGGTGATTGGCTGTGGGGCGATGTGTGTATTTCATGGATGTAACGATGTGAAATTCTACATGAGTGTGCATTGTGATACACGGGAGGATTATAATGAGGCTCTGATGATGCAACGTCTAAGTTTTCGGGTTAGTAACCATGGCAACCGCACGACCCTGTGTAGGTGGATCTTTGATGTTAAAGAAAGGGGGTGGCGCTGGGAGACAGGAGGAAGGCAGATGTCAGCGAGTACACACACCGAGAGTAGTCCTAACTTTAAACATACCATGACAAATGCCCTCAAAGCTCTGTGGGTGAAATCTGCAACTTTTATATCCCATCCTGCTTCTCGGAGTGTATGTTTTTTCACTATCACAGGGTTTCTCTCTCTCTATCACAGGGTTTCTCAGCCTTTCTGCACTGTGTCCTCATTTTTCTCATGAACCCAGTAAGTTGTAAGCCATATACTGTAAATTTCAGTTTAGCATGACCCTTGATTTACTGCGTTCAAGAGCCAGACCCATGAGATAACGTCTATCTTTTTGTCTTGATTTTTTTATGAAAACATATGTTTAAAATCAATACACCAGTCTCCTGTTTTCCCTTTGTGTGTGTTGATCTGTTGATCCCTTCACAAGGGCATGTACAGATACAGGAGAATTTGCGGAAGTAGTAAAATTGCCGTTACTGTGATGACTTCCTACAATGTCTGTGTATTTGAATGCAAGCTGTTCTAAAAAGTGAACAATTTTCTACTTTTACTTTCAGTGTAACCTTTCTTTTGAGGACTTTGGGGGGAAAAATTAATTTGAAATACATAAGCCTTTCTTTAATGAAGACTGGCTGTCTGAGGGGATACACTTTGATTAACTGGGATACATGCAGAGGATCAAGATGTTTGCCAGCTGTGGATCAGGATTACTTCAATAGTTATAGATTTAATAACATTATTATTGTTGCAGTTCTGAATTTTTATTAGTGACCTGTAGTTGGCCTGTTGTAGTATGTTTAAAAAAAAACAAACAAATTATTTAACTTTTTTTTTTTTTTTTTTTAATGATTAAATGCAGCTCTTAGTTGCTTATGTCAGCTTGTTATGGAGCACACTAAGGTTAGTATGTTGCACAGTACATAACAAATGTGACAAACAGTCAATTTTTTTCATTTCATTTAAAGTTTTTTTATTTTTTCAAGTCAATAAAGTTGGCTGCTAATTATGAAGGACCTGCTGTACAATGTTTAACCTACGGGTTTTCGAGATGACATCGGCAACTCGCTAACACTGTCACAACTGTTGGCTGTGTAATAATACGTATTTTCACAGTCTCATATTTCATTAGTTTTATGACAAACTGTAACTTTGGAAAATGGTCTTTTAAATTGACAAACTCATATGTGTGATTCATGGCACAATTCAAGTGGGATTGGCCCTTTTCAATGAGGGGAGCCCGAAAGGGGCGTGGCTTCGGCTCTCAGTTAAAATGGACGCCTAGTGGTCGCAACAAAAAAGACAGACAGCCGCTAACTGAGCTAAATGACGGAGGAGACAGAGCAGCCGGGCGCTCCCATGTACTGCAGGTGAGATAAAGACAGCAATGACGAAACTTAATTCCCCTTACACACATTGAAGCTTTTGTTAATTATGTTCATGTATTTATCGTCCTCAATTGCAATATTGTGGTTTAGCTGGGAAGTTTTGCTATCAACAATCACTAGCATGCAAACTAGCTATGCTAAAAACGTTAATGACAATAGTGTTGACACCTGTAACTGAGAGCCTCCAAACAAAAGATTTGCTTGGTCATTTTTACAAAATGTCCAGCAAATATACCAAGTCTTTATCAACGTATGGTGTTACAGGCCAACAAAACCCATGAATAGCAAAGCTATATTGCTTAGTTGAACTGTTTATAGCAGGTTTTAACTAAGTGGCTAATTTGTAATATGAGCTTATTGCCATTGGAGCACTTATTGCACTGTGTAGACTAAGGTAGCCTACTTTCCCCCCTTTTACTCTTTGTTAAATTTATAACTTCATTTTAATTTAAAAACTTGAGAGGTTTGAACAATTAATCGAAATGTAATAGAAATCCAAATATGACCAAGTAAAATGTCCAACCTGGGCATGGTTCAATTATTTGATGACGGTAATTATAATTATAATAAAGTACTTATGTCCTGGCCTACAAATCTTGTCCTCCAGATGTGAAAAGATGTGTCTGTTTGATACAGATCCAAACAAATGTCACATCATCATGATCCTAATAGTATTTTTTCATTGAAAAATAAAATTGCGATGCAAGAATTATCATTCACACAAATCGTGAATTGTAATATTATGCAGCCCTTTTCAAAAGTCAGTGCTACTGGAGAAAATTGTAATTTTGCTCTTTATTGTCAGACAAGTGGAGTAATATTCTTCCAAAGAACATATGCTTTTCTATTTCAATGCACCAAATTACTTGTACGAGACGCCACTGTCTGAAATGTGCTGCAAATAACAATTAACAACCCTTACTTGGGCTGCAACCAGCATTATTGACATGTTCCTTATTGATTAATCTTCCGAATATTTAATGCTTGCAGAATAATTGAAATATGATAAACAGGCTTTTTTTTCACAGAGTCTAAGATTGACTTCTTCAAATGTCTTGCTTTGTCCAAACCCCAAGTTATTCATTTTAATGTGGTATCATTTTCCGAGTTAAGCTTCAGTGTAATACTTTGTACGTTGCCATTTCCATTCAGCTTTTCTGATGAAATATGTAATGACTGGCAGAAAGTTAATTATTGTTTCAGTGATTCAATAGTGAGGGCTTACTTTGAACTCCCCATGGTGTCGTTCTATGTTTGATCAAAAGTGATTAGTTGTTTTTCCTCCCCTGCCTCTCAGTCTCCCTCCTTCTCAACCTTTAGAGAATATCGGTCGTGCTTTTTCACTTTCCCTGTCTCTCTCTTACTTGATAATACAATCTCTCTATGTCTCTCTCTCTCTGTCTCTCTCTCACTCACAGACACATAAATACACGCAGGAGGTACTCCTGCGTGTATTTATGTGTGGTGAGTGGTTGCTCGGAGCGACGACAACGATGTCCCTGTTGTTCAGACACTGTCAGCTCTCGTTTCTTGGTCTCCCTGTCTCTCTCCCGCTATCTCACATGCTTTCTCTCTCTCTGTCTGTCTCTCACTCTGTCTCCGTCATCTTGTTCTATAATGTTTTTTTCTCATCTTATTTTGCCAAAATCGACTCAGCAGCGGTTTAGTTTGTCATAGAATAACAAGCATTTTATTCACACACAATTCTACATGAAGAAATTACTCACCTGCTGTCAACTCCACAACTCCACAGCACAGCTGAAGACTTTGAAGTGTGACAGCGAAGGTAGAAGATGACCATTAATGCAACTGGAAAATGAAGAGAACATCTCAACTGCCAATTTATTTTGGTATCATCCTATATTCGTCAATGGCAACCAAAGAACTGAGTCTCAGGTGGTTTAATTTATGAACTGTGAACCCACAAAGACAAAGGAGAGAAAGAATAAGAACAAGATGGGGAGATCCGTACATCGCACAGAAAAGAAGGACAGAGCGAGATTGTGAATGAAAGCTTGGGGAGTAAGAGGAAGAGGAGAGGGAGGAGATGGAGGTTTAGTGGCTGTGGGTATTCAAAGCACAGTGTTCACAGTGAGAGAGTGACTTACTGAACAGGGTGTCTGTCTCTCTGCCTCTCAGTCAGCTTAAAGCAGCTCTGCACAATGCTCAACAGGAACCCTACACTCCAGAGACTCTTGCTTGTCACTTCGTTTTTCTTGTCTGGTAACCTTTTTCCCCCTCTCTCCACCTGTCTCGCTGTCATTTGCTCTTTTTTTCCTTTTTCTTTCTCTGACCACTGTGAGCTCCTTCTTATTATTTTGTCACTGTCTTGAAGCCCCTCTAACCCGGATCTGAATATCGTACCCTCCAACCACCTCCTCCCTTCTCCTCACCCCCTCCCTCCCTCTCTCTTTCCCTTGCCTTGTTTCCCAGTTTCTCTCTCTCTCTCTCTCTCTCTCTCACTCTCTCTCTCTCTGTGAGGAGGGAAAACAGCATCAACGGCCGAGCCACAGTAACAGCACATGCAACAGGGTGCAGACAGCACCTTCTGCGTTGCCACCTCTCCTCTTTGACTCTCATCATCCCTCACAGAGGAAGCCTACGGTGAAGAAAGGAAGATCACAGGAGTGCAGCCGAGCAGGTGAAGATCTGTTTTCCCTTCCTTTTGATCAAGAGTTCAGAAGAGGAAAAAGTGGAAAAAAACAGGGGATAAAGGAGTCAGAAATTTCTCTTGCACAATCTTAAGGTGTGAAAAAAGTGAAAAAAGAAGAAAAAGGAGAAGAGACCCAGAGACTGAGCAAATCCTGGTAGTCCAGTAAGCAGCAGAGTTCAGAGTGGAGTGAAGTGAAGATGCCACCTGTGGCACTAGTTTGATTAAAGAACAGCCTCCTTGACTCAGCGTGGCTGCCCTGCTTCCCACGTCTCTTTGACCGAATTTTCATCACCAATGGCTTCCAAGAAGAAGTGGGCCGAGAGGAGGGAGTTGCGCAGGGACCGGACATTCTCCACCCGGGACGATTCATCTGTTGCGTCCGGGACATCTGGCCCAGGGCGTCCCACCACCAGGGGGCGTTTCTCAGAGTCGTGGAAGAGGCTAAGCTCCAGAGGGGGGTCCACCAAGAGGGGGGCGCTCAACTCTCAGCAGCCACCGGTAAGATGTTTCGAGGACACACAGGCCCCCTCTACATGTCCCCCCAAAGATTAATCAATGGCCTGGGTGCTGGGAGGGAAATGGGACAGGAAAGGCTGCTGTCAAGCTAGCACCTTGCCTGGGAGGGAGTTAAGCAGCAGTGAGGGATTAGGAGGTAAATGGTTTAGAGGAATCTGGAAGACTTGTTGGTTGATTTACCAGTTTAGAAGTGACAAGATTATTTATTCTGCGGCCCCCCATCGCTAATACTTCAGCATCTCCAGCGATAAAAGGCATCAACATTACTTAAAGTGAGATGCTTTTTTTGGGCTGTGCAATTATTTTTAGCTTTACACATCCTACTGTACCATCACCTGTTACCTTAGAAACCAGGTACTATAATCAGAACAGAATAGCTTGCTTATTTTTTGGTTTGTTTTGTGTACTCTATATCGTAAAATACTAAATTATAAGTATTTTATAAGTATTATATATATAATTTATATATATATATATATAATTTATATATATTGTATATATATATATATACAAAAAAATATCAGATTACCATTTAGATTGAAAGCTGCTTCTCATTTTTTAACTGAAATATTGCGAGGCATTCAATGCTAGTCATCTAATGGAGGACCACAAAATGACATCTACTAAAGCCTGTCAGTGATTATGGTGTCTGTGCTCCTAGTACATAATGAGTAAATTGACCAAAGGGCCAGCCTGACACAAACCCTCAGCACCCAGTTGATCTTTCTGTAGCATGCAATAGTGATTCAGTCCATGAAATAACCTGGTGTTTGAACCAAGGATGAGAGAAGCCCTGAAGAGAAATGTGTGCCATTTGCAAGTTAGTCATCTTTTGATAGGCAACTGTTTTAAGGCTTTATAAATTATTGCACATTGAACAATGTTTCAGTGACTTTTGCCTGGGCATCAGTGAAAACTCTGCCGTCTCAGACTTGTTAAAACATGCACTTGAAATAAGGAAAGAGGGCAGGTTTGTTTGCTTGTGCCAGCTGGTTTTGGTGGCATCAAGTGATGTGTAAAGCAACGATGGCCAATATCAAGTATTAGATTCTTTAGGATTTTTATAGTCAAACATTACCTGCCGGTGAGGGCTTATTACGGAATATTAATTAAATATCAACAGGACAACTGACAGCTGGTGGGCTTTGAATGACTTTAGCTAATTTCCATGAGCTTTTGTTCATGGTGTGAAATCACATTTTAATAGAAAGGTAGTACAGTAGTTATTTCAGGACAATTGAATTATCGATACCGATAATCAATAATTTCCTGCTTCTCGTGGCCAATAGCAATACGATAACCTGTAATTTCAAATTTTTATATTTTAAAAAGAAGTCAGGTGTAGTTGTTGCACACCAGAGGGTGGCTCTCTAGTTTACATTGCCTGACTCTCCTCAGGTGCAACAGGTTGCACTCTTCTTCTTCTTTTCCGTATTTATTGGTGGATCTCAGACCAACTTTCAAGTTGCAACATCTACCTCTGTATCAGAGTTTCTAAATGATGCGCTTGATAATGAAAGCAATTTGGCTCAATATCATTCGCTCTATGTGTTGGCTAGAATTTCCCATTGTGCATTCCTTGTTGGGAGTTACTGAGAGAATGTTGAAAGAGGAACCTCTGACTATTTTGGAAACTGATTGCACACATACACTCAGACTGTCTTACTTGTCTCTTTTGTTATTTTTCATTCCCATCTGTTTGTTTGGTCCCTGCACCTGCTTCACGGTACTGAGTTGCTTGTAGTGCTTGGAAATTGATATATGCCCTATGTCTTTTAGCAGGCTGGTTTGAGAAATGTCTCAAGAGCCATTGTGGCGTTGATAAAACGTCTCTATGATGTGGAGCTGATGGATCTGGGGTCCCGTCCACTCTATTTTTGAAATGTAGAGCTTCACTGATGTTTATGGATCAAGGTCAGAATAACTAAAGCTGGCTGCTAGCTTGTGCTCATGGACTTCTGTGGGGTGATATTGGCAGCGATATCTGAGCAGGGAGATGTGTGGGAGACAGAGATATGAACGGTTGGAGATGCAAGATCCATTTCTGGTTTTCAGTTGGGTCCCAGTAACCAGAGCTATTTTGTATTAAACACATATACAGATAAGAAAAATCTGAGAGGAAATGTGTAAACTTACTGTATGGTTATAGGCTGTCTGCCAGCTTTCTTGCAGATGTGATTAAGGCCTATGTAAATGAATCACTATATTTTTATAACAGTAGAACATGTGTATGTGCTCCCATCATTTAAGTTTGTGTGTCACTGTGCACAAAGAGACGCTAATACTGTTCCTTTGGGATTTGTGTTGCTTGGATATGGACCACAGAGCGATACCACCACAACACCGCTGCAACTCTCACATCACTTTGAATCATCAGTCATTTGTAATGGCCAGGTGTGTTTGTTACTGAATGAGTGAGCCTTTCTGTGTGTGACTGACAGAATGAGTAAGACAGAGACTGAAGAAAAGAAATTGGAAGAGAAAAGTGAGTGAGAGATGGAGATTTGGTCCTCAGGCGCTCAGTGATAGTGCTGAATGAGTGAAAGACAAGGAGAATTAGAGGCAAAGATAGATGGGGAGAGTGAAAGAGAAGACTTTTAAGATAATCAGCACTGTGGATTTAAGTTGATCTCTTTAAGTCCACCGTGGAAGTCTTTTATGGAACCATAGGGGTGTTAAAATTCTTCCCATAAAATTCAAAACAAAATGAACAAAACGAAATTACATTATTTGCAAAGTAAATAAGGACTGGGTGACAAAATCAAATATTTCAATATTTTTTACCAAATACCTCCAACGATATTGTGACAATATTGTAAGGATGGCTATAGGAACTAATGACATTATTAGCAAAGTAGGTTTTTAGTAAGCCCTCCCACTAAGCCAGTACTCAGTAATACCAGAACCTAGAAACCCAGAAATGTTGGCAGTGTAAAATTATTATTAAAATAATATATTTCACTTCTCCAGTTCATCCATGGGGCCATGAAGTTGTTGCTCACCCTTATGTTGGTGTTAACTGCCTTGGGTCATATATTACACTTGTTTGGACATGTTTTGCACACTGCAACAATTGAGTTGAGATTTCCTGATTTCCCTTATTGTTTTTCTGTAATCCAAACTTTGAACTTAAGTCTGGCTGGTACATTGTATACACTTGAGGCTGTTTTTTTGCCTCCACACCAGTGATAGCTGTGGCCAGTTTGTTTTTGTTTTCGGAGTGTCCGCCCAATCTTTGTGAACACAATGTCTCAGGAACGCCTTGAGGGAATTTCTTCAAATTTGACATGAACTTCCACTTGGACTCAAGTATGAACTGATTAGATTTGGTGGTCAAAAGTCAAGGTCACATTGACCTCAGGTCTGTCCTGTTCTCGTGGATGTGATATCTCAGGAACACCTGGAGGGAATTTCTTCGAATTTAAACCATGAGGTGGTAATTCTAGCTGTTCTTCTGTTGGATTTCTTGTGAATGGTATGAAGTAAGTACTGTATGCAACTGGAAGAAATAGCAAGATATGCAAGTCTCTCGGCTCTCACACACAGACAAAGACTTAATACTGACAAAGTTATTTACTAATATTTTGCCATAACCCTGGTTAAAATTTCACCCTAAGTTCGGTTTGGATCTGTTGTTTTGAATAGCTATTGTAATATATCAACTCTTGTTCTTGTTCCTTACACACCTACTGTATGATATTTTACACATGCTGGTCATTTCTTGTTTTTGTGTGACTGTAAGAGCCTGTCAAGATCAAGTGCGTGACGAAGCATGTGTCTCAGTTTGTGTCATCCCTCACTCTTTATTGCCATGTGAATGCCCTGCAGTTCATCAAGCCATCTGTGGCTCATGGAGGCCTTCTGCGCAGTACAGTTAGAGAAATCCCCTGTTGCTTTCAAGACCAGAATGTTTTTCAGCTGTAAATTGACTGTGTAATGTCTGTTTTGTGTGGGGTTTTTGTGCTTTGTTGTGAGTTTATTTTTATGTGTGGAATAGCATGTCATGAAGACTGTCCCTTGGAGAATATGGCAATGCAGCTCATACTATCATCCTGATGCTTTTGGCTGTTATGAGCCTCATCTCATGGCACCTCAGTGAGACCACAATAGTCTTGAAAACATTTTGCCTTCTGTAATCACCCATATATTCAGAGCATGACTTTAAAAACCTCCATAACCCATTTGTTTCCTCTCCTCAGTGGTCTTAGGTTGCTCTGATTAGGCTCATTGGTGCTCACTCTGTGTTCCTTGAGATTTCTCTAATGCTAAGAAAAAGAAAAACAACACCAGGTTACACCATACTGCATTCATCGTGTTCACTTTCAGCTCTTTCAGGAGAAAAATAAAAGCAATGAAATAACTGTTTAATGGGGGACTTTCCTTGAGAAGATTTTATAGGAAATTAGTCATGTTTATAACCTTATTAACAAGCTTTGTTAACGGCTATTCTTTGATAGTATTGTGGGAAAAAGAGTATTTACATCCGCTCCTTTGAACATTACTCAAGACAAGTGCCTCACCATTATCATCAGAGGAAAACTGGAAAGTATTTTCTCCATAAACTATAATCAAGATCAGAGTCCAGGTCATAGCCGCTGTAAATCACCTTGGTACAAATAACATAGACAGATTGTGAAGGTGGATGTGCATGCTCCTGTACTTTGTGGGCCTGCTGTGCCTGGAACAGATGATCAATACATGAGTTCACCACAAAATGTGGTCAGATCGTCGTTGAATTAGAAAAGACTGTAGGAAACATTGCCTAAGCTTTTTGCTTGCATGGATTACTCTTACATATGTTTACCCCATTATTTGAAACTTAAGCCATATTAACATAAACATGGGGTCGCTCGTGGTGATAAACCTACAGAGAAATATCAGCCAAATCTGCATCTTCTCTCAGCTTTATGGAGCTTTATGGAGCTTAAGCTCAGCTCAGTCTACAACATCAATGTAGGGTTTCACTTTGCTCTCTGCTGGTTTTTGGCTATAGCGGGCAGCTGTTTTAAGCGAGAAAAAACAAAAACTGGCAGACAGACATGGTAAGTAACTAGCTGGAGAATAAAGTTAAGCATTTAGCAGCTTATGAGCCAGACCTTTCCCTGTGGGGTTGGTAAAGGCCAAAAGCAAAGCTAGTATTGAACTTACATTTGCCAGGTTGCCAGAAATACCACTCCAAGTGAATGTTACTCTGTAAAGTGTGGATGTGTAATTAAGCACCTGTTTGCTAGCAAGTTTACCATATCAACTTGAAAGGTGATGACATGTCAAAAGTTTTTTCCACCGCCCCCAGGTCTCCAACAAATCACAAACTGCAGATGATCATAATATAGTTTGGACACTTTTGAACTGCTCCAACACCATTATACATGCCTGTGAAACAATATCTCAAGCACTACATCATTATATATTATAGTTAGAGTACAAATATAACAATGTCTCTATCTGACCTCTGATCTCTCTTCAGGCACACTACACATATGCATACTCACATAATAAGGGCATTAAAAACTACTGATTATTCACTGCTTTATTGCAAGGAAAAAGACAAGTTTGGTTTTGTTATTGAAAATGTAATTTGTTCTTTTTTGGATCTGCTGTACCGTGGGGAAACAAAAGTGAACATGTTTGAATGCTCTTATTGGATTCTTTCTGCAAGGAACCCAACTGTGGTATTATTTCATGAGGAAGAGTTTGGAAACAAGCAAAGCATTTGGCGGTTCCTGGAAATGACGCATGGTTCAGTGATTTATGTTGTCTTTAAAAAGGGATGATTTTGGGACAAATCAGTGGCTCACACAATTAAAAGTGTTTTCTGTGGAAATCTGGCTTTTGTTTTTTTGCTGTTTGGGAGCACGATCTGCTTAATGACAATTTTTCAACACATTTTAGTTCTGAAAAACACTAATATGTTTACAGCCCTGCTTGGTGCCTTGAAACTACGTGGAATCTGTTTTCTAAATCAAAAGTGTATTAGTATGCTCACTCAAACAAGGAGTTCAACTCCAGTTGTCAGTAGTTATGTACTTAACATGTAGTGCCAAAAGCAAACATACAGAAATAAAAACAAACACACATCTATTATACAACTGTACAACCTCAGATGCAGCTAGTCATCAGCGTGTCATCTGAAAATTTTGACAGAGGGATCCTTAGAGATGCAGTCACTGCTTCCTGTCTGTCAAGAAGTTGGTGATTTATTGACAGGTGAGGTTGGACAGTTTCTTGCTGTCCTTGAACAGTTGAGGTGTTGCAGCATTAAAAAACTCATTCAGTCGTTTCAGGGCAAAAGTTCCATATTGTTTCAAAAGCTTATAACTTTTTATTGTTTAGTAAATGGACTTGCATTTCTGTAGCACTTTTCCAGTCTACTGACCACTCAAAGCGCTTTACAACACTTGTCACACTCACACACTGACGGCAGAGGCTGCCATGCAAGGTCATCAGGAGCCATTTGGTTCAGTATCTTGTTCAAGTATAAAGATAAAAGTATCAAGGATACTTTGACATGCAGCTGGGGGAGCCGGTGATTCAAACCAGCAACCTTCCGATTACTAGATGACCTGCTCTACCTCCTGAGCTACAGCCGCCCCACCACTGAGTGATTTAGGGAGAATTAATTACAGGAGATGATATTAAATGTTAGGTAGTCATATAGAAAATTTCCATTTGTAAAGAAAAAATGTTGAATATAGAATAATGAAAAGCATGTGGATTATTCTTTTTTTAAAGTGTGCAGAAGTCCAAAATTACGGAAAGTTGCCATAAATGGCTCAAAATGTCCACAAGAGAGCCATCATGGACTTAATGATTTGACAGCAGGACTGCCCTAAACCCTAGTGGACTTACTGGGAACGCCCCTCAGAGTCTGTCGGTATGGACATTGGGATTGGCCCTTCAGTGAAAACAACACTAGCATTAGTGAACTGGAAAGTATATTTTGCTGAAAGAAGGGCAAAGAACAGCACTGTAGATGTTTCTCGATGAGAAAAATATTTTTGCTCTTTTCTTCATGAGTATTGGTAATAGTTTGATTTAGCCATTGCCTCAGCTGGTCGTAGTGCTGTCCTACTGTTGATCTGATGGGCTGATGGTAGCATGTGTGAGGGTGTTTGCCCCTTTCCAAAAAGTTTCTAGTGGCTCCTTTCCAGATGGTTCTGTGTAACAAGCCATCTGGTGTGTCAGGGTTTTCTTGGGGAAGCAGAGAAGACTGTGCATGCTTTCCCATCCCCTGGTTTGTGCAAATAAACAGCCAAAAATCAAAACAAACTCAAAATGTCACATTTACACATGGCCAAGGTGGAAAAATGTCTGTATTGTTAGAAGCAAAATACCACAAAGTGCAATGAATACAGACTTGGCTAATAAATTATTATGTGTATATGTACACTAAATTGGTTGAAAGCGGTGTGCTGGCATTAGTGAAACAATACGATTGGCTGATATATTTCCTGGTTTGGCTGTAATAAAGCAAGTTATTGGCTTTTGAGTGGAAAGGGAGGGATATATGTCATACCACCACCATCTCTGGCGTTACAGATATTTCTATTCAAAATGCTCCCTTCTAAGGACTGCAACCTTTTTTGTGTACTTAGTATTCATTGAGATACTGCACTTACTTTACAGTAAGTTATACCCCTCACTGTCTCATGAATAATGTCCAGTATTTGAGTGAGAGACCAAAAGACAAACAAGTAAAAGCTTTCAAGGACTTTACCATCTGGACTTTCCTTATACATTCCATTCATTAACTGTGGTAAAGTTTTGGCTGCACCTGTTGCTATTGAACAGTCGTACTTTACCGATTTTCTAAGCAGCCTCATCACGCTGAGCTCTCCAGGCTTTGTGTTTGGCAGGATATGACAGTGTGGTTCTTTTGCAAAGACAGGATGATACGAGGATGAAAAACAGGCCCACAGGGCTTTTGCTGCCTCAACACAGTTGAGAGACTCTGTAGGTGAGATTTGGTCTCCCTCCTGTTGCTCTGCTTTTATGTGCTGTACTGAAGTTAAACTTGATGCAAAGTAGCTGGATTCATATTGAGAATGTTTGAGTTGCCTGACGTGCACCTGCACCCTAGCCATTGTCCTTTTATCTTTTTATTATTTCCTTTTTCAGACTCCCATCTAGTGTTGTGTAAATATAATCTTATATAAGATTAATTCCCCCAAAATCAAGTTTAAAACTGTGGCGGTCATACAAAATTTATTTTAGAATGTAACTGAACACATTTTTGATGTCATGCTAACACAGAGCTTCTAGTACCCCCTTGTGGCTCCCACTTTGAAATACTTAGAATTAAGGAGACGTTGAGCACACAAATATTTTCTAACACTGACATGAAATTGTGTTAAATGTCAGCAATGTAGAGACACTAACAACAGTTGGTTTACTGAAAACAGTGGGTGATGTGGCGAGCCACTGCAAGGTAGTGCTAAAACCAAGTGTGAAGAAAGATGGACTGTACAGATGGTCTGGAAATGGTATTTGGTTGAATCTTGCTTGCACGATTATTGTCTCAGCAAAACTGTGTTGTTTCCATTCAGGTTTTGTATTTTCCTAAAAACCTTTTTTTTTTGTTGTTTATTTTGGCTAGACTCACTAACCTTACCTTCATTGTGGTTAAATTGTTCACAATGAACATCCATTGATGGTTGATTCATGCTCCAAAAAAACAATTTATTAAATAAATAGTAAATACTGTTCACTTTTTGTGAACATTTCTAACACAATGCACGTTTTGTCAGTATGCAGCAAGGTGACAGCTCACTTTCTTTCAGACAACTGCAAACCACAGAATCCTTCTCTGTATGCAGCTATACATGGAAAAAAAAGGTAGTAGTGCAGGAAACAGTCAGCTAGTAGGTTTTCCTTTCAGTCAGTGCTGACTGACTTCCACTAGTCACAATGACAAACGCCATGTCAACTGTCTCTAATTGATAACAGGAAGTAACTTGATGACAGGCCAAAATTAAACTTGGCTAATATGGCATCCTGTGATTACTCTGCATCACTACTGTTTAATTATTATTGAACTGAACGGTTCTGAAGTTCCAACAACTCCTGCTACACCTGTTATTCTGGTGTGCCAAATAGCTTTGCAAACAGGACTGCATATCTTTTGCAGATCACTCTTTATAGCATCAGATCGGACTTGGTTTTGGCAGATGCCCAGTATTAATGAAGGCCAAAAAACGTAATCAGATTTTGGACGTCCATCACCCCTAACAAGGGCTGATCTTAACAATAATTTTGCGAATTTTTTTTTGGTTGGTTTGTCAGCAGGATTTCACAAAAAACTACTGAACAGATGTCCATGAAACTTGGATGGAGGATGGGTCTTGGCCCAAAACAGTCCCCAGTAACTGGTGCAGATAAAGGGATGGATCCAGGATTTTTTTCCCACTTTCTTTAACATTGCATTTTTTGACATTTTTGTTAATTTCTCAGGGAATAATGCTTGGAACTTGATGAAAACAATAAGGTGTATTTAAGTGGCTGGTAGCTATGATTAAGTACAAAGTGGTACTGTTGGTCCTCGGTGGAGGTATGCACCCCATCAAGTGTAATTCAATCAATCAATTAATTGTTCAGCCTAAACTGTAACTATGTTTTGCATTTTGCATAGTAATTTTTAAATACACATTTTTGCACACATTGGTTCAATAGAGACATCCTTCATAGTAAAGCACAGTCAACAACGTGGGAGGATTAGACCCACAGCCCATTTGTAAATCATTAGTCTTTGTAAATTGTAACACACCTCAAGCTAATTAAAGAGAAATTAGGTAGCAGTGGGAAGGGAAGTGAAAAGATGAGAGAGCCATCTGGAGAAAAGATAGTGGGTGGCAGAGGGATAGAGACAGATGTGTGGAAATGTCACATCAAACCCCACACCACCCTTTAACCACAGCACCAAACACACCAGGGATCACCAGCGGCAAAACCAATCACCAGAATAACACACATTTCTTTTTCTTTCATTTGAACGTAACAATAGCAGTTGTAGTAATTGGCCTCTCTCAGTCATGCCACCCATGATACTTTCATTTCATTTTGGTGGGGCTGAGTCATAATGAACCTGAAGCTGGCATGCCAACACAGCTAAGTCCTCAACATTTTAATCAGCTTAACACACGTTTCAGTGGCGGACCGGTAGTGCAAATAAGCTGGTTAGTTGATGGCAGTGATGCTGTGAGTTTGTGTGTGTGTGTGGAGGGTGTTGACTGACATCCGTAGCAACAGTAGCTTGGAAACAGCCTGAAGTATCATGTAGAGTTTGCTTAAGTAGTGAACGTGGTGGGAGGTGTTAGATAGTGGGAGAACGTGCCGAGGAGACAAAAGCATCTTTTGGGAGGATAGAAGAACTTATTTGTGTGTGATTGTGTAGAGCTTTAAGAGCGAGAGGGTTGGCATGGTAATTTTGAGACGTCTAAGAGTGTTAGGTGTTAAAAAGTACATTTTCTCTTTATCTCTCTCTCTCAAACACACAAATCCTTTTTTTGTTGTCAGTCCTCACACAGGAGATCTTCTCCATAGATATCATTCAGAGAGATCGTGTGGATGGTGAACTTTTCAGGCAGGGGTGTAGAAAGAGCGAAATGAACCCTGGCCATGAAAAGGAAAAGGGAGGGGAAAGGAAAGAAAGAGGACTGGGTTTGATAAGGTCGCATGGAGAACTCTTGATGTTGAGTTAATGACCACAGTTGACCTGTCAGACATTATCTGTCTGTGTGTGTGTGTGTGGCCTGAGTATGTGTAGAAAACATGGACTGCCTGATGGATGGTATATTCTGACCTTAAAAACGTTTATCACTTTTGCTGAATTTTGACTCCAGTTGACTCCACTGCGAAGTTGCACTGAACCATCAGAGAGTTTGCCTACAGTACTGTCTGCCTTTGTCTGTTAAGATCACTAAAAATAGCAAAAAGGAGCTGACAGATTTTTATAGATGAAGTACCACATCCTACACCACCAAGAGCTCGTCATTTTTCTTGTGGTTTGAAAATGCCATGCAGACAAAAACGCATGCATGGGTGTCAGAAAACATGTGATCAGGCTTCACCAAATTTGTAGATTTAATTGGGCTTTTATTAATCAACTCTTTTCTCCTTCTGTTTCGTTTTATCAATCTATAGATCCATTTATCCTCATCTCTTTTCTCTCCATGTGATTTAAGAGAGGGAGAGGTATTATGACAGCTCTATAATCCTTTCTCTCTGCCAGGCTTTTGGGAAATTTGTTGAAGTGAACTGTAAGAGAACACTGTGAGAGGCTAATGAATTAAATTGAGAAGCTCTTTTTCATTATGTCTCAGTAATTGAAGTGTGCTATTGTACTAAAGTTGGCTTTGTCTACACTTTGTGCTCCTTGCCCTCCAGGTCAGTGGCAGGGATACAGAAGTCAGAATACTTGTTCGTTCAGATTTTATTGCCAAAGTGAAAGTGTAATCCACTCAAGGATTAAAAACTAGTAGCTCACTGGGTTGACACACACACACACACACACACACGTTGGATACACATGCACATATACCGTTGACACACACAGAAACATGAGCATACAGAATAGTAAATCACCAAATCATATTTCTAAATTTCTGAAATAAATAATTAGAGGCACTGGTGTTCATTATCACCAGGGCAGCATGGAGGAAACACATATTCATAAACACAGTTAGTGACTTGCCAAAGCAATATATAGCCTCTCACAATAGGACATGATTTGAGTTGCTCCCCTTATGGATTTGTCAGATTACTGGCATGGGTCCTGATCAAAGCTTTTTTAAACCCTCCTCTAAGAAGCCTTGCTCTGAATTCCTTCTGCTAATTTATCCTCACTCAGACAGAGGAGGAGAGGAACAGAAGAGGAGAGAGAGACACGGACAGAGACGCTTCAGAGATGCTCAGTCATGCCTCAACCAAAATGTCTTCCATTAGAGAGTTGACATTAGATTACAGCTTTTTTGTATGCAGGAAGAAATCCTGCTCTAAGTTTTCTCATTTCCCTTGTTCCTTTCACTGATTTTAGTTCTGTGGTTTGATGTCATTAACAAAGCTTCAGTATAGGATCTCTACTGGCCAAACAGCCACACTTTTTGTACCTCAGTCTTAGTCTGAGCTTGGGCTGCACAATTAATAGAAATATTAATGATGCAATAACTGAAGCAGAAGCTTCAATTTTGTTATCATGGTAAAATGTGCAACAGCATTGAAATGAGATACTGTGGTGCTGCAGACATGCATCTGTTCTCCAGATGTAAGACATCATGATTTTAATAGGTATGTTCAGTGAAAATGAAAATTGTGATCCGAAATTAATCATTCCCACTAATCATGATTCATATTGCAATTGTCAAAATAATTGCAATAGAATTTTTTTTTTTTACATTATGCAACCCTAGTATTCAGATATTTAGAATAGGGCCGAAAACAAATGATTATTTTCATTATTTATTATTCTGCCGATGGATTTCCATTCATTTTACCAGAGCCTAAAATGACATCTTCAAATTGCTTCGTTGGTCCCACCAACAGTCCAGAACCCAAAGACTCTTCATTTACTATCATAAATGAGCAAATCCTTAAATTTAAGAAGCTGGAACCGACTAAATTTCCTGTCGATCGACTAATCAACTGACAGCTCTACTTTAGACTCCCCTCTTTTATTCTTTCTTTATTTTGCCTCTACATTTACTGTATGTGTTGAACATCACTATTCAGGATTTCTCCCAGGAATAATTTAGTGGAGATAGTAAATGCTATAGTCCCCCCATTTTAATTACATTGATCCAAACAAAACAACATAGATCTACTGATTCAAGTTGTCTGCTAGTTTTACCTAGTATTTAATATTGTGTTAATAAAAGCGTAGTATTTCTTCTGACATTATCAGAGGCACACCTTATTTCAGGTGTGAGGTGGCCTACCTCCACTGAAGTATGCTGTGGAAAGGCCCGTTATTTTTAGTATTCCAAAATTATCAATATTTCCTGAGTAGATAGCAATTGCATCCACTGTATGATCACTGCTAGCCCTCCTCAAACCTGTTGCCTCAAACCTAGAATTAGGAAACCCTATAAAAGGGAGCTCTGTCCTTTTATGTAAATGCAGATATTCTTATTTATGTAAATTTAGACATCTTTAGAGAATAGAGATCTGTTGATTTGAAACCCGTGTTGCACCCTGTCTTTGAACTATGCTTTGAAGCTCTTCTGTCTGAAGACATGAGCTCTGGGCTTTGAGGCTAAGCATGTCCTCCTATGTGTTTCCTGGTGTGGCGGTGTGGCAATAATGATTGCCATAAAAGCCATTACCAGGGGCCCCGGGGCCACTGGGCTGCGGGTCTAGCTTTATTACACCGACCGCGAGACAGTAATTACACTATATCTATGTTGCTACGGCAACATGATGGTTCTCAACGGCTAATGCAGAATTTATGTTAGGGGAGTTTGGCATTTTGTTTTCATACACAGGCAGTGTGTGTGTGTGTGTGTGTGTGTGTGTGTGTGTGTGTGTGAGAGAGAGCGCGCGCGTGTGTGTATGTTTGTGTAGCTGTACATTTGCCTTCTCAAAGGGGTTCATTTTACGGAGGGACAAAATGTGGGAGGATGACGCATTAGTGGTACTATCCACTATTTCACCTGACTGGTTCCGTCCACACAGCTGAGCACTGAGGCCTGATTTTTAGGACAACCTTGAAACACTCCTACGTCAAACACTGAGTGCCCCGGAGCTTTTAGATACAACTAGCCTGAACCAGACTGATCCAAACTCTGCCTTCTTTGCCAGAGGGAAATTATCTCATCAAAATCGCAGGAGCCATATGGCTTGAGTTCGGCTTGCATAAGCTAATATTGGCATGTTTAGGATTAGTTTGGTAA
This sequence comes from Pagrus pagrus, assembly GCF_965226575.1. NCBI lineage: Eukaryota > Metazoa > Chordata > Actinopteri > Spariformes > Sparidae > Pagrus > Pagrus pagrus. The sequence goes on along the minus strand of NC_140192.1, from coordinate 24,449,663 downwards.
AGTAAGCCTTCTTTAAAGGTACAGTAGAAATGTGTTGTATGTTTCACTTTCTTCCACTTAGTTTCAGGTAAAGTTTCTCAACTTGTTCCTGGACTGAATTGATTAATGAAAAGTCTAGTAAAGCCACCCAGTGTGCTGAAGAATGAGACTTTAAAGACGACAGTCTACTTTTCAGTATTGGGGCAAAAGACTGACTGTTCATTATCGTGGCTTCTGACACTGAGCCATGTCTGCATTGCTCTGTTGGCTCAGAAGATTAGATCGGCAAGCACCAAAGCTAATCTGGCATTTATAGATTTGTGTGTGTGTGTGTGTGTGTGTGTGGGCGTGCATGTGCATGTGTGTCTTAGTGTGAGTGTGTGCTCTTTTTCTCCATTGAGCACTGGACTGATAGGAACTTGGGGGCTTCAGGTATTACCAGATGGGCACTGCACTGATCTCCTGTCTCGAGAGAGAGGGAGATAGTGTCATTCTAAAGAAAAGAAAGGCCCCACCACATTACCTTTTGAAACGACCGTCCTCCTCTCTGGCTTAAACAGAAGATTTTGCATGGATGTGACTTCCATTTCTTCCACTGCTGTCTATTTTTGTTGTTTGTGTGTTTTCTGTATTTAGTAGGAAATTGTCTACACTTTGATAGTGTGCAAATGAAGACTGGATGGAATCACACTGATGTTTCATAGACTGAAGTGAAGTCATTTTTTTCAATACTACCAAGAAAATTTAAAACTGATGTGATCATTCAAATGCAAGAAACAAAGAATAAATAAATAAATCAAATGTTGTCTTCAGCACAATATGCAAAGGCACTGTCAATTTGTGTTTTGTGAATTGCAAGAGCAGCTCTTCACACTGTTGACAGAGGTACTCTGGCAAATCCAGCACAGGGCCAGCATTTTTGACACTGCTTCTTAATGGTTTTCTTTCTTCCTGGCAATAATTTCATCTCCACCGGCAACAGTGACTCCTCCAAAGCCCTTATAACATCTGGAGTGCAGCAGGTTCCAATTTTTGGGCCAATCTTATTTTGCCCTGAGGCACATAATATGTAGACATTGCATTATTTTCCATTTGGCAGAAGTTGACACTTCCTGCCAAGCCCAGCAACCTTAATCATCTGTCATCTTTACTCACATGTCTAGTACTGTAGATGTGACTGTACTGAATAATGAACGTCTACTCATTTTATGTAGCCTAATTATTATTCATGTGGCATCTTAATTTTTTTGATTGGCTTTCCCCCCAATTTAAGTGCTAATGGGCTCTAAAGGAAGTAAAAACGTCTCCTTACTACTTGGAGGGTGAAGGTCTTTTTCATTAACTGGATAAATATTCTGCATAGGGCCTTGACCAACTAAAGTCTGCAAATTTAAGGATTTAAGGACCGGATTTGGAAGTGAAATCCATGCACAGTGCAGTGAAATTTGGAAAGGTGTCCAGGAAAATAATACATTATTAGTCGGAGGAATACTTTCTCAGCAGGTAGTGTTGGGGGAGTTTTAGTAATGACCAATGAAACCATCGGCATTTAAAAGCAGCACAGTTCCCTAAATGCCTGGACAACAATACGAGTCAAGTAAACAATACAAGTCAACTTACACACTGTGAAGCAATCTAAGGAGTCCCATAGCACAAACTAAATACAGTTTTCCATCTATTTCCAAGGATAGAAAGACTGTTTGGATGGATGGATGGATAGATAGATAGATAGATAGATAGATGGATAGATAGATTGTTTTTTCAGGACACACAAAGCACACAAAGGTATTTTATAAATCAATAATATTAATGCTAAACTAAGCACTTTATCATGCCACAACTGCAGTTACACTGAGAGTAGCAACTTGGACATTTACAAGATTGTATAAACTGCCAGCTCTCTTATCCTACCCCTGAGATTAGGGATGTTCTTAGTCTAGTTTACATGTAAGAAAACACTCAAAATTGAGCACAAATAATCTACACGGTTAAACATCACTTGAAGAATTATTTTGTATGTTATAGCTATACAAATATTGCATTAATATTAGTGCATTTATCTTAGTACAGGTTGCTTTGTCATACGACGCAGCAGTTAACTGGTGTAGCTTACATTAGTAAGAGGTGCTTTTTAATAAAGCAAAATTTGTCTAGGAAGACCTCACTCGTGTCAATATGTACTTATTTAATTCAATTGAATGAAATGAAATTGAATTGCATAATGGAAAGAAAAAAGTTTAAAGGTGCAATATGTAAGAATCTGCTACCTGTCGAATTCAAACTCCAAAACAATGGGGGCATATCACCAGAGTAACTACTGCACTAACTGCTGCTAATGGTAGCTGCCATTAGCTAGTTACCTCAGTTAGCCGTGCGGATAATGATCCTAATGGTTGCAACAATACATAGACGTAACATCAGACTAAGCTGCGGAGCTGTAAAAATATGAAAGGTAAACAAACAGCGGATAGATCTTTATTAAATAAATGGTCAAGACTCCAGAATCAATCAATGAAAACCTTAGCCCAGGTCTGAAATGTCTTGTGTTAAGCTTCAAGCTTCTCAAGAAGCACACTGAGGGAGCAGTTTTTAGTGTTTCCACAACAACAATCTGTCATTTCTTCACATTCTGTTAATAATTTTATTAAATTATTGGAATGGTTGGATTTTTTGTAGTTTTCAACTACAATTCGTACAAATTGCACCTTCAACTGACTAGTATTTCTGTTGCCGACTAGCAAGGGTAGCTACGTTTAATCGACTAGTCAACAACTCACACTCATCACAACTTGAGATATCTTTGCTGTATGACAGCACGGGTATTATATCAAGTGTACTGCAAGGAATTTATTTAAGAATGACCCCATAGAGACAGAGTAAAACAGATATTTTGATATTGCTTTGAAAGGGTTAGTGTGTGTACCACTGCCAAGTAGTCACAAAGTTGTTGTTTGAACTCGGGTTTGTGACCAGAGGTGGTCACACTATGTAACTACCTCAAGTGCGTGTGCTCTCCTTTTTACATTTGTGCTTCTAAAACCATTAATTATAGGCACTGGATAACAAGTTTGATTTTCCTTTAAGATATCTGGTGGTTTGAACATAATCTAAATCGCTCTGGTAGACAGCTATTGTTGTTTCACGCAAATAAAACATAAACAATCTCTTTCTCAGCCTTATTCCAGCAGAGATTCAGATGGGAAACTAAATGTCAGGGTTTAAATTGCTTCAGCTGCTTTAATGCAGCCACATTATGCTAAAGAGCAATTCAGTGTTGCAGTCCAACGATGATAGACAGAAGAATACAACAATGTTTATCTTAAATGGTTATGCCTCTTCATTGTTCTCTGACATGCCCTCTCTGCCTTCCTCTTTTTACCAATTTTTTTTTCTTCAGTCCGTTCCCTATCTTCCTCACTCATTGACTTCCTTCTCTAATTCTGTCCTCTCGGTCAGTATCTGACTGGTGTGTCTCAGAGGAAAAGCAGGGATGTTCCCTTGCCATGGTTCTTAGTCACACTTCTCTGCTTCATCGGACAGAAGATGGAAACACTAAAAACTGTTCCCTCACTGTACTTCTCGAGAAGCTTGAAGCTTAACACAAGATATTTTAGACCTGAGCTAAAGTTATCATTGATTGATTCTGGAGTCTTGACCATTTATTTAACAAAGATCTATCTACTGTTTGTTTTGCCTTCATATTTTTACACCTCCGCTGTTTAGTCGGATCAAATTAACTCCCAAAAACCTCAAACCACAAAGGCACAAACAAAAACAGTTGGCAATCAATTGAAAGAATAACTTTCTGTATTTGACTGGCGTGGAATGCAAGATATAATATTGTACAAAGGCCCATGCTGAAACTGTTTACTCAAAATTGAGACACTAATAGAAATAGATTGAAAAGCATCAAAACTTAATTGTGATGCAATACAAACACACAAACAATGGACTGATTGCCTCAGTCCCCAGGGTTTATTTAACTTTTTTTGAGACTCTTGCTGCTTTGGGCTAACCTTTAAATGCAGCAAATAGATACTATGTTCTGTATACTGAGGATTTTTCATATGTAATACCTCATCAAGCCCATTTGGAAAGCACTGACATGTTACAAATGCCACCACCTTCACTTAGATCTCAGCTACACACCAGTAAAGGTTTGTGACTGCATGTTACATGGTAATGATGCTATTATGTGGACAAAAGTCTTTTTCTTTATATGTACAGTACTTGCATTTTCTGACTTCACTTTCAAATCAGTGCATTATCCTTTAGTGAGATTTCTGTTCATAGTAGTTTTGTTGTAGTATTACACCTCATTTGTGAAAAATAGGATTACAGACTAGCAGCATAATAGTTATGTAATTATAGCCCAGTGGGAGGACAATGTGCTGTGAAGTTTGCTCTGAACTTATTTCTCCTCATTAAGTGATCTTTGACAAAAAAAATTCACTGACTCGAAGTGGGACTAGCGCGTATGCTACATTCATAATACATGATAGTTCCATCATAAATAAAACAAATGGAAACTATTTTCACTGAAAAAAAGTAAACTGTCGGTAGATATTTTATCTGAATAGTTTACAGGCTAGGTGGCATTTTACTATAAATTGATAACTTCTCTGAGGACCGCCAGTAGTCCTTGTACATTATTCATTTCCAATTACGGGGACAGAGTTCCCATAATTGCACCATGCTGTGTGCTGTTTTTGCCTTCCTCAGTGCTTGGGGAGTTTAGAGATGCTTTTCAGTCACACAAACGCACACACACGCGCGCACACACACACACACACACACACACACACACACAGACACACATATAAAGGTACATGCCTCCAGACAATTAACATGCACCCACATGCAGACTGTACATCTTGTGCAATTTACTGTAATTGCCTTATCTTTAAACTTATGATAAAGATATCTTTGCTCGTTTGACCTTCGCACATTTGAGATGGTTGTGTTGTTCAAAGAGATTGGTTTTGTTTGCTCCCTTTTCGTGTATGATTTGCTTCTAAATGCAGAGCAGGCCTTCTTGGAGGATGATGTCATCTTTCCTCATAGTTTACATATATGTGATCATATTGTATATTTAATGAAGGCTGTATCCATCTGTTTGTCTGATGTCTGTCTGTTTAATCTCCTCAAGCACTCCTCTATTTCTGTCATGTTTGTAGCATAACACCATCACTGCAAAAGACACAAAAATATACAATCTTAGGCCATCCCTACTACAGGAACAGATGTCTTAAAATCAGAGAGATGTAAATTAAGAGATGCAGTACATTAAATGTGTTTATGGTGAGTATAAGATCAAGTATCTCAACCCTAAACCTAATGGTCCTTGTTCTACTGCAATTATGTAGTCTGGAGATATTTGTGGTTTTACTACTTTCTATTACGGGGAATGCCAAATGCCACATAAATAATTTCTACTGCAGAGAAAAGAGGATTGACTCTCGCTGTTCCTTTGTCAGACAATCTCACAGCATGAAAAATACGCGCTAAACTAAAAGGTTGAATTTACCAGAAGGAAAGGTTGTTGTTGTCCTTCCTTCCATGACTCCAAACTTTTCTCGGTATATTTTAAATTCCCTCCTCTCCCCTCTAGCTTGTTTTTTAGGCTTGTCTCAGTCTGATTTAGTCTCACATTGTGTTCAACAGCCTGACTCAATCATATCTCTGTCATACCTGCTGTGTTTGCCTGCATTTTAACCAATTCCCTACATACAAATGTTGGTATTTACCTCACCTGCTCACCCATAACATTTTTATCTCTTATCAAGCATTTAGCTCTTGGCCCCAGCTCTCCAGCATGATTGATAGACATTTAAAGTGATAGTTAACCCCAAAATCAAAAATACCTTACCTGTATTCCTCTTGATCGGCTGTAGCGATGTCTGCCTTGTTTTAAATATGATGGTACTCTGCTTGTGGTGCTCAAAGCACTAAAACAATACATTTGAAAATCTCAACAATGATGTCTCTGTCCAGAAATGATGACTCAGTTACTCAAGATAATCCACAGACCTTGTTGTGAGAAGTTTAATGCAGGAACTACAACCCCAGTTGTAACATAATGCTCGCTGAGCTCATCCTCAGCTGAACTGTAACGCTAGCTAGCCTTCAGTCCATGAGTGTAAAGAAAGAGGAGGTGAACTGTCCCTTTAACACAAACAAGACAGAAAGTACATGCAGGTGTTACAGTAAGAGTAAAATAAGGGCTCTGAGCTTGAGAGTGAAAAGAATGTGCTGAACATGCCATGCAGGAATGTTTTCACTAGGGTGATAACAAAATCTTCTGGTAACGCTGTACATGTCATAATCAAGTCAAATCAAGTCAGTTCTATCCATATAACCCAAAATCACAGTTCACATTGCCTTTACAAGCTTTACAATCTGTACAGCATACAAGAACCTCTGTCCTTACTCGATTTGAGTCAGGAAAAAAGGGCCAAAATGCAGTCCTGTTTTATTGTGGAACGTATTGTTTATGATAATTTTAGCTTGCATTGTAATTTATGGAACTTAAATGTAAAAAGGAGACTAGAAGGAGTTAAGGAGACCTCTTATTATTTTAAGATGATACTCCCTTTGATTCACTCAGATTAGGGTGAATTTGTTTAGAAGGAAAATTCTGTGGTGTCCAGAGACTGTTGGATCTAAATAGTAAACCGGAAATTTATTCATCTGAAATATCATTTTTGTTGAGCAGTGATACAGGATAGCTTAAAGGACTGCTACTGTACATGGACAACCCCTGCGAGTCATTATTTTTACTAAGTGCCATGTTCTCAGTCTGTTCCAACTGTCTAAACTGATAACACTGCTGTTTGCCAACTGTTGTTTGCACCTGCCGAACATGTGTCAGTACCGCAAGAGGCCTAAATGTTGAGCTGAGAAATGTGGACCTGATTTCAGGGATGTGAAGACAGTTACTCGTATGTGTTTTTGAGGTTTTTTGGAGTAATGACTTGTTGACGAAATTTTTAGGAAGCATGGGGGCATTAGCATATTAAAACAACTGATTTGACACACGACTCATTGGCTGATAGTGAGAGATGGTGCAACCCGGTCTCATGTCAAAGAGTGTGATTGACTTGCCGATCTGCTAGAGAGTACTGTATAGAGATGCATATTGCAACTGCTTTCCCAAATCGATTTTGTTTCCGATTCACAAGGTCCCATTTTAATTTGGTTATTCAACCAAAAATAAATATGCATTCGGTTAGGGATATTTCAGTTGCACTACCAATTTTGTGTGGATATTAAGAACAATTCTGAGGGAACTCAAGGAACATCTTAATGGAGGAATTAATGGGGTATTATGATTTTAGCCAGTAAATGACACCAAAACATGTTAGAGACTCACAGCATAGTTCTTAATTACATGACACAAATATTTTCCTGCCAGTCTGGTGGTTAGCCTTCAGAGATTTATTTGCCAAACAGAAAATCGACTGGCATTTGCTCCTGGAGGGGGATAAATTTGTACCTGGCATGCATCTATGGGAAAAGGCAAATATTTAGATATTGTTTACTGGATTTTATTTTCAGATGAAAATAGATTTGAAACCTGGCCTTGTACCATGTCAATGTGAGGTTCTGCCTCACCAAAGCATGAAAAGTTCATGGGTGAATAAAGGTGCCACACCAGTAGGGGGTGATAATGACGGGAGCAAAGGTCAGAGTGGGTGGATGAGTCAAACGCAAGACTTTCACACACAAGATTCATTTCCCATGTGAAACCAATAGTAAAAGTTTAAGCTTTGATGGAAGTAGTATATAAGCCAAACCATGATCTTTTCCTAAACCTAACCAAAGTGCAGCTGTCACCTGAAATGTTTCTCAACAAGCTTTATTTCGCAAGTCTTATCATAAGTTGTATAGTTATTGTTGCTAACTTGACAACCGAATGAGAAATTGTACTTTTCACACCTAGACACTGACACGGTGAGCTGGCTGGTCTATTACACACATCGGCCTGATAACGGGCTGAATGGTGAGCAGCATAAAAAAATGTCGGGCAACAACACATTTTGAGACTTGGAGTGTGTGTGCTTATGTGTGCGTGTGGTTCCATCCCGCAGGCTAATAATCATTGCCTCTCTCCAGATGGAAGAGTGTTCCCGACTCAGTAGAGGTCTTCCTGCTTCCTCAGGGCAAGAGACGCAGGGGGTTGAAGTGTGTGTGTGTGTGTGTGTGTGTGTGTGTGTGTGTGTGTGTGTGTGTGTGTGTGTGTGTGTGTGTGTGTGTTCACTAGTGTGTCTGAGTGCATATGGAGGTAGGTATTGAACTGTCACTTACCGGGAATCCTCCAGGGGATGAGCATCACACAGAGAAGAGTGTGAGGAAGCCAAATCAGATAGAGACTTTTGGCATCATCAATCTACAGCCGACAACTTTATCACATACCTTCAGTCACTCGTTTTTTGAAAAACTGACAGTGTTGTTGTCTTTGTGTATGTGTGGTGGATGCCGTCATTTACGACAGTTGATGGTACTACATCTACGTTTTTCACCATGATTGATTGTGAGAGAGCTGAGCTCCTAATCAGAGGAAGTATATACCAAGAAGTAGAAGTGGATGCTATCCCTGGAGACATTTCAGCTTGGGTATATGACCTGTCCTGTGGCACAACTAATGAGAATTGCATCAGGAGGATACTCTATATCAACTGAATCACAGCTTTTTAAAAGAGGTAAAATGGGTGTCTTCTGTACATGCAATAGCTTCAGTTGAAACAAAACAATATAAAACATTTTGGGACATAAATAACTCAGGGACTTCCAGCAAAGCTGTCTTGATAGATCCCAACATGAAAATCAATTTGTGGAACTTCAAGGCACTTCTGCTGGCTGTCTTCACATAATATTTGTCTTTTTTGTCATAGCTTAGTTTAAAATCCAACTGAAATCACATTTTTGCAGTCTAAATCAATGTGTTTTCATATTGATTGTTAATAGTTTGTGTAATTTAAGACAAAAAGGTTGGAAATGCTGCTTTTCATCTAAGCTGGCTGGGACAGAGAGCCTGTTTGTAATGGTATTGAATAGTCAGGACCACTCCAGCATCCAACCAGACCAAAATGACATTTGCAGGTATTTTTAAATTTGGTCTAATTAGCTACAGCTGAGCAGCTAATTAGCTTTCTAGTCTGCAAACTTAAATTAACAGTGCTCTTATCCCCTGTGAATATTTGTTTGTTGGCTCCTCCAAGAAGCTAACATCCAGAACAAGATGTTCTTCATGTTTGTAAATTAGATAAGAACACATTAGCTGGATTTAGCTGGCTGAAACAAAATAATGTCTCCATCTACTTGGACTGACACTGTAACAATAGTCTGTAGAAATAATGCAAAACTAGTGGGGTGACAACAAGAGGAAAAAATACATTTCTATGTTATGGTTCTTCCCAAAGGAGAACATAGTACAAGTGAAGACAGGGAAGATATATATGCTGTTGTAACAAAAAAGCTTTTAATTAAAATCTGATTTTAGGTGTAGGCACTACTCTGTAGTACTCTGTTGCTTCAGCTTACACAGGTCAGTTGACTTTGTACAGTTTAATGCAGTACTAGTCAGGTCATTTGTCAGGATTCTAATTAATGTATACAATACAACCACAATATAACATTTATCTACCTCTTTTACATATAATTGAAATAATTGATTTCCACGCTTTCAAATGAATACCAGCAGAGATGACTCACATTTTCAGTGAGGGAGCAGCTTCTCGGGAGCCTCTGGCTTTGCTTGATTGACAGGTGGAAATGGGCTTCTTTCCCACTTTTGTCACAGTGCAGATGTCACAGGGTCCACCTGTATCAGAGACGTCTCCAAGAAGAAATGGGCTACGGAGAACACCCACTTCGTGTTACTACACATAAAAGTGCTCACACACACACTCAATGGATGATTAAATGTACTTTCCTCACGACTACTTGTGGGTCGTGAGTAAATTATTCAGACGTTCACCGAAGCGCGCACACACACATTTACACATTCTTACATTTACATAAAACCGCATAAATCCACATGTTCAGGCACCAGAGCGGAGTGACTTTAGTCGGCACAGTAATCTTGCTACGAGTGCAGGGCAGTATATGTTCAGATTGACACTATATTCTGTTCTGATTCATGTATATGGATGCCATTCAACTTAACCTCCGCTTGCTCTAACAAAGAGTACAATACAGCACTCCTATTCCCACCTCATCTGAAAACGTGAGTGAGAAAACATTTTTAGATATTTATTGTTTTGCTTTCACCATCTGATACAAGCTCTCAGCGCTGAATCACTTTAGTAATTCACAGTAAATTGCCTCCTGCATCAGCCAAGTTAAGCTCCCATGGGGAGAAACGAATCACTGTGAGAGAATTAAATCTCATCTTGTCTGGTCTTGTTCTTTGCAAGTGCTTTAATACCTTTTAATGTTGTGATAATTAGTGTAGCCAAGAAGAGTGAGAGAATACAACACACAAGACACTCTCTCTGTCTTCAGCAGGTGTGTTGAATCGGTGCCCCCTGGTGGTTGAAGTGTTTAAGTATTTTTTGCACCTGCAGACTTCATCTGTTCAGTAGCTTGATGCACACTAATGTAGTAATCAAAAGGAAGTCACTCTGGTTGTATTGTAGTAAAGTTACCAATTGTTTAATAATAATTCAGAATTATTATTACAGCATTATTTAGAAGTCAGGTTTGAATGATGGGGCCTAGGCTAAGACTGGTATTGTGCATTAGAAGGTTGCCATCTAGAGTCGGGATGCAGACAGTGCAGAGTGATTCATGGGGTTAGATGTGTTTGCTGAACCATTTCATGGGGTGAGATTGAGAAGTGTGAAGCCAGAGGGTCAGGGGGGAAAAGGCACACTCTCATGCTGCTCCCTTCCTACCGCCCCTTCCTCCTTCACACACACACACACACACACACACACACACACACACACACACACACACACACACACACACAGACAGGTCATCTTCACTGTGACTGGCTGTGCAGTTGACAGACACATTTCCCAGAGGTCTTGGAGGTCCCCGGGGGAGTCGGTGGTCAGTGAGGTGGATATTCTGAATGTCAATCCGTGGCTGTCATGGCACCACATACTTACCGTGAGGTGGTGACTCATGACAGTAATTAGGATGTTAACAAAATACTCTATACTAGGGTTTGGAAATATGGCAAAAAATATGCCAAAAATATTTTTTCCATATTGTTTAATATAGATATTTATCACATGCTTGCTAGAGTATGATGATAATGATTCGAGCCAGAAGAAACCAGAGGGTTAATTAGTTAAACATAAGAATATACTGTAGTTTATTAACATAAAAATAGAACAACATAATGTAGAAATTGTACAATGATGGCTTGGTGTATAATTCATTTTGTGATAAAAGAATATATTGAATAGATAATATATACCTTCCTCAGCTTTGGAGGATGACCCGAGTTCAATTTCAGTGTTGCTTTCGTGGCCCTCAGTACCACTTATTATTTTCCTATTCTCCAGAAAAACTCCTTCACATCCACTTTTCCGGTGGCTCAAACAATGCTTTGTGGTATGAAATGGGCTTTCATGGGCCATAATCATTGTAATTTTGATCAGGATCCTGTGTCAAGATTGTTTTATCACCCAGCCCTACTCTATACTAACATGTATTTAATACATATGTATTAAAATACCAGTAAGGTGCAATTTAAGAGCAGTATATCATTCATATTTTGCTGTTTTGTGTTGCATTGCCGCAGCTATTTTTTTAAATGTAGATGAACTCTCAGTTAATAACGTAGTACTCTTTGTTCTTTATTTTGCTCCCAGGATAACTCTGACAGCCTGTCTTGCTTGACAGAGGTGAGGTTAACTGAGTCTGAGCTTAATTTTCCTCAAGGTTCCCTTTAATGAAAGCCCAAATATAAGACAAACTGTTCCCTCAGTATTCTGTGTCCATATTTTAAGCTTTCCTTTTATTTGCTCAGATGTAATGCCTCAGCCAAGGCGGAGTATGTGCTGCACAGGCATATTCAGGTATTTTGATGCTTAATGCAGCTACCTTCATAGTGACATTAATTTGAACCTTTCCTTTTACTATGACAATGTGCAGTAGATCTAACAGGAGGCATCATGTGCTGTCATCAACACCTCTGAACCTTGAGTGTTTTTTATCTCTACACCAGAGAATAATATCACACTGAATCACTCCTCAGCCCGTCCGAGCATGCCAAGTCTATCACAAAAAGAGTTGATAATTTGTGTTTTTCTTTCTTTTGTTATGACAGGCGTCCGAATTTTTGACTATTTTGAAGCAGTATTCTGCTGGAGACAAACAGTCTGAGACTAGAAATAGAAATAAAGACACACCAAATACAGAATAGTGACAAAGATGAAGCAAAAATAGCCAGCTCATTTTACCTTCTGTTGTATTCAGGTCTTTGAGAGCTGTGCTGCACTGATAAGATTTGTCATTGTTCATATACTCTGGGTCCCTACAGCTCTGTGGATGATTGTAGCCTGTGAACCAACAACACTGCAAAATGCAGTTCTCCTTCTGCCCTAAGACAGTGAGAGTAATGATTTAGCCTCTAAGCAAACCTGATAATCTCAGGCTTGTGTAGAAATAGAAAAATATGAGTCATCCTCATGTAACTTTAAATGAACTTAAAGTGGGATGACTGCAGGCATTTGTTTCTATGGTGCGGGAAGGAATTATAGCACAAAACTAAAAATTGGTTCTTTGGTTTATTTACGATTTTGATTTAAAATTGAAAAAGTATCAAATTCAGTTTCACTGATTCCACATCTGCGTTGAACTGCAAAATAATTTCTATCGATCAATAAATTATAAGTGACATTGAATACACAGTATAGCTCACGGTCATTTACAGCGATCCTGTCCACAGATTAATGTGGTTTTGATGTGGCTTATTTCCCTTTCGTTGACATTGTGGCAACGTTAACTACTGGAGAGATAAGAGAGAGTGTTGAGTGTTACTTACTGTCTCATTTTCTCCAGCACAGTTTCTACAACTACCTTGAGTCCTCCAATATTGTTATATTGTTATCGTGATATGAGACTATATATTGTCTTACATTTTGGATATTATTATATCGTAATGTGGCATAAGTGTTGTCTTTCCCTGGTTTTAAGGCTCCATTACAGTAAAGTGATGCATTTTTTTCTGAACTACCTGTTCTAATGCGTCATTATATCCACATTATTGTGTTGATACCAATCGTCATCCCTACATTGTCGCAATATAGATATTGAGGTATTTCATCCAATACATATTGCGATATTTGATTTTGTCGCATTTACCAGGTGCTTTTGAGGAGATTTCAAATCTCGAGATATATATTGTGTATCGTGATATAGCCTAAAAATACTGCAATGTTATTTTAAGCCCTGAAATATACTCACATTATTATACTGTTCATAAACACCTTTAAAGAGACATCAGATTGAGAGGTCTTTGTTAGTACTCATGCTACAAGTCATATATGAGTACACCTGTAATGTACTCATTTCAAGAAGCGTCTTTAGGGGACATCATAAGGAAATGATTTGTCTTGTCCGTCTATTTTCTATTGTCCTCATAGCTGTTATTGCAACATTCATGCAAAGACAGCAAACTGAGATGCATAAAATGACAGAGGAGGAGGTAGAGATGCTGAGAGACATTTAAAATGACTTTATCCGACAGTCACATCAACCGCCCTGTTTTTTAATGTTCTTCTTTAACAACTTTATACAATATTTTGTGTAACACGTGCAAATCAGTAAGTAGGTCGTACTCCTCTCCTCCGCTGCCACGGCACCAAGTTGTTTCACGTGCTTCCATCTTCAAGCTCTGTCTGAATTCACTCTGTAAGACTGAGCATTAACTAAATTTTCCTTTTGACCACCATACCTAGCCTCATCACACACCACTCCATCTCTTCCCATTCTCTCTATCTTGCTCCCTCTCTTTCTCTCCTGCTCTCTCTCTCTCTCTCTCTCTCTCTCTCGCTCCTTTTTTTTCCCATGCGCAGAAGCAATCTTTTTCTCTTGCATCCCATTCCAATAGTTTCAATTTCAGCTCGTCCGTCAATTGAATTGGATCTTATTTTATGTCTCCCCATTCACTCTCTCTCTCTCTCCATCTTTCTGCCTCCCTCTCTTACAGTCTCCCCCTCTCTCTCTTTCTCTCATCTTGGAGAGTGTGCATGCAGTCTCAAATCTAAGCCGCTGCCTGTCAGGCTGCTCCGTTTATGCGCTCTGCGCTACTCTGCTTCCCTCTCCTCTCTCCTATGCGCTATACTGCACTGCACTGCACTGCTCGTCTCTCCTCTCATCTCCATCTCTCCTCCTTCTCTTTCTCCCTTCTTTGTCTTTCTCTACCTGCATCCCTCTCTCACTACAGTCTCTTATCTCTGTTGTGCATTGCTGCGCTCTGCTCCATTGTTTGGGAAAATACTATACACTCTTGGTGTTTTTGCGCCAGAGCTGAGTGCACTCCAGCTACTGGTGGAAGAGGATTCAGATGTTCCCGGTGCTCCAGTTTTGGCTTGCCTTGAACTCTTTGGATCTGTGTGGGCCAGAGAGGAGAAGAAGGTAGGGGGGAAGAGGAGGGTGGGCAGAGAGCTGCCCAGGTGAGAGCTTCATCTGCTTGGGGAAGTAAAAGGCTTCAAGGTGGTGGCTGTAGTGGTGGCGATTGTTTCTCCGTCAAGGGTCATGCCCTGGGACTTGCGTGCTTTTCGGCAGTTGGAGTTGGAGACCCTCTCCCATTTTTGCCCCCCTAGTGGGGCAGCATTGATCCTGGTGCCGGGAAAAGCAACCGGGCACCAGCGGCACCACCGTGAAGAGTGGGCACCATGAACCAGCTGGATGCGCCGCGGCCACTCAACTGGACCATCAGAAAACTGTGCCATGCAGCCTTCCTGCCATCTGTACGCCTGCTAAAGGTAAAAGAACACAGGGAAAGGGAATGTGGGAATGAACTAAAAACTGGATGTCCAGGGAGATGTATAGTAAAAGACGGCAGGCAGCCCCTCTGCTATCTTGCTACTTTTGCAAAGGAAGACAAGTAGAAAGAGGTGTGAGGATACAAAATGAATGCTGGAGAAGCTGTTATGACACGTTATACTGTGTGTATTACCTAGTGGTTGTAAGGCAAGCATTAGGAAGAAATCTAGGGATGAATGTTGATGATGAATGAAAATTATTCTAAGTGTGTTAAATCTGCCAGCATAACACTCAGAGGGGAGCACAAAGCTTTGGAAGTATGGTGATGCGAAAAGAGGATAAAATGGAGACTGAGGAAAAGCAGGAGCCTGATGTTAGTGAGATGCACACAGGGAATGAGATGGAGAAATGGAAGAAACAGTGACAGCAAGTGTGTTAGAAAAAAAAGATTTATAAATGATTGAGAGCATAAAAAATGAAGAAGAGGAGAGGACAAGACACTGACAACTATTGATGTAAAGGAATCAGAGGGTGAGAGTAGATCACAGGGATCCAGTGTTGGAAATAGCAAGAAGGATGCACTAATGGTGAAGGTGAAGAGACCAAGCGAAAGAGATGAGAGAAGGGGAAAGGAAAGGTGGATGGTGAATGAAAGAGGATTTTGTAGGGATGGGTGAACAGAAATGTTGAATTGGAAGTGACGGTGAGGACTGAAGCGATTTAGAAAAGAGGTGGATGTGCAACATCAAATCCCAGTTGACAGGTGTTAAAATGAATTTCACAGCACACCTTAATGTAGAGCCTCACGCTGGACTTATATTTTATTAGAGCTGGCCAGGTTTGGTTTGCAGAGCACTCCTTTTCATACCATCACCTGAGCGGAGGTGTGTAATATAATGTGTGTAAATGAGTGTCTTTTCATCTGTGTATCTGAGCATGTGCGGGTTCATCCGAGTGCCTCTATTTGGCTTATTTACAGACATTTCTGCTCTAAAATCAAATCTTTATTCATTTATGTGCTTTTATAAGCCAGTTACAGGCTCTCTTGAAGGCGGGCTATTGTTGGAGGTCTTGAATGGCTGTTCTTCCCTCTCCTTTGATCTGGTTTTATCAAAGTGTCTCACACAACAGTGTCGCTGTGATGTTGAACCACACAACCAGGAGTGCTTCAGCTCACATGTCATGCATTTGCATTTGTATGGCCTGGTTAAATGACTATCATTGTAATCCTTGATTGCATGTGCATAGACACACACACGCAAACAAACAGATCCTGAGGACGTTCATAGTGTGGTTGTTAACATGCACTTTATTGTGAAACTTTACATGAGAAGGCAGTTTTTCAGAAAGTGTTGTCTCTATGCACGTGTGTGCAGCGTGGGAAGCTTTTTAAAGCATGAACATCTACCAGCCACTTAGAGAAAAATGTTCAAAATTCACCAGCCACTCAGTAGTAAATCATTATCATCATATTTTACCAGCATTTGGCTGGTAGTTGATGCTACTTTCCTACCCTGGTGTGTTCTCAGAGCATTCAGAGCACCCCACGATGCTGTAAGCTGTAATGCCATATATTCACTTTAGATAAAACATCCTTTCAAATTGCACCAGTGAACATTTCTAAATCCTAGGTGATTCTATTCCCTGAAATGAACATTTTTAAGTAAAGCCATAAAAGAAATCCACTCCAAACACTGCAAAAGGTTGAACTGAATTTACACAAATTACATTTAATTACATTTTTTCCTTCCCCAAGCTGGATCTGTGAGCATCAAGACTTGAAAAGATGATGTCATCAAGTGAGACTTTTTAGGGGATTAAGCGATTCCCTCTAAGTGTTATTTGAATTTAGGGTTCCCAGCTGTGAAACACAAAATGTTCCAAACCCATATTCCCTCTTCGTATCCAACGATGGTTTACAAAGCAGCTCCAGAATTAACAACATAATTTGCACAGTGTGGTCTCTGCTGTTTTACTCAGGAGATTCTTGCTCAAAAGAATTACCAATTAGTTGTATAATATTCTAAAAAAATAATGTGAATTTTAGAGCTGATATTTCATGTTGAGGTTAAAGTCTTATAGTTTTAGTGTCCATAAGAGTAGAAGCCACAAAGAATTATGATCCCTGACACTGTGTGTACTGTATGTGAATCCTTCTAGGGACACATCAGGCTGTCAGTGTAAGATTAACTTAATAGGCCTATCATTATTGTCGGAAATTTCTGCACGACAAGCACTTTCCTCCCATGTCCCTCTAACTTATTACCTGCCTGCTGCTGCCAACTGCATACTTCTGCTTGTGTGTGCATGTGAGTGTGACTACAATTTATATGGCTGTCAGAGATGTTTCCCGTCCACCTTAGGCAGGAAAATATGTCCGGCAGATTGTCTATGTGTGTTTGTGCGTAGGTGTGTGCTTGTGTCTGTGCAGATGCTTGTCTACGAGTAGGTGCATTTATGATGCAGTGCTACAGGCATGTTGCGGCAAATATGTACTCTGCAAGCACCTTTGTGCGAGTGTATGATTGAGTTGGATAAACAGTTACTGTAAGTACATTTTATAAGAACTGATACCTTTGTGTGTTATAGTAAATTGACATTGCAAATATGGATAACACACCAAGAACTGTTACTGCCTACATCAAATAAGAACCACCACCACATCGGTCTCCTCGAAGCTAGCCAGTAATGCAATCTAATCTCATTTTATACAACACACGTCACCAACCTAACCTGCTAATTTGCCCGCAGC
Organism: Pagrus pagrus; assembly: GCF_965226575.1. Lineage (NCBI taxonomy): Eukaryota > Metazoa > Chordata > Actinopteri > Spariformes > Sparidae > Pagrus > Pagrus pagrus. The sequence continues at coordinate 24,431,983 of NC_140192.1, read as the reverse complement.
CAGTGTTTCTTTTGATTTCATGCAGTTAATCAAAAACTCATTACCAGTTTTACCATCTTCTCAAGCATCCTCCCATTATCCTTAAGCTGACCACGTGACAGTAGAAGTGTGTGTTTGCACATGTGTGTGTGCAGAACACAGAGCTGAAGCATGCTTAGATATTGATCATACAAAGATATCATTTTCCCAGTGGCAAAACCCAGAAGCTCATAGCATTGATGTGGAATTGACTCTGTTTGACGTCTGATCCATGAGAGAGCCCCGGCTTACGATGTGCAAAATTGTGTGTGGGTGTATGTGCATGTCCTTGAGTGCAAACCTGATTAGGGTTGGGGGATGTCTACTGAATTGGCATACGACGATGTCCACAGTGAAACATCATTGTTGGTGGGGAGCATTCCTAAGTGTTTCTGAATTTGAGGTAGTGTGACGGCTCAGTTTGCCGTAAGGCCAGAGTTAGCTCCCCACTGTACTCACCGCTGGTTCCCACTGTACCTCTGACCCACATATCTTACCCAGCTGAGAAACCTATCTCCAATCACCACCAACATACATCCCTGTGCTGGGTTTATAAAGGTCCTCACACCAAACGTCTATAACTCAGAAGCTCAAAACAAGGTTAGCTGGCTAGCTATACTGAGGAAGCTAGGCTAAAAAAAACTCAAATAAAAAACAGCATGAATGAAAGAAATGTGTGAAAAAGAAACACTGCTGCCACCAGTGTAACTAAGTATCTTGGTGAGGGAGCAGGTTTAATAAGAAAACGATAAACATGACATGGAGATGTCATTTTTTTGCATTGAGCAGCAACAAACTTCCTTTCATTATCTCTCCTACATGTCATGAACACCAAAAACTTCTGCCTTACGGCAACTCTGAGGGATCACCCTACTTTTTTGTCCTCTCTTGTGAGGCGCCTTTTAAATTATGATGATACTGGGCTCAGAAGTGGCATCAGCTATCGGCTCAACCCTAAACCAGATGTAAAAATGTTTTTTCATTTGTGTGTTTCTGTCTGTGGTGTCCATGTGCCTGTGTGTATTTCAGTTCAGCTCAAAGATAAATATTATTGAGGTCTGTGTCAGTGTGAATGGACTTCAGCCTTTAAGATATCTCCAAAATACATGCTTTTGTCTGTAAGGGCGGTAGCGATACACTTACTTATTAATGATCCCAAACTGACAATGAATCAACTTTGTACTGTGTTCAGCAAGTAATTGAATTCATTACAGCTGCTTCCTATTGACCTTTAAAATGGCAAGCAATTGGTCAAGCGCCACTTCACAGAAGAGTAATGCCCGTATTGGGGGGAGGGGGGGGTTCTGGGTGGTGGTGGTGGTGTTCCTGAAGTAGGACACCTCTAAAAAAGGAGGAGAAAGCACACCTGGGGTTTCACTCTGGTCCATGTGCTCTCATCCCGTGTCTAGCCAGAAAACGGTCCAGAAACAGGAGAGTCATGTAGTTCACTGTCCCTTTGAAACCTTGTGCTCTTTTATCCAGACCTTTAAAAAAGTGCTCTTTGTTGGATATATTATAAAATGGATTTAATTAAAGGTTTCTCTCTGTCAGAGCTTGTTCCTTGTTCCTAAAACAATTATGCAACAGTGACAGCTCTGATTTTTACAAGTGTAAGCCTGGGATTTTGTGTAGACTTAGTGGGATAACAGAGGAAAATACTGGAATGTCAGAAAAAGGAAATCTGTTTCATTCACCTATCTCTGTCTTTTCCTCAGCCTTCTAAGGTGACAGCCTCTCTTATATTACACATTTTTAGTTTGTGATTTGTTTTCATCTTTTTTTTGATCATCATACTGCATTAAGTTCTCCAATAAAGATGCCTCTTCTGGCAGTTTCAAGAGAGTTTAATCCCATTTCTCCTCACCTTTTTAAGAAATCAGACAGTGTTAATACCTTTGCAATGCTAAGCAGTAATTGTGGAAAGAAAATGCTGCATACAGTGAATACAGTTATAACACTTTCTTTGATTCTCTTCATGAAGTCGTTTAGTTTCTGCTCTCCCTGTCTCTACCTTGCATTTTTCTTTCGTGCCCCGTGTGCCTGTCTTTCTTGCTGTCATCTTCTTTTTTTCTGCCTCTTTCTCTCTTTGTTACAAACTCTTTCCCCCTTCTCTTTTTGTCTTTGGCTTCCCATCATCATCATAAAGCATAGATACCACTCTGTCTTATGCAAAATACATGGGGGACGGGATGCTGCTGCTAAAAAAAGAAACATATCTCTCTAATGCTAAAAATAAATTTGTGTTACATAAAAAGACAGACTGTTGCAGTGCTTTAAATCTTCTAGTTTAGCTGCGAGGAGTGAATATGTGTGGGAGTATACAACAATCTCAATTATATTTATAAAATAATCTACACCTACATTATACAGCATAATCAAGGAGTAAAGTACAATCTGTCACCCATAGGTGGCACCACCTAGATTCCGTAGATCTCAGCACAAAAACTGTTGTGAACTAATCTTAAAAGCCTGGGCATTTGATACAGTTTGATACAGATGAAGGTTCCTTGTGGCCATACATCTGAGCTCTATTAGTATATATCACACATTTTAATACATAAGTAGCGTATGTATATTACATGAGAACAAAATGTTTCATAACAAAAGTGATCTGTATTTTCTCTTTGTATCTGCTCTATATATGAGAGTGGGGGTGGGGTCTTTTTAATGAAACAGATGTTGCACCATTGCAGCACCTCATCATATCTTTTTCCTGACTAAAGAGCGTAACACATTCACTGGGCTGATAACAAGTGACTGTTTGGTGATCAGTATGATATGATGCTGTGCATAAAACATCCTATTACTGATTTGAACTAATAATCAGATGTAATATGATTGTTGGAGCAGCTGAAGTGTGTGTTTTCTGTCTATGCATGAGATTCCAAATGTACAACAAATGCTTAATTCAAACATTCTGATAAATCGTCAAGATTGGGACAGCGGGGATTCTTCTAATTAGCGAGCTCTCAGAAACCACTGATTATCTGATTCAGTTTGCCATGACGCATGACAATGACACTCATGACATGCTTCTTCCAATAGAATCTTTTTGTGCATTTGTTGCTCCCGAGTCAATGTGTTGCCCTCAATATTGTTGTTCCAGAGAATGATAATAGCTACTATCCAATATTATTTGTAGTCTCTCTGCAGGAAACATAAAAACACAGTTACATAACATGTTGTTTACAACATTACAACAAACAAAAGAGCCACAAAACAGTTAAGCACGTGTTCAGCACATGTACAAACTAAGACAACTAGCATGTGCCGTGTGTGTTTTTTAAGTGCATTGGAGGTCAGTCTTGTGTCTCCCAAATTCCCCACACTCTATTTCTCTCTTACTTCCACACTTACTGACAGATCCCAACGTGTTGAAAGCAAATGCTACTTGAGTGTTGAATGAAACTAGAGGAAACAGCATGTTGTCACGCACATGCCTAAGGGAGGGTCCTTTCCCCTCTCTCTCACCCTCACTCTTCCTCTTTTTTTTTCTTTTCTTTTTTGGTGTGAATGTAAAAAGGCCTCAAAGTCACTCAAAGCTTGCTTGTTTCTGTCTCAATTAACCGGTAAATACCACATTTGTGAAATTTCAATTAAAACAGTATCTTGCTAATAAGCCAAAATGAGAACATAAGCTCCCAATTAACACCTAATTCCTTTATTCTGGCACACAAAGACTTTATATTTCCTATTTGGCATGCTTCCACACAACATCATAGGAAGTGAAACAAGCTGTTTACAAATGTTTCTTTTATGCTTTCTAAAATATCTGGATCTTTAAACAAGAAGCCGGCTTGAGGAGTAGTATGTGTCATCATACTGTTTATTCTCTTGAAATCTAAATGCATTTGTCTTGAATTAATGCATCAGCTACTACAGAAAGACTGTACCTACCAGTCAGCTGCTGAATAATTTATGAGATTCGTTGCTGAAAGGACCTGCAGAGTCAGAATAAATGTATAATTTGGCAAACCACTTCGAGTTTTCATTGTGGAATTTCTGACAAGCTAGTGCACAAACACCTTTGGCACACGCACTCACACACACACACACACACACACACACACACACACACACACACACACACACACACACACACACAAATGTAAATTCTATAACCATCCACCCACATCTCCCACCTTTTAGTCAGAGCAGCAGCATCCATGACACTAGCAGTAGAGTTATGAACTCTGAATGCTGACCTTTGACCTGTTAACTGTCATGGGGAATTATATACCGGTGATGTAGGGCTCTTTAATAATGTATAAGGACAGTAAGTCATGAGTCCTCCTGATATGCTTTATGTACACTATATACTGATGTAAAGAGTATGACACGGGTATTGGGAGAATTTATAGTGTGCATTTATCTTTACGTTGCAGGTTTTCTGCGTGTAGTTTGTAGCTGTTGGATTTTATGTGCAGCTTCATGTTACATTTGGTTCGCGTGCAGCCTTGCAGAACCTAACCTTCAAAAGTATTTCACCATCACCATTCCTTAGCATGTGGACATGGTGGATAAGAATGTCAGGGAGAAACTTAGTTGAATTCAGACCAACACAGCAATGTTTGTTGGTGAGAATTTGTTTGTACTTGTAGGAACTTGTACACGGTGAGGGAATCATTGAAGTACAAATAAGCTTACATGTATTCGCTTTCTTGCCAAGATTTATATGAGAAGATCGATACCACTCTCATTTCTGTCAGTTCATAATGAAGCTGGAGCCAGGGGGAAACAGCGAGTGTAGTACGTATATTGAAATGCAATGTTTTATCACGTTGGTGAAGCTCACATCTGCCAAAATATCCCGCAATATGCTCCATGAAATATTAAGTAAAAAATCTTTACACAAATCTAAAAGGTTAAACAATGTATGGATGCAGAAGCACCTTTATTTATTACTTTAATTACTTAAGTGGTACTGCTGGAGTGTATAGCTGCCTAGAATGAGGAATGAGGCTATTTCATATAGGAAGTGTGATGTATCTGAATTGATTGGTTTTGGTTGTATTTAGTGCATTATGGCATATTCATAGTCGGTGATTTGTTAATTTTTAACAGGGGGGATCCAATGGGAGCTCCACCTGCCTCCACACCACCAACCAACACACACACACCCATGTTCACCTCTGAAAGGACATTGTTGCAGAGTGTGTCTATTGGGGCTTTCTTGATCAAGCCTTCCCACACTGCTTTTAAATTATGAGTTTTACTGCACCATGTTGAGCCATGCCATGCCTGTAATGGACATTCTCTTGAGTGGGGCTGCACCCACTCTCCAAGTGAGCTGCAGTGACATCTTGCGACTGTGGCCAACCCGTGAAGAACGCTCTTTACCCCCCAAAACAAGCGTGTGTTGTGATACTGGTCTCATGTCTGTGCATCAAACCTGAAAAAAAGGAGTTTCAGAAAACTCCCTGTGGGTTCTGCTCCCATTCATTATATAGCTTCCCATTGAATCACAAATTGTGATTTGTCTCCAGCTTTGTACTTTCAGGAGTAGTGTTAAGTTACTGCTGGTTAAAAACCCAACAAATCCTGATTTTGCTGCTTCATAATATAACCTTTTAAATAACTACATAATGGGGAACTTTTATTGTGAAGAAATTATATGAAAGGAGAAATGAAAGGTGTTAGGGTTAGCACATTAGCGGAGCTTTGTTAGGGTAAATCTGCAATAATCTGCAGGGAGGAAGAGTAATTTATAGATGCTCCTTTAACCACAACTCAAGACAAGCGCATCGTGAGCTAAATACACCCCTTCAAGCATGTAGCCCTGTTAATGAAAATGTAACTGGGCTAACATGGCGTAACAAACTGAGTCAAGCCGAGCCAGCACATGTGTATGGAAAAGCCTAAGTTGATCCTCCCGCTCATCCGGAGAACCACACGTAACTTTTCACTTTGATCATGAAGGTGACACATAGGCTACTATATAGTAAAGAATAGGGTATTTATATCAAATAGTTTAGAGCACCATGGATGGCGCCATGAATTTATCAATACACAACACAATTACACTACTGATATTTCAGAGTGGGATGCATTTTACTAAGGGGGATGGAATCCCCCCTCAAATCGCCTATTGTGTATTCATATATTCATGAATCCTTGGAAGGTAAATTTTAGCTAATTCATAGGTCAACATTTAATCAATAAATCCACTAATCAATACATAATCACTCCCATATATCCAAAGTGACATTCAATAAATGCATTCAACCATGTAGATGCAACCCAAAAATTGCCGCCATAGCACACAGTAAGGATTTTGCCAACCAGCAGCTGAGCCCCTCTTGATGTGGCGCTGATTGCCAGCAGCAGTGTGTAGTGGATGGGCTATGGTCTATGTTTGACCAGCCGGGCTGCGGAGGTCGGACGTTACATGCAGGCACTACAACCAGGAGTGAGTTGCAGTGCTGTAGGCGTGAGATGACAAGAGCCTGGACCAGAACCAAGACTATAATTGTCACGGCTGTTAAGATAATGAAAAGGCAAGCTGAGGTGTGAGAGGAGGATGGGAAAAGTATTGAAATTGCATCCCGAGCTCAGGAGACTAAAATTAGAGGATGTAATAATCTCAGAGCAGAAGCCATATTGTCACTGAAGCGTGTGCAATCAATCAAACTGTTGTTCATGTTGAACTGAAGCCAGCCAATCAGCGCTACCATGACGTTGTGGTGAGATGCAGCCAGATCAGCTGAAGTTTCACAATCAGCACCATGGACAGTGGCCGCACAGCATCCCAGTCTCTAAGCTCTGATACTGAAGACATAGTGATTGTACAAGTCCCAGCTGCAGATGTCTTTTTCTGTCCAATAAATGACTTATCTTATAAGGGAAAGAAAAAATGCAAAGCATGTCACTTGACTAATCAATTTTAACTTTATTTTCCATAATTGTATTGTACCTTTAATGCTGAGATAGCTTCAATAAGAAAACTGTAAACTATTTCCACTGTGTTTTATTAATTTACAATAGTGAATATTTTCCATCATGGCACTACCCACGATGTCTTACATGTGCTGTAAAGACTGGGCCAGTGGTGTCTGACAATAATCTTTTTTTTTAAAAACACAGTAGCTGTGGCTATGATACATTGGCGTTACAATTAACTAAGATAGCGTGTCTTGCCCAGAAGTGACGCTGATTGCTGTAACAGATCACGTGTGTGCTTCAGCGTGTATGACACGAGTTTACATATGCTTCCTTCATAGATTTCTCTTTTTACTTCAGACAAACTCATAGGAATGGATGCGTAGGCATGCCCATCTGTGGATGTTTGAGCATGTGGTAGCCTGTAAATAATTGATATGGCCTTGGTAATTGTGGTGTGTCTTTGTGTGTGTATGAAAGGCTGAGTCATGATAAAACATCTCCAGTTTCTAAACACTTTGCAGACTTGTGGTGGACAGTGCAGTTCAGTATATTACCCCGCACTGTTCCTTGATCCAGATTAACACCCAAAAACTTAAAAGAATCAACTTATGCTTTACACCCAACTTGCCTGGTTGCTCAAATTGAGGTGTCATTCATCACACAAAGAAGACAGATGAAAAAGAATGAATATTATTGTTTCAGATTTTGCATATTGCTGGTTTAATATTTTCTCCTCAGTACTGAAGGAGATCAGATGTTTGGATCTGCACCTAGTGGTATCTGTTGCATAAACAATTACAGTATTCTGGCCTTTATCACTTTAAAGCATCAAATAAAAACGTGTTAAAGTGTTTTTTATTCGTTTTTATTCCTTCATTTTAAGGATGCCCACGCATACGATTATTTCTGCCTCACAGATTTGTAGAGTATGCATTAATCATTGTGAAGATTTGTATTGGATTTTAACAGTAGCATGAAAAAAACTTTACGTACAAGTTTCCTTTGCATAAAAAAAATAAGCTTTGTGGTTGGTTGCCAATGAACTATTCGCAATGAAAAGATAGCATATCTGTCACCTTATCTGTTGTGTTGGAGGGCTGATTTTGCAGTGTGACAGCCAAACGAAAAGGAGTGAATAAAAGATTTTTTTTAAATATGAATAGTGTTGAAAGAGAATAGGATTCTTTATGACAGGGAGAGTCTTTTAACAAAATGCTTTGATCTGAGAGAGCAATGGAACAGAGTGCTCTCTCTCTGCCTGTCCTGCCTTTATGTAATGTCTCATTTCATCACTCCCTCGATCTGTGTTTTTCTATCTATGCCCCTCAATGTGTCTCTCCCTGCTTCAGCATCCATGACTATCAATGTCACTCTGATAAGTACCCGCTTCAGCTCTGTCTCGTTCTCTCTAGTGATCAAGAAAACTATGCCATCAAAATCTTCAGAACATTTATACGAAAAAGCTTTTTTTTATTTTCTCAATCACATTGACATAGCTGAGAGGAGCCCAGCAAGGTCCTTTGCCCTTTCATAATGAAACTTTTTGGGTGAAAGCAGCCCATGATTTGACTGGCGGTAAATGCAAATTCTCTGGTCTTTGCCAATTTTATAGTGTTAAATACAAATACCTTATTGCTTTTGAGCTATTTTGAGCCCAAATTCTATGCGGTCAGGCAATCATGTTTTTTTGTTGTTGATCTTGACAATTGGCGTCATTATATGGAAAAAATGTAGGAAATAGGGGTTGGTGAGTGTGTCTAATGTCCACCTCTATCAGTTTCCCTGTCATTAGGACTCCTGCTGTTTTGGTGTTCTGTCAAATATGACGTTACTGTAAACGAAATACATTACTGTGTTGAAGCAGATTCCTGTCTCTATTTGATAGCTGTGTGTGCTGCTCACACAACCTTTTACTATGAGCTGAGAGTAGGAAACAGGTCAGTTTTAGTCTCACTTCTACGTTTTTACACACCCTCTTCTTATTCACCTTGATCTACAATTGGCACATTTACTCAATAAAGTCATTAACTAACCAGTGATGAAGTGTTTGCCAAAGATTGACACGTATTGACTTGCTGGGTCCCACAGGTTACCTTTTCCATCCTCTGCAGAGATGGCCTGAAGCCACAGATCTCTTCTATTACTGTTTAAGGAAGTAAGGAAAATAAATGAACTGTGGTGTTTTTTTTTTTTATTGTTTAATGTGTAAACTGCCAACACAGTGGCTTTAAGGCACAAAGCTAATAGCTTTCTCAATTTGGTGCCAGCACTTTCACAGTGTTTGTATTCACCCAAAATGTGGCTTGGTTGTTCTGGTAACAGAAAACTCATAGTTTCTCTATGAGAGCATCGATATTTAAAGATACTGTATGTATTGAGAGCCACGGTGCAATTAGCTTAGCATAAAGTCTAGAAGTCTCCACTGTTTGCCTGGCAGTCTAACTTAATGATAAGACTCTGAATTCTCTCTGCCAGCTGCTGGTCGCCAACAAATAGTTCTAGCACATAACATAAACCTCTATAAAACTTGTCGTTTTTAAATTTCTGTACGCGTGAAACAACTTAACACGACAACAAACTTAATGCTTAGTCAAACTGTTCTTTTAACATTGTTCTGGTAGAATATATTCAAATAAAAGAACGACGACAACATGGTCAGCACACAACATTCCTATAAGTTGAAATTTTTCTATTCTAATTTTGATTCTGTCACTTAAAACGCTCTGACGCTGTGCTGTTGTGGAAGTGGGACAGGTCATACACACAAACACATTATATCAATACCATAATCATCTCAGCTATCTCCATGAACAGTTGTTTATTTAAGGCCTTGAAGACTTTTTTATTGACAATCAATATGTGGTCTGCAAAAAGAGTTTGGAAGCCTTTCAACCATTTACTAATGCACTGAGGAATGGGCGCATTCTTCACTCTTCCCTGTTGTTTTTCACTTTCTCTGCTCAGGAGGAATTCACACCTGGTTTTTGATGTTTCCTCTTTATAAAAATGTTGTTCAGGTGTTTCTCCATCACTTCCCACTGACTCTTTACAGTAACTCATCTCTCTCCCCCCCTCTGTTGTTAGCTCTTTGCCAGCTTCTGTCTCTCACTCTTTATCTTTTTCCCTACCGACACTGTTCTCTGCAGCTCACACAGTGTATTGTTTCACTTCAGTGATCTCACTCAGGTCATTAGCTGAGAGCGGTGGCATCTTAAATCATGCTGGGGCAGCTTTATATCCCCCGAATGCCTCCTCCAAAATGTTTCCCTGTGCGTGCGCTCGTGGATCAACACACATACACATTAGCACCTCAAAACAGAATACACACATGCTGCCAAATCATGCATGCACATACAACAATCTCATTTGCACACAACAGCTAATTCCTAGAACACCCCCCCACGCATGCACAAGCGCAAACGTGCAGGCCCCTAAAACAGGCAAACCAGAAAGACAATGTTGTTTTTTATTGCACTTGTATGACCGCCCGGCTTCGTCTTTGGCAAAGAGTAATGATAATTTTAATAGAAGTGTATTCCCTGTCCAGCATAATGGGGGGACCGGATAAAGAGTCTACCCAGTGGAAGCCTTTTTAAATGGTACACACATGCCTTGATGTGCACACGCATACATGCATGTGAGGAGCATGAAGGGTCTTTGAAGATCAGCTGTAACACTGAGCCTTAATTTTTAAATCTAGTGAAAAATAGGCTGGATTCCTGTGTGCCACCATGGGCCTCACAGGAATTAAGACCACATGTATGCAAATGTCCTCTCCATTCCAGTTTCCCTCTCCTCTTTTCCTTCCCTTCATCTCAGCCTTTATCACAGTGCTTCTGTCTCTTTTACTCTCTACATCTCCTCCCAACCCCTTCCCATTTATCACTCTAACTTTTGTCCCCTTGAAATGAAATGAGCAGCTCTAAATCACATTGCACAGCTATAGGACAGCACCCAGGGGAGCTCTACCAGCCGCAGTCAGTCTGTGTGCGTGTGCATGTACATGTGTATGCATAAGTTGGCCTATGTTTGAGTACAAATGCGCCAACAATGCATGGCTAGCTTTAACTTACTGAAATATACAGGATGGAGGATGGAACAGGATGGAGAATAAGAGTGAGTGTGGAGGTGTAAAAGAATGTGAGAATACAACAGTTTTATCATGAAGCTAAATGAGATTGTGTGTTTGCGTGTGTGAGTGTAATATTGGGGTAACGTTGAGTATGTGAGAAACATTAGTGGGAGACGTGTGAGTGTGTGTGCATATGTGCCTGCCTGTGTGTGTCTGTAAATTGGATATTGGGACATGGAAAATGAAAGTGAACAGCATGGCCACACAGGGCTATTTTTGTCCCTCCATCCATCTCTCAGTCCTTCTCACGCTCTCTCAGCTCTGGATTCCTTTCTCCCCCTCCTTCTCCCTAACTTTCCTCCTCCCTTTCCCCCCCCCCTCTCCCTGTCATCTTTCCCCTTCTCCTCCTGTCCAATATATCTGATATATCTGTGGCCATATCAGCCCAGTCACACCAGTCAAACACTCTCAATATCCCATCCTTTATAGACTAGCCGCACTTCCATCTTAGGCTGCGGTTACAGCCCCCTGCCCTGAAGGAATGGCTGTCATTTTACATCTAAGAGGCTATTATAGCAGTGCTCCACTTTGGCTTCCAAAGTGCAGTTTTTACAACAGTCAGTCTAAAATTATCTCTTCAATCCTCTCATAAATCATTTCCACACACAGCCTGTTAAATGTTAAGCCTGTGAAATCCTGCATCCAAAAGTGAGGTTTTCAGTCTTTACCATTTTTATTGCATAATATTTAGGTATGTATTTTTATTTATTTTTTTACATGTTTGCAGTGAACTGAAGGAGCCCTGTTGTTGTGCCCCTTAGGAGAATTCTTGGAAAATTCTGCAATAGTTATGCAGGATTTACCTCCATTCCTTTTCATCTTTTCCTTACCCGCCTCTACAGTAGACAGCTCAGCAATGCTACATTAATCTGTATCTATAAAAATTCAATTTCTGCCTCAGCTACAGTATGACATGATTTCCATACAAGGAGAAATGAGGGTCACTCTGGCTCACTCTGACTGAAGCACAGTAATGATACATATGTTATATAGTAGTATATGTTTAAATATAGTCAAAAGGTCATTTCTAGTATGACTGAAGTTTGTCAACTAAAGAACAAATGAATGTCTCACAGAACTGCTTGTTGGCATTTCAGCATGAGTTGTAGTGAATGGTTGTTCCCATGTACAAGCAAAAATGTTAAACAAAGGATGAATTATAATTTGTACAAACATTTGTGCAAAATCTAAACATCATTTTATATACTTGTGTAATACTACGAACAGCTGTATTGTTATAGCTTTGGTAGTCCTCAAAATTCACACACTGCTTCTGTCTGCGCAGGACATACATACTGTACAGTATGGATGTTCTAACACTGCCTGTTCTACACCGCCTTCCTCTCGAGTGCAACAACAGTGGCAGAACATCAAGAGGATTATACACTCTTTGAGGACAACTAGAGACTTAGACAGCACTGCTCTCTCTGCTTGCCTTTCAGCCTGATCCCAAAAGGAGGAAAGTAGGATGCATCACTTTCCCAGAAAGAAAGTAAAAGCGAGAGGGGGGGAAGGGGAGAAAAGGAAAAAAGAAGAGAATAGTGAAGTTAGGCGAAATGAATGAATGAGCAGACCGTCAGAGGCTCAGAAAATAGAATGCTGGAAGTCAGTGTAATGATGAATGTGTGCCCGGTGCTCCGTGGGATTGTTGGCAGGTGCTGTGCTGCTGAGAACAAGCTCAAGTCCTGCCAGTAACCTTATGTAATGAAGCTTTATCCCTGTCACTCCATGAGGGTTAGAGGTACAGCGGCACATTGCCTCCGTTCTGTGTAAGTGCCACAAAGAAATATTGAGCTCGAGATCCTTATAGAGAACATGAATGGTTCTTGCCAGCTCAGCTTCTCGTTTTTGGCTCCTAATAGATTACATCTTGTGCTGTGACTCAATCGATTGTTTTAAAATTGGTTTACTTTAGAAAAGGTTGTTCAAGTGTGACATTGGTTTTATGCTTTTGACTTTAAAGGTTGTTTTAATTTCATCTGCAATTACTGTAGATTGTTTCTGCTGAATCATTAACATGCTAATCAGTGCAAAGTACTGACCACTTTGACTTGTAACAGATTGGGAATGGAACTAGACGTTTCATATACTTTTGCAGGTAATTGGGTGTCCTAGGCTATTACTCATCAGTGTTTGAAGTGACAATAAGGGCAAAGATTGTTTCTTAGTGCTCTTTCACCACCAGGAGGCCCCTAGACCACGAAGCTAGAACAGTAAGAGACAAATATTTGACATCTTTGGTCGTTTTTTGTATGTGAAAATTACAAATTGTATTAAACATGCATTAAATACATTTTTTAAATATCAATACTTGATCTGAGCCAACTACACTACATCATGTGTATGATAGATGATTATAATTAGGTGTACGATACATACTCAAACTTATGTGTACAACAGACTTACTGTGTATGGTAGAAACATACTTACGTTTACAATAGATGCTTACACCTACATGCATGTAAGATACTTAAGCCTAAGTGTAAGATAGATATGTGAGACTCCTGAACTCATCCTCAACACTCCATTGTCTAAAACAGATGTAGCAGGACTCAAGGACTCTATCATTATTTTGTTTTTTAAACCTTTGTTTAAAAAAATGATAATTAAAGCAACACTAGGTAGTTTGGACTCATTACTACCCCCAGCTGGTTGAGAAGAGCAATTATCTGTTACCAGTGTCGTAAATACTGTCGCTGTATGAGCATCCCTGGGGAAAATGAATACACGTGAATGTGTTTAGTAACGTCTGAAAATATAACTATGTTTTCGGGAGTTACTAAATACAATCGCAAGTTGACGTTGTGTTTGGTGTAATAACTACAACCAACTCGGTACGACAACAGTCAGTAGCATGCTAACGTTACCTCCCGACCACACTGTTCAACAATTATGTTGGTCATCTGCATGAACTAAGGAATCTGCAACGTTTCAAGACAAGACGTTCATAGTGTTTTATTAAGTTAGTCATCGTTTACAGTCACTACATGAAAACGTGTAAGCTATCGAAACGGACAGCATTAGATTATCTCCCGGCTTTATTACGGTTATAAACTGTGGACAAATAGAGCCCCAATGAACACCACATAACAACAAATCAACTCAAAGTAAAAGTCGGTAAGATAATAAATATGTATATATGTAATGACTGACAAATCCAGTAGTATCAAGGCTAGGTCACCATCAGTCTCGAAACCCATTTCTTCTTTCAGCTAGCACCACCGAGTGTAAGCTGGTCCAATATTTATCCGTGTCCGGGCTCGTGTTCTATCACTTTCTGTTTTTCTTTTCTTCGCCTCATCAGACACTACCTTCTTGGCCTTTTTAGCTGGCTCGGCCATGGCGTTGGTTTACGAAAAATCCAAGTAGCTGCTGGCTAAATCCACTGACGAATAAACGTGTGACGTATGCCGTAAAGCAGGTCGCACTAGACGCCTTTATGTCAGATAGGTTTCTACCCGCTCTGGGAAGTTACACAGAGCGGTTTCTGCCGGCGCGACCCTCCTCAGGCTGCAGAGACGTCACCATTCATCCTATTAACCATTTTTCTACCACTTAACTGAGTTTAGAAACATTATTTTAAGGTCGAAAAACTACCTAGTGTTGCTTTAAGTTACCTTGTAACTTATATTTATGGTACAATTTATTTATACTTTCACCTATGATAAATACTTAAACGTACAAGTACGATAGATACCTGTGCTTAGGTGTACGTTAGATATTAATGCTTACGTGTAAAATAGCTACTTATGCTTATATGTACGATAGATACTTATTCTTGCGTGTACAATAGATACTTATACGTACGATAGATACTTATACTTGCGTGTACGATAGATACTTATACTTGCGTGTACGATAGATACTGTACATGCATGATAATACAGTATACTTAACTGGAAAGTCAGTGAGATGCTGTATTTGTGCTTAGTGCAAAACAACAAGCTGTTGACAAAAACAGTGAGATGCACTTTCTAGCTTCACACTTCACACTCAGGATTTCTGCTTGCTCTCTCTCTTGCTGCATTTGTTGCTCCATCCTCCATGTTTCTTTTGAGGGATCACCACCATTCTTACGCAAATTTGGACAGTCCTGTTTCAGGTCAAGGTCACAGGGTCAGGAGGACAGGCAAACTTTGCATGGTTCAGTGGAAATGGGTTCAAAACAGAAACCACAACCCTTGTTTTTACTTGTAGATCAGGAGTCAGGAGAGTTCACGTGTAGTTCAGCAGTGTGTGAGACATTCTGAGGCATGTGAAAAGCCAGTAATGCACTGTGTTGATCCATCTCCTGCTGTCCCTTATGGCATTTCACGTATGCTTTTATCTCTTGCTACTCACTGCCCCATGAGAGTGTATATCTATATTGTATGTTTTTAGAATATGTTTTGAACACATGACCTTGGCTGTTTTCATGACATACTCAGGGTTACAGGCTCTCAGGAACCAGCTTTCTTGTCCTGGAATGCATGTGTACTACGTATTTGTCTGTATGTATGTGTGAGTGCGCGTCTGGCAAAGAGGGTCAGGTGCTTCACAGTAGCTGCTGCCAAGGGAGGTAGACAAAGAAAGCCTAGACCAAAGAGAGGCTTGAAATGAGAGTAGCTATTTGGGGAAACCTCACACAGTCCCCAGCTCTGCACCACAGGGGAAGAGCAAGACTCACATGAGTCATTTCATGGGCAGACACCAGCTCATGAGTACGCATAAGGCTGCGAAGTACACATCCACTGGGACATGTGCATACATTAATGTATGTGTGTGTGTGTGGTAGCGTATATGAAGTAAAATAGTGTGCATTAACACACTTGCTTAAACATGCATGGACAGACACACACTATCTCTCTTTCGCTCCCATATTTGCATGTTTGTATGGAGGCATTTTCCCCACTGGAATTGAATAGATTGATAGGACGGGGCAGGTGAGCGAATCGGGAATAGGGGAAAGAAAAGCAATTAAAGTGGCAGTCAAATGGTAGCGGTGCAGCAGAGCATCGGATGGAGTCAGTCCCTGGCTTAATTACGCTTAGCCCCCTCACCACGAGTGTGTCATCATGACACACCAGAGGAGCCAGGAACATGTGGCCAGGCTTCATGTTAATGTGCGATCTGGCTCCACTGTCACCCGTCTGATATTGTAGAGGGAGGGAAACTGTCAGGATTAAAAATGTTTGGTGTGTTTGTTAAGTCGTTGATTTAGAGAGAGAGAAGATTAAAACCACACACTGTGAGGTGCTGACTGGCAGACATTGTGAAGACAATTTCAGCAGATGATAATTGTTCCTAATCTGGTGCATGCTCTTTCTAAATCCATTATTTTTTCATAATTCAGCTCACCTTCTTTGCGCTCTTTCGTTCATCCGAAAGTATGCAATCATCAGCGCAGTGATTCTGTGTTGAACAATTCTGCATTGATGTGCAAATTCAGTGTGTTCCCCAGGCACGGACTGTAAATAACTGACAACTCAAGTCCATCTGATCAATTACCTTTAGAGTACACACCTTCACATATTATGAGAGAAGTGAAAAGGAAACAGAACTCAACATGCAGAATCACATATGCTTGTTGAAGAAAATATGATGACTCACTCATGAGTGTAATAGCGACATTAGGCATACGAATTTAAGAATTTTTTGATTGATGAGTTGATGAGTTGCTATTTGGGATGTGTGTATATTTTAAAACCACTTGCCTCCACCTCAGAACATTTCAAGAATGATGATGGAGATCTGTTTGTATTAGTGCCATCCCCACATATATGAATGTGAATGTTAAGTTTGCAGCTGAGAGGCTGTGAGAAGAGAAGAGAGCAGAGAGTTGTCCCTTGTGTTTGACAAATAATAATAAAATAACTGATGACAGGACACATTAAGAATTGCACAGCTGTTGACATTCTGATTAGGCAGGCTACTTCGGATAGCACTGGTTGCAGCAATTTGAACATTAATGCATTACAAAGTCCACAAAAGTGGTGCATTTTCCATACACACAGACATTTGTGGGCTTAATGAATGAACAAATTCATGAATTATATAAAGTAGAGCCATCTCTGAGATGCATTGAAAACGCACCAAAACATGCAATGTTGTCAAAGTAATAGACCTACATGCTGTGAGCAAAATGTTGGCTGTGCCTCAGCCTCACACTCTAATTGTACTGTTTTAAATGTCCTAGAATGCTTTTGTATTTTTTTATAATAACGCAAACTAATGTCAGCTGCCCCAAAATCATGTTTAAATGAGGTGATGTGATCAAATTTCCTGCAGGAATATATCAGATGATCAATTATATATTCTGCTCCACATTTGGAAAACTCTGGCAATGATGACAAATTATAGTAATACCTTTTTTTATTTTTTTTAAAGCCAACTTAATGGTTTAAAGGATTAATGATTATTCTAATATAAATGGTATATTAGGAAAAATATGCAGCTCAAAGTACAGCTCAAAAATTGTCATTTTTTAGCACACCGAATGTACATGAAGTCAAATTATCACTTTCCCATAGATTTCAAGCCTTCTTTCATACTCTCTGTTCCCAATCAACTGCCACCAAGTCCTCCAGATTCCTCACATGTCCCCACTCCTCAGTGTTTGTCTTACAGGAACATGTCCGTGGGCTGACATCCTGACAGCGAGAGAGGAGTGGGAAAAGAAAGCTAAAGAGAGAGAGAGCAAAGAGTCGAGAACTGGGAAGTGATGAGGTGTTTCAACAGTGGAACAAAAAGGGAAAAAAAATGAAAATCCAATTTTCAGTGAGAAAGAGAAATAGAGAGAAGTTGAGGATTGAGGGGCTGTAATGAGTTGTTGAGAGAATGAGGGAACGGAGTGAAGAGGTCCAGTGTAAAGCAGAGAAAAACAAGACTTGAATAGTGGAAAAGTGTGATTAGCTATGGAGCCTGAGAGCATGAGAAGGCAGCGAGCGGAGATAGAGACATGTCAGAAATGGAGAGTGAAAACATGGTAATGAATGAGGGCGTGAACGAGGCAGGCTGTGAAAGAGAGAGAGGGAAAGACAGAGGTTTCAATCGCCCTGATCCTCAGCCAGCTTTTTTTGCCTTATCAGGCTAGTCCAGGCATGGGAGAAAAACATGTACCCACAATGCACTCTGGCTCTTGCCCATCCGCCTGGAATGAACCCCTAACCCCGTCCTATCAGCTCAGAGGTTGGTTGCCAGTGCCAGTGGCTCTTCATCTCTGGATTCAAGGAAAGCTTGTCTGTAGAGCTCTCTCTCACACACAGTCAAACATGCGCAAAGACACATGTATGCCCCAGACCCAGCCATCCGCAATCTAAAGCGGAGTCCAGGTCACATCACTGTCTGCATCTTTGTCTAAGTTGGCAGTTCAGACATGAGACAAATATGCACATTTGCAAAAACACAAGTACAAGGTCACACAGGCACACACTTGCAAAACATGTACCTAAACATGCTGACCAACTGTAAAGATGATGTTTTGCTGGAACTAGAATGGCGTTCAGTAGAGCAATACCTCTGCCACGGTCCAACAGTCCTCTTACAGTATATTCAATCAAGCCTAATCCAATGCCAAATAAAACATATTTACATTCGCTAGATCAACCATCGATATCAGCCACCAAAATATGCCTTTTTTTTTTTTTTTTAAGATTAGTCCCAGAAAAATGTAGGCAATGAAATGAAAAATGCTGTCTTATTGCAATATATTGCAATGTTGAAAAAAGAGAGGAAAAAGTTCCTGGAACGGTCCTTTTATCTGGATCAGCACCAAAAGTTAATGGGATCTATTCTGGGCCGAGACCCATTCTCCATCTAAGTTTGGTGAAATCTGTTGACTAGTCATTGTGTAATCCTGCTGACCAACCAACCGACCAACAAATGGACAGGGGTGAAAAACATAACCTCTTGGTGGAGGTAATAAATAAATGAGTTTCCTCTTTGTTTCATGGTAATAATTCTTCACTAAACCAATTTCAAGCAAAATGGAAGCACTGCAGAATGTCTTCCCAATGGACGAATTGGAGGTTTTAATACAGCCAGAATGGCTTTTGAAAATGTTGCACAAGCAGCCATGTGCACCAGTCAGTCAAGATGGAACAGAACTCAGCTGCAGTGAGCTGCAGCCCGAGGCAATACTGAGGGAAGCTGATGAGTATGCTGTCTAAATGCACACATCACTTAGTGCCACTACATTTATCATAAGGCTTGTTTAGTGACATGTAATCTGCAAATATTCACACTGACCTTACGTGCATCAAACAAGTCAGACATGTAGTTTCTGCTTTTGGTCATTTCTGTGGGCGCCAGTGTGTTTGTGTGTGTGTGTGTGGGTGTGTGTGTGCGTGTGTGTGTGTGTGTGTGTGTGCGCGCTTACTCCCATATGCTCAAAGCCCTTTGTGTGGGATCAAGGTGGGTCTTAGCAAGTGTGACTCCCACTGATAGACATTGATGAGGTGGTTGATGAGTTTGCGAAGCCATTTCCTCAGCTGCAGGGTAAAAGCCAGCGGACTGTGTGATGTCATTTCAAGTTGACACAGGCGTGAAAAATCAACATAAAAGCCTTTCGAATCATTCGTCTTCCATTTGAAATTACATATTGTGCACGGTGTGAAAGCGAGAATCAGAGAGAGAGGGGGGGGGTAGGGGGGGGACACACTGACTTATGCACTGTGTGTGCAAGGGTGTGATGCAGTGTCTTAAAACTTCCCATGGAAATTAGATTAGGATGAGCTAAGATTCTTCATCACAAAAAGAATCAGATGCAAAGGTGAAAAATTGAACTTGAACAGGTAGCATGTGGTAAACGTGACTCTGCTTTTACCTATCATATCACTGAAATATTGACTTGTAGGGATGGATGACTGCAGCCTATACAAAAATTTGACCCAGGTGTTTGTTTTGGATGACATTTTGTGTATTTATGTGAATCTAAGTACCACAAGTTACTGTACACTAATGATGTCCAGGTTTGGGTCAGGTTCTCTCACGTCAAATAACCTTGTACTTTTAAGTTGTTTCAGTGAAAAAATACAGTATTAAAATAAGTTATTAGTGATACCAAGTTAATTTAATTTAACTGATCATAAGTGACAGTAAGCACTGTCTGTGTTGGTCCTATATTCCTGTTAAATGCAGGTGGTCTATTATATACAGGACAATGCTTTGAACGCAAAACAAACATTTGTTACTTTCCAGGCGGCAACCATCCATTCAGCCGACATTAACTGTGTTGAACTCGAGTTGGGTTAAGAAATCATAAACAGGACTGGTGCAGAAAAAAATCACGGAACACTTGCATACACTTTTGTAATAATGTAAGTATCTGTGCAGCCCTAGGTTTCAAATCTGATTGTAGATCAGTTTCTTTTTATCGCTGCGGTACTTTCCATACTATTTAATGTGGACGTCGTATGGTTTTAAACTTGGTAGTGAAAAAATATCACTTTGGATAACCTTACTTCAAGTATCTGTAAACACTTCCGAGTGTTGAGGACAGATACTAGTTAATTGCATTTCTTTTTTCAGAAAATAAAACAGCCGAATGTTTGTTTTTTATTCAACAGGGTTACACAGCATGGAGAACTTGAAGTGAGATCACTTTCAACTAAATGTAACTATCTGTAGGAGTGGGCGCGAAGGTATTACTTGATAATGAGATCCTTTATCTAAACAGAAATCTGCTTTCAGTGAAAAATATATTGATAAATCTGTATATGTGAGACTGGATGCGAGTGTGTTCATGTGTGTCTGTGTGTGTCCGTTCAGGGTGAGTGGTGCAGTTGAGCTCAGCTGACAGACGAGCTGGTAAACTCTACTGACATTTAGCTCCCGCTGAGAGTGTGAACATTTTAATAATCATGGATTTGCTGACCTAAAATGTAAAGCCAAGTCATTTAATGTGGAATCAGGCTGTGACATGTACCTGCTTTTTGACACAGACTAGGTGAGGTCCACCGGAGAGAGAGAGAGGGAGAGAGAGAGAGAGAGAGAGAGAGAGAGAGAATGTGTACAATAACAGCCCAGCTGCTCTGTGATTGCAGTGCATATGTGATTGAGGGCAGTGCTGATTGGCTCATTATGAAGGTGATTGTGCTGTCCTCTAACACCCAGCTGGCCTGACGGTTCATTTCATTGGACAGTGTGTTAATGTGACACCATTAATCTGAGCAACACTTGCATGCTTTACAAAATGCTGATAAGCGAATGCCTCTTCTTTAGCTTGCATTACAATCTTTTAAATTACACATATAAAGCGAACAAAGGTTGTCTCTTGCCTGTGGTGCCCACAGTTTAAAGCTCATCGGACTGATTTGATTATAAGCATTCAGGCAGCTTTAACAGTTCTCACTTTAGAGACTAAAGTGAAACAAACTTTTGTCAGTGTTAACTTGAACTGAGCCCTGACAATGAGTCCATCTGAGCTGTGTAAACAGCCCTGTTTATTTACACCGCTCTGTTTGAAAGGTCTTGCACTCAGTAGGCGATTTGACAGCAGGATTCAGAGGAAAAACTTAAACACAAAGAGGTCCAGTTAGAGAAAATGTACTCAAGTCCAGAACATCATTATTTTAAAAATGCGTCATGATTCAGATTCAGCACCGTATAAAATATTTAATTTCCTGTGCCTTCAGTTTAGATTTGAGTGGGTATGTTTGCCCAAAACATGCTCTGTGTTTTGTCTAGTAGTGGCGCTGGTGCTTTTAATAATCGCCAAGGCCTCAGATATGAGGAATACTGACTTTGAACTGCCTGGGGGAAGAACAAACATGTAAGACTGCATTCTTGATTAAAAGCTCTGCTTTAGCTGTCTATTTTCTCTAACTGTTGTCTCATCTGTGTGTGTGTGTGTGTGTGTGAGTGTGTGTGTGTGTGACTTGAATCACAGTGCTTTAAGGTCCAAATTGAGAAGTTGGGAATGAGTCAACTATCTTACAAATACTGAAGCTTTGAGTTGGTAGGTCAGGCCTGCCGCCAACCCATAGTTTAAGTATTTGATGAATTAGGAATGAGACTCAACAATCAACTGTCTTACAGATTGGACCTTTAAGCAATACACAGCTTTGATTGGCTGAGTAGCATCATATGAGTAATTAACAATTCATGCAATTGGTTTGTGAGTCTCCTGGAACGCTAGTGCTATATAGGCTAGAAAAGCTGCACCAATTAATATAGAAACACTGTCAAAATGTAAGAATTCTCAATAATTTATCACTTATAGGTCCGCGTACAGATAGGATGTCATCTGTGTCCGACCCAGCCTTTTACAGCCAGAACCCCTCTTGTTATTATATAACTAATTACATAATACAGCTTTTTAATGCTCTATCATTACACTGCTAACTCTCCTTTCAACACATTATCCACTGAACACGGCCAATACTTGGGTTCCCTGAGATCATTATGCTGCAACTCCAGATGGAAATCTTTGCAAGTGTGAGCGGATCAAAGTACAAATTGTTCTCAATATCTCTTTCTTTATTGTGGAGCGAACCCTGCTTCAACTTATGTCTCTGTATTATCTCTCTCCCTCTCTTTCTCCTTGCCTCACTAATTAATAGGCGTTTGAATGTTTTCACTGGGGGAGATTTTCTTGCTGAGGTAATGATGTGTAAATACAGGCCATTTACTGTACCATGCACTTCCTCTTTTTCCAATTAGAAGACTTGACACAAATCCCCGCTGAGCAAGGACAAATAGTGCACAAATGGGTAATTATCTGCAAAAGCATGCGAGATGCTCCTGGCTGAGATGTTGCGATTGTTTGAAGAAGATGAAGGGAAAAAAAAGCCTGGACAACAGATGTCAAAAACATGGACCCCTTCCTCCATCCTCTCTTCCTTCTAACCTTACTCCTACACAAGCATACAGATGTTGTGGATCGCATTATACTTCTTTATTTCATGATAGAGTGACATAGAAAGAATAACAGTTACAAGGAGGGCAAGGCATTAGACGTGCAAAAATCAATAAGTTCTGAGCTTTTTTTTTGCTTCATCCATGAATGTGTTTGTGTGTACTGTATATGTGTAAGACATCTGTGTGTATGTGTCATATTTCCTAGATTGCATCGTTGACTATTTGTGAGTCAGATTAAGAATACAAAGCCATTAATGATGAGACGTGAGGAAAAGAAAAAAAAATAGACATACACTTAACAGAAACATATACTATATTCATGTCTTACTGTGTCACAGACACAGTACAAGTTCATTCTGTGACAGGGTTTTGTTGTCATTATCTTGTCATGTCATAGTTAAACAAACCAAGGCCTTTGCCCATCCAATTAACCTCTGTTTCATACACCACACCACCAATGACACATGAACAGACGCTTCATTAAAAATGATAGAGATTATGGAGGGAGCAAAGACAGGGGAAGGGATAGACATTTGTCCTTCCTCAGGCTTTTTTCCCAAAAACTGCCTTTCAAGGCATTATTAGCAGACACAAAGTTGATCAAGTCGTGAATCCGCTCAGAGCAAAGATCTGAATATCACCACAAGGATTTATTCTAGGCATGCCCGCTGTTATACATAATGTTTCAAGTCTCACTTGAGTGGTTTTCATGTTGCTTGTAATAAGTAGCCTACAGGAGCTGCAAAGCAATAATATCAGTGCACAAGCATGCACTCACTTTAATGTTCCCTCTCTTACACTCAGACACACAAGCAGCAAATAATGATTCATAATAGAGGAATAATGAATTCTATCTGCAGTCCAATTATAATGCTGTCATATGCTTAGATGTGACTGAAGCTGTTGTGACAGGTCTGGTTGCAGGGTTTAAAACTCTAACTCTAACTCACTAATTTTGGCGTCGGTTTGGTGTCTCTTGACTTTTCCAACTATTTAAATGAGTTCAATTAAAATGACGCTGTACTGTCATGCTCACTGGCATTTGTGGATAACCACATAGCAAATGCTTTAAATAGATTGCCTGTTAATGTGGAAGGATGATCGTGGATGTGATAAGTTGAATTTAAGGTTATTTCACATGTTGTTGTTGGATAATAAGTGTAGTTTGTGGACGATCATGGAAAAGTCTCAGCGACTAGTGTGTGTGTGTGTGTGTGTGAGTGTGAGTGTGTGTTTGCTTGTTTGTCTGTTCGTTTGTTTGTGCATGTGTGTGTGTGTAAATCCTATGCAGATGTTAGAGTATTGTTTTTTCATTTTTTAATTAAAAAAACCCATAAATTAGCTTCATTATCAGTTACTTAAAGGAATTTCTAGGAAATAAAAATAGACAACAGTTAAAGGAAACAGAAATTGATTAAAGGATAGATTAGAGAGTAACAAGTTGAGCTTCTGATGTGATGAAATTTTGTGAATATGGGGAGGCTGTGCTCTGCTTTAGGGACAAAGTTCGACCTGAATAGGTGAAAGAATAACTTGCAAAACATGCAAACTGCAGTTTGACCTTGCTGCCATGAAAGATAGGAGGCAAAAATTGAACAAAATTTGTGTCGGTTCTTTACCTTTGTTATCCATTCTTGTTAATTTATCCCTTTATCTCATCTCTAACAATATTGCATCTCGACTTAAATGGCTTCCTGCTGAAAGTGTAGGAGGGACAAATCATTTTAATGAGCCTTGCTGTTCCTCCTCCTCCCACTTCTAAGCCTGTCTTGAAGGCCAAGGTTCATCTTGATTTAGCTGACAGGCTGTTGTCGTGAGTGTGTGTGGGAAAGGCTGAGCACAAAGCGATTGGTTCACAGATTCACACAGAAAGAGGAAATCCACCCACAGTTTATACACTGTACACAGTACTGAGCTTGTGAACCTGCTAATAGAGGCTTTGCCTGCTGATGTTCTTAATGAAACATATGTCACAGCAAGGCAGAGACAAAATATGCTAAAATAACCCTGAAAGCTCTTTAACTTCTACACATACACACTGCAGTGTTTTCCACAGATCAGAATATATTACTTTAATGAATGTTATAATGTGATATGATATACTATAGGGCTGTTGCATACAATTGTGCCTGATAAACTAGTAACTAAATGATGAAGCCTGCATATTTATTTGGCAGCAACAGGATGTACATGATAGTGAGTTTACA
Organism: Pagrus pagrus; assembly: GCF_965226575.1. NCBI lineage: Eukaryota > Metazoa > Chordata > Actinopteri > Spariformes > Sparidae > Pagrus > Pagrus pagrus. Next base: position 24,406,906 of record NC_140192.1, on the reverse strand, counting down.
TCGCTGTCCAGTGGGGTCTGAAAGTAACACCTGGAAAGTGCCAAATACAGGTAGCTATTCCGTTTTGCGAGACAATCCGAGGAGGCTACAGTCTAAACAGTGCCATGAAACTGGCCGTCTCATGTGCTCCTACTTTCGCAGCACGCAGCCTGCCTCTCTCTCCACTGAGTATTCTGCAACGGTTGAAACACATGTTTCCCACACATGGTCCCTCCACTGCGCACACACGTTGCGTCAGCTATAGACTCACTTCTGTCTAGTTTTTTTTTTATCACATTTTCATCCACACTCTCTGCCTCTCTGCGGCCTCCACACTCACCCAGGGCATGTATCTGATCCAGAAACGAGAGTTTTGAGTTTTCCACCGACACGTATCCTCCGCTGCAGCCCTTTTGGCTCCGCCTTCCCATTGGCTGTGTTGAATGAACATTAATCTCTCACAGCATTCCTTTTATTATTTTGGCTGGTACAAAATATGCTTGGCTGGTGGATATTTTTGTTTACCACTTCCCTTCGCTGGTAAGTCAAAAAGTTAATTACGGACACTGTCCAGACCTGGTTCATGGCCATTTGTCATAATTACACGTTGTGGTTCACCAACTACTGAAATTTTGGTGTGGCAAGGACAGGAGAAATAACTTGACTGGGTCTAGCAGAATCCTGGCACACATTGCTGGAACAGAATGATGTGGCAAAGTTGGCCGGCTATTCCTAATTGCAAATAGCTTGACAAGATGAAAAGGTTTCATTTTCAACTATTTGATACAGTGATTAATACTTCATTCCAGATTTGGATATGGTAAAACAACCCAATCACCAGAATAAATGTCAGCTACGTTGTATGTTTCTGTAAAGTCTAAATGTTGAAATGTTACATACATACTTTATGTTGCAACTTAACATTTATTTTTTTAAGTTCAGTTTTTCAATTCTATGTTGTAAATGATGTTTATGATCTGCTTAGGTTAGGTGAAGGCAAGCCCCTCCAACTTCTGATTTGAAAGTCAGGTCACAAACATGCAATGTCAATGACATGTACAAATATGACGTATTTGTTCGTGGAAAAAATGTTAAGATGAACAGTGTGGTGATGTATATGCATAAATTGCTTAATTTGATCCTAGACATCAGGATCAGGACGCCTGAGTGTTCTAACAGTATCTCTCAGTTGGGACACTGACTTGCCTCTGGCCTGCTTGTCAGTCAAGGAGTCACATCTTTTTGGTGAATGGTCTTAAAGCATCATTCAGCTTGATGTCGGATTCAGGCATTTAACGTAGTTGAACACACTGTCAAACTTGGTTTGGAAAAGACTAACAGTGGGTAGGCTTGGTGTCTTTAGACAGATGTTTTTTATTTGATGAATGAACAGTGGCCAGGTTATGTCAGTAAGAACACTTGTGTCACTAGAGATGGGTCAAGCTCTTTGGGAATTTTTTCTCTCAGTTAAGGCGAAGACAGGCGGCTGGTGATATAAAGTACCACGGAGGAAAATGCATTCTTACTGTGTGTCTGAGAGAGCTCATCAGCTGGTATGGTAGCCTGTTAAAGTGATGCAGCTTTCCTGAAGAATTAGGTCTCGCAGCTGTTCAGATACTTTGACCTTGCTGTTTTGTGACAGCACTTGTCAAAATGCACACAGTTTTCCCATACAGTCCCCACATACTGTATTTCTGATTGGCAGTTTTTCACACTTTCAGAGTTTTTGCCAATTAAATGTGAGAGACTAACTCCAACACAGTGGCATTTACAGAATCATGGTCCGGCTTATATTATATTCTGGCACCTACCTCTAGCTCATAGCACATAATACATTACCCCTTACATTCGGATATTAGGTTAAACCATTACTAATAGAAAGAATTATCAAATAGACCGTCCATATCATCCTGTTTTAAGGCTAAAATGGCTAAGTGGAAATTTAGCTTGACAGACATGGGCAAATAAAAAATCCTCCGTACAAAAAGTCAACCTGACACACAGAGGGTGTGTGCGAGGTGTGTGTGAATGTACCCTTACAAGAGTTAGGTGCTGGCAAGGGTGTAAGAACTCTTCAACTAGAAACATTTGTGAAAGAGAAGCCTGTTGTGGCATGTGTAAGGCAGGAGGTGATCAGCCCTCAGTCCAGATTTATAGATTGTTCAGTGATGTTTATGTTGTTCTGATGTAGCTTCTTAGATTAAAGCTGACAGCCCGACTTAATATTTGATTGATATTGGATGTAAAGGTTTTTGTGCTACTGGGAGTCAGGGACCTGAACCCTTCTCTCCAGGTCAGTGAAGCTTACCTGTACTCTTGCCATACCACACAAAACCTGTGTGCGGTCATGTCCTGACCCAAAGACCACCTGCTTCTGGGTTGGTGCCAGAAAGCTGCCAGAGGGTTTAGTATCACCTGGAGGTGCAAGAGGCACAAAGCTACTGAGTCATTATTATAATAGACAGCTGAGAGAACAGACACTTCCACTCAGACAATCTAGTCTCAGTTGCCTATGATACCTCCTCCACATTTCAGAGACCAATCTCTCTGAACTCAGGTATAACCCCATCAATCTAAGCCTCAGCTCAGCTGCACTTATCCTCTCCAACTTCCTCCTCATTAGACACAGCAGTTGTGACACAGGTGTAAATTTGGCATGAAATGTGGCATCCCTAACGCTCTGTTCCCTGCAGCCATCCCTCCCCGTATGCACATTATCTCAATATGAGACGAAATTTTAACAAATTACATAATCATAAAAAGTCATTACTGCATAACAGTTTCACAGCCATTCCAAAACAGACACTAGAGGGGAAGAATTGAGATCCGGTCTCAGTGTGATTAACCTGCTTCAACTGTCCAAATCTCTCCCCAACTGTATTTTTAACAAAGTAGATTTTCCTAATAGTTTATGTCACAAATACTATCCAATAGGGGTGTGAATCTTTGGGTGTCTCACGATTCGATTCGATTCCGATTCTTAGGGTCACGATTCGATTCAGAATCGATTCTCGATTCAACCGATTCTCGATTCAAAAATTGATACAGTGCATAGTGTGTTGAGGCAAATTATGGCATCAAAACAATACAGTTTGTATAAGATAATGTGATTTTTAAACAAACTGATTCCAATGATGTAATCACACAAAGGCAAACATTAAAAAAGGTAACATTTATTCATGCTAAACAAATAAAAACTTACTTACTGTACTGTGCTGTAAGAAATAACTTGCATAAATAAAATTGCCTAAATAAAAGCTTAGGTCAGCTGCCTTTTTCTCCCAGAAGTTACAAAAAGAAGAAGTGCTTCTTCTTTTAGTATCAGGGACATTAGAGGTAGGACCATCAGCCTCCAAAACTGCAGAGACCTTTGCATCTTTCATTGTATCCCATTCATTTCTGGTTTCAGAAAACTAAGGTGCTTGACCTCCATTTTGGGAAGTACAAAAAGTAAATGAAATGAAATCAATTTAATTTAATATATATAGCCCACAATCACAATCACATGGCCTCCGTGGGCTTTACAATCTGTAAAGTGAATGACATCCTCTGTCATTAGACCCTCGATTAGTGTGGAAAAACTTGCCATACTGAAAAAAAAAACGTTTAACAGGGGGAAAGAAAGATGGGAAAAACCTCAGGAAGAGCCACAGAGGAGGGATCCCTCTCCCAGACAGACATGCAAAAGATTGCACGTGTACTGAAAAGTACAACAAAATCAAAGTTTGCAAATTTCATTGACAGAATGTCTGATACAAGTAAATTATATAAAATATATGTGAAGAGTGTGGACTGAGCAGGCCAAGGCATCGTCAAGTGGTGCCCGAGCCACACGGGACAGGCCGCAAGATAATAATTAAAAAAAAGACCCATCTGAATGTAAAAAGATTTAAATTTAACAGAAGTACAGATATAATGAGATAGTAAAACAGAAGAGAGCAATGATCTATGGGAGCCCAAGAGTATGACGGTCCAGATCTGTATATATATGAGGCAGCAGGAGCCAGGAGAGAGAGAGAGGTTTCCGGGGGACCGTGGTCCAGCAGAAGGGAGCCTGAATGAAAAGAGAGGTGGAGGAGGAGGAGGAGCAGAGAGCCAGAACGAGAGAGGAGAGAGAGAGAGAGAGCGACAAGTAAAAACCATGTGCTATTAAAACCTGCACACTGAACTTCAAGCACTGCCACAATGGTCTGTCTCGCCTTCTGTAATCTCTGGTACATCTATCCTTCTCATCATCAGCTCATCTTATTATCCCTCAATTGGTCATCTTGCTCCTCTCTTTCAGCCTCACCAGCCTCTTCTCTTGTCCTCTCCAGTGCCTGTTGCTCTGGCCCAGGGCCGCCAAACTTTCTCCCTCGGAGAGCCAAAACTTAAACTGAACGATGGGACACGGGCCAAAAGCAAGCACCTATTGTATGGTATTGTTAAGATGCAATATGATAGTAAGAGCCTAGGCTCCCTTAATTGACTGAATTCCTGTCACTCTGCTTGCCTTGCTCAGATTATGAAAATAATCATAACTAGGGATCCTTCATATTGAAAGAGAATTTTTATGTCTGTTTATCTGGTGGGCCAAATTGAAACTATAGCAGCCCCGACTACTGGCCCCTGATGCATGATGTCTGTGCTGAAGTCTGGCGGTGAGAAACAGTGTGCTGCAGTATATACTGTAGACCCTCATAGTTAATGGACTGAGGCATGTGTGACACTTACTTGCCAGTGCCTTGGTCAAGTGCAGTGACAGGAGAATTAACCTAACATGGGCGACATGTTTTTGATGCATGTTTCTATTAGTAATGTTTTCCACTGTACGACTGCTACCAGACAAACACAACAGCTCTTAGTGGAGTGACAGCTTCTCCAGTCTCTCCGAATAAGAGTTCATTCTGGTCTGCCATATCAGAATATAAACATGCTGATGAAGATGTGGAAAGACACAGAGAGAGAAAGATATTTTAGAGTGCTTATCAGCTCTCCTTTTGGCAGATTCCTCCTTGTTGTGATTTAAAGAAGTCACACTTCATTAAGTTTAGAAGCAAATTAAAAACTGTTTGGCTGCTGGAGGCTCAGTAGGACTCTTTTCTTTGGACATTTTTTGGTCCAGCCAAGTTTCTGGAAAAAGGATAAGAGACACACAAGAGGAATCAGATAAACATAATGGTAATGAGAGTAGTTGTGTGTGTGTGTGTGTGTGTGTGTGTGTGTGTGTGTATGTGTACTGGGTTGCCCCCAGTGAATAATTTTTCTATACATGTACTGTTTGTGGACCTTGAAGTGTCTCATGCAGAATTTCCTTGTCGGTGGGACACCTGATATGTGGTTCTGTACCATGAGCAATCGTTATCAGAGGTCATGATGTGGTCATGGCAGTAGCAAACAACAAGAACTGTTATTTACTTAATCCTTATTATATGTGCCTGATTCATTGCCTTTTTAATAGAGCCAGGCTTTATTCAACTGTGTGTTTGCAATTTATTCAGTGGCATGATCAGAGTTTATGCTTGACTTTTTTCTTGCAGCCCAGTCCACCTATTCATGCCCCGATGATGTGCGTGGAGAGGGCTGCATGTGCAATTTGCCTGGGCCAAATGTGCCGTTTACAAGCAGTGCCATTCAATGACTTGTGCTGAAAAGCTGAGAATATTTTAACTTTCATGCTAGTCCAAAGATACAGCTGGAAAGATACAACATGCATACCATCACATAAACAATGGTTTTGCTTGTGACATGTCTCACGATTGGCTGCCCGCTTAAACTTCTCATGCCCTTCTGGTTTGAAGCCTCCATAGTTTTTTTTGGCTGTTGTTGCATTTTCTATTACTTTAGGAGCAGGGGCTTGATGCTGTTCCGTGGTGTTGCTGGCCAAAGCTTCAGTACTTGTTGCACCATCACTTGATGTCATCTTCACTGTCTGTATTTCAGAGTTGTTTTAATTGCTGTCTCATCCCATGCCTAAGGCTCATGTCCATGTGTGTTTTTTTTATCAGGCAGAAATTGCTTGCAGGGTACAGGAGTGCTTGGATGAACTGCTTTCAAGACCTTTAACATGCTCAATAATGAGCAACTGCGGTAAAGGAAAAAAAACGCCGCTAAGACTCAGTGAACCTCTTTATGTCTAAACAGCGGAAGCAAAACCAAATTTTTGCATAATATAAGTTAATATTTAAGTTGTCTTGGCAACTTATTTTACAGGTCACAAAATAATAGGTTATTTAATAAACCACTGATTAATTTTTTTGGCATATTTCCCACCTTACATTTTGGCCATTATTATTTTTATCTGCCAGACAGCTACCTGTAATACTGTCAGAAAGCCACCATTCTCCAGCCTCTGTAAACCTCTGCCATGCTGTTACAAATACTATGTCTAATACTTTCAGACTTTTTATTGCCTCATTCTGTCCATTTCTCTTTGTCTCCCCCAAACCACTACTACATTTTGGCACCATACATATTCTAAAATGTATGCATAGTATAATATGCCCTCCAAACACACAAACACGTACACAAAACAAGATGCAAGGTTAGAAAAGTGGCATTTACACTTAGACAGATATAGAGATAGGGAGAGGGACAATAGGATTAAGGCTCCGGCCCCCCAGTAAAGAGCTTTGTGTCAGAGTAGCTTTAACCACAGATACATTACTGAGTCTCTGCAAACACAGACAAAGTAGAACTGATTCACACGGATGAGTTTCTGGCTATCGGCCCTCTGCAGGGAAATTGAGATATGTTGCTGTCCTTCTCTGTACTCCTCAGTTTCCCTAACATCATGTACTGTTGGAACTATGCTTGGAAATGAATGAGCTGTCTATAAATCATATGTTGGAAGTATTTATGTATGTGCCTTTCGGGGGAATTATTTGTTCAGACCTTAACAGAAAACTTAAAAAATGTTATTTTTAATCATCATATTAACATTTTAATCAGTTCATTGTATGTGATCCAAATAAAATGACAGACGACTGTGTTTGTTCCTTTGAAAGATCATCTCCCGTGAGATCTGTGATGTTTAGACAAAGCACATGTGTGACAGGCAGTTGATGAAGCAGTGATACAGCCATTTTTTTCTCTGAACTGTCCACACATGTAACAGACAGCACCATTAATGGTCAGACAGCTCAACCAACAGGCTGATAACAAATCAACATACTCTGCCAATTCCATAGAAAAGAGCATGTCACAGAAATGTCAACACACAATTATTGATTAAACTTTGCAGTATACGTAGGTTGCCTCTATTGTCACAATTTGCATTATAAGGTGTCAGTGTCAGAAATAAAAAAATGAGATGGCAGGGGACAGTGTCTTTATAGGTCCTGCTCGTAAATTAAGTTTCCAAACTTCTCACAACTTCAGCAAGTCTAGCCAACGTGATTAATGTCAGAAATAAAGCAGAATAACAAGAAAAAAACTGGAATTATATGAGGCTAAAAAGACACTCGACAGGCCTGTTTCACCCTTTGTTTGTACTAGGTCATTTTCTACAAATGTTTAGGACACCTCTTGGGACTGTCAGTAACAGAATGGTCTATCCATCGTCAGAGTCAGTGGTTAGTGTTTCTGTGATATCGCATGTGAGTTAAATGTTTTAACCTTTAGTATTAGCTCCCTTGATGCCAATCATCTTCATTGTATAAATGCTGGGACACAGCATGATGGGGCGCTGTCCCTCCCAGGCTTGTCAGATATCACCTGACATACAGAATCATATTTGATGGGCAGAAGAACAGATAAACACAAACGGCCTGCTCCATTATCCCTGCTTCTCATTTCCTCTCATTAATATTCACAATTTTTCTATACGATTCATATATTTCCATAAGCCTGTCAGTAAAATATTGTTCGGCAATATGCAGTTACTCTGTGTGTCTGTGTATGTGTGTGTTCATTGTTGTGTCAGTGCATTGACGCACATGGGTATGCACCAGAGATCACCACTCCAGTTCTCAGCAATGCCGGAGGGGCTACGATAGAGGGGCACAGGAAGCAAGGGGGGTTCCTCCTAGTTTTCAGTATCCATGGTAACACCATCCTGCCCTGCCAGGATCTGTGTCAGTGGTGCTGAGATGGGCTCCAGAGAGACATAAGAGGGGATGGAGGGAGGAAGAGGAAAGGAAAGAAAAGAAAGGTTGGGAGAAAAAATGGTGGAAGTTGAAGCGGATGAGGGGGGATTGAAAGGGTGTATAAAAAGGAGGGAAAGGAAAAGATAAGGGGTAGATGGGGTCGTTTGATAAATGGACAAATAAATAGAGAGAGGTGGAAGGGACTTGTTCTACCTGCTAGTTCGGTGGACAATAATGTGATGCTTCTTACATCCCTGCATCCTTCACCCACATGGCCTGACCCCCGCGCCCAACACGCATTAGGGCCAACACTGGCACCGTGCATTTTGGCCAGAGGGGATGAGCTGTGACTTCCTTCCTCTCCCCGCCTCTCTTCCTGTCTACCTCTGTGTGTGGATCCTGTCTCTCTGTCTCTCTCAGTTGTGGGAGTCAGATTGAGTTTACCAAGATGCCAAACTGCTTATCGATCGCGGTAGGAGTTTCAGAGAGTGGCAGATGAAGGGGGGAGATCTACAATTCAATACAGGCCTAATGATTCTAAAACAGCAGAGGGTTGAGTTTGTGTTGGTGTAAAGGGAAAGCCTGGGTATGCTATAGTTTCAGTAGCGTCCTTTCTATATGTGTGTATGTGTGTGTGATTCTGATGGTGTGCCAGAAGAGGAAACTTGTCAGCTGTTCCCGCTGTGCTGGGAACAACAGGGAGACAGACAGAGAGAGAAAGACAGAGAAATTGTATGCATGTGGGTCTTGTATATTTGTGTGACCACACTGTTTATGCCTGTCTGTGATTGTGATAAATGGATGTAGCTGTTCATTTCTGCTTCAGCTCAGTAACCATGAATACAACTTTGGCTGAGTTGATTCATATTTAACTTGTGCTGCCAAAATAAGATGTAGAACGGAGGAAATAATGTGTAGTTGTTTTTGGATGGTTAGCCACAGACACACTCTGCTGCTCTTAAAAAACTCTCCTCCATTTATTTCACAAAAGAACACAATTGCTGCTTTTTTAGTGGCCTAATTTATTCCAATTACATTGAAATGTTTTATCGGTTCTATTCATCACAAGACTATGCGTCAATAGATCTCAAAAGAACTTTTTTTCCCTTCGTCTGTGCTTTTCAATACGTCCGGCTGTTGAGATCTCCAACGGCCATTTGACATATCTGACTGCAGCCTGGACAAGGGACACAGTGGGAGTGTGAGCTGCACTAATGGAACGGCATCTGAATCACTGTGTGACCACTTTGCTGGTTGTGATATTAAAAATGAGTCACTGGCCAAGTACACCTGACCTGAGAAATACATCCATTATAAATTGATAAAAGGGATGACAAGAAAGAGTGAGAAAAAGAAGTGGAGAATAGACCGAGTCAAAGGCAGTTGATATGAGCCTCTAAAGTACAGATCATTTTAAAGGAGACCTATTATGCTTTTACATTTTTTTCTCTTCCCTTCAGTGTGTTATGTAATTTAGTGTGCATGTAAAGGTCTTGAAAGTTTAAAAAAAGTCCAAAGTCCACGCCACCAGGAGCTCTTCTCTCCTACAAGAAACACTGCTCCTGAAGTGCCTCAAACAGTAGTCAGTAGTCCCACCTTTAATTCTGTGACTCTGTGACATCACACTATGTCATTATGTCACACATTATATAATTTATGTCTGTATTTAAGGTAGAAGTGAAGCTAACTGGAAGCTGAAAATGCCACAGAGCCGACCAGAGACACGGTGAGCGGTGCTGGCTTATGCGTGTGTGAGCTGACCAATCAGAGCAAACTAGGCACTTGGGATGGGGGCATTAAAGAGACAGCAGCTAAAACAGAGCATTTCAGAGAGGGAATACAGTGCTGCTGCACTGGACAGTATGAGAAAACCTATTATGGTTAAAATTATGAACCTAAAATGAGCATAATAATGACCTCTTTTAATGCAGTTTTTCTCAAAATTGACAGCCTGTCCCCTTTTCTTTTCCTCTTTCTCTCTCTATCTCTATGTCTTTCCACAAGTACACACATACAAACTTCCCATCGGCTTGAGTGTGGTGGTCGCACAACAAGCAATTTCACAGCCCTTGCCCTGAACCACCTCAGCACCTGCAACTTCATTACACTGGCACTGGTCTGCTGCACATAAATAGACACACACAACTCAGCACAGAGGAGTGCAACAGCTCTTGTTGTGACCTTGAATGTGGCACTTGATGATAATGGTGGTCACACGCACAGTGTCCAAGTCATAGTGCCAGTGGTCTGGTAAACAGCAATCATTTTGTGGAATAGCAAAAGCTGCCAGATAATGAGGGGTACAACGGTGCTGGACAGGTAGAGATACCACATGAAGCTTAAAAGCACACAAAGAAAGACAAAAACTAAATATAACCAGCACATGTTGTAACACATAGCTTTGTTCCAGCTGTCTGAACTCACCCACATCTCCAATTGTTTCCCCAATTTTAAATAGATATGTTGTGTTAGTTGATGGCTGTTTCTGCAGCTTCCAGAAACAATTGTCAGAGCTTTCTAGGCAGGATTAAAAATGGTGATCTGCCTTCAAGGCTAGTATAATTTACCTCCATGAAGAATGTAGCAGAAGGATGATGTAGATGAATTTGACACAGCTGTGCAATGGACAGCTCCCAAGCAGCTCTTAAATCAACTTAAATCAAATTAAAGGATAACTACCGTTTTTTACAACCTGGACCTTATTTCTAACAAAATATATGATCATTTACTCACCCAGATAACTTTGGTGTCATTTGAAGTCGTTCGGACTAAATTAGATCCGGTGTAGCGCCGATATATCCATATAATGCGAGTAACGGGGCATCGACACACAGCCTCTATATAACACATTATCTGCCACGAAACTAGTTCATTTCACCAACATTTTGTTACGATATGCTAGTGCTATTCCCCTCTGAGTCCGGGCTTGTCTATTGTCAACATCCGGGGTCTGTAGGTTGATCTACTACCTCTGACCTGGAAGATGCTAGTGACCTGCTAGTTTGACCCCGGATGTTGATAACGGACGAGCCCGGACTCAGAGGGGAATAGCACTAGCATGTCGTAACAAAATATTAGTGAAATTAACTAGTTTCGTGGCAGATAATGCGTTATATAGAGGCTGTGTGTCGATGCCCCGTTACTCGCATTATATGGATATATCGGCGCTACACCGGATCTAATTTCGTCCAAACGACTTCAAATGACACCAAAGTTATCTGGGTGAGTAAATGATCATATATTTTGCTAGAAAAAAGGTCCAGGTTGTAAAAAACGGTAGTTATCCTTTAACTGATCCAGTGACTGCTATTGATGTATTCCAGCCAAAGTCAGAGGTCCGAATTTCCTTGTTGAGATTTCCAACTTCCACCAAGCCCCCCCCAATAAAATTTACTGTCCATTACTGTACATTACATTCTATGGCGCTGCCATTGTTGTGTGACATCAGACAACTGCTTCGAGGTAGGTGGATGTGCCTTGAGTTTACAAATAGGAATTGAGTGGTGTTCTATTGAACGTTTTCTAGTAGGAGGTCTGGAATGTTTGAGTTCTGAGTTTAATGCAGGTGCAAAACAAAACACCTCACTTCCAACAAGAAATCAGCAAACACAATGTCAGACTGAATGAAATAGGGCTGCAACTAATGATTATTTTCATTATAGATTAACTTAAAAAAACTAATAAAACTAATCAATTATTTGTTTAGTCTATAACATGATAAACTAGTAGAGTGCATACTGCCGCCAAGGTCCAACATCTCTTAATCGCATTAAATTGTACTCACTCAGAGGTACCAACCACATAAATACACCTGATTTTTGTCATCGAGTTCTTTACATTGTTCCCTGAGAAATTAATCAAAATGTTTAAGGAAAGTTAGAAAAAATTTACTAACTAAAAGTTAATGTGGTCTACTGTGGGCCAAACCCATCCTTCATCCAAGTTTCATTTCAGTAGTTTTTAATCCTGCTGACAAACTAACCAACCTTCAAACAAATGGACAAGGCAGAGGTAAAAATGTGAAAATTGATCATCACAATTTCCCAGAGCCCAAAGTGACATCTTCAAATTGCATCTCCTGTCCAACCAACAGTTCAAAACTTAACAACATTTATGATTTGCTATAATAAATGATGAAAAGCAACAAATCCTGACATTTTAGCAACTGAAACCAGCAGGTGTTTGACATTTTTACTTGAAAATTGACTGAAACAATAAATCAATTATCAAATTGTTGGAAACTAATTTTATTTTGATCAAATTATGGACTGATAACTCTACTTTAGACTTCATATTTTTGCCACTTTGTATTGAACATCACCATTCAGGATTTCTCTGATGAATTAACAGACCTAACAAATTAACCACTAAACAAGTAAAACCTTTCTGTTCCTACCTATTTCTTTCCTTCTTCTGGCCCCTGACTGTTAGAACGCCTACCGTCACTTCTTGCAGGCTACTTGACAGGTTTCAATCAAACCACGGTTAACTTAAACGCCGTGTGATCATTAGACTGACTGCAGTTCACTTGCCGGTTGCTCCCCTTGTCATTCACTGTGGCTCGTTTCTCTGCCGGCTTCTCATCTCTGCTGATGGAAGGTTTTCTCACTTCTCTGCCCTCATCTTGACACAGACAAAATGGTTACACCTTATCTTTCCTCACTGTCAGTCTATTTCTTCCTCTCCTCTCTCTCTCTCTGTCTCTGTCCACTCTTTCTACTGCTTTTTATTATTGTGTGCGCTTTTGAAATTCCCAATTCAGTTTGGACCTGGCATCTGATGTACAACAGATAGGTTCTTCTCTTCTCTCTCACCTCAGCCATGTCCACTTTATCCTCACTTCAGAAGTACCTTTGTTTTCCGTAAGCTCTCCTGCCTTTTTTCCCTCTGCTCACCTTCACACGTTCTCTTTCTCACATGTCATTTTGACCTTCATGTCTCTCACACAAATTCCGATACAACATGCTTTATGTCACGACTTCCCACTTTCTCCCCTTCTCCCCCTTCTTTCTTCTCACCTTCACCTCTTGTCGCCTCTTATCTCTCCCACCACCTACCTCTCTACTCTCTAAAACCCTTCCCTCCTCTACATCTCCTCTGATGCTGACGACAGTCCCCCTGCCTCCAACCCCCCAAAGTGTGAACCCGCCTTCCCCCTTTTTCCCCTCTCTGTCACAGACAGAATGGCCATGCCAGTGTTGATTAGAGCCTGCATGGACAGATGCTCAGCTAGGCTTAGCAGAGGCCTGTGGGAAAGAGAGCTGCTTATTCTAGCCTCAGGAGATGGATTGAAAACGACGGGAGCTAAAACAAGCAAGCATTCTCTCATTACACTCGCACATTGAACACACCCGCACATGCGCCCTAGTAAGCAAAGAAGCACGTCACAGCAGTCTAATCAAGAGGAAAACGGACGCATGCCCAAGTACATTGAAAAATCACCAGTCTTTTCCTCATACATTTTGCATTTGATTTTTATTTGATTTTTGAACAATGCAGAAACTGAATTCTTTTTATTAGTATCTTTTACCATTGTTCTTTAAAATTATGCTTTAGTGTGAAACAACTAATTAAATACTTCTCTACATGCAAGTCATTCCTCTGCGTTGTACATATTATTATGAAAACAGAACCCAATACAAGCCAGTGTTTCCCACACATAGACTTTAAAGAGCGGGCCACCCAGGTATATTAATGGCGCCCAAGTATATTTGATGACCCATGTTAGCATTATTTACTATTTTTTGTAAAATATGTCTGAGAACAGCATCATCCGCTATGATTACGTGGTGGACAATCTGCCCTTGGTCTACCCCTCGTGTCTACTGACATTCGCACATGCTCTGCAAAAAAACTGAGAGAGGGAGAGAAGTTCCCTGGAATTACATCCCTGCTGTAAACGGACTGATTGTGATATTTAATGCAGCGCTTCTTATACCATTGCTTTGTGCAAGCATCTAAGTGCACCTGGTTGTTGCATCGTCATTCTGTACCACATTGGTTTCAATGATTTTAACAGGCTGTGTGATTAACGGCAGCATCTTCCACAGGCATTTTTAGTTGATTTTTGAGGCTCATTCTCAGTGAATGTAGTAGGAGCACGAAAGAAAGTTGGCTGCCTGTCATAACTGATAGACTGTAACTGATAGTTGAAACTCTGACAACATTTACAGTGAAATTGTATTTTATGTGGCTCAGTCACATCTAGCCCAAACTGCTAAATAGAGTCAGTATTGATGCAGATGTCGATCCTGTGAATCAGATCAATGCATCCTTAACCACAAAGCAACAACATAAACCTCAGTGTCCCTGTTTTTCTCTTTGACTTTTTCATTTCCTTGGGTGTTTGACTCTTGCACTCAACCATGCTGTTCCTTTTTTCCTCTTATCGCTGTTGATCTCCCTTTCTCACTTACATTTCTATTCAGCATTCTCACATAACTTTATCTCAGGATTTGTGGCAGTTTCTATTTATCCCCTTCATATTGTGCTCTGATTACTTGCCAATGACACAATGAAATGCAGTGACTGTAGGTCTGTTTCATAGAAAACCTTTAAAATGTGTGCCATCGAATAGTAGTTTAATGTAGTGTAATCATTTATTTATCTAAGGGGTATAAAGGATTCAAATTAAATTTCGTATAAATCAAACTTAGTGTATACAGTGAAATAGAAAAACTACTTCATGAGTTTCACGCTATCTACACTCTTCAGTTCAAAGGACATTAAATAGCTGCAGGCGGATCAATAAATTACATATAAGTCACTCCATAAACCGTGTGCAATCTGCCCTAAATACTGCCATCGGGATTGCAGGAATCCCATTTCAGATGATTTCGCTGAAGGGCTCCTCATGGCCATTGAGTTAAAAGGTCAGACGCTAGTCATTGATCTGATCTTTGATGTTGTGAATGATTATTAATCATCGAGCAGCCTGGAAAGCCTATTTAAGATTGAAGAATAGATTTATTGCAACTTGAGTTACCCAGTCATCATCTATTAAAACTTAAAAGGCTTTACATCTGTTTAAATATTCATGTAAGATGTGCCTTCTTATATCTGCTACATCATTTTCTTTGAAAGCAACCACTAAGGACAAAATAAAAGCCCATCTGCTTAGTGTAAAGCGCTTTGTTTGCCATTTTTTGGCAGGCGGATGATCCAATATATGCAGTTAGGTGCTAATGAAAAGCATTGAGAGACTTGTTATTCAGCAGCTTATGTTTGCACAGTGTGAATTTGTGTATTGTGTGTGATTAAACGAGAGAATCCCAGTGGCACCTAACAAATTATGGGATTTAAATAAATGTTCCATGTTTATCTTTAGTACTTATTAATGTTTGAAATTTAATAAAGCTATTTTTTAATTGAGGTTTTTACATGGCTCTAATTGGACGACATAGTGAGCATGATGAAATTGTGGGCAATTGCCTCAGGAGGACTGAGTCTTCACCCTCAGTCTTGTGTTTGAGTTTTTTGGTCACTGGTGTTATTTATAGTCTGAATATTCTTCAGTATATACTTCATAGGGAATAGAGAGGTGAGAAAAGTAGTTTTGGGTTGCTCTGGGTTGTCGACCAATTTACTGATAACCTCCAGTCTACCGGACTGTAGGAGAGCTGCTGAACAGAGGTGGAAAGGTTGTGATTGAGGTTTTCCGTGGTGTAACACACCAGAGGACAACCCCCAATCAGCACTTGGTTATCTTGTCTATTGGCCATTTTGCAATCCAACACAATAGAGTGATGGAAAAGATTAGTTTGGGCTGAGGCAGTCTGCACTTTTGAGGGTTCTGTGTTTTCCTTTTTCGTTTCTTCCTTCAAGACCAGAGAATGGGAATGAGAAGAGCTGAAGTGTGCGGAGTGGAAAATGTTGGTTCAGCCTACAATCTGCACTTTGCTCTAGAAAACTTACAGAGAGCCTCCAATATGCAGCTGATTGTTAACCATTTTGTCAGAAAGTACCTCAACAACAAATGAATAGGGTCAGAATAAGCACACATGCCAATCTTGACCCATGAAAACACATACACACACACACACACACGCACAGACAGACACACACACACACACACATTTTCGCACATGCATTTGAATTTGGTCGTGTAAATCAACACTGTTGCAATTTTTTGGCTTATACTTTAAATCTCTTAAGCTGCAAAATGCTTCAACAAGTGGAAAACCCTGTTTGTGTGTGTATGTGTCAGAGAGAGTGTATGAATTTGTGTGTGGACCATACTCCTGCATGCCGACTATCCTCCAGGATGATAAACCCAGTGTTTGCGTGTCCAGGTCACTGAATGCTATTTCACTTGCATAAGTGGTTCCTTTCCTTGACAAGATTGCATTTACAGTCATTGACCTCATCCTTAATGTAAGCAGTAACTACACTGCACTGGCATTGGTCTGTGTGGGTCTGGATCAAGCATTGAGTCACAACCAAGTGCTGCTTACCAATGCATTGACTTGCCTAAGATGGCTGTCATGTGAAGGTCATTGCATATAATATCGCCCATCTCAGGGGTTATACATATTGTGTGCTTGATTTTGCCCTTGGCTGCTGTTGAATGGGATTACAAACAGACTCGACCGAAGGGAAGGACTGAGAAGAGAGAAGGGATAAGCAGAGAGAGACATAGTGACATTAAGAGAAGATGAGTGTCATAGAGATAGAAGGTGAAGTGGCTGTGCCAATTGTCTTTTAACTGCAGCTCATTTCAAGTGTTGTGGTCAGCCAGGGTCTGAAAGCAAGGCCAAAACAAACACAAATAAAAAAACTCAGCGAGGTTCAGCTTATCTTGAAAACTCTGAACTGCTCTGTTAGAGTAAGAGTTCAGCAGCTAGATTCAACGACTCCTTCTACCTAAACAACTGAAGAGGGAGAGTTTCAATGACTCCCAAAAAAACATATGTGACTGTTCCCACAATGACACACAAGCTACGACATATTGCTGGTGGAGAGTCATGTGTCACATGGTTAACGTGGGAATAAAGTTTGGTTACATGGTTAGGTTTGGGAAAAGATTGTGGTTTGGGTTCAAAAAAGCTTCATTAGAAACATAAATTATACCTTACATAGGTGACGTACAGTAGTTCTGTCACATAAAGTTTGTATTTATGAAAAGATCTCCACTGAAAGCACATGACTAGCCTCTTGTTGTCTAGTCCAGCCCTGGACATAAAAATACAATATAGATACGTAATAAGAGAGTAAAAAGTGATGTGAGTTAAAAGAATTGCAGATTACTTTTAGTGGTAATGTTGTTGGATAGGTTCAGGAAAAGGTTGTGGTAATAATAAATGTAAATATGGGTCATACTAAGCTGCTCCACAGATGACCAATATGGTTGTATTCCATATCTGAACCAGCTCACACATGTTAACCAAAAAAGAATTTCCCCTTGTGGGATTAAATAGTATAATAAACTCTTAAATCTGGATTTCATCAGTGCATTGAAGCATCTACATCACATCCAGTAGATTCAGTGGACGGGAGGAGACAGACCACATGACCTCTGTTGAGAAGCTCATCACATCCTTTAGATGGTGAACTTGTTTGGATCATTTGACCAAAATTTTCACAAAATGTAAAATGCGTCAGAGTTCAAACTCATTGCAAATAACCCGGTGGTGTCTACATAACCCTGTTGCAAAGCCGAGGAGTTTCTTTCTCCAAGCAAAATTTGGATTAACAGTACAGATCACTTGGAGATACAGCTTATAGCTTAAAGAGTTCTGCAACAGAAACTTCTTCCAACCAGTTTTTATACATATACAAGCCATGGGTTCAAACAATAAGTTTTGCCACTCATATTTCTTTTTCTGATTGTACTTTTGTACACAGTTATGTTGCTAAATATTTCTAATGCACAGTAGAGTCCCAGTCAGTCCCAGAGAATTGATCTGATCTACTTTGGGCATTAAAATATTGTTAAAATGCTTGGCTGTCATTAGGAAGACAGACAGAGGTTTGTAGCAAGACTGTCCACACTTTATATCTAAACCTTATTTTACCTGGTCTGTTACCTTGTGTGCTTTTGTGATGTGAATTGGCTAAGACTGTTAACATGATGGGGCACATTCGTTTTGGAAGCCATAAAAAAATAATATTTTACTGTATAGGGCAAATATAGTGTAAAATTGAAATAACACCCATGCAAGGCTGCTCGTATTTTTTCTATTGTGCCACAATGTAACCCTTGTAAACTTCACCAGGCTCAGTATATAGTTGTAATAGGGTTGTTGAGTCATGTTCTCAGGGCTGCACGATATTGGAAAACAAATTAAATTGTGACAATTTGTTTCACTGCGATATATATTGTTATGAAAAAATACTGGAATTTTCACCAGAAAACTTATATACTGTAACTCAATCAAGGCCCTGCACGTCATGTCACAGTAGGCAAAAGTAACCATGGTAACAGCAATTGAGTGGCATCATGTCAATATTTATCAAGTGCTGCAATCTTAATATAAAACTTGAATGCCGTGAAATAACAAAAAAACACATCTGAAATATGAAAGAGCTGTGTTAAATTGCCTTACTCGACATTGCACATACATGACCTTACCGTCCTCACTTTTTGCTCATTGGTGTGTGTTTGTGTGTTGTTTTGTTTAGATACACATAAACACACCCGCCTCTGGTGCAGTATTTGGACTATCTGGACTCAGGTGCAGACCTCGAAGCATTCTGAGTCTGTCATGACACTGAATGCATTACTGTACGCTTACATTCACATTGTGTTGTTGGTGTGTGTGGTAGGTGTGTGCGTGTACTGTTTTACATTAAGTAGGATTACAGTTTTTGGAAAGAACATTCTCTTTCCTCTCTGTGTTTTTCCTGCTTGTCTATTGTTGGACTTCATTTAGTTCAGATTACAGTCTTATGTGCCCCGCTTCCCCCACTGCTCCTGCTAATTAAACCTGCTCCGTATTATGTACAGGTCCAATAATCCCTTTACTGAAAACAGCATGGAGACTAATCTTGGAAAACTGCAGATGCAACAGCAAAGATTGTGTGTGTGTGTGTGTGTGTGTGTGTGTGTGTGTGTGTGTGTGTGTGTGTGTGTGTGTGTGTGTGTCTGTGTGTGTGTGTGTGTGTGTGTGTGTGTGTGTGTGTCATTTAGGACAAGGTAAGGATGGTGAGTAGGCTAGAGGGATGTCATATTGCTCCACCTAATAGGCTCTCTTGCCATTCAGACTCCCCCTCTGGTCTTGATCCCAGACAGAAATGTGGCTTAGATCACTCGCTCTCTTTCACTCTCACTCTCTCTAACACACAGACACTCACATACTCAGCATGCATGCACGCACACACACGCACAGCCTGACAGTCCAACTTTAATTTGAATCTAAAACAGGTGAGGTTCTTGTTAGAGGTGGAGGACAGCAGCTAATTTTCTTTGGAATATTTCACAGGGGTCATCCGTTATTTTTGCATTACGTAAAAATAGTTAACCAGCTGTGTCATGATGTGATTTTTTTATATTAACATTTAATTTCTTAGCTCATACATGCACTGACAGCTGTTTGGATCTGGGAGCAGAGAGGAGACTATGAGAGACAGGCAAAGTCAAATTAAGTGATGTTTCAGGGCTTTCTCAGTGGGTACCTTTAGCACACACGCAGACACACACACACAAACATGCACACATACAAGCAGTGCTAATAGTCCCAGAGTAGACCAGTTGCCAGTCGACTGAGAGGTGGCTTGATCAGTTTTGCTCTGATCAGTTTCATTCATTTATCTTAGTTTTAAAGTTGGGACATGCCTCTTACACTACCTTCAGCAATGCTTATGAAGGGATGGCAAAAACAATGCAGCCCATCACATAATACAGGTGAGTCACAAAACAAGACGTGTGTCACAGTTTTGATAGTTGTTTAATTTTGGCAGTGTTTTTAAAACTTCTTCGCTACAGTTTACACTATCTTTCCATTTGTGGATATTAGTCTCTCTGTTTACTGATTTTTGTTTACTACTACTGTCATTCTTGATTGAAACATTTGAGCAGAAAATTTTGACATCATACAATATTTTGTATTTGAGATGTTGGAGTGTCTTCCGAGACTCTTTCAGTGGTAGTATATCCAGAGGCTTGTATCTCCATCTAAGGGCTATACGGTAGAGCTTTTCTCTATTTCTTTATTTTTTTTCCTTTATTTTATGACTCAAGACTTTACTATACTTTACTCTAAAGGTGCATCAAATGTGTCTTAAGAAGAGTGTATCTTTTGTAATACTTATCTTCTCATCTTGGACCATCCTATATCATAAATGTGTTCACTGTCTGCTGACATTTATAACTGTCTGAGTTATGATATCATTATCTCCGCCAAGGAGGCTATGTTTTTACCTGTGTCCTTTTGTTTGTCGGTTGGTTTGTTGGTTTGTCAGCAGGATTACACAAAAATTTATGAACGGATATCCATGAGTCTTGGATGGAGGATGGGTCTCAGCCCAGAATAGACCCCATTAACTTTTGGTGCGGATAAAGGGATGGCTCCAGGAATTTTTTCTGACTTTCTTTAACGTTGCGGGATAGGGCATTTTTCGAAACTTTAAGTTAATTTCTCAGGAAATAATGCATTTATCTTGATGAAAAGGTGTGTTTAGGTGACTGGTATCTATGAGTCAGTATGATTTCATACAGATTTGTGGAGATTTTTTACTTTAAAGGTGAATCAAATGTATATCTTTTATGATACTCCTCTTCTCATCTTTGACCATCCTGACTCTCCTCTGTCTTCAAAGTCTTCTTTGTCTCCTGACATCAGTTGCTTAAAATGTATTATAACTGTCTGTGTTATTCTGTTCTCGGTGCACTTAAATCCAGGTTAATAAAAGAAAGAAATGAAGATGCACTTCAGGGTGGGTTTTTATAGAACTGATATGACAGTAAAGCCAGATTTAGTGTAAAATAATTGAAGGGTTTATAAAGAGGGGAAGATAAAGATATTGCGGCACAAGAGGAAAGGTGATGATTTAGCTTTATTCACACCAGAAAAACAAAGGTAGAGTGCTTGGGTATCTTGAATGTGTGTGTATCCCTCTTGTTAATTGTTTCCATTTTTAAAAAATTCTTGTCAAGGCAACTTATTTCTTATGCTCTCAGCAAAAGTGATACAGGGTGCTTATATGGCAACCTATATAGTCATAGAAAAGCTTAGTCATTCATGTTTGTAAAAAGGAAAACAGAATAAGGTGAAGAAAAGAGAGGGAGCAAAGAGATTAGGGCTCTTGATTGGATGTGGCTCCCAATTCAGCTCCCTGCCAATGCCAATAAGAAAGAGGAGATACAATAGTAAAAGGAAGAGAGGACCGAGAGAAGACGGTGGAAGTGGTGAGTTCGAGCGTAATGGAGTCAAGACCCCTAACAGGCTGTCAGATGCTGCTCACTTGCCGCACACTCACTCCTCACACACACACACACAAACACAGCAGCAGTGTTTTTGTGTGTGTGTGAGTGCGCCCCTGTGATAAATCTTAATTACAAAATGGAGTGCGGGCCATGTGCCATCTCATCATACCATGTCAAATCTCATAAGCAACAGCAAGAGCGAGACACAGACATGCAATAGTATGAGAGAGTGAGAGAATGTGCATACAATGTCTGAACAGAAAAG
Source organism: Pagrus pagrus (assembly GCF_965226575.1). Taxonomy (NCBI): domain Eukaryota; kingdom Metazoa; phylum Chordata; class Actinopteri; order Spariformes; family Sparidae; genus Pagrus; species Pagrus pagrus. The sequence continues at coordinate 24,385,233 of NC_140192.1, read as the reverse complement.
AAGAGAAATCAACAGTGAAAGGGTTGGAGGAGAAACGATGGGGTGCAAAGGGAAGTATATGTTTGTCTGGGACGCTCTGAGGTGAAACGACTGTGCTCCCTCTTTTAAGGATTTACTTAGAGAACACAAAAGGCTTTTTGTGTACCGTGACTGTCGGTACAAATCAAATCTAAAACCCTGCTTCTGCTACCATTGAGCGGGTCTAGTTTGTCCCAGGATGAGCCGGCGGATGGATACACAGTTCTAGCACGTCAGGGAAAGAATGGGGCTGGGGGCGTTGTTGTGGCCCGCTGAGTCATCGTGGCCAGGGTGATCTCTAAAAGCAGCCCCCCAGCCCCCCAGAGTAATGGTTAATCGTGGGAAGTCTGGTGTTAGGGTAAGTGTGCCTATGTGTAGGCCGAGCCTGTTTGTGGCCGGTTTCGGTGGGTTTTGGCGTGCCGTGGTGTGACAGGGCCAGTCAGGCGGATGGGGCGTGTGTTGTTGTAGCCGTGGCAGTGGGGAAAGCCCTGTACAAGCAGCTCTCAGCTCTGCTGGCTGGGAGAAGAGCCGGGGCAGCTCTCCCAGAGTAAAAAGCAGAAAAAAAGCTCTGTCCTTTTGTTTTCACGGCTGTTGTGTTCCCTCCGCTGTGGGTTTGGGAGTCTGGTCTGTGTGTCCTCCTGGTTGTCTGTGACTGTCCCGTTGTGACATTAGGTCCTATTTTGGACCTCTAGTGTTGTGCTCTGTCGCCACAAAATCACACAGACATAATCCACTTCCTGGAATGGTGGTGTCAACACAGGAAGTGCAACCTTTGAACCACAATGTGCTGAGTAGAAAGTTGTACATTTAAATGGCAGAGGGTAACATTATCATAATCACAGAAATAGAACATTTAAATTGTGCAGTGTGCAATACATAGGTGTTTTGGATGACCTGGATTTTATTTCCACAGTTAGTTAACACACACATGAAAACTTTATTACAGAGGGGTGAAAAAGACTGAAAGATATTGATCTCTTAAGACAGGGACATGCATACCTATATAGGATGACTGATGGGACAAGTCAGTTCTAGAGATAAAATCATATTGTGAATGGAGTTGTGTCATTGAAATCCATTTTAAGCATGTTTCATTTTGCAATCAGAGCTTTTGACGTCACCTGTGAGGAGAAGAAATTATAAAATCAGACTGAACAATAATGGTGTGCAAACATACGCTTTATCAGTTATTAGTGCAAGCATGCCGTGTTAACGCAAGCATGCCTGTGTTCATGTTGTTCCAGGACCATCATCATAACTGATCAATCATGTTTTCGAATGTCATAGCTTGCAACTTGTTGAAAAAGGCCGGAAGAATATGCCCATGGGAGAAGTTATCCTTTCAGACATGTATTTACTGTTGTGAAAAGGGTTATTTTAACCCAATAAGTGAACTCTTCCATACAGGATTCAAACCCCTGTCTCCTGAGTGAGAGTCCTATACATAACCAATCAGCTGAAACAGCTTGCTCTAAGTGCAGATTTAGTCCCTTTTTGCTAAATTGAAATGATGGCCCTGGAACAATATTAATTATGATGTTCTAACCAACAAGTTTGTCCAACACGACGATATCAGATACACCATTAGGGCACAGCACAGCTCCAGATTTTTTCTATTTTCCTATCTCATTGTCAGCACTGATTGGAAGATAAATGACAGAGGCAAACTCTTTTGATTAATCAGGTTCTGTTTTGGGAAATGAACATGTGAGAATTTGTTTTTTCACAGGATTTTGTTTGTTTATCGACACAAGTCTAATCATAGTCTTTAATCCCAAGTGTGTTAGCTCTGGATTGGCTCGTTATTATGTGCTCCTTTCTGTGTTTCATTTCTAAAACTTGCTGTGCATGTCGATGGAAATACCTCTTTGCTTCAGTGTACCAGTACAGTACTTTGTGATCTTTATGTAGGAATAACTGCAGTATGTACTTTCTCTTGTCAAACTTAAATGAACTTCTTTTAACGGTGCTATAGGTGACATTTTAAAAGTCACTTTGGAGCATAGTCCTTTTTACTCCTGTCCTTTGGGGCACCATCATTTGTACTCCCATTTCCAACTGGTTAATAGAAGAGAAACATGAGCAAGTATGTACTGTACAACTGAAATGTATCTGGTACATAACAAACCAAAGACACTTAAGTGCCAGATCTCGTGCCATTAGAAGTCTGATGCACCTTTGAATAAAACAAGTGGACTATTTTCCCCATTTGTTTCTTAGAGCTCTGGATATAGTGCCCTTTCCTATGAGCTGTAAGAAGCATCTTCTTCAGTAGAAACAACATATTACCTCTTGTTGTACATGAAATCTTGTTTGCACATAACAAGTATTCATGCACATATCTGTTGAGACATACATTAGCTTTTAATCCTGTGCTACATGTGTATTTCAGGCTTGCTCTGGAGCTCTACGCCGTCTTTCCGGTCGCGTCTGTGTCAGGATAATTGGCTCTAGTCAGTCTCTGTCACTCAGACCTGCAGCAGATGCGACTGCAATGTCACACATACACCACCTCGCTTGCTGCATTATGCTGAGGAAGTCTTTCTTGACTATGTACAATATAATGACACAATGCATACACACATAGAAGTACACACACTTGATCATATAGACATACACTCAGCTGGCTGCACACAAGAGTGTCTGTGGACTCGGACACAATTTACTGCCTCACTGCATTCAACATCCGCTTTTCTCTTTGCCAGCTCTTCGTCTCATCCTGTTCGGGCTTGAGTTGCTGAATAACATAAAACATTTCTGTCTTCAGCGTTTAAATTATGTGTGAGGGACTGTTTGTTTGTTGTGTGTTGAGTTTTCAAACCAGGTTTGGATGTGAGATTGCTGTTTTTTCTCCGAACTTGTAGAAAAAATGTGACCTCTGAGACATTAGGTCAAACATTTCAAAGTGTATGCTCTGTTTGCCATCCCAGATAACTGGAGAGATGTGGATGAAACGTATCTGTACAACAGAGATCAGTCTGGGTCATTTTACACAAGAAACAGAACATTTTTTTATCTTGAAGGACAAGAAAACTCTTTATTTTACAGGTGAATTCCTGTCAAAACACAAGTCTGTGCAAGATTTGAGCCTGTTTCTGCTTTCTTTGTCAGATAATGGAGTTGACCTGAGCATGCAGGAGTGACAGCACAAAGACTGACTGAGTTCTTATGTCTTTATTTGCAGGCACAGAAATCGTGGATAGAAAGAGCGTTCAGCAAAAGAGAATGTGTTCATATCATAGTGAGCGCCAAAGACCCCCATAGGTGAGTAAGAATATGTGTAAAGGAAGAAATCTTGATGCATTACATTATTGTGTGATTATTGTGTGTTTGAATGTGAATGACATTATGCATAATTGTTAACATAATTTAGTTGTTAATTTGGGAAGAAGAAGAAGAAGGTAAAGAGTTTTTCTAGATTCAGGATTCAGCTGTGCGTTAAAAGCTACGAGACAGTAATGAGCAGGTTAGCTAATGTGAATGCCCAGCTCACATATAGCAGATTAAGAGCCCTGTTTCACTACTGACCTTTAAAAACATGCCTCAGAGTAATATCATGTTGGCCTCTATTTGCGTCACAGGTAGAGGCTCCACACTAATGAGCCAAACACTGACATTATACAATTTAAAACCACAAATGTGAAATTCAGGGTCAGCCCAGTTCAGACTTTAAAATATTCCACATCATTTTAAAAGTTTGTTTATTTAAGCTCACAGGAGCATTCTGCTAAGTATAGCAAAGTTTAACTGTGAAAGTACATTTATAAGGGCTGTTTCTGAAATATTTACTACAGCTGATGTTGGTAGGCAAGTCTAATTCTTGAAGCAAGGGCCCTGATACACACTCATATACACACAGACACAGGAAATGCCACTGTTTGTTAGGTAAAAAAAAATTAGCATAACTGAAGGAAAGTGGGTGGAAGCCCGATGTTCCTCAAGATCAAATCAGCTTTTTCCTTTTTAGTCAAAAGCACTTGTGTTGATGCATTAGGCAGAAGGAGGCAAAGTACCGCTGGTAAGAGATGACGTAAACATGAAGTGATAATCAAAGCCTCCTGACTCCCTTTCCTCCCAGGGCTCCAACTCCATCCTGCAAGGTTAAAAAAAACAGAATATGAAAGCTGTATTCAGTACATCTGAATAAGCATGTACTCGTGGAGGAATACTACAATTCATGCAACTGTCAATCTGCTAACTCCTGCGGTTGCAGCGAGGGAGAAGGAGAGGGGAGCGAAGGAGAGAAAAAGACAGATGTTTGTGAAGAGCAGAAAACAAAAAGAGACAGAACCAATAAAAGATTGCAGGGGCCTACAGATCGTTCTCCTCCTCTCCTCCCAATCAGGAGATGAAAGTCAGATGACAAGCTGTCACTTCAGCCTTGCCCTCTTTTACTGCTAGGCACATAACTATGGCAGCTCGCACGCTTTTTTCTCTCAGTCACACACACACACACACACACACACACACACACACACACACACACACACACACACACACACACACACACACACACAGTCTCTCTCACCATCTTCTTTTTCCTTCCCAATGCTACAGTAGCTTACAGTTTAATATACCAATCTTACATTCCTGTCTACTCTCTCCTCGCCTCCAGGTGCTGTTGTGGGCGTCTGATAGGTCAGCATGTGGGCCTGCCCCCAGGCATCTCATCCAGTCAGAATGATAAGGCAGAGCGCCTGGCTAAGAATGACAGCCTGTCGGAGAAGTGGTCGATCAGCAAACACACACAGCTCAGCCCCACTGATGCCTTTGGCACCATTGAGTTCCAGGGAGGGGGACACTCCAACAAAGCCATGGTGACTCCCATAACACATCTAATTTGATGTATTTTGTCAGTTTCTTGCAGATGCCTTGCTTCTTGGGATTGTCAACATCTGGTTCAAACAAGAAAATAACAACTTGGTTTTGGAGATCCAAAAATACACTTCCACACAACACAAGGGACCAAGAACTTATTGTGACCTCTGATTAAAACTTTCCAATGTGTGGTTTGTAAAATCTGAAAGATAAAAGCAAAAAATAATTAATGTGATTCGTAGATATTTTCCTCATCTGCAGTAAACTCATGAAGAGTAACAGCACACAGGTACAAAGGAGGAAAGTGTTGATGTCTGAAATGACAGAAATGATTTCTACTCTTGATCTGGATGGCAAAGTTATACCGGTGCTATGATTCCCAGGATATCCCACGTTTTTATCCCACAAAGTTTTATTGTGAATTATTACATTTCATACATGGTCCAAATACAAATGGAAATGACATGTAATGAGGATTGGTCACACATAAGCATTCTTGCATTTGCATTCTTCACATACCATAACAACAAAATCAAATCAAATGAGTATGATTATATGCAATCATGTCATTATATATTTAAAAAGACTTAAGTGTTGCTTGATTAAACGATCCATTCCAAAAATAGTCTGATTGAATATGTTACACAATTACACACAATTACCGTCAATCACAACCATGGTGACAGAATCAAATCACACATGCTATAGCATTCAGGGAAGTCAGATGATTAAGGCTGAACTGTCTGATTTATTCCCAGTGTTAAATTATTAATCCAAACACATGTCAGGCAGTGTGTGTAAGGGTGAATTAGGTAGATAAACAGATGTTCTATATTGCATGTGGTTCTCCAATAACAGCAAACATCTGTTCAATACCGGTGTAGTGAAGCGCCGGCAGGTCTGCAACACTCATCCATGTGTTATCTTTCCTTTCATTGCCTTCACAGATGTGTTTCACATTGAATGCTTTTATTACATGTGTACTGTACATATGTTTATGTATGTGTTCCTGTTTGTCTATTTCTCAGGCGCATGCAGGCTTCTAGTCCTCATGTGCCTGAGGGTGAAGCAGATGTGCTACTGTACACCACTTACACATGCTCTATTGTTTTCAGTATGTGCGAGTCTCTTATGACACCAAGCCTGACCTGCTGCTCCACCTGATGACCAAGGAGTGGCAGCTGGATCTGCCCAAGCTGCTCATCTCAGTCCACGGGGGTCTGCAGAACTTTGAATTGCAGCCCAAACTCAAACAGGTCTTTGGCAAAGGGCTCATTAAGGCTGCCATGACAACTGGAGCCTGGATCTTCACTGGTGGGGTCAACACAGGTGAAGAACTGTACATACTTTTTAAACACATTGAGTGGACATGTAGTCAAATGTTCCTCATAAGTTATCAGCTATCAAATAATCATTCACCAGCCCCTTAAGGCTGTAAAGATGTTGAACCACTGGATCACTGCGAAAGTGTTCTTTTAAGTATATTATGAGCACTCAACTATACTGAGAGACACTCATAGTCAGACCAGACAGGTGAAGTGATAGCTCTCAATTATTATTTCATGCATCTTTAATGAAAATAGTGTCAGGAAGTGTAGAGTGCTTATTTTTATCGGCAAAAGTCTGTGACGGAGTGTTACATTTAGAGCTAAAGGTGTATTTGAGTCCGCACACTGCATTACGGACTGTGACAGAAAGGATTGAGGAAGCAATGAGGGCTATCATGGACTTATACTTTACTAGGAGTGGTATTTCCACTTCACTCAGCAATATAGGGATTTCCCAGCTGGAGTCTAGTAAAATCAAGGTTGTGAAAAAGACTCAAGACTTCTGTGAGATCTCTTTCTGCAGATACTGAGTAGCAGGATGATTTTGGCCTGGAGCAGGATTTATGAGGAGCTCAGTGGACTGGATCTTGAACACATAGTGGAAGGAGGAGGAGGAGGGCCAAAGCAGTCCAGAAGGAAATTATTTCAAAGTCTGACAGCAGCAAGATGATTAGGTAGCAGAGTTTTTTACAAAATGTGTTGAAAAGAATATAGTGAGGAGTCAGCGGACAGATTGACAGCTTATGATTTATGCTAAATGTGGAGTCAACATGCATATGGAAAAGTAGTCTCTGCGAGTACATTTGAGCTCCATGTTTCTGATCTTGGTAAGATATAGATAGTGTCATGTGTGGTGGGATTAACATTAATGACTGTGTTGCAAAATAAATATGCTTTTTAGAATGGGTTGGTAAGGACAGCATATTTGTTTCTTAGCTTTTAGCCAAAACCTTATGTGTAGTGTTGATACTGGAACTGTTATCAGTGCTGTTACACAATATCTTCACTGTAAGAGTTCACTGTTTGTTTCTGGATATTCAAAAATAGAAGCATTTTTAGTAGATTACGATAAGCTGGCTTGAAATAAGAAAAAAGGACTGGATAACAATGTTTAAGAACAGATGGAAAGAAATGATACAGTGCTGGATGCTGAAGAGTGGGCACACTTGAATACAGAAAGGAATAGAAAGTAAGATTTAGTGACAGAATGGGTGCAGAGTCAAGAAAGAGGAAGAGAGAGGCCTGAATAATGGATAGAGGGATGGATTGGAGGGATAGATGAGGGTGAAGGAAGAGAAAGAATGAATGTCAGCAGGAGAGATGGGATAAGATGGCCTCCAGGTCTGAATGCTGCTCCCCTGAGGACAACAACTAGAGCCCGGGAGCTACAACCTGTCTTTGTTTGAAGCTGTGTGTGTGTGTGTGCGCTCGCATGTTCACATTGGCTGCCACACTGTTGTACTCTGCACCCATTAGATTCTGTTTATCTTTCTCAGCAGAGTGTACCATTATCTAAGTGTAGCCTGGGTATTGATTGTGACAAAACTGTTTTTTTTTATGTTTCTCTGTCCCCCTTGCAAATACTCAACACTAAACATTTATGCACACACACACACAGGGGTGATTCGCCATGTGGGTGATGCACTGAAAGATCACGCCTCCAAGTCAAGGGGGAAGATCTGCACCATTGGCATTGCACCGTGGGGGATCGTAGAAAATCAAGAGGATCTTGTTGGCAAAGATGTAAGTTCCTGAGAGCCAAGAAACAGAACAATATGAAGTCACTGAGTGGGTTTTTTCATGCTTTAGCCCTGATGTTTTCAGTGTTTATGTGAAAAAGGTCACATGTAGTCCACAGTTTCTAGAGACGGTAAATTGCAGTTGACAGTTTATTAACTGAGATGCTGAGTAGGCCAATCCAATCTGTGATAAACACTTGTTCAAAGTGAGTTGGACAGCTGGTGGAACCACATGAGACTGCGGAGCACATGCTGACTCATTCAAATCTCTGAAATTAATGTTATGTTATAGTTAAAATTTCATCAGCACTCTGTCCAACAGAACAAGTGAAGCAGAGACGATTAATGTTGGTGACTGAAATGAGATTATTAAGTGCTGAGGCTCTTTTTTCATGCTTGATTGGTCTCAACTGTATGCCTAATGGCCAGATGAATTTTCCTCAGGTTGTCAGGCAGTGCCCCAATAGACTGAATCCAGGCTTCTGAGAAACTGTCATTAATGTTGTATAGATGTTCACCCAGTGTAATTCCCTGTTACTTTAAAACATGTACAATAATTGTGCATATCAGTGTCTGTGTGAGCTATTCCTGCTGTAGACCTTGCTGTAGAAAAGACAGCAGGAACTACAGAAAATACCTGGAGAATAGAGCCTTTTCACGACAGACATTTTGATTGGCAAAGCAGGAAAAACCCAGGTGGAATTTGTAAGATTAATGATGGTTGCATTCCATTTAGGTGAGCTAGTTACAGGGCCCTAGTATTGTGTATGCTCAGTAGTTAGCATGACTCACTGGGACACTTAATGGAATGGTGCCATCGTTAACATTATTGGTCACCCCTGTACTTTTCGACACTTTCTTCTAATTATTCAGCATTTTACCGATAGCGATACCAGTATTGGAAATGTCTCTGAGCCTAAAATGCTGTATTGGGTATCCCAGATTACAGCAGTCTCTGCACTGACTCAGTGCCCATGATCAGGACTCTGCTACTTCCCAGCAACATTCTGTAAGCCTTTGTACAACTTTACTAAAGTTGTCAATATCCGTAAAGGGCAAGTGACCAGTGTAACGTCAATCATAGGTCATTGAACGTACTTTTGCTGATATTTGTGTTATTTTTCAGTTCTGATTAAAAAATGTGTCAATTTAGAAAGTTCCCTTTGTATGTATTTGCTCATGTTTTGCAAAGGGTTTAACTGGAACCAGGCCATACAATGATTATTGCAGTCGTATCACATTCTTACAGGGTTAGTAGTATACAGTTGCTTAAAGATAATAATTATATACATATATATTTTTTGGTATATGATCTGTACTTGGTATCGGCCAATATGCAAGTTCAGGTGTCAGAATCAGGATCGGGAAGGCCAAAATGGTATCAGAACATCGCTATGATTATTTATTAAGAAACATCTTCCCTTTACCTTGTCAAAATTGGTATGCTTGTATGATGTGTTAAATGTCCTAAAGGATACTTCAGTTATATAGTACTGTACTTCAATAAAGTTGGATGACTCACAAGACAGGGATTCAAAATAAAAAAGAAAACAATTGTCAAAATCAGTGCATCAGAGGCAGAGATACTGCTTTGAGACATCTAGTCTCTAGTACAGGTCAACCCTGAAAAATCTGGATCCTGCATTTCCCATAACATAACTAATAGCAACTCTTTATTAGTCCCTACTTGGTAAATGCTCATGCCATTCAAACTATATGCTCCAGTTTGTCACAGGGTTTCTGTTGAAAAAATGTTTAACCTCCAAAAACAAGGCAAGATAATCCCTGATGACATCCTCAGGATTATTTTTTCAAACTTTGGAAAGCTTCCTCTCAAACCACAGAGGACATAGAGTGCTAAGTGAGTCGTACAAACCCGTAAATGAGTATTTTTGCACTTCAGGCTCCCTCGTCTCAAAGCCAGTGGGTTTTTTGGACTGGTTTTTGGTTAAATCCCAGAGTCAAAGTATGTGGTTAACACAAGTTTAAGAGATTTTCAGGTTTTGTTCTGCAAAATAAAATACATGACTAAATACCCCCCCTGTGAATTTTAAGGCTTTTAACATGTCTTAAAAAGGCTGGTTGCTAACAAACAGCTAAATGAGACTTCAGAGGTTCTTGTGGACATTAAACATGACACTGAACACAGAAACTCACTAGTCCACCAAAGGAACGCAACTTGCCAACTATTTTAGCTCCAACTTTTCAACTTGTAGATTCATCAGTTTGTAGTTAAGTGTGTATTTTGTAGTGACCACCTCAAGGAAGCTTAGTGGTGGTGACGGTAGTCATGCGACCGTGGCTTAGTTAGTTTATAGACTGATGTTAGCTGTTTGCTCCCAACACCCCATTAGGTGTTCATACATACATACATCATCTCCGCAGTGCTCTTTTATACAATTGTTTTCTTTATGATAAGTACATTAAAGTTTAGGTATAAAATCAGTGGAATGCTTCTTTAATTAGATCATACTGTAATAACTGCCAAATTCAATTCATGTTGCCCTATACTCGGGTTACATTACTAGTGCTAAGAAAACATGCCCTTGTTACCATTAAACCATACATTTTTCCTTTGTCAAGTCGTCATATACCTCTGTTATACAGTACGTGGACTCCTTGGATGTTTGTTTAATTGTCAAATGTTATCTTCTCCTGGCTAGGTGGTGCGTCCATACCAGACCATGTCGAACCCTATGAGCAAGCTGACAGTTCTAAACAGTCTCCACTCCCACTTCATCCTGGCAGACAATGGCACCACGGGAAAGTACGGCGCTGAGGTCAAACTGCGACGCCAGCTAGAGAAACACATCTCCCTGCAGAAGATCAACACGCGTGAGTGGAATTTACTTTATCTGATTGTCACAGGTATTGCCAGGCTGACCTATCTACCCTAAATTAGAGGAGGTGTCTTTAAATGACATAGCGTGTGATAACAGCATAATGAAACTGTAATCCTTGTTTTATTAACGACACCACTGTGGGTTAATTGAGTTCACACTCTATTTTATAGCTGCGGCCAGACTAAAATTATCTTTACCTGCTTTATACTGAACACATGCTGTCAGACGGTGTATTTTTAGTCAGTTGTGATATAACTCAGTGAACCTTTGAAACTGTCCCTGCCGTCAGGAGAGGTTTATTTTTTCTTTTAAAGCTCCCTGACAGCTTTGATGAACTCCTCAAACGAACCTGCTTGATAAATTGCTTTACAAAGTTGCCAACCCAGCTAACAAACACGGACATTATGACCAGCACACAACCCCTGTACCTGCATATACACACATGTGTACTGTACTGGCATACGCTGTATGTTTTCAGGAGGCATTTTTTTAACCACCGGGTCAATATCACACAATGTAAGGATGGCCTAATTTTGTGTGATTTATGCATAGTTTGACAGACACTGTAACTTAGTACATTTACTCAAGTACTACACTTAAGCGCAAATTCGAGATACTTGTTCTTTACTTGAGTATTTTAATTTTAAGCAACTTTAAACTTCTACTTCACTACATCGCAGAGGCAAATTTTTTTCTTTTCATTTAACTACAGTTGTATGACAGCTTTAGTTACTAGTTACTTTTCAGATTACAATTTTTCATAACCTTGCCTGCTGAATAAAAACCATGTACCTCCAAATTCGGGGATATGGATTACAAAGTTTTCTGATAATCTGAAGGATTTGTTTTCTTCTCCAGCTAAATAAACTATTTCAAGTCCTCTTGGATTAGTTAGTTTACTTTGTCAAGGTATGTGGTTCTCACAAGACAGCCACACTACAAACATATGATGATCTGATAGAATATGATGCATTGCTGTAGATTAATACCCAACAGTATATATTGTAAAGTAGTTAACGGGGCTCTGTGGAAGAGACAGGGATCTCAAGAACGTGTGTAAAGTCACATCCTTTGGAAAATCTGAAGGTCATTGAAGGATGATTGCTTTTGATACTTGCTGATGATATCGTGATACTTTACTCAAGTAATGTTTTGAATGCTTGACTTTTAATTGAAGTGGAGCATTTTCACAGTGTGGTATTGCTTTTTTTTTTACTTAAGTAAAGGATCTGAATATGTATTCCACCACTGATTATAGCTGCTGTTGAAACTCAACAGAATCTCGCTCTATTCTGTATTCCTGCAGCTCTCCATGTCTTCATTTTATAATTTGTTGCATCAAAAGCCCATTATGCTCATACAAGGGCAGCTGGAGTGTATTTCACTTCTTGTTTGTGTGCCTGAAGGCATAGGTGTTTTTGTCCTGTGTGTATGTTCATGTGTTTGTGACTGCATGTGCTCGTATTGGCCGGCGAGTGGAGTGTTCATCCACCGTCGAGCCCTTGTCACATTGCATTTCTTCGTTTTCAATTTACACATTATACCTTTGCTCGAAACCAAATTGATTTGCATAAATACAAAATGCATTACTTTTCTCTTTCATTCTCTTGTTCTCTCTCTCACACAAAGACACAAACATGCACAAACCTCTCTGATACCCTTTAAATGCATTCCTCAATTGCCTCTCACAGCATTGTTAAAAATGTGTCAGGGCTTGGAACAAACCTGAGTCAGAGAAATGTTGTTTGCAGCTATCTATTTGTTATTACCCTCTTTTGTTGTCAACATAAAGCCATTTTATAAAAATTTCCTCAGGGTGTGGGTGACACGAATGCACACATTTTAACATCAATTCTTATTTAAAAACTGAGGGTGTCAGGAAATAGATGTCACCAAATGGATGTGGTTACACTGTCAAGAGCAATATCATGACTCAGACCTTACCTTTGTCGACATTATTTATGTTCACTGTCAGACCCAACCTCTGATGTTCACTGATAGGGACTTTATGAGGGTATTTTAAACATCACTAAGGATAAAACTGGGCTTTTTTATACTAACCACTACCGTATTCCTCCTAATCCCTTGACTTCAGGGAATTAAGAAACCTAACTGGGGTTGACAGGATACGCAAATGTACTTCCTCCCTGTTCATCATCCAGTCATGTGACCTATGGACTTCCCTTTGTCATCCTATGCCTGGACTCATACAAAAGGGGCTGGGAAGGCAAAGGGACGCCCAGTCGTCATACAAGCATCTGACCATCTAATAATGGTAATGTACAGTAACGTCCCTGATTTATCCATCATTTGAGTAGCTTGAACATATATCTGGATCCAAGTTGAGTGCTAACATTGCCTACCCCCAAGGCCTTGTGACCCCTCCTGAGAAGGGGTTTAGAAACTGCTACTCATCCGATGAGACCACAACAAGACAGCCTCATTTTGTCATTTTGCTGATTGAAGTCTTACATTATGTATTTAGCAAATTCTGTATCTGTGATGAAGTTCTTTTGTAACTCTTGGGGAAATAAGCTTGATGTATTAATCATCTGGTGGTCTGGTGTTGAGTGTGCTTAGGATGCAACTGATCCAGTTTCTAAAAAGTGATTTAGATTTCCTAGCACTGCCCCCTTAGAAAGCTTTAGTCGAGCAATTACTTGACTTGGCCTCCAACTGCAGCAGAATAATGAGCCCAGACACACCTCAAAGCTTAGCAAGCACTACTTGAAGACCAAAGAACACCAAGGAGTCCTGACTGTCATGGACTTCCCTCCACAGTCACCTGACCTCAGCCCCACTGAACATTTATGGGGGCAGTTGAGGACTGAGAAAGCTAAACAATCTGTGACATCACAAGATGATTTGTAGGACACTGTCAAATCATGCTGGGATAACATGAGTCATCAGGTTGTACACAAACTTGTGGTGTCCATGGGTTAACCCTAACCCAGGAATCAGATTGCCTGGGGGAAGCAGCTCCTCACCTCTCTATTCCGGCACCCATAACAGCGGTAGTGCCTCCCTGACTGCAACAGTTCAAAGAGGCTATAGTTTGAATGACTTGAATCCTTAATGATCTATCGACCTTGGTCCTGCACTGCGTGGTGTACCATGGTACGGTACATTCAGCCGACTGTACCGCTCTCCTCAGGGCGTTGCAGTCCTGCTGGGTGCTGCTGCATTCCAGGCGATGATGTTCCCTGAAGCTACACCGTCCTGACAGCCATTGCAGGTGATCAAAGGCATTGCTGTGCCTTTTTAATCAAGATGTTAGTGTGGACAGACTGTCAGGTTCTCTGTGATCTGGACCCTGAGGAACCTGGAGTGGTTCCCTAACCCTAACCCTCTCCACTGTGGATGCATCGACCTTGAGGGGGTTATACTGTAGTTCCTCCCCTGCTCCTCTGCAAAATACATAAAAAGCTCCTTGGTTTTGCTGACATTTAGGGAGAGGCAGTAGTCCTGATACCACAGTGCAAAATAACCTGAGTTGTGTCTGAGGTTACATTGCGTGCCAGCTTCAACTTTATAACCTGTCTCCAATAACTGTATTAATGTAGTATAAAGTGATTTGGCTCTACAAACATTATTTCCACAGTCAAAGCAAGTTTACCCTCTTTTGTCTGGGCACTGTTTTACATTCAATGAAGAACATGTGATGGATTTAGCTTTTAATGTTGCCCAGGTTAGAAATTTCAGAATCTTTAATTGGTAGATTTACAAAACCTTAACATTACCATAAAAGTTAATCACCCACCGATTATGACCACTTGTTGAGTATGGCCTCGGCAAATTGGACATAAAAAGTGCTTAGATATAATTGTAATTGTATGTGGTATATACCAATTAAAATGCTGATGCAGCAGCTGCACATGCACACATTTATTAATATTTCACGTTAATTTTATTTATCTGCCAAATGTCAGAAATTACAAATTTCCGTTTAGGGACTTAAAACATTTACACACCTCCAAAAAACCCTTAACAGGAAAAAAATAGAAGGAACCAATAAGAGTTGTTGTTGAAAAGCAATCAAAGTTATACATATTCATTACTAAATCTTTATTGCTTCAAAATTTGAGGCCCATTAAGATTTTTAAGCTTCTAAACATGGGAAAAATACCTTGACACTCTAAAAGAAGGTAACATAAACACACTATCACAAAACGGCCACATACATTTTCTTGTTGTATGAATGTTTCTCAAGTAAAGCCGCCATGTGGGATTACTGTATGTGTCTGTATGATTTACTGTACTTTTTTATGCGCACGTGTGTATCCTTTACTTCTTCATTTATGGCTGTAGGGTTGGCAGACAAGGACCATTTCTTGATTTGATTACCTGTACACGGTCAATCGAGGAGTTTATAGATTTTCCTCACAGCAGGGCTCCTGTGGGATCCAAGTATAGCCTCAGGTTCTGTCAGGAAAGGAGGATAAAGCAGGTAAAGAGAGAAAGAGCAGTTTAGTTTGAATGGCCAAACATGTGGGCTGTGGACCGCATGTAACCACAAGCTCTTTTATCTTTCTTTCTTTCTTTTTTCTCTCAACACACAGTCACACACACTGCACACTGCATGAAAGAAGTGCGGTGGATAGAGATGCGTAATCTCCCCCTGTGGTATTTTATGATGTCTGGGCAATCCTGTGGCTAATCCTACTGTGTCTGTGTGCAATTTTCCATGCAACGGCTATCACCATGAGGCTGCCGGAAATGCTGAAGCAATCAAATTGGATCCACAATATTATAACCCAGTTTTAAGATACAGTATGGGAATCGATTCTATATAATTGCTTTTATTGGTGTTTTGGCCCAAAAAAAAATTTAATATTGCAAACAATGTCTGAACAAATCTTCTGAGTCATGAACATTTTATAAAAACCTGGCAACATTTTGATAATTGTGGTCTTTTTGCACATTGCAAGTTACAGCAACACTACTGACGCCAGTCAAACCTCATCAGTGGAGCACAGCTGCGCAGTCCCAAAACCTCTTAACACCCCCTTGATGAGAAGATGTGTGTTTTCCGTCTGCATACTTTGTCCTCTGGTCTCTACTGCATATTTGATGTTACTGAAGGTGTCACCACCTATAGTTTTGTACCCTCTTTAGAGGAATTTGGACAAAAATATCTAAGGGACATTTCTGGTCAGGGGTAAACAAAGTAAATGTCTTAAGAAAGGAGTCTGGGGTTGGGGGGCTGTAAATATGCCAGTTGGTGCTGACACATTCACACGCTAGAGTAAATGTTGCAGTGCGCCCTGCTGTACATGCATGGCTCTCTCGTGACTTGTGGTCACCAGACATGGTGTAGCTTGATGCAACATGGACTGAGATGCAAATACAAATGATCTTAGGCAGCAAAGATTGCTTCACATGCAAACAGAAGGACAGAGCATACAACCAGGGATCATTAACATACATTGCACGATCATATATGAATACGGTGATGTAAAAGAAATATTTCGCACCCCAGCACACTATTATTTATAGTCTGTAAGGTCACACTTACAATGGCATAACATAACTCCTCCTTACTGTCTCCTGAAGCTGGCAGACATTGTCAAACCTAAAGATGGAGAAAATCAATAAAAATGATTGGCACCATTCAGCACAGCTCACTCAACCATTGCACAGCTCTTTTGACATGTCTCCAGCAGTGGTCATAATGTGTTTTAATCACACACCTGTCTCAGAGAAATGACAAGTAAAAGAGGAAGGGAGGAGAGTGAGAAAATGAAGACAGAGAAAAGGGATTGAGGGCGAGCAGAGAGGGAAGAGAATAATACAAAAAGCGAAGGATGTGTGAAGCAGCTGAGGACCCAGGCAGTGAGACGACATACAGTATTACCTTGAGGTGTCTTCACTGAAAAAGCGGGATGACAAAGTGAAAAGGCAGCAAGAGAAAGCAATATTTTAAGGCTTCATACATGAGTGTTTTCTTATTTTCTCTTTCAGTTAGAGAAGATAAAATATGAAAAATCCTGCAGCTTACTCATTCATCCCTTTATGTGTTCACAGACATGAAAATCTTAAATTGGATGCATATGCTAGGCAGAAAGAAGAGAAAAAGCTGTAAGTAATTTGTGCAAGTCAGGTTAAAGTCTTTGAGTATGACTGAGGCACCTTGAGTGTGCCCTCTTCCATTTCCCCTAAATTACTCAGAAATGCGCACATACCATAAATACTTTGTGTATTGAATGTGTGCATTGGTGCGGCATATGGGTGTTTAAGCTCTATGTCCACTGTGTAACCTTCACAGACCTCCTATAGCAGTAGTTTCATTAATCACAGCATAGGTAAAAGATGAAGTAGCTGGGGTAATTGAATCCAGAAGCCCATAAGGCCTTGCGTTCCAGATTAGCGGTGACATTGTGACCTCCACCATGAGGCAGCCCTTACAGAAGAGATTACAGTTAAACCCTGCTACATGGGAAGTGAAGAGGGTTGTAATACTATTCTTTCAAGCACCATAAGTGCCTGGACAAACTCTTGATTTTTCAGATATACAGTAGCTAATAATATTGCCCCTATTTTGTGCTGCCCAACTGTGACCAAATGGATTACTTGATGGCTCTTGTTCTTTGACACATATCACACAGCTGCAGTTTCAAACTCTGAATCAGGCTTAGAAATGTCACCGTCCACTGAATGCTACTGTATTCAATGAAGCACAAACAGAAGGAAGATATTAAGCTTGACATTTGTGCAAAACGTTCATATTGGTCTCGAGATAATCTTATGAGTCACATAAATTAAATTTTTGTTTTTCTTTGGTCATTCTAAATTAATAAGAGGTTAAATCAGTAGGGCTGAATTGAAACTGTGGGGTAGATCAGTAGATAAATATTTGCAGGCACGTAAGAATAGGCCTTCAAGGACAATGTGGCAACAGTGGAAGTCATGGGGCTAAGGTGTGCTCATGCACGAATGGATGCAAAAAACATGTCAAAATGATGAACACAAACTGCCAGAGTGTTCAACCCTGTGGTGGAGAGATAAGAGCCAGTAGTGGGTGAGCTTGGAAACAAGACTTGCTCCAGGTATGGTACCAGGTTGAGGAAGTGCATGGATGGCAACATGTTATGTGGTGTGGAAAGAATTTGAGTGCATGATCAGTAGTGTGAACTGCTGAAAATGTCTGTTGGGAAATGCCAGAAATGCCCTGTAAATGACTCACACAACTAAACAATGAAAGATTAAACAGCAAAAAGGACAAGTCTGTTACTTCCTGTCATGTAAATGTATATATTTTTTTACCAAGTCTTTGTTCAGGCAAGTGTTACAAACTCATGATGATGTGTTCACTTATATTATGCATTTAAAGGCAGTGCAGAATATATATATATACACATATATAGTATTTTGTGCGTTAGATGCTATTACATGAGCTGAATCTAGAATGTTTTGACAAAATTAAACAAAGAGATTAAAGGTTGTGAACTAGATTTTAATTAGGGCCTTTAACGCGTTAATTAAGATTAATTAATTACACAAAAATTAACGCGTTAAAAAAATTAACGCATTTTTATCACACTTATTTTTGCACCGCAGAACGTTTCTCACTGGATGAGTTTCAGGCCGATTATACTGGAGCCCATTTATTTAACGAGTTAAAAAGCCGCCGACACTGATCACTGCCCATGGATCTATAAAGTTTTAATGTAGCCTGAACGCAGTTCAAACCGACCCGGTGCCTCAGCACTGCGACCAAGCTTTGATAAACACACCGGATCCGCGCCGGTTTACAGTATCCTCCCATAGATAGCCCGGTCGCTACTGTTTAAAAAGCGCTCGTCGCAGTAGAGCTGAGAACAGCGGAGTTTCCTCTGCTGCAGCCTAACAGCTGACATGTGGTCAAGACGTAGGTAGCCTACAGACCTGTCACTGTCTCACGGTGCATAAGACTTCAACCTCAGAGCTCTCTGTCTTCAGACTGTCCTGACCTGTCCCTGAACATCACACAGGGAAAACATAGAGCTGCCTGTGTTTTATTAATGTTTACATCAGGCTGAGTTCAACAAATCAGTTTATGCTACTGTGATTTAAGTAGTTAAATACAGTAATCATCATAGTGTCGTGGCAGGAAAGACCATTTACCAAATAACGTTACTTAAACATTTTTCATTGTGCTGTGCTCTAAAAATAAACAAACAAACTAGTGTAGAGTCCTGTATAAGGAATGTTCAGCTTAAATTTTCCCCTTGAATTTAGGTTCTCAGGAAAATCGCATCTTATCAGGTAATCGTTAATCGATCGATAAGGTCCATCAACTAACGATTAATGAATTAATCGATAATTTGCATCCCTAGTCTGTTGGTCATGGTTAAGTACCACCTTGAAAAAAAATTAAACAATGTTTTGTTGCTTAAGCTTATGTATTCAGTCATTATTCAATGGTATACTAAAGCCCATATGAAAAAAATTGCTTCTCACTGTTCTCAGGTCAAATATTTATATGCGATTAAAATGCGATTAATTTCGATTAATTAATTACAAAGCCTCTAATTAATTAGATTCATTTTTTTAATCGAGTCCTGGCCCTAATTTTAATATTAACAACATTTCTAACTTTTAATTTTTGGTATTGTTATTTTAAAAAGGCAGCTGCAGCACAGTCTGTACAGTAATTGCAGTTGGTCTAAAAAAAAGTAGGTGGTAATGCTCCTGAAGCTGTACTTTACTTTTTTTCTCCACTCAAGCAGTTATGTTATAACAATAACTATTTAGCTAGCCAGCTTCAAGGTCTCATACAGCTCTGTCACCCATTGAGCTCATTTAATAGTCAAAGAGATCAGAGAACAGATAAGCTCTGCAACAACTCGTTGAACCCTCTGAACGACTATTTGTGATGAAGCCACTGCAGTCACTTTTTTTCTGTTGAGACGGGGAGAGCGACAATTCATTTCAGTGTAACTTTAGCTGTCAGTTTTTCAGGGGATGGGATGAGTCCACAGACAGATAACTCATGTTCACTTGGGAGGACTAAATCTAGTGTATGTGTCTGGAAGAGATGAATCCATTTACACATTTTTATAATCCTGCTAGAATGCTTTTTAAACAACCTCCCGGGGTGTTGTGAACATTTGGAGTGAGTCCCTCTCAACTTCTTCTTGGATGCATTTACACTTAGCAATTGATATCTGATAGTTGTCTGATACTTTGCCTTCAGTTGATGCAGGTTAACAATTCTTGAACACACAAACATAATGTACATACTGTATATACATTACTATACTCTGATGAGACACAACATTAAGACCACTGGCAGGTGAAGTGAGTAACATTGATCATTTTGTCACAATGCAGTATTCATTTGGGAAACCCTGAGTCCTGGCATTTGTGTGGTTTTTCAATTGACACGCACCACCATTTACAAGAACTCCAGATCCCAGTCTGATCAAGCATCAGTGGGACATGCTGAAACAAGTGAGATCCATGGCGGCCTCACCCTGCAACCCACAGGACTCAAAGGTTCTGGTTCATGCTTTAACAGACCAGCGGATTGGGATCTGGGATATTCGGGGACAGGGCGACGCCTCAAGTTATTTGTCAAGATCCCTGGGCCATTTCCTGAGCAGTTTTGTGGTGTGTCAGGACACCATGAGGTTGTGTACTTATGTAATGTGGTTTGGGTACAATCAATGTTACATCTGGGTGAATATAAACAGCAGCACAAGATGGTGATGATAATGTATTTTTTATTCTACACATTAAAAGTTAAACGACCAGCAAACTCTGTCCATCCACTTTGACGGTGTTTGAGTACCAAGCATCAGCCATGTAGTTGAAACTGACTCCTGCAGTTGAGTTGTGCTCTGTTGGCTCAGGAAACAGTTTCACCGGTCGAGTGCTACAGCTTGATCCGAGATGTTGTGGTGGAGACAGCCTCTGCACAACAGTCTCTGATTTCCCGTTGCTTGGCCCATTTCGT
The DNA here is from genome assembly GCF_965226575.1 of Pagrus pagrus. Classification (NCBI taxonomy): domain Eukaryota; kingdom Metazoa; phylum Chordata; class Actinopteri; order Spariformes; family Sparidae; genus Pagrus; species Pagrus pagrus. The sequence goes on along the minus strand of NC_140192.1, from coordinate 24,364,550 downwards.
CCATTTCATTTTCTTTCCACCAGATATTAGCCAGAAGCAGCCTTAAGTACAAGCTGGGCTCACATGGCTCCCAATCCTGGTCTGGCTGGTTAGAAGGTGCAGTGGTCATTGAGCTCAAAGTCTGTTGAGCTCAGTCCAAAACCTGCGCTTTCTTCTTCAATGCTGTTGAATTAATTTCTGTCTCTCAAAGTTAAAAGTAACTAAATCTGAATAGGCAAATGGCTGCTGAATTTGCATGCACCACAGTTGCCATGGTTTTATCCTCAGCACTGACAAAAGGATGACACACACATACCCATTAACACGGAAATCAATAGAATAAAATACCTTTGACCTCAATTTCAAAGTTAAAAATCTCCTTTCTTTTTCAAAGACACCATTCATGTTTGATTCTCTCTGGCTCATTCGGCCTTGGTAGCACCACAACTCAACTCAAATTACTGATGAAAAGGTGGCACAGACCATTAGATTGAATCTTAATTCCTCTTGATGTCACAAAAAAACCACTGAAAAGTAAAATTTGACGAAGCTTTGCCCTTTTAATGTACCGCACCCCTGACCTTTTGTTCTGTAGCCTGTCGAGTCATGTTGCCATCATGGATCTGATGTTTCCTGTCTGCTTTAGTTGTGGCTCAGTTGATGCTGTTGTGTGTGTGAGCGTGTTTTTATTTTTTTATTTGTGGTGTGGGGGGTGCGAAGACAACGACCCACATACTGTAGCACACCTCCTCCAGTCACGCTGATACTAATTTGACACATACAAGGACAAACTCGCAGACACTCGCACACACCCACGCACATAGAGACACACACGCAGAGGATGAGTCATTGCTCGATCCTTAATTAGGACCATTTAAGCATGTTATGTGTGTCTCGCTTACATGCTCCTCTTTCCCTCCCTAATTCCTTCTGCTCCTCGCTATTTCCTCGTCTTCCAGGCTGGATAAATATAGAAAAAGTTGTGGCCACGGAGTCGCATCGACCACCGCTCCCCCTGTCTTCTGCCTCTTCTTTTTTTACACTTTTTCAGGGTAGTGTACCTCCTGAGATATAAGATGTGGGCACTGGGTTAAAACAATCTATGTGGCACAGAGAGACAAGAAAGAGAAAGAGAAAGTAGGGGTTTGACGACTGATTTATCTGATGCGTTGGAGTGTGTGAATGGTGCATGGATACAGTCAATAGAAGAATAGGGGGTGGAAAGACTTATTGTGTTGAGAGAAACAGTACAGATTGTATAGGGTGTATTATGCAGAGTATGTATTTTCTGAAATCATGTACCCACAGAACAAACTGTATGTTTACATTGTACTGTATATATTAGTATATTTATCATAGTTTTTATTTTGATGATTAAAAACAGGTTACATCTTATTAAAAAAACATAACTATAAAAGAAAAATGAAATTTTGTGAGCACGGTGACCATAAAATTCGTAGGTCTTGGGTGCTCTGGCTGAGTGGGTGCCTCCAAATGTACCTGCTGTTGTGGTTCATGTATGTGAAACATCGCAAAGGAGATAAGGTGGCATGTACTGCACAATGGAGGATGTGGTGGTGAATAAATGCAGACGGATTTACTGACATTCTTGAATAAACAAAAAATTTGACATGATTTTTAATGCCAACTTAAAAGCAACTACTTGCGGGGGAATTAGTTCTGCCTCAAGTGGTGTATTATAATATGTAAGATAGCATTAAATAGCTTAGCAGTATCACTGTTAGAGTGTTTGGTCAGTAATACATGTCTCTCATCCCCCTGCTCATGCAGTTAAAAGGAAAATTAATGTTCTGCTATGCCTGCCCACTTTATCCTATCAGGACAGAGAACTCGCAGAGAGCAGGATCCTCCTACACGAGTAATGGCTGAACAGGGAATACTACCAATTCCAGTGATGCTGGTGACAGGACCACCTAACAGGTCAAGCGATGAAATCATTTGAAGAAAAGAAAGAGGCAAATTGAGCTGACTCCATAAAAAGAAAGGAGCTGTGAAAGTGTGTTGACGTAGAGAGGAAGAAGGGGACTGCTAACTGCAAAATGGACAGGAAGTCAGTGAAAATAACGACTACTCTTACAGCAGCATTAACAAAATCACCAAAGTGGCAGCACATTGACGTATATTTGTAGCGCTAGTCAAAGATCCATTTTCCACCAAAATATCATCAACTCGCCTTGCTCTGCCTCATTTGAGTGAACATCCCATGTGTTTGTGCCTTGCCTCCCACTTGTGCTGGGAATAAAAATACCAAACACAGGGGCAAAGTTGATTTCAAGGTCTGAGCACTGATTGCACTGATTGTGGCACTGCTGCAGAAATACACCCAATAGTCCATAATCACATAATCAACAGCCCACTAATTATTTTGATTAGAGGAGAGGGGCCACTGATCCATAGAGTTTATTTTTGATATTAAATAGATATAGATTTGTTTCATTACCTAAAATCAGATGGTAGCATTCCAGTAATAACTGTAGTCATAACAGCCTATAACTTTACTAAGCACCAGGCTGTAAAGTAATATTTCTTTTCTGTTTTAAGTATTTAGTAACTCAAAAGGCTCCAATAACAGGTAGTTAAATAAGCAAAAAAGTGTACCTCCTACCTCACTTCTGGATTAGCAAACAGCTATGGAAAATAAAGTTAGAAATGAAGAGAATAAATCACAGATGCATATGGATAGTCGACTGCACAACAGTCTAGCACTTTGAAGATTGTGTCTTCAGTAAATACGTAATACCAGATGAGCATTTCCATCTAGAAACAATAGGTATTCTTCTGAAAGGGCTGACTCATATAACCAAACTGTACTTGTTCAAATACTTAGTGTTTTATTTGATGTAAAAGCAGAGTTCAGACCACAAAATCCGCCTCCACAGACAAAATAAATCAAAGAACTCTAAGCTTTCTAACAATCACAGGATTAAATTTAAAAAGACTGTAAACTTGCAAGTCAGGAGAAGCAGCAGCTGGCAGAGCGTTAACACTGCTAAGTTTAGGGCTCCAATTCCCACTCAAGCCTCCAGGAATATCACTGGACTGTGAGGCAGTTTTTCAGTGGCGGCCCCAATCGAAATTCAGGTCACATCGTGTCCGTGTATCCAGAAAAACGTTCCGTCGCCACAGTACAGTATAATACCAATGTCTGCAAAACTAAAAACAGCTTTTCATGGGCGCCACACACAGACTGTTAATTGGATTATCACAATTATAACCATTAGGTAGAATCAAATTTAAAGTGTGATATTATTTTGGTGCCATTCATGTGCATTTTTGGCACCCGCAGTGGGAAACAGGACAAACTGCTCTGGGTTGACAGCTGTAATTAGAATAAATGGGCTGCCATGTTTGGCTTCCTCATCCATGTCTAATGCATCCAAGTTCCCACAGGAATAAATACAGTTAATTAGAAAAACTAACTTTGAATTTGAGGTCAAAAGTCAAGCATAAAATGTGCCTGTGAGCCTAAAAGTTAGTCAGGCAAAAGAGAATTTGATTTTATTTGTGGTTTGTTATGTGTTAGTGCCTCTATCAGTATTTGTTTGAGTGTGTGTGTGCATGTGTGCGCCCAGGCAGAATCTTCTTCTACCAATTAGCCATGACACAGCTGTGCTTTCCCCTCCTCATCTGCTCCTCAGTGGGTTTCATCTGAACAATAATCTGCTTTAGATACTGCCGCGCTGCCTCCAAAGCTCACTCGTCATCAATATCCATCATTCCAACCCCAACTGCAAGCTCGTATACACACATATACACACGCAGGTAACACACATTCAGCAGAAAAGGAAGAATCAGATTCAAAATGCAAGTCATTACTCTGCTTCTCTCTCTCACATTCAGCTCTGTTGATATATGGTCGTGTGATGTGTTGTGGCACAGTGACGTTTTACCTCTTTGAAGTAGGCGAGGCCCGAAAATATTCTTCTTATGTAACTGTCCCTGTTGCAAGGCCGCACGGGGCTATGTGAGGCAAAGCTTGATGGTGGTGGGTATGCTTCCCAATGTGCACTTGTGCTTGTGTTGCGTGTGTGTGTCTGTGCATAGAGTATGTAAGCACTTATCTGTATGTGCTCGACGGCCTGCGTGTTTGAGAGACAGACTACGCTCTTTCCTCTGTGAATTATGCAGACCAGGATGAGGGTGCTGGGCGGGGAAGATCCGGCAGTTACACAGCTTTTGAATTAGAAGAGTCAAAACACCCGACAGAAAACACAATCACATGAAACAGAATGGTGTGGAGAGGATGAGAAAGGAGCGGCTGTATGGGAAGGAAAGCTGGAGAGAGTGAGACAGGAAGTGAGACAGAGGGTGGAATGAGGGAAGGGCTTAGAAAATGGATTGCACTGAGACCACTAAAAAGGGAAAGAACACAGGGGGTAAGAGAGAATGAGACTCCTGGGTTTGCAGGGTTCATGGTGTCTTAAAGGTGATGTTCAGTGGTATAATGAGAAATAGGGTACAGAAAGGAAACCAGAAGAGGAAAAAGGAGCAACACAAGCAAGATTAGGGCAGGAAATTCCTTTGAGAGTTTGGCAGTAACTTTAATATCTACAGTAGCTTCTCCTGTACATAGACTTGCCATGTGCAAAACAGCCCACCTGCTTAATATGCATAATTTCCCTAAATAGCCTGTGATTAGCAGGCAAGGAGCCAGTTTTTTGTGTGGAACAGTAGGGGGTTTATCAGTGAAACACACTCTCTCTCTATCTTTCTCTCTCTCCCTCCCTCTCTCTCTCTCTCTCTCTCTCTCTCTCTCTCTCTCTCTCTCACTCTCACTCACTCACTCACTCACTCACTCACACACACACACACACACACACACACACACACACACACACACACACACACACACGTCAATGCCAGGGGAACAGAGCACAAAGCACAAAGTGGGTTGGTTATTTTTGGTACAGGCATTTTTTTAAACCCTTTCTACCATAATTAGAAAGCATTAAGTGTCTTGACAGTACAGTCAAGAGACGTCACAGGTGTCACATCTGCACCTTGATAACAAATTTGGATTCAAAGATCAAGTCTTGTTGATGTGATGAAGCCTAGTTATTGACTCTCCTCCTTATGTTTTTTCTATCCTTTGCTTCCCTCCTCCTTCTTCACATTTCTAACCCTGTTGTTCATCCCTGTTTTCCTCTCTACAATCACACTGCACCCCGTGTGTCTCCTGCTCCCCGCTTGTTTTCTTGTGCAGGTATTGGTCAGGGTGTGCCAGTGGTGGCTCTCATCGTCGAAGGAGGCCCGAATGTCATCTCAATTGTGCTGGAGTACCTCAGGGACACACCTCCTGTCCCTGTGGTGGTGTGTGACGGCAGCGGAAGAGCGTCAGACATCTTGGCCTTCGGACACAAATACTCCGAGGAGGGAGGGTATGCGCTCACATGTGCTAATGTACTAATAAAAATTGCATCCAGTGTGGCAAACAAGTTATGCTGTGTAAAATGCCTTCCTTAGATTGTTTGTAATCAGAAATTCTCAAAATATTTTCTTGTTTAAGTCCCCTTATCAAATATAACAAGCAAACAATTTCTTGCTTACTGTACAGTACATAGCAGCAACAGTGTAAAGGGCCGTCCACAGCAAGAATGAGCACTATAACAATAACTATAAAGATAATGATGTGAGCATCCACACTGATGAACGATAACATTGTGCTGGCAGTTTGGAAAATAGATATTAATGACCTGTTACTGCTGTATGGTGCACAGAGAAGCAAAAAAAAAGTTATTCATACATGCCTGAATCAACATTAATTATCTCCATGATTGTTATAAAGGACTTCAAAACAAACTTCAGAGACTTAATACATGTTGTATACGTGTTTGTTAAGTTGTAAGAGTAGCTGTGTTTCCTCAATGCCATCAATTAGCTCACATAAAGGAGGCTGGCTACAGTTAGAAACAGATACTACACTCACTCCTGCATCGTTATTTTGTCAGAAAGTGATGGCCCTGTAAATTCAGATGGATTCTGCATATTCTGTGATACAAGTTTGCAACTTTTTCTGAAATGTGCTGATGCATTGCTTTAATAAAAAGCAGTAAACATTTTGGGTTATGGGTTTTCTCATGAGTCACACATTGAGTTCAGAGGTGTTTTTACAGCCTCATATATCCAGTTACAGATTAATGTAAACCTGCAGAATCACATCTCACCAAGGACTCAGAGAAAGTAATGCTGAGAGCTACAGTCAACCTTGTTTTCACTTACTGACAAACAAATCAAATTTTCCTGCTTCCCCCTCACCATTTTCTTCTCCTTACCTCTATATGACCCCCTTCCTGAGTCTCTTATTTTTTTTATTCCTCTGCCTCTGCAGCATAATTAACGAGTCTCTAAGAGACCAGTTGCTGGTGACCATCCAGAAGACTTTCACCTACAGCCGCACACAGGCCCAACATCTGTTCATCATCCTCATGGAGTGCATGAAGAAGAAGGAGCTGGTGAGTGTCACTTTAACACATGTGCACGGACATATCCCAGGTATCACACATGCACACATTTGTCCAGGTGTGAGTGTATTTGCAGAAGCAGAGAAAGCAAAGATATGAGCCGTATCTACACAAAACACTGAAGAAGAAGACTTACATAGACAGATGCACATAGACACCTTCTCTCTCTCACACACGCACACACCATTAAACCACTAATAACACCAATATCACATTTCACTTATGCTTTGATGTACTGTATGAAGAAGAAAACTGAAAAATATGTGAGGGAGTAACAAAATGGATTTGTCAAATGAAGCTTGCTCATCATGAAACTTTTATTGAAGCAATTATTACCCCATCTTTTATGCATGGCGTGTAATGTTAAGTGGATGTAAATGTATTCAGATGACGTTCAGGACCAAATGGCCTCCACCTTGAGAGTCTTTACCCCTTTGGCAGTGGTTAACTCAAGAAAAACGTCTTGTCAACTGGGGGTTGTCACAGACATCACCTCTCCCCGAGGGGACAGTCTCAGTCCCTTTGGAGCACTGTCAGTCACATCAGCCTCTTATTAATGCAGTTAAATACTGTCTGTGTAGAGGTGATGTGTGTCTTCCATGATTGCATGTTTGTTTATCATGGTACATTTTAACACAGTAGCAGGGAGCACGGTGCTTGCTTGCGATCCAAAGACTTTGCCATAGCAGTACATGCAGTGCACATGCAAACACCCACACACAACCCTACACTCATTCACAAGATAATAGTGTAGCACATCCTCTATGCTGCAAACAAACAGCTAGCAGCTTTTACGGTATCTGAGCTCTGCAGCATCTCAGACTTATTTGGATGCTCTCGCCTCAACTCACTTTGAACAAAGCGTACAATGTCTTTTGTAAGGAGGGGAATACTTGCCAGATCAGTGACTGTTGGTACTGCTGGCTGCCATAGGCATTTCCAAAATAAATTTGTAATTAGTTGCATAAACATCTAAGCCATATTTAATCATGACTTTTGGAGTAACAGTGCTAAACTAGAATACGGTTTAGCATCTGTTTGGGCCTCGAGACACCAATGTCGGGGCCGATGGTGAGTGTCTGTGGCCTTGTTGTAGTGTGTTGCGCTCCATTTGCACTAGTTGGCCCTTGTTGGCTGCTTTTTAGACGATTGAGATTGCAGAACCGGTGGCGGTAACCAAAAAATTCACCCATTTAGCATATTTACTCGTTTTTCACCTCCGCATTTTCACTGGTGCCATTTGCAACGTTTGATCAGACATATTCTTGATTTAAAGTAGTAATATTAGCGAGGGTGGTGTCAAATAACCCTATTTTATCCTAACAACGCAGTCCTGAGTCTTCTGGTTTCCCTTTTCAAATGGTGTACAGATAATAATAGTATATAGGTAGTTGGTCTGCTGTAGTCTTTGCGGTGTGTTCAAATGGAGCTTTTTGGCCGAGACACAGTCCACATGAGACAACGCAACAGTCAGCCTTCACCGCAGCTAGTTCTATGATGTCAGTTTGATACATCTGTAATGTTTGAAATGACGCTATGGTCCTCTCTGTTTGTAAAAATACTGTAGGTTAATTGTTTTCATTGTTTGTCAGTTATTATGACAATTGTAACACAATGAGTCACCCAAAACACAAATACAGAAACATGCACACACTTAGTGCACGTTGTATTTGCAGGCAGCCCAGCTTTGGTCATGGTTGTGTAGCGTGAAAGTGGATTGATCGCATCCTCGGTGGGGTTCCAGTGGCTGACTGATGCTCACACTGATGGATCTTCTGAACACAATACACCAGAGCAGAACAATGGGGTGTGAATCATTCAGCAGGAGCAGCTGTAGAGGCCAGATAATCAGATGATGCCTCTCTCCAAACTTACAAAACTGTTAACTCATACTACATGCTGAAGCTGAGCACTGAGAGTGTGTTTCACAGCATTATAAAAGTTCCCCAACCCTGCTTCACCCTTACATTAATATTTCTGCATTTTATTGGCCAATTAGGCATTTCTCTCATGATCTATTTACTGCCAGTGAGGTAGGATGCTGTGCTTCATGTAGTATGTATGAATGTGAAAATAAATAGTCATCTGTGGCTTATAACTTGAACAATGCCATAAAACATTTACCCAGACATGAAACTTTGAAAGCATACTCCCTGATGAGTAGATGCAATCCTCCTACTTGTACAGTCTTTTGTCTTTGAACACATACTGCAGTTATTATTGCCCTTGCACCATGCAGAGAATCTCAAAAAGCCAAAGTTTATTATGTTTGTGGGAGAAAGAGAGATAGATGTCTCACCTCTCTGCTGTCTGGCACCTCTCCTGTTTATCAGGCTGATGGGCATCACAGGGGTTCCCTCCTGATCACACTCCACGATCAGCCACAGATTTGAGTGTGCATGTGTGTGAGATTGGAGGGTAGTAACTGTGAGGGAGGAAGAGAAAATACGAATGAGCAAAAGAGAGTTCCAGAAACACTCTTGTCATGCTCGGCTCAAGACCCTAAAGTGGACCAACACATTTCCCTTTGTGGTTTACTGATTTTGTTAGAGAATATGTTTGGCCTAATAGTGAGATCAGTAATGAGCAGGAGTCCTTCAAAAATCCTGTTTGGACTCCTGTTTCATTTTGCTCTGAGGGAGCTTCCTCTTTTTTTCTAATACAGCCTGTGTTAAAGTTGCTCTCTTGATCCCTAATCAGACTGAACCACTTTTCAAATGTCAAACATTTCAATGCTGCAGGGCAACTTTATAAGAGCAGTGCATCCCTTTTGAGACAGATTGACTTACAGGGTGTAGACTGTTGGTATAAAGCATGTCATTGGCTCCCTATTTCCCCCTTTCTTCTGCTATCTGCTTGTACTGTTTTCAAAATATCCATCGCTACTTGAAACAACAACAACCTCCAAGCTAGCCGCTTACACGCTGAAATTGGCAAGTCACTCTCACACTACCCTGTTCGCTAACAGCACGAACATAAACAAGCGAGCAGCTGTGACTTTTTTTTTTGCTGGGATTTAGCAGGCATCACCTCCACACGTGCAAACCAAGTCTCCCCTGACACTATTTTGCAGGGGCACTGTCGCTGCATCCTGGGTCAAGTGCTGCCAAAGACAGCTGTGTTTGTTTAAAGACATGCAAACAGCCAGCCAGAGCATATTTTCCCTTATACCAGAATGAGAATTGGTAAAGCCAGAACTTTTTGCAACGCTGACACAGCGCTGTGGAGATACTGTTATGATGAGGCCTAATTGAATCTCTAAGGGTGTGATTATAGTTTTATCCTCCGTGTTTGCCGTTTACCTGTATGAATATTGAAAATGGCTGCACAGATCTCGAGCTAATTAATTCTCTATCTCAAGAAAACAAGCATTGTTACTGTGACTGTAGTGACTGATTTAAGCTGAAAATGTTGAATCAATGATGGGTACTCGATTATTAATCAGACTGTACTTCAATCAATCAACTGTCTTTCTGTTAAAGATAACATTCAGATCAGTCCTCATCATTTAGAAAAAAAGACTTGTCCAGCAGCAGTTCCACACTGATTTTACTGATCACTGAAATGCACGCAACTGTATTGTTCAGTAATAAATCGTCCTGATAGTCATGGCAATGATCTTGAAGGCTGAATTCAGGTGTGACCAAATGAACCAGACTCTCATTCTTGAGTTTCCCATAATTATCCTGTGATCACAAGAAAACAAAAGTCGTTTTCACATGATAAATTATCTTGCTACCTCAAGTAATTGTCTTTTTGTTTCCTCATCTCGTTCTCAGCTTCTGTAACACCAGATTTCTAAATGTGTTCGTTATCCACACTTGCACAATGAGGTCAAACACAGTGAACAACTGTTTATCATATCTAGTTAGCTGACCGGTAGTACTGTATGTACGTGGTCTTTGGTGTTGTACTGTAGTGGGCAAAGCCAACTTGTACTGGCAGCATTTGGCTTTTGGCTTTGGTCTCCCTCAGCGCTGCCACAAAGATATTCCTGAGACAACTGCCGGCCACTTTGCACAAACTAAAATAAGAAACTGACAAGTCCCAGGTCCACATAGTATCATCAGCAGGGCAATGATAAAAATCTTATAACCTACAAGATTATTGTGTTTTATTCATACATACTGTATGAGTGTAGCTCCTAACGCATCCCTGCTGACCCAGAGAATTATATAACTTTAAAACTGCTGCGCACGAATGACGAGACACTGGAGATGAAACATGGCTGACATTGCAGGGGAATTGGTGAGATACTTTTATATATTCTGTCACATGTGAAAGGTTAATGCAATACCACTACAATCATGTTCATGTATCTCTTCAGATGTCTTGAGTGTAACTTCTGCTTGAGAGGTCTAGACGTTGCAGTGATACCGTATTACTTCTGTTGTACCTTCCACACAATCCAGAAGCAGTTACAGAAACCTGTGTTTGCTCGCCAAGTAGTGTCAAATCCATATTAACACCCAGGTCAAGAGTAGGGTACCGAGAGAGTTGTGTTGACTCACTCACATTGGCAGGAAATGCAGGTTTATCCTGGGTCAGTGCAGTGGTCTGAAATGGGTAGGTATGTGACAGAAACAATGAGACTATGTTTGTCTGTGTGCCAGTACGCTAGTGTGTGCTTTCATATTTTTTATTTATTTATTCCTTTTTTTTGGCTGTGCAGCAGGAAAGCCAGAGAGTGGGAGGAAAAGAGAAAGAGTAAAGGTGACTGGTTGGGGAAATGTTTGAGAGGGAGATAGTGTGTGTTTGTGTGTGTGTGTGTGTGTGTGTGTGTGCGTGTGTGTAAAGGGAAGGCTGTGTCTTGCTTTTTCCCTTATTTTCAGTTTGTTGGTTTATTCATGTGGACATTTTGTGCTTCAGTTATTTCCCTGTTGTCTCTGCTTTGTTTATCGTTCTCAGGACTATTTATGTTTTATATGGAGAGGCAATAAACTTGCACTCCTTAATGCATTCTCACTGAAGTGCATACATATATTTGCACCTCCATGTTCTATGTTTGTATCTTTGTTTTACCAGGTGGAACAAGCCTCATAGCCATTTTTTGCAGTAATATTTTCATTTCAAAATGCTGCTTTTTAAATAAATTGCTGGGAAGTTAGTTAGGCAGTAAATTATAATACTAAGAAGTCCTCTTTGCAGCTATAAACAGTCACCCCAATTAACTGCTTTATGCGTTCATTTGTTCTAATTTCAAAGTGTGCTGGCTCATCTCGCTGTAAAAAAATCTCTTATGATAGATGGCAGATTATTAGGTTCCAAGGAGGAAGGAGGGGAAATAATTGCAAGGCTAATCAATGAATAATGTGCTAGCTCTCGAGTTTTATAGAGGAGTAGCAGATGTAGTGTATAGAATATACAGATAATGTGTGATATACAGTAAGTGCAATGAAAAGGAATACTTATGAAAGCAGAGGCCACATTTGCATCAATTTGTTAAGATGATAAGGGTAATTATCTTCCTCATACTTTTTCATCACTTATCTTCTTTCTTTCATCTCTTCTGCACAAAGGTGGAACATTTCCATATGAATGTCAAACAAGCATATTGAAAAGACTACAGGCTACGTGAGAAATATCACAAAGGACTTTGTCGGGTAGCTCTTTTTTTTGTTAAAAATGTGTGAATTCAATTCAAGGTGTAATTAAAACAGAAGTGCCTCTCTCCCTCCCCCTCTTCTTCTGCGAGGAGGGGATGCAAGATGACTGCTCTGGTATCTCCCAGCTTGGTATGAATAATTGAGTGTAGAATAGTCCTTATATGTTTAATTCGGATTAAATATTGAGGAGGAACCACCAACCCGCAATTTCCCTCCACCTCCCCTGACAAGAGAGACTAAGAATGAGTGGGAGGACGACGAGGAGAGCAAAAGAGTGACTTAAATGGACCATGAGAGAGAGAGGGAGGGTGTGAGGGGCAGATGAAGGGAGAGAGAGGGAGGGATGGAGGAAATGAGACAAGAAGTAAAAGAGAGGGAAAATAAATTTGGTTTGGGTGAAGAGCAAAATGTGAAAATGGGGTACAGTAAAGAGTTTGAGCCACAACGAGATAAATATGCTGGAAGAGAGATAATTCCTTGATAATCAGCAGGACAGTGTATCAGTTAATTTCCGTCTTTCCTCTGCATCTTTCCATAAAGACTGTTGGTTTATGGTTTATGCCAGAAAGTAATAAATATACATCTAAATATGTTATGTTTAACTTCAAACAGATAAAAGCACCAGCAGATCTTTATCAAATCTGAACTGCTACACACTGTACATTGTTAATGGATGGATTGGAGAAGATGGAAGACTCTGTGGACTGTATGAGCCCGCGCGCACGTGTGTGTGTGTGTGTGTGTGGTCTGCCATGTGTCTTGCATGTATGTGTAGCAACATCAGCAGGGTCTTTGCCTGTTAAATGAAGATGAATGCTTTCCAATCAGCTTGGCTCATTGCAGCGTGAAGAGCAGTTTTATGATCCTCTAAGCATGTAGCTAGGCGTCTCTGAAGATGCAGGAATCCTCCGACGGAATCCAGTCGCTCTGGGAGACACGGCGGTGCTCTTCGTCTTTCATAGCTTACATCCGTCTTCGATTTGTTGACACTAAATCCCCCTCCTTCTGTCTTCCTCTTCCTCTTTCCTGCCGTCTTCTGTCGGCCCTCCAGATTCCTGCCTCCTCTCGTCTCCCCCTCGTCAACGTTCCCGTTCTCCTCCTCTCTCTTCATTCCTTGTCAACAGAGAGATGGAGTGCGACAGACACGAGTCAGCGCTCTGTCTCTTGCATGTTGACCCCTGAGGTGATGGCTGTTAGTATAGAGGCAGAGAAAGGTCAAAAAATGCATTCAGAATTAAAAGACATTTTAAGCTACATTAACTAAACATGAGATAAAGTGAAACATTGAAGCATTGAAAAATGTAATGTACTACAGATGGGTTTATGCTATGAGATTAAAAAAAAGACAAACAAAATATGTTTGCTCACAAGAAGTACTTGAGAGCACCTTGTACAATATGATGAAAACAGATGGGGGAGAAACCGTCTGTTTACCTTCGCACACACCTAGAGATGACTCTGTGGGATCGTTGGGATTAAATTAGCAACCTTGTGTTGTCATAGCGGTTGTGTTGCTTAGCCTCCTCTGTGTTTCTGAGCCTCCATGAAAACATATCCACAGGGTCACCTTGGGGGTGTGATTGGAGGAAGGATAGAGGGGGAAGAAGTAGGGAGGAAGTGGGCAAGGATGAAAGGGGGAGGGAGAGTAGCATGCCAGTGGGACATTGGTGTAAGATTAGTGGTTGTAGGTAGGAGGGCAGAAAGATGATGGGTGGAAGCAATGGAGTAGAGGTACAGGTGGAGCCTGGAGGGAGAGGGGAGAATAGAAACAATGGAGAACATCTTCTGTAATCATCATCTATCCTCTATCACACCGTCATCCATCTTTAGTCCTTAAGGCAGCCGAGAGCCATGTGTGTGTGTGTCTTCATTCTGCTATAATGAAAACTGCAGGGTATAAAAAGCAAGTGGCCGGAATAGGAACCTGCACTGATTTGTTGAAATTAGTGCTTGCACATGAACACACCCTTAAAAATTATACATATTTGCCCTCTCTCTCTCTCTCTCTCTCTCTTTCTCTTTCTCTTTCTCTCTCTCTTTCTCTCTTTCTCTTTCTCTTTCTCTTTCTCTCTCTCAGCAAAACAAGATCTTCTTGATCTTGTTAGAAAGCTCTGCAAGCATGTAGTTTGACCCTTTAGAGTCAGCGTAGGAGCACACCCAACACCACTCACTCTCTCAGAGGTTGAGAGATGTTACAGTGTTGGAAGTTTATATTAGATGGGGCCACAGTTTTAAATAATGAGGTAAATGTATGTAATGTAGTGATTGCTGAGCAAAAAGCTAATGTTTCAGACTGCTTTGAATGCACCATTTCCAACAGGTTTTTCTACTTTCACAAAGATCTGATGACATTGGGAAAAACTGACGGCACTGATGACGTGAAGTTTACAGTTTTTATTATAAGAGAAATATAACAAGGTTTGTGCCCTTTGTGTTAAACACAACAGCATCTAAGTTAAATTAGTGGGTGGAGGTGGGCCCATGTGTGTACTGCAGCAGTGTGTTTGTCAACTCGCTGTCAAAGGGAAGAGAGAGCATGAAATCGCAGCTGACTTACTTGTTGCCAGTAAACGCTAACTGTAACTTGCTGCCGTTAGCCAGTTAGCTAAGTTAGCCGTGCAGGTAGTAGTCCTTCGAGCTGCCTCTCCCCGCTGGATCTGCTCGACCCAAGCAAATCTTTCTTCACGCCTGGAAACTTCTTAAATTACAACTTATTTTCTCACCCCACCAGTCCTGCATGCTAGCAAGCTTGCGTAACCAACTAACTCTACTTTCGCATAGCTGCAGCTGTCATCGTTACCAGACTTTAAGTGATTTTCACCTCTTTTAATACTCTGACTGTGCAAAACTGAGTGTAACATAACTATTCTTTACTGGAATTCATGGCACAATTCACACGGGATCAAAAGATTATTAGCATGCAAATTTTGACAGGCTTAAAGCTCCTGCTGATAAGATAGTACTACTGACACTCTGGCATTGTAGATCAAGCCAGCAGTCATCAGAAAGTGTCGGTATTTGACGAGTTGGGAATGAGACTCAAAAATCAACTATGTTACCAATGCCAAACACACACACACACACACACACATGCACCCACACTAACACTTGGTTAGATCATTGTATTGCATGTGTGTCCTTCAGATGGTTCCTTAAGTGTGATGTTAACATCTTTTAGAGTGAGCAACGATGCATTCTAGCAAATAATAATCTTGCCACTAGCCACTCCATTTAAACACACCTACACACACACACACACACAGAACAGCACACACTATAACTTAGCTTGGACAACCACATGAAATTACACACTACACCAGCGACTCATTGGACTCCCTGCTCGTGAAGACCTCAATCAATACTTCACATCCCATTGCAGTCCTATTTCACGTAGAGAAGGAGCCTCTGATTAGACCGGCTGATAGTGACCGCCACACACAAATTAGCACAAGCACACTAAGATTCTCTCCTTATTAGTGATTGCATTAGCAATACATGGATCAGGTCCAAGGTGTTACATCATGTCTAACTTCTCATTCCTCTCTCAGGGAGGAGCCAACATGTCATCGGCATGTGGTGTGCAAATGATGAATGAGGCAACATAATAGATACTGTAAATCATCAATGTGAATTGAATTGCTGCTGTGCATTTAGAATGTGTGAAAAGAGATAGAAAGAGAGAGAGGAGGGTTAGGCTTCAAGATTGCAACATCGCCCAAGGGAAAGCAGCAGCAGCAACAGCGGCAGCAGAGCCTGCAGATTCCAGGAGCTCCATGAAATGAAGCCATTTAGAGGGGGAGATGGGAAGGGAGATGGGCTGCAGGGAGAAGAGGGTGGTGGGAGGAGATGAATGGGTGGATGGAAGGATTAGAGGAATAGCTCGTCAGGCATTCTGAACACGCATTCTCTCGTACACGGCTCCCACAAGGTGCCCTTCACACATGCACACATACGTGCATGTCTGCCCACACACGTGTTAGCATCAGTATGTGTACATGCGCTTGCTATATTTGACATAAGAAAAAAAATACATTCCACAAAAGCTGCCCCACTTCTCTGATTTCCCTCTCAGCGGACTTTGGCTGTCATCCATCGCACCATTAGTTCATCTCACTCGGGGCTATAAAAAATGCAGCTTAAAGACACATCAGACTACACAAGAGAAGACCTAAACTGAGAGTGAAATATTTTCATAGATCCTAATCCAAAAAAATGTTGGAAAAAAGAACAAAATATCACTTGGTAATGGAGAGCACCATTAATTATACTAAGTTGATCCCTGTCTATGTCATGTTTTACTACCTCAGTTGTCTTCTCAGCGAATCCCTTCATTCCCACCTCACAGTGAACATGCTGTTTGAGAGAGTTTTCTGGTGTTCTCTGCACAAGACACAAGAGGAAACAGCAGAGAGTCTGGAGAGGAGATACAGCACATTACATCAGAGCAGTACCTCTCCTCTGCTCTCCTCTCCTCTCCTCGCCTCACCTCACCTCGCCTCGCTTCGTCTCTATCCTGCAAATGAGAACACTTTTACTCAGGATGTGAATTCTATAGTATTAGCCTTGACATCAATCAATCAAACAACACTATAAGTAATAGAGTAAATTCACTTTCAAACACAATTAATTCACCTGTCTGTCACTCTTTCTTTCTTGCTCTCTGTCTCTCTCCTTGTCTCTCAGATAACAGTTTTCCGGATGGGCTCGGAGGGTCATCAGGATATTGACCTTGCCATCCTCACTGCATTACTCAAAGGTGGGTGTATGCACGTGTGTGTGTGTGCGTGTATGTGTGTGTGTGTGTGTGTGTGTGTGTGTGTGTGTGTGTGTGTGTGTGTGTGTTGGAGCATGGAAGTACAGTAAAATGCTTCCATTTCACTGTCTCCCTCCAGGGATGTTGTTATTCTGAAGTTTCTTTACATAAAAGGAGGATGATATCATTTCAGAAAGCTTTCCTCTCACTGTCCCAGTTTAGGTGTATATGTTACGTCTGTTCATGTTTTTTTATTTTTGGAGTAGCTCAAGAATAAATCAGACATCTCTGCTTTTTTTTTTTTTTCTATCTTAAAGCTCCATTAGGCGATTTTTGATCTCTGCAGGGCAGGAAGATTCAAAAGCAAACTTGCAGCATTAAGTCTTGGTATTATATTAGCTTATCAAACAATTGCTTTCTTACAGTTTAAGCAGAAACAGCACCATGAGCATATATTCCTCTTATCACTGCCTGTCCTATAAAGTCAACTATCCACTGCCAAAAAAATATCTTTCTCTTTGAGGCTAACTATTTTAACTGACCCAGGTGTAAATGCAGAATTTACACATTCCTATTTCACACAAAAGGCAGATCTTAGCGGGTTTAAGTGGGATTTTTGACCAGTGGAAGAGGGGCAGTAGTCTAATAAGTGAAATAAATTAACTCACAAAATGTCTTCTGATTTCAAGTCTCTCTCTTTTACCCGAACTGAGATGAGCTTAACTGCAATGAGACAGTCCTGGTTCATCTTCCCACATACACCTCTGGTTTAGTAAAAAAAAAAAACCTCAATTCATCGACTAAGTGAATTTTCCAACTTTACACGCTGTTTCCACCCATTGCTGGTGTCTGACTCTTTCTCCTTCCTCCGCTGCTTTATGCCTCTCCTGTCCCCACCTGCCATGTCTGCTTGTGCACAGAGTTGTAGTCCTGGTCAGAGCTGCTGTAAATCATCTCAATACTGTATCTCCTGTCCTCAAATTGGCATCTGCTGGTCCCAATCTAGTGTCCAGCTGTGTTCATTGGGAGACGACAGAGCCCAGTTGCCCGCGGTGATTCCACGCTCTAAGCAGACACCTGCGACTTGACTTCATGGCTAACTGAACTGCTTGCTAATGGCAGCTAGTCACTACAGCCAAAGATAGCTACAGCAAAGTGTATCGTGAGCAGCAGTTAGTGGTTATGCTGCCACTTGTGGTTTTGGGGGTACCTTTGAATTCTGGCCATTTCTTACAAATTACAGCAAGATATAATGTTTTACCTAGTGATCTTTAGAAGTGATGGCATATTTTGTTGGCTTTGGACAGAGTCAGGACAGTCATAGCGATTTCCCTCGGTTTACAGTTTTTGTGCTAAGCTAAGCTAACCAGCTGCTAGCTTTAGCTACATATTTATTATACATCCATCTTCTGTGTCTCACAAATGATTGAACTTTGCCCTCAAATGTGAGGCCCTTGTGCCCTTCCAGCTATTAAAGCAATTTCAGACTAGCTTGCAGTGAGTTCCCACTTCTTATTTTATATGGTAATAAAATCCTGATATCGCAACAGCAGCTGCAGAATAACTAATTAGCTGGATTGCAGCTGCTAATTAATGTGTGGCCAGAGACAAATAATTACTGGACCACTCTTACAGTCACCCACGAATTATGATGTATTGTTATTTGATCCACCTCTTTTGAAGTATGTAATTCAATTTAATTTGCATTTATGAAATTAATTCCCTTCGAGATCAATAATCACTCTCAAAAACAAACACATGGCCTAATGATATGCTATTATGCAACATCAGCTTCTCATTTCTCAAAACTACATTAATCCTTACAGTGTGACCAGCATCTATACAGGTATTGTTACACAACCATCATTATAACAATAATAATAATAATAATAATAATAATAATAATAACTTTATTTATATAGCACTTTTCAAAAACAAGTTACGAAGTGTTTCACAAAGACATAAAAACAGATAAATGATAAACAACAGTACAATTCATACCGTAATTTAATAATAAAACAAGCGAAGCAAAGCAATAACAAAGGAAGAGTGAGAAATTCAGGAGAAAGCCATCTTAAAAAAACGTGTTTTTAAGATAGATTTTAAAAGAAGAAACAGAGCCGGCCTGCCTGATCTCTTCTGGCAGCTTGTTTCAAAGTCGTTGGACTACAACTCCAAAGGCTCGGTCACACCTGGTTTTCAGCCTTGACCTAGGAATTAACAGTCCTCTGCCAGAAGATCTCAGTCTGCGTTCAGGCTCGTCAGGGGTTAGTTAGTCCATGATTAAAATAAATTCTAGACAACATACAGGTAGCCCATGTAGAGATGCTAAAACAGCAGTATTTTGAACTGGTTGAAGTTGGGAAACATTGTCTTGCATGACACAGGAATATAGCAAATTGTAGTAATCTAAACTAATGAAGGTGTGCATGACAGTGGATAAAAAAGATCTATTTTTGAGTTATTACATGGTTGAAAAAAGCACAAGTGAACATGTGATTTCACGTGTCGATCAAAATTACGTTTATTGTCAAAGATAACTAGGAGATTTCTATACTGGGATTTGATGCAACAGGACAGAAAAGTTTTTTACATCTGTAAGACAGGGTTGTACTTTTACAGATTGTGTTGTGCTGCTGCATTCAAATGAGAAATAAATCTGGGAGTCATCTGCATAAAAATGCAAACTAATGTTGTCCCTGTAAAAGAGTTGACCTAGCGTTAGTATATAAATAAAGATTAATAGTTGCAGACATGGAAGTAATTAAAGATTGAAAGGCTATCTTGATTTATCCCTCTACATTCAAGATTCAAGAGATTTATTTGTCACATGTATGTATGTGTGTATAACTGTAATGGTGAAATGGGATTGCAGCAAGTCCGTCAACTGTGAAAATGGCAAAGAAAAGACATATATACAGTATGAAGCTATACACAGAGAAAAGTAACAGAACATCCACATGATAAAATAACATTAAGCTACATACAGGGGGAAATGACACAATATAACTGCTTATAACTGTTTGTACATAATACATATGAGGTAGACAAAATACAATAATTAACAGTCAAGTTAAAATAATTATTGTGTGAGCAATTTCAGTGTGCAGCCATGCAGCCACAAATCACATTGTAAACATACAGGATAATCAATGACCTAAGATATGAAACAAGAAGATATACAGTCAGCAGAAGCTGCGCTCTTTACATTGTAACAAATTGCCAATGGATTGGACCAAATTGGATTACAAAATTGAAAATTTGTCAAGTGCAGAAACAGCAATTAAAGTTACCACCATTCTTCCCCTTCCTCTACCGTTTTTACACTTCGTAATGTTCTACACACACACACACACAGACACAGGAGATCCATACCTTTGATTGGTTGTTCAGTAGCCCGTATTGATCATTGCTCTTGCCCCTTCAAGGACTCTTACGCTAACCAGGCCCAGCGGAGTTTGCGTGCGTGCTCTCTTTAATATACACCTACACATGTGAACACCGAAGGTACACACTCATGCACGCGTACTAAACGGAAATGAGTCTTGAGGGACTGCTTAGCAATTCAGTGCATATGATTGACTATCTCAGGATTTGTTCCTCAGAGAAACATTTCATTCCACAGAGAGAAAGAGACTCAACTAGTGAGTTTGGAGAGGGAATGAGTGAAAGAGAAAAGCGCTTTACATAATTTATGTTAAGCAGTCGAACCGCATGATTTCTTTGGCCCATGCATCACTCGCTGATCTTTGTCTTCATGTCAGACTCTTGCTCTCGTGCCCTATTACTCTAACCATGTACATGTCTCACTCGTGTATTCTGTCAACTCCATCTGTTTCCTTTGTTTTTGCCCTTTTCTAGTCATTTCATTTCACACTGGTAGGAGAGGGATGTAGATGAATGAGTGAAGAGAGGTATTGAAACCAAAGAAAAAGAAGAGAAAATAGGAAAAAGAAAAATGAAAAGGAATGAATCCAAGAAGTGAAAGGATGAGAGGAGAACATTAAGAAAAGAAGCAAAGAAGTGCTTTATGGTAAACAGCATGAGGGTCATTTCAGATGCAAGTTTCATTCTGCGAATGAGTGAATGAGACGCATTAAGGCTTTTAGTGTAAAATGAAATCAGTCACATCCTGCCTCAGAGCTTTTTAAAACACTGGATTAGACTCCTTCACTGAAGAACTAAGCTACTGCCTTAAGCTCAACAAGGCACAGCACAGTCAGGAATACAAGTTGAGGTGAGAACAACGCAAGAGCAAGGGGAAAAAAAATAAAGGATAGACTGTGTGAGAGAAATTTAGAGAAGAGACAGAGAACAGATAGAGCAGGAAGGAAACTGCAGCTAAAGACACATGGGGTAACCAAGGGGAGTTTGGAGTAATTGATGATCTGCTGTCTGAGGTAGTCAATATCCTGAAGATTGGGTCCATAAAGTCAGTTGGCTGCAGTTCAACCACCCTGCAGGCAGACAGAGTGAAACCGCAGGCCTTTAATGAAGCAAGGCCACTCTGCCTTTTTAATATACACATATCTCCACTAAAGCTCTTATTAGTAGGCTCTGCATCTCATTAGCTGGGATCTGACTGAACATTAAGCTCCAGTAATGCTGCACAGGCCCTTAAGACGGAGAGGGCGCTGTGTAAATTGACGATGCTGGTGTGCTTATTAAAAATTACAGTCTTGTCTACACACAAGGGATTATTATTATACTTTTTGTATTACATCGGATTTCTCTAAAGACTGAGATGATTGTTGCTTTATCTTCCTCCTTTTGGGTAATTCCCCCCCGTGCACAGGTGAATTGTTTATGTGAACAGCAGACTGAGGTTTTTGTGGTGGATCTCACTGGTCTAAAGTGTTTCACTACAACAGTGAATCACTTCAAATGCCTTTTTTGTAGCACATTTAATAGCATTTTTACAGTGACGTGTTTTACAGTCTTGAACAGAGAGGTTTGATTTTATATTTATAGTGGTCTGTCCCTGTTGTGTTTAAGACATTTTCTCTCATCTCGAACATCCAAACATCTCTGACTGTTATCTACAGTACGCTGCTATAAAAAATACCTACAGTAGGAGGTATTACTGTGCATACTCGTACATAGGCCCTATTCCTAGTCTTTGGGGCTTATATAATCCTAAAACCCATCATAATCATCTTCTTGCATTTCAAGGTGTTTCTGTGAATCAATTAAATGCACAGTATGTAATTTCTGTCGCTAGGACATAGTTTGATGACAACTTGAAGTAGTGTGGAATCATGGGAGTTGTTGCCTTCATTGTCAAACACCAACATGGCTGATGAAAATGTATCTGATGTGACTCAAGCAGAAATATATTTTATTTCATTTTTATTCACATTATGTTTCGTAACATTCACCAACATCCTTCTTCACGAAACATCCAATGTTTTCCCAGAGGTTACTGCCACAGGCGACCAGATGAAATGCACCGAACATTTCCTTTCGCTGCAGCTTCACATTAAAAAGCATTTAGCGGGTGAAACACAGGATTACTTTTCTTTTGAAGTCAAGTAGTCAAAGGAAATGCAATGTGTAGAGTGAGTTTAGCACCACTGTTGTTCAACTTTTCAATGAGGTAACATTAACCAACTCCTTTTCCTTAAACGATATCAGGTTCCCTGTTAGCACTGGGTTTAAGTCTGAAATATTGCCAAATTGTGCTTTTCCTTTGACTGCAAATCCTCCACCATCATCTTGTCCGTAAACTGTTCTTACTTTTGTCACATTGCAAGTGAAATGTGACATTACTGTAATTGTGGCTTCCGTCATCCAACTAAGTATTGATTTTTAAAAAAGCATAACAACGGTGGGCAAGTACTGTATTGGGTCTATGCCCGACCACCGTGTAACACCAGGATCATACTGTAAAGCCTGCCATTGGATTTCTCTGGTTTTGAAATTTTTTGAAACATTCTGGATTATCTAAGTACCCAACTCAACAAAATATATTCCATATATTTTTAAACCAAAGATGAGTGCAAAAATATTCACAGGGTCAACCTGTAAAGTTGAAAAGCTACACCAAACAAACTAACCAGCCATGCATTGTGAATATGTCACAGATTTACATCAGCCAGTTTGTCCTTCAGCACACAGCAATGACACACATCAAAGCTCATCAATGCCATATAATACTTTATTTTATCCTTTTTGTCAGTGTGCCCTTGAATCGCAAGATGTTTTTTTCTTTCCTTTGCATCACTCCGTATTATATTAAACAAATCAGATCTGTCCAGAATGCCGCTTTTTTATCTTTCCTTTCATTTTCACATTTTTTCTCATCTTGTGGGCGTACGTACTGTAGTTCTTTTTCTTCTTCTACTGAGTACATTACATTCATGTTGATTTTACAGCAGGACCAGAGCACGGACACAGCAAATCAAAAGAACACAGTTGTATTCCACATTTTATGCAGGGATGAGGTGAAGCGTTAAATTAAGTGATACATCAAAGACCAAGCTGTCATTCTTTAACTGGAAGACATCTTTTCTCTGCAGACACGTAGAGTAAGATGGAAAAGGAACAGACACATTACAAATTAAAGCAAAGCTCCACAAAGCCTGAAGTTAGATGAAGCTCCTGCAGTTCACAAAGAAAGCCCTCAACCTTCAACAAAGGAAGCTAGTCGCTTTATGTCCTGGAGGACCTGAAAAATCTACACAATCAGATTACAGAAAAAGGGACTCACTCACTCACTCGCTCACTCAATCACGATGATTTAGGATAGGCTGAGCAGTGCCGTTGTATCTAGGTCTATAGCACATTCATGTGTATAACATAGAACAATATATCTTTTCTCTTCTTCTCTGACTTTCAAATAAACTTCATTAAGCAGTAAACACATCACTATAACAGCAAAATAGATCTAATAACTCACCAACTACAAAATACCAGTGTATTATTTGGATCAGTGGTAAAGGAACCTTGTTTTCCTGCGATATGACATTTTCTCCCAACTCACTTGTATCCTCTCTCAGGTGCCAACGCTTCAGCTCCTGACCAGCTGAGTTTGGCTCTGGCATGGAACAGAGTGGACATCGCCCGCAGTCAGATCTTCATCTACGGACAGCAGTGGCCTGTAAGAACCAAAAACAGCATAAACAAGAATTCTGCAGCAGAAATATTGATTGTATTCTCAAGGCTTGTGTGTTCTTTGTGGATTCTCTCTGATTTTTGAAATACCATGCCTGAAGTTTGTTTACAGTTCTCATCTGATGGTATTATTAATAATAAATGATATTGTAGACAAGAAATGCAGCTAAAAGGCTACATTAATATCATGCTTTTATCCAAAGTGCTTTACAAGGTTTTTGCCGAGTTTGCTGAGTTACCACCATCAGGAGCAATTTGGGGTTCAGTATATAGCCAAAGGACACACTGACATGTGGGCAGGAGGAGTTGGGGAGCCAACCACCAACCCTCTGATTTGTGGATGACCCACTCCACCCACCTCCAGAGCCACAGTTCAAAGAGTTTCACATCAAGACAGATTGATTGTCTCTAAAGTAGTCAGAGAGAGAGAAATTATAACTTAAACAGCAGATTAAAGGATACTTTCAGTTTTAAAAGGCAGTTTAGATGCAGAAAGCAGCTCAGGATCAGGCATGGGTGAAAGGTTCAGCCACCGGCTAATTGGCTGGCTAATAAGCAATCATGATTATCAATCATTATCAGCATTCTTTGCAGTTTTCAAACTGTATAATTTTAAGCTGTCTCAATAAGAATTTTATTTCAACTCTTTATTTTGGATGTGAAAGTTATTACGGATAGAACATGAGAAGACACAATTATGAGTATTCAAATCATATGCGTATGGAAGCTTCAAACTATGATGCTCTACCTACCGCTCTAGCGCCAGTTTTGGACGGGAAGGACTCCGCAGTCAAGTTAGCAACAAAATGTTATATACAACGTTTGGTTAGACTTTGAAAATAAAGTGTGCTGACAATCCGTTTGCATTGTATAACAAATTCTGACTTTTGGAATGTTATCAACATTGTCAAACGGTCTCAGTTTTGTTTACTTTTGGCAAAAAGATACTTGATTGGGATTAGGCAACATAGACTACTTGGTTAGGATTATGCAACATAGACTACTTGGTTAGGATTAGGCAACATAAACTACTTGGTTAGGAGTTGGCAAAAACAAATAAACTACTTGGTTACAGTTATGAAAAGATCATACTTTGGGTTAATATAACTAACATAACTTACGTAAGTGAAGTAACTCACATCACATAACTCATGTGACATCAGTTAAGCAATTTACGTACTTTTGCTTACTTGGGTCAGTTAAAAACGAACTACTCCTCACTCTTGTGTCCTATGAATAACCTTTGAAGTGTAGAGCTACTGACCAGGCTGCTGGATTTGATACGTTGGGAGCGAGAACCGGCTGTGAGTACATATACTCTCCATCCCATCTGTCTTAGGTCGGATCCCTGGAGCAGGCGATGCTTGATGCCTTAGTTCTGGACAGAGTGGACTTTGTCAAGCTGCTGATTGAAAATGGAGTCAGCATGCACCGTTTCCTCACGCTTTCCAGACTGGAGGAGCTCTACAACACGGTAATAACAAATGCGCAGAAGGTTATATTAGCAACAAACCAATAGTTGCCATAGTGAGTTTCAAAGTAAAATGTTGATTGAAAGGTTATTTTCCCAGAAAAACATGGTGCTGATAATGAACAGTGTAGCAGGTAGGTTCAGTTTTGTCCCTAGATGCTGTCAGTGATGTTAATAATATCTTTATGTGTTTGTTTGCTTTGTCAACAGAGACATGGACCGTCCAACACGCTGTACCACCTTGTCAGAGATGTCAAAAAGGTAAGAGCATCACTGCTGTCCTTTTAGCTCTATGGCTGTTTGGGCACACTGTATGGGAATGTTGGCTTGAATGTGTATATTAAAGATGGTTGACTACATAGAGTTTCAGTTGCTTTTTTTTGCAGTTTGAGTTGTTACTCCGTTTGCATCAGTCTGTGCGTGTAAAGTCTGGTAGCCCTAGTTGCTGTTAACTGCAAATAGAGGCCGGCTTTTCTCTTTCAGCTGGAGTTGCGGGCTGCAGTGGCTGTGTAGCGCTGTGCACGACTCACATCCTTCTCATGACTTTTCAGCAATTTACTCTGTTCTTTCTCTCAGGCACACACTAAATGTATTAAACGTTGCTTTATCCACAGTGCTTGAGTTTTAGCAAACTGGGGCCGCAGCGGAGCGCTGTGAGGCTGAGAAGGAAGAACTCAGTAGATGCCTTCAGTTGATTCATTTCTTTTTTTTATTTGTATTATTAACAACACTAATCAGTGTGTTGCTTTTGATATGGGGTATCATGTGGTTCTTTGAATAGTAAAACTGTATTTTCCCAGCATTGTGTTATTTTCATGTGTCTGACGCTGAAATGGTGGAAGCGTCTCTCTCAGTAGGTTGTGGCTGCACTTAGAGCCAAAACATATCAACCTTATGTGGTGTATGCTGCGATAAAAGAAACAACATAACATTTTACAGTCAGTACATGTCTGCCCGCCAATTAGGGGTGATCCTACTGCTGAGAGATGATGGAGAGGTCAGCAGCACCACCATTAGCATGTAGAGGTGTTCATTAATTAAAGTGTTACTGATTACAGTAACGCTGCCTGCTCCTCTGGGAATCACTGAGGAGGCTCAGTATTGTAATCTCTCCTCTTTTACCTCTTCTCTGTCTTTAAAAACAACTGATCAGAAGTTGGTGCAGAGAGAATATGCAGTTTATACTCACAACACCTCATACACATGCAAAACACACACTGATCTGCATGGCATTACATCCTCATCGTCTGTTTGCAGAGCTGTGCGTGATTGCCATAGTGTAGCTAAGTGTTTGTGTGTGATTGTTGGTTCATAGTACGATGCTAATTAGTCGTAACTGCTATCCCTCAGGTAGAGTCACCATGTCATCGCTGTGCTCTTCCTTTGTCATTCTTCTCTGTAGATTGTTGGGTCATGGTGTTGATTATTGGCAGGTCATACTTTGATTCAGGTGTCGTGTTAACAGCTGTAGGTGAGGGCTGCTCTCAGGTTCAAGCTGTTCCATTCATTAGATTGTGTGAAAACTGAGTCATAAAACAGAGAATTACAGAGATCGGCCTGTGGGCTACAGCTGCCAAAGCAGAAATTGTTTTTCCTACAGAGTAAATGAACGATGCAGTTTTGTTGAGGCTTGCAGCAATACACCTTGTGTCTGAGTCTCAGACTGGTTAGGAGAAAATCCAAATGTAATTGAATGGTTTTTATATTTAAGTTCTCTTTGCTAGTTGATAGCAGGAACGGGCCGGAGTTATTGTTGATTTGTATTGTTGGTCATCAGTTTATTATTTGAATTTTATGACATGAGAATTAGATTAAAAGACACTATACGGCCTCATACATTTTAGTATTGTATTGTTGTGATAATTTGGTGAGCCTCTGTAAGTTTGGCTAAAAATAACACCTTGACAAAAGCAACTGTTAAAGTAATTGCGGTTAACACTGGCCTATTATGTACGAAGAAAGGAAAGAAAATGTATTTAATTTATGCATTTATTAATTTTTACTACAGACATACAGAAATGAAAGAAAGACAGGGAAAAAAGGGTGTGAGTGGGTCTATTTACTCTTTCTTTTAAATTCCTCTTCTCTATTTCTCAACTAATGACTGATTCTTGCCCTTTCTTTGATCTCTTTGACTGTGTTGTAAGTTTCCAAAGGTCAGTAGTTGGTTTGAATTGATTAGAGGTCTGGCCAGTTCTGTGTGATTTGTTTCAGTCCAGCTATGCATATTATTGTATACAGATCTTTATCTCCTTCCAGTTGAAAAATGTCTGGGGCTTCCTCCTAAACTATCCCTCAAAACATTATCAACACAAAAAACAACAACAAAAAAAGCCTCATGTCCAAGCTGGCTCCTTGATTATCATATTTAAAGAAAATATTGTAACCTACAGTATTTACATTTTAGTTGCTAGTGTTTCAGATGAGTCTATCAGACACTCTGGATCTCTTTCTTGGCTATTTTTCAAGTAATTTTTCCATTTTTTAGGCAGAAAATATGCATCACTCACTATTTCTTTGAAATAGGCAGTCATTGTCATTGCTTATTTTATAAATATATGAATGTATTTTTTACACATCTATTATTTCCATTGTACTTTTGCTCCATTGTACTTTCCTTTCAACTTCAGTAGTATTGTATTCTAATTGATTTCAGTGTGGATTGATGTCGAGTTGGTTTCTATTCAGTTTTTACTCCATTATTCATCGATTTCATTATTACATCTACCTGAGGTGTTAGTTAAGTTTGAAATAAGAAGAAGAACTGTGGAACAGTCGACTTTTTCATGATTTATACTTAGTATTTATTCTGGTTGACCATCTGTTGAAGTCTTATCTCAACTCGTAGCTGTGTATATACAAGGGATTTATGTCTCCGGTAAGATGGAATCCTAAATATTTAATACCATTAAAACCCACTTTAATTAATATCTTTCTTTGAGTTTCTGCTGATATGTTTTCTAAGTGTTATTGCTTTACACTTTGATTTAGTTTAAGATGCTGGCTGTATTCTGAAATCGTTTTTGATTAAGCTTGGTAAAGATTGATCTGAGGATGTTAAATAAATGCCAGTTTATGTTGTTGTTGTTATGTTGCACCTTCAATGTTGTTATTTTTATATCATTAGTGAGAGCGGTTTTCCTTGTCTTGTCCCTTTATTGATTGAAAATCTTCCAGGGAGTGTGCGATTAACCTTTACTCTAAACTTTGGATTGTTATGCATTAATTGGAGCAACAAACTAAACTTTTCATGGAAGCCAAAACTACTTACAATCTCAGACATAAATGGCCTTTGGTATAAAGCGTTCTCTGCATCTAACATCGGAAGTAATAGATTTGTGAGTCCGTACCAGCAGCCATATATCAGGCACAGTGTCCTCTAATTTATTAACTGTCAGTGTAACTGTAATCGAAGTCATGATTGTGTTGTCCAGTGGTGATATTTGCCTGTATGAGGAGCATCCTGTAGCATCTTTACCTTCCTTATGAATCACTTTTATTATCATAGATTAATTCCAAGTAGTTACACATGTTCCAGTTTGTAATGAAAGGTTTTGGACATGTAGAATAGCTGTCAACTGTGTGAAATGTTTGGTCTAGTTACAATTTGATGTCAACTCTGCTGTACTTCCGTTAATTAACCCATCATTTTTCCCTTCGGATGCCAGTCAAGATTAAGAAACGGTTATTACCTTGAGCGTCAACCCCACAGGGAATTAAAAGTGGGCTTGGCTGACCGCTGACTGGTGCATTTTTATAAAAGTAGCAGGAAGTGAAGCTTTGTGTATTCACTTTAATCTGTGGATGTATGAAAACAAGCAGTAGCTGTGGCTCTCTCTACTTCAAAGCGCATTAGTTGGCCTACAGGGATTTGCCAGGCTTTACCGCCAATGAAATTGAATCGTAGGATATGAAGACAGGCTGGGCATGAGCAGGTCAGAGAGGATTTCTAGGATCTCACATCTGAGGCAGAGGAGTGGAGATAGTATCAAGCAAGATGTAAAGATATGTAAGGTAATTGTGTGTAGCTCGAAGACACAGCGGGGGTCAGGATAATGACTGCAGGATCCAGGGTTGACATTGAGGGCACGATGAGGAGCAGCGAGTGTTGATATGGTTATAGTCCTCACGTGAAAGGACTTCTTTTTCAATAGCGATTCTCTCCTCCCACCTGCCTGTTCTCCATGCTATTAGCCCTCTCTTCCAGGCTAATGAGATATTACCACTCTCTCTTTCTTTTCCTTTCTTCAAGACTACATTAAACTTCACCGAGAAGATCTCATTAATTCCCTAAATGCAAATTATGATAAATCATTACATTTTTTACATCCTTAGTAATTGTCCTCAGTCAGTATATTCTCTCTGCGATTCATACTGCACCTGAGTCTCCATTCTCTCCTCATTTTCTGCTCCTCAATAAGAGAACAATTTACAGCTTGGGGCTCGGGATTAATGTCTTAACCTGAAACTGCGACCAGCTCTTGGTTCAAACAATTAAGAGGTCAGAGGAATAGCTCCAGAATTCTAGATTCACATAGTTTTTAAGACTTTTAAACACGATACAAAAACATTAGCTGTACCACAGTCTGGTCGAGATAACAATTTATTAAAGAGGCTGGAAGAGAGATGGTGCCTGAGAGTTTCTGTGTATCTCATTTCCCCTGCTCTTGCTTATCGTGCCGTTTACTCACTGACATTGTGTGTTCTTTCCAAGCGAGAATATCCAGGGTTCAGTTGGATCTACTTCAAGGTGAATCCGATAATCACGTATTCTTTGATAGCCAAAAAATGTTTGATATAGATTTTGTAAAGTGTGCGAAAGACTGTGTGGTTCGTTTTGTACTTGTTTTGTTTAACCTCCATTATTAATCAGTTGCCTTGGGTTGTTGCCTGTTAACACTGTCTGATTTTCTAGGGAAACTTGCCCCCGGACTACCGCATCAGCCTCATCGACATTGGACTGGTCATTGAATACCTCATGGGCGGGGCGTATCGCTGTAACTACACCAGGAAGAGATTCAGAACACTTTACCACAACCTCTTTGGACCCAAGAGGGTGAGTGAAAGATTTTCAACTGCATTAATACCCCTCCATTTAATACACTAATGTCTAGGATTATTTAATGCCATTAATCAAGAGACCAATATCAGTGAAATGAACCTCATTATCAAATTATCCCTGATAAGGGAAAGATGAATAATATGGGCAAATTATGTGTTATAATAAAATGTTAATTAGGCATTGTGCACTCAAGGGCAAACTTCACCTGCTGATGCAAGTAGTAAATTAGCATGAACATTTAGATGTTATTAGTTGTGACATGACTGAATGAGCAGGAAATACAGCAAGGTTGACAGAAATGAGTTAACCACATCCTGTATTGTATGTTGCTATGCCTCCGCGCTGGCGATAGCTGGGGCCAGAGGCATTATGTTTTCACCTGACCATCTGTCCCATTCTCGTGAAGGCTATACCTCAGAAACACAATGAGGGAACATCTTCTAATTTGGCACAAATGTCCACTATGGCTTAAAGCTGCTGTAAGTGATTTTTTATTGTTAAAATAAGTGTTAATTAGCAGCATATTAGCAGGAGAGCAGGATCCTCGTTGTTTGCTGCTATATCTGGCAATGACCACTCCCTGTTCATGTGGCGATGTAGAGAGGATGGAGGGGATTGCTAAACTGCAAAACGGACAGAAAGTTAGCTAAAACGATGACATACAGCAGCTTTAAGGATGAACTGATTTGATTTTGGTGGTCAAAGGTAAATGTTCAGGGTCACTTTGACCTCATGGAGTCCCATTCTTGTGACACAATTGAGGGAATTGCTTCAAATTTGGCACAAACATCCACAATAGCCCATGAACCAGCAACTTGACTGGTATGCGGAGGCATACAACCTTGAGACAATCATTATAGTTTTATACTGCCAGTGGATTTTGATCTTTCCGTTGCATAGGAAATAAAGTTTTATAAATGTCATAAATGTTTGACTGAAATTGCAGGGAGGAACAATTTCTCCTGGAATAAATGGAAAACAAATTACTTCTATTATGTCATTCTTATGTATGAGCCCAAACACGCAGGTTTGACGTGTTTGTTTTGGGGGTGCAACTGCTAGCTAATGTCGCACAAGGATGAAAATGTAAATCTGCATACGTATGTCAGCCTGACAAAAACATGAACAAACATATTTTCATGAGTTATTGTATTGTTTCAATTGGGAAGATGTCACCAAATCCACAGAAATCACGTTCTCCTATGGTCAACAACAGAGGTCAAACATAATAGATCATTTCCACATCAAGTAGAGAGCAACAGATCATCCATCTAGCGACTCTTCATCATGTGCCATCATAACGTAACCCGAATGATACACACACTTCATACCAACCACTACAGAAACTCATCTCACTGATTAGCACACCTTCAATCAAAGTGGAGGAACTGATCATTGAAATCATGAGCTATAGTGTTTGGTGCTTGTGTGTTTCACTCCACACATTCTGCACATTATCTGGTTTATGTTCATATTCTGATGTTCTAATTCTCTCATTCTGCCTCAATACTTCACGCACCGTCACAGGTGTGATGAAAATAGAAGAACACACAGCTGTATCAGTAACACCATACCTCTACTTGATTGTGCACCTTTGTGTTTGTTTGTTTGAATGTGTGTATGTGAGTCTTCATGTGCTTGTTTATCTCAGTGTATGTGTGCCACGGGAGAAACAAAGCAGCTGGAAAGACGCAGATAAAGCGAAAAGCAGAGCAAACAGGCAAAATGAGAGAGAGAGAAAGAGTGTTTGTCAATCAGTTCCAATTTAACTGTGATTTTCGTGATGAAATAAACCTGGGATCACATTTTCACGTGCACACACACACACACACACACACATGAGAAAAAACAAAGCCTCGAAATAGATGCAGATATCAAAATCCCCACAGGAGACCTGGGCTATTTTTACCAGCTCAGATGATGGCTCATGAATACATAATTCATACATGCCCTGCTTTAATACAGATACACAGTACTGTACCAAATGCACAAATACATTCTCCTATAAAACATGGAAGCACGCAACCACAAGAGATTGTTTCTGTATATATCGTATACTGTCAATCACACCAGCACAAATTACTATCCCTGATTGATGTTGCCATTTTAAAGAAAAGCATTAAACTGAAAGTGAGTGACTTACCATATCAAAGAATGTTTCTGGTTTCATGTGAGTGAGTTTGTCTCTCTGTCAGTCTGTGCTGTGTTGTACTTATAGAGTACATTACTCTATAAAAACACATCCGACAAGGTCTTGTTCTGTTTCTTTATGTTTTTTGTTGCTTTTCTAGCCCAAAGCCCTGAAACTGCTGGGGATGGAGGTGAGTGTTGATCTCATCAAGGTTGTCGTTCAGTCATTCCTTTACTGTTCCTCTCTCTCTCGTCTTCTCCCTCATAACGTGTTCAGTGTATAGTCAGTCTACAGAATCTTCTCAGCGAAATAATCATTTTGTGTGTGCCTCTCAGTCTTTGAAAGGAAGACCTTGAGCCATATTTAATTAATTCTGCTGGAAATTTGCATACATTTTTGAGCCAGTTGAAGGATCTGTGTCAGATAAAATTATTAATACATTTTACACTACCTTTTTCAAAGATCATTTTCAATTTACAGATTTATAAGATGAAAAAAATATGTCCAAATTACTGTTTAATGGACTGTAACTATTATGATACATGTCAGAGCAGCCCAGTCACATTTTCACAGAATAGGTTATGACAGACCTGACAGGATTACATAATACGTGGTTTGTGGACTCACATGTATCCATGGTGTACACACCATGAAGTAACCACATCATAAAGCTTTTATCACAGCATGTGTCTACAGTTTTCTCAGAGGTATTTATATCTAACGTGCATGGCTGTCCATTCCTTTGTACGTCTGCCTGTTTGAAATCCGTCTCCCTGTCAGTTTGTGTGTGTGTGTGTGTCTGTTCAAGTCTTTACCTTAATGTCTTTCTCTCTTTTTGTAATCCAATTTATAATTTAATCAGTGTGATTTCCTGCTGTTAACCTTCGACACTTGTGATTGTTGAAGATATAAATATATGGTGCTGTAATCATTTCAAAAATATCCATAAAAAATCACAAACGTACCCTTTTGTAAATGGATTGTCACCGACTGAATGATTTAATGCCATATTATTATCATATCTTTGTCCAGATAATCTGTCTCAAAGCAAGCAGCAGTTCTACAACAGCTGAAAGCCAATTCTCAGATCTCTGTCATTGATCAACCATCAGTAGTCCTCAATTATTAAAATATGAAATTATTGGAGATCAATGCCATCCTGCTGATGTGGCATTTTAACATTAACTGGCGGTGTCAATCCCTCTAGAGACAATCTGCATCGAGGAGCTATTTCTGTACTCAAAATTAATGGAAAAGTATAAAAAGAGAGACCAAAGTAAAATCCCCTGAGAAGATTTCATTGAAAAGTGTATGAGATCAAGCCTGTGATGCGTATTTTGTGTGTTGCTCTTTGTCCTTCCACCCGTGTCCTTCAAAGTCTGATTTTGCCTCATGACTAACTCTCATCATGTGGAGGGTGAGCAAATTTAGAAAATACATTTTGAAAATCTTCCTTGAGTGCTACGACCCCTCTAGACTTGTGTGCCAGGCACAGGGCCAGTCCTTCAGAGACAGAGTTATGGGTAAAATCCAGAACCCAAGCTCTGACTGTATACATCCAAAAGTAGTACAGCATCAACCTAAAACACTCTGCAGTTGTACTCTACTTATAGAAATAATTATAATCTGTAACAACTCACCCCAAAATATGTCTATCTACATAGCTGTCTCTTTCTTTCCACCCTACTCACTTGCTATGGGTCCCAACCAGGATGACATGCCCATCCGGAGAGGTCGCCAGAAGACGACGCGTAAACGAGAGGAGGAAGTGGACATCGATTTAGACGACCCTGAAATCAACCACTTTCCTTTCCCCTTCCATGAGCTCATGGTGTGGGCCGTGCTCATGAAACGTCAGAAGATGGCGCTGTTCTTCTGGCAGCATGGCGAAGAGGCCATGGCCAAGGCCTTGGTGGCATGTAAGCTTTGTAAGGCCATGGCACACGAAGCTTCCGAGAACGACATGGTGGACGACATCTCCCAGGAACTAAACCACAACTCCAGGTGGGTGACATGAATTACAACCCAGATTACAAAAAAGTTGGGGCGCTGTGTTAAGCCCAGTACAGACCAAAGATTTGGGACGAGACGAGTGTCGGTCTGCAACGTTCTGCAAACCTAACCAGTTTACACCAATGTGACTAGATGAGGCGGTCTATCATCTCATTTACAAATCTTTGTACTTCTGTGGTAACTGCCAGCTTGTCAGGCTTTTTTATAGCTGGATATCATTTGCAACGCCTTTTAAATATGAATGTGCACAGAGATCCTTGCTATAGTTGCATTTGTAGTAATGATGGAATGGCAGAAAAACAAAAACAGCCACAACTTGGCAAGCTTGATCGCAGGCAACATTATCAGCCAGCCTCGTCGAGCTGCAATGGGTCAGTTCACACTGCTGCAGCTTTCCCCTTCAACTTTCTAAAATTGTTCTGTCGTGTCGCGAATCTTTGGTCTGAACTGGGCTTTAAATGGAAATAAATCAGAATGCAATGATTTCCAAACAAACTCAGCCCATGTAGTAATGTTCTTGATACAATTGTGTTTCACAAAGTGGTGAACCTCACCCAATCCAAAAGGATGCCCCTTTCATGCCCAATCATGATACAATCATCTTGTTTACCTGTGAAATGTTCCAAACAGGTGTTTATGGAGCATTCCAAACTTTTTACAGTCTTTTGTTGCATCTGTCCCAAATTGTTTGAAAAAGTGTTGCTGGTATCAACTTCAGGATAAGTAATAGATTTACACATAGTATGCTTATATTCAGGTTCATAATTTTATTTTGGGTTACTACTCGACTAGGTTTAAAACCTTTAATGCTCAAAAAAAAAATGTATTCTGATTCTGTCCAGTGCTGCAGCACTGTACTCCCTCTCTCTCTCTGACAGTCTGTTTTAGCTACTGTCTTTTTAAGGCCCGCCCTTCTTCGTTCTTTTACATGCACAAGGACCTATATAACACACTGAAGGAACACAGTGTCCTAACTTTTCCCAACTACTCACACTTGCAGCCATATGTGTTCTTAAATATTTCAATATGTTGAGATTCTGTAGTCCTTCTCTGTTAGTTCAGACCTCTCATGTACATTTTTCTGCTCTAAATTATTTATGTAAAGAAGAGTGGCGAGTCTAGACGGGACATTTGCCTCCACACTCCATTACATGTGGGCACACAGACACACACTAACATACCTTCTTCGCTGCAAACTGACCCGTTTCGGACTACTCCAGGCTCCCATGGGACGTCAGTGACATAGATACAGAAATCTAATAACATGCATCATCGTTAGTTAAGGATATGCATTTGAGATGAAGGTAATCACCTAGAGATGAAAATGCTGGCTATGGAAATTACTGTTAATTGGGGGGGAAGTTTTCGGTTACTACAGATGAAGCAAAACCACGCCAACCTCGATTTCCCACACATACTTACACACAGTTTCAAAGGACAGCCTTACAGCTGGCATATTTTAAGTGTACTTTCCACAGAGAATTTGCTTGGCTTCCTTCGAGGAGCTCATTTAACTTCATGCATTTTTATATCTACATGTAAACCTTTGTTATTTGTGATTGCAGTGTTTGAGAATGACTGTATGTGTGTAGATATGGATAAACTCGATGGATGTTTATGTGAACTTGTTATGTTGTGTGAAAGTACAGTACATACAGTATTCTGTAGGGACCTTTTCTTACTTTCCAAGACATTTGCAAACAAGCTGTTAATGTAGAATATTCACCTTTTATTTTCATCATATACAAGTCATTAGAAAAGCCCCTCATATAAACAGAAATTGCTGAACTGGGTCATGTGCTGTCATCTGTGCCATTTTGAGCCCTTGTTTTATAAATCCTCCAAACCCCGGTGGTGTTGTTATACACATTAAACTGTACAGAACAGATTGCTTTCTAGTGTAGTGTGCAATATTGTGCTGTAATGTGTGTGAGTGTGTTTGTATAGAAGAAAGTCCTCTCGGAGGCTAAATAAGGATGAAACTTGATTTCGGAGTATTGATTTATGTTTGTATTGTCCAAAGGGGACGATTAAAGTGTTGGTGCGAGAGGTTTATTCTACTTTGCAATATTTTATATTTGATAAATTGTGTTGTCTATGTGCCGTGTGTTGGTCATATTACATCCAAACATTTAGACATTTAGATATGTTTTCATATTTCTGCTGTTTTCAATATTTCATATTAGCGCTGTCGTTCTGTAATAACTGCTGCACACAGCATTTCTTGTTCAGCATGCAGTATACATACATTATAACTTAAACAACAAGTGTTTCAAACCCTGTCACCCTGGAAAAGATACAGACATAGTTACCAGTGAGAATTTGGGTACTTTGCTGTATGCGAGTGTGCATCCACCAAGGAAATTAGATACGCTTTTCATGTAAGTCCTTGACCTTCCCTGTGTGCCGTGATGTACAAAACGTTGTATCGCTATTTGTGTGCAAGTGTTTGTATGCAAATTTAATCTCTTACAGAATCTGACCAGATGGTCAGTGATTCCTCGACCAGTTTAATTACATTTTCACATTTTTGAACACAGTGTATCACTGTTCTTGTCTCTGTGTGCCTGTATATGTCCTGTATATAATTTCCCAGAGAGTTTGGCCAGCTGGCGGTGGAACTCCTCGACCAGTCCTATAAACAGGACGAGCAGATGGCCATGAAGCTGCTGACGTATGAGCTGAAGAACTGGAGCAACGCCACCTGCCTGCAGCTGGCGGTAGCAGCCAAGCACAGAGATTTCATCGCTCACACCTGCAGTCAGATGCTGCTGACCGACATGTGGATGGGACGCCTGCGGATGCGCAAGAACTCAGGCCTGAAGGTAAAAGAAGTTGGACAGATGTTTGGGATAACCTGTGGGTAAAGGAAAGTGTGTTTACATTAAGTAGCATCCCTGTGCCATTCACTGTAACTTCAGGCTTCAGGCTAGAAAGGCAGGGTTGCACTGGAACGCTTGAATCCCCTCAGACTTATTTGAGAAAAGTTATGGCACAGAAAGTAATGAGAAAGGCTTTCAGCTCTTTGAGAAACTTCTGCAGAGGTGGCCCAAATCACTCCTGTGGATCTGCTGAGTGGTGCTGCTAAGTGGAGAGTTGTTACATGTGACAGCTGCCAGGTGTGGAACTGTAGAGATGTGAAGCAGAGAGAAGTGCTGATTACCTTCCTGTAGAAAATGAAAATTGTTAGTTGCTTTGGACGTAATGTTCCTATATGAGAAGCAGAGGCCACCCAGCATTAGGTTATTACCAGGCTCACACGTAATCTGCAGCCGCAGAATTCAGTAAACAACTCCACAGATTTTCCACAGATTCTAACCAAGCACAGTTGCTGCTTGTAAACTCAGAACATTGACACATCTTCAGCCCTTTTTTGCATGTGTGGGACTGTCGTGTTTCGTTTTCAGTTAACGTTAAGAAAATTTGTGGTGCGATGTGACAATATGTTAAAAAATGGATTTACTGCTGAGGAACTAAGTAATGAATATTAATTTCAACCTTTTTTAGATCAATTTCCTCTGAATTCTGTAGATTTTTACTCTGGATCACCACAAAACTGTGAAAAAAAATCAGCAGATTCTGTTTGGGTCGGCCTATTAAATATATATCGGTACATGTGCAGTATCAGTGTGCACGTTGACAGACGAGAAATAGCAATACGAAATGCAGGTAATTTAAAAACATTGACAGGTGCATATTTTCACAGTTGCAGATATTATTGCATATCTTTGCATATCTTTGCCACAATTCTCAAATATCAGGACATAGTCAAATAAACAATATTATCAATTCAGATAACCCATATGCTGTACAACATAGGGCTATTTATCTTCATTAAATAGAGCTGGGAGTACACCCATCTGGCTGGTTATATCTGTGGTTTCGCTTTGATGACTCATTCACAATAATGTGGAGAGCGCTGGGCTGTGAAAAGACCACAGGTCACCACTGACAGTTAAAACACTTTATCTTCTAGTTTGTGGAAGCTCAGGACTAAACAGACCCGACCCCGATGGAAAGTCTGTTACAATTAAATTTGGATTTTTTTCATTGGATTCTGGACAAATCGAAATCCAGCCTTTTGGTTAATAACAGAAAGTTGTTAAATATTTTATTTCAGGGTGTTTATTTGTAGGAAAGAGGGTTTTTTGGATGGTAATAATTTGAATTATGTAACTGTGTCTGGATGAGGTGGCCCGCCAGGTCCAACTTTGGTCTTCATTAGTATAAGCCTACAAAGCATTTTAATTAAGCCAGAGGGGACAGAAGGACAGACCATATTACTTCAAAACATTGTGTGCCACATACTTTATATCGAGGCTTATTTGGTGAACATCCTTTGAGTCCAGAGTAGATTCATTTAAGACTGGTGGTTGAGTCTTGAGTAATCTTTGCTCATGTGGGTTTTCTCGATGTCTGGTGGTAGGGTGACAGAAGGCAGCCGCTCAGATCGGAGAGGTTAGAGTTATTTATAATGAAGAGTCACCCTGGGAGTTGCTGGAGGGACGGCTGGGTTCACACTCGTTCATACATAGAATGAGACAGGGGAGTAGGTCTTGGAGCAGGGCAGACTACAAGTGCTTTAAGTATGGTTTGGCCTTTGCAGGAGGGAGAGAGATAGTTCACTGCTAAAGCAAACTCACCGGAGCAGAAAGACAGGAAGGAAACCACAAGTGGAACAAACAAGATTCGATGCCCCCAGGAGTTCATGATATACAGCAAATAACATTGTCAAAATGTTGTCAAAATAATATGTGTGTACATTTTTGAGTTGCTGTAGTTGTTAGGGCATTCGGCCTCACACCTCCCAACACTCTCATACCATATCAGTATACCGTTACTGGAGGCTGAGAGTCGACTATGAATTGCAAAGACGAGTACATTGATTTCTTCAAACATCAATGAGTCTGACAAACTATTGATGTCTTTGCTTTCAACCCCTCGACATGACTGATGACAAGAGAAGCTGAGACTTCACTTTCTGTGCTGTGGTTTTAATTGTATTTTTCACAAGTCACTACCCTCATTATACGTCATCCTGATACCATCCTTATTAGCATGCATATTAGTGGCATATTGACTCTATATTAGTCATTTTAAAACTCCTATTATGCATTATTCTGCATGACCACATTCTTCTACTACTACTAGGCTATCAACTAAGAGTTTCCCTCAGTAATCTCCTAATT
The DNA here is from genome assembly GCF_965226575.1 of Pagrus pagrus. Lineage (NCBI taxonomy): Eukaryota > Metazoa > Chordata > Actinopteri > Spariformes > Sparidae > Pagrus > Pagrus pagrus. The sequence continues at coordinate 24,324,751 of NC_140192.1, read as the reverse complement.
ACTGCTTATTGATTAGGAAGTTCTTGAATATAAATTAAGATCATAATATGCTTCGCTCAGTGTTGGACTGTATAGGCGGGCAGTACCACAAAAATAGTCAGAAGTAATTGTTATTTTTTCTGCTCTATTGCTGAAACACCTATTGCCTTCGGCAGAAATACTTCATCAGCATTGAAGGGAAAAAAGCGAGTGTTTTGGATTAAGAGCAGCAGACTTTGAGACAATCATTGCCCACAGCATCTTTTGACCATCCAACCTGAGCAGTCAGACTGCCCCAGGGAGGAAGAGAATTGGAATAAGAGCCATGCTAATCCAGCTTGGTTTTAAGGCTGCTCCTGACTAATGTTTGGTCGCAGGAAAAGGAAATGGACAAAGGGGACTGGCCAAACAATTAATGAAATCAGAGACCGTTGTGCCTCCTGAGACCTGTCTCCACCACAACATCTCGGATCAAGCTGTTGTACTCAACAAGCGGGCAGTGTTTCAAGCCGACAGAGTGCAGGGCTACAGCCGAATGATGAGAGGTGGTATTCATAACATTGATGCTTGGTGCTCACACTGGACAGTGTTTCCCAGATGTTGAACTTTTGATGTGAAGATGCCGACCATATCATCACCATGTTGTAGTTGCTGTTAACTTGCACACCGATGCAAATTCAAAAGATACACTACACGTTTATGTATATTTATATATAAATAACTGTATACATATGTATGTTCTGTTTTTTGTGTAGCATGAAAGAGTTTAAGAACTTTTGTTATGCAAACCTGTGTTGTACAATGACCAATACATTATCTTGTACCTTTTATTCTCCCTTAATACTTCATAAAATGGATCTATTCTTGTGTAGCAAAACACAAAACTACTATGTTTTTACAGTGTCCAAAGAACTCTTGATTAAGCCTCAGATTACATTCCACATTCTAACATAAGGTCTTATTCACTATAACTTATTCACTAGTTGAACCTGTGTGGGTTAATAAGTGTCAAAATACTAGTGAATTAGTTATGAGCAAGACCTTACCTCCGAATGGGAGAGATTTTCTGAATCAGAAAGGCTTAATTTAGAGTTATCTGGACACTATTAACACATGTAGTTTTGTTACATAAGAATAGAGAATGACTCTTCTTGTGGTACTAAATGGTAAATGGACTTACATTTATATAGGGCTTTTCTAGTTCAACGACTACTCAAAGCACTTTGAAACACGTTACATTCATCCATTCACACGCACAATCATACACGGCGGAGGCTGCCCATGCTCATTTCTATGCATAGCCACTGACACACACCCACACATCAATGGAACTGGGAGCAGTTTGGGGATCTGGGGCTCTGGGGCTCTGCCTCTTGAGCCACTCTTGTGGTACCTTATAAAGCCTAGACTGATTAAAGCGTATCAACCTTGTAATTTATGCACAACATCCTGATCACAAAGCAATAGTTTGGTAGTTTTTTTGGCCTAGTAGCTGTAGCTGAATATGGTAAGGCAAAATAAGGCATCACTAAGTGCGTTTTAATGAATAATGATCAGTCAATATGCTACTAATATGCCTGATAATAAGCAACTTGTGACTGACTTTAAATTATAAGATACATTTTCAGTCCAGAGCTAAGAGGACATACTGCTCTCCATCTTCTCTGTCTTTTGTTCGTTTTTTTCTTACTGTGGTAACAGCCTCGCTCTCGCTTTTCTTGTTTGACTGGTACTATGCACTGTATCTGAAGTGTTTACAGCAAGCCTGACTCCCTTATCTGCTGCGGGTGTTTGTCCCTCTCATCTATCGTGGCAGCACAATACTCATGCTGCCTGTCTGGACTAATGCTTTTGTAATCGACTCCCACAATGAGAACCCTCGCTTTAGCGGTTGTAAATACCAAGGCTTTGTCATTCAACCGTGTACAGGCATGAGGGGAAGGTGTTTTTCCCTGATCATGAAGGTTTGTTTGTTCCAGACTTTCTGTGTCCTAATTACTGCAGCGCTGTTCATGAAACTGTACATCTTTGTCACATCTGTCACTTCAACCTCCGCTTCCTCATCACTCAGGTAATCTTAGGGCTGCTTCTGCCACCGTCTATCCTGAGTCTGGAGTTCAAGAACAAGGATGAGATGTCCTACATGCCCCAGGATCAGGACACCTACCTGCAGGAGAAGGAGGAGGAGGAGCCCGAGAAACCAGTCAAGGAGAAGGAGGAGGAAGACATGGAGTTCACAGTAAGATCTTACTGTGAGACGCAGTACAACTCCGTGGTGAGAGAACCCACCTCAGCCCCGCATCTCAGAATCTATACACATATTCAAACGTTAAACAGCTGATGATTGAACACATAGCCCCGATTCTGTGTCCTTTGTACATTTCTCTTGTGGACCAGTTTTTTACAACCTGTTCACAAAGAGATGTCGATATGCACACACATACGCACCCAGTTCTCCACATACACACACATACTTGTTTCTCTATTCTGGCCAACTGGACCCCTCCAGCCAAATCGGCCTTTCCTGTTTCTCGTCGTCTCAGCAAAGACATGGTTTTGGAGTTGTAGCGTCTCAGTCTGTCGCCGCTTGTGGGTTCCCTCGTGTATGTTTCTTCTTCCACCTATCTCCTCCTCTATTTCTCTCTACTTTTCTTTGGTCCCTCTCGTTCTCTGCCCAGCTCTCTCTCTCTCTCTCTCTCTCTCTCTCTCTCTTTGCCTCTGTTGTTCCTTTATTTCTTTTGCTTTCGGCTCCCCCTTCCTCTAGCTCTTTCTCTCTCTCTCCGTCTCTCCAAGCTCAGTTCTGATTGAGGTACAGTACTGTATGCTAGCCGATTGCTGCCCCTCACTCTCTCCCATCATGATGATGGCTTGCTGCAGCATACCACTCAGCATGTTGGCTGATGAGCATGGGAGGCCCAGGCTTTTGCATTATATAACCATTACCGCCTGCTGCTGCAGAGCTTAAATCATGCAGAGTCTGAGCATCTTCTCCCGGCTCACAGTTGAAGAGTTGATCCATCTGCATAGACATGGATGTACAGCAGGATTAGGACTCGTTCCATTTCAATCCAATCAATTCTGGAGATGATACCAAGATCCAGTTTGTCTGTTAAAATCAAGAGCAGGATTACTAAAGACAATTTTAATACGCAAACTGAATCTAACAGACAGGCTACATTAACGTATGCCGACTGTTGATGGAGCTGTTGCTGCAACACACAACGTAAGTGCAGTGCGTAAGAGATCCACTCTACAAGCATAAGAATAGACCAGTCTGCTATATTATTTTTTTTATATATATAAAGTGTTAATTTTTTTAAGATTTAACTACCTGTATACAGAAAATGATGCCAGCTAGCTTCTCCTTTGAGGTCTCGATCACCCTGTCAGCAGTAGACCCTTTTCATAGCAGACATTTTGACTTGTCAAGGCAGGACAAGCACAGGTGTGACATAATACAATTTGTTTTCTATTCAGTGTCCCAATAAGTCATGTCAGTGAGTGAGCAAGCACAATACCTGGAACTAGCTCACCTAAAGTGTATGCAGCCATCATTAATATTATAAGTTCCACTTGTGTTTTTCTTGCTTTTGTCTGCTTTGAAAGGGGTTGATTAACTAGCCGCCGCTGGTTGCTTAGTAACTTTATCTAGCTTACTGTAGTCTTAACTTATTATACAAACTCAGTGAAAGGTTGAAGTTTCACAGGGATGTGATGGGTTCCACAACTGAAGACACAATCCAAAAAAGGGAAGCTCACTGTCTTGATTTACGGCGTACTTGCGCTGCAGGTGTAGCAAGTAAAAAGATACATTCAGTGGCACATCAGCTCTGTGAATGGTTCTCCTACGTTACATGTAGCCAGAGTGTGAGGTTATCCCATTAAGCGATTGAATTGAAGTTGAACGCCCTTCAGCACCACTGTACATACTCTCCATCTGCATTGAGCACAGCCAGCCAAGCCAGCACAAAGATTCACAAAACGGGCCATTTTACACATGCAGTCCTTGAGGCACTGAAGCACACAAAGAACCCTGCTGCCAAAGGATGCATTTGCAATGGTCCTTTACTATTGTCCTGGCTTCTGACTGTACAAATGCACCTTCAGACACTTATGAATCACACAAAGATTCATGCAGATATACACAGACTGCTACACCACAGAGGGAGATTGTATTGTCCTATCCTCAGATGCTTTAGATAAACCACACTGTGATGAATGTTATAGCTTGTGTGATCTCCACTTGCTGATCGATAACGTGCATGTTCAGTACAGTAAAGGCATGGTGTGATTTACACACTGGCATCTGAATCTGTTCACCCTGAAGGCCCGTCTGTGTGTGCCTTGGACAAAACTTTGACTGTTTATGTTTCAAACATTGGAAAAATATAGAAATCCCTTGATTCCTTACTGGTGGTGATGTCCTCTTTAAATTCTTAATGATGGTTTTATCACCTACTCAGTGGCCTGGGAACTTAAACCAACTACTCATGTGTTTCAAATATTTGGACAGATCAAATATTTATCTTTCCCCAGGTCTGCTATACTGCCCTACAGAAACAGTGCAGTAACTACAGAAGCAATGAAGCAGGGTTTTTAAGACTGGATGGCAAACTGTAAAAAAGATGGTTTGTATGTTTTCAAATGATGTCATTTAATAGAACCAACACAATAGGCTAAAAAATGCAATATACCCTACTAAACAAGAGACAAGAACTGCTAAGCTATATGCTACAGCTAGAAGTGCTACAGTATATTCATTTCATAGGTTGCTTTTATTTAGATGTAACATTGCCTACATGTATCGTCCCTCTCAAATAAACCATTGAAAACAATCACTGCTCAGAGAAACTGCAGTTCTTATCAGTTTTAACTAGTTTGTTGAGGAACATTTAATTATAACTTAGTCCACAGCTTATAGGAAACCAAGTGTTTGGTTTCTGTCTGTCCAAGTACTATTAATATTTCTATCCTAATCAGTATTTACTAAATACATTTACAATTGAAAGAGTAAAAGTCCACAAAGTATATGATTTTAAGATAGCTTAACCAAACCAAATCACATGGAATTCATGAGTCAAGTCTAGTTAGCTGCAATTCTTTAGCAGACGGTTCAGTCCTGCAGTACACAGATTACCAAGCTACAGAGCAGTAAAATATTGCCTTTTGGTTTAGAGTGCTGCAGGGATAACACATTTTGGTTGGTTAACTTGGAAGTTAGCATCGCCCTGGTTCCCTTGACAAAGCTCCTATGAGATATTTCCATTGGATTTTGGATTATTACAGAAAATAAGCTCTGTTCTAAACACAAGTTTGTGATACTTGCACGTTTTGTTCAGTAAAATAATCTTCACAGATGAACACTTTTATGATGAATGAAAAAGCTAACATTAAGGTATAATGAACTACACTGCGCTTGCCATTTCTATGGGTCTTACTACACAATACTATACACACTTTGTTATAAATTGATCAATCTATGAGTAGTAAAGTTAGAGTTAGAATAGTTTGCAATTGAAGTCAGACATATCTTATGTTGTAAAACAAAACGTGAAAATATCCTAAGCTAACAACAGACCTTATTGAGGACAATTAACCAAAAAATCCATTCAAAAAACCCCACCGACTTCGAGACAAGGGAACCAAAAGTGCATAAATGCTAAGTTATTTTCGGGTTATATGACTTATTCCTGCAGCACTCTATTGGTCTGCTTTGTAGTTACTGCAGATTTAAAACGCTGGTATATTATGTGTTTATATAGTAAAACCGATGTGATACAAGAATGTTAGATACAAGTTATAATTCAGTTTTGATAAGATATAATAATAGATATGTAGTTGCTGTGTTTTGTCTGTTGGGCAGTATAATTCTTGACATACAATACAATTCAATGAATAAACTCCCTCAAAGGTCTGGTGTTGCTTTGACATTAAGACCATGACCCATTAAATCAGTGGGCTCCGAACCCTCTCTCATGGATAAGGAAATGTGTCACAGATTGAAAAGAGATATCTATGTCTTACCCTTTATCTTTTCTTTATCTGTCTTCTTTCTGTCATTATCTTGTCTCTCTTCTGCTTCTTAATTGTTGTCTGAGACACAATCCATGAGTGTCCCTGTCTGCGTCATACAGTGTTACCAGCCTTCACCCAACACTCCACCTCAAACACACATCTCACATTTTGGAATGATGACATTGCCTGTGCTTGCTTTTTTGATTATGATATTAAAACTGTGCAGTGGCCATATTGTAACCCTCTCCCCCTTCTCTTTTTTTTTTCTCCTTTTTCCTTTGTTATTCGACTCTTCCCATCCCACCTCTCCTCTTTCACATACTTATCTTCATCTCCATCCTCTCTGTGCGTCTCCCCCACTCCTCCTCCTTTGTCTTTCCAATCTGTCACACCTCCCTCTTCCCACTCTTTCCATGCTTTTATCCCTCACACCTTTCACTTCCTCCCTCGCTCCATGTGGGGTTTGCATTCCCCAAGGCAATGCTGGGTAAGGTTACCACAGAGACATCCAGAAAGAAGGATGTTGAGGAGGTTCAGAACCGCCACCGACTCATCCCCATGGGACGCAAGATATACGAGTTCTACAACGCTCCAATTGTCAAGTTCTGGTTCCATACGGTCAGTGTCAGCTGCAGCAATGCCACCTACATACTCAGCGTGCTGCTGCCACTGTCAGTGCTAACTGTATTTCTGTAACACCAACTATTCCTGGATCCCTGCCGTTTGCTTCTACTGCCACAGTGCCTCTGTTGTCATTAACCTGCTGTTCCACCCTGTCATTACGCAGCTTTTGTGGGGTGGGAAGCTTCTGTGTGAAAGAGATGGGGAGAGTGATGGAAGCAACATGGGGAGAAAAGTACAGCTGCGAGAAAGAAATGCGATCAAAGATTGAACTAGGAGGTTTTGTGTTAACTGTGTAAACACACACTGAAACCTCTCATTTGCAGCATATTGCCACAGGATGAAACGTTACAATACGTAAATAGTGTTTACATATGTGGGGAAGTCTGCATGTTGTATGTGTGTCTTAAAATCTTTCTATACAGCACTGTCCATGTGGATTCTGTAACTCCAGGGTGAGTGCGCACAAAAAAATTGTGTGATTTTTCCCACAACTGGTATTTATAAAGGAAGAATGTGAATAAAGAATGCGCGTACCTTGCGCTTACTTCAGACCAGCATACACACATTTTTCTAGCTTCTTGTGTGGGTAAAACAAGGTGTACTTGAAATATGAGGGGAGCGATGTAAACACCATTTACGATTCACTGATTGTGTTGTTATTTATCAGTCTACACAACGTTCAGTAAAAGGTCGCTCAGAGGCACATTGATAAACTTTTTTTTTTTTTTTTTTCTTCAATTCTTTATGAGTGATGAATTTTGTAATTCTTTTTATTGACTTCGGAGCCATTACTCCCCTGGTAATGATCTTTTCCTTTCATCCTAAATTGCCAAGCACTTTATAAAGTCCGTTTCGGTATAAACTCTATAGATTAACCATTCATCATTGTTCTGACTTTTAATAATCATGACTGAGATATTACCACGATGATGGTTTACAGATGCATGTGATGATTTAGTGGTACGGGCGCCATTAAAAGCCGCAGCTGCGTGAAATTACAGCTGTTGTGATGCTGTTGGAAACTTTGCTTTCTATTCTGCCAGGTCTAATGAGTGGTGGAGGGGGCATAAGTATCGATATACAAACAGTTGTTTAAGGGCATTTCTTCATCTATTTTTGGATAATTGTGGCAGTGGAAATGAAGCTTGTGCACATGCAGAACAGTTTCCACAATGATTAAGGGTTATAAAACAGAATCAGGCATATGCACAGCTTTATAAATCTGGCAAAAAGAATGTGTATGCACATTTCTGTCTCTGCACGTACACACAGTTTTAGTCGAGTTTTTGTGCATCTGGCCCCTGCTTTCTTTGAAGTCTGTGTGGGCTTGTGTTTTGTACAGTATCTGCCTGTGAGTGTGTGTGTGATGTTTGATTTAAGCTGATTTTTTGTTTCCCATCTTAGGCTCCTTCAATTTGCTTGCCCAGTGAAAACATCTTTATACATCACCAGCAGGGTTTTCCCTGTTTATTTATGCTGTGAAAATATTTTGACTGCGCTTTGTTTCATCCTGTTTTCTCTTCACTGGCTATTTACTCCCCTCGTACTCTTCTCACCCCTCACTTCTTCTTCCTGTCCTCGAGGTTAAAGAAAATGTACTGTGAATTTCATTATTGCTCTGATAAGAACAGATGCTGGATTTTCTCAGGGTCAAGATGTGGTATTTACATCTTTACTAGATTTGTATTCAAACCTGTCATCCGCTGCAGAGCGCTGCCCATTTATAGTTATATTAGTCAAATATATCACACAAACCAACTGTGCATGGGGGACGGAATGACAGTCCTGGTCACACATGATTATAATCACTTTGCCTGCTTACTTGACTAGAATGCTTGATTTAAGCATGGACTGGAGGAGAAACCACCCCCCAGTGTGTTTGTATCTACTTTAATCCATAATATTAATACGTTAAAGCTTTTCATTTTTGTGTCCAAATCACAGCCAAATATATTCATTCCATTTAAATGTTCTCCAATGATATTGGATCACCAATCACTAAATCAAAAATGTCAAACATATGATTGAACTGATGTCAGGACCTGTGAATGAGGTAAACATGTAAAAATTGATTTTGAATACATTTGTGTCAAGTCTCAGGCCTGATCTTTAGATGGCTTGCGTTGTAATCAAATTTTTATCTAGCGTGGATCATGATGTGCCAGAGCGCCTAAAGAAGTGCAGGAAAAAAAGAAATTGGACTGCTGACATGTACTTAAATAGACATAGCCACAGGAGGAGCATAATGGTTATTTTCAGCCCAAGTGTGGATGTACAGCAATCAAGTGTCTTGACATCAAACCTCTATTATCAGATCCGAGACACTGCATGAAGGAAGGTGTAATGAGGGTTAATCATTCACCTAATAACTGGTACGAACAAAACTCCTTTTCTCTGTAGCCCTTTGAAGAGAGAACTTAACTTTACTGATGTGCTGTTTGCAAAAGTGGCCCAATCTGTCCCTGATTCCCCTCTGCTGTTGTGTTTTACGCAGATGGCGTACGTTGGCTACCTGATGTTGTACAACTACATCGTCTTGGTCAAGATGGACCTGTGGCCCTCTCCTCAAGAGTGGATTGTCATCGCTTACATCTTCACCAACGGCATTGAGAAGATGAGAGAGGTACCACCCATCCTAGCATGCAAATGTGCACCCTGCATGCACTACTGTATTGAAAAGTCAATAATCAATTCTTCACCACTACCCAGTGAACTGAAGACACAAAGACAGTTATATAGTTACAATTATTCAGTTTAATTCAGTGAGTCCTGTGGCTGAGGGCTAGCTTTTATGTCTTTATCAGCAAACTGCTCATAATAAACAGAGAAATTGTGATAATTGGAAGGGGAAGGAAAAGGAAGAATCAAAGGGAAAGAGAAAGGAAGAGGAGACTGGTTGGTGGAAATGAAGGATAGAGACAGAGAAGGGAAAAAACACTGCAAAAAAATGAGTAAATAGAGAGTAAGGTATGTGCCATATGAGACTATCTAGTTCAGCCTCATTCTGTGGCTGTGTTTGTACTGTAAGTGAATGAAATGCATTAATCATTATGTCACATCATTCTCAGCTGCACAACAATGCCTCCTCAGACATCTGCTAGATGCCCTGATTGGTGAACTCACACTGCCCTCTAATGGTGGTCAAGATATAATGCATGTCTTTTTTTCTTCTCCTCTGTTTCAATCACTTTTGCAGCATACTTAAATTTCCTCCCCCCCCTTCAATTTATGTGTTTATGAACACATCTTTCCATCATTCCTGCATATGAGCATCCTTTCTGAGTTCCTCTCTCAAGGCAAGTGAGAAGGCAAGGCACATTTATTTATGTAGCACATTACAGACCCAAAGGCAACCTAAAGTGCTTTACAGATTGCAAGTAAGTGCACAAGAAAGAATAATAACTGTAGAAGCAGGCACACAAATATATATAAAATAAAACAGCAAAAGCAGACTGAGTAGAAACAATAACATAAAAAAAGCCCACAGAAAGTTATAAAAGTTAATTTAAAGCAATGGTGAACAGATAGGCCTTTAGCTTGGATTTAAAAGTAGTTTGCACTGTCTCAAATCTTAGCTCGTCTTGCAATGCGTTCCACATTTGAGAGGCATCGATGCTTAAGTAATTTTTTTCCAACCCACCTCCAGATCCTGATGTCAGAGCCGGGGAAGTTGTTACAGAAGGTGAAGGTGTGGCTTCAGGAGTACTGGAACATCACAGACCTCATGGCCATCCTCATATTCTCTGTCGGCATGGTCCTGCGTCTCCAGGAGCCACCGCTCATGAGCTACGGGCGGGTCATCTATTGCGTTAACATCATCTATTGGTACATCCGGCTGCTGGACATCTTCGGGGTCAACAAATACCTCGGTCCCTATGTGATGATGATTGGCAAGATGGTGAGAAGAACCAGGGGTGGTGACGTCTGTGTGTGTGTGTCTTTCTTTGCTATACACATTATCTCTCATGTTTTTCTCAGTCCATCATTATTCTTCATTTATGTCTGACTTTTCCTACCTTCCACACAATTCATACTGATTATAAGAGTTTACAGGGACCTATGAATACAAAGGTTCATTTGTATGTGTTGTGCAGGCTTGGCCCTAATGGAGCTTCTAAAACTCATTGTTTGATCTCAAACAGCACAAGATCAGAGCCTCTGATAAATACATGTAGACAAAACTACAGAAGGGATCAAAGGCCCAAATCTGTATCTGATGTTATCCTGTCTTTTACATGGGCTGTGGACCATTGGACCCGAGCTGTCTTTGATATGAAAATGTAGCCATTAGTTAAAGAGAGAAAGAACCTTATAATGTGACTATAACTTAGATGTGTTTCAGTCTTGTAAAAAGGACAATGAATGGTAGCCTTCATATAAAAAAAAAAAAATTAAAAAAACACACACAGGAGTTGAGTGCAATATGATTCTGCCTGTTTGAAGTTTTTGTCCCTCTTCGGCTCTGTAACTCCCTTAATCAATCAGGGATTTACCTAAATTAAGTGTATTTTAAATATTGAGTTGAGGTTTCACTCCAGAACAAATTAAAATTGAAGTTTGATTGACCAACCAAGACTCTGGGAATCATAGTAATCAAAAAATGCAAATGCAGACCATCATTTATTAAACCTGTTAAACTGCTTCTCCAGCTGTAACGGACCAGACTTGTTTTTCCTCATTGCTGCTTTCTTCATTTTATCCATTCCCTCTGGTTTTATCATCTGCTGCCTTCAAATGGAACTACGACAGTGAAAAAAACGTATACATGATATGCTCGGCATTCAGGTGATTCAAGTCATTAAAACACCACTGCAAGGCAACGGCTTCTACAAGCCACCCAGGCTGATAGGGAGCAGGGAACGTAATGCAGGAAATGCATAAAAAAGATGAGGCTGTTTGGGTGTTGGCTGTTGAGGCTGTAATATCAAAATTTCCCTCAGACACATTATAGAATTAGAAAGAGAAACTGTACAAAGAGAAGCGCCCCGGGACTTCAGTTGGTAGAGAGTGTGGCCCATGTACAGAGGCTGCATCCTCGCTGCTGTAGCTCAGGGTTCAAATCAGATGTGTGGCTCTATAAATTAAGCCATGTCAGACTAACATTACAATATATTAACTTACCATCCATAGTATGCTGAACTTACATGGCCTCCACCATTTCTGAAAAGGTCAGCAAACCTGAACTTGACATTTGGAGTGTTGTAGAACTGGTATATCTTTCGTCCCATGGGGATGAGGCGGTGGTGGTTCTGAACACGCCACGACTCGTGAACTCTGAGCTTTCAGAACATTTCAACTTAAAGGTCCAGACACACCAACCTGACATCAAAGAACTTGCTGCATAAAAGGCCGACTGTTGCGTTTGCTCATGGCTCCTGTGTTTTAGCAACAAGGTGCACTTGAACACACCGCAAAGACTACAGCTGATGGCCAACAAGCTCGTACATTCTGCCCCTGCGTGAGAGGAAGTACCGCCAATGTACAAACGATTGTTATGACTAAGCAGCATTTTTTGACACCACTCTCGCTAATATAGCCCAGACAATGCCCGACAGCTGACATCAGCCTGGTGTGTCAGAGACTTAAGAGGTCTTGAATACCACCAGAGAGGGTGTTCATATGAACATCGAAAACATGATCCCATTTGAAAGCAGCAATCAGTAATTTCTAAAAAAAACATTCCCACCAACTGCTCCCTGTTTTTATTCACTTCTTTAACCACTCACCCCTTCCCTTCTCTCTGACAATCCTCCTCTACCCCCCTCCCTTTGTCAGATGATCGACATGATGTATTTTGTGATCATCATGTTGGTGGTGCTGATGAGTTTCGGAGTGGCGCGTCAGGCCATCCTCAACCCAAATGAAGACCCGTCCTGGATGCTAGCAAGGAACATCTTCTTCATGCCTTACTGGATGATCTACGGAGAGGTGTTTGCCGACCAGATTGACCGTAAGTTCAGGGCCAGAGCATCAGAGCTTTGGAATAAACTTATTTTTTCTTTAATTTCAGGGGAGAATAAAGAGAGATGCAAGTGATGTGACTGAATACGCAGAATTTTCATTTAATTTTCAGTTATTCCTCCACAGGTTAACACTGAAAGCTGTTCTTTTATAATACATTATTATCAAATAAAAGTTATAAGTTGGATCATATTAGTCATATCAGCATCATTTTTCCTTTCAAATTCCGTAGCTCCTTACATCAGGACATATTTGTTACTGTCAGATTGTCTGGATCTTTTTTGTCTGTACGTTATTTCATACTTTGTAGACAAAGTGACATTTAACTCAATAAATCAAACATAGACTGTGAGCAGTGTCTGTGAGAAAATGTCGTGAGAGTGAGAGTGCGTCCGTGTGCTGTTCTGTTGTCTTTTCGGATGGTAGTGTATATGATGGTGTTTACAGAATGTGAGGAGTGGCCCAAAGAGAAGAGATCTGAAATAATGTTTTCATTCTTTGTTTCAGATATGCATAGTAGGAAGTTACAGCACAGGCTGAATGAAAAACTCTGGCTGGTCGAAAATTACTTTCGAACTCACGGAAGCTGGCGTAGTAATGGTGCATTCCACATTTTCCAGTGCAGTCAAAATCCCAGTAAATCAATACATACAGACGTCAATTTAACCACATCTACGTATCCCACCTCTCCTTCATCATCCTCACATTACCACCATGTCATGCCCACTCCCACCACTAAAGGCCACTTGAGACAAAAGTGTGCATGCGGCTCCACGCGCTCTAAGGTTAAAGTTGCGTTTTCTGTTTGGTATCTTGGGTCAGCTACTGTATCTAAACAACACTTTACTTAAATATTCACAGAAGCTTGTTTTAGATAATATAAACATAATGACAGCCTGATTCATAAGGCTTCTCATCTTCTCCGAATCTTTGATTGACTGGTAGCTTGACCCAAGGCTGTAACTTGTAAGCAACTTTATCCTTACTAATTTTGGCACTGGCTGGCAAATGGCACTGTTACATGGCAGTAGCACTTTTTTCAAATGTGTTCTAATATTATTGTTTTGTCACAACTGTCATATCAAGAGGAACTATCAAAGTTTAAACTTTGATATTCCCTTGATGTTTCTTTCACCCGTTTTGTTTTCTTGACTTTTTATTAGTTTCATTTGAAAAAGTGACCCTGCCACGTTAACACCGTCTGTCACATAAACCATGTCACCCTGCCCTTAACACCCGCTCAGCTTCTCACTGGAGCAATGACAACATTGCCAAAATATTTCTACCAATATTTCCCCAACATTTAACATAAGCAAGCATTGAAATTTACATATGAATACCACAGCATACACGTAAATATACACACATCCACACCAAAATATTTTAATCAGCCACCTTTCATCATCTATAATCTGTTTTTTCACGTGGTTCAGTTGTCAGAGTTTTTAATCCAAATTTTTTTAAAGGTAAAAATATTTATTTTTTTTAAATAGAAAAATTACTTCAGTTCTCTGTCTTTGGGCTGCATTGTGTGAATCAATTGAACATCAAGCAATGATGAGCATGACTAGAATGAATCTCAAAGGCAAACAAACCAAGAACAAATGCTGAATGTTCCCCAGATAAGCCGCAGCAACTGAACCATCACAGATGGAAAAAACATACTATGTATCCTAAATACATCTCAAATGATTTAGAGCAATCCACCCTTGCTGAATGAAGCTATGGCACACATATGTGACAATATATTTCAAACATCAACTACATGTTTAAATATATTGGGAACACAGATTGTGATGACACATGATTAATGCATTTTTTTTGGTGTATTTTTGTTTTCAGATGCACATTTCTGAACATGAGCCCCAACCATTATAGTGTCCCCTCGTTCCAGTCCCCACGCTAAGAAGCATAAAGACGAATTATGCTTCTTGTTTGTTTGCAAAATATGTAGTTGTGCATTTTGTTCGGTATTTTCAGGTCTGCTTGTCTCTTTGTTTGTTATTGTTTCTGTCTTGTACATCAGTGTACAGTATGTGCTTCAGTGTTTTATGTTTGTTATTTGCTTTGATTTTATTTTGTTTTTTTTGTTGTTTTTTTACTGTATCTTTCATTTATGTTCTGTGTTTGCATGTCATCGTAATTTGTTGTGCATCTACAATTTCGACCAAAATATACACAATGTATTCATGTCTCTATCTGCAGACATTGTTAACCTTGTATTAACTTATTTGTGTATGTATTTGTTTTGTGGCGGTGTGCAGCCCCCTGTGGGCAGAACATCACCACAGAGGATGGGGTGGTGGTGGCCCTGCCTCCCTGTAAGACCGGTGCCTGGATTGTCCCAGCCATCATGGCCTGCTACCTGCTGGTGGCCAACATCCTGCTGGTTAACCTACTCATAGCTGTGTTCAAGTACGTACACTATCTTATCGACACTGCGCTGCTTTACAGACACCTCAGGACCTGAAACACACATATTTTGGCAGAATTATAATAAAATAATGAAATAATATTGCGTTTGTTGACACAACTGTAGTGCTATACTTCTCGAGATTTGTGTGTTTATATGTGAGAGAGCAAGAGATATGACAGTAGTTTCTGTTTGTTAAGACACTCACTAGAGGCTGCTAGCAAATCGTGTTAACAAAATGTGTTAGCACTTCTTCCACAGAGACATTATCATACTAATGATCTGTTATTGTACATCTGAATAATCTCTGTAGCAAGGACAATCATCCTCTTCTTCACGTTTGTCAGGGTAATTACCAAAAAATGCACAATGGAATAAAAACAGCAGTTAAATTGAAGGTTTAATCTCATTACAGCAGCCATCGTCAGCTGCCAGCTGCCGCATTCATTTCAATCTGCATACGTGCTCTTCGTCCCTACTTGGCTGAGTGAAGGAATTAGTTCATTAATCTGTATACTATCTGAAGTAGTAATGATCTTTCTCAGTGCATGTAATATTTCATGGTTGGTGTGTTATTGTCCATCATCATAGTAATACATTCTTCGAGGTGAAGTCCATCTCCAACCAAGTTTGGAAGTTCCAGCGATACCAGCTCATTATGACCTTCCATGAGCGCCCAGTCCTCCCTCCACCCCTCATCATCTTCAGTCACATAACGATGGTCCTCAAGCATCTGTGTTGTCGCTGGCGCAAGCATGACGACGACGAGAGGGACTACGGACTGAGTGAGTGGCAGAGCATGAACAAGTCTGATAACTCAGTTTAAAGTTATTTTCAGTTCTCTGTTTTTAGTGCTATAACTGTGATATATATATTTTGGATTTCAACTTTTGCTATTATTGTACAACCAATCAACCTTTTTCAAACTCTTTCGTCTGCAGAACTTTTCATCACCGAGGATGAGCTTAAGAAAGTCCACGACTTTGAGGAGCAATGCATAGAAGAGTACTTCAGAGAGAAAGATGACCGATTCCACTCCTCTAACGATGAGAGGATCAGAGTCACTTCTGAAAGGTCAGACATAGTATCACATCTGTCTGCATTAAGGCTTTCAGTCTGTGGGAAATTGGTATATAAATAAGTCCAGTGCTCTGTCTACCAGGAAAGAGGAGACATAGCCTTCATAGGTTGTAGTGCATATTTTGATTATATAATTTTTCTTCTTGTCTTTATGATGATGCATACAGTGCATGAACACACAGCTGAAATATTTAAAGGAACACAAATGACCAAACTGCTGAATTACTTCTTTTTTTAATTAGACTGTGACTGACTAAATGGGCCACAACACAGGACAAAACCAATTATCTGCTCACCCTCAAGCCGATGGAGAGTTGGGGGGAGTTTCGTAGTCCACAAAACATTTCTGGAGCATCACAGCAAAACAGCATTGCAGTATTGCAATACTCCTAAATAGCTTAAGTAGATGTGGACTTCTTGTAATGTGTAAAAATGGACCGAAAAAAGAACATAAAATGCTACAGCTTAAGTTCATAGATCCCAAATTGTTTTGAAAAAACTGCAAACATGCCCTCAACGCTCAGTGGAGGTTGTGCACCCACTTCAGGCAGGGTGTGTGCTAACGCTTTTAGCTTAGCAGCTAAAGTGAAGATTTTGGCTTTAAAAAGGGTTTAATACCATCTTTTAAATTCAATTTGGGATCTCAGGGCTTCTTGAGACTTGGATTACGGTGGACGAGCTGTGTGGAGCCATTTTATGTTTCTTTTCCATTGGTTTTTACATTTTAAAACAAGTCCCCATCGACTTCAATTGTTTAGGAGAATGCTGTGGACTACAAAAACACATGACCTTATGTCGGCATGCGGGTGATAATGACTGAATTTTCTTTTTTGGATGAACTTATCCTTTAATGCACAAGCCCTCAATTTACATAGATCATTGGTGGTGAACTAAGTAGAAAGTTTACTCCAGTTTTGACACTCCAAACCACAGTGTATTCAGTCAATTGTATCTGTATCTGCTTGTTTGTTATATACCATTCAATTTCTGAATGCAATCTTGCTGTTTTCTCAGTTTTTTTCTTTTTCTGTCAGTGTGGTGGTCTCTCTCTGCCATTGTCCCGTGCTATTCTCCACCCTCCAGTGCTTTTAATCTTTCATTCCTTTCTTCTCTTCTTGATCAGGGTGGAGAATATGGCAATGCGTCTGGAGGAAGTCAATGAACGTGAACACTTCATGAAGGCTTCACTGCAGACTGTTGACATCCGTCTGGCCCAAATGGAGGAGCTGATTGGACGTATTGCCGTAGCACTGGAGCGTGTGACAGGTGTTGAACGTGGAGAGGTCAACAAAGTACGTTCCCGGACTTCATCTGACTGCACAGACTCAGCATACATACTCCGCCAGGGTGAGTGCCCAGACGCAGCATACATCCTTCGTCAAAGCAGCTTTAACAGCACAGAAGGGAACGCCTACCGCCTGCAGGAGGCCCTGGAGGGAACAGCGGAAGGCTCAATGTCCCCTCCTTCTCCTACTGGCATGGCTACACGGACAAGAAGCCACTCATTTTATGTTGGAGGCGGTCGTGGTGGCGAACGTGCAAGTGGAGCCGAACGAGCGGAGAGCTTCTTCAAAGAACGGTCACTCAGTCTCCACCGAGCCAACAGCTCACAATCAGTGTCCTCAGGTGCCGCCCCCAAGGAGTCTAAGCCCCTCCCCCTGGCGACGCTGTCGGTCTCCCAGCAGCACCGTCCATCGTCATGCATCGATATCTATGTCTCAACTTCTGAGGAGGTGGGTCCTGCAGAGGTCTTTCTGGATCCTCTCCGTATGGTCCCACAACTCCAGAGAGACTCCTCGCTGCAGTCAGATATCATGGAGACGGTGCTGCCAGGAGGCCGGGACTTCAGCAGCGTCGCCACCAGCGGTATGGGCGACAGGCACTCGGAGGGTGGTGCAGGCAGCAGCGGAACAGCTGGAGCTATGTTTGATGACAGTGCAGCTGCTGATTTGTCATTGTGCTCAGCCCACCTCTTACCAGACACCACTTTACCTCCTTGGGACATAGAACCATCCCCACCTCCCTCAGCAGGGCTGCTTGAGCGCTCTAAGAGCAGCCGCTACCTCTCCACAGCAGGCACATCTTTTCTGGATGAGCCCCCTCTGGTCAAGTCCCACAGCCTCATGTTCACACCAAGAGGCTGCTACAGCGGACTGGGGGCAGGAGTCCAGGTAAAAGCTGCAGAGTACACCAGCATCACTGACTGCATCGATACACGCTGTGTCTCAGCTCCATACACTCCTGCAGAGCGCTCAAACTCTCCCGGAGGATCCACCTCATTCCCCTTTGATAAGCCGTCAGACATTGTTTCTTCTCATCCAGAGAGAGAGGCAGAGCTTAGTCATACAGAGTCTGATCCAGAGGACCCTGAGGACCTGATCCCGGCCCCTGATACCCCTCGTCTAGGGGGGCTTAGTGGGCCAAGTGGGGCCCCTCTCTGCTCCCCCTTCTCCAGGCTGGAGCGAGCAAACAGCTGCTCCTCAGATGACTCCCATCCTTCCCTCACACTGGCCCCTCCACAACGGAAGAGCCTGTCAGTGAGTGAGAGGATGGAGAGGGGACCGGGTCTGGGGGCAGACAGGGGGCCTGGGCCAGGGGGCCGGGGTCTGGCAGGAACCAGAAACCCCTTCCTCAGGAGCAAGTCTGGAGCAAGGCCTGATACAGCCAAGACTGACAGCCTATCTATGAGGAAGTTGGCCACTCCGTCGGCTTTCCGCAGCTTTGATAGACAAAACTACACGTGACAGTAACACTGGTCAGCACACTCACACATATTGTTAGGACCAGGGAGGAAAACTGAGAGGGCTGAGGGTGAAAGTGAAAGCAGGGTGAAGTTGCCCATAGATAGAAAAGATGATAAAAGTTTATTGACAGTCAGTGCTGGGGGGCAACTTGACCCTGGATCAGAAGTCAGGATGAATAGATGGGAGATGTAGGGGTCCTACTGTACACCAGTCAAAAACAAAGAGCTATGAATCTAGAGTAGTTTTTACCTCCTCTTGTAGCTAAGTAACTCTCAATGGGGTGTTATGGCAATGAAAGGTGTATTTGTACTGTATGTTCCACCCACCAACCTTTACGTCAAGTAGACATCTGTCACTGTGTTACATCACATATCAATCACGTTAGTCACAGAAAGTATACTGTTACTCCTCCTAGCTGCGTTATATGGTAGAAACTGTTTAGTCTGTTTGACAAAGAGAGCGGAGAAAGAAAAAACAGCCACTTCATTTAGTCATTTTGTCTTAGCATATAGTCCTTACTGTTGCAAAACGTTCGCTTTAAATACATTTTTCTCTTTTCATATAACTCCACTCGCAAACAGAAAGAAGTTTTTGGCTGCTTCTTTAAAGGAATCAAAGTGTTTGGAACCATCAGGGACTTTTTCTCCTCTTGGTTGCACTGGAAATGATTGCAGTAACATGGCAACAACTTACCTCTGGATACACAAGTACAGTACACCTTTCAAATAATCACCAATTATCTTTTTTTTTTTTTTTCAGAAGAATATCGATTTTGCCTTTAATTGTATTTGTAGCATAATTTCTCTACAAAACTGTTTTTATTTCATTTGTCAGCTCAGCTAGAAAGAGAAAGCAGTGTTTGAGCGTACTTCAGTCAAAAGGCCATCACTCAGTCACATGTTGCTGTTAAGTGGAACAGTTAAAACTGGCTTTAATTAGCCATGTGACCAGAGTGACATAAATAGAGACTAGCAGGTGACAGCACTGAGTCGAGGCATGCATCTACAACAGGAAAGGGAAGGAAAGGAGATAGAAGAGTTTAATCAAGTCAATCATACATGTATTTACATGTCTGCACACACACAAGAACACAAGAGAAAGTTTCAGACCTGATCCCTGAGAGCTTTAACAAGTGCAATTGCAAAAACACAGGACAAGAGGGCGCTGTGAGCCTACTTCAGAAGCAATGCTTGCTGAGTGAACCTGATGTGAGCCTTCTTTGCCTGCACCCGACACCAAAAATCCTTACACTCAACCAATCGTTGCTCTCTTGGCACCCAACCCTCCTCCTCCTTTAGGTTTCTACAGTGGCATTACGTTGCAATGGTTTAACATCCACCTACACCTAATGGATCCGTCCTTCATCTATTACATAACTGTCATTCATTTTCTTTTTTCCTCCTTTATTTATTTATTTATTTATTTTTTAAATTGCATTGAAAGCCAGCCACTGCAAAAGGAGACTTTAAAAGACGGTCATTGCCCGGTGACTAAAGCCCATTATAAAACAGGTCAAGAAGAGTTCCTGAAGAAAAAGGGATGAGTTTATTTTTTAAAAAGCTTGAAATAAGCTGTCAAGTATATGCATTCTAGCTGAGATATAAGAAAGCATTTTAAGTGACATGAAGGCGGAAACATGGGGATATTATTGTGAAAAAATGAAAGCCAGATCAGTGTTTTAAAATCTCTCATTTTTTATTGTAACGGGAAAAATGTGGGTGGAGGAAGATGCCCTTCTCTGATAGCTTTGTAAAGATAAGATAGGTGAAATCAATAGAATTCTTACTGATTTTTTTATGTTTGTTTTATATTTCCTCACTATTACATTTCAGTTTAATAATCATGTTGCATTTATTTTGAGATTGATTCTATTTATTGACATTTTCTTGCTCATTATTGATAATTACAGTAAATGCCTGTTTGAATTACGAAATCAATATTTATATCTTCTCAGTGATATTTTTGTCGAATTTTAAGTATTTTCTAATTAAGCTTTTAAATTTAATAAAAGATGACCATCGACATGCACTAAATGCTGATGTATTATATTATTTATTAAATATAGAATTGTCTAATATACTGTACATTTCAATCATATTTAAAGTATTTAAAGTAGTTTTTATTGTATGTTTTATCAAGACGCTTATGAGAATTTTCTAATGTAAAGTTGACATGGCAATACGCAGTTGCCCGTATACCAAACTTAGGGTGCCTTTTGGGCATGGATGGAGTATGTGGGGACTGAAGTGATTCAGAAATCTGTGAAACTTCTCCTTTTGTTTTTCTTCTTCCGAATCATAGAGCCCAAATATCTGTGATTATTTTTTTCAACATGTGGCTTTTACATAGATCTTTGTTGTTCTCTTTAAAGACATCTGATGTACAGAGTGAGGGGAATTTTGTCATAAGTAAACTGTTTCATTGCCTGTATGGACATTTATTTGAATCCCACAAAATACGTAAATAGAACTCAGTGTGAATGCTAGTTTCATAGCTGAAGATACAAATATATTTGCACATTAAACTGAGACATGCAGCTGAGGGCAAAGCATCACCAGAGGTTTGGTGCTGTGGTTTTTATCATATGACTTATTTGTGTCACATCTCTCTTCATATACCCACTAACCCTGACCCAGACCAGAGAAGTACACATCCACAGAGTTTGGGGACTTTCTAGATTTTAAAATAAATGGTCGAAAATGAACAAACAGAGGCTGAGATACAGTATCTAGACTTTTGGAGGGAATTCAGACCCGGTATTAACATCTGTCCTAAGTTAGCCGATCCGTCAATTCATATCTGGCATTAAAATACATCTCGACAAACGTCTTAAGTGACCATTTGTGATCGCATCTTCCACGCTTCATATGCAAAAAACAAACGGATGACGTTTTTTATGCAAAACAAGAAATATTTTCATGTGTAACATTTTCCAAATTAACAAGAAGGCCCAAATTTAAAGTAAATGATGAAATCAGTTGAAACAGCGACTTCAAACAGCTGCTAAATGTCAGAGAGTGAGACGCACTTAGGCACAGACGCAGACAACCTGCAGGTTAAAAGAACAGGTCAAATAACAGTGAACCACATGGAAATCAGATGGTGTGAATCCGTTTTGCCTGTTGTTGTGGCTTCTTCTTGTTGTTTCATGGAGCGCATCAAATAATTACATCGTTCTTTAGTGTACACGCTAATGAAAGAATGTGGTCACATGCGTTGAGACCACCTCTGAATAATTGGATCTCAAATGCATCTTCAGTGCATCTTGAGCTGTCAACTTGTGATTGGATCACTCAGGACACATGTTGATACCAAGTGTGAGTAGCCTCTTAGTCAGTATTGGTCAAGCTTCAAAAACACTGGAGCCTAAAATTGCCATAGTGCAACTCAGTAGATTCTTTAGATGGACCTTCTTTTTCTGTAAAACTTCACTCTCATCTTTCAAACTTTTGGCCCCCAGATTATAAAACAGGCTATCTGTTTAATATTTTAAAGGTCCAATTTGTAAAAGAGTTTATTGTCGAATCTCATAACCAACTCGTCAAATACTGATGCTTTGGGTTGCCGGCCGGCCCGACCTACTGACCGAAAGCGCCAGTATTTGACGAGTTGGGAATGCTACTCAACAATAAACTGTTTTTAGAAATTGGACCTTTAAGTCTTGAGCAAAATAACCTGAAAATAACCTAATTGTCTCAACCCACTGATGCATACAAAGGATCAGATTTGCAATTTCCTCAAGAAATATGTGGGTTCAGGTATGAATTAAAAAGGAAAGGTTGACCCCAAGACAATGCTCAGGGACAATGTTACCCCAGATGCAAGGCTGTAAGTATATTATTGTGGAAAGAAAGATGGAAATACAAAAAGAAATAGATTTGAATTTGTTCTCCGCAGACAGCCTCTAATATAATCACTGTGCTTTCTGAGTCTTTGAGGATCGTAGGGAAATCTCTGTATTTTGTGCTCTATGTCTTCAGGAATGGCAATAGAATATGAATGAATGTCTTCATACCTGATCGACTGACATTGTTCACCCGCAGGAGTTTAAGTTCTTTAACAGTTGCTGAGCCAAACCAAACTTTGCCAAACCAAATGGAAATGAGCTGAGTTGTGCTCTGCTGACCTGTTGTCTACACAGCTGTGGCACCAAGCAAAGGTCGTACAGCTCAACTCAGGTTTGTACAGATAATTACGAAAACAGACCCTCCTATTTGACCTACTGTGATAGCAAATCAATTTTATTTTTAATTGTGAGATAGCATACATTTCCATGACACTTCTAAACTCGTGAGAACATGATTCTAGAAATGGTTTTGTGATTTGTTGACATGGCTGTTGTGGAAGGTCTCGACAGGAAGCGTGGGTGTATGTGTGTTTGTGAGAGTAAGTTAACTGCGTGTGAACCCGGAGATGTAGGTGAGACCAATAACGGGGAGGCATGGCAACACAACACAACCTAACAAATTGTCGATGTACAGTATTTTAAAATATTTTCCTATACTGTATCTTACAGTTTTGTGGAATCATGAGCTTATGACGATAATCAACACATCTGCTTTCCACCCATGACCTCCGTCGTGAGCTAGAAGAGAGTTTCACGCACATGTTTTTTCTGCAATAACTGCTGATGTTGCTTTACAACAGAAAAGGGACTTAGCCCCCCTACTGGTCACACTTTATTTAATGTCCTTCAAATGCATGCAGTTCTTCCACTCAGAGTGTACAGAGACGACCTATAAAGACGACTGAGAGAAAGATAGAGAGATTATAATATGAAATCAAAGTAGTGAGTATTTGGATGCAAATACAAATCTGTATTCTTCAATGTGAATAGGATCATGTCTGGCATGCATTGTTAAATAAAAAAACTACATAGATTGGTACTCGCCTGTGTCTCGCCTGTTTTTACTCCACCAGGATTGTCTTTTTTATGTTTTATTTTAGCTCTTTCCATTTCTTCAGCAGACTCAGTAAAAGGTTCATAAAAACAAACATCTCCCAGTCATTTTTTAAAGTCTCTGTTTATTTATGGAGCACATTTATAAACAACAAACGCTGACCAAAGTGTTTTGCATAGAGATTGAACAAAACACAAGAATTTCCAAATCAACACACAGTAATTAAAGTAAAACAATCAATACACAAACATCATTCCAGAAAAGAACAAATTAAAAATGAAACCCAAAGACTGCTCATAGAATAACGTCATTTCGGAGCCACATTCTGCAGCCATGTTGGTTCTGACCCACGGAGGCGCCAAACGTGCACATATGGCATGGCGGTTTCAGCAGGTTACAGTAATGATAGAGAGATAAGCAGGGAGGTGTTTCTGTGACACAAACTTACACAGAGGAAGAGGCCGAGAGAAAAAAAGTCTGTTGGACTAAACATCAGGAACATCTGCATTTCTTTGACCCCTTAATGTGAGCGACAAACTGAGGCCGAGAGCTGTTAACCTCGTCGCTGTAAAACTCATTAAACATCAAACACACACAGTCTGTAAACTGTCGAGTAATGAGGCACATGAGACGAGTTGTGCTGCAGTTAAGGCAGGACAGCAGGCCTCCCCCCTGCCTGCTGGTGAGATGAGTGGGACAGGTGCTGCTGGATGGACAGTCCATTTTAAAACTTGTCCCACAGCCATGAGCACCGACTAGCCTTTAAATTGTGTTGTAAAATGTGTAGTTTGTATTATTTAAACATTATTCTTTTTCAATACATGTGCAAGTTTTGACAGCATATTCTTTAGAAATGATTGTTTTATAAAGTCACTTCTTCATAGCTGTGGTCCTGAGCTCTGACTCTGGCCTGTGTGTGAAACAACCAGTAAACACCTGGGCGTCGGTTTACTAAATTCAAATAGCACAGAAACTGAAAATCACCACTTCTGCATTTAGGCGTGTGTTGCTTCGCAGAGATTTGGTTTCATCCTGCTTTATGGACACAATAAAATCAACACATGCCTGCACCACCTGTATTTAATGCAATCAGCGCAGTAGCACTGTGAGTAATTTTACTCATTTGTCAGGCTTACAATCAGTGACGCATCCAGACATTTTTGACTGTGCAGGGGTGGGATGAAGTACATGCACATTAACACGCATGTCAGAATACTTCTCTGTATAAAATTTTAATTCAAAAGATAAATTGTCATACCGATCAGATTCTTTAAAGGATAAGGTCATCCCAAAATGAAAAGTCAGTCATTATCTTCTCACATCCATACCGATGGAAAGTTTTATAGTCCATAAAACATTTCTGGAGCTTCACAGCAAAAGAGCATTACAGCATTCTCCTAAACAACTGAAGTGGATGGGGACTTGTTATAAAACGTAAAAAAAACAAAACATAAAATAGCACCCTACAGCTTGTCCTGCGTAATCCATGTCTCTGAAACCCCTAAGATCCCAAAGTGATTTGAAAAAGTTAATTTACACTTCTGGCTTAGCAGCAACAGTGAAGATTTATGCTTTAAAAAGTGTGTATACAATGTCTTTTCAAATCAGTGTTATCTTGTGGGCAGCTATACACAAAAGAAAACATTGCACATTCAGAAACAAATTCACAGTATAACGTAGCAACAAAATAAATAGGCATGTGTGGACAAAATATTGGATTGATAAAATTGTGCAAAACTTCAAAGGAAAGTCTCAAAAGTTTGCTTGAACTGAGCCCAGAATGTTTTAGGATAATTGTTTTGAAAAGAAGTTATTCACACCCTTTTTATAAGCTGTATAAAATTTCACTGTAGCTGCTAAGCTACAGCATTAGCGCACTCCCCTTCTAAAGTTGTAGCATGAGCTCGATCACATCTGTAGGGTGTAAATAACGTCTTTTCAAATCCTGTGCCACCCCAGGCCTCCCTCTGGCTGTGCCTCCGCTTACAATGTTCTATTTTCGTTGATTCTTTGTGGGGGAAACAAATGTTGATTCACTTAATAGATTGAGCTGAAGTAAGGACAGGGGTAACACACTCAATATAATACTTAATAATAGAAGAATACTCATTCTTAACATAAGTAAAAGTAGTAATAATAGACTTTAAAGTACTTAAAGTACTTTAAAGTACTTAAGCATTAAGTACTTAAGTACTCTTGCATTTCATCATTATTGCTGTAATACATCTTTGTGTACTTTCACTCCTGTCAACCATCGCTTATAATTGAATACATTGTGATCTCGTTGATCTGCTCTGTACATGCGACATCTATTGCACGTCTGTCCGTCCTGGGAGAGGGATCCCTCCTCTGTGGCTCTCCCTGAGGTTTCTTCCGCATTTTTTCCCTGTTAAAAGGGCCTTTTTTGGGGCAAGTTTTTCCTCACTCGAATCGAGGGTCGAAGGACAGAGGGTGTCGTCTCTGTACAGATTGTAAAGCCCTCTGAGGCAAACTGTGATTTGTGAATTTGGGCTATACAAATAAAATTTGATTTGATTTGATTTGATTTGATTTAAGTAAAATCTTGTTCAGGTTAGAGTCGGCTATCAAAAGTAAAAGTACTTAGTATGCACTCATTCGGTGAGTATTATAATTTTATCAGTGATGGACTGTAACTAAGTATATTTACTCAGGTACTGCACATAAGTAGAAAGTTGAGGAGCTTGTACTTTACTTGAGTATTCCATTTTTCTGCTACTTATACTGCCACTCCACTACATTTTGGAAGCAAACATTACACTTTTTACTCAGATAGTTTAAGACTTTTACTCAAGTATCATATGGGCGACTTTAACTTTTACCAAAGTAATATGTTAACATGATATCTACTTTCACTCACTCTATAATAGTGTCAGATGAGTAATGGTTGCTGGATCATTTACATTCTAATGCTGTAGCTGTTGTGGCTAATTTAAACCGGCCTCCTGAGCTCGTTCAATGCTCACACTGCATTATATTACAGGATCATATGCGGTGCGAGGCCTGTCTGTGGAGTCATATAAGGGCGCGTGGCGGCGGTGGTGCGTCAGCTCTAACTCCGCACGTGGAAGGGAACATTCTGTACCGGGATCATGCGCGTGCCCCTCCCCTCTGTCACAGCTCTCGCGCGCGCACAGTGCAAGCGCCACATCTTTGACACGTTCAGCACATCATATCAGCACAACAACATGACCCAGATGCGCCGTGCACTCCTGAACTCGTCTGAGGGGTTGAAGCGGGGGAGCGGCGAGGAGGAGGGCGAGGAGGCGCCTCCTCTTCCAGGGACTGTTTACAGCTCTGCTGCTGAAGGAGGAGCTGGAGGGGGCTGCTGCAGGAAACTACAAGAAACTTCTCTTTTTTTCCCCCAACCTTGATTTTTTTTTTTTCCTGGAAAACTTTGGGGTTCTGCCACTGAGTCGAGCACAAGTGGAGGCGGAGTAGCGGGGCGAGACGATCCAGGAAAAGGGCGAGAGTTCCCCGCATCTGTTGTGCGCAAATAGAGACTTCTTGTTTTTCCTCTCCTTGAACATTTCCTCCTGCACATTTTGTTTCTCATATCTTGTCAGCATCGACAATAATAAATCCAGTAGTCACAGCAGTGAGTCACTGCAGAGCGAACAGGGTTCAGCCTCAGCTGAAGAGCTGAGAGGCGTGGCTCCCCTCCGCCTGTTGTGAAATGTTGCTGTGTTGTGACATTCCCACAGTTTGAAATGTATACAGCAGTGAAGTGTCTTTGAGGGGAAACAGTGACATATGATTGAGTCATGTGCTGTAAAGACGCAGGAAAACACTCTTCAGCTCTGTGTCTGAATCACTGTATTTTCATCTGAACAGCCCCGGGGAGGAACATGTATCCGAACACACAGTTCATGTCCTGAAGCAGCATTGCTCAATCCCAGCCCCCTCTGGGTTCAATAGAATTTTCTAGGAACTTTACCCATGAATGAACCACCCACTGCACCGAGAGCACTCTTTTTTTTCTTTTTAGCAGAGGGTCTGGTTACACAGGCTGGCTGCATTATAGCCTCTCCTACAGACTGCATATAGGCCTGTATGAAGTATCGCTATACAAGATCAGCAGATCCACTTAACATTTATGATAATGTAGCTTATTATAACACATGCAACTGCATTATAAGACCTTGATCTACTGTATCCATGTTCCATATAAGGCTATGAGTTATTATGAGCCCACTTTAATCGTATTAAATAGACAGGAGCTTCATGGGAACCGTCTGCTTTAAAGGATAAGTGAAAAATGAAAATTGGAAAGTCAGGGGAAGTTTTTTCATCCACAAAACGTCTCTGGGGTTCAGAACATTGTCCTGAACAACTGAAGTAGATGGGGACTTGTTTTAAAACGTTAAAATATCTATCTATCTATCTATCTATCTATCTATCTATCTATCTATCTATCTATCCTGCCTGAAGTGAAAAAAACACCTTTTCAAATCAATTTACGATCCAGAAAAGACGTTAATTACACCATTGGCGCACAGTCGAGTTTGTGCATGCACCTCATTCGGGATGCAGGCTATCACAAGACCATCACAGTATCTGTTGATCCTGACTCCACTTTAAAACCTTGAGAAAGAGGTTCCAGGTCTCTGCAAAACTGTCTTGGGCTCAAGCCTGATCTTCTGGACTCTGACTGGTCCTCCTCTGAGAAGAGATGGATCATCCTGGTTTTTTATAACAGCTAGATGGATACTACTGAGACTTTGGAGGATCACTACAATGGCACAAGTGGCTGCTTATGAGAGAGTGACAATTTCTCTGTTGAACAAGCTCGATCACTGTGTGATTACATGGGGCCCCTTTACTGGCTGGTTAAACAAAACTTAAAGGTCAACCCTATTGACTAAATGTCTGCTGTGCATAATCCAGGGGAGGATGCCAGTATGAGAGTAATGTTTGTCTTTGTGTTATTTTATTTGTTCTTTTCCATTTCCTTGTTTGCTGAGAGAAAGTGCAGAAGCATCGAGGCAGGAAGAAACAGAACTGCAGCCTTGTTGAAAGAACGTCTCTAATTAAATGGGTGGGTATACTGGTGTGGCAGGATTAAGAAACACATTACGCTCTGATGGTTCATACATCAAAAAATAAAAAAACAAAACGAGTATGAGTCACTGCAGAACTCCTCGTTCCTGTCTACCTTTGTGCTCCACTCAAACTGTCTCAAAAATAGAAATCGTGATGATATTCTGGTGTGTCACTGTGACACTGAACATCACGGAGAGAAGAAAAGCTGTGATTTTCTTGTCCTGTCTCAAAAAACAAAACGCCATGTCTAAATATTTAAATCCCATGAGATGCAACACTACACACACACCTGTCAACATGTTCCTTTAACCGAAACAGATACAGAACAGTCATAAAGACATCACAGAAAGCCATAACCACACTATCCACTCTGCTGATACAATCTCACAACCTTTCATGTTTCATTGTGATCCATGCCTTTATATCGTAATCTGTTGGTACATTCATGCTTGTAATGCTTTATGACTGTAATCATCAAACATCTCTATGCATTAACAAGACCTCTTACAATGAGGATGCAGATATTGTTATGCTAATGTCAGACACTAAAGGATAAGTTCAACAAAAAATGAAAAGTCAGTCATTATCTACTCACCCCCTTTCCAATTGATAGTCGGGTGAAGTTTTGTCGTCCACAAAACATTTCTGGAGCTTTGCAGCAAAACAGCGTTGCAGCATTCTCCCAAACAACTGAAGTGGATGGGAACTTGTTTTAAAACCTTTTTAAAAAACGCAAAACGAGAAACAAACCATGAAATGGCTCCGCACAGCTCATCGGGCATAATCCATGATACAATCTTAAATTGATTTGAAAAGACGATATCTACACCCTCAACGAGCAGGCAAGCCTGTAAACCCACTTCAAACGCTTTTAGCTTAACAGCTACAGTGAAGACTTCGGCTTTCAAAAGGGTGTGAATAAAGTCTTTTCAAATCAATTTCAAAACCTCAGGGCTTGGTAACCTCAGACTTGGGTTACGCAAGGTGAGCTGTACAGAGCCCTTGATTTAACCTTTTAGTTGTTTTTTTCTCCATCCACTTCAGTTGTTGAGGAGAACACTGCAGTGCTGTTTTGCCGTGAAGCTCCAGAAATGTTTTGTGTTTCTACAGAACTTCACCTGACTTTCCTTCAGCATGACTGTGAGTAGATAATGACTGAATTATCATTGTTGGGAATGAAATGAGAAGAAAGCGATTCATTATGATACCAGTTTGCTGTTGCAAGGTGACATAGCTAAATTAACATTACACGTACACTTCATATATCTGTTTCTCTTGTTGAGAAAACACTGTTATACAATGCCAACATGGACATACCTGATGCACGGTGTCAAGCAAGGGTGCATTGGCACAGAGAGTTCAAGTGTGCCTTAGAGGACCGTTGAGGACTGCGCTAATTTGGGATCGGAGCGTGGTTGTAAAACTGGGACACAAAGTGAGACCTGTCCACATCTGAAGCTTTATGGGCCACAGTGGCTGGGTCGTGTTCAGAAGCACTAGCTCTGGTTTGATGCCAATACTCACTGCTTATAATGTGGATGTCAGTATCAGTTGTCCACCTTTGCACACAGGATTCATACTGGTAGAATTAAAGGAGAAAGCACCACAAACGTACGGTCCACAGATGACCTTTTACAGCATAAAGCACACGGGCCGCATGCATGGTTTGACCTTCACTGATTGATAACTGCAGGGCAAATACTTTTGCAGCTGTAGGCGGAACATTCAGCAACACAAGCCACAACTGGCCTCTTTATGAATCATACAAACATCAACATACAAACTAACACCACATGACAATGGTCAGTGTGGCTTGTGGTGCATCTTATTTATCATCACAGAGACTGTAAATTGTGGCGGCTGGTTTTCACTGCATGCACGTGAGCGATCATACAGTCTATTGTTGTTTTCTCTTATTCATGCACACAAAGGATGTGCATTTCCTGCAAGTCAACACGATCCTGCTTATGCTGGACTAAAAATACAATAAAATCTGTTATTTAATCTCTCAGCAAGTTACTTTATTTTACAAATATGAGAGTGTTAACATATGTATTTGTGAAAATATACAATAAATAGGCAGGTTTCTCTAACATGAGGCAACAGTGTGGGCCGGGCCTGTAGGCGTGCCATGTTGAGTCAGTGTACCCCTGTTGTCATGTTGCATTCGAGTGCCTCTTCAAAGCATGTCGTAATTATGAGTTGCGTACCGTGGGAAATGGAAAAATGGACCTGGTTACAAGAATTTCTAGTAGACGAGAAACATAAGTGCTTTGAATTGCTATTGAAGAATTAAACAGACTAAAGTGTAAACAATAAGATGATGAAATGAATGGGATTAAATGTAATGACAGTGTTCTGCTCTAAATCCTTAACCCTAACCCAAATCCAGATCACTGAACTGAAATCATAATAAAATTATTAGAACAAAAATGTGATTTTACTGATGCTACGCAGTTTAAATTATGATCAACTGCAAGGTTTTTTTGCATCTTTAACTCAAACTCTATTATGACATTTAAAGTTAACTCAAACTCTATGTTTAAAGTTATAACATTCAACAAAAAGACATTTTATAATAAATGTTGTATATATTTTGGATTCATATAGTATAATATTTATATTTCCCATCTTTGAGTACGTAGTCATTTTAGCTGACGCTTCAAAATCAATGTTAGAAAACGATTCCCATAGTTCCTGATCATTTGAAGCACTTGAATGTGGCATCAGTTTGGTCCAGCCCTCTTTTCATCAATCCCGCCCTGCGATTGGTCCAGCGTCCCGTCGCTCACTCACGTGAATAGGCAATTCCAAAAACCGAGTCGTGTTTCCTCGCGGCCAATCAGAGCCCTGCTTTCGTATGACGCCGTGGGATTCCGCGAAATTGTTTCTTGGAGTTGAGAGATGTGCCGCTCGCAGTGAAATAGGACAAGTTGACGCATGTGTGGGAGCGCACAGAAAGGCGGAATAAACGCAGACACAATAGCTGCCTCGCTGCGCTGCTGTGTGTTTATCGATCCGGCAGTTAGAGGGACAGGACCCAGAGAGGGAGAAGCAGAGAGGGAGAGCCGGGACTCAAAGTGCTATCTCTGCTGTGGGGGTGTTTACTTATCCACCCTGCAACCTCAACAAGAAGCGCAGCCTTTGCGGAATAGTCACATTGAAGACGACACGTGTGGATGGTTAACCACATGTTTTCTGGGAAGACCGCGGTCTGATTACTTTATGGTGTCGGACTGTTTCTGAACAAACAGCCACTCTAGATACATTGTTCCCTTCCTCCACCCGGACCTGCTGTAGTGATGTCGGAGGTCGGAGTCTCTGCAGACTGTGCCCCCAGCCGACCACCGGGTCGGACAGAGGACATGCTGAAAGAGAACCAGGAGAACAGGACTTTGCTGATGGTGGCAATGATTTTATTGGACTTGAACAACCCCAACGCCGTCAGCGGCGGAGGCAGCAGATGTCTCGGGGGTATGAGCGACGCTGCGGGCGCGCAGGAGAAGGTGGAGCGGGGGAGTTGCCGGTTGAACGCCGGGGACAGCCGGAGCTCGGCGGCACCCAAACAGTCCCGGAACAAGAGGGCGGTGGCGGTGAGACAGGAGTCTCCCGAGAAGAGACACTGCTGTCCTTTTACGGGCTGTGGGAAGATGTACGGCAAGTCGTCCCACCTCAAAGCCCACCTCAGGGTGCACACTGGTAAGCCCGAGTGACCGCTCTGCGTCACTTCTGCCATCTTTTTTTTTTTTTATTATTTCAGTCGCATGTGTTGACATCACTGTTCAAACTCTACTGGCTGAAGACGTCACGCATGGAGGAGAAAATAGCTCACTGATAATGATGTCATCATCATCATCATCATCGTCCATGATTTAATAAGTTATAATGTGACATTGAACGCCACAGACTCCACGAGGAGAGGAGGGTAAGTGAGGGACCACATGTTCCTGCCAATGAATAACAGATTAGAGGAAAGGTGGTCCCATGAATTGGCCCCTGCTGCTGCTGGGGGGGTGTGACTGAGCGGCCCATGGCTGGTCAGGGGCTGGCTGAGGGAGGAGAGGGGAGGGGAAGGAGGTGTGCGAGATAAAGAAGAGGTGGTTGGGGGGAGGGTATTTTAAAATGCTGTTGACACGCGCCCACTGCGATCAGGGAACACCGCCCATGTTTGTACAAAAGATGGTGGACTGGTCATCTGGAAAACTCACAAGACAGGTTATCCAAATAATGAGATACTTTATTAATCCCTCCACGGATCATTAAACACTCTTGATGTCTCAAATGATTGATGGCTGTTATTAGTCGATATGTATCCGGTCCTGTGTGTACACACATACTACTGTACTGTAATAACAGAGCAGTAAAAGTCGACATCTTGGCTTCTGATTCACATGCAGGTCACTGCGACACCGTTGTCCCCACATGTTCTTGTCCGGAGATAACCCTCCCTGCACCACTATTTCCTCATACGTCATCCTCCTCCACTCCCCTCGCGCCGGGTTGTAAACAAGGGCAGACATGTGGTTCAGTAGAGCACGTGCAGCAGGAGGAGGAGGAGGAGGAGGAGGAGTGGGGGGGCAGCCATGCTCATTTTTTCTTTTGGTTTTATTCAAGGGGCTCTTATGATGACTCATCATTTTTAAATCAATATGTTCTGTTGTTGTTCCAGGAGCACGCTGTTTATGCACAGCAGGTGTCCAAAACATGATTTGTCGCAGACACAGAAGAAAACAGAATCTTTTGCCTCCCCCTCCTCTCAGTAGATACATGTTTTGTAATCTCTGTGTTTGTGTGTTGTTTTCATTATCTGCAGCCCTCTTTTTCAGGACTAAGATGTGAAATGATGGTTCTGAATCATAATGTGTGTTAATAATAGGTTAGTAAAGGTTATAGAGCAGGTGTGCACTGACAGAGGTTAACTTTAGTGTTCTGTTTGGGCTCCTGGAGACCTCAGGCTCTTTTTAACAGCTCAAAAATTGATTTATCACCATGATACCCCTGTAAAACATGGTTAAATACAATAGATTTTCATTTGGTCTGTATCTGTAATTGGTTGTGACAATACCTTTCACACCCCGCCCCCCAGTCCTCAACAATTTGACACATTAAAGTGTCTTGGGGAGTCCGACTGAATATGTAGAAAAAGTACTATAAATCCTTTTGTGGCTCCAGTGGAAGCTGCATGTAATCTGATAAATTGCCTCCAGTGATGTCATTCAAATACTAAATTGCATTGTGGGTAATGTAGTTGCAGGTTTTGAAAGTCCACTGGTCTAGCATTGCACACCTATAACACTGTTGGGCCCATTATGGACACCTTAAAAACAAATGATCAAAATGGTTACATTCTTCTTCCTTTTCAAACCTGGCGCCTACATTACCCAGTATGCAACACTGGAGGCAGTTAATCAGATAACATGTAGCTTCCTCTGCATGAAATATGCAGAGTTACCCTTTAAATATAGTCTGGTCATAATAGATCCCAACTTAAAGCAGAAAGTTTGACCTTTCTGAGGTCTGACTAATCCATTCTCAACCGTAGTAAAATCACTATGGAGGATGACAAACAACATATTTCTTGGTCTGTGAACAAATTTTCAGCATTTTAGTATTTTGTCACCATCACCACATACTGTAAACTTGCATACTTTTCTATATACTGGGCTTTAATGAGGTCAGGAGGGGAAAAAAAGTATTTAAAGGAAACTAATTCTTGATTTTGCTCTTATTATTTTACACATACAGCAGCAGGGTCCCCAAACAAAGAGGATAACAAAAAGTAGGGGTTACTGTTGAAGCTTAAAGTCACACTCCAGTGTGTGTAAAGGACTAAAATATCACAAAAAATGGGACGTGAACTTCAACCTTAGCCCCTGTGCTGTTTTTCCCCATCCTTTGGGAACCCTGCTGATGCACATATGAAACAATAATTGCAAAATCAATTATAAGTCTCCTTTTAATACTTTTTTCTTTTCTTCTGACCTCATTAAAACCAAGTATAAAGAAAAGTATGAAAGTGGTAAAGCTTTAAATCCAGTCAAAGGAAAGTCTTCAGAGGAATAGTAATACAAAACTCTTGTGTGTTTCCTCAGGCGAGCGGCCCTTCGAGTGTACCTGGCCAGACTGCGGCAAGAAGTTCTCCCGCTCAGACGAGCTGACGCGTCACTACCGCACACACACGGGCGAGAAGCGCTTCAACTGTCCAATGTGCGACAAGTGCTTCATGAGGAGCGACCACCTGACTAAACATGCACGGCGACACGCAGGCTTCCATCCCAGCATGCTCCAGGGCGCCGGCGCGGCCAAGAGACGCCGCTGCTCCGTGTCCGTGTCCTCCTCTGACTCTGGAGACCAAAGCCCTGCAGGGGTGTGAGACACACCCTCATAGTACACATACTGTATATACATGAAGGTTCATGCAGTACATACAGAGGCAAATACAGACACAACCACATGCAGGGGTGTGCACTTTTACACACATCCTGTCGAGTCACGCACCTCAACCAGCCAGACCACTATTTAAAGTTTTTCTACGCATGTAACAGAAACATAGCTTTGACTGTAATCAAACTAGAGCTTCCCCTCTCTGTTCCCTGAGGTGATTGGTATTTATTAAGAGTTATTCAGGGCCTGTCAGACAGCTTCTAGTTGCTTCGCCATTTGTAATTATTTGACTATGTGTTGTGTGAGGTTTTTCTATGTTTGCCTGGAACAGTCTGCAATCTAAGAGGTGTTCATGTACATTAACACTACATGTGTTCACTTTGCATCATAGATTTCATTTCAGGCGAAGACAACAGGAAGAAAACAGATCATGACTGAGATGTGTTGAGACGTTTTGGGAATGGTCGTTTAGTAAATATTACTGTTGCACACATACACTCATACTTGTACAGTTATCTCCAGTCCAGGACAAGGTGAATGTACAGTATAGCAGTATTATCATGTAAATAAAATAAACAGACTACTTTCAGATGGATTGTATACTCAGTATAGTTAAGTATTATTAGAGACAAAGCTATAATAGAGAGAATAACAGAGCTTGGGTATTTAATTTCTTATATCTGGCTATGGGCTTAGTAAATCAGGTATACTGTGAGCTTGTAGGCTTAGACAGCGTGTTTCCTGTATGGAAACATAAATGTTGATGAATCATAATGAACCAGAATACTTTTAAAGTACTTCTGCCTGACCATAATATGTAAGCAGACCTCATGGAAAATAAATTTTTTCAGGCTTGAATTTTGTCAATAGTGCAGGAAAACATAACAGGGTAAAGCCTTTAAAAGGTAAAGTTAGAGATTTTTTTTCACACTTTGGTGTTAAGACCATAATGATTCACGCAGGAGGTCTGTGCCTTTCAAGGGTTTTGTAGCAGAGAGGACTTTCTACATTTTCACCCTTTGGAGATACTACCTAAATGAACATCATCAGATTCTTTATGTTGATATTCAACAACACATTGAATATCAACGACTGTCTCTTATGCCAACAGTGCCAGTTGCTGTACATTGAAACTTTTGTTTACTCTGTATCTGAACTGCATTTCTTATCAGGGAATAATGATGCATGGTCATTTCAACCAGTACTACACCCCCTGGTGGTGATGTGGAAGCACAACATTTCTCACAACAAACAGTTTTTTTTAATTTTCTGTTCAAGCATTTTAAGGCACGCTCTCTTTGTTGATTAGTTTGTTTTCCCGAGTCTTTTTGAATTACATCATGTAGCATGTTTGTATGTATTTGTTTGGTACAATGTATTTTTTAATTGTCTGGTAATCTTTTGTAATATTACTAATGGGATGAGAGGTCTTATTCGTCCGCTGCAGGAGCCAGAAACATTGTTGATGTCATTAATTTTCTTTTATACTTGCAACATAATGTATTCAAACGTCCAGATAGTGTAAAGGTAGGTGTAGTAGGACACAAACTACATACATTTGTACAGTGAAATGTTTTTCTTTTTCCGGCATTATGACAACTGTGATTAGATGTTGGTGCCTTTCAGGTTAATGCCCTTACTTCTGATGCTACTGTACTGTAATCAGGGACTGTCAACGCAGACCCCAAGTTATTGCAATATACATAGCTGTGTAATAATGACTGCTCAAATGTTTTAACATTAAAATTATTTTTCTTTCTAAAAACCCTGCGCAGTATTTCTGTCCCACATCACACGACCACATCCGACACTGTATTTCACAAACGGTACAACAGGAAGTGCTCTATTAGATTTGTATTTATTCATTGTTTTTCATACACCGCACATAACAATAACATTGTTAAATACTGTAATGGAAGTGTTTACCTTACAAGAAAATCATTTAAAAAAGGAAAACCAAAGAAAAACAATTATCACCCGTGTCTAAATGTAAAAAAAAAAAAAGCATAACTTCATAGACGGCAAATGCTCTTCAAACAAACTAAATCATCAAGATGGCAATAAATACACTTCTCTGTACTTAAGGCATACTCTCATTGCAAATAATCAACTGATTTAAGGGGGGCAGAGAGTCGTAAATGAAGAATATTAGTGCTCCAAGTCAATGATCCTTGATGTTGAAGTTACAAAACAATTTCCAACTATTAGTCAAAAGAGACAAATAGATCTCATCTCATTCTTTATGTTGGCACTGTATGCATGCATATGTGTGTGATCAGTGAGGTGACAACAGAAATGGGAATGAAGGAGTGACACTGAGAAAAGATGTAGTGGGGGGGGATAACACAGCAGTGTGTGCTGAAAAATCGATCTACAGGCCCCCCACCTTCCCTTTGGCCTTGTTAATATGTGAATCACGGGAGCGTCGTGTGCGTGTGCTGTATCGTCTTCCCTTTTTGACACAGTTCATTTCAGATAAGACACTGTCACTGCTATGCAGGAAAGAGTACAAAGATATGGGCCCAGAAAAATGTGCAAATTCAAAACAACACAAGTCAAGCTAGTGCCACGGCAGTAGCGTGTGATTGCACAGTAGAGATGGGGGCAAAATCAAATGTGCAACGAGCTACTTACTTCTTATTTTCCTGTTTCAGTCCAGTGTTCTTTCTTCATGCAGTTTGTTCGTCAGCCATACATGTTCATACATTCCTCCACTAAGTGTTGAGGGTGGTGTGGATGAGTGCAATACCTGGCCTGTGCTACATAACAAACCTGTACAGTACGATGAATACAGTACCAAATATCCTCTATTTGGGGTACCGAGACTGCAGTCCATGCTTTTTAAAATATCTCCCGCGTCAACACATACAATCATACGTATCCCTCGGGTTTTTAAAAAAAAAGTAAGCACTTAAATAAAAAAATGTAAAAAAAACAAACTAGAAAAATGCAACCCAGAATTCAGGTAAGCAGAACAGTTGAGTCAGCAGTTATGATAATGTTTCTTAATCTTCTGGGGGAAATGGAAATCACTTTACAGCATCAATTAGCCTTTTTGTTTTCTGTCTACTAATATCAGTGTGTTATGTTACATCACCAGGAGAGAGGCTCTCGAACACAAGTGCACGTCCTACCATAGGAGGAAACCACCACTTTAACTCTTGTTTTAAATACATATTGGATATTTTCATGTGTGTTCCTTCCCTTGATTTGAAACCAAAACTTTCTACATGTTAATTTGATTATTCCTCATTGTCATTATCATCATAGCACTTAACTGTCATTACAATACTCTACCAATGCTTCACTGTCGCCACTCTGGCGGCGAAGTAAACTCACAGCAGATGAAGATCAGGGGTTATATTGTGTGGAAAAGGGGGAAGGGGGAGAAGGTCAGGGGGGTGGGGTTACTGTATTTGACAGGTGGTGGAGGAGGTTGCCTGGCAGCACATGCAGGTAGGGTTGACTGATTTGGGCGGGATCAGATCCAAGTCTTCGTCGTCCGGGATTTCGTCTAGGCGGTAACCATCTTTCAGTAGCTGGATGTTCAGATCCTGATTGATTTGCTGGAGAAGGGAGGACAGAGAGAGGAGATTGATGGGTTGGAGCTGCGTTTCCCTTCACCAGGGCCGTGAACCAGGACCAGGCTACTGAGCATTTGCTACCTGATGAGGCCTTTACACAACGGGGATATTTGTTTCAACATATTGACTACATATGTTCTTATATTTTAATGCTAAATATTTGCAGGAAAGTTTTTCGATTCAAAATTAAGAATTCAAATTAAGAATTTTCTCTGTGCAGATCGTCTGCTTCCGTGTCTGTCATGTGTTGCAAGTATAGTCCAGGCTAGATACAAAATACCCAGTGGGAAGAGCTAATGAGTGTAGCTAATGTAGGAATTAGCCTGGTGAGCTAGCAGTCGATGATGGATGAAATGTAACAACTGCAGGTTGAAACTGCAGGTCTTGGTTCAAATTCTGGTTTCAAATTTTGTAGTGTGTTATCATAACAATTAGCTAGCTAATCGAGCTAAAAACAAGACAAAAAAACATTGTGACAATTTGAGAGAGATTAAATAAATAATTAGACATTTTTGGCAGAGAGTTAGATGAGAAGCGCGACTCATTTCCTCTCTCATGTCTTACCATAAATATGAATCCACAGAGAGCAGCTGGTTAGCTTAGCACAATGACTGGAAACAGCCTGGCTCCGTCCAAAGATAACAAAATGTGCCAATAAGCAGTTCTAAATCACACTAATTAACATGTCTTTATATATCTTGGTTGCTTAATCTGTACAAAAAAAACACCTTCCCTCTGACTTTATCAGATTAAGCAAAGTTTTCTTGAGCTTCTGACTCAGACTGGGTAAAATTACAGCCGTAACCACGGCAAAGTGAGTCGAGGCACTTTCACAGATGGCTGCAAGGATCATCACTTGGAGCTCAGTCATGAACACGATGACTACTGTCCTGGTGTGATTTGTTTTTGGCAAAACAATGCCTTTGTTTGCATGTAAAACAGAAGCAATGTCTTCATGACTTCATTCAAAATCCCAGCATTTAGCTGCCTCGCCTACAGTGGATTAACTGTATGTACTTCATACACAACAACAAAAATCCCTCACTTTGTTAATCCTACTCTTGCTATGGTGTGTGCTTTGCCCTCGCTGTTGTTATCAAGTGCTGAAAAGGAGGGAGGAGACAATGGCTAAACTGGGTTAAAACATTTACTTTATGTGACAACATTGTGGCATACACCCACAATATATCCACAAGCCCGGCCTTGTCAAGCATAAAATGGATGTAGTGGGTGGGAACGAGGATTCCCCCTGGAGAATAAATCAGATGATGTGTGTGTGATTTGCACTTATATTGGCAGCAGCGTTGAAAACAGGATTTTCAGGAGCAGACACCCAGAGATGACATTTCATTTGTCTCCCGCTTTGTGTCTCGTACACACATCTGTGTGCAGGTGCGTCTGCAATGTAATCACGCACTCATGTAGCAAGAGCACACACGCTTCGAGAATTAACACGGATGAGCAGGATGATACAAATGGGTTTGCTTCAAGGCTGGCTTATAAAATCTGACTCTTGACAATAAAAGGAAATGGAGGAAAGAATGCAAGGGAGGGAGGGAGGGAGTGGATGAGACGAAGAAGCTGTAACTTATCTCACCTCAGCAGAGGAGTATCCCGACGACGAGTATCTAGACATGTCAAAATCATCATCGCTGAAAGAAACAAAAGCACAAGTTAGCGTTTTATTTGTGTGTTTAGGATGTTTATGTAGCAAGAGGTGTGTTAATGTGTGTGCTTGTGTTCACCTGTCTGTGTCTAGGGCCACCAAGGGCTTCTCATCTGGGCTCTGGTCTAAAGAGGAATAGCCTTTATTGGGGACTACCAACCTGTGGGGTGGGAACAGAGAGAGAAAGAGGACGGAGGGAAAAAAGGGTATAACAGAGCAAGACGGGAAGAGGTGGAGGAGGGAAACACAGGAAGAGATGAGTAATAACAAGACTGGCAGAGATGCTGAAAGAGAAGGAAGGCGGCCTTGAGGCAGCCTCACAGCTGAACTACAGTAACAAAAGCAGCATGAAAGAGGTCTAATTTCTAACTCCGACATCTAACAAGCGCTAAAATCAATAAAACTATTCTCCTGCCAGCCTCACTGACAGGCAGAGATAATGACAAGAGAATATAATCCGTTTTGTCAAGCCCTGAAAACATACTTCTGATCCTACACGCAAAAACAGCATACGGTTCACTGTGAGGTAGACCACACACTGGAGAAGAGGACTTTTTTATGGTGATATTGTGTAAAACAGTTGCTGGAATTGTCAATTTACCACCAACTCATCATCTGAACAATTTTAGGCATGTTGTATCAGCTACAGATTGCTGTTCCCGCATATTGTTTGCATGCATCCCAGACTCAAAGAGTATAGATGGCTCAAGAGACACAGCCGCCCCTCTATCAACCTCTCGAATCAAGAGTGAGGGGCGTCTCACCAAACTCTGATCAAACTTTCAAAACTATGCAGTGCTGATAAACTATAAACCAAGATTCTGTTACTACGCTGTCTTTGCTTTCAGGGACTTTTTGTTAGCATGCTGTTTAGCCGCAATAGAGAAAGACTGTGCGCTAGAAGTGGCCGCCATATTGTTCCTGTATTGTGAAAATAAAAGAGGCTGAAAAAGCTTTGATCAAACTGTAAAACAAAGCAGTGCTGATCAAATATGAACCACAATCTTGTCTTTTTCTCGCCTAAAATGTTTTCATAAACATATTTTAGTGCGCTGTTCAGCTGTAATACGACATTGTTTGTTAACAGCTGGCTGCCACACTGTTTCCTATTTCAAAAACCAAAACCAAGCACCACCCAACTCACTTTACGTCACCCATCAGTGGGAGAGTTTACGGGTCTGGTGCATTCTGGTTGTTGTATTATTTCTACCTTTACCTTACACTCCAGCAGAGTACTGAAACAAAATACATTGGAATTGCTGTCATTTATCAGAAAGACACCAGCGAATGAAAAAAGATGGAAGCGGAGACCACAGCGTTCACTTCTCACCGTGTTCTGGCCATGACGTTGTTCTTCTTGGGCTGCTGGTTGACGGGACTTCCTACAGTGTTGTTGTTCTTCAATGAGCCCTTCCTGGCCAGCTCTCTCTGTTTCTCTGCACAAGAAACACACACACACAGCAGGTTAGCTCCAAATGACACACAAACATGCATGAAAAAGTGGTGGATTACTGTTGAACTAATGTCAGTGTCGGCTACTTGTAAGTTTGCAATTTGCTTGTAGTAAGATTCCTGAATAAACTGGGGAACTTTTGTAATTTGCTGATGTAAAGCGTAGCAACGCCAGATAGCATCAGATTAAAACAACACTGCAAACTCTGTGGAAGTCTCCAGGTTGTCAGATTTGCAGATTTAACGAGAAGATATCAGCATAATTTAAACCCATGCTCATCAGGAAGTAAGACGATCAATAAAATAGAAAATCATAAAAGCATTAGACGACATATTGAGAAAGAAAAGACATCTTCTCCCATGGTTCCATTCTTGTCACTGATCCCAAAACAAATAGCTAAACTAATGCTATTAGTCTAGTCTGAGCCAGCGGTTAACTAGAATATAATACATCAGTGACACCAGAAAATGTTGCGTTTAATTCACATTGTGACACCAGTTAATGGCATTACATGTTTAATCCCGGAAAGAGTTTTAAAAGGCCGTCCATCAGAGTACTTTCCATCCCAAGGTCACAGAGACACTAGTTTTACAAGCACGCATTATTACAATATGAGGAGGTTGTATTTAATACACAGGAAGTGGTATGACAGTGTACAACTAGTACAACTAAAGCTTCTCACTGTCACCATGGATGTAGACTGACATGAACATCTGCACTGGCTGACACTGCTGGAGTTGCATTTCACAAAGAACCAAATCAGAGTCGTTCTGGACTCGATTTGAACTTTGAGGCCCATGTTAGAAAATGTGATCAAGACTCTTCGACCTGAGAAATGTTGCCAAAGTGTGGCAAAACATGATGCAGAGCGGTTGATTCATTCGACTCCAGCTAGTTCAGAATGCTGCTGCCAGACTTTTAACAGAAACTAGGACAAGAGAGCAAATGACTTCTGTTTCAGCTCCCCTACACTGACTCCTTGGCTCTTAGAACTGATTTAGGATCCTTTTAACTCACATACAAAGCTCTTAATGACATAGCACCTCCTTACATTTTTGGACCTTTTAACTCCCGATCAACCAGCTCTTTGGTGCTCTGATCCTAAAGTGGCCCACAAAACCAGTGAGAAAGCAGCTTTTAGCCTCTACGCCCTAAGACTGTGAAACATATTTCCCAGTTACTTCAGATATGAAAGCACTGCTCACAGTTTCAAAAGTCAACTGAAGACCGACTTATTCAGGCATACGCTTAGTTAATGATGTAGTTTTTTGTCTCTTTTTGTGTCTCATCTGCCTTTTTATTACCTCCACCAAGGAGGTTATGTTTATCACCCATGACCTGTTTGGTAGTTTTTGTGTAATCCTGCTGACAAACAAACAAACAGATTTTCACAAAACTTGGATGTAGGATGGGTCTTAGCCCAGAATAGACCCCATTAACTTTTGGTGTGTATCCGTATGAAGTGACGGATGCAGGAATTTTTTCTCACTTTCTTTAACATAGCGAGACATTTTTGTAAATTACTCAGAGAATAAAGCGTGAATCTTGATAGGAAAAGCAGACATATTTAGGTGGCTGGTATCTATCAGTGGGGACAATATGATGCAGGTCCCCCTGGATCTATAGGATTTAACTATGTTTTATTTGATATTGGATTAGGCTTGATTGAATTACAGGGGACTGTTGGGCCTTGGTGGAGGTATGCACTCCAGTGAGTGGCATTCTTGTTTGATCTTAATGATTATTGTGAACTTTTTTCTATTGTTTTTCTATTGGGTTCTGTTTCTAACACCATACTGTAAATCACTACACCATTATCATTTTCTATTATTTTTCATGCATTTCTGTAGCTGAGCAGTTTACTCATTTTGAATATTCTTGGTGCTTTTAAGGTTTTTGGCTAGGAAAGTATTGCAGTAGGAGTAAAAGAAAAATAAAGAGGCGCTGCTGCTCACCACTGGATTCTGTCCAAGGTGCTGAAATGAGACTTTAAGGACTGTGGCTTTTCGCAAACACACAGGAGAGTTCAATTCCCAAACATTAAACAGGCTAATATCTTTTGCCGTGGATATCCATAAGCCAAATGATGCATATCATTTATAAGAGCTGAAACGATTAGTCTATTGAAAAGTAACGGACGACAACTTTGATAAGTGATTCTTTGTTTAAGTTACTTTTCAAGCAAAAATGCCCGAACCAGCTTCTAAAATATGAGGATAAATGTTTTTTTCTGTTTTATACGGTGTAAATTGAAGACTTTTTGAGGTATGTAACCGCACAGAAAACAGGCATCATCCTGGTAACACCCTCCTCTGGGAACTTGGCATTTGTCACCATTTCCTCACATATAATAGACTC
This sequence comes from Pagrus pagrus, assembly GCF_965226575.1. Classification (NCBI taxonomy): domain Eukaryota; kingdom Metazoa; phylum Chordata; class Actinopteri; order Spariformes; family Sparidae; genus Pagrus; species Pagrus pagrus. The sequence continues at coordinate 24,280,528 of NC_140192.1, read as the reverse complement.
ACTGATTACTGGATTAATCCAGAAAAATAACTCATAACTCATCTAGTTGTAACCCTGAAATGGACGATGATGGTACATTTTACTGAGAATTTGGCAGCATAACAAGGAGGATTAAACCACAACAGTCTTGATTTGTCTCGTCATAGAAAGATTTTCTGAAAATTGATCCCCACTGTTCAAATGCCATCACACCAGGAAATAAAATGGCCCAACACAGCTACACAGTCTCTGTGCAGATCCCTCTGTCTTGTCTAGAGATTATGCCACATCTGCAGGTTACTCTTTACGGGACTTTAAATTTACAGTAGATTACAAGAGATGCTGAGTCCTACAGGCAGACACTTGGCCTATAAACACTGCAGCTCCTTTACTCACCTATTTTCATCTGCAGGGGTGAGGGCTTGTAGTTGATAGTGACAGGCTCCCCCTCTCTGGTGTCTGAGTCTGCCTCTGAGGCTGTGGACGAGGCCGGGTCCTGGAGACAAACAACAAGGCAGACGGCAGAAAGATGAGCAGAAATGTGCATTACAGAGGCATCGATGAATAATTAATGCACTTTTGTAATGCACAATCGGCCCTACTATGCCCAGACTATGAGAATAAAACAGTTCATGAATAGATAAAACGTGTGAGGAGGAATCCTCCTCTATCTAATGAGCACCTGTGTATATTTATGGATAACAGAGAGAGGAACAGACTGAAACTATAACACAAAACAGATATTACTTGTGTCATTTGACGTTTGACATTTCGTCTCAAGTGCATGCAAAACATTAGGAATGAGCCACCTTTAAAGGTGCACTACGTAGTTTAGTTTATGTCTAATCATACAAAATAAACAAACTCTCTTTGTTTTCTTGACTGAATAAACAAACAGCTTAAAGGACAACACAGCTTCATACTGTTTCACTTTGTTTATATGTGGCGGACCCTGCCAAATGTCTAGCTTCAAACAGTGTTCTGGGACCTTATTTTCCTCTGAGAACAGCTTGTTTATTCAGTTATGGATATATACATATTTCTGAGTTTGTGTTATTTCCTCATTAAGATTGTAAATAGCAGAATTATGACTTTAAATGTCTCCTCCGAGATTACATAGTACCCCGTTAAACTCAAATTCTGGCCATATCTTAAAAATGTCTCTTTTCAAACCAGACTACAGGTGTGCCATATCACAATACAACCAACAGTTGAGACAATGTTTAATCTAGAATACTGATACAGTGCCAGGCCATACAAACACTGAACTTAAAACTACACTTATTTTCTTCAGCTTGCTCTGGGACCCTTTGGAGGACTTCTTGAAGTCCCTGGATCCCACCTCAGGAAACACTCAGACCTTATATCCACAGGGCAAAGGTGAGGGGAAAAAAAGATCTTATCAATGAGTGGAAACAGGAGGACCGGGGATGAATGGACACCAGGTCAGGCTGCTCTGGGTCTAGTCTGGCTCTCTAGCGGCCCCGGCCGTGGGCAGCAGAGGCCGCCCTGCAGGCTGCAGTAACCCAGGGCCCCGCTACAGGCCACGGAGCGCACAGCCACACCATGTCCACTGATTCTCCTCTTTAAATAAAAAGATAGCGGTTTGACGGGTAAACACGAGCGCACATCTGCCATTAAAGGCCGCTCACTAATCACGTCACGGCGACACCATCGGCGTCGACGCCGGAGCAACTTGCTGCATGGATGCTGAGGATGTAGCAGCGGCGCTGGGATGGGATGCTTGTTTTCGCCAGACATGACGGATGCTGCTCACTACGCAGCAGACCGGACGCTGCTTGCGTTACACGAGCAGAAACGCCAGACTATGAGCAGATCAGTTATTATCTCACACGTTACTCTGAAATTTGATTACATTTCACTGTGGTAGAAAAAAAACTTGGTGAAAACGCTCTGTTGGCACATCAGCCCATATTACGCATGGCAGGTGATGGATGTGTCGGGATCCCGGGGCAGAACATTATGAATGGCAGGCCTCGTACACTAATAATCCCGGATTAATAAAGACGTGTTGGATCGGAACAACACGACCAAAACACTGATGATGATCTGGTGTCTGACTCACCAGCGGCTGCATCTCTGCCTGCATCTCCGCCTCCTGCACGGCGCTCGGCACTTGGAATCTATCTATTTCTTCCATCATTTTGGCGACGCGCCTCTTTCCTCCCTGCTCCCGGAAACAAACTGCTGCCAGATGCTCGTTTCGACGACTTATCGCCGAGATTGTGTTGTGATCTCAGACTCGTAACAATCTCTGTGGCTCTCCGGTGGCGAGCCTCATCCCAGCAGGCAGTATGTCGACGGTGGTGTGACCAGTTGGGTGACGGTGACTCCACCACCCACTTCCGGGTAGGGTATCCAAAGCTATGGTCCGGGCACCCAGAAGGGGCCTGTTGAAGAGGAGCGAGGTGGTCCCCAGCAAAGTGGTGTGATTTGGATTGAAGGCATGGGGACGCGAGTGAGTCCCATAGGAACCCAAAGATAATCTCCAAGAGAAATTCAACTTGATTTGGGGATTTTAGGTGGAATTTTAATGAGAAAGAGGAGTCCTTATAATAACAGTCTTCGAAGACATTAAAAAATATTTCTAAGATCCAGTAGAAAGATAAACAAGAACACAAACAGTCTTTGAAAGTCCCACCGAAACAGAATGAGACATTTCTTTTTCTCATGAAGGGAATACAATGTTTCATGGGATTCTAAGAATTTCATGGGAATCCTCAGGGATTGTATTGGGACCCACAGAAAAACTGATTCCCAATAAGACTGAAATTTTTTTCTCACAGAATTCCTGTAGGATTTTTTTTAAAGTGATAGGAACCCATGGAAGAAATAAATACAGATATCCAGTAGAAACACATGTGAATCCTAAAAGATTTTATTGGAAAAGTTGAAAAATCCCATAGCACTTTATTATAATAACAATATGACCTTTCATGTGTAGCTTTTTGTTCATTTCGTTTCTCATATTTGTATTTTCTCGCTCCTCTGGTGTAACCGATGAGTCTCAGATCAAATTTAAGTGAATAAATGAACTCAGGGATTAACAATCTCACCTGTGCCATCATTAATATGAGTCTCTACGGTGGCACTCTTGGCATGAAATTCAGTTTTTATTGTTTCAACCGCAGTTGAAATCTTGCAGGCCGGTTAATACTCAAGACTCTCCTTTATTATAAAAATACTAGGAAAACCAGACGCAGACCACTTAACGAGCCATCATTCAGAAAGCCAATTAACAGTGGGGCCTTCACCCAGAAATTCCAATTAAAACGGAATAAATTAATCAATCAAATGAACAGTTTGGAACCAATTAAGCTAATTAAAGTGCCATGAAATTAGCTGATCGGGGATAAAAACGAATGTCTAACACAAAACAAAGTAATATTTGTCACCATTCATTATTGAGGCTGAATATCTTTGGGTTCCTAATGAACAATTAGGATCAACTAGTTTATATGACGTCAATCAGCCTCCGTCACCAAGGAGCTGCAGTACATGAAAGCTTTCTGACTCATGCCATCACTCAGCATCCTGTTTATGAAAAACAGTGGAAAGTAACCGAGTACATTTACTCAAGTATTTTTTCTACAGTTAAGCACAGTTTCTAGGTGCCTATACTTCATTAGAGTATACTATAGAGTATATTTAGCAGTACGTTTATTAAGTAAAGAAAGTACAAGTAAAAGTAAACGATACATATATTTACATGTGTGTGATATTCATATTTTTCTGATTGTCCGAATCAGTATTTTTTTTTTCAAATAATCAATTTAAAAATGCACTACTTTGGCTCTGATGCAGATTGTTATCTGCAAAGTAACTTGTGACTATACTGGTGTACTAAATACATGTAGTGAGTAAAAGAAAGAAATGAGCAGAGTGGAAGTATAAAGTAGTGGAGAGGGGTAATACCAATACCAGTAAAGTACCAGTACCAGAAAATTGTATTAAAGTACAGAACTTTAGTAAATGTACTGCATTTATCTGACATCTATACTTACTTAAACAGATTCAAATTTAACACACATTCATATAATCAGCTAATAACATGTGTTGCATTGTTATAGATTAAAATAGCCAACATCCAACAACCTTAAATTGCTGCCTCCATGTTCATCAATAATCACATTCAAACAATCAAACTTCATCAAGTTTATTGTCACACTCACAATCATACACTGTATAGTCAAATTCTTAGGGGCCCAGCTCCAGAGAAGTTCAAACAACTAGATAAATAAAATAAAGATGATCGTACCCAAGACATTTCAGAGAATCTAGCGAATAGAAAAAAATTCAACCATAAAACAACATAAATATAAAGTACAGTATAACTAATAGTATGTTTTTTAAATAATGAAGAATATAACCCATGTATAATAAAATATTCAATTTAAAGGGGCATATGTATATATCCATAACTGAATAAACAAGCTGTTCTCAGAGAAAAATAAGGTCCCAGAACACTGTTTGAAGCTAGAAAGGTGGCAGGGTCCGCCACATATAAACAAAGTAAAACAGTATGAAATTGTGTTGTCCTTTAAGCTCAGTTTGTTTATTCAGTCATGAAAATGAAGAGAGTTTGTGTAGTTTGTTTAGCCAAATGCTAAAGCTAATGAAGGTCTATTTCTTTGCCAAAACTACATAGTGCACCTTTAAGGAGACATCAGTATGGCAGTGATATGGCAGGTGGGTGTATTCTAAGTTCTCTCTGTGTGTAAATCAATACATTATATGATATACATATATAAAAAAAGAAAAAAAAAGTGGGTTAAGAATAATAATTATGTAAAAAATACATTATAAATAAACACACACATGCACGCACGCACGTACACACACACACACACACACACACACACACACACACACACACACACACACACACACACACACACACGCAAACAACAACAGCAACAACAAACAGATTTGTTATGTTTAAATATACATGTGTAACCTTGTAATTGATACATTTAAATCATCAATCATGCTACAAAATCTTGAACAATGGCAGGGAATTGCCACAATGACAGGAACTCCTGACAACATACGATGATTCAGTCTGCGAAACTATAGCAGTGGTGGAATGTAACTGACTACATTTATTCAAGTGGTATAGGTACAATTTTGAGGTAATGTTTTTACTTGAGCAAATTGGTTTTATAATGCTTTAAACCTTTACTCCGCTACATTTCAAAGTCAAATACTTTTGACTCTACCACGGTTATTTGACAGCTCAAGTAATGTCTTACTTTGCATTTAGATTTGATGTAAAACAAAAAAACACACCTTACATTATCACCTTAAAAAAATCACCTCGACCAACTACAACATTATAAGAGCAATTCCACTGCATAACCATTACTTTTACTTTTGATATATTATTAACTTACTAATATTTACTGTATTTAATGCAGATCTTTGACTTTCAATACATAAGAAAATAGTGTGCCTAAAACAGTGACTTAATTGCATGTACAATTTCCAATAAATTATTGACATAATTTCAGTGTGAAGGGTCACATCCAAATCAATGTTTTTCCATAATGTCCAGTCAATGTGTATACATTAAATAATACGATTGCGATTTAATTGCAATGCATTACTTTTATAAATAACACTTGAATTATGAACCCTTGAAAAACACATTATGTTTTTGTAGAACATTCCTCTCATGTATTATGTAATAATTGAGTAAAACACATACGGTTTATGTATAAGTCTGCATTAATTTGAATTTCTGACTAAGTTATTTGATTTATTCCCATTAACTCAGCATGACAGATACACTTACATTAAAATGTGACACTTTACATTGATTGACATGCAATTATTATACTTAAAATCACTGTTTTACATGCAAAATTGCTGCAAATGACTTTTTGAGTGATAGAGCTTATTTTTACACTCTAGTTTATCTGAATATTCCTTTTACTCCTGAACTAGAAGAAATACTTTCTGAAAAATGACCACAGAGACTCTGAAAGTAAAAAACAACATTATAAACTTCACAAAAACAGGATTTACTGCAGGGCTGTTGCATTATTTGGTCCACTCCTTGTTTGTCCCTGTGGAGTTTCCACCCCAGGTAACAATTACCCTGAATTTTATAGTTCTGAAAAAAAAAAAACCTCATTAAACCTTCTGTTTTAAATCATAGTTCAGTGCAAAATGCCTCTAACTACTATATTATTGGATGACCATACATTTTGTCACAGTGAATTAAACAATCAAATGACCATCGTGGAGCACATTAATTATACATTCTCAAGAAAATAACCTCTTGCTAAGGAAAGAAGAATATCCACATCGTTGTGACTCGTTCTCACTGAAAGTCACTGACACATCTGACTGCACATTGTCCTTACCTGGAAATACCAGCAGAGAGCAGCAATAGCACGCTCTGCTGCACAATAATGGAGAGGCCATCAGCAGCTCCTGCAGCCTGTACTAACCTGAAGCAGCAGACATTACAGGCTGAGCCAGCAGGTGGCAGTCTGAGTCTACAGGAGAGAGGGGTCACAGGATGGATGGAGGATGAATGACAATGAGGTGTGCGCAGGGTCAAGTAGGTCATTGTGTTTTAGCCTGCTAAATGCACACAGTTTGAAGTCCATACCTCCTGTCATGCATATGTATTATATATGACTATGGCAGTGTGGCTGGAGGTCAGCTTTTTATCGTTTGGGAAACGTGAGACGCTGCACTATTTTTTAAGACTCTGGTATTTTGTTAAAATACTAATTAAAGAAGCTCATTTTCTTCAATTTTCTCACTTTCATGTTTTATACATCTGACACACACTCACTGTGTTTTATCGTTTTTATGCATACTGACGCTTCCCCCATTACCATCATTATTTCAGCCTGTTTCATGCTATAATTGGACCTCTGTTGACAGTATAAACATTCATACTGACTAAATTATACTGAATTATAATGATGTGCAGTATCAGAGCCGCACTCTTGTCAAAATCGATTTAATGAATGTCTGTCCTGACTGCGTGTGTGAGTGTGATTGCGAAGAGTGTTCCTGACTCTTTAGGGGTCCTGTTATGAAGAACTGATTAAGTGTGATTAGGATTTTGTCATTAATTCTTCAAACAAGGACAGTAAGATATCAACACACACACACACACACACATCCCATCACTGCACGTGTCTTCCATCACTTTTAACCTGTGCTGTCAAAATACTGCATAAATATATACTTTACCTCAAACAGCTTCAAAGCAACACTTACAGATTCTCTCTCTGTCTCTCTGCTCCCAGCAGACAAACACTTGAAAAAGCTTTATTTTGAAATTAAATTATGGATTACATCAAATTCAAGTACTTTACAAATCCCACACATTTTGGGGCGTGTTGCGTCCAAAACATAGATTAACATTTGATCCGTTGGTAATTGCGTTACAACACACACTCACTCTTTCTCACACACACACACACACACACACACACACACTGGCCGTGACTCAGTCTGGCCTGATGTGCGTTATGCAACCCCTCCAGCAGTGCAGATGGAGCTGCAGATTACTGGCCCTTCATATGTTTATTAGTAATCTCTCTGTCTGTAATATTTGTTCTCATCATTATATAACACCATATTGAGTTCAGTGACCCTCCTCCATCTCAGCCGACACTGGAAGACCCAAGAAAAATGCTTCCCTGCCACGTAATGCATCCCTTGAGAGGGAGGGATGGAACAACTGATGCAGAGTTGAGTGGCCACGTCTAATCTCAACTGGATGAACTCATAGTAAACATCAAACACGAGATGGAGGGATTAATGGAGGTGTGATGGGCAAGAGAGCAGATGGATGATGGATGCTTATTCAATGTTTTCTTTCGCTCTAGGATCAATTGAGGGAACCCTTCAGCTGACTTGAACAGAGGATCTGACATTAAAAACAAAGGAGGTCAGTGCAATGGTTCAAAAACTGCGAGTGAGAGCATTGACCTTCACACCCAAACACATCACTCTGGTAGAGATCACTGGACATGCACTGGCCAGTTTGCGCTGGTCGAGCACTGGTTGGCTTAGATGGGAGTAAAGAAACAAATAAGAGGAAGTCAGCCAGAGAGCGAGAGGAAGAGAGAAATTGGCAGGCAGATAAAGAGAAGGGAAGAAGATAAACACTAGACAGCTGTAAAGCCTCCTTTCTGACGATCAGATTCAAATCAACAGCTCACCAAAGGCCCAAACCATCTGTCTGTTACGTGCTGTTTTACACTTGTGCATATATGTTTTCATACTTTCTTTTTCTGTCACACACACTCAATGGACATGCTGATATAGATCTACTGGAAACAAATAACAATATACTTCATCTTGTCTCATAAGATCTGTGATGAATCCATGATTAAGTAAGATTAAGTCAGAGAAAATGTGTATTTAGAAAATAACTTAGTACATTCACTCAAGTGCTAATTACAGTTATGAGGTACTTGAGTGTTTCCATGTTGTGCTACTTTCTACTTCTCCTCTACATTTCAGAGGGAAATATTGCACTTCTTTACCTCACAAGAATATCTGATCAGCTCAGTTACATCCTTTGCTGATGAAGATATTAAAAACCTATAATGACTATATGAAATTAAATGGATTGTTATACAGTAAATAGCCAGTTACAACATTAAAATGAATCTAACAAGTACACTGCATTAATGATATTAATCTGGTATTATACTGTATAATTAGAATGGCACTAAGTAGAGCGCATATCTCCGCCAAGACCTAACAGCCCCTAGTCTCGGCTGCTGCCATAGGTCCCCCTTGGCGTTGTTTGCCAAGCGTTCTTATCACTTACTATTATAGCGCCAACACCATTTGGCTACAATAAATGCCAATCAATATCCTCAAGTCATTCCCTACCAGACCATTTATACAGGAAACACGTAAATATGAATAATATTTAAAAATATATATATATCCTGGATCTGTCCCTATATCTGGATCTGCACCAAAGGTTAATGGAGGTCTATTCTGGCCCCAGACCTGTCCTCCATCTAAGTTTGGTGGAAATGTGTTCAGTAGTTTTTGTGTAATCCTGCTGACAAACCAACCAGGCAACAAACAGACACGGGTGAAAACATAACCTCCTTGTCGGATGCAATAATGTAACAACTAAAGAGCCCATCTTTGGTCCCATAGTGAGTACTTTTACTTCTGTACTCTACGTACATTTTCTTGATTATACTCACAGAGACATAGACTAAGATTTTGATTGCCACTGGTGTAAACCAATTACATTACAAATACTCATTTTTAAGTTGAAATTCTGCATTCAAAATGTTACCTAAGCAGAAGCATACTTAATATTATATATATATACATACCACAGTATTACTTATACTAAGTATCAAAGGTAAAAGTATACAGTATGCAGAGAGAATGCCTTCTTATTCTATATTATTATCATTATCATTATTATTATTGTTTTATATAAAAGCCACGATCTGTAAACTAAAATTAGTAACTATTATTACATTATTGTATTATATATAGTTTTTACTGATATATTATTATAATATTACCTGAGTACCTGAGTTATATAGTTAGTGTCTTTATGTGTGCTGCAGAGGGACAGAGAGAAACAGGAGCTGAAATCATTCAAAGAAAAGAAGCGCAGCAGTTAACGCTCAGATGCTCACATTATTTAGCAGATAAAGCTGACTGGTGACTAACAACAGGATGTGGGTCAACATGTTCCACACTGATAACTTCAGCGCAGGAAGCCAATTGTTATTTAATTCAAGCTACTGTTTAAAGAATTTAGAGGGCCATTATCACTAACCCACACCGAATGGGCATGGCGATATTGACTGTGGTGCCCATTAGTTTTACAGAAGAGTAAATAATTTGATTGTGTCAGTGAAACAATAAACTGTCATCAGTAACACGAGACAGAGCAGAGCACAATGGTGATTACCACCCGCAGAGAATCAATAGCTGTTCAGTGGACTGTAGGGCTGCAACATCTCATTATTTACAACATCAGTTATTCTGTTAATCATTCTTTGATAGGGAATTCATCTGAAAAACAAAAAAAACATGCAGTTAAAAAATGAGCACTCCGACTTGTAGTTCCAAATTATTCAATTGATGACATTAAAGGAAACGCCCGGGTGCAGGAAGCAACTTAAAAGATAAGTTCACCCAAAATGAAAATGTAGTCATTGTTGTGAAACGTTAAAAAACAACAGAAAAAAAAAAAGATTTGATAAGACAATATTGACACCCTTGATGCCCTGTTGAGCTCATGCACCCACTTCATACTGGGTGCTGTAATCCTTCTAGCTGAGCAACTACAGTGAAGATTTTCTTTAAAAAGGGTGTAAATTACATTTTAAACCATGTCCTCAGCTACTTCAGTTGTTTAGGAGAATGCTGCAACGCTGTTTTGCTGTGAAACTCCAGAAATGTTTTTGTGGACTACAAAACTTCATCTGACTTTCCATCAGCATTGGGGTTGGCAGATACTGACTGATCATTCATTTGGGTGAGCTTATCCTTTAACTGTGATTTAAATGATTTATCAAATACCAAACATGTCTTAAATGTATTTTATTTCAACGAAACAATGAGTCATTTCAACACAATTTACTTTCACATCACATGTGAGTAGCACAGAAATAGTCCACAAATATAGTAGAACAGAAAACGCTGCACAGAAAATCAAACCAGCATTTAGAAAAAACAAACAGTTTGGACTAAAGCGAGTTAACTCATACCTGAGATTAGATGTTAACTGACTTTCTTTTTGTTTTCTCCAAAACAAAACAACACATTTCTGTTAAGAGCCCTTTCAATAATACACGAGACGGATAGACATACTGGTACAGTTGTGTGTAAGCTGCAGTGCATTCACTACAATAAATACAATATTCACTGGTTACAGTGAGACCGTGAGTGTTCAGTCTGTCATTTCTGCTGAAGGCTGTCTATAAATATCGTATTCAGTCTTTACAGGGGGCTCCCAAGTTGAAAGAGAGGCACAACGGGAAACGAGCTGTATTTTTTCTGTTGCTTTTAATCCCACGGGAGTCGGATTGGTGGATGCGCAGACTTTTTGTGTCAAATAAGGAGACTGTCAAACAGGGGCCTCGAGCTGCTTTCTGTAAACAGAACATCAAAGCGCAATTCTTCCCCTGCACTTTATTATCCCCGCCAAATATCTGCCCTCTCCGCCCCATCTTCTTGACTCTTAAACACTTCCTCCAGCAGCATTTGTCTCCTTCCTCACTCTGTCAGGCTTTCGGTTCCTACCTGTCATCTGTTTACAGCTCTGTCGCTGCCATCGTTAGTGCTGCAGCTGGCAGCTATTTCTTCTTTTTACCTCTCTAACATGTGATTGTGACTCTCAACTGACCCCATCGGCCCAAACTTTGCCGCTACAATCCATTGTTTTTTCGCTGTCTCTCCTCCACTGCCTCTCACTTGTCTCGTGTGGAGGGATGAAAAAGAATGGAGTAGAGGAGGAGATCATGGTCTGCCTGTGTGGAGAAAAGCAAACAGACTGACAGATGGACAGTCCCAGCGACGCACAGCAGAGATAAGAGGATTGGGCCCCGCGTGTTGTTGTGGTTGGTCTTGCTACAACTCTTAGCGCCGTTAGCTCACTCTGAGCTCCACTGAATGGCATGGATGCAGGGCTGATGGGGAAATGTGAACAGTATGTTAAACAAAGTAAAGACAAGAGTGTTCTTCGTTCTTCTAAACACCCTGTAATTCAATGTTTGCCCTCTATTTGAATGACAAAGTTTATTGACAAGTCTGTGTCTTCATCATCAGGCTGCAGTCAGCAGGTACTTCTGTTCAGCCTTCTTCTGCTGCGGCTCTGCTGTTAAAACTGGCACTTTCTCCGGGTGTGACGGCACCTTGCAAGCCTTGTAGAGGATGACGAAGAGGATGAGAATGAGGACGCCGACCACAGAGTTACAAGCGATTGCCACGATGGCCCACACGGACAGGCCCATCCTGATTTCATGATCCATGGTCGACTATGGTCACATCACACTTCAGAGGCACGTCTCAGATCTGCTGCCACGTCGGTCGCTTCAGCTCCACAGATTCTCCTTGAAAAGAAAGACATCACATGAACATACTGAACGTGCACACATGCCCCGTGCACACATACATGTTGGCATACTTGGCTACAGTTAACCTGCCGGTCACGTGGGCCTCCTCAGTCCACTGGTGTGGTCAGCTCAGTAAAGATTACTTTCTCTCTGACAAGCCAGTCAATGGGTCAAGGTGGCTTTATCCCTGCTGACGCTTTATAAGCAACAGCGTGCGTATGTCCTGTCTCTGCATGAGGGGTTTTAACATTTATTTAAGAGGCGGTGAAAGCTCTTGCAGTGTCAAATACAGAACTGTACAAGCTATACTATCACAGCAGCTGTAATGTACAGGAAATGTGTCAGACAGGTGAGGAGACAGATTCAATCTAGGGACTCTGTCATGTATAATAATCTGTGAATGATAGGAGAGTATTGCAGGACAAGAAAAGGTGCCTTTTGGCTGCAGTTCCGTGTTAAAATCATCCTTTTTTTCCCCGTTTTACTCTTGTTTCCGTTACACAGGCAGTGAGAGGGATGAAGTTATTAAACTGATAGAGAAGGTGCCAGTAAGCACTTTTTCTCGCCGAATTATTTTTGAATGAGTTTCAGCAGTAATTTGTTTTCAGGAGGATCACGTGGGGATATAGTTGCCAGCTCTGTGGCTGATATTAAATGGGTCACTGAGGTGTGCTGGTGTGTGTGCGTGGGAGACTGACAGAGAGAGAGAGAGAGAGAGAGAGAGAGAGAGAGAGAGGTAGAGGTAGAGAGAGAGGGAAGTCGGTTCAAGCATGAGATGGAGGGTGCGAATATTTTCCCTCTCAGAGTTTTAACAGATAAAAACTCGAGCTCATCTCATCTCTATACCTCTCTCCCTTTCCTCTAATGCATTTCTAATGAGCCCGCATACTTCCCTCCTCTCTCCAACTGAGGGCAACGCTGCAACCGTCCGAGCTTGCTGTTGAGAACTCATTTCAAAGTTATCCTTCCCTTTATAGGCATTTTATGACCAAGCCAAATAAAGATGGATAGCTCCTAGTCAGAGTAGGTGGCAGTGATGCATTTGATCTGCTCTCCAACACATGAAGTCGCTCTCTGTTTGTAGCAGATGGGTCCCTCTCAGGATGCTGGTGGCATCGCTGTGGGGAGAATTACCCTCATAATCGCTAACTGGGATTACTGTCAATAAAACTTCTTCCTCTTCCTTGTTATTTCCAAAACATCCTGAGGAACTTCTTTGCAGAAGTCAGGAGACACTAAATGTAGCGTATCCACGATCGCAATTTCAATTAGAGCAAACGTGAGGAATGTGTTGGTTGTTAGAGGACAGGGAGATGTGACAGGGGAGAGTCTGAATGTGTGTGTGTCTGTGTGTGCTGGAGAGAATAATCAAATGAGTGTGAGCAATGTATTGGAACAGAGGACTGCGTGCTGATATTGATTTCAGACAATCAGCGGTGCAAATAACAAGAAAACACGCAACACTAGATATCCATTATCACCAATTACAAGACATTTTCATGACTCGTACTTCCCTAAAGTAGATGATTACAGTGCACGTTTTTAATAACTACGAGGATAATTTGTTCTCATTTGTAAGATAAACACATTTCCTCTGAACACAAGATTGCTCTGTTAGTGACCATGCTGGAGGAGAGCGGATGTGTTCAGACCAACCAAATCATGAGAGTAAATGTTAGCTGTATGTTTCTGCAGACCTTGGATATGTTGCAGCTTAACGTTTCTTTAGGTACAGTTTTCAACTTTATCTTGACAACGCTGTGCTTATGCTCTGCTAGGTTTGGGCACAAAAACACTTAGGGTGAGGAAAACATTATATTCTGGCTTATAATGTCTGTTTTGGTCCCCACAGGCAGGGCTAGAAATGTCCCACGGTCTGCCTTAAAATATCCAGTGGTTTCTCGCTTACAAATGCTGAAATGCTGTGGTCCCTTGTCAGAAACAACCAATGGTGTCGTATTTATAAACGCTGAAACACAGTCATGAACTGCAGTCACTGGCTTGCGGGCCTTTCGACGTGTAACTCCACCACCACCCCTTCCACCTCCCAACATGAAAGTCAGGTAATGAACATGTAATGTGAATGTGATATGACACCTTTTGTAAAAAATGTCAATACATAGATTATGGAGGCTGTCCTCCACAGAAAAACTGCCACACAGGTTTAAAAATCAAGCAGGTCATTGCGGCTCATATTTACGTTTGTAAACGTTCTAACTCTAACCAAGCGTTTTTCCTGGCAAAACCTAACCAAACTGCAGCCATACGCTTTTTGAGGTCTGGCCGGTGTGCGTGTCCATGTTTCGCTGCAACAACCATGTTGTTTTGGGAGAAGCAGACAATCAACCTATTTAATCACTTAGGTATGAGGATGTGTTGTATGACACGTACAAATGTGAATGTATCAGGGGTTTGCAGAAGCATTTACTGCCAACATTTGATCCTGCGACTGGGCTGATTCAAACAGAACATAAACAACCCAAACAGAATTAAAGTTTAAGCTCGTGATTTTGTTTCATTTTCAAACACAGGATACCAAAATGTTTGTGGGTCCCAATTTTACAGAAAAAGAGACACTTTTCAAATTTGATGCACTACTGCTCTTGACAGGTAAACGATATCTGGTGAACGCCTCTGTCCACCTGAAGAGTCCGAAAAGGCCTTCTTAAAATAATGTGCCAGTAAGCCTAAGTTTGTTTGGCGGATTCAAAGGCTCAAAGATCAGAAAGCACATGACTGACCCACTGCACATTCACACTCTCCGAGGACACAATCAATACACAGATAACTAAAGTCTATCTGTTATGTAATGGCTCTGTGGCAGGAAATAGTCGAGCCATAAGCTGAGACTGGAGTCATGCAACAGCAAAATACACAAAATGAGTGTGTGCGTGTGGCTGCATTTGTGTGTTTGTGAATGGTACCATTGACCGGTATAAAAGGCCTTTTGTGTTAACATGCAAACTATCTCATGTAAAGTGATGCAAATACAAGCCTACATGCTCCAAGGAATGCTTGTGTACGGGAACATCCAAATGGGGAGTGCATGGAGGCGCACAGCCACACTCAACTCGCACCTGCACATGCAAAACAGGCAAACGCTTGTGCATAATGCATCACCTTGCAGTAGACTATCATCTCATGTGGCTGACCTTCCTTCCTTCCTTCCTCCCCAGCTCATTTGAGAACACCGCTGCATGGCCTTCACTGGGAGGTCGAGTGCTGACACTGTTTATCACTATTGAGAATCACCGGATTGTTGGCGAATTGGGTATAATCACACATTTAATTACTCATTGTCCTATTAGTAGCCATACTTTTTAAATTGTGGATATATTAGAAAATCATTATATATTGCATGCAATTTTAAAATACGTCCATACACTTTGACGTTGTCTTAAAAATGAGGATTGTTGTGTATTTTACTTACTGTTTAAGTGCATTACACTGCAATTTAAATAGACTGACGATATGGAGAGAGAGATAACCGTTTGTCTGAACGTGTGCTAATGATAATGCAATAACCTTCAACGGTTTAAAAGTAACTAATACTCTGAGTAGCGTTTGGGAAGAATACCCTGTACTTTTACTTAAGTAGTTTTAGTAGTTTTACTTGTAGTTGAGTAAAGTTACAGTATTGTAACTGTACTTGTACTTGCTGTTTACACTTGCAGTATCACTGCAAGCACATGCATGTTTCATAGACCTACCTAACTCTTCCCTCTGGTGTCTGGTGTCCATGCGTGTATAATCCTCCTCGCGCGCCTCAGCTCCAAAACACGTTTGCAAAAAACGTTGAGAACGAGCACCGATCTTCAGCAACTTCCCCAAATTGTCTGTGAGTCGGGAACTTTTGTCTCGAAGTAGGTCACCAAACTCTCCACGACCGTTTTTGGCAATATGGCTGTGAGCAGCGCGCACCGTTAATGAAGTGAAGCTGGCGGAGTCCCGGCCGGTTCCCTGTGACTGCTGACGGGCGCAGCGCGACAGAGCGGAGATGCTGCTGTCAGTGAGGCTGCCCATCATCCCTCAGTCCCTCCCCCCTCCGACACCCATCCCTCCCTCCCTCCGTTACTACACAGCTATTTATAAAAAAGACTCATGAACATCCCATCAAGGGCTTTTCCTCTCACACCTTTGTGAAGATCCTCATCAACTCATTTGCACAGAGCACATAAGGTCAAAGCAACACCCATGGGACGACATGTAGATTTAATGTGACAATTATCCTGTCCAACATTATTACGAGTCACAATGTTATCATGATTATCATCAAAATATTCTTACATCTTTAAAATAAACAGTCATCATTCCACAGAAATTATAAGGACCTCCTGCAAAAATAAAGGATCAATAAAACAAATCCGATTTCACTTGTTTTAGTGAGAGATACAATGTGCAAGACCTTCCTCCAGCCTCCATGGTGACCGGCTGAGGCAATTCAAAATAAATCAGGTAGCCAATATAGAAGTGTACGTCATCATGCACAGAACAAACACCATTCAGAGGCGACAAGAAAGAAAAAACTGAATTGAAAGCAAGGGGGAAAAACAGATAGGGTGCAATCATAAATGATTTAATTTCAAAGTTAAACTCTAAGGAACCATCTCAAAACTGCATTGTGTCCATCAAGACTATTTTGGCCCCAACCCTGGCAGAGCAACCTTCTTCCCTGCACTCAAAACAAGTTGCACAAAGCTGAAAGGCAGCTGCACAAACCTTAAACTTGTTGCCCCCTCTTTTCTTTCCCTCATTGGCATTCAGCACAACAGCAGGCTGTCCGGCGGGGAATCTGCTCCCTCTCTCTGTTGCCTCCCTTTTGTGTGTGCCTTTGTGTGTGTGTGTGTGTGTGTGTGTGTGTGTGTGTGTGGGAGTGGGGGGAACCTGACCCACAGGGTTCAGGCACGGACAAAGCGTCCTTTTGAGGCCTCATTCTCACCAGTTGCTTCAGGGAAGGAAAGAAAAAATGTCCTGCAGAAGAACAGATGCAGAGAGCACTCAGTTTAATCAGAGTGCCACACTGGTGCACACATTAGCAATACTTCAAGAAATATGGTGTTTAGATTAAATGTAAATGGAGGGACTGGCAGTGTAATAACTGCTGGATGATAAATGTAACTAAACACAGCCAAAAATGTTGTAAATCCTGGAACATTGAATCACAACATGTTAGTACCTGTCTGTGACACGTTGATTGATTGATAATAGTGATCATAATGTAATAGCTTCAGTTACAGCATTCTTCTTATATTACAGTATTTGTAATTATATAATTTTCAGCTGGTAGAATACATCATATTTAACTGACTGATAGTTTGGATGATGTCATTACATCGTTGGGCAAAGTTTGATGACTGTTTTAAAGGGGCTCTGTGGCACTTCTGTGTTGTGTTGGAAGCCAGTCGTTAGTTTGTGTAAGCGGACTCCATCTGAAAACAGACATTAGCTTATAGTTGCTCTCTGTTAGACGAGGCACTCGAGAACGTACATAAAGTCACATCCGTTGGACTGTCGCAGAAAATCATCCACAGGCCTGTACAGACAGCCAAGAGAGACGAGAAGGTCTAATTTTTCACATCACATTACAATCCGCTCACATATGGCCAATAAAAAAGTGATTAACTTGCAAATTGCTACAAATTGTTACATAGATCCCCTTTAACCTAATTATCTTGTTACGTTTTGATGAATTACTGCCCTCAGTTATAAATTATTCCATATTCACTGTGTTAGGCTGCATTATCGGTGCTGTGCACCAGGGACGCTGGAACTATTTTGTGGGAGCGGCTGCTGTAAGTGGGCATTTATAAACCTTGCTACTTTCTAAGCATTAAAAAAAAAAAAAAACTTAACGTGGAAATATGCGCAAATTTACAGAAACTTTGCCCCATGTGTATGAACATTTTGGAGACTGTCCACAAGATGGCTCCCATTGATTGTCTATGTAGAAAGCCCTGCAATGCATTCTGGTAGTCGAGCGTCCTGTTTCAAGGGACGGGGCGTCATGTTGCTGGCTCCTCATTTGCATTAAATGGAATTGTAGCTCTTTTATGCAAATCAGTGACGTCCTGCACGAAGACAGATTCTGCACCTGCATTTTTTCTCGCCTGAACTGTCTTCAGAACCAACTTCGCTGAGCTGTTCCTGTAATGAAATAGAAAGTTTTCAAATAAGGCACCATGTTGGTCCAGCCAGTAAGCTTTTGCGTGGTTGACGTGGGGTGGTTTCAGCTAAAGCTAAAAGCCTTGTGTGACCTTGTGACAAACAACGCCCCTGTGGATACAAACCTTTACTGCACCTTTAAGTGCAGGCAGACTAATAACTTGACGAGGGCTGCTAATAAACCTAACCTGCTTGTCTCTGGACTCACAATGGGAGAACATGCAAACTCCTCACAGATGTAGGCTGCAGTGCTAACCTCTAGAGCCACCAGGTCTGACTCTCATAATCTCTCCTTCTAAAATGATTGGTATAAATCTGTGAGCCAACATGTGCCACACAGAGATGAAGGTTGATCTTAGCACAGTGTGAAGGGGACTAAAAAGTGTTGCTAGTGAATACACACATGCAGATTTTTCCTTGGCCTTGACCCGGGCAGCCAGCTGTCCAATATCTGTTGGTGTCACTGAATACAAAGTTACCGTTTTGATTTGAACTTTAGGAGGATCTGCAGTCTGACTGCTGATACTGATAACTAAAATCTCTTGGTTTTAAAGCAACATTATGTAACTTTACCTTAAAGTAACAGCCTCAAAATCATGTTGATGGTACAATATCTTGTAATAGGGTGAATGGTGTCTCTGTCTCAGCCACTCGGCCCCCCATAACTTGTTTCTGCACTGTGTAACTTCAGTGAGAGGATCACAGCGTTACATACATGTCTTCAAGTCTTCAACACATATTGTTGTTGTGACTTAAGGAATTTTGTTTGTATTTAGGACCTACATTCAACTGACAAATTGTTACAGACTTTGTATTCATGACAGAGGTGTTGCAGTCAGAAACTGAGGGGGATGCCAAATCACAAAATTCCAATTTCTACATAATGTTGCTTACTCTAACATTTGTTGTGTTAAAACTTGTAGACTTTCTTTCTTTCTTTTTCTTCTTCTTTTTCTTCTTCTTTTTCTTCTTCTTCCTCTCTTCTTCCTCCAACTGTAAAGATGCATTTCCTCACCTATTGTGTCAGAGTGTGATGCAGTGCTTTTAAAGTCCATGAAAGTAATTTTGCTTTGTATTATCATCCATATTTATTAGCTAGAACTTCACCAATACTGACAAACAGCCGTTAATATAAATGTCCCAATATCGGGCTGATAATTTATTGGTCTGATATTTATCTTTCATCTCTAGAACGCATCACTACTTTGGACTACCTTGCTGTGCACAATAACAATTCACAGTGCTCCTAAAAAGTGCAATTATTTATTTTTATGGATGCACTTCAAATGTAGACATGCAATATTCGTTGACACTCAACCCACTCTGAATGAGTCAGGGAGCAGCACTTGTGCTGTAGCTTACATGAGAGCTTATAGATAGTTATCACTGATCACAGGCTGATACTCCAGAAAGCTGCTTCAGAGGAATGATTCATCATATCAGATAAATACACTCAATTATAGCCTTGGAGAATCACGGATGCACAGTAAAACTGCCTGTGTCTGTGTCTGCTCTTAATATACACACAAGCACATGTACATGCCACCACACAGCCACACACACACACACACACACACACACACACACATACACACACACAGTCATTATTACTTGTTCTTGCAGGACGCGTCATGTCTGATCACTACCTCTCATGTCAGTGAAAACGCTCACACACTTCCATTACCCTGTCAAAACTCATCAATGTTTGTGTGTCTCGCAAATGTGACAGAGAGAAAGGACAGTGAGATAAAACAGAAAGAAGTGAGAGGCAATTTCACTTCTTTCTTAATTTCCCCCCCCACCACCACCGCCACCGCTCTCTCGTCCTCATCTCATCACAGCGAGGAAAAAAATATGACAGAAGTGTTAATCTCAGTTTTGCCATTCCAGCTTTGTTCATTTTCCAGAGCACTGTTATCTCGAGGAAAGATAGACTCCCAAGATGAATATTATGGTTTTCATAAAGTCCTCTTGTAGCGAGGGCCAAGGGGGCAAACCGGGTCAGTTACAAGCAGGAATATTAGATTAATATTTTATATGAAGCGTCTATTTCATAACACACACACACCATTCACCTTTAACTATTAATCATCCAACAACTTGGTGTTATTTGTCACATTGCTGATTGACAAGTTTGTCTGAATCACCTGTTTTTCTTTTATTTGGCCCGTTTGCAGTGTATCACATCTGTCTGGTGCTTTTTTTTTTTCCCAGGCAGAGTCATTGGTCATTCTGCACAGGGTCCTGCTATGGAAAGCTGTCACAACCAATTTCGAATCACGAGTGTATGAGGACACCTGCTGGACATTTGTTGACATTGTTTGCATGTGTAATAAGCATAAGAGGAAAGCATAGAATCAGTTAACATGGCTTGATATGGTTTAGTCTTCATTCACTATTCACCTGGATGTGTGTTTATCAGCTCCAAACAAGACACAAACACAGCAGAAATGCAGATTGCCAAGTTTTCTTTATTGACACTCCATCTTCTTTAGTTGTTCATCATAACCTGGAAACACAAGTATTCGGTTACCCTAAGCCAACTGGAGGTGCTCCTTCACAACAGAGTCTAGATGTGTTTGTGCGTCTCCTACCTGGTCGATCCAGCCGTTGAAAGCAGAGACTCTGGTGAAGACGGTGGGCTTCTTCTTGTAGTTGCAACCAAGGCCAGAGACGAAGCTGGCAATGCCATGAACCTCCCAGGCACCACTGGCGTTCTTACAGCTCAGAGGGCCACCGGAGTCACCCTGGACGCAGAAAGAAAGACTTATGTTTTATTCTCTTGGTGGAGATTCTGGTCGACTGGCAAGGAAGCCTCAACTATGAGAATCAAAATCATTGATAGCTGAAGTATCGTGTGGGCAAAAGACACAGTTTTTCATCTTTCTTGGTAGCTAGGCAGCAAAAAAAATCTTTCCCTCTGATTCCTTAGATGTTTGTATTTGAACACACTCACTGCATTCAAATTCCAGTTTGCTTCACATGCATAATCAAGTACAGAAGCCACAGCAGGTTGTACAAGTTTTACAGTTTAAGCATAATCATTCAGAAAGAAATAAGTGAAAACGCAAATGGATTTTCTCTTTCTTTTTGCACACTCGCACAAAGAAAGTACAAACTTACGTTGCATCCAGCCACGATCCCATCCCCACCGGCACACACCATGGTGGTCCTGACAGCGATACCCCACCAGTCAGACTGGGAGCAGGTGGCATAGTCAGCCACAGGCATCAAAGCCTGCTGCAGCTTATCAGCTATGGGGCCTCCGGCTAAAACACACAGGCAGAGTCCATTACCATCATCCACATACACTAGCCGTCTGTCAAATCTGCTTTACAGCATTTCCCCTGAGCGCCAAATTCACAGCCCCGACCCAAATTTTCAATTTGGGAGTAATCCTTGAGCAAAAAAGTTTCAACTAAAATCTCAAGCATTTGATTTTCATCCCAACTTTGGAGGCTTCCCTGGGTAACCCTAATCACACACACTCACACACAGCTGGATTTAAATCCAACTGTTGTGCTTTCATCATTACATGAAGACATTTCAGAGGTTCTAAGCTGAAAAAAAAAAGTATTACAGTGACAGACACATAAACACATTAGTCGACTTACTGTACAGCCTGCCCCATCCAGTGATGTAGCAGGGGTAGAGGTTGGACAGCACAGTTTCAGCAGGAGGGATACATCCCAACTGCACATGGTCAGTCAAAGGCACAGACTCAGACAGCTTGATCAGGGCAATATCATTACTGCAAGAAAGACAAAAGAGAGCGAGACTTAGGGAGGTGGTTGTTCTGGCAAGCAATTTAAAATGTTCATCCAGAGCCAGAAAGAAGGAGAGCTAGAAAAGATAATGAGAACAAGTCCAATCTGCACTTTTGCAATCTTTCTTATTGTTCTCATGTCTACAGATACAAATAAATCATCTCAATGGCTGATCTTATCTCTCCCATTTGTCCTGCTGCATATTTCAGACTGAACAATACAGTGATATTAGGAAGTTGTGTCCAAGTTGTTCTTGGCCGAACTGAATAAAAATGTTTGAGTTTATGCCTCAGTCCACTTCCTCGAGACAGAGCAGACTTTAATGTACTCTATGTCTCAGGGGGCGACTCAGGCTACTCTTTGTACTGTATGATGGTGCTTTTCTTACCCGAAGGCCACAAAGATGGGGTTCCATTTCTCATGGACGACAATCTTCTCAGGCACAATAGCCTTGGAGCCAGCCTCTTCCTCAACCAGGTTGTGTTTGCCCACAAACACCCTGTAGTTGAACTTGGTGCTGGGGGAGAGAACAGACTATTGAGGCCAACCCAAACAGAAGATTTAGAGCGCAGTTCAACAATTTCTTAAGCTCACATTGATGATTAAAAGTCACAGCAAGATGAGGATTTGACCCGGGCAGCGGTCCAAGTGACCTTGAATGTACTTTTCTTATCAGTGTGACATTTGGGTTGGAAACCTTTGGACCTAATGTCTTGCCCAGTCCTCAGTTTAATGAGGGTTAAGCAGGGTTTAGGGTCCAGAATTTGGCAAGTAGTCTGGTGCCGAGTTAGGACAGTACATTTACCAGAAGGTCTGTGTGTATTTGACTTGTAGATGTGGGAATCTGTGGTTGTGTTTTTGTCTTTGTGTGTTTATGCTCCTACTTGATGCAGTGAGCAGCAGTCATGACCCAGTTGGCAGCAATCAGAGATCCCCCACAAGTGTGCCTCCACTCACCGTCCCTCTCATACTGCAGAGAGATCTGGAGACAAGAAAAAGGACAACATAGCAGAAACAGTGAGAGGCAGGTCATGGATGTGTAAGATGGCAGTTTGCTGCTGATTTAATTCAAAAGCAACCATTTAATTACAGAATTTTCAATAGCCACTGGGTCTTGAATCTAACAAGCAGATGCCAGACCCGTAAGGTTTGCCAGTAAAAATAAAAACATTGACAGATGTGTACATATTAGCATACCTGCCAGGGCCAGCTGTGGGGCTTGGCATCTACTCCATTGACCACACGGGTAGTCAGGGGCTGAATGGGTGGGGTGCCGCACCCAAGGGCTGTGCGAGGAAGATATAAACACGAGTGTGATGGACATGAGACAGGGAGTGTTCATGAGGCAGGAGAACAATGAAATTAATTTTGATTCCCACATCAGGCACAAACTGCATCATTTTTCTTCCCAATAAAGAATTGCACAGTGCTAGCTCCCGGTGTGGTATTATGCAGGCAAACACACACTCACTCAAGCAAACTTGCAAACACACAGAGCCAATTACACAAAGAATTAGAGAACGCCAGATGTTCTTACCGCTAGCAATGAGCACTGAGGCCAGCACAATGGGGATCATGTTGATTGATGCTTCTGCTTGGGGACGGCAGGACACACACTCTCTTTTAAACTTTCTACCACAGGCAACACTCGCACCGAATGCGGCAACACACACTCTTATTGGTCTGTCATGGCCTCCGGGGATGGAGGTCGACCAATGGCAATGAGGGTCAGTGCAACTGGGCGAATGACGAACCATACAGGTGTGCTTTCTGGAACATTTCCCATGACCTTCATGCAGAGCTGCAATGTATGCTCTGTTACTTTGCAGAAGATGTGTGCATTCAGAAGGGCTCACATGTATACATGCACAGTATATGGATGTGTGTACATGCTGGGGAGACATACTAAAAAACCTGCAAATGATTTTTTTTATCTCACCTCTCCTTCACTCCTTTCTGTGACAAAGTCTCTAGCATGAAACCTGGAATTAAATGCTTGCGTAACAGCATGGGAAGCCAACATCTGGATTACGGGTAGTTGCCTGTTTTCTCCGAAATGTAAAATAAAAATCAATCTTGGACGCATTACTATGATAAATAACTAGGACAATGAGGAACAGATGGTGTCACTGGAGCAGAAAATATCGACAGCTCCACTCAAATCTTTTTGACATCTTACAACGTACACAGTTCTGCAGTGAATTCTGCTGTGCCGGGAATGTGAGACACACTGAATGACCAAACGTATGACCAAACATGTCACTCAGCACATGCCACGTTCAAAACAGTCTAGTACATTTTCTGTTGTGAGGTAAAATGCACTGTTTAAAACAATGACCCAGTTGTTATAATGACTTGAATGGATAGAAGTTGAATATTTTATTTTGTTGAGTCTTTTTTTTATTGATAGGGAGAAAGAAAACATTGTTATTCAAAACCTTTGCAAACATGGGACCAAAAGCACAAGAAAGGCTCCTCAGACACTTCTAGTTTGCAATGAATGAGACTGATTCACAGAAAATGATTAGCAAAGATAAACCAACTAACACTGCAGAAATGGATACAAATAAAGCCTCAAGGCTAAAATAATGAACAAAACCCAACACTAACTAGAAAATCAAAACTGGTCTACAGAATCAAACAGAAAGACAATACCAAGCTCTCTTGCAAACCACAAAACAGGAGAGAAAGGGTAAGCAAAACAAACAGCAGAGAATCCCCACAAGGCTTCCTTAAAGTTGCCAAAACTAATTAAAAAAGGGTGTTCATACCAACTAGACAGCAAAGGCAAAAGATGGGTTAAACTGAGCCGTATCAAGGTAGATAATATCAAAAACAGAGTTTAACTAATAACAACAAACTCTGCAACAGCTGCACCAGACCAACAAGCAGCTACGTGGAGATTGGTCTTGGTCTCAAGATGACCTGTTTTTTAAGGTCTCAGTCTCGTCTCGGAGTCGACCGCATTTTTATTCAGCCATTTTTCTCCATCTCAGACAAAGATGACTGGATTTTATTTCAAGACCAGTCACGAACACAACTCTAGGGAATTACTGGTTTATATATACTGTACTCTTTTATGGTTTCTATTGGAAGACAAGACATGAAAACCTGATTCTTCCACAAAAGATTATATTGGTTTAGATTATATTTCGTTTGGTCGATGGCAAAACTTGGATATATATGGACATACATGGCAATAAAAGAGGTGAATGAAAAAGAAGCTTCATTTGTTTTCTGTGGATGTTTTTATGTGAATGTGGATCTGATCCAGAATTTTAGGACTGCCTATGGCTTGCATGTTCTCTGGCACGTTGGCTTGGTCTCGCCCTGCTTTGGTCTTCAGTTGGTCTCGGTTTAGGTGGTTCTTGACTTGGACACTGGACACTGACATCCACATAAGGAAACAAAACATGGCACATGAAATCATGTGAAATTTGCTTCTTTGCTTCTTTCACAAACAAACGGAAATTTCCTCACAAGAAATCAAACTGTTCACATGTGAATTACACATATGTTCATATGCTATTGCCTTTTTTCACACGTGGATTAGAATTTCCATGAAAAGGTAAGCAACACTGGTTCTGGGAGTTGAAATACGGCTCCAACGATGATTTAATGAAGTTCAGGGGTGGCTGATCCAGAGAGGGCGTGGCAGACCTGAAACACACACACACACACATAAACAGACAGCTCCATAGAAGAAAGTCAATGAATGTAACAAGGACATAGACTCGGGTGACTCAGCATGCTCTCATTGTAAATCTGTCAAAGGCTGTAATATTACACAGCTCAATAAAGGTGAGGTGTTCCGGTGCAGTAATCAGGTAGAGTCAGGAGACAAGGTGAAGCAGGAATTATAGCATTAGAACACAGTTTGCTTGTATGTAATGATCTTGAAGGTGTTTATGGTGAGAAAGTCTGTCTGTCACCACCTTAGACAGGATCAGGTTGTTACATACGCTGTTACAGCAGCTTTATCTCGAGTCACCGACCACCTTAAACAAACACTGCTGTAATACAAAGTATTCCAGAGATTCAGGAAAGAACATTTTTCATCAGGCGGCAGACGGGACTTGTTGTTCATGAATGATTTACTCTCCCAGCTCACCACTAGATGGGACAATTTATCTGTTTAGAAACCATACCTGAGTTATATTCTTTTACAAAAGAGATAAAAGCAAAAAAAAAAAAGGAACTCTATATGTTGTGTCTGTTTGCCGCAAGATACAACATCCAAGCTTTGAGTCATTTAGAAAATCAATTCTCAGTCTAACTGGGTTGCAGCACCTGAAAAGGAGGTCAGACAAAACTTTGATGCCGATCTGATAGTAAGAGAGCTTCATACACCTCTGAGAATACCTTGTAACTCATGACAGCTGAATCTACAAAACAGGGTTGTTTTTAAAGTTTGGTTTCAAAGTTTTAACAGAGCTACCCTTCTAGTTTACAGACTTGAGAAAATAGTTGATATCATTTAAAAAATAAATGCTTGAAAGGCCACTACAGCAACAAAACAAGCTTAGACATACTCAGTGTGTGTGTGTGTGTATCCATTCCTGCGTGTGTGAGCTTCTCCACAGCTGCGATATCCAATTAATTGAAGGCTAATTAAAATTACTCTTCAAATCTCTGAAACATTGTCAAACTTATTACAGGCCAGTGTCCAGAATAGAAGCCTCCTTTCCCATTTTCTGATTAAACCTCTTGTATTCATTAAATTTGATAGTGGCCAGATGACACTGCACTGATAATGAACTGAGGTATGTGCTGAATTGGTATAACTACATTAAAAAGAAAAGAGAAATTAAGAATAGATAGGAGTAAATGATCTCAGTTAATGTCGTTTTTTGCAGCAAAACATATTAACCTGACCTGAAATATCACCAGCCCCTCGTACGGAGTTCAAAACCTCTGATCTCCAGAATCTGCTCTTTACCGCTCAAATATGTTTCTATGCAGTCAGATGCAGTCTGTCTTGTTGTTGGATGAGGCCTACTAGTTTCATGGCTGGGCAAAGCAGAACACCTCATCGACTGAAACCCCCCCGAGGGTCTGTAACAGGTACACTTCTGCGTGTTTTCCCTATCAGAACAGCAGCTGAACCCTGAATGACACTCTATGTGAGGTTTATGGTTGGGTTATATCACATTGGGGCAGTAAACACTGTCCTGCCCATTGCCTTTCCCCATGTGGAGCAAAGGAGAAAGATTTTGCAATAAAGTATAAACATTATTGTGGCAGGTCTGCGCTGTTGGCTGCAGTCAGCTGTGTGGCTTTTAACGAATTTTCCTTGCATACCTCTTTGTATCCAACAACATCACCACTGGTATGTGGCGTGCCGCTGCACAGTGTCTTGGATCTTCTAGTTTTGTAGCAGTTGTATAATGTTTAGCTCAATCTGAGCCCACGTACATCCATATTGTCAAGCTTTTTGCCTATTTAAAAATATACAGCTGTATTTTCCAGGGGCTTCTTTATTTGCCACAGGCAGTGTATTTTGAGCTGGAGGGCTGATGTAAATCCAAACATCGACTGTCTGCTGCTGATGTGCTTTTATCATTATCCTTTCTACTGATGGTAACAGAAATCCTCCTCTGCCTTCGCCTTCCGATTCTTGGTGCATATGTTTATTTCATTTTGATGTCTTGGTTTACTGTGGTTCTCAACATTTTGGCTTATCATTCCTCAGAAACTCCCATGTTGGAACTACAAATTTAATTAAATCTCATAAGCACACATGACCGAACTGGTCTTCCCACAGATCTTGTATGTACTTGCCAGATTTCCATGTCTTTCATGTTGAGTGGGAGAGAGTAGCAGGGGAGTACTGGGGCTGGGTGCAGCCTGCCTCACTACATACAGTGCTGTAGTGTTTAGAAGTACTTACAGCTTGAATGAATTATTTATTTGATTTGGCATTTGAGGCTCGTTCTCTCTCGTGTATGCTAATAGTTTACAGTCACTCCATGTTTATATTTTCAGTGGATGTTTATATTTTCTCCTTGCTGCCTTTTCTGTGACAAATAAATCACCTCTCAGTTACCCATGTTTCAGGCACAGCAGCCCTCCTCATTTTCATTGGACAGCATGTCAGGAGCCAATCAGACACTTTGAGTGGTTAATTGGTATATTGGCTTGTTTTGTTTGTCTGATAGTTCATTCCAGTAAATCTGATGGATATATCGGGGATGATGTGTGTTTCCAGGTCTTGGAGAGTACCAGTGCATTTCTGAAAAAAGTAGTATAAAGCCTTTTGTGGCTCCAGAGGAAGAATGTAATCTGATAAATTGCCTCCAGTGATGTCACTCAATGTCTAAGTTGCATTGTGGGTAATAGAGGTGAGATAGAAAGTTTTCCTAAAAGAAAGAAGAAAGCAGTGAATAATAAAAGCAATATGTCTGGTTCTGCTGTATCGATTTTGATCATTTGTTTTCAAATTGTCCAACAGTGTTCAGAGTGGAAAGCTGGACTGCTTTTCAAAACCTTGTGCCTACATTACCCACAATGCAGCTTAGCCACTGAGGGACATCAAAGGTTCAGATGCCATGTGGCTTCCTCTGGAGCCACAAAAGGCTTTATACTACTTTTTTTTTCACGTGTGAGGTAGCACTTTAATGTGTAAAATTGGTGGAGTTACCCTTTAATTTGACTTGCTAGACTGGATGTGTGCCTCAGCAGACGGTGCCAGTAGGACATTGATTTACGGGCAACTTCAAACATACTAGCTCTCATGTAACTTGGAATTGACGTGTATTAACATGTATTCTAAGTGTGTGAATTTCACAAGTTTGTTCTCTACTACCAAACACAAAGGAGCTTTTTTAATTCATAGTTTGGCTGTTGATGTTATTCTCTGTTTGAGATAAACGATATCTCTATATCAGATGTACCCTGTGCACAAAGGAGGACTTTAAGTGTGATAAATACAATTTGTATTGTGTGTTATAGAGCTATATTATAGTAAATTATAGTGTTATTTCCATTATTCTGTTATTCAGTATTTCTAAAGGAACATATTTGCTAAGTGTAAACCTGTACAGGTACCTGTACCTGATTATTAACTCCACAACCAGATATTTATTAAGGGATCTCAAACACTGCTGCTACCTTAATTTGGCATTCACACAATTGTGTTTTTAGCCTTAAAGGAAAAGGTCATCCAAAAATGATAATTCAGCCATTACCTACAGTATCACCGCTGTGCAGATACAAAGTCAGGTGGCAGCACCAGGCAGCACGGGGGTGCAGTGGTTAACACTGTTGCATCACAGCAAGAAGGTCCATTGGTTTGAATCCTGCTTAGGCTGGGCCTTTCTGTGCAGGGTTTGCATGTTCTTTGCAGGTTTCCTCTGCACCGTCAAAACATGCACACTAGTTGATAGTGCCATTGACCAAGGCACTGGCTAAGATCCTGGTCCCTGGGCACAAACTTCTCCCACTGCTCCCTCAGAATGGGTTAAATTCAGAGTACAAGTTTCACTATCTTACATTGTGACAAACATTGTATGATACATGAACATCTTTTTCAAACCAATTGTAGATCTCAAGACTTGAATTACACTAGGCAAGTTGTATGGAGCCTTTTATGTTTTGTTTTATTTCTTATGTGTTTTTACACTTCTACATCAGTTGTTTAGGAGAATGCTGCAACGCTGTTTTGCCGTGAAGCTCCAGAAATGTTTTGTGGACTACAAAACTTAAAGCATGGGGGTGAGTAGATAATTTCTGAAGTTTACTTCTAAGTATTGCTGCAGCCTTATTCCTTCTTAAAAATGAATCTCTCTGCCAAACAATTATAAAACAGGATATTAAAGACCTACTATATATATAGAGATACTTATATACTTATATACTTGTCTTATTTTTATTTTTTGTACACAAAAGTGTGGAGTGTTCTCCCTCTGAGTATAGTTCTTCTTCATTAAAGCATGTCATGCCATTTATACACACACATATCTGTAGAGTTAATCATAGCAATTTGGTTTTGGAACTAACACAACTATTTCAGATCCTGGAGGCCTGTTTTTCCGCTATGCAGGGTTATTTAGGGTCTTCTGAAGCCTGCAATGTCACTGAACTTAAATAATAGTGCTTATCAGAATTGGACTCACACGCTGAATATTGCCCAGCCAATTAACACTGAGTGGTCATTGGCAAAAAAGTCTCATTAACTTTGTTTGGTTGTTGCTGTATATAGATTTTCATAGCAGCAAAGTATTTTGCAACTTTATTTTGAACACTCAACCTAAATCATGAATTTCCAGACTACACAGGGCTAAAGATGACTGACAAGATACAAGACACATAAATCACAGTGATTATGGACATTTTATGTGATTTGATTCAGCAAAAATGTGTATGAACCCTGATTGCTGTGTGATATACATGACCCTCAACTGCATGAAGATAAACAATGTCTAGTGAGATTAGATAATAGCAGCAAACGTATGTGGACTAAGTACTATAGATAATCTAAAGGTCGTCTGCTCAGACAGAACTGTACACAGTATGTACCCTATAGTAACAATTTATAATAAGTGTACAAGACATGCTGAAGTACTGTTTAACTAATGCATGTTTCTTTAATGCATGTATCAATGCAGGATGTATCATGAATTCCTGTTGCTCACATTAACAAATGATCACTATGACTTCATGTGATTAGTTCACACTTAATAGATCATCAGTGAAGGAATGTTAATCCAGTGACTTCAGACGTTAATCGATATGCATTACAGGTGCAATACAGTATGTAAGAATTCTCCATCTGTCAATATCATTCTCACAACAAATAGGGAGCAGCGTATCGCTAAAGTGACCACTAACTGCTGCTAACAATAGCAGCTCTAGCTGGTTAGCTCAGTTAGCCATGCAGCTATCGGCCCAGACTGGGAGGTCGGAGCACACCGGGAAGCGTTGGTGTTTACACTGCTAGCACAGAAGCTTTAGACTTGAATGCGACGGGGCTAGCTGATAAGCATGCTAACTTCAGTAGATATCTCTGCAACACAATACACAGAGGACATAATGTCAAAACTGTTATTTCTTCACATTCTGTTGAAAATTTAAGTGAATTTTTGAATGTTGTCAACTAAAATTCTTACATATTGCCCCTTTAATACATGGTTTATAAAGGATTTCATTGTTAACAGTGAAATAACTATTTACTGACAGTTGATTAACTATGGATTTTCCATATTTAGCATGACCAAGTTATGTAACTGTATTTATGACATGCTTATTAGGTAAATGTTTGCATTTGACAACCGCTTTTATTTTTAAAATAGCTTAATTTTCCTATGGAAACAGGTACTGTTCTGCTTTTAGAGAGGCTGAGCAAACACACAGGTTTTATGCAACTGGAATCTAGCTAATTTGGCTGCATGTCAATTAATGTAATTCTGAATTAACATTCGTTATCTGATGATCTAATAAGTGTTAATTAATCACATGAAGTGATTTTAATTTGAGCAACGGGGTTTCATGATACAACCAGCACTGGTTTAATTACAACACCGCACTTACTGTTGTTTAGTTCCAGGGATTACTTCCTGTACCTGGCGAGTGACAAAAGGTTCAAAGGTTTCCCTCAGAGCTCATATAAATCCTCTGTGTTTGTCTGATCATCTCCGCAGAGCGACCAGCCATGTCCAAGACCAAAGAGACAACCAGCAGTGAGTAGACCTGCACGAACATAACAATTGAAGAATGAATCAAGACTGTAGATGAGTTATATCATTTTTATATTATGCTATTTTATCATTTATTCGGAGGACTGGGCATGACTAAATCCACATTCAACAAGTGTGCACAGTTGTAGCAGTGCTGGTGTGCAGCAGGGAGCAGGGACAAACAATAGCATCTTGTTGAAAAACCCTCATATTCCACACAGAAACAAACATGCACACAGTGCAGAGCTAATGGTATTTTGTTGCATTTCAAAACCAAATATGCAGTTGCAATAGTACATGTTGACATTTACTATTGTTCCTGCTCTATGGTCTCCTGTTGAATCAGAGCTTGTGAAAGAATACGCACAATGTCTCATTAACAGCTTTTAGTCATTCTCAGCTGTGAACTGAAGGAAGAAAACTGTTGAACAGGTCCCTGCATGGTGGAAATGAAAAGAACAGAAATTAAAAAGATGTGCAGGAATATGACAGCTAATTCCAACAAGGTCATATACTTGCACACTGACATACTGTTGGTGCTGTGAGAAAAACATTTGTTAAAGCAATAGCTGTTACGAATAAACTACTGTTGCAACTGTGATTACCAAAAATGAAAGATACAAAAAAGCAATACCTGAAGCTATTATCCACAACAGCTCTGAGCTCGTCAGTGTAGCAGTTTTGTTTTCAAGAGACTCAATTTTATATGCCGCAGTAGGAAACTACATGAAACCCCCCCCCTAAAAAAAATGTCAGCACGCATTCAGGCATCATTTGCAATGCTGCAGTAATCACATCAAAACTCACAAAGTCAACATTGTAAGCGATTGTTAAAGCCTACAGCGGTTATCTCTCTATTGCACATTCTCGTTTTTATTGTCTGTTGTGCTGCTGTCATGGGAATGAACAAAATTCTGCCTCTGCTGATTGGTTGCAATAACAATTCACATAGTAGTAGAACTCAGCATGGGTCTCCGTATTGAACCGCGATGATTTGCTTTTGCTAATCATGCAACACTCATACGTTTTACAATCTCCATAATGTTTGGAGATATGAGGTAATGAACACAAATTGGTTATTGGATAACAGATAAGACAGTAGATAGTGCAGGTGTCATTCACAGGGCATGACCCCAAAGAGCCATGAATTTATCCAAGCAGGAGCTGTAACAGAACATAAGCTCTCCTGCAAAGAGATCACGTGTTTCTCACTAAACCATTATCACTTGTGTAGTTTGGTAGGCAATACAGCTACTGGGGTGTGAACAAAAGGTTGTTTAGAAGGTGTAAAAGTGTGACATGCTGTTTATTGACAGCACTTCTGGCTCAGAAGACCAATTTGGTTAACGATTTTGTTTTTATTTTCAATTTGAAACATGTTAATTTGAACATGTAAGGTACAATCACAGTGAAATTCCATCACTTCTCTAAAATTGATTTTGTTATTGTCTTCAAGCCTGCAAGTGGAATTACTTCATTACTGCTAACAGCTGACTGCTAACAAATGGTTTTCTATAGGGTCTTACATCACTTCCCCGTTCACACTCGCTCAAAGTTCCAAAGTTATAAATGGTTCACAGCACCACACCTTGTCAGTACAAGCCTGCAGAGATATACCTGTGTCTATGTGTGTGTGTGTGTGTGTGTGTGTGAGAGAGAGAGAGAGAGAGAGAGAGAGAGAGAGAGAGAGAGAAAAAGAGGTGTGATAGGTCTGGGGTTGTGCGGCTCAAGTGTTATCAGAGGTGGCAAAAGAACATACACATTCTTACTCAGGTAGAAGTTAGAAAGTATAGGCTCTGAAATGTACTGAAGGTATAAAAGTAAAAAGTATCTGAACTATCTAAAGTAAGTACTGTGTGAAAACGCACCAGAAAGATAGTTGATTGTAAAGTCTCATTCCCAGGATGTGAAATACTTTGGGTTGGTAAAGCGCCAAGAGCACAGCAACAAAGCGAGAAAATAAGAAAATACAGGAAGAGGGCTGCAGGGTCCCTGCAGTCAAAGCCACCACACCCCATTTCTCCCCAAAATGAAAATAATCAGTAATTCCCCTCAGTAACGAGCCTATTTTGAAAATGTAAGAAGTAGAAAGTACAGACAGCCTTTGTGTGTTAAACTGTAATGAGTAAAAGTAAAAAGAATTGAATTACACTAGACAAGTTGTATGGAGAAAAATAAAATACTCAAGTGTAGCCAGGCGAACTAGGGACTGTTAATAGGGTTTATTTTATGTTCATAATATGATAAACTCGAGGCATTATTACTGCAAAAGCTGCTTTTTGCATGCTGAGGTGACACTGTCACTTTAAGAATAGTGCAGGGCTAGACACACGAAAGTGAAAGTAAACAAATTTATTGCCCAACGTTGGACCACTGAGGTGGGTGTTGAGGGAAAGAGTGAACAGCTGGACAGCAGGGGAGATATGCCATGTTGGGTTCCAGGTGTATGTGTCTTTGCGTGCAGGCTACACACTGGAGTGAAAAAATAAGCCACTGCTGTTGTCTATAGTCCATACTATTGCCTATAGTATTGTCTATTGTTTTAGTATCGTCTATAGTATTTAGGATCTGTATTTTTAGTTCATTTTTGTCACAATTGTGTAGTTGGTCGGTCTAATTAATGTTATCAGAGTACTGCTGGAGTGAATAGTTTGAGTGCCTGTATTAACAACATAAAGGCAAGATAACTATCCTGTACTGTTAGCACTGTAGTTATCTACAATCCTCAACTTACAACATTAACACTGTTCCTATGCATTTTGTAAGTTAAGTCGGGGAATGAAGACCCACATAAAATCCCATTCTGTGTCCGGCCCCATCTTTTTATGGCGAGGCCACACAAGTACAGTACAGATACCTTAAAAATCTACTTTAGCACAGTAACAAAGTATTTGTACTTCCCACCTCTGAGTTCTATCATAATTGTATTTGAATATCTTACAGAATTTACAGTCTTCTTTAATCAAAACCTCTCGTCCCCTTCCTCCTCAGTACCAAGCACGCAGCGATGTCCGCTTGCCAAAGGCCTGGAGAGCATGGCGCCTCTGGTGCGTTCTGTGGAGGAAACCCCTGATCCCATCCCCACCACCATCACGGGAAGAATTCCATCCTGGATCAACGGGAGCTTCCTGAGGAATGGTCCTGGGAAGTTTGAATTTGGGAAAGACAGGTATTTGAAAAGAACTATGAAAGAACATCATGGCCAAAGGTGTACAGTACACAAATGACTTGAATTGAGTGAGCTTTATTTGAATGGCAGCGGGCATCAGGTATAGTTTGGAGATATTTGGTGAATTGACTGAAGAGACACTATTTTAACACAATAGAACTTTAGTCAAGTATGACTTTCAGATTTTTTTACACCCCTGTAGTAATATGGTGCAGGGGGGTTACTTTTCCTTCACCCATGAAAATTCCCAATCCAATCACTCTCTCTACTTTGACTTACACAAATAACCTGCTGAGAAATCCAATTGTTCTTTTTTCCCCTCTCAGATACACCCACTGGTTTGACGGCATGGCCATGATGCACCGCTTCCACGTCCGTGACGGTGACGTTAACTACAGCAGTCGATTCCTGCAGAGCGACTCGTACGTGTGCAACTCAGAGAAGAACCGCATCGTGGTGTCGGAGTTTGGCACAGTAGCCATGCCTGATCCGTGCAAGAACATCTTTGCACGCTTCTTTTCACGCTTTCAGATTCCCAGTATGTGTGTCTTCTATACATGTTGCATATTCCCATGTGTCATTTGCTTCATTACGCCAGTGCCAAATGCATAATTTAAAATATTCAGTTCATTTGTGCATAGGTAACAAGGCAGCTGTGCCAGATTACAAGGGACAAAATCACAGCATGTCTTTCTTCAGTGCTCATGCCCTCAACTGAATGAGTTGTATTGTATATTGCAG
Source organism: Pagrus pagrus (assembly GCF_965226575.1). Classification (NCBI taxonomy): domain Eukaryota; kingdom Metazoa; phylum Chordata; class Actinopteri; order Spariformes; family Sparidae; genus Pagrus; species Pagrus pagrus. The sequence continues at coordinate 24,244,935 of NC_140192.1, read as the reverse complement.
CCTAATGACAGCTGGCGTTACATTGAATTGTGTTTTTATTAAGGTAAAGGGAACACAAGTCAGTATTAGTGTGTAGTTGTCTGTCATGGAAAGATCAATCTGAGGCATGACGTAAAAGCTCTGAAAAGTTACGTAGGAACACGTTGATGGTAGTTTCCAGTGATACCATTGAGAAAAAAGAGTCTCGCTTAACAGCTGTATTTATTATGTTCCTGACATTTGTATGTGTGAATAGAGGCCACAGATAACGCCAGTGTGAACTTTGTCAAGTACAAAGGAGACTATTATGTCAGCACGGAAACCAACTACATGAGACGAGTAGACCCACAGAGCCTGGAGACGAAGGAGAAGGTGAGTCAGAGTAAAGTCTCCTTTGAATGCTAATGCTGATAAACTGTCAGAGGATAGAGATGAGGAAAATGAGTGCCTGTCGATAATGATGATCAGGATAATAAAGAGGATGATGCTATCCATTCTAAGGTGGACTGGACTCAATACATTGCTGTCAACTCAGCAACAGCTCACCCACACTATGGCCAGGACGGGGCCACGTACAACATGGGCAACTCCTACGGCAAAGGAGGTAACCTTCCTTCACTCCTTGCCTCCTTGCTTTCCATCTGTCTACCTGCTGAACCGTATACATCTGCATTTTATGGGACCCTTTCTGTTGTACAACATCACTTGTGTCTGGGCCTCCTCAGGTTTCTTCTACAATATCATCCGTGTGCCTCCACCCGACGAGAAGGCGGCAAAGGCAGACTCTCCAGACTTCGGTGGAGCTGAAGTGATCTGCTCCATCCCTGCAGCTGAACCCAGGAAACCTTCTTATTATCACAGCTTTGGTGAGATAGACACCTCAGTATAACAAACAGGCCTCAGCTTCCTTGAGTAGTCCACATCCTGCACGTATACTGACGTGGAATTAATGAATTCTATGAAACACTTTGTTTTATGCCTGCACTGACAGGGTGAGTCTACTCAGTGAAAGAGAGCGTCACAGTTTTTTTGCAGCTCTTATTAATTGCTAATGTGAATTCTAGTCTCATCCTGCTTCTTTTTTTGTCAATCACAGCTCCTTTGTATTTGTGTTTCAGCTCGCACTATCTCTCTCTGTCTGCAACTCTGCCTCTGACTCACACTAAACACTTTTTCTCACACTTTTGCAAAAATATTAAAAAGACACAATCAACTTTATTCCCCTAAGAATATATCAGGATAATTTGCGTAGCTTTTTGCTTGATTGCAAACTGTTATGTGTCTATATTTCATGTCAACAACCTTTATAGCAGATGTTTATACAGTCAGATTTGGTGTGTGTGCTCTGCTCTTTTAGGATGCTCTTAAAGAATTACTTCTCCCAGTGGAGTCCTTTTTCCCGCTGGGAGAACTAATCCCCCCTAATAAACAAATACATGAATATTAGATCTTAGTAAAGTTGACAGCGCAAAAAGCTTAGCACACAACACGTAATGTGGTGGTTGGGGTGGTTTAGGGAGCTGCGACAGCACTGGCATTAGCGTGTAAGCAGAGTAAAAAGTAAGGAAAGTAAAGTTATAGTGGTCACACAGCAGTGGAAGGGCATCCTAGAGGACAATTTATCATTTTTTTAATTTACCACAGGGCCATCCAAGAGGGCACTTTTGCGGTATCTGATATTGAATATAAAATATATGTAAAATTATACATATATTTGCATGTATGTATACACTGTATACTATGGGTCTACTGACTATCGGCCTTGCCAATTGTAAGATCTGATATTTGGCATTTTTCTGAATTACTGCATTTTTTTTTTTTTTTTAAATGTGATTGCATATCAGATGAATGGCACTCAATACAGTGCATCCCTCCACCCAGGCCAAACAATCCCCGTTAATCCTAATATATATTAAACCACCAATAACTGCTAAACCGTAATTTAAGCTTACCAGATCCGCATGGAATTGAACTCACTCACCTAAATATGCCTGATTTCTTTCAGCAAGATTGATGCACTATTCCCTGAGAAATTAATGAAAATACGTGTAATGTGCAATGTTAAAGAAGATAAGAAAAAATTCCTGGATCTGTCCTTTTATCCGGATCTGCACATAAAGTTAATGAGGTCTCTTTTGGGCTGAGACCAATCCTCCATCCAAGTTTCGTGGAAATCCGTTCAGTAGTTTTTGTGTAATCCTGCTGACAAACCAATCAACAAACAGACTCTGATGAAAACATGACCTCCTTGGCAGTGGTAATACATTTATTTAAAAATATGCTACTTTGGCTCTAATGCAGCATGCAATCTGCAAGGTAACTAGAAACTAAAGTGAAAATTTAGTGGAATGGAAGTATAAAGAAGCAGAAAATGGAAATACTCAAGCAAAGTACAAATACAAATTCCATCACTGTATTACTAGTCAGCCAAGCAGCTGATAAAAAAGCTACTGATAATGACGCATTATGCTGATGCCAATCAGCTTATGCCGGCCCAACTTCATTAGGCTTGATCTAACACAATGTTGGCCCATTTGGTTTTCATACTGCGCCAGTTCACTGATTATATCTCAGTCTATATTTCCAGCAGACCACCCTTGCTTTGTCAGACTGTCTGGCACCGAGAAATCTAACAAGTGATGGAACATTGTATGGCTGTACAAGGCACCACATAATTACTTCTGCCAGTAGAGTTACAGTAGATAGGAGGGGGGTATATTTTTCCCTCATGTCAGGAAGGGTTGGTGCTGAGACAAGAAAGAATCATTTTGCAAACTGGCCGACTAATAAACGAGCAACAGTGGATGTGGCCTCCTGCGAAAAGGGAAATGTCTTCAGAAAAAGATCCTTTTTGCAGATTTTCCATTACTGGTCCAATTAAACAACATGGGGCCACTTACAAAGTCATTTTCAGTTTACATACAGACATAAATGCCCTATTTTAAAAAAAATCCAAATTAGTGTCACCCTGAAATAATTAGCTTCGACCCAGTTCACGTATATTTAGGGAAATATCTGAGGCATATCAGTGGGGCATTGCAAAAACAAGAAGTTAGTAAACAGAATCAGAATCATGCAACCAAATGTAAGTTCATCATCCCACCATGACACAGCAGGTCCACAGTATATGAGCTAAAAAATCAATCAACCATCTCCCTCCTCTCTCTCCCCAGTCATGTCAGAGAACTACATTGTGTTCATCGAGCAGCCAATCAAGCTGGACCTGCTCAAGTTCATGCTGTACAGAATCCAGGGAAAGAGCTTCCATAAGGTCATGACCTGGGAGCCTAAGTATGACACCATCTTCCACTTGGTCAACAGGCACACTGGCAAGGTGGGTTCAGATTAGTTCACTGCACAGGAGTAGTCTTACTTCGAAAGTGTGAAATAGGAAACATACTCGCTCATTTGCTGAACACTCAGAACAAAAAAGGAAAACTGCAAGCTAATCTCTTCACGCATGGCGAGGTTCTTTCCTTATTTATTTTGATGAAGTCACACTTTGATGGCATAGCCTTTTCTCATACATTGTTACTCTCAATTTTCTCATCTCATTACACAGCATACCCATTAAGCATACAATATCAAACTTTCATAATGTGGAGGTGCGACGCAGTAATAGCAGTGCCTGCAAGGAAACCAAGAAAAGCGACACAGAAACTCCTTCTTGATTGCCTTCATAACTTTTTCATTTTGTCAATAACAGGTGAGTGAAGTGAGGTACCGTGCAGCACCCATGTTCACCCTGCATCAGATCAATGCTTATGAAGACAACGGGTTCTTGGTTATGGACATGTGCTGTGGAGATGATGGCGACTCCATTGGAGACTTCACACTGGAGAACCTCCGCAAAGACTCAGGAGAGGAAATGGACAAGGTGAACGCATCCAGATTGATTCCTCAGAATCATATACAAACACAGACATAATCCAATGATTATGTATATTAATTTATAATTCCTCATCAATGAGCAGAGCAGATTTAAGTGCTGGCTTTTACTGGACTATTTCAGCGGAAGTGTTTGTCATAAAGTACAATGATGTTTCTCTTTCCACCATTGCTAGTTTGAATTCTTGGCATCGATCCATCCATTCAGTTTTTACCTACTTTAAAACTGTCCGCAAAACCTCGATCTATTAGCAAGCTTTTAAAGAGGTTGCTGAGTTTCTCTGAGTAAGGGCCATCTTTTTCACCAAGGTTATCTCATCTTTCTCTCTTAGCAAAGTCTGCCTCTCAGGCCGACGTTCCTGAATGATATCTGATATTCTCTTATTTTCCCTTTCTGTAGTCAATCATGAATTGGTCGGTTTCTGATTCAATAAGCTTTTCAAATCTCTGCTATTTCCAATGTGGTGAGGCGTGTTTCTTTCATCAAAACACAATTATTTAAATTTAATATGTATAAATGCCTCCAAACAATATTACTGCCATGTAACAACATGGCTTTTTGTCAGTATTTTGGATCTGTCTGGACAACCCAATCCTCAGACTAAATGTTAACTAGAGTTTCTGCAAAACCACAGATAGGTTCGAGCTGTACGTTTCTTAATGTTGTTTGGGTTCCATTTTCTATTTCTCTCCTGTCACAATGCTGTGCTTATGCTCAGATTAGGTTTAGGCACAAAAACAACTCTGTTATGGTTCGGAAAAAAATCATGGTTTGGTTTAAAATACCTCCTTTGCTCTCCACAAACACTGCTGGAAATGTCCCGAGGTCTCCTTCAAAACTCCTGTTTCTGTCGCCACTAACACAGCTGGAAATAGCCTGACTTCCCATTGAAAATATCTGGTTTGGTCACCATGAACACGGCTGAAGAGGTCTTGCGCTCTTCTTACGTAAATATATCCAGTGGTGTTGCTCTTACAAATGCTGCAACACAGACTCATACTGCATTTGCCCTTTTGGCAACCTTGTCGTTTGTAACGTCACCACCGTCCCCTTCACCTCCTGATGTGAAAGGCAGTTAATAAACATATAATGTGAATATGGCACATTTTGTACAAATGTCAGTATAGTACGTAGCCTCTTAAAACTTGCACGTATCTTTGGTTTGCAGAAACGTTAACTGCTAACATTATATCCAAGCGACTTGGCTGGTTTGGGTCTGATTGTTCTTGAGGTTGTAATGTATCTTTCAGTCAAAGGAGCCGCACTCACAGTTTTTCATGTCTGCCTGATTTCTTTGGACAGTTTTACAACTCGCTGTGCAGAAACCTCCCCAGGAGATACGTCCTACCCCTGACTGTGGACGAAAAAACTCCTGTGGACCGAAACCTTGTCACTCTCAATACCTATAAAGCCACAGCAACTAAGACAAAACTAGGAGAGGTACGTTTAAACTAAGTGTACAACACTCATTTTACGCATACGGAGTCATATGTTAAACTGTACATAATGCTCGATCTGATTTCCTGGAATCAAGCAAAGAGTGAGACCTATAATCATGATGAATGCAGCCAGTTCACTCCCACACACTCACACTGAGCAATTATCCAGCTCCATGAGACACTCAAGGTACTTTCTGCAATAGTAATTTTATAACTTAAGGCAGTTAGAAAGTGAGAGTCCACCATGGTGCTGAACAATTGCCATTAACAATTGCGTATGCACACACAGACAGTCCAACATTTTCTTAGGACAGAATACGTCTGAAATGTAATAGAAAGTGTGATGTTTTAGTTGTCATGACTACCTGAGCGACACTGTCCTCAGTTTTAAGTTCTCAGTGAGAAATAACACCTGAGTAACAGCCGTAGAAATGATGCTGGCTGCCACGGACACTGAGGAATTATAGAGCAATATGGGCTTGTATTGCAACTGAAGGTACACATATTCTTTAAAGTAAAATTAAAAGAAATTGATTTATTCTTACTAAAGTTTGAAATGAATATCCAGGATCTTGTGCAGGTATCCATTTACCTGTTTTAGAGAATAATGCAGTATTGATTCTAGCCCTCACAGCTTACAGTAATTCAGGTCTGCTGGTGTGCATTACTGTAATATTTTTTGGCTAAAATGTAAAAGCTGCACTGACTTTCTTCTTCAGGTTTACATGACCCATGAGGAACTTCACGACGACGAGCTGCTGCAATACGGCGGCCTCGAGTTCCCTCAGATCAACTATGACAAGCACAACGGCAGACCTTACCGCTACTTCTACTCCTGCGGCTTTGGACACGTCTTCAGCAACTCCCTGCTCAAGATGGATGTCCACACCAAAGAGCTTAAGGTCTCTATTAATCAAAGAGTACTTAGGGAGACCTCATTGTTAACTGGGCCGGGTATTATCACATCAAAGTTATGTCTACTGCTGTCTCTCTATCAGTGAGGCCAGCGAGTTGGGAGTAGGTTTTATAACATGAAACAGCTCCGAGTGAAAGGGGATGTTTATGTAATCTCTCCCTGTCTAGGTGTGGCGTTACCCCGGATTGTACCCGTCTGAGCCTGTCTTTGTTGCTTCGCCCCAAGCTACTGATGAAGATGATGGAGTGGTCATGTCAGTTATCATCACACCCAGAAAAGTAAGTTAACAGCTGCAAAGAAAATAAAAACCCACATAAGACAATGTAAAGTAGCAGCAGCAGACATTGTTATTTTACCAGTGTCAACATTACTTTGACTGATATTGACATTAGATACTAACAGTGTACTTTAACACAGAAATATAAATAAAAAAGATACATAACCACTGTGTGCTTCCAAAGCACTTTATACACACAGCTAAAACTACGATTAGTTAAAGATATAATATGCAAGAATTCTGCATTAGATTAGATTTTGTTGAGTTGTGTACTTACAGTGCATTATCCTGAATGTTTCCAAAAATGTTCAAACCAGAGGATCCACAAGTTAAGTTAAAGCAACGATGTGTTAGAGTTGGTCAGCTATCGAGTCAGAGAGTGAGGAAGGAAGAAGGTGAATGAGACTAAAACATGAACTCATGCATGAACGTGTCTGGAGGAGTCATGTCTGATAGGCTGTTAAATGGTGTGTTCATGACCACAGGATCTTTTGCGTATGTTTGTGTTACTTGCCTGAGTGTTTTTTCACGACACACAGCCAGATTCCTTTACAGTCCATTAGCCATACGCTAATGAGCGATGGCATGCACCTAGGGTGCGTGTGTCTGTGTGTCTGTGTGTTTGAATTCAGGTCAATCACTGAACTCAGCACTCAGCCAAGACTCTGGTTCTCTTCCTTCTTTTTCTCATCTCCTCTCTGTAACGTTACGTCCATGAAGTAAAGTACATTTCCCCTCCAGCTTCAGTCAGAATTAAACATTAGCGTGTAAACCCCTGAAAATGGAGGTCAGCGGCTGGGGATTGTTGCTGCAGTCAGGTTGATAAACAGGGGTGAAGATCATTCACATTTTTAATCGATAAGATTTAAAAGTGATCTCTGAGCTCTCCTCTCATTGGTAAAAGAGTCCATTTTCCAGCCCAGAGCTGGTTAGAGCAGTGAGAAGCGGCTAAAACAAATGACCCTTCATTTTGTTTTGATAGAGATCCTGGCAGAAATTACATATTGTGCATTTAAAGTTAGCGAAGGCGATTCTGGGGAAAATAGTTGATTGTTGAGTTTCATTCCCAGGTCGTCAAATACAGACGCTTTATGTAGGTATTCGGCCTTAAATTCTAACCCAGAGTGTCGATATTTGACGACCTGGGAATGAGACCGAACAATCAACTGTTTTCTCCAGAATATGCTTTATTACCTTAAAGAGCAAGACCTCAATATATAAGAGTTAGAAAGACTTAATTTAAAGTTATTTAGACACTATTAAAACTTGTAGTTTTGAGTTTTATTAGACAAAAATATACTGTTTTCATGAAGTGTAGAGGAAGAAAGACTATTCTTGTGGTACCACCCTTATTAGGCCAACATATAAAGATCATAATTCATGTAAAACGATGTCCTGACTGATTGGGGTAGTATTTGTATAATATGGTTATGACGAAAAAGGCTTTATAATCACTAATAAAGAGCCAATATGCTACTATTATGCCTGCTAATAAGGATCTAGTGAATGGTTAATGTGTTTGCTAATCTAATATATATTTTTTGTACTGTATGCATGAGAAGATAAATGGTTTAATACTTTCACTGCCATGACTGTGGAAAGGGTGACCTTCTTCTTTACATAACATATTTAATCTCCTCTGCTTCTGTTTCCAGGAGAAAAGTACTTTCCTGCTCGTCCTGGATGCCAAGACCTTCACTGAGCTGGGCAGAGCAGAGGTCCCTGTCAATGTTCCATACGGGACCCATGGTGTGTTTAACGAGATGGGCTAGATGTGCTAGATGTGCCACAGTTTGCAGCTCTGCTGTAAATTGCTGAAATTGAACCAGCAACTGGCCACTTTATCCACTGAAGAGAATATCTCTGTTTATGTCATTACCTGCAATATTCCTGAACTATAAAAAAATAAGAGGAAAAATAAATAATAGTAATTGGAAAAACCTGCAGAATCATGGTATTTGTTTGTGCCCCCTTGATAGGAATAGGTGCATGTCCTCACTGTGTGCTGCCATTACTGTCAGAAAGATGGCAATCTTTTTGAGACTAACAAGACAGAAAGCCCAGCATGGCATCAGCACACTGATAAAGTTTGTCCTCTATGTGTTCTTACAGTATGTGCTCTTGGAAGATGATGTCTTAGACAATGGCCTTGGGATTGAGCACCAGGTGGATGATGCTCACTTGTAAGGAGCAATAATTTATGTGGAGAACATAAAAAAAAACAACAACATGAAAGGCAATACACACATTAAAATAAAAATCCATTTCCCCTTTTTTTTGTTTAAACCCATAGTGTTTTTGCATCATCACGCCACTGGAAACGGTATACTCCCAGTGAGAACAGAACAGCACTTAGGATACATAAAAATGCATCAGAGGAAATTCAATTTCTGTCAAAGTAATGTGATAGAAATGGACGACGTCTGAAATGGCTGGAAAACAAATGGATCTAACTGGTCGATAGCCTCCAGAGAGTCTGGAAGAGGTCACATCACAAGTGTAGGGCTCTTTATACGCTCAAAACAACCTAAAACAAAGTTGACATACATATAAACACTGACATGAAGGAACTTGTCTGCGAAAACAAGAGCAGCTGTGTTGTTTCATCGTCTTAATCCGTGAACTGAGGAGAACGATGTGAGATAACGCAAACAGACCCCAGAATGTGAAGCAGCCTACAGCGACACTTGTCACTCCACCATCTCCACGATCGACTTCACTGATGCATACTTCACTGGCTATTTTCCCTCACACATTGATTTGGACGGATGATTTAAACTGACTCCGGGCTCTGGCCCTGATACAGGCTCTCTTTGCTGTGTTTCAAATATTATGACCCATATGGTTTTTTGTGCCTTTTTTTAATGTTTCAAATTTGACTTTCAGTCGAGAGTCAGAGAAACAGAAGTTTTGAGGATGTATGGCAACGGCAAGCCCCAATCTTTAATAATTTATGTCTGTATAGTACGCACAGGCAGACGTTTCATCTTTTGCATCTCTCATTACTCTGATAAAACAGGAGGAAATAGATCTATAGAGGGCTAAATTAAACTTAGGAAATTTTCAACATATTTTTTCCATGTTCTCTGCTTAACTTGGGCTGTGTCTCTTAAGCATGCTGCACAGGTCTCCTAAGATACATATTAATTAGCCCATCATTTCTAATCTAATCAGTCACGCTTAACCTCTGTGTATTTCTATGTGTGTGCTTGCACATACTGTATGCCCCGGTTCATTAGTACTCGCTCAAACGAGCATGACCAGCCGAGAGCAATCAGAGACCTTTGCCCTCAGATAAATCTCAAGCTAAATTTTGTGTTTGCAAAGTTTGCGAAGCACTGCAAACCCTTATCAATGCTGCCCAACGGCCTTTTGTTCCAGAGTATTATTGGATGAGACATTAAGCAAAAGGATCAATGGTTCATTCAAGGTGTTTTTCTAGATAGTTAACAATTTGATGGCTAAATGTCTCAGATTCACCTGGGTCGAGTTTCAGTGTTGGCCGAGTGCAGTAATTACAGTCATTCTGAGAACACAATCAATTTCAATTTTCATTTTTTTCATTTTAATAGGTTTTATTGAAAGAGCATTTGACAAGTGCTGCCAAAGCACAATTAGAATAAAGAGAGGCCAAGGATCCTAAAAAAGAAAATATGGTCATTCCGTCACTGAATCTTGCTTTGATGCCAGGCTGTGGTGTCAGCTGTATTGAAGTCTATGGGAGATGTCATGGAGAAACACGCTGCAACCCGACATATTTACGTGAATACTGATGAATTAGCCCTGTCAATCATTTGAGGGAAAAATATCAGTCGCTAACCTACTCTCTGAAGTGTGTTCTTTCATTTTCTGGAGGCATTTCTTCATCAGAAACCATACGACATAGATATGTTGGGTGTTGGTTTCTCCATGCAACACATTAAGGTCCAACGTATCTTTGCTGTATAAAAATGACAGAACACACTTCAAAATGATTGACAGGTCTAATAATATCATCCAACCAAATATCGCTAATGAGACTGTGATTACACTGCGAACAGGAGCCTTTGCCAAATGAAATCGAGGGACGAACAATGCGTCGGAAAAAAAAAATCAGCAGTTAACCTCCTCTCTAAAGTGTGTTCTTTCATTTTCTGGAGGCATTTCTTCATCATAAGTCATACGCCGTAGATATGTTGGGTTTTAGTGTGTTTCTCCATGACATCTCCCATAGACTTCAATACAGATGACACCACAGTCTGGCACCAGAGCAAGATTCATTAACGTAAAGACCCTCCCTTCTTTTTGAGGTTCCTTGTGAAAGATGAGGAGGGGAACGAACAAAAAAACTCAAACTCACCTATTCAGGCACCTATACACACACATTTAAACTGCCGTGCACAACATCTGTATTCAAGTTTGTCTGTCCTGCTTTCAAGGTGATGGATTCAGACTGTCTAAGCTCTTATTTGACCCATGAGAGTAACCATGAGCTCACACTCAAACACCCCCTCCCCCTTACTGTCTCACTAAGCACAAGTTATTGCGCAGAGTCTTAACTTTGACTGTTATCTGTATCATTATTTCAAATCCCATGAATTCATAATGATATCATCTATATTCACCATATTAGACACACTTCTCGGGGCAGCGAGTGATTTCCCTCAATAGCGGGAACAATGTGTTCAAATCCAGATTTTTTTATCCCATATCGTCACGGTTTTGAGCCGTCACGTGGGGGCACGGTTAACTGACGTACAGATTAAATGCATCTGCATGCACGTGTGTCTCCAGTGCACGTAAATGTATTCTTATTTATGGGAGCATGAACGAAGCCATGTGTATGTGTTTCTATGTTAGCTCCATCTAATTGTACAAGTGAAGAAAAAAAAAGGACTGCAGATGCTTTATGAAGTCAGAATGGAGCAATTAAATACCCACAGAGGGGGTGAATCGTGCAATGTCAACAAGAATAAACTCCCACCATGACAGCTTGGCTCAAGGAAAAAAAATGTGAGGATGGTATTTATCCATATTGCACTATCATGGACGGGAATAATGAAATGCCTGAATAAGAATCCACAATGATTCAGATTTAGCTGTTTTATTCGCTGTGTTTGCTGCTAATGTTTCTCTCTTGATTTCTTGTCTTTTTGTGTTAGTAGAGATTTCTCTTTCCTCTTGAGCATACTGCTCAAGCAACTGTGAACTTAATACAATTTATGCAACTGCTCTTCAGTGAGAAATCTACTTGAATAACTAAATGTCTTCTTTATCTGCTAAACTAAAAAAAAACCCCACAGAAACTGGTCTTTTTGCTCAAAAAGCACAAACCATACTGTGTTGAAAAATGCATTTCAGCAAAAAAAAAAAAAAAAAACGATTGAAGAATCAGTGGTATGAGTTACTGCAGGACAGATGCAAGATACATTCATGGTGTTGGCTGTTGCTTTACAGCGTCCTCATAATGACAGAGACTTCAAACTCTGGGGGGAGAATAAGCCCAGGCCAATATAGGCAGAATGAGGCTGATTTTGCCATTATAACGGCGAGCTCTTTTCCCTGTTGGATGGAAGCCTGGGCTGACAGTCAAACATCATTATGAGCCAGTGGCCTTGCAGTTTGTCACTGTCACGGCCTCTAAATAGAGACTTTGTTTTCAAGATTTGTAAAGATTTATGACATTCCTGGCACTATTTAAGCGATGATGCACAGCAAAGACGTTTTGTTTAATGTGAAACCACTTTGAAAAATGGCAGATTCTGTGGATTGTGGTCTTATTTCTTCCAGAGCGCACACATAATACGAGGCATTGTGCTCATTTTTTAAAATCTTTCTCTCAATCAGAGGAAACACAGATGTCGCGTGAAGTGTTGGGGGTATTCGCTGCAATGAATGATGACATTTTCACCGTCATTGTTGGGTCGAGCCTTGAACCCTGTCCTCGAAAATGATCTGCAAATTTCTATGAGTCGTGGGACCGAAGCCAGGATGACCTAGTGGCCCTAAATACTGGAATAAAAGGCTCACTATCTGCTGGGTGACCGGATATTCTTTCCAAGACTGCAAGTAGCCAATGCACTTATTATTGTTTCCTACTTCCTTCCTGGGTGTGTTGCAGCTGTGGCCTCATCACTCCTACAGTTGTATCTTAAAGACTCCCCTGTGAAACAGATAGTAATGATAGAGGAAGGAATAAATACATGAATCACAGAAATGTAGAGGCTTCCACCAGAAATCCTCAAGCAATAAACCCCTTGGAGATCAAAGAAATACCTCACAGGCCATGTGAGGTCACTATAATTCCACTGCTGACTACCAAAGGTGCTCCATCCACCAGCTCCCTGCAGGAAAATTACAGGAATATCCTGGTGATTTTTCTATAGGGGAACATTCATTACAGGGCCTACTCGATGTGCCCGCGTCCCCACCGGCAGCGCCCTCTGCCGGCCCGCTCAAACTCCTCTTTATAAAGTGCCGTGATGCCTCGACACACATGCAGTCAGTGCGAAAGAAGCGTTCACTCCCTCCAGAGGAGCGCACAGCTTTTTTCTTCTTCTTCCAGGGAGCCAGTGGTGGGAAAAAAATCCAGTCAGCGTTCTGTTGCACTTTCAGATGAGTTCTTCTACCTCGTTAGAGATATCGGCATAGCTGACAGATCATTTGACGCCAGTTTAAGGGATGTTTTAGGGACAAATTGTCTCCAAGGGGCAATTGGAGCGGGCAGCCTGAGCCCTTATAATGCGGAGAGATCAAGTCTCAGTAGTTTGTCGGTATGAACGCAGCACAGACGGACCCTGAGAAACTGCTTTCATGGATTGACTGATTGATTGATTGACATTTGATTTTTTATTTTTTTTGCATTATCAGAGGATTTTCCTGCCTGCGTCGTGGTTAGTCTAAAATCCCCTAAAAAAAAAAAAATATTTAAAAAATCGCGGATTATTTTTTTGGGATTCGAGGATTTCTTTTTTTTCTCCCGTCTTTAATGAGGATATTGATTTTTTCACAGTTAGACTACAGCCTGGGTCAAGGATCCGGAGAGGGGAATTAACCTTTCACAAGGTGGAAATATTAGTGTTTTTGGAGCCTAACTCATCTGTGCTGCCGCTGAGCCCAACATGAAGTCTGACACTGTGTGGATGTGCGTTCACATCTTTCTTCTGCTCTTAGGTGAGAAGTGAAATATGGATTTAACGTGCACATGCAATTGTGGGCAATTTATGAATTTTCACACATCATGTTATCATTCTTTCTGTCTCTGGTTGGTGCCCACTTTTCTCACGCAGGAGTTGTTTGAGCGCACAAGGTTATTCCTCTTATTTATCCTGTGCGCTGAAATACTGATGGGCGTTCATGTTCTTGCAGGATGCTCTGATTAGATTATGTTCAGTTATCACCCATAGCTTCAGATCGAACTTGATATGTGCGAGTGAATCACTTCTCCTGGATCCATTAACCAACCACAGCTTCCATAGTAGGAATAGAAAGCTCATTATTGTATCAGCAGAGTCCAGCTTTCGGCCAGTGAATGTGAAATATAGGAGGTGTTTTCAGTTGCACACTTGTGTTTGGTGGAATATGAAAATTCATCATCATCAATATCAGCAGCAGCAGCAGCATAATTATCACTATATGTATCCGTAAATGCTGCTTCAAATCAAAAATCTAAATAATCCGGCACATAAAAATATTTCCACAGTTAACTACACAGTAACTTCATGTTACTCTCTCCTGATTCTGATGCAGTATCCCCTTTTCCTTTCCGAGCGCAGTGCTCCACATCACCACAAGGGGTCTCTCTTGTCATTTCACCAGAATCTTCTGCACTTTGCTTGACTCCTGTCAAACTGCAACACCTGAGAGTCTCTGCTGCTCTGTGGATCACTGTTTACTCATTTTAAGCTCATTTTCTGGCCACCCAGATGTGAACTGAGTGTAGTTCACATCTTCTAAGTGCTCGTTTGATGTGTGATAATTAGATATCCGTCACTGATCAAGTCTTCCTTTGATTGGAATTTAATAGGAAACTGAAAGCTGCAGTTGTTCTAAAAATGCACCGACGTGACTACAGCTTATTACGAGTAAATCACTGTGTTTAAAGCAATGGGGCATAACAAGACCCCATGTAGAGATGTTTAGGATTCATGTGGACCGTGAAGAATGTAACTGTCTCGTTAAAAAGATGCCTTTGCAAGTGTGGGCATGTCAGTGCCATCAAACCTCTTTATTGTTCCCACATCTAACCTGTTGCATCGACATTAAAAAAATGAAAATCAGGTTTTATAATATGTGCCTGCACTTGCACACACATAAACAAACACAAAATCCTTGACACGTTAATTTACACTTTCTCTTGCCACCTCCGCCTCTGTCTCCTGGTCCCCACCTAGATAAGGCTGCAAGTTCCTGGGATGGTCCCTCAGCTTTGTCTGTGTCCTTGGCCAATGATTCCCCAGGATCTCCAGACGCTGGGTCTGGGCCCGCAGCTCAGCCAGAATGGGTGGACTGCATCCAGGCGAGTGACATGTGCAACCAGAACCCTTACTGCAGCTCTCGGTACCGGGTGATGCGCCAGTGCCTTGTGGGCAAGGAGAAGGAAGCCATGCTGGACAACAACAGGGAGTGCCAGGCTGCCTTGGAAGTGCTGCTGGTTAGTCCTCTGTATGACTGCCGCTGCAAGAGGGGCATGAAGAAGGAGCTGCAGTGTCTGCAGAACTACTGGACCATCCACATGGGACTCACTGAAGGTAGGAGGCAGATGGTTTTACGATTCTCTGTCTCACAAAATTGATCTCACATCATGTTTAACTGTGTGGCAATTTCAGATCCATGAATAGACCCATAATAACACCTCGGGAGTCATGCAGCTTCTTTCTGAAACAGCAAATGTATTCATGTGAAATTTCATGTTTTTCTCAGTCTTCGTATTATAAACGATCTGGGCCTTCAGTGTCATTTGTTTTCCTTCTGTATTCTCCCAGTGGCTGTGAATTCATCTTCCAACATGTTCAAGGTTTTGTTGTTTGAATACTGGTATGTACAGCAGGGCGTCTCAGGGCGTGAGTCTCATGGCCACGCGTACAAAAAGAGGCGTATGTTCTGCTGCAGTAAGTGGTGTGGGTCTGTGGTTGTGTAACACGCCATTATTGATATTAATGTGTATGACTTAGCGCATTCTGCAGCATTATACATTTATTTTAAATGAATCTTCCGATCTCAAGCACCAGTGTACTTTCCGAGCAAAGGAAAGAGGGTTGTTCACCACACCCAGTGTTGATGCCCTATTCCCTGATGCCCTCTTACAGTGATACCCAGAAGCCCCTGATGAAAAATATATGCTTTCCTACTTTCCTCACCCTCTCGAAGGTAATGGATCTATAATGGGATTACATTACGTAGACCTGTTATGGTAGACTTATTGGTTTTCACCTAAAGTGTTCCATATTACCATGTAATTAGGTTGCATTTGTATAGCGCAGTGGCCCTTATGTGTCCACTTACACTGGACGTAAAATAGCACTCTAGTTGTTATATTGAAACCTTCAGTAGAGCATGCAGCAGCCTCCTGGTCTGACATAAGTCTTGGTCCATCCTTAAGGGTCAAAGGCACACAGTGTTTCATATGAAGACAAATGGGACTGAGTCAGAGCTGCTAGAGATGCCGTGCCCCGGGGATAAGGCTAAAGGGGGACCTTAACCCAAGAGTGACATTTCTTCATGCTTGCGCACGTGGCCAAAGTCACTGATACTGATGTCAAGTTTCGTGGCACGTAAACACGAACATGTACTCAGCTGTTATGACACGTGGGCTAATGGTGGAAATGTTGCAAAGTCGCTGAGCTCGGAGCATTCCGAGCTTTTGTGTTGTGATCCGTGAAGTGATTCGCCAGGCTGACTGCTCATAGCACCAGCTACACTTCATCAGACTGATGGTAGCAGAGGGTCCCTGACATGAGTTCAAGGGAAATGTAATGACATGGATGCTCCCCAGGCCTTCTGTCTCCCTTTCTGTCTTTCTCTCCTTTTTCTCTTTTGTGAGGATTTCTGTTCTCCTTCTATGCCTCTTTCTCGCTCTTCTTCTTCTTCTTCTTTTCACCATTAAATAGCTGCATCAGTCAAAGTGTTTGTGTTTGAATGAATCATGCAAGTTGTCTGGCTGTCATGGATAGAGACCTTCTGCGCCTGCGGTATGCCCTTCACAGAGCCTGTGTTTCTTTCCGAATAAATGCCTCTCAGCAGTGTCCCGTTTTGGCCCTGTCGCCCTCAGAGATAAAACCTGCTTTAACACAAACGAAAAGCTCTTACAGTGCAGCTTTAATCTAATCACGATCCATTGTGCAGTCAAGCAGGCTTTTGTTAACTGGAAACAATCTATGTACAACATCCATCTCTGGAAACAAACACGAAGGGCTGAATCCCAGCAGACCCTTCGAAATGGTGCTAAACCACCTCCAAAATGATTTCTGGTCATAACAGGAAGGTTTCGATGTAGTAATTGGGTTAGATAATGTGTAATGTAGCTATGAAAGTTTTATTTTTCTTGTGGGTAATGTGGAAAGATGAAGAGTGCAGGAGCATATGAGAGAAAAAGATAAGAAAAGCGAGGAATTAGGGATTAAAAGAAGAGTAGAGCTCGAGAAGGTGAAAGGAAGAGGATGAAAGATGAGGGCAGAGATTGATAAAGACCTGTGTACTTTTTACTAATGTGTTAAGCTCTATGTGAAAAATAATGTACGATGGCTTAAGGACAAACATATTTAGCCATTTTGCACATATGGCCACTTTTCTGCAGCCTTGGGCCATTACAAAGCATAGAAAGAAACAGTCTGTAGAAATCTAGCTCCAGCGTTGGCATGTTTCTTATGACCTGTGTTGACCGGGGGGCAGAGAGTTGGTCTGCAAGCTTGAGGGCTAAACCATTGTGTCTGTGAAGGGAAAGCTGATGTCGACTGGGGATGGACTAGGATTGAAACAATGCCCAGACCAGCCCTACACAAAGAGCACACAAATACTCCACTGCCTCGGGCGAGGTTAGCACACTGACTTATTTCGTGTGTATTCTATTATTCTTCAATTAAATACGGAATCAAAGAAATCTAGAAGTCAACAGTTCAATGAAACATGTGAACAAGAATAATCATCTAGGCCTAAGTGGGCGAACAGGAAGAAAATTGAATGCCTTAAATTTTAATAATTTTAGCAAGATTAAGGACTCACTATTCACTGTTAGGCTTCATATTAAAGGAGATATATTATGTTCATTTTCAGGTGCATGATTTTTTTAGGTTACTACTAGAATAGGTTTACATGCTTTAAAGCTAAAAAAACACATCAGTTTTCTTATACTGTCTCTCTGAAACACTCCTGTCTCTTTAAGAGCCCTCTAGTGTGCTGATTGGTCAGCTCACGCACACCTGAGCACGCACTGCTCACCATGTCTCTGGTCAGTTCTGCGTGCTTCCAGTTAGCTTCACTTCTCCCGTGAATGTAAGCATAAATTAAGCAAATGTGTGACATGGTGACGTAGTGTGATGTTAAGAAGTAACAGATTTAAGCGCGGGCCTACTGACGAGGCGTTTCAGGAGCAGTGTTTTCCGTGGGACAGAGGAGCTCCCGTTGGCACAGACTTTGGGATTTTTGACTTTCAAGACAGTTTATGTGCACAAGAACCTTTTCAACACACTGAAGGAAATAAAAAACATAATAGGTCTCCTTCAAAGATCAGTTTTTTTCTTTAAAGAACTTTATGACAAATTCTACATAATTCTTTTCCACATTGTGCATAATAGAGAAAAAAAATATGCATTTGTATAGGGCCATGTGCGCTTCTTTAACCGGGTTAGAATTAAGACTTATCTCAGCAGATAAGACTGATGTGTGAATGAAGGAAGGATAAGATTAGTACAAGCCTCGGTGGTTTGCACTTGTAAGAGATGACTGTATTTGAAATATGCACATCACTACGTACTTGTTCTATAAGATCTTTATTTTGCCGATCAAAAGGACTTTGTCAACCTTAGACCACGAGGCATTAAGTACTCATCATCTGAATTGCTTTAGGAGCTGCACTTCTAGAGATAAGGACTATCTGTTAAGGAGGTGAAGCAACCTTGGACGGATCTGCTTCTTCGAATTAGTTACTTTGCTGCTTCATCTCTTTCTCCAGCCGGCGAGATTTATGTCGTTCAGCTACAAAATGGTTGCATTAGCAACAGTATGAGCTCAGTCCTCAAAGAAATGTTGACTCATATTTCTCAGATTGTTTTATTTAATTAATTTTTTTTTGTATTTGTGATGAAAAAGTGTTGAAACCGTCGACAGATTGTTGGAATGGGTCCTGAGAATATTCTAATTACAGTAATGATCCATATGGAGTGGAGAATACACTCAAGACTCGAGTATTCACAGGTACTTTTTAGTCCCTTGTTATTATTTTTAATATCAGGTGTTGCACATGACCTCCAAGTAGACAGAAAAACGAAACACCTGCAGTTTGATCGTCAAAGATGTAGAGTTGGTGTGTATTTAGTCACCATCTGCCAATGAAAATAAAAATAAAACTTGCCCTTCACCCCACTCACCAGAGAGAGGTTCGAGACAAGACAAGTAGGCCGAAGCAGTTTGTATTAGTGTATTAGTTCAATTTAATCAGAAAATAGTCAGAGGTGGCAAAGGAACACACATTCTTTACTCAATAAGAAGTTCATATACTTGTGGAAAAAAAACAGATTCTGGTAAAAGTAAGAAGATACAGGCCCTTAAAAGTGTTCTCAAAGTTTAAAAGTAGAAAGTGTCCCTCTGAAGGATATTTCTACCAGCCATTTGTGTGCAAAGCTAACCGTACCTCACGTCATATTAATATAATTCAAAGACTATTCACCTTAAAGGTAGAATCCGTAAACGCACCAGAAAGATTGTTGAATCTCATTCCCAGGACGTCAAATACAGACATTTTGGGTTGGTAAAGCACCCCAAGCACAGCAAAAAATTGAAAAGTAGGAAAATACAGACAAAAACGAGACACTAACACGCCTTTTCTCCCCATTCGAGTCTCCCTCTCCGTCATCTTTTATGTAGTCTTGTGATGTTGGAAAGGCGATGGCAACGACACAAAATGAAAATAATTGATCATTCCCCTGAAATGCATTAAAACTAAAGTACTGAGCCTTTTTTGTAATATGTAAGGAGTAGAACGTACAGATATTTGTGTTTAGATATAGGGAGTAAAAGTTAAAAGGTGTCAGAAAAATACATACTCAAATAAAGTACAGATACTTGAAAAATCTACTTAAGTAAAATATTTGTACCTGGTTATGTCCCATCTCTGGATAGTTCAGTTATATTTTAGATGCAAATCTTGAAGTTTTGTGTCTAAATTTTCCTCTCTAGTTGAGGTTATTCATGGCATGTCTTGGTTGCCATGGAAGGACAAACAATGGTTTATAACGGACAGAAGGGAATATGTGGTGTCACCTTGTATGTGAGGTGCGTGTTAATTACCCACTCAGGTGGTGTGACGTCAGCAGATGTTGTTTCTGCAGACAGTTCTGTGCTATCAAAATTAATTTCAGATTAAAGTGGATATTGTTCACGCGCAGGTTTTAAACCATTGTGTTAAACAGATCGACATGCACCTCTCGTACGTCTCTTTCTTGTGAGAATTCACGTCTCCTTCAGTCTGATAACTGAAAATGTCATACTTATTTGAAAGCAGACTAAAGAGTCCACCTTGAGACTGTAAAATTAATCATTCAGTCTTTTGTCAAACCAGACTCACCATAAAATGCACCCACTCGAAAAGGCCCTAAGGCTGCTATGTGTCCTGTGGTCGTGAGATGTAACTTTAAATTATGTTGGTTATAGCAAACAAGGTCCAGACACTTAGGAGTTGCATGAGCCCTCCACTTAGCCCAGTGAGGGGCCTGAATCTTATATAGCACCATTCAGACACAAAGCAAATTCAAAGCACTTTACAAGGGCAAAGAAAAACATTAACAAGTCAGACATTAGGAACATTTTAAAATTGACAATAAAATAACATCAGGCAAAAAAATAGTTCCAGATGAGTTACAAAAGTTATGTATTTTAAACCCTGATTTAAATGAACTGACGGTTGAAGCAGACCTCAGGTCTTCAGGAAGAGAACAGAAACAAAAGGCTGCTTCACCTGGCGTGGCTTTGATGCTGAGAACACTGAGTCAACCTGTCCCAGGTGGCCTGAGAAAGCTGTTTCAAAGTGAATTGCTACTAAGAAAACAATGACAGCATAACTCAATACCAGTTATGTGACTAAAGTAATTTGGTCCAATTCCTAAAAACAACTCCAGAGTCATTTTTTCTTTGATCAATCAGGAGAGACTTTGTTCTGAATTAATAAATATTTCCTGCAATGTGCACATCAGATGAGAAATACTTTTGATGATTAGGCCCCATCGTGATGAACTATTATATTTTAGGAGGGGGGGGCTGTAGGAAGTATAGGAAACCCCTTGATGCTTGTGGTGGTGATGGGCTGAAGATGAATGGCTTAAGATCTGGATTTGATGAGGTGGACTCTGATGAGCTCGACCTGGGCACTGGATCTGATGACCTGGAGGTGAATGAGGTGGAGGAGGGTCACAAAGATTTTGCACTGATATGACAACTGAGAACAGCAGAGAGGAGAACAGATTTAGAGTTTGATAGAAACGACATGATTGGTCGTTTTAATCGTGGCAAGATGTGGTTGGTTTAACTGAAGGAGTTAAGCTGATTAAGAAGTAGGGAGAGAGAGAGAGTGTTGTCCAAGAATGAATATTAAGATGGTCTTCCTGATTGAACTGAGCTTCATTATTGACTAAGTTATTTAACCTGCTCAAAAAGTAAGACAATGAATTTAGTTTGTATTATATTTATACTATATTTAGTAAAATACATGTACTTTTCAATACAAGATATACCAAAAGTGTGCATGCAAAAGGTGATTAGGAATCCTGAACCACAGCTGGAACCACTCAAGGTTGTTTGGATCAGAAGGTGGATGATTCGATCCCTGGATCCCCCAGCTGCAGTATCCTCGGGCTAGATACTGAACCCCAAATTGCTCTCGATGGATGTTTCAGAGGTGTGGGAGCGTTTGTGTGAATGGTTGAGCATAAAAATATCATGGGGCACTTTAGATAGGAAGCGCTGCATCGCTCCTGCTGAGCAGGCTGGCACCTCGCATGGCAGCCTCCGCCGTCCGTGTGAATGGGTGAATGTGACAAGTGTTGCAAAATACTTTGAGCAAGTCTATTTAATTTTAAACATTGAGCTGACAGCCGGACCACAACATAAAACAGAATATCTCAGTTATGAGCAGATTCAGGGTCTTAATGTGTGTGGATTTGTTGTTCCTGCCCACCACCATGGAAATAATCGAAATACTCAAACATAAAATGAACAGGGTACAACAAGTATTTCGAGTCATCGTGTGTCAAGTCGAGTTATGAAGCTTTATCTTCCAAGTCCAAGTCGAATCTCGTGTCATTTATTGTGTTTATTGATGTGTCATTTTTGAAAAATAGCTATTTGACACATTCCAGCAGGTGTTGGAAACTATGTTTCTGCAGCATTTGAAATGTTTAAAATGCATCATTTACCAGCGGGAATCTGAATAACAAGGCCTGAGGCTATGTGGGGTCAGATTTCCTTCTTAATTACCATGCTGCTGTTGCCTGCCTTAAGGCTACTGTACTGCCCTGAAAGGCTAAAGGGTATTATAACGCCGGTCTTTGCATTATCAGTAATGGTGCTACTGATGAAATGTTAATTGTGTTTTCTAACGGAAAATGGCAGCTGAATTCAATGTGTCAATGCAGCCATCCTTGATGGATAATGGGTGGTTTCTGCTCTGAATGAGCCTGTGTCGGCGCAAGGCAATGAGGTCTTGCAGTTTGAATCTATAAAAGTAGTAATTACTAAGAAAGAAACATTGGCTGCTACACACAGGGATAATGTATAGGCAGCTGTGGTTCTCTTTCAATTGTGCCCTGGGCCTCATGTGAATATCGCCTTGTAGGTTTGCAGCAGAATTGGACATTTAAACGATACGTTTCACACCTCCAACATACATTATTTCACAGCCTCAGCTATGAAAACATAGCCTGGGTCTCAAAGTAGGAATCGAAGATCTTTTGTGCGGACCTTTCACAGCAGTTTAATTAGTTGAGCCAACTTCTATTGCAGATAGAGAAAGGGGGGCTCCACCAGTGCTCCACACCAGTTTGTTCATTGTGAGAGGCGACTGGACGAGAATATCAGACAGTTTTGTGGAATGATTTATTTTCTCCATATTCAGGAGTGTCACTGCTGCAAAGGTCACCTTCTGAATATGTCACTGCGTCATGCTAATACCACAGGTTGGCCCTTAATGCTGTGGGAAGGTGGATGAAATGGGCAGTGTGTAGGAATGCTGCGCACATCATGATAGACTAGAAGAGAAATGGAGAGAGCCAGAGAGGGGACAGGAGGTGACGACAGGCACGATAGATAGATGATGAGGGGGGAAGAGACAGAGAAAACCAAAGAATGAAAGAGCGAGAGGAAGAAAGAGAGAGTCATGAGGGGAAACCACGGAGGAGGGGGGGTTACAAAGGTACACAGTATTCCTGGGTGAAACCATCATTACTATGAGCAATGGTAGCAGTCACCGGCCATTACCTTAGCCATCCACTGTCATAAGCAGAACATTTTTCCAGCCTGCCCCGCATGTCAGGGGAGAGGGGAAGCAGGCTCTTGCATGCTGAATATGTCCTCTCTGCTTCTCCCTGCCTGCGCTGGAGACACAGTCGGCACTCGCTAGGTGGCTACTTTATCATCAGAGGAAGGGACCTGTCGATAGCTTCTGGACGTGATCAATAAGGTTTTTCAGAGCGCTCCCTTCCTCGTCCTTTTCATTCTCCCCTTTTAATCTCTCATCCCAAAATGTGAAAAGGATCAGTGAAATGCGGTGACAAAACAGGCACTGTTTGTCCTCATAAATCTGTCTAATGATTTTCTATACTGTAAGGTGAACTGTGAGAGATGACTCCCATTCACTGTGAGAGCGGTATAGAGGGTGACAGCGCGGCTGAAATGAGGGGCCGAGTGAGTTCTCAGGCTCTCTATCAGACGGGAGAGTGAGTGAGTGACGGCCCATTCTGCTCAGTGAATACTGTCATGATGTGGGCATTAAGACTCACTCCTGGCAGAAAGGTTTCACAGCGGTGCTGAATGAATGCGCATCGCAGAAGTAGACTACCAGACCCAGCGGCTGTCAACATGCCATGGTTACCTCTCTCTCGCTCTCTCTCTGTCTCTCTCTCTGTATGTGTCACTCTTTTCTCTGTGTAATTAAATGAAATAAGTCAGCCAAGTTTTCTTTCTGGTGAAATTCAAAGCACAGAAGTCAAACACAAGTTATTTACACTGGAGACACTACAGGTGAGTAGGGTCCAAACTTTAAACTAATAGATATAACCATGGAAGGTCCTCAGTTAATTACTAAGGCAATTATTTATTGTAGTAGTCCATTTTCTGAAATTTTGTGTTTAAATATGTGAATGAGGCATTACATGCGAGTATTTGACAATCTGATCATCAGATAAAACCAGATTAAAAGTTATTGTTTCATCTTGTTGACATATTAGAGCTGAATATTTTTTAACGGAGGGGAATTTGGGTATCTGTTTTGATTACTCCACAAATTAAAAAATACTGTCAATAACCATAACGAAATGAAACAAATCACACGGCTCACATTATTTTATGCACCAATGGAGTGATGTTTCAGGCAAACCTGCTCTTCACAAGTCTGAAGTGACACTGCACAACACTATCTTATGTTCACATGAGAGCAAGCAACACTTGCTAGAGGGAAGACACGACATCCGTGTCTCCAAAACACGCTCGTACAAGAATAACCCTTAAAATCAATGTTCACCGTGTTTTTAAGATTAAAAATGATGATTAAATCGATCGATCGAGAATATGAACGAATCCTTTAGTAAAAACCTTCAGAATATAGATCGGAATAAACCTGGAAAGTTTGTTGTATGTATGTACTTTTTGAGAAAACAGGCTCTAAAGACGTGTTGTACAATTCCATACATTTAGACCAAAAGATTCTGAATAAGGTAAACATTTTAACTTGTATATATCACCACAAAACTTGAACTTAAATATATGCTGATTTGCGTTGGGTTAAGCCGGGTTTAGACTTGTTGCTTCATTGTTGTTTAATACTGCCAGACTCCTCGTCCCAGTGCCTCTCTCCACTCCGCTACCAGAGAGCAACAGCAGCTGACGTTTGTTTAGAGTCCGCTGACATACACTAACGACCACTTCCAGCACAACACAGATGTTCCACAGAGCCCCTTTAAACTTTCCCGTTTGATTAGTTACATAAAGACATTATGTTTTGTATTACAAGTCTTTTTGATGTTTAATGAGATTTAAAAAACTAAAACAAACACCTGAATGTGTATTTTGGATCTTTTTCTTCCTCTAGTCTGAAAAAAAAGACATGCTATGGTAGCAAAATAGCCCAAATCTTTTTAAAAATTGACTTTTGCATGAAGAAAATGTTTTCACCTGTAGTGTCTCGCCTAAATCATTTGGGTTCTCAACCATCTGTTACCAATGCAGCAGCACTAATCTTGTTTACAGTGAGTTTCTGAATATTGGCTGTTTAAGCTGCTGTAAATTTGTAACATCCAAAATGACGGTGCTTCTGTTTGTTCATATTGATATAATGTATAAAATGGTGAGGAGAGGCTGATAAATTGGGCCGCACCGCTGCTGCCTGTTTTTAATGTTCTCCCCAATATGCTGCTACGCCATAAAGATGATAGCCGTTTTTACTTAAGTTTTGCAGGATTTACACCCTATTCAACATTTAGCACCTGACACCAGGTATTAAAAAGCTGATTTAGTTAAGCGAGTGTGTAACTATTCGTATTAACATTACAGTCGCATAGCCAAGGGGAAGGCTGGAGATTTCAGCACTCATTTTCTCAGCTGTGTTTGCCCACCACGCCACGCTGGATTGGAATTGTGACTTGAAATATTATTCTGAGCTAATCCAATATTCTATTTGTATGGTTTGAAATTGAGTTTAAAATGTCAATATCACTTCAAAAGCTGAGCCGTTAACTGAATTTGTGCTTCAACTTGTGTTCTGTTAAGCACAACTCGAGGAAGGATGCATTTGCGGTGTCACTTCATTCATTTCTATCTTTCCTTTGTTGAAAACGAGAACTTTATGGGAGGGAATTGAGGGGAAAGATGAATGCATCTAAACCTAATGTAATAAAAATGTGAATTCCCATATTCCACTGGTGCTACCTCTGGTACATTTCTATAGAATACAAATGTGCTTTGAGAAGTGATTAAAAGAGGAAAGTGTTCTGGCCAGCCTTATCTCCACTGACAGCTCATTTGCAAACTTTAGGAGCTCTGACAGTGGAAGCTTGGTCACCTTTTGTTACCAGCCGGGTTCGTATATAACCAGCAGGGCTCTGCTGAGGACCTCCGGCTGTGCTCCAGGCTGCTCAGGCTGTGCTAATCTTTCTTTGTATATAATTAATATATTACCAAAGGTAGTGTTGCGATATATTACTATCATTTAAATAAGAAGAATGTGCTATGTAACAGGAGTGTTTTTTCCACTGCCTACAGCAAAAATAGATGTACACTATAAATCTATATTAAACAGGAGCACAATCAGTATAGGGCACCTTTAAAAAGCAAAACAAGGTGAATGACATTTATTAAAATTGACTTTGCTTCAAGCCATAAACGGTTTGCCAAGAATGTCACTAAAAAAATCTATATGACAGTTTCCATCACCTCAGGAGTTTAGCTTCATTGATAATGCATATGAAAAGGATGAGTGATGGCGCCCAATGGCTTCATAAAACCCCTTATGGCAGAAGAGAGGACTGTGAATTCACTTAAAAGCCGCATTCCTCTCATGGTGTAACTACGAAAAAAAGAGCTGATTGTCTGTCTGAGCCGTGGCGGTCATGCTCCACACTGTCAGAGCAAATGAAGTCAAACGGAGGCTTAATTACAGCGATAAGTTGTTGCCCTGTGGCTAAAAACATCTTATCGCTAAACAGCTGGGAAGAATTTTCTATTATGAATGCATAATTGGGTCCAGGGTGACTGTCAAAGAGCAGTTTTTTTTTTTTACACAGTGCAACAAGGCCTCCTGCTGCGAGGTTTTTAACATCCTAAGGCTGTGTGTGATTATAGTGTGTTTTGCAATTTAATGATTCAGCACGGCTTGTAACATCCATGTAAATAAGCTTTTAATATTCATTAACTACTGCTGCCTTTGTGGTTGGACATTATTGTTTCATAGGATGAACACAGCACACACTGTACAGTTCTGCTTTATATTTAACACGGCTTGATTCCCGGCTGATTGTGCAGTGAAGCCTCCCTAATGTGAGGAGCTGCCCAGACAAAATGGTAAGCAACCTCATTACGAGATGTTTTGCTTTTGGCAAAAAATGGAGCATCCTGTGTTCCATGTTGCTCGACAGTACAACATGTTCTTGGTTTACTGGGAGAAGCACTTGACTTTCCTGCGAAATATTTGCCTCTCTTTTGAAAATACACAATAGCTGTATGTCTACCACTAAAAGAAGACATAGCAGGAGGGTTAAGGTGGTTGTTTGCCCAGTAAGTGGTGGTCTTGAGCGCTTGAGAGGCTTCTAAAGCACTATAGCTTTAGAAGGTAATTGTTGTAATTAGACATAGTGAGAGATCTCGAGTCCGGCGGCCACAGGTCCCTCGCTCTTGACAGAAATGTAAAAACTAACATGAGCAGAGATGTCAGTGACACAAAGGCAAACAGAAAAAATCTAGAGAGAAACATACAGATTATATAATATTCATGTAATTTTCCTCTTTATGTGAAGTTCCTTTCTCCTTCTCTTCTCTGTCTCTGTCTGTCTTTTCTTTCCTCGCCTTTGTGTCTCTGGTCCTTTTCTCCTCTGCTATGTGTTTTTTTTTTCTCTTTCTCAAGCACACACACAATCCTCAACTGTGCCAGATGTCGATAGCTATATGTGCTCAGAGAATGGCCAGCTGAGCCGCTCTATCTTGTTATGATTGTAAATATTGATAGACAGGGAGAAGTGTGGAGCTTGGCCCGAAACAATGACTCTGCAGATGTACACAAGTCCGAGGTTGGTTTTCTTTACCCTTCAGATGAATTATGATAGAAAATTCCCTTTAGTAACTCCCTCTTCCATTCATTTTCTATGATAAGTCATTCCTTTTAACCGTGTGCCAGTGCACATGTTCAAATCTTCCTGTGCTTCTGATTAGTTTTTAAGGAGACTTATTATGCTTTTTCATTTTTCCCCTTTCCTTCAGTGTTTTGTGTACGTTGTTGTGCATGTAAAAGATCTCGAAAATTAAGTAGGTCAAAGTTTGCACCATCAGAAGTTCCTCGTCAGTAGTCCTGCCTCTAAATCTGCCAGTTTGTGACATCAGTCACACATTTACATAATGACACGTAAGAACTGATTTAGCACAGCTGCTCTGTTGTTGGTGGTGGTGCTGTGTCAGGCATGTGTGAACTGACCAATCAGAGGAAAGTGGGTATGTGGGAGGGGGGGCCTTAAAGAGACAGGAGCTAAAAGAGAGCGTTTCAGACAGAGGGGGGAATACAGAGCTGCAGCACTGGATAGTATGAGAAAACCGAAACTTATACTGGTACTAACACAAAATAAAATCATTAACCTGAAAATGAGCATGTCTCCTTAAATAGACAAATACAGTGTCTGCAATGTGCATTCCTCTTTCAGTGAAATATCAACACAAAGCTGATGTTATCTTTGCTTTTATTCTTATTTCTGACTCTTATTTGATGATTAAATATGTCCACGGCAGGTATGATAAACACGACTTTATGAACTGGTAAACACACACAAATACACGTTCCACAGCAGCTTTGCCTATTATCAAAGCAGCCATATAAGACAACATTTTATCACCGAGAATCATCTTTTTCCAAGAAGGATGCTGATAAAAAAAATAAAAATAAATAAAAGCTTTATCTATTGGTTGTATCTACTGATTGGTTGTCTGGGAAGCACGATCTTGTACCAACAGGTTTCAGAATTTCTCATTTGTATCAGCGGCTTCCAAACCTTCCTCCTCACAACACCCTCACTGTGTTTCTGTTGGGATCAGAATGCAAAGCTATTACACACTGGAGGGTTTGTCTCAATCACACCGAATGGCTATGAATTTTAAATGCGGGATTAGGGCCTACAGAGAAGCAGGCACATGGGGGAGACTCAGTCAGTTGAGTGCTAATTTGATTTTTAAATTTTGATTTTCTTGTTTCTTTTACAAACGGCTCTGGCAACACTTTGTTAACAGGGAATATTCACTGCTTGTGCTTTAGTCCTTCAATCCAGCCACAGCAGGAACACATCTTCTTACCGAAAGGAAATGATGTGACCATGATGAACATTCTGTTTTCAATATAAAAAAATGATAGGAAATTACATCATCACAGCAAATTACATTTAAATCCAAAACATGCACTCCCTTGATCTATCAAACTAAAGATAGAAGGCTTTCCAAAAAGGAAACATAAACTGAATTTCCTCTTTGTTGTTGTCTGTTTTTCAGGATACTGGAGCTAAAATGCATTCCTGCATATGTTTTTGTAACAGTTATTGATAGTCTGAAATGCTGAAATGTTCTGCTTTGCCAGGAAGACAAACTGCAGAGCAGGTCATCCACATGGGTGTTAATGAATCTTTGTCATCCTCACTGTTGTTTCAGGTGGAGACATGGATGACTCATCACCGTATGAACCCGTGGCACCAAACCGACAGCCTGACGTGTTTCGCTTGGCCTCCATCTCCTCAGGTATCACAGGTTTGATCTTTATCATATGAGTGGAAATATTTGTTTTAGAGAGGGTGAAATGGAGGATCCTTTGTGAGAAAAAACAATGCAGCTGTGTGTTGATCTTTCCTCTCTGGAATTCCACACGTCCTTGGCCTTGCTTATCGTTTGATCTGTCTTGTGACATACGGCGGTTGTTGTCGGCTTGTGAGGTAAATTATAATCTCAGCGCACTATCCCACATTTCTCCCAGCTATCGATTTGATTTTAGTTTGATTTCCTCATTGGCTTACTAATTAAACAGCCCAGCACTCAGCAGGGGAGTCTTTAGACTACTGTTTAATTTACTGTTTATTACCGTCATGGTATCACTAATCAATGGAGATCTTATTATAAAACACAGCTACAACAGTTAATGCAGTGCAGAGATACGAGTTATACAACAGGAGTGATTGGACACAGACGCCTGTCCATTGCGAGAGCTGAAGGCTACAGTGACTTCCAAATTCAATCATCCACTTCTGACATAAATTTCCGGAGGATGTTCTCTTTTTTTTTTTTCTTTTCTTTTCTTTTTTTCTTTGTCTTTTTTGCCAAAAGCAATCTACAAACACTAAAGGCAGCACATTTTCCTTTTCTTTTGGCTGATGTATCTTTGATGTAGTTTTGTTTTATAACTGGGAGGTACAAGAAAGACACGCTTTCTGCATAATCCCCTTAGTGTATCACTTATTTTTGAAAATGCGCTTTTTCTGATATATTAAAAGATGAAGAGAGTACCAATGGATGTGGAAGAAGCGCAGGCTTTGATTACTTTGGAAATTTGAGATTTGATGGCCAACTGCCTTCCCTGATTTAAGTGCACATCCATCTAAAAAAGCATCCAGAGAGCGAAAACTTTCACCAAGGCTGCAGAATCCTCAAAAATTTATACTTTTATTGAAAGAAAATGAAAAGAAGTTGCCTCTGGATTTGAGTTCCACCCCAAAATAGTTATAGTCATAAACAATAATGCTGGTTTATGATTTTTTAGTTTTATTATTTACACTTTTTTACATTTATTAATCCTGTGGCTGAAGTGCCACCTATATGCAAAATCATTCTAAAGGAGCACATATGAGATATCCAGACTAACTGTTTAATGTGGTTGCCCTCGTGTGCCCAACTTTTTCATTTAGGTGCACCAGTACATAATTTAAATGCGCTCCATTATACACTTAAATTTAATTTTGTAACACATTATGTAAAGATTGTTAACAGGACTGAAGGTGTAGATAAATGTTTTTCTCCATTTAAATCACAACACAAGCGATAACTGTTACAGTTGAAAACAAAAATAGATATGGGCTTTATTTACAAAGCCCATACCCAAAAGATCGAAATGCAGGCAATAAATGACAGGCGACAAAAAGGCAACAAGAACAAACCAACGGCAGATGGAAAAAACAGAGAACACAGGAGACGCAGGACTGACGTGAAACAGACAAACTGACAAAGAGAGAAGGAAATACACAGACTTAAAATACACAAAGGAGGAAAGACTAATTACAGGCAAGTGAAACTAATTGGGCAATCAAAAAAGGGTGGGAAGAAACACAAAGACAGGAAGTGGGAAGTAAAACATGACACACGAGGATAGAAAAAATAAAACAGGAAAACAACTAAACCAAAACAATAAAGAAAAAGGAAATTTCGTTAACCTCAATAGTTTAAACAAATAAAAACATTTAAATGTAATGTAAATTACAAGAGAGTGGACAAGAAAAAGGGAGTGTGCTGAATATGGACAGTAGGCCTAAGTGTAGGCGTGATCCAAAAACTTTGAGTCCAGTGTTACTCTAAAATTCTCTTGTTTTTGTTAGTTAAGTGTTTGAACTAAACTGCAAACTGGATTCTCTACTAACAGACATATAGGGTGACAGCTGACTCACATGAATGGGTCCAACGCTGGTCGGTCTGTCTCTCCTGTGGGTAATGACTGTATCCTAATTACAATATCCTAATGTGAATTAGGCATCTCTACTTCTGCTGATGACAAAAGATAAATCAATAGGCCAGTCCAAAATGAAGAGAACTATATTCTAAGGTGGTGATGTCTCACAGTTTCTCTCAGTTGCATGCAATAAATGTGGGAGCAGTACATGGCGTGGACACATGCACACTCACGCAGACATGCGCTGCACATATGCAAGATATACATGGAATCCTGCTTTACACTGACAAGATGATCCACAGAAAATATGTTTAAAAGCTAATATTTGTTGAAAGGCAACTGTCTTTTTACTCAGTTGGTGTTTGTTTATATATTTTTATGGGCTCCATTTTTTAAAAAAATCAGACCTGCCACATTTCAGGCACACTGGTGCCACCAATGAAAATGTTAAGTTGTACAATGGATTTTCCTGGAGCCCTGCATGTTGGCAGTGCTGCACCAGAAACAGGCGAATGGCCAAATCAAACAACATTTTATTGACTTATGTGTGGTTGTTCTGAGATGCCCTGCTAACTAACACTCAAGCCAGATCATAATAAAGAGTACAGATGCTTATCTCTAGCCCACCAGTGTATAAGTACAAGTGCCCTGGTAAATCAAGTAGTGCAGTACAGTGTACCTTCACATATTAAGATACAACAGGGGACTCATTACTGTATCCATTTTGCTTCAGCTGTTTCCTCCACTCTCTCCAAGGTGGAGTATTGGATTTGCTCTCTGAAATCTGTTTAGCCGCAAGCTTTCCTCATTATTTATCATTTTTGAGGACAGAGTAATTGATTGTGGCGCTGAGAGGAAACCACAGGCAAAACAGATAAGTAATTACACACTTGTTTCATGGAAATACTTCTCATTTCGATCACTAAACCACATAATGGTATTCATAATCATGTCTATAAATGTTAAACTGTATGGAGACCCAGGGAATATATGATATCTGGTTGGTTGATGAGGACAGGGGAATGTATACTCTCCAAGAGGCAAGGTGGGAAATTGAAAAATAATCTCTGCTATTTTAAAAGTTTTTGTCTGGGGGGAAGATAAGGGACAGAAGTTGTGATAGAAATGGAAAATAATTCTATACTACTGCACGCACTCACACTCTGGAGTTAAATTAAACAGGCCATATGGAGACTCTGATTCTGCATTGCCCCAAGTGATACCTGCAAAACAATTTCACACAGTTTCTCCTTATAATGTAGTCTGAGCCACAAATTGTTACAGATCTTCAAACTGAAAATTTGCATTCACTGTACACACACAGACAAAAAAGACAATGGCCACATTTAACCCCCTGGGATCTGTCCCTGCAGTGATGGCAATATAGCCAAGGATGGCCTCGTTAGAAAGACAGCAATGAATCCTGCTCCTCCTGCCCCTCCTGCCCCGGCTTGGCCGGCGGTATACACCTGCATCAGCAGCATTTCATCACCTCACTTCTCAGCACAGTTGCATCCAGAGCCAGTGTCCTCGTCACGCCACGTCAGTGCCATTTTTCCACTGATCCCTTTGCTGTGAGGCACAGTGCGGTCTCTAAAACCCTGTTCCTCCACCTCTGCGTGCCATGCCTCTCACCACTAAAGGGTTACTTTGTGTTGTGACAAGGTGGACTGCCTTCAGTGTCACAAAAGCAGCATATTTATGCTATCATTGTGCTGACAATGTGCCAACTTCGAGAAGCTACTGGAAGCTGGGTGAAGGAGCCAGCGAGGTTACCTGGTAACAAAAATAAAATGCTCACTGACTCTGGCTCCCGGGCTCAGTAAATATTGTTTTCCAGAGAGGAGGTTCTACTCAGTTTTTCCGTAGACCTTTCCATAAAACTGCTTTAAATGGACACGAAGCCCAGTTGACACCTGGCACAGTTAGGCTCGCTATCACATGGAAGACATTTGTTCCTCAGCCCATCCAAGAAGTGCAGTGTGAGATGGATTCTGTCACACGCTGGCCCACTATTTCTACATGCTGCTTAAGCAGGCACGCGTTACTATATCATGCTGTCGGTGTCAGGGCAGAGGGCATGTCTATCTGATGATGGAGATGATGCGAAAAGAGCAGATGTTATACAGGAGAAGCAAACATATGAACAGGACAATACTGACAGCTGACAAAAGTGGAAATGACCTCTGGTTACCAGCAAGCGGGAATGCTGTTAGAAACACTGGTGTTCTCCTTTGGGAGCGCTCTTGACAGCAGAGTATATGCAGCACTCACTACGAACAGCTAAGCCTGAAATATGGTGATAGTTAACATGCTGTAAACCTGTAGTTCTTTTAAAGGCTCTGTGGCAAATCTCCCCAGTTAAAACTGGTCTATCTAGTTTTGGGGAAGAAATTTTAATCAGAAGAGAAAGATCCTCATTAATTCATTTCTCTAGGCCTAAATAAACTAAATAAATAAACTGTCTTCGTTTCTGTGACTGGATAAAGGAAATAAACAAACTGACAACACAAGTTCATACTGTTTTACTTTGTTTATATTTGGCGGACCCTGCCAGCTTTCTAGCTTCAAACTGTGTTCATGGGACCTTATTTACCTCTGAGAACAGATTGTTTATTCAATTATGGAAAAAATAAACATTTCTGAGTTTGTATTACTACCTCTTTAATGTAAATATTAAAATTCTGAGTCAGACTTTCTTCTCCAATAGTACATAGTGCCCCTTTAAAGCTGCAATAGTCAGATTCTGATCTCAACGAAACCCTTAAAAAAAATGTTTAGTGTGACTTTGAAGATACGCAACACAAAGTGAGCGATACATTGAGCACTATAGACAACACTGTGTGGAATCTTAAATAAAGCAGAAATGGAAAGATTCAATAATACCACAAAATGTGTTTGTTGCCGTAGGGAGTGACAGAGCAAGTGATTGAGCGAGGGAGAAGAAGATTAGACAACCTCTGCCCTTATTATCAGTGCCTGAGCTGAAAAATTACTATCACAGTGAAAACCATCTAATGGAAGACGCAAAGGATATTGCAGCAAATTTACAGGACGCATGTAAAGTGCTTTTCACAGGTTAAGCAGCAAAACAACCACAGTGCAGGTCAAAGACCCTAGATCGGCAATAAGAGGATTGTCTCTAACATCAGCACTTCAGCACAATCTTGTTCCATTTTTTTACCCGGACATGACTTCTACCACCATTTTATTAACTTCTGGAGGTTAATAATCTAGTGCACCATGACTGAATCAGTAAGTCATATTACCGTACACATTGGATTCTTTTTTAGTTACAGCAGTAGTCATGTCAAAGGAAAGACGTCATACATTCTCGCCTGAAAATACCAAATTATTATCAAGAATGACTCAAGTTAGCAGTCCATCCTAAACGTAAACTCCTCTTGCACCACTATTTACATTTTGGGACAAGTATTACTGCATTGTCCTCAGTGGAGGCAGGAAGAATATGAAGACACGCATTTAACTTTTTGTCACTGGGAACATCTTCATCATCAAATGATAGGGAGTGCTGAGTGAGTCTTTCCCACAGGAAATCTATTGATAATCACTTCTCTCCCCCCAAAAAAACCCTGTAGTCGCTGCAAGAATTGAGTGTAATAAGTGATATTAATGCATATTTCCCCAGTTCTAATCAAATTGGACTAAACACCGGTGGGACTCTAACAAAATCAAACAAAAAGATGAAGCATGGAGATGCTGCAGGAAGGCAAATTTGTCTTCTTTATATTCTCAATGAAAGACATCTCATTGCCGCACCAGGTTTAGTTAGTTCAGAAAATGAATCACCTTTGGGTACTGGCGTTGTCCTGCTAGTTTGTTTGATGCATGCAGGAACCTTTTGTTTCTCAGGGACACTGAATATTAATGAGCATTACTGTAAGTATTGCCAGAATTAGCCAAGAGGATAGTTTTTAATCTTTAGTCCCTGGCCAGGTGTACAGTTGGCAACCTAAAAGCTGGAAACAGGTTTAAAACAACGATCATGATGTAAGGCATGTCAGTTACAGTGAAAAGCAGGATGAAGACATGGGCAGTAAAACAGAGCAAATTACAGTCAAACAACAAGCAAACATACAGTGAGTACAGACAGTTGCATCCTTGCCAACCCTCCTCCATTTTTTGTTGCCCTCTCCTGATCAGAATTCTTATATTTCTTCTGATTTATGACAGTTTTTATCACTTGGAAATGGAGAGGAGACAGAATATTTTAAACCAACTTCAGACGCCCTGGAGAGAAGAATTCCCATTTCTTACGCAACGAAAGGGGGTGTAAAATCGGCCACGTTAAATCTTCTGTCAATCACAGGAGTTGCACCGCATCAATCCCCACAGAGAGAGGCTGTCAAACACAGGGCAGTGGCATGCATATACTCTGGGGCAGAAAATGAATGAATGAAAAGTGAGAAATATTACTTTACACCACAGATTTATGCGAGTTAACACTAGAGGGTGAATTATCCTGTGTTGTTTTCTGAGAATTAAAAGCAAAATTGAAATTATTTGACATAAAAATGCTGTTGTTACTTATTGTTTGGTTGTTTTTATTCTTGCAATATGTAATCATTTTAATTGAAAGCACAAAAATGTACATCTATGTATTGTGTTTTAATACATCTACTGAAGTTAGCATGCCAGCCAGTTAGCCTCAGCTTGTCCCGGCTCGGAAGCTCCTGTGTTTGCGATGTAAACACCAACATTCCTCCGGTGCTAGCTGCCGGCTAACTGAGCTAGCTAACTTACAGCAGCTACAGTTGGCAGCAGTTAGAGTTTACCGTGGTGATATGTTGCCCCCTGTTTGTTTTGATTATGAATTTGACAGGTGGCCGATCTTACATATTGCACCTTTAAATAACACCCGAATGCAGGAAACACAGTGCTTGAATCTCTTCATTTTCGGGGGTTAGGACCCCCAGATCCCCGCTTTGGCTTTGAAATCCGTCCTCTTGTTGAGGTCTCAGTGTTGGCAGGTATGCTTATTTGTTTAATGAATCAATTCATTGTTTGGTCTATAAATCACAGTTTGAAACTCAAAGATATTCACTTTACAATCATAGATCTTCACATTTGATAAGCTAGTTAAAGAAAAAAAATATATTTTTGCTTTCATGGAGAGCGAAATTCATGGAACTAGAGTTACGATGCATAACCACTGTTTTCTTGGTTTCAGTTGCTGTGCAAGTCAATAACCTTCTACTCAAATCAATAAAAAGGATTCGGGAGAGAATCCCTCCCCCACAATGAACCGGCACCCTTATCAAAGCCCAAATGAATGCCGCATTACGTGCGGCATACAGCAAAGATATCATTGACTGTAATTGTTAATATGCTCCATGTGAAATGTATTCTGTTCTCTTGACCCAGCGCTGAGCTAATTAACTTATTAGGAGCAGAGGGCAGCAAAGAATCCTGCATTCAGGGGTCCCTCCAGGAATTAAGTTTAACATCCCTTAGTTAGACCTTCTAACTCTCAGCACTAAGCCTCTCACCTCTCAGCGCAGTGTGCCCACCATCCAATTAAATCCAGAAAGCTGTTTCTACAGCTGGGGGAAAAGGACCAGTGCAACAGCCGTGCTCAGCATGCTGTTGAAATGTTCGACATTTTCACAATGTCCTCATAACAATTACTATTACTTTGGCAAACACTAAGATCTTTTTTTTTTGCATGCGGTCTGAGTGTAACTGTGCATACTTTTTGTTTCTGCAAGGTTTGTCTTGTGTATTCTTGCGATTGTGCCTGTGTGTATTTACATTACTTTGTTTATGTGCTTTGTTATTCTGTGTGAATTTTTTAATCAGTTTACCCTCAGTCCAGTCTTAGCTTGTCTCTCTCAGTGGGTCACTAATGAGAGTTGCTGTTCAAAGCTCACTTCACAGAGAGCCTTTCTAATAGTCAGCGTTTTTCTAACAAGTTTGAATTAAACAACAGTGGATAATCCACAGAAGATGTTTGTTGTTTTAGTTTGCTAGTGCGTTTAGTTATTCCCTGCTCTCAGTGGTGCAGGAGGTATTCAGATCTATTAATAAAAGTACTAATACCACACTGCAGAAACTGAACATTGAAAGTATAACCAGCACAATGTACTTTAAATCATGTGTTATTCTCATTGTGGACGCTGGGGACATGTCCCCACCACTTTTTGTCCCTTTTTAAAAAGGCATAATTTGTACAAGTTTTTTTAAAAACACTTTTCTCTCCATCAGCAGAGTATCTGGTCGAAACCGGCTGCTTGATTCTGTCGCAAAATTATGACAAAATCTTTACGGAGGACCGGATATATAGTGTAGGACACTTTGAACTGAGAGTCATATGCAGGAAAAATCTCTGTGATCTGCATATAGGCAGACTGTGAAATCAGAATGTAACACATTAGATGAACTGATTAGCTATCTAGCAAGAATAGCCTGGGTTTGCAAACATATTTGATCATTTCGTCGTATTTGATAAATATTACAGCACATAGCCCAATAAGATAGGCATGACAGTGCTGCTTGCTAAAGTAGTTTCTAATGTATACTGCACTTTTTTAAACATGTAGCTAGCTACTACTTTTCTATGATTGTTTATCCTGTTGTGCCCCCTAGTAGAGTGGATTTAGAGGAGTGGTATTTTAATTTTATTTTGTGAAATGTATGTTAATTAATGTTAATTAATTTAAAAAACTAACAATCAAATCAATGATTTGAGATCTAGAATTGTAAACTCTGTTCCTCTAATGTTAAAATAGTATTCATCATTGAGGCAGTTTAACTTAACATCTGAAGGTAAGGTTGACTTATTATCTTAAAGCGACATTATGCAACATTTTTACCTTAAAATAACAGCTGCAAAATCAATGTGATGGTACAGTGTCTTGTAAAAGGGTGAACGGTGTCTCAGCCACTCCGCCCTCCTATCACTTGTCTCTGCACTATGTAACTTCAGTGAGAGGAAAGGATCACAGCGTTACATACATGTTAACTTCAAGATGCAAGTTTTCAACACATAACATTCTCATGACATAATGAGTTTTCTTTGTAGTCTGACACATTGTTACACACCTGGGTTTTGTATTGAAGACAGTAGGGGGTTGCACTCAGATAGTGTCAGTGCACCAAATAGTACAAAGTGCCCGTTTCTACATAATGTTGCTTAAAGCTAACATTGCAACATTATTCCTTCAATTGTTTGTCATATTTTAGGGCAGTGATATTGAATATTGTTATCGCTGATGTTGCAGTTGTGGATGTGATGCATATGGATGACTTTTACATGTGCGGTCAGTGTTGTTTCATGCTATTTCTTATTGATGACTCTGTAGTAGCCTATGCTACGCCCTTATGATGCGCCATTATGCATTTATTCCCTGTTTATCTCTGACCTCGTACCAATCCCTCCATTACATTGCCTAAAGTTGCTTATGCAGAAGATTTTTTTTCCATCTGAGCCCTCATGTCCCTACCACTTTTCCACACAAAATAACACCCTTACTTAAACTGTAAAGTACTTAATGCAGATAAATGTCCCATATGATAATATATTACTCTGTTCTGTGTTTCCTCTAATTGTTTTGTAACAGTGGTGGCAGTGGGTATATTTTTGTATTTGTTCCACATCCATCCCTGTTGTTGTGTGTTGGTTCAAGTGCTATAACTGGCTGCAGCACTAATATTGTTCATAATTAGTCACTTGACCATGATTAACGGCCTACATCTATGCAGGAGGTCTTGTGCTTATTTGTGTGAGTTTTTTTTGTTTTGTAATCGAGATGATGATTCAATTTACCATTGTATCTAGCTGTGGTGGTAATGTTCCTACTGCAGTGGTCCACGACTCCTGACCGAATGTACAGGGAACACTGTTATTGCACGAGATACAGCTTTTTATACGGGACTTCAACTTAAAAAATTCTTATAAATTAATCTCCTGATTATGTTCTCCATTCATTGATTAATTGTTTGTTTCCTAATAATTATGAAAATTGTGTGAAATGCCGTAACAATTACACAGATCTTTACATTTGTGAAGCTGGAAACAAAACTAATATCAAACGATTTATTGACTCATCTGTCAGATAGTTTAATAATAATGAAATGAATAATAATTTGTAGCAATTTACATGTATTAATCACTTTTTCATTGGCCATATGTGAGCAGATTGTAAGATGACGTGAAAAATGAGACCTTCCCCTTGTCTCTCGGCTGCCTTTACAAGCCTGTGGACGATTTATTGAAGTCGTTTAATGCTGCTGGACTGTGAACATATACAACAACTGGCTTCCGGCACAAGAAGACACAGAAGTTTTGCAGAATTATTTATCACTATATATATATATACATTTATTAAGCAGATTATTGAAACAATATCATGCAGCTTCACTTGGCACACATATCGTTAGATTATTTCCATACATTATGTATTACTGGCAGTGATGTTTGAAGGAGCTAAACAGCATGCATATTAAGACTGAGGGGGGCCACTAAGGATGCTCCAGCTTTGAATTTCACCAGAGGAAGCTCACTTAACCATACTCATAAACAGCTCAAGTATTTAGAAAGTGTGTTTACAATGATTTAAAATTCCTTTGGACGCCCCCTTCTCAACTCCACACACATTTATTCTTACATACAAATATTTAGTCTTCTCGCGTCGTTTCCTTTTCTCCTCACTCTCTCTTATCTGCACCCTGGTTCGTTTCGCAGCTATAATTTCCTGCTTAGGGGTAAATTCTTTAAAGCCTTTGGAGCAGAGGATTCCATGAACTCCGCTGGTCTTCGTCTGATGACGTCTATTGGTCTGACTTGCAAAGTAAGGCTCCGGGAAATGATGTTGTAGATCCAGTGCGCCCTCTTCGACTCCTCTGGAAACCCCGCTGCAACACAGAGTACAGAGCTAATGACTGATGAGCCCTTTGACACGGAAATGCTTGACACGCTCCTTGGGGTCCGGACTAAAGACTTCCCTAACAAGCTCTCGCACACTCACCCAGGGCCGTATTAAATCCAAACTTTGGCACCTTTCCTAATTACTGAGAACATACCCAGAGCCAAGAGCCTCTTCCTAACCTGGGCTGAACTCCCCTCTGCAGCGCAGCGTCCCTTGAGTATGGGATGATATATGAAATGCAGAATTCAAATTAGGCTGACAGAGAGCAATTACTGGGGAAGCAAGATCCCTTCTTCCTTTCTTTGGGAAAAAAAAAAATCCAGATACAGTGTACGTGTACATTTTATCCCCTTCTTCTCATTCATATGTGCTCCCTCCACCTGCCTCACCTCCCTCTTTCTCTTTATTATCCCTCTTTCTTATTTCTCCCTGGAACGCAGGTCTTAGGTAACATTGTGTTTCTCTCCATCTGTCTCATCTTCTCTGCTTCACTCTCACTTCCCTCTTTCTCTTTCTCTCCCTGTGTGTGTGTGTGTGCTGAAAGAATAGATGGTTATTCCCCATACATTGCCATCAGTGGGGTCTAATTTATGATGCCCATAGAGCAAAGAGCCCTATTAAAAGCCTATTTACAGTCGAACGGGAGGATCACCAAAAGCAATGAGCTAAATGTTATGAGGCCACAATTTCCGGTGCACACGAGACAGTTGTGAGTCAACAGAATCCGACAATTTCAAACTCTTATTGTGAAATCGTGCTTTCTATTCCCTGAATCAATTGAATACGTCACATCGTGCTACACGCACGAGTAAAACATCTCCGCACACGTTCATGTTAGTTTATTCTGCAGCCAACAAGTGTTAATGGAACAAACATTATTCATGGCTTTTCCGTCACTCAATGACACTGATCGCCCGGTGTTTATTACATCCATTAATCAATCAATGCTTCCAGCCGCCAGTCTATATGCTCATCCGTTCAGTCAAAGCCTTGCGTGCTCATTAATGTATAGTGCAGCCGTGGAGGTACGTTAATAGATATACGTGTAAGCTATTGTGATGCTGAGAGCTGTTGATGGCGCCGCTGATGGCTTGGGTTAATTATTCTGAGCACAAGAGTCGCACATCTTCCCCGAATTAGGCTGGATTAATTGAAAGCTCTCCAGCATGTCTCTGTAAGTGGCTGTCCAATCTGTTAGTCTGTGTCCTCTCATTTCATCGCTCTATCTGTCATGATCAGCCACTGTAATCAACTGCTCAAGTCTCCTCTCCCCCCTTAAAGCTTTTTCCATTTTTACATGTCTCGTATCATTAGCTTATCAACCCCTTTCTCTTCACGTTATGGCGGAATATGTTTGCTCAAAACCATCGTTGTAATGGACTTGGAAAATCAATTATAACTCTGTAACACAATACCACCGCATTTCCCCTCCCATCTTCACTTCTTCGCTTCCTTCCTCCTCCCGTCCCGCTCTTGCTATCATCCTGTTTGTGTGTAAGCACGTCAGAGCCATCAAGTGGGCTTTGTGTCTTATGCTTCGCCCCAGGACATCTTTTTGGGTTGAGCACCAAATTCAATCTCAGCTCCCCAATCAGAGGTAGTAAAAACTCGTCCATCGCTGTGGCTTCAAAAGCTGCTTCAGCCCTGCTTGGTCAGATAAATCTTAGTAGCTCATCCTTCTCCTATACTCTTTTCATCCTGGACCCCCCGGTGGCCCACATTAGAGCCTGCAGATGGCCAGGGGAGATTTAGGAGCTGCAATCCATCAATGTAATGTAGCCTGAACCACTGGACAGCCGCCCCGCTAACCTCTCCTCCAGCTGGGCCGTACTGCACCCGTTCAGGCCCGCTTCAGCCAAGCTTGGCCCACTTAAGTAAAACTTTTGGCCCTGCTTGGGCCTCATCATACCCAGTGCCAAGGTCAGCTCTCTCTTGTAATCACAGATCAACTGAGCTGCTCCTCTGTGACAAGGTTAACTAATTGTTGCATCCCGCTGAGAAGGCTTGATGTTTGTTACTGTCGCATAAGTAAATGATCGAAGCACAATTCTGCCTGCCTTTTCAGACACTTACACTAACAAGGCTGAGTCAGTTCTGCTGCCAGACATCTGTTGTGAAGTGTTTATCCTCTCCCCTCGGAGAGTGCAGGGATAAACAAGTCTCATTTGATGACACGATGATGTCTTATTTTAATGAGTCATAAAAGGGAATGCGCTTATTATTTCGAACAAAGAAAGGAAGGTTCTCCCCGGTGGCCCGTGACGAGCGCTGTAAAAGACGGCAGTATTTTAAACATCTCCCGAACTCAAGACATGTCTTATGACAACCTGCCTGTTTATCAGAAACACCTGCAACATTCAACCTTGATACATCTAAATGAAAGCCCTGGT
The DNA here is from genome assembly GCF_965226575.1 of Pagrus pagrus. Taxonomy (NCBI): domain Eukaryota; kingdom Metazoa; phylum Chordata; class Actinopteri; order Spariformes; family Sparidae; genus Pagrus; species Pagrus pagrus. The sequence continues at coordinate 24,202,364 of NC_140192.1, read as the reverse complement.
TAGCAGAGAGCGAGATTAATTTTGCTTTCTGCTTTCTGTGATGAACTCCTGATATTACTGCTCCTCCTATTCTTCATTGGCAGTGAATTGCATTTTATCTGGCGTCATCTGACACCACAAAATCATTAATTTTGGGGCTTTGCTTATTTTTTCCACTCCTTTTGGTATGTGATGTGTTCTATGTATCCCCATTTCTACGATTGATAACGTGCTATGCAGCACTTGGAAACAAAACAGCATCTCTAGCACACCCCTCTAAAATAAATGGTCTTCTTCCAGCTCCAGGCTGTCTGATAGACACAGAGTGAGATTGGTTCTGTTGAATAAGAGATGAATCTCTCAGGGTGTCACCATGCCGCTACGACCTCTGAAATATCATTATCTACAGGGGAGGGAGGTTAACTTCTCTAATATAGCCTGAATGCAAGAGAGGGATGCCACAAGTGAACATGATCCTGCTTTATTACTGGTATATCTCAGGAAAAGGTGTGTTTTTGTCCCGCCGCTGTAGTATATGTAGTATCTCAGAACACGCACCTAATGACATAATCTGTTTCCCACAAATATGATGTGCAGCCTGAGGGGTAATTGCAATGTTTCAGTTTTTGATTACACCAGGGAAAAAAAATAAGGGAACTTAATCTTCTACTTGAACTGTCCAATAAATGAATCACACAACACGGTGTCTCCAACAGCACGGAGTCTTTGCCAAGTCCTTGAGCTTAGCATGTTTTCTGCAGACGTTACAGTATTGAGTATTGTATCCCACTGACTAGCATTCGCGTCAATAAGCTTTCTTGTCAATATTTTCCCAAGGACTCCTGTTTGCTTTACATTATTTCCATGAAGCCAACACAATACCTCGTTTACTTCATTATAAGTCAAATAACAAAACATCTAATTAAATTTAATTTCGATGAAATCAAGTTTACTTTCTACGGCAACTAGATAATGGATTAATATTTTCACAATCACATCATGGAATTACCTGGAAATGAATAGTTTATTAACATCCAATTTGGAATCATAGCTTAATTCATTCATATTTCACTCAAGGTCTGAAACAGACTGAATCAATTATTCAGTTGGAGTGGATGTGGGCTAGCTGCAGGCATTCCTCCAGTGGTTTACTGTTGGTTGGAGAAACACAGAAACAGCACAGATGATATTGAAGATTCTCCTCCTGCGCTCAGGTCCAACATTTGCAGTGAACTCCCCGACGGGTGGAGATGCAAGGGTTATTGTTTTATTTGTTGATCCTACTTGTCAGCTGAGCCCACTGTAAACCATGTCAGAGTGGTGATGTGGAGTCAGAGGATGAATGGGAAGATTTTGATCCTTCTGTTGTGATTGTATTTGATCCAGGTTGTGTTTGTTTAAATATTAACACTCGTACAAAAGCTAGGATCATAAATTCAAAATACTCATTCCCTTTGGAAATTCACGTAATAGGAGTGAAATCCAAAGGAATATTTTAAGTGTATCAATTAATTGTGAGGCTGAAAGTGAACCTCTTTTTTGTCTCTTTTCTTTCTCAGGGATGCACACAGTTGCCCCAAAAGGATTCCACTGTCTCGACCCTGAGAAGAGCTGCAACCCCTGTCTTGATGCGGCCAAAGCCTGCAACCTCAACGGCAGCTGCAAGAGGCAACGCTCTGCCTACATCGCTACCTGCAGCAAGGAGGACCCCAACAAGGGTGAAACCTGCAGCAAGAAGCGCTGCCACAAAGCGCTGAGGTTGTTCCTGGATCGTGTGCCCCCTGAGTTCAGCCACCGGCTGCTCTTCTGCCCCTGCCAGAGTGAAGGTTGCGCAGAGAGACGCAGGCAGACGATTGTGCCTGATTGCTCCTATAAAGATAAGGAGAAACCCAACTGTCTGGAGCTACGGAAGGTCTGCCGCCAGGACTCTCTCTGCAGGTGCGGGAACGGGAAATGGTGGGGGGGGGTGGAAGGTCGTGGCGGGAAGGAGGAGTGTCCTCTGATGCATGTGTGTGAGGGGTGGCAGGGCACACGTTCGATTTATGTGCATGCATGTCTGTGTGTGCATTTTTGTTTTCTTGGCTCGATGGACAGATTTTAGTGCTGTGCGTACAAGACAAGCTGCCGCCACACACATCTGAAGATTCATAATCATCTTCATGTATTCATGAAAAATGAGAAAAAAGAAAATTGAATCCGTGCGTTAGAGAGAATTCATGTTTGATGGTAATTTCCTCCTTCCCGTGGCATCCTAAAGTTGTATATTCCTCTGCTGTAACTTTGCCAGTGAAGTAATTAGACTTTCAGGGGAAGCTTGGGCTATTAGACGCAGGATGAAGATGTGAGGCTAAGTTAAAGGGACAACGCTCAATTAAGCTGAACAAAACATTAGTGGATCACGGTGGCTGCACGGGGGCCTCTATTGGATTCAAGCGGCCGGATTCAATTCACACCTACCCAGCCGTGACATGTTTCCCTGCGTTAGTGCTGCTGAGAGCAGGTGAAACACAGCGGTTGCACTATCAGCCAAATCAGCTGTCAAGATCTTTTTAACCCCCAGAACATGTGCTGTGTCTGGCCATCAACAGGCTGCACACCCAGCCGGGTAAAGAGAATGTGCGTTCATTAGACTCATGGCAAAAAAAAAGTGAGACATTTGAATAATTCTGAGCATTTAAAAGCTAATTTATGAGCCTAATGGAGTTCGACCAAGTGCTAAACCCTTCAAAGCTGACTACTAAAAATAATACTCAAGATGTGAGAATTATCAGAAGGGGCAAAGTTTTTGCTACTTTTTCATATCAAAGTTTGAGGCAGCTGATACAATTCAGTGACGGGTCTTAACAGAGTTTCAGGGTGTAATACTCCAAGAAGTGACACTCCCACCTCAGTAGTCATGGAAGATGGTAGCACCATGCCTGGTTCGTTAATCACAGTAACTGCCTGATAATTAGACACCAGACACCTCTCCAAAAAAGTACTTTAAATTATTGTCAAAAAGGTTTTTTTTGACAACTATTTTTGGGTGGGTCTGTAAATAGTAACTCTGAGCACCGGAGCGCACCCTGGCAAAATAACCGAAGCTTTTCTAAATTCAGAGCCCTGTTGGAATGGGCCGTCAGAGCGCCACATTCTCAGAGGGACAGAGCGCGCTCTGGGCACTGTGTCTGAGGAGATGGAGCAGCAGAGCGCCAAGCCCCAGGAGCAATCATCGTTTCATGAACAGTTGAAATGGCAGTCCTTGGTAAATGTAGCAACGGTGGACTGATGGGTGAATCAACAGAAATAATTCAACACACAAGCAAAGAAGAGTGAGTTGTTTGTGTCTGTGTGTGTGTAGCATTAGGCAACTCTTATCAAGTGGCCTGGATTTCTAAAACTTATTTTCAAAGGCGTGTTCTTACAGTAGAGTCTCATCATCTGTAACGGTTTTATCCGCTTTGCTGTCGACAAGCTCTTGCAAAAGAGGCGCTACATTTTGTATTATAGTACATATCGATAGGAAAGTTTATCTTTTATCTATTTTCTGACAGTTAACCCGTTAATTCGTATGGAAAGAGCTGGACTGCTTTAGAACCACACTCTCATTTTAGTATAGAGCTGGACAGGTACAACAAACAGAGGTGAGAAGTAATGCAGTACACATATTTGTTGCTGTAATTGGGTAGATTTTTCAGCTATCTGTATTTTACTTGAGTATATATTTTTCTGACAACTTTTTACTTTTACTCCTTACATTTTAACACAAATATCTGTACCTTTCTACTACTTACAATCTCAAAACAGGCTCCTTACTTTAGTTTTAATGCATTTGAACTTCAACCACCTTTGCAAACTTGCAAATTTTACTTTTACTGGAATATTAAGAGAAGAAAGAAAGAAAGAAAGAAAGAAAGAAAGAAAGAAAGAAAGATCAAGTTAGGAAGGACATATTATACATAAAGTGAAGTGGCCATGGATTTGGTTCTTGGTCTGGATGAATGGTTGACAAGTTTTTGAAACACTCAATAAATGGTCTCTATAACTTGAAAAAAAACCCTTAAAAGAGAATTTTATTTTTTCCAAGCTCAGAAAAAAATGTCAAATCACTCAACCACAATGAAAAGGAGGCTTGTTTTGGAGATTTCCAGGACAGTAATAGCCTTCTTCTTGCTAAGAAAGTGTCGTAAGGGCAATTATGTCTCCATTTTGAACCGTGCATTGTGAGGGCTCTGATGGCACACCAGACACCAGATAGTGCCTGCACCGAAGTGTTGCAGGTTTGGACCAATACGTATGCGTTTTTATCGTCATTGTTTGCTCGGATGTGACAGATTTGTAATGAATTTATTCACGCCACTAAATTGATGTGAGTAATAGTCATAAAAAACATTCATCTACATGTGAAAACATCTTGTGCCACTTTTGCATCACTTGTTGTTTTGCTCTCTTTTGGTTAACCAGACAGAGTCATATGAGAGGAATGATTTGCAGTCCCATGAATTTCAAATTAGTGTTGCTAGCCATGCATGACACCTCCTTGTGAGAAGTTTATCTACGGCGCATCGCATTCATCCTGTTTCCACTGAGGTTAGCAGCTGTCGAGGCTGAGTGCTAATGGCCAAAACCCAATCCCTCTCCAACAACACTAAATCCGACCACCACGCCACGAGAGGAGGGAAACTCTATCACCTCCTCCCCGATTTATGATTGTCTTCATAATTACCTGCTTGCCTGCATTGTGTAATCTGTTTTCAGGCTGAGTTGCTTTCTTTGACCTTTAGGCCCTGTGGTGTCTGCTGTGCTCCTCCTCATTGAGAAAGATGAAATAGAACGTTAAAGCTCATTATCGGTGGCTGCGTAATGCCCCACTGAGGTCAACAGCTCGATGAGGCCGCACACACACGTACAGTGCGGACACACGCCGGCCTGCGTAGACAACCATTCAGATGCATGCACACACAAACACACACATCCACTCGGAGCTCGAACGTGACTCTAATAATCTGCTGTTTGGGTGGTGCATTGTCCTGCAGTGACTACAGAATGTCACTACGATTCAATTAAGCTGAGATGTCATTGGTCAGTGCTGGGCTGACAATGCTCTCTGATTGGCGATTTTATCCTGCCTCGAGGCGTCCGCAATCACCACCATCCTGTGAGATATTCTCAACGTGTCCTCTGTCCGTCTCCGTGTCCTCTATCAGTTATATGATGTCAGGCATCCTCACAGGACGGCCCTGCGTCCTGGAAGACCTTGGTAGTACTTGATCTGATAATTTATCCAGGCATTGCATTAACCAACACATCATGTTCTTAATTTGTCCTGCACCTTCAGTATGTTGTACAAACAAATTGAATTTAAAAGTTATTTGTCATGCTAATGGAGGCAATGTCCGCAAATTAAGGTTTGTTTTGTGCAACCTTGGTGATAAAAAACAATCGTACAACACTAGAAAGAGCTCTCGATAAAACTTTTAAAAAACATAAGTCCCAGCGCACTGAAGTATAACACCAGAGGAAACTTTCCTAGCTCCATTCTCCCCTCTCTCTCTCTCAGAGATGTGTTGATAAAAGCAGGGGAAGATCATTCAACGACAGGCCTGCCTCCCCTGGGGACGCCTGTCTGACTCCAAAGAGGGGAAACACAGCTAGCCCGAACCTATTTCATTTTAACACATGGGACGTTTTGAGAGAGGAGGAGGGAATGGGAGGAGGAATGAGAAGGAGGGAGAGATAATGAGACAGAGAGGGAGGAGAGGCTGGGAGGGTCCTGGAATCGATCCGGGCTGTAAAGCTACTGCGGCGGGTTGGAGGTCAGTGGTTTGGTCACACAGCTATGGATCTCTGCAGCAGACTATGCAGGCCATCTCAAAGACGAGCTTAACTCTCTGCAACACTCTGATGAAGAAAGGGTCACGGCTCAAAACACGTCCAAGCCAAGATGGATTTAAAAATGTATACTCGCCTCTTTTATTATTTATTTTAGACATTGAAGGTCCAGTCTAGCAGTTCCTTGCTTTATGCTATGAAAAATACCTTGAAATACTTTCTTTTTTTTGCCTTGAGCACATCGGATGCCAGATTGGCTGTGATTTCACCTTTGGAGACTGTTCAGATTGTTCCAGGTGGAGCCCAGAGCTCAATCAAACAAAAAGTAAATATTTGAAAGGATTTCAAATATATAATTTTGGCTAGGGCTTAGGTGGCATATTGCAGTGGAAGATTTCATTCTCCTCCCGGTCTCTGTGGAAGCAATTGTTGACATACTGTGTAGATCTAGGGACTTTAGATGGACAGAGAACAAGCATTAAACTAAGCTGATTTTATTTCTTACACCTGGTTCTACTTCTGCTGCAGTTATTACATTACTTCCTTCCATAATCCTGTGCAAACAGACCTTCATATGTTTGTTACTGCTCTCCAGTTTTCCTCACTACCTCTCCTCTCAGTGTTCTCACCATCCTTCCAATGGATCCAACATCTATTCATTGGGGACTGCTGAGTCCATGGAGTGACAATAGGCTATATTTAGATGTGCTGTTTTGGGTAGAGCGGCGTGAGCATGTGTGGATGTATGCAAGCAGAGAAACTCCCCATCCATTTCCATGTCAGTTCACACAACGCTAGCCCAATGAAGCTTGACCCAAAGAGCATTGAGTTGTATGTGTGTACTATATTGATTGTCTGGACGATCAATGCAACACTTCTATCTTTGATTTATATCCCCTGGTCTCCAGGCTCACTGGGTGCTCTTTGATTGAGCTCTTTGGCCACTGGTTATCAAAGTGGGAAGCTGAGAGACAATCGATCACTGTACAGGTAACCTGACCCAGTTAGGGAGGTGTACTGTACCACGCCGCATTTATACAGAAAACTCATGGGATACTCTTTTGCACTTAGACACACACACACACACACACACACACACACACACACACACACACACACACACACACACACACACACACACTCACACTCACACTCACACACACACACTGCCCTAAATCAACAGTCTGCTCTGCTGTATCTGACAACTCAAACCTTCACTGAGGGGGAACAACATAGGGAGAATGACTGGCCCAGATGGCGTTACTCTTCTGAGACAAAGCTGAAAGAAATCAGGATGTTGCTGCACTTTTATCATCACTTTCTCTCTCACATTCACTCAAACACAGGTACGCTTGTCAGGACCCTCAAAGTATTCCATGGCCGCAAACCCTTCCCTAACCTCCCACATGCGGTCAGGTCTCAATGATGTACGGTAACTTTAATGAGCAACCAAGACATGACTGCGTGGAAACAGATTCTCAAATGAACAGCTTATTCGTGTGCGGGTGTAGCGGCAACTAACATATAAGTGCATAATTAGAGTCGAGTATGTAAATTACATGCAACCCAAATATGCCAGAGGCTGAAAACTCATGAGCGGGCAACAACAGTCAGCCTGCTACTCTACATCTGTATGTGTGAACAAGGTGTTAACAATGGCAGCTACATGCTTAAGCTGTTGTTGACTGATTTATCACAAATTTGACCTGAATCTATTCTTCAGGCTCATTTATGCTCCCTTTACATAGGAAAATACATGAGTCCATTTCAAACAATATAACTGTCACTGCTAACATACTTCAATGCTTCTGCAGCTCTGGCAGTAAAAAACTAAACAAAAAAAAAGCTCAAACTAAATGAAATAATGAAAAAAATGCCTCTTTAGGAGATAGCAAAATAATGACTCTTTAGCAAGGATATTACATTAAAATATGGATATGGTGTTGGAGGCAGAGCCCCATCATTCTTATGAAAGCTGCTCAGTGGCGCATGGAGCACAATTATTTAATCTTGCGGCTTTTCTAGACTTTCGAAATTTTGTCAGACCAAATGGCTCAAATTATGATCTTGGATTGAGTCATTTTGTGGTGCTTGATACCATCGTTTTACAGCTGTTTCTTTTACAATGTAAGCTCATAGACAAAGTCTTTTTGGCTCCAGTGCATCATGTGATGATGTGATTACACAGATTATTAATATTAATTAATTAGATAATGTCAAAACCATAGTTGTTGGTAATCTTAGTTAAATGTGAATGCTTTAAACTAAAATTCTTACATTTTGCACCTTTAACTCCCAAATTAAATTAAATAGGAAAAAAACTAAAGAGGTTTAGAGGGGCTTGGATATGAAGGGGATCAGTTTACACAAACAAAAGGAGACCTGCAGCTGCCAGGCAATAGAAAGGCAAGCAAAACTGTTTCACAGAGAAGCATAGTCCTGATCTAGCTGAACTGTGACTTATGACCAACATTCAGCTGGGTTGCATAATGTTCACAATTTCCCTCAACTAGAAAGACAAGGACAGCAAAGAAATCTCGACCTAAACAGGCCAGAGTTTCTAGCCGACAATCTATTTGGATTAAGACTGCAGTGTGTCATGGACAGAATCAGACTGACCTGGGTGTCATTCCCCACCTCTCTTAAGCCTTCACCAAAGGGCGTCTTCACACCCTCACTCACTCTTTAATTAGGAGCCAGTGTCCACACTGTGCACACAGTTGATCTGAATCCACTGCAGTCAGTTCAGGGGGATTTTGACATTCAGTTAAAATAAAAAGATAGCAAGTACTACATACAGAAGCTACAGACAGACAGAAGATTGAACATTGAGCATAAAGTTTAGTTGTAAAGCCAAGTCTTAAGCTCAAACAGCGTGTGAGGAAGAAAGGACTGCTCAAACTGTCGTCGCTCTCAAGAAATCAAACTAACATGGTCCTAACAATGACAGAAGAACAAAAGCATACAACATATAACAGATTTGTCTTATCTGCTTCTAAAAGTCAGAGGAAAACCTGGACTGTTTCTGTCTGCCTGGGTACAATAAAAGAAATCAAAAGGAGGTGTCTTTCATGATGGTGCAAAGCTCTGGTTTTGCAAGCGAAGCATGTGTCAATTGGTGACCTTTTCTTCATACATAGTACAGTTTGCTGCAGTGTGCGACTTTAATCAGGCCTCAGCTTCTGTGGAGACGTGCTCACTTTGCCGGCTACACATGAGAGCGGACAACGGGGCGAGAGGGAAGCAAAAGACAGTGAGAGAGGAAGAGAAGAAGTATTAAGAGGGATGGGGCAGGAGCTGGAAAGAAAGAGTTGTGCATTTAATTCCAATACATGGATTAGTATATGCCCATTTACTTTGCTAACCGTAATCTCTGAGGGAACATGGTATGGCAGACAACTGCAGTCATTACTGACAAGGCCTCTTCCATTCCCTCACAATCACTTCCTCCAATGGTCCCATATCTATTATTAATGCAGACATCATCAATAGGACTTCAGACTTACCTACAGTACAGGATGGTCGATGCGTGGTTTTCGAACGTGTCAATTAGAGCAGCTCTTTCACTCTTAATCACTCCGACTCTGAACTTCTCTTTGTACTTAAGAAGTCTTGCTGATAGCTCTACCTTTCTCTAAACTTTTCCCACAGAATTGTTTGATATGTGACTAATAGCTATTTAATTACTGGTAATAACTGTTCGGCAGCCCACTGCAAAGTCTGTCATTTTTTCGGGGACAGTTCATCCATTTGTTTGATGTGTACACTGTGTCTGGGAGATGCTGTTTGCCTTGTTCGGGGAGTATTTAGGGAGTTCAGATAACCTTGAATAATCTACTCACCCCTTACCAAACAGTCAGCACTGGATTTAGTGTGTGGCGCGCTTGATTTAGCATTCATCCCAATGACATAACACTCAGTGGGGGGTGGTAAGACATCTGCAGCGGGTGGTGTACACAAGCAAACACAGAGAGCCATAGAAAGCAAGAAAGTCAAAGAAACACTGACTTGTGAGCCAATTTTCTGGTCACCAAACAAAGAACATTGCAGCCATGCATAAGTAAGTGTTTGAAAATAAAACACAAAGTGGGCTAATTAAATGTGCAATACATTGTTGCTTGTTTTTGGACTCTGGATATTCGGCTCATTAATGCAGGGGAGGTTGTGTCACCAGACAGTTTTTGTTAGTTTCAATTCTCTGCTGAGTAAGGGGGCGAAAGGTTGTGTCATGTGACAGCTAAGCTTAACTGCCTTGTGTTTTGACTGAATGCCATCTGTCCACATTGCCCTTTTAGAGTATTGACTGGGAATCCCAATGAGTACAGTGCTGCCAAAAAAAATGGCAGGGCCCTGTCCGGTCACATTTAAGAGAAAATAGCTGTCGGTAAAATGGACAATCACCTCTGACCAGAGCAGATATCAGGGTCACTGACAGAAAGTGAGGTGGCAAAGCAGGAGAAAAATGTCAGTGCAGCGACAAAAAGTGAGTCTTTTAGTGGAAGAAAAATAAAATAACTCTGACAGATGTTATGCCCTTTTAATCAAAATATATTCATAGCGCTCCACCCACAAGGTCATTGCTGTATTGTTAGGCTTTTCATGATAATTGATATGACATAATGAGCCATGCTGCATAATGCAGAAAATTCTGGGTGTCAGAAAAAGAGAAATGGTAAAATCTCTGCTACACCAAGCCTTATTGTTTACTCTGGCATTTAACATCAAGAGCCAAAGGACACTCGGGACTGTGGAGTCATATTGATTGAACCAGGGTCAAGTTTCCTTGTTGTGAGCACTTGAGGCTCCAATGACAATCAGCTTCTATGACAGTGACAATGGGATATAAATGAGCGCGGAGGAGAGGAGAGGAGAGGAGAGGAGAGGAGAGAAGGGGAGAGGAGGGGAGAGGAGAGATAAGGTAGGAGGAGCACAACAGAAAGAAGAAAAGAGGAAAAGCAGAGCCGAGTGAAACATCTTTTGTTTTTCCTCATTTGCTTCATGTAACTGCTATTATGTCGGCAGCTATTGTGTCATGGTTATTGTTATGCTTTCTGTTGACGAGTGAGAGATAGGGTTTCTAAAGCCTCTCTAGGCTGAAGACTGTGGGAAGTGATAAGACCGAAGAGCTGTAATTTCACATTTAACAGAAATTATCATCAGTGGAAGAAGTCATATTTGTGGACGGATCGCGGAGGGGAAGTCTCTAAACCAGATAGAACTCTCACTAGATTTGTTTTTAATGTAGAGAGGAAGCTATTAGAGGACTTTGGAGTCTGAAAGCTGTTTTTCCACCTGCCCCTCCTCCTTCATGAGGAAATGGCTTCCAAGACTGACACTCATCTGATTTGAGTCACATTGTTTGTCACGGGCATCAAGTGATAGGAATAAGAATCCATATAAAAAGCCATTAGTTTTCTATTACTGCCAAGCAGGATGGACAGGCACTCAGCGCTCAGCCGAATCACTGTGTTTAAAGTGTCAGGTTGGTTGAAAGAAGTCTACCTCTGTGGGGGCTCCCCTGCCACTTCCCTGGGGGCTGAGTGGCTGAAATGACCATAAAACTCTGTTGAGCTAGACAGCCTGTAATTTCAGCAGCGAGTGGCGCTTTGCCGAGGTATAATGGAAAGCCCGTGGAAGCCATGAAATTTGCTGCATCCCGGTGTTGGAACACCATTGTCTGAACACTCAGGACACCTCTCTAAACTTTAAATTACTGTTTTCAAGCCGTCATTGTCTGGAAGAGCTCTGCATCTAAAACGAAACACAGTACTTGTTCAGTTTCTTTAATCTTTGGTGGTCTTTGCCGTTCCCACAGAAATCTGACTTTCATATTCTTTACTAGCACAAAAGTGTGAGTAAAGTGCTTTTCCTGTGAGAAATAGAAAAATGGAAAATGTGGTTTAAAGGTTGCTTTGTATAGGCACAATAGACTTGTTCTCGCTCCCTTCTGTCTGTTGTATCTTTTTTTATCATCTGTGGTGTGACTGTGGGTACAAGTGCCTTCTTTCACTCAGAACAGGAATGTTTTAGAGAGGGCTCTGACTGACGAGGGCAGGAGCGGAGAGGCATAGGTTTGGATTTGGGTCTTCTTTGTTTGCGTGAATTAACATAATGTACTATGTATTGCTATCTGTGTGCGCCTGTGTGGGTGTGTGTGTGTGTGTGGGCATCCATATCAGACTTTGCAGCAATGGTAGAGCGCCCATACGTCCCGTTTTCTGAAGCGTGGCTTTAGATGTGATGTTAGCAGCATGTCACGTCGAGAGGCTCTCCGGGTGAGTTGATAGGAGGGCGGATGGAGATGCAGTTGGAGTAATGAAGTGAGTCTGAGTGGGGTTTTGCTGCTGGAGGCCTGAGCCCATCACACCACACTGGCTGCATCTCTGCTGTGGCGAAAGATACAGAGAGAGAGACACAGACAGGCAGGCAGGGAGACGGAGAGATTGTAACCTCACCGCCCCATGTTTCCCCTCAGCCAAATCTGCTCATCTCCGCTCGCCTTATTCGCAGAGTTGCGATGCAGCATAACAATAAGCACATTTGTCTTTAACTCATCGCAGCAACAGGAGGATTCTCTCTCTGATAAACTGTATTAAGGCTCCATCTACCCTCCTCTCTGAGTTTCCTGAATGACAATGTCCCTCCTGCCAGAAGCGATAGATCTGGTGTGTGCAGGTAAACAAGCAGGAGGCTCGGTATCATTACAATGCATCTCATCTAATCCAATTACTCCAGAGCCTTATGAAAGAGGCACAAAATGATGAATAAGTGATCAAGAAGCGCCACTGAAGAATATGTGATACAGCTGCAATGCATATTTAAAGACAGGGCAGTATGTAAATGTGTGTGACATTAACATTCCACCTGTTTAGGCTACTTGGGCATGAGTGGTGTGCCCCATCAGCACTTTATTGTTGTTTTTAATATGAGTCTCTTGCTCAGCGCAGGAAGACAATGATGTAGATGCATCCGTCAGAGTTCCTCATTAACAACAGAATCACTTAGTGACAGACAATAATGAATCTTTGACAGTTTTGCTAATCATTGACAGACGTGGGAAGTAAACAAGGACAAATACTTTGTTGCCGTACTGATAACATACTACTCCCTACATTTTAACACAAATATCTGTACTGTTCTATTTATTACATTTTCAAAACAGGCTCATTACTTTAGTTGTAATGCCTTTGGGGGCAATTTCGATGAAAAAAGGTGTGTTAGTGTCTCGTATCTGCAGAGACCCTGCAACCCTCTGCCTGGATTTTCTTATTTTCTCAGTTTGTTGCTGTGCTCGGTTGTTTTATCAACCCAAAATGTCCGTATTAGACATTGTTGGAATGAGACCCAACAATCAACTATCTTTCTGGTGCTTTAACGACAGCTCAGATGAATCCTACTGATTCTGCCTTTAAGTGATGTGAGACTCAGTTAGCTTTGCACAGAAATGGCTGGTAGAAATGTCCTTCAGAGGGATACTTTTTACTTTTATACTTCGATTACATTTCAGAACCTGTACTTCATTACTTTTACTTGAGTAAAGAATGAGTGTACTTTTGCCACCTCTGATCAATCACATATTTTGTCGAGTACTGTTCCTATTCTGTGGAAAAACATGTATTTAAAGGTGCTAAGTCGTAGCATTTTAACATGAGGAGATTATTACGACATTCATGTTTACACACTTGGACAATGACTTACCAGGAAATGACTTTACACATTTTCCCTTAGTGAATTGTTTCTCATATATTGCTTTATGGAATGAAATCAGCCAAGAGGAAATTGTTCCTGTGGCACAAATTAAGGGTTACACTTTTTAACACCTCTTCCACACAGAAAAAGGATGAGCAAAAAATGAGCAGAGAGAACAAGAATGAGAATGAAAAACCCAGTTCAAACATGTCTGACTGAAGTGTAGGTAGGTTGGTAGACTTTGTAAGAACAACATAGAAAAATTAACTGAAAAAAAAAGAAACACATCACCTTTCTCTGCAAAATCAAGGACAGGAATAAAAGCAGCCAAAAAAAGGCGGTATTAAAGGAACAGTCTGACATTTTTGGAAATCCCTTTACTGCAAAGAATTAGAACAGAAGATCAGTATCACTCTCATGTCTGTCTGTTAGAAATATAAAAATACACCCAGGAGAGGGTTAATTTAGTTTAGCATAAAGAATGGAAATCCAAGAAATACATTTCTTTATGCTGCATCTGTATGTTCCTTTACACCACATTTCCAATTTTATGTCAATAATAATAATAATAATATTTATTTGTATAGCACTTATCAAAACCAGTATTTCTAAGTGCTTCACAAAAATTCAAGTAGGTTAGCCTGAGGAAAGGATCATATTTTGGCTCAAAATACCTGCTTTGGTTGCCACAAACACGGCTGGAACTTGTTCTGAGGTCTCCTTAAAAATATCGAGTGGTGTCACGCTTAGAAAACTGCTGTCACTGGCTTGGCAGCCTTTTTGCCCTAGCTTAACTCCACTACCATCCCCTTCACCTCCCAATATGAGAATCAAGTCATAAGCATGTCATTTGAACATGATTTGACACGTATTGTTGAAATGTATGTTTTGTACAAATGTGCAGATTGCACAGACATTAACTGCCAACATTTCATTATGCCGATAGAGCTGCTGGAAATGATAGCTAGCCTGCATGGCTCTGTCCAAGCATTATTACAACTCACTAACTTATTAACACATGATATCAGAATCAGGCTAGCTGTTTCCCAGCGTTTCCAGTCTTCATGCTATGCTAAGCTAACCATCTCCTCGCTCCAGCTACATATCGTGCAGGCTATCGTTCTCTTCATAACCTCATGCAACAAAGCAAATAAAGGTATTTCCCAAAATGTTGAGCAGCTCCTTTAAGAGTGAGAAATCATTGCACGCACTCTGGCTGGCATCTGGATGCTGATTCGATTCTTTATGGCAATTAAAATGTGTGACAATTAATCTGACAATGTACTGAGTTGGCCAAAAAATTGCAACTAACTGTATACCAGCCAGAAAACACATTCAATCCAAATGCCCTGACTAAACTTTCTTTTTTTTTGGTGTGTGTGTGTGAGCAAGTTTTTGTGTGGGATGCTGGTTTATGTTCATTAAGGACAAAACAGCCTGAGGTATAGTACAGTACCTTTGAACTCAAGGCTGCAAGAAGTGGTCAGACCAGGTCAGAGGGAATGACTCATGGCAAAGAAACAGAGAGAGAGAGACAGAGCGAGAGCGTGTGTGTGCATTGGATTGTGATTCACTTAGTGGGCAGCTGTGATGTGAACAGTACAGACAGAGCAACTTTGCACACGCTACTCCCAATAAACCTACTTAAGTGGATTAGCAATGCCACCCTGGGGGACTCTACAGACTTAAAGCCCTTATCACAAACACACACCAAAACAAAACATACTATTTTTATCAGTTCTCTCAGTGTGTGGAGAAAGGGACTTGGGGATTCAGTTGAGATGTCCAGCCTGAGCATGGAAGCAACAATATCTCTCTCATCCCTACACAGATGCAGGACCGTTGTGTTTACATTGCATGGCGAAAAAGAGAGTGAATGGCTTGTTGGCACTGAGGCTTGAGTGAGACCTGGTTGCTATTCAGGACACCTGTTTTAGTGACCTGGAAACAGATGTTTCATACTTTCCCAGTTTGATTTAGGTCACAACAGGCAGCTGCTGTAGAGTAAAAATGGTGCCAAAAAATTAGGCCCATATTGCTTTGAATTTATGTATCTGTATTTTCATCTGTCACGTTCTTATGACTGAGCCCCTGCCTCTCTTTCTTTCTCTGTCTGTGCTGCAGGTCTAGGCTGGCTGATTACCTGGTGAACTGCTTGGTAACTCCCCATGCAGTGAGCACCTGCCCCAACCAAGACAATCACCAAGCCTGCTTGGCCTCCTACGCGAGGCTCATCGGTCAGTACAGCCAGTGCGGCAGGTTGAGTGTGTTTGTGAGAGAGAAAAAGACGGCAGGAGACAAACAGAGATGCACAATTTTTACCTCCAAATTGCCTCAATGTTTTTCTCTAATTTCAGATACATGGTGAGATAAAGTGTTATGATTATAGACAGTGTGACAGCACATTTTTATCGTGAGGAGCAGCGACAGGACTGAGACTCTCATTTAGCTCCCTTCTTGCCTCATATCTCCCCCAGCACGCCGGACATCAGCTCACCACTAGAAGTAATTTGGGAGTAGAGCCACAGAGGGAGCGTTTATTTAATTAAAACGCTTGATGACAATCTGTTTGCTCAAAGTAAATGTTGCTCGAACAATGTGCATTGACTGGTACATGCATATTTTTCAATCCCTGCCAACGTTTGATAACAGCACATTGATAATGTAGAGCTGGAATCACAGAGCTCAGAAAAGGGTTCCAAAGCACATTTACGTGAAATAACTTTTTTTTTCTGCATAGTGGCTGCCGGAGAGTCCATATTTCATATATCAGTCACTGCTTCCCCACCATGTGTCATAAATTGTGCAGGATGAAGTGATAATATGCCATGGTGCTTCCTGGATTTCTCTGGAAAATGCTGCACAAAGTGCATCTAACGCCCCTGACTCCAGTTGAAAGCACCGACACCGAGAGACATTTGAAAAGTAAAATGCGTTGCTACAGCAGTGCTATATTCAAACAGCACACACACACATGCACACTTCCGAAAGCACCTACTTTGCAAAATATTCATAACATAATGGCCTCTTTACATCTAAAATAAAGCATTACAGAAAGCCTCACCTTCCAATAAACTGAAACAGTGCAAACCCATTCCTATGACTAACATCTTGTCGTCCATTTTATATACTATTTGCGATAAATGTAGTCCATTATTGCCCATTAGTGACCTATAACTGTTTGTCCTAATGTGTGTATGTGTCTGTGTTTGTGCGTGGATGTCCTCACAGGGACAGAAATGACTCCCAACTACGTCGACAGCAGCTTCTCCAACTGGACCATCTCCCCGTGGTGCACCTGTAAGGGCAGCGGAAACCAAGAGGAGGAATGTTTGAGCTTCCTGCGGTACTTCACCGACAACACATGCCTAAGTGAGCCACCCTGACGCACGGATACTCTGCATGCATCTGAAATGTGTTTTGCAACTGATAGGGATCCAAAAGTCATGTAATATTGATAAGAGCACAAGCAATACGATGGAATAGTTACTCTTGCTGCCATGTAAGAGAAGAGTGAGCCACGAACTTTGATCTAATGCAACTTTAATGGTTTCATGTCAGATTCTGTTTTTCAACGTTGGAGAGCTCTCGAGGAGAGATGACTGTGGATGTGATGTTGTTGAGGACTGGATTGGGTTTGGGGCAAGGCATGCATGAATAATGACAGGTGGGGCTGGAGCAGTGAGCTAGATACTCCTCAGATATCAAGATATTTACGCTGCTGTAAGCTTTACATTTGTTTAAGTTACTTAAGTTACTTCCAAAATGTTATGAATTACATACATACTAGTACACATTACAAATTACACATACTAGTTACTATCATTTGCAAGTAATAAGGGCATGATACACTGGAAGAGAATAATATTGTTTCAAATATTACTAAAATGACATTATTAAAATATCATTGTTTACTAAAGCCTGGGATTAACCTGATCTCTATTGACTATAAAACCTTTTACTATCATTCAAAACTTGCAAAAGCTTCATGTTTTGTGTTCAGCTGCATTTAAAAAACAACTGAAAATGATGCCAAAAATTGACCCGAGCCGTAGGCAGCAACTTAAGAAAACAAACGCGGCCAACAACACCGGGCAGGGAAAATAGAAAATATGTCTCCTGTCGGAAAAAGTTATGTACTTGTATGTTTCACAACTTGGATTAATTTGATGAAAAGCCTTTTTGATGCTTCTGATCAGTAGACCCTTACGGACTAAAGGAATATAAATTGTAAAGGAATGGACACAAATTAGGACTTTGTGATCTCTTCAAAGGAAGGGATACACCATTTTTTTCTGTCTCTCTTGCCATGCCGGCAAAGGAGCATGAATTCTTTGGTTGTTCTTGTTTCCGTTAAATGAACTGAACTACTGAATTGTGGAGACTCTAACTGCTCTAACCATGTATAGCATGTCTCTATTGACAAAATGTAGAACATTCATATTGTCATGAGCCGCTTTGAGTGAGCTTAAAGAGGCTGCCAGCCACCTGCTGGGTCTTAGTTTCAGGTGGTAACGCACTACCGGACTTGAAACTGTAATAATATTACCGCAAATCCTATTAGAAACACGTTGTATTATTAAGTCAAATAATATCACTGAAATGCATTACTTTTGTGTTTTGTGTTACCCCCAATACTGATCCGGACTCAGTTAAGAGGCAGTCCTGTCTGCTCGTGAACACGCAGAGAGCTGGATCCTCCTGTTTACCGGCAATGGTGGAACAATGTGAGCTACCAGTTCTGGCGCTCCAGGGAACAGCTTAAACTCCCAAACATGGCAAGCAAAAAAAAAAAAAAAGAAGAAGAAGAAGAAGAAAGGAGAGAGAAGAAAAGAAAGGGGCGAAGAGAGCTGCCTTGAAAAATAGAAAAGAGTCGTGCAAGTGTGGCAGCTAAAACGACGACAACGCTTAGAGCAGCTTTTAAATATCAGAATAAAATTAATGTAATTTAATGGGGGATGTATTCATTTCATTATTATTATTATTATTATTATTATTAGCAAAAAGCTATAAATTATTTACTTTATTACGTTTTGCCACCAAAGAGTTGGAAGGATTAAGTGAATATATTTATGGATGGATGGAACTTCGTAATGACAATTTTTCTGCCTCATAGTTTGGTACCATTTATCCATGGACTCCCCCTTTCCCACTGATTAAGTTGGAATTAAATATTCTCAGTTTCGCAGAAACTAGTCATTTCTTATCATTTCTCATCCCTCCTTTGGGCAAGATCTGCCCAGACTTTAATACAAAAGAAACCATTTGCATGTCATTTTCACATTCAATCTGAGGGAGTTAAAGGGCTTATCCCTGAAGGGAGAAAAATGTCATGAAAAGGAACAGATCTAGCACAAATGAAATAATAGCAGAGGCTAAAATACATATCATCTGTACATCTAATGCATAACGCACAGGGCGCAGCATGACAGAGTGGTTACCTCAAACATTATGCTTTTTTCACTGAGGAGTAAAGTACAGAGAGCTTCTTCCTGGCCATGGCGGAGCGAGCAGTGTCATCAGTGCTACAAGACAGCATTGCCTTTAACATGTTCCATTGTGTGGATAATGCTTTGAGACCATTTCAATAGATTGCTGGGGTACCGTTTTAGCTGAGTGTGCAGGATGAGGGATGAGGCTGGGAGCTGAGGAGGCGTCTTGAAAAATAACACAAAATGCAGCATCTCCTCTCTGCAGTCAAGGGGAACAGGCGATAAACTTCGACACACCAGAGAGGAGAATATACACAAAAATACACTCGCTATACAGTACTATACATATACACAGACAGATGATCTTTAAGCTCCATGACCCACATCAACCCCGCGATCTCATCCCTATCCTTCCATTTTCCCCCTCTCTCTCTCTGTTTCTGCAGGGTAAGTCCTTTGTCACATTGATTGACAAACCAAAGTACATTGCATGTGAAAAGGCAAATAATTTATGATCCACACTCTCTCCTTACAAGAGCAAATGAACAGAAGAATAGTTACAATATTTATTCAAGTATGTGTGGAGGTTCCTCTTGCGCTCTCCCTCTTATCTCTTACCCCATCTGTCCCTGCAGGTAGGGCAATACATGCCATGCCCAGGGGTTAAAGGAAAACTTATCCGGAGTCATTAAAACATTGAATCGCTATTGGCACTGAGCTTAATCACTCAGCGGAACATTTGGGTGCAGTAAAACATCCTGCGTGGAAGCCCTCCAGCCAACCAGTTTGATTTATGACTTTATTCCTACATCTCACAGCATCTGTAGGGGGATCGCTAGCTGTAGCCGACCCCGACAAACAGATGCGTAACATCACATGTCTCAGCAGTACTTCACTAGCTCTTCACTGCTAGCATTAAAGTTGTTCGGCTTCACTGGTGAGCTCTGGTCCCTCTCTGTGCTTTTATTTTCCTGCAGCTGCCCAGAATCAGGACAGAATGAGAGACGTGAATGCTGCCTCTGTATGTGTTAAGCGTGCAGGTGTATGCGTGTGCCTCTGTGAGCAGTAGTATGCTCGTGTTCAACAATGTGTAGGTGGACAGAGGACATGACAGACAAGTCTAAGGGCCCATGCATCGGGAGTACTAAGGACTGTGTGTGTTCCACAACTATCCTATTTGTCCTCCGGGTGGTGATGGGGAAATGCCAGTTCTCCTTTGTTTGGGAATGTTTTGAATTTGATCAGTCACATAAATCTATTCAAAGTCATCTCTGCATGCTGACCTTATAATGGAGGTGGTTGCCAAGCAATTACATGCCTTGCCTTCTCTCTGGCTGAACAAAGAGAAACAAGCCCCGTGTTTTAAACGGATGAGCAGTGAAAAGGTACTCAGCCCCTATTTTACCATATCTAGCTGAAAAGCTGACTGAACATGGATTTATCACATTTTTGCAGAGGCTCACACATGCACTTAGACACAAAATTACGCACATGCGTGCGGTGCATCTGCACACGGACACACAGGCACTCATGTGCATTCGCAGGCGGCCGCTCCCCCCGTTTGAGCTGATTGATTTGCTTCTTTTAAAAGATTCCATTTGTGAGTGTGCAAACAAATTGGGGTTCATCATCTCAAGTGCTACTATTTGGTCAGCTTGTTGAGAACGGCTGTAGCAACATGAAAGGGTTTTTGTAATGAGCCGAGGACGTGAACCGAAGTTGTTTGTATTTGATAAATGTGTCCATTGTGTCTCCACAGGATTCCTTATGGAAGGATAATTACAAGCTAAATTGATAGCAACACATGTTAGGAATATAAATCAGCTTAGAATATAAAACATAGAATTTCTGCAAGACAGTAGAGTCATCCCCTGAGACAGATTCTACAAACAACCCTCTGATTTGTTTTTGATCAGTTTGGCGTACAACTGACGAAGCAAATACACTGGCTCTCATACTCTTCTTACTCTATCCCTTCCCAGTCAAACTCCCTCGATAGCCAAAGATTGGGCAGGGGTCCAAGAAGTTGACTTAGAGCTGTCTGTCTGCGAGCTGGCTCCCTGCTGTGACGGCAGTCAAAAACAAATGACTTTATATCTCCGTCCCTGCAGGAAATGCCATACAGGCCTTCGGTTACGGGATTGACAACGTGCAGAACAAAAGTGTGTCTGTCCCAGCCCCCTCAGTGACGACGAAGATGGGGTCAGATTGGTCAACGGCCACCTCGGAACCGCCCTTTGTCACCATCCCAAAGGTAATAAGATTGCATCGATTTGGGTATTACAAATGTAAAATGTCATGAAGAGTCATTATTTACTGCCGGCTTGTCAATCAGGAAGGCTTTCTGATTCATATGTAGGCTGCCTCATTGTGTGAAATGGAATGAAACAGAAACGAGTTGTTGTCGTTGCTGCACAAATACACCCCTGCATACACAAATCCATATGTTTTCAATAGTTCCCAGCAACTTCTTTGCATAAATTTGTCAAAGTGGACCTATTACAAGACGAACCACAAAAACACTCCTCCTCTCTGCTTCCATGAAAGGAGGATTTTGTGTGCAGAGGCAAAATCATGGAGCTCAACACACTGCGCCATTCACATTCACATCACATTCAATCTCTATGCTTGTTAAAGCAATTGGCACATCAGAACCGACGCTTTATGATAAGACAGTTTATGCTACACCCAAGATGATGACATTTGGTTGAAATATTATATTTCTCTCTCACACAATGAAATAGTGAAAGAAATGGGAGGTGGGGGGTTTAATCTGGATTAGAGGTTCTAAAATACTGGCCCAGGGCCTGTTCTCTGCTGAATGCCGTCTACTCTGAAGACTGCAGTCAACTCGGCAATAACTGAGTTCACAGTCAGGAGCAGAAAAACATCAGTCTTTGCTGTGCTGCACGAATGCACGTGTGTTTGTCTTTTAATAGAACTGTACTTCATTTTCTTCTTCAAATAAAATGCGAAAATGACAGAAGCACGTTGTCCGCCAAAGACTCCCTCCCTCTGTCTGTCTCTGTTGAACAGGGGCAGAAATATTTCACTGCACTTTGGGCCAAATGGAGGTTTTTCTTTCCTTTCTTTTTTTTTTTATCTAGCTCTTGAGTTTGATTAGTTTTCACCATGAAATATTGTCCTCTTTTACAGATGTGTTTTAGATGTGCAGTGCAGCCTTCTGGTGTAAGACTAATGATGTTTTTCACCTTTGCAGGAGACCTAGTTACCAAGCCCGGCTGCATCAGACACTGACTGTGTAAAACTGTACTTCAACCGTCTGCAGCTGTTGCTCCTGTTTATGTTATTGTTAATGTCACATTTCAGCAACTATTACAGATATACACAAAATCCGAGCGGCGTGCAGTGTTTATGAATGCAAATTTGCGCGCTGAATGAATGACTCCCATTAAGACATCTATTTTGAGTAATTTCGGGGGCTTTCACAGCCATTAAATGGTCACACTGCACCCGAGTCATGCAGTATTGTCCTTTACGCAGAACCCCTCATTGTTGTGAAGACAGCAAATTAAAACTTTAAAAATGTAGCGAAGAGGAGAATTAATGAACAAGCACCTCCGATAACAATAACAGCGTGCATATGGGAAAGGTGTTGGAGAGAGGGGACGGCGAGGAGGGAATGGATTGTGGAATTGCTCTCTCCAAAGGTTCTGTGTGTGTATGTCAGTATTGATGCACCGCTCTGTGCCTGTCTCACTGCAGCATGGTGTTTAATTTATTGTAAAAATGGTAATTAGGAAACAATAAGACGTGTGATTACTCAAGCAGGAAGTTTATAATTAGAGAGGGAGCTGGTAGGGACATTTTGGGCGGCCCTGCGTTCTCAGACAACTATGCCTGGCAATTAAAACTTGTCAAACTTCCCTGGCAGATAAATTGGGGGAGTGTTGTTATGGTATGAGTCCTCTTGGCAGAAGACTGACTGTCCAAGGCTGTAAATCTTACGCTGGCCAGCGTGGCCCCCCTTTAGTACCACACACACATGCTTCCACGCACGTGTACAAACAGTCTAACAGAATACATTAGATTTCTGACGGATGGTTGGACGTCAAACGACCCATAATGTGAAGCGCAGCTGGAGATGAGTGAGTACAGGAGAATCTGCGGTCTGTGACTAAGCCTGTTCATGTCAGTCATCCTGCTCTCTTATGGCGTATAGAATATTTTCCAGCTAATTTAGATGCATAATTATTCAAAATGTCACCGCCAGTGGTTGTGGGCTTTATCCCATGCTCAGTGAGTAAACATGTGGGCTGAAGCTTGGTCCTTGGAGCCTTGTAAGTCAGTCGGGTAGCCATCACAAGCCATCGCTTTGTTTACATGGAGAAAAACAATAGCTATTCACATACATTAACATTCAGTATAGCTTGACAAAGGAAATCGTAAACTCCCAGTGTATCTCTTTGCTATATTCCCAAGGTTGGTGAGGGTCTCACAGATAAGATGGATTTTGTGTGACTCATAATTGCTGTCCTGATTTGAATCCTAATGTCCTCACTTAACAGATCCCCCAACAAGGAACTGTTTGAGTTCAACTGTTAATGTTTAATTTCCAATGTAATATAAACCAACTTCTGTATGTTCGTATCAACAGTTTAAATAAAAGCTTGTGATATTTTCCATCCCGTGCGTGTGAGTAAACGAGTGCGTGCTGTGACATTGTCTGTATTCCGTCACGGTGCACGCGCGCTTGTACGCATGTGTTTGCGCTTCTCGCCGTGTGTTTATGCGCGTGTGTACCTTCTCATGAGCTTGAGTGTGTGTGTGGATATTGGCTGCAGCCAGAGATCTGGACTCATGTCAACAGGCTGCTGCCACACATCACTGCCCTTGCTAATTAATTGGCTTTTAGTCGCGGATGTGTTTGGTGCATTGTCAAGCTACCCATAGCTTTCCCCACCCCCCTCTCTTTTTTTGGCAACTGTCATTTAACCATCTCTGTGTAGAGCGCAGAGAATGCACATGCCCAGGTAGTGTGATAAATGCAGCTATTTTTGTTACCCCTCCTTCCTTTTTCCCTTTGGAGCAAAAGAAAAAATGCCTGTCCTGTTAATATAATTCAACACTTTCTGTTTCATTATTTATTTTCTCGTTCATACGTTGCCCTGTTCAGTTGGAAGATGAGGTGCTGGTAGATAACATCTGAGTAGATGTTTTTTTTTTTTTCTGTGTACAGGGAAATGGACCAAAGTGCAATCTCTGCAAAGGTTACATTGGTGAAGATGAGTTGAGGGGATGGTGGTGGTGGTAGGAGGAGGAGGAGGAGGGGGTGGTGGAGGAGGAGAAAATGTTTCATGTTCCTTATGATGTGGCTCTGTATTGCTGTGCTGGACTGAAAATGGTGCCTCCGCAAATTGAGCGAGACTACTTTAACTTGCAGGCAAATGGTTCTGCTTTGTGTTACAAGAATCCCAGAAAATTGAAAAAGTATTCGAAATGCTAACAATTTTATGGAAAAGCACATAATAAGGCCATTGTAGTGTGGGTATAACAGAGGAGCTCTAGAGGCCACGGAGTTTAATATCTGCGCTGATATGTTCCCGCTGCTCTCTGCCATTATGAGTGGTAAACATGCACCGCTTTCTCTCAGTATGCACACTGTACATATGTTTATTTCCTATTGTGCACAAGAATAAACATTGTGCCGGTTTGATTGTGCACAGTCAAGCTGCATACAAGGGGTCTAGCAAGTGTTTTGTTCGGCGTCTACTCACTGTAATTTATGCCTTATAAAATATTGAAAGAAATCCACAGCTGCTGTTGGCTTCTGTAGTGTGTGTTTGGCTGCGTAGCATGTTTTCCTTGTAAATAAAGTCTGTAATGATAGCTTTAAAAACTGTTTAGAGACTTGCTGGCACAACCTAAAAGAGTGGGAAAAAAAGGAAAAAGTCCTCACAAGTAGCTTTCCTTTGTTGCCAACTTGTTTAAGAAGCAGAGAGCATACTAAGCAGCATGGGCTTGAAATATACTTCACATATCAAAACATTTGGTGGATCAAACACTTAATGTCGGAGCCAGAGTGGGTCTTCCATGGTTACATGTCATTTCTCACTCTTACTCCGACTCTGTGACTCTTGCTGTCTCCTCAGCTCGGCTCTGATACTGTCCAGCCTCACCTTCCTCCCGTCCCCTGTTTCTCTTTCCCCTCATCAAATGCCAGAACAAGAAAGCAGCACGAGTGACTGAGCCATGTCTAACCTTTACACGTCTCTCTTTCCCCCCTGTGTGTCTCTCTATCTGCCTAGTATCCTGAACCAAGAGACGGTGGCCTGGGCGAAACCCGGGGCCTGCCAGAGGATCACTCTGCCTGTCTGTGTGCCAACGTCTGGGCTCTGGTTCCCGGCCTGGCTTTGGCTCTGGTCCTGGCCCAGCATGCCTTATAGAAGCGCCAGGAGGAGAAAAAAGAGGTCATCCACCCACAAGCTGATCCCAAAAGCAGAAGGTGTTATTTCTGAGACTGATATTAAGAAGGCTGAATCTCTGGGCAGTCGACATGAATGGCATTTGTGAAAGAAGAAAAAAAACAAAAAGAAGAAGGTGGTGGAAAATATTGAAATTTTACAATTGTGAATTTGTTGTTCATTTGATGAATTGTTAGGGACGGACCAAAACTGTGATGAAGCACACGGCGTTCAAAAGGACCCTTGATAGGAGAGGCCGCGAAGGCTGTTCTCTGGGAACGACTCTCTCCCTCCGACTGAGACACAAAAAAACCTGGAGGACTGAAGCCGATCACGTCAGAGACTTCTGCACAATTGTCACAGGGAGGGAGGGAATGAGCAACATAATTAAAAGAAGACAGGATTGACAGTAAAGAAATTGTTGCAGAGAGAAAAAGGAATGAGCACGGGGTAAATTGGGTAGAGTGAGAGCGAACAGAGAGAGAGAGAGAGAGAGAGAGAGAAAGAGACATATTTCTGCTATCAGTCACACTTTTTTTTTTTGTCTTGAATTGGTTCTCGACTTAATCTTCTCTTGGATGAGCAGACCACAAATTTCGGGGCGGGGATGGGGGGGATGATTACATTCTGTCTCTTCAACACAAGTGTAAACTCTAAACTGTAAAGCCTACTCAGTGTTCTAAGTGTTGGTATAGTATCCGTGACCATAATCAATCTACCGTACTGCTCTTTCATTTGGGTGCTACCTTAAACTTTTTTCAGTGGTCAGAGAAAACAACTAAAGGCGGCGATGTTACCAGTTTATGGTTCTTTGGTCATTTGAGATGTTGTTGTTGATGACTGTGGGTGTACGCCATACGTCCACCTGCACATGTGTATATTTCTGTCTCTATGTATATAAACAACACTTTTCTTTCATTCAGCCGAATGATATCCCCAGTACCTTGAATGGACATTACTGTACGCTAAGATGACTCTGTATTGATTATTGGTACTAATGGAAGGCCTTCATTATCTGCGTTTATATTTGTCTATAAAGGTTTGATCACAAAGAATGTATACAGGGATGAGATTAAACGAGCTCAAACTGCTTGGAAAGCCATAACCTGTGTGTGAGTATCATACTGTGTTCACTGAGTGTGTGTGTGGACAATTATTGCGACGTGTGTGTGTGTGTGCGCGCGCGCCGCTGTGTTTACACACAGGAGAAAAGTAGCTTATAAGGTGCAGTTTAAATTGCCAGTGTGGGAGTTCACTCTGCCCCCTCAGAGAGCAGAGGTTATGATGCATGGTGTAATTAACGGCTGGGTTTTTTGAGAGTAAGGGCAGCCACCAGTTTTGGAGAGTGCATGTCCCGGCCTTTTAACTCTGCTTTTCTTCTTTTCGTAGAATATGTTGAAAGGTCTCATATTGTAGAGTCCAAAAACATCCTTAATTTGCATACATAGTATATGACCATGTCTATTTACCTGAAAATATTTTGTTCAATAAAATCTGAACCTGTCCTTTAAAAAGTTAACCCTTTGTCCAGAGTTTATATCAAGGGGACCTCAAAGCAAGGCAGCTGTTCAAGAGTTTGACATTTTAGAAAATACACGATGGGGTCTCTTCCTAAGAATCAGATGAGAAGATGAATTGATTCCCTTCTCATATTTGTAGGCTAAATATAAATCTACTGACAGCATTTGGTTAGCTTAGCATAAAGACTGAAAACAAGGGGCAACAGCTAGCATGACTCTGTCCGAAGGTAACAAAATCTGCCCAGCAGCAACTCTGAAGCTGACTAATAGAGAGGCGAAGTCCCACCCCCTTCATACACTATGGGACCTTATTTCATTAAAAAAACATTTTTTTAAATTGTACTGTAGTCAATGAGGAGAGACAGATATATTTTTGATCATGTTTGATTTGTGCCGTAAATCACACATATGGTGTTTGTTAATTTCAAAGACAATTTTGCAAGTCAAGAAAGTCACAGTTTGTCAAAAATAAAGTTAAACACCAATTAGTCTTATGTAAACCCGCTCAGTGAACTACATCCTCTCACCCATTCTGCATTACTAACTTCAACATGGCCGCCACCAAGGCACAGAAAGAAAAAGGTGAAAATTGCAATAAATCTGTCCATATTGACAACTGCAGTTATGTGTAGGGAGAGTTCATCAGTTCTGTGAGCTGCTGATATTCAGGACCAATTCTGGTTTACTTTCTCAAAAAGATTATCTTTTAAATTGACAAATGTCATATGTGTCTTTCATGGCACAATTCAAACGGAATAAAGAAATGATTTGTCGCGTTCCATTCACTACCACACATATTTTTTCCTGAAATAAGGTCCCATGGTAATTCACCATTCACTACATGTATCCGCATTTGTGTCATAAATCACTTCCTGTCCTCCGTCTGCAGTTTTTGCGCCATAGCTACAGAAACATGTGACATAATAGAAAAACAAGCTATTAGTATGTCATGTCCTGCTTGTTGAGTCCTTACTCAAAGTGAGGTGTAAAAGGAAGGAAGACAATTTTAAAAATTCTTTACTGTCGTGGCTTTATCATAAAAAGGGCAATCATTAAAAAAGAGTTTCCACCATCAAACAGACAACACCATGAGGCCCGGGGCCACAGCCAAGAGGACCCAGATGTTTTTGTAATCTATTTTTTCTGTAAAGGCTTCCCCCTTCTTGACAGTATTTGGGTTATTAATCTATTTTGTATGCTGTAAGCATGTCAACATCTCTTGTGTTTTTATGCTTCATTAACTTGAATTTGTTTCACCTGATATGTCATCATGTGGGTCATGTGATGCCTCCCATTGGCCACTTGGTTTTGTTTGTGTGGAGCCCAGGAGAAGACCTGATGGTCGAGGCATGTTGGCTTTTTTTTTTTATTATGATTTAGCCACAACAATAAATGCTTTTTATTATTATATATTATATATGCCTGGATTGCCTTTGGAATTGACCTTTTCTCCCATTTTCCAAGAGCACACAACACAATTTTTGGCCTACATTGTGTTAAATAGAGCAACCAGTCATCTTCTCTTTCTTCTGTAAAAGTGATATGTTTGGATTTAATGGAGGGGACTAATTACCTTGAGCTCACAGACATGAGAGTGGTATCAATCATCCATCTACATCCTTTCAAAAAGCGGTGGTTTTATACAGACTTTGGACAAAAGGTACTTTTTTCAGGATTTCAGGTTTTTTCAAGCACTTTCAATACTAAAAAGGCCCCATGTGTGCACATGTGTGACTCCTTTGTAAGAAATGAGGGGCAGACTAAAAGAGTCACATCCTCTGCAGCACTAGATATAAATAAATAGATATAAGTCAGAAACAGGGACACAGAAAAGCAATTTTGGATGATACCCCCTTGAGTTGACTGGTGATTTTGTTAGGAAAAGATCTCATCATGGCCGGTATGGACAGCAACTCTAATCTATGGACATGTTACTGTCATATTGAAAAACATGCTTCATTCTTCTCTTTAATCTGATCACATTTCAGCCCTCAGGCCCTCTTCAAGTTCAACAACCATACTTAGTCGCAGGCACTGATATTGTATATAGGCTACACCCTAATGGCACATGTGATGGTGATTAGACAATCATCCTCCAGCACAATGGAACAATCAGGAGGCCTTCAGTGTTTGTTCCCACCCTAGTGGTTGAGGATGATCATGATCTTAAAGAAGGCCTGAGGGCCAAAACGTTGTCGGATTAAAAAGAAAAATGCATACAGAGCCAGTGTGTGCAACACTTTTTTTCTCTACTTTTGAGTGTACTTGCAGTCCTTGGTGTATGTTACTTTCCTATTAAATAGTAAAAATCTTAACCTAGTCTCCAGTGGGCAACTTTCACTATTTTCTTCATCCAATCAGCTGCGGCTATCACTGAGAGGACTTATGCATGCTATTTGTTCTGTACAATAGTAATAGTAATAATATACTAGCAAACAAGAACAGGCAGACTAAATCATTTTGGACCTATATTTTAAACAATATATCATTATGTTTATACTCTAGAATGTTATTTTACCCATGATTTATTACTTCTTCTTTTTAAAACATACACCCTCACACATGTGCTGAACTTTCTTGGGGATGTTTGCACATGAAAAATGCATTTCTGTATGTTTTTGCATACATATTTTCTTCCCTACAGAGAATGAAGGTTGACCATTGCTGATACACAATTAGTGTCTCCACCAAAATGTTTATGCCTTCAGGCGGCACATACAAGTATAGTGTTGTGCCACATAAATGCATGCTACTGAACCAAACGTCTCTATGTTACCCGCTGATTTAGAAAAAAAGGTTTACAATCTGTCACAGGAACAGATGTCAAAGTAAACGCTGCTCAATATGTTATCGTTAACTGTGGTTGCACTATATACAGAGTGGCCAGGTCTGGCAGAAATTACAGCGATTTTCTAAACTGGTGGGTTTACTGCTCTGGGCCTCTGAGAATATAACATGTCAAACATTTGAATATGATTTGTATAGTTTTTCACCGTGAGCTCCACATTCAGCACATTTGAACAGTGACACTGTGTTTGATGTTTTGGCTCAGTCATCTTGTTATCATTTTGGATGTTAAAATATATGATGACTGCGAGGTAAAAGGTACAGACAGTTCCATTTCAGGGATTCTTCACCAGTCTTATAACTAATAATTACACATCACTCATCATTTCAACCTCCAAAAGTATTTTCAAAGATAAAATAATGCAGAATACATTAGCAATTTGTGCTTGCTGTCTACAACCTGCACACATCTCAAGCATTTTTAAAATCAAATATTGTTTCTGGCAGCGCAGCAGCGCTTTTGAATTATAATGCACCTCTTTAAAAGTTTACAAGCTGCTCTCAATTACCCTCAAGGCATGATTTTGAGATATGGCTGCTTAAGTTAAAAGAAAAATAGGAAATAGGTCTTGTGTGCAAAACAGTTATATGCAGTGGTGGAAAAAGCAACAAAAATGTAAAGTTACATTACTGAAATATTACTCAATTACAAGTAAAACTACTGTTAAGTACGGGTGGTGCTGATAACCGATATCAACAATAACCCTTTATATTCAAAGAATGAAATATTCATATTGTGCTAAAAATATAAAATTATAAAATGTTTCTTTCTGTTACAGTAGGTGGCTGTAATGCACCTCAACACACGTTGCCAACTGCCACACAGAAACAGTTAACTGTTAGCTCGCTAGTGTGTGGCCTGGATCTCATTGAAATACATCTGCTGCATCTGCTGCAAAATCCTGTCGAAATGACAGATGACAGATTTGTGGTTATGTAGACTTGAATTTTATTCATTTGACGAAAAACACAATAAACAAAGTTGAAATGAATTTGACAGAGGGCCCTTTTTTCAAATTTTCACAATTTTTTTACAACTGGTCTACATTCCCAAAATGTCAGTACCTGACGGGTTGGGAATGAGATTCAAAAAAGTACAAAGTAATCTTCTCAAACATTAATAAGTATTAATTACGTTTTAACTGCTGATGTTGCATTATAATGCATTATCAATAGCAAGCATTCAATCAAAGAGGGTTCTGTTTCTCCAAATCTTCTAAACTACTCCCAACTCCTGCACTGTCCTGCTCAGTGGTTGTGGTCACCTCTCCAAACCTGGGCCTGCTGCACAGTTTTTATCTGCTTTGGGGTTTTGTCCATATGTCAGGTTTTCATTGGCCCATTTGTGATCGGGTAGAATTATTGACTACAAAAATGCAGATGAAAGGTTTAGATATGAATCCTAATTGTACTCAGTACTCAATAATGATGTCAAAAGTAACTAAGTAACTAAATGCACACTAAAAGCAACATTGTGTAGAAACTGACACTTTGTTTCTGAGTGCAGCACCACTGTCATAAATACAAATCCCAGGTGTTTAACAATTTGTAAGACCTAATGTAGGTGCTAACTACAAACAAAACCCTTTACGTCACCTCTTCATGTGTTATGTGT
The DNA here is from genome assembly GCF_965226575.1 of Pagrus pagrus. Taxonomy (NCBI): domain Eukaryota; kingdom Metazoa; phylum Chordata; class Actinopteri; order Spariformes; family Sparidae; genus Pagrus; species Pagrus pagrus. Next base: position 24,171,046 of record NC_140192.1, on the reverse strand, counting down.
TGAAAACTTGTATGTAAAGCTGTGATCCTACCCTCTCACTCAAGTTACATAGTGCAGAAACAAGTGATAGGAGGGTGGAGTGGCTGTGACAGGGACACCATTCACCCTATTACAGGACACTGTATTATCACAATGATTCTGAAGCTGCTATTAAGGTAAAACGTCACATAATGTTGCTTTAAGTAAGTAAAGTAAAATTTTGAAAGAAAAATTACAGACCTGAAAAAATACATAATTATAAATAATAATAAAGTACAAGTACCCCAAAAATGACTTAATTACAGTAATTTGACTTGCTGTAATTAGTAACTTCCACCCCAGTTGAATGTAAACATTTCTATCTAACCATCTATCTAAAACACATCAACCACATCAACAGCATCAGCCAGGTTTGGTGTTTAAGAATCAAAAAGCATCTGACATCAACATTAAACAATTTCAGAGGAAGAAATCCATCAAAGATGAAGCAGAGCTGCCAAATTCTCCGGCAGCCCCAGTGGTCCATAATGCAATCCAGCTATAATATAGCACAGACCCCATCGCAGACACAACCCAGTGCTCAAGATTGATTCTCCAATACAGACATGGATCTTTTTATAGCATGAAAACCTTATTATTTTTCTATGTTTACATTTTCACATTAAATTAAAAAATACAGTGTACAGGAGCTCACTACACAGAAATGTGTTCTTCAAGTTTGACACTTGGGCCCCCTTCACCTGCATTCACTTACACCTCTATGTATTTTACATTGTGCCTGAATAATTTAGAGCTGAGTGGAGTCTACAGCAGGATTATTACAGGGAGAAGGTAAAATGCAAACAGACTGCAGCATTGGTGCCTGGATGATAACAAGACTCCGCTGATGTTTCTGGGTTATGTACTGTGAGAAGTCACTGCTTGACACTTCATGTTCAACCCTTTTGACAACATAAAATGTTTTTTGGGCTTTCAATTTACGTCAAACCGGAGCTCTTCAGGCCTACGCAGCATGCTATAAACATGAATCACAAAGTTTACCTGTTAGCGGGATATTCTCCTCTATAAATGCATAAAAGTGAACTTCTGCCACGCTGTGAATATTTTACAATCTGCTCTATCAGAAAATTTATAGCTAAAAGCTCTCTGGGCTTTCTGTGTACGCAGCTGTCACCAGAACAATGTTGTCTAGACCTCCCTGCCTATTAATCAAACTTTGATTTGGTCAGTTTGTTGCTTACTTTTCAGAAAAAATTGATGACGCAGTATGAGTGATTATATAGTCAGCTCCCCATAAAGTCCATCAAAAATGGGTAGATAAATTAAAGGTTCTGACATGTTGGAAATGCAAATAAACTGATCAAAATTCAAGCCTCCCTGGAGTGAGTTTGGGGTGAAAAAGACAGCAGATCAGCAGTTCTTACACAGCGTAACAGAATGTATATGCAGGAGACCTACAAACACACAGCACAATTTAGAAATGTATCAGGGGTTTCATGGCAGATATTACCCGTTCCAGGAGCGCAGTGATGGGACAGCTTGAAAAGGGAATAAAGTGCTTTTATCAGAGAAAAAAGTGAGCAGTGGGAGGAAGGTTTGGATGTTAGATTTAAAGCCAAAATAATATAGTTATCTGGCTGCCTGATCCTGGCAGAGAAATGCATTGGACATGTGTCTGTGTGTGCACAACAAAGTGCTCAGCTGCACAACTTTCAACCAGTTGCAGAGTCGTGATCTCTCCTTTTGCCCTTGTGTCCTTGCATTCCTGTGTTTAAACACCAAGCAGTTTCTGTGTGTGGCGGACACATGTGTTCACAAGGCTGTGTGTATGTTGGGTGGGAGTGAAAAAAATAATAATCTTGAAACGGGAAATCTGCAAGGAGAGCATTTTTTTTTTTTCTTTCTCAAAAGGAATCCTTGTGGAGTCCAGTTTGTTTCTTCCTTTTACAGACGGGTAGAAGAGGAGAAGCGGAGGGGTTTTGGGGGCACGGGAATAAGAAAGCGGCAGGTAGCTGTACATTTCACAGTTGATTAATGAGTCAGTGGGATGATGTCTCTTATCAACACTCTGCACATGGCGGTGGGAGAAGAAAGGTTTACCGGGGCTAGGAATGCTCCAATCACAGACGGCTCCCATTGCCGTCCCATCATTCCTTTCTGTGCTCACCCACCTGTTTTTGAGGGGCTCTCTTCTTCTCTTCTCCACAGCAGTTTGTGGCTGATGCAATAGGACCCCTTACTCTGTGTTAGGTGAGGTGCCAGCGAGTTTTGTCTGTACAGTTCGTGATACATCTGTATCATGGTCTTTGTTTGGAGATTACCACAGAAACTGATGTAAACGTTTGTAATAAGTTGTTAATGTGGCTGATGTCATCATGCAAGAGGAGAGTCTAGCCGGCTGCCAGCAGACAGCCAGAAAAAGATCCGCCAGTAAAGTGTTTGGTAATAGTTACAGATGTGCTTGGAAATATATCACTTTCACGCTTGACAGAACTAGATGTTTGATATAAACTCCTGTTTATCAAGTTTGATACGCAGCCTGGATGTGTTGATTCTTGATAAATATGTATGGCATGCACTAATGGCTCTCAAAACCACTGTGATATGAGCTGAGAATGATAGTTCTTTGAATGCCTGGGAAGAAAAATCTCAGTCACAGCATGTATCCTTCGCACTGCAGCACACTGTGAGAATAAATCACATGGTTAAAAAAAAGAGCAAAAGAGAGAGCAGCAGACAAATAAATTCAAAGTAATGACCTGCTCCTCTTGTTTTGTGTGTAGTATATATCCTTGTGAGATTAAATATTACTTCAGAAGATGTTAAGATGTTTTGTCCCTAGCAGTAAATGATTTTCTCTGTCCTTTCATTTGTTCCACTAAAGGTGTTAATATCTTACTATAATGTGAGAAATCCTGTCTGCGTGATCGATTTGCAATACAACGTTAATGGCAGTTGGGAAGGGAATTAAAGTGATTAGAGAGAGACGGATGCGACGCCAGTACGTTTGGCTTTCTATGGCTAGACTGCAGCGCTCGCTTATTGTTGTCAAAAACACTTCTTGCCTTTCTCAGATAAATCAGAGAAGACAACATAAGAAAGAGGAATGTGAAATTAAATTCACAGTAATGTGGTTATGCCACCGGTTTCTTTTTCCCTGAAGTTTGCATATTATTAACTGTAGGAGATGGAATAATAATATGTGACACTAAAAATTAAAAAGATCAAATCCACTGAGTCTTAATCAAGCAACATGGTAATTAGATTTACTTTGCTATTCAAGCTGATTCTACAGGTGTTTTTTTAACCTGTTAAGCTGCGCTGAACCACTGAAACCATTCAAGATAAAACCGCATCAGCAAGGTGCAATCAACAAACAAACAGGCTAACAAACTAGCTTGTACGAAGTTTGGCCAACTCATCAATAAAGTGCTTCAAACTCCAACAAAACCTTTTTCATGCTTTCATCTGTAAACTAAGACTCCTCATTTCACAGCAAACGCCATTATCCTTCCACACCAGGTAAAGCCTGAGATGGCAGCCATTTGATTGACAGCTCATTTAAGCAGACATGAGCATCTATGCCCGCCCTAGAGCCTACAACAGCCAATGAGTGATCATGTAGACCAGTGACCCATTCTCTCTTCTTTCTCCTCTCACCTGAGACACTTACAGGCCAGCCTCTGGATGATGATGCATGAGATTTCAAATCAGGCAATATCTAGTTTAAACTATTTAACTTTTTTTATATATAATAAATTATGTAAGTTTACGTAGTTTTATGCCTTTTGTTTGAGGCTGTTTTTCCATCTAAGCACTTGTTTTTGACTATTTTCTATGCATAAAGTTGCTGTTAATAAGGGAATAAAGAACTATAGTGAGTTTTAGCCCCTGTTACTCTCAAGCAGGGGTATTTTGCCAGTTGCCTAACTATTTAATTAGAAAAACATAAGTTAGGTGTACATTTTTAGTGATATTGTTACTAAATTTGAAATTGGACCATTTAAGACTAGATGATGTGGACCCATTGTGTTTTCCAGCTAATATGGGGCAGTTTCAGGTCATCTGCAGGCTTATCATGGCATTAATAAATTCAGGTGAGAAAAATGAATAAATAATTTAGTGTATTCAAACTCCTCTAAAAAGAAATTCAGACTGTAATCTTTCCCAAAATCAGGCCTGTACTCCACATGGTTCAACAGCCTTTGCATTTACTTTGGGCTGGACAAAGGATAGGCATTTTCAGATACTTTTACATACATTTCCAGGAATGGTAACAGGGTGACAAAGTCTTGCTTATTAAAATATTTGTCATACATTTTGGAATTTCAGCATGTGCTTGAATTAAATGTATTTTTTAAACACACATTAAATGAAAGACAGGCGGGCCAAAGCAGTCCCCGGGTGGTGGCGTTTCCAGAAGGCACCGAGAGGTAATTGAAAAATGTGAACTTCAACAACCTGCATTCATGCAGCTTAAGTGGTTGCTGTACACAAATATTCCTGCCTCTCCAGTAAATTTCCTGTTTGACACGACAAATTTGATCAAAATAAATAACATGTCTGCTATGTGACCTTTTTAACGTCACATAATAACAAGCTTGCCAGTCCTGTTGTATGTGTAATATTTCAAGCATGTGTGTTCATGTCAGTCCACTAGGAAATTCTCAGTAATCTGCGTCTAGCCTAAGGTCATTCATGATATGATGTCGGCACTTTGATATAATGAAAAGCACCTATTATACTCACATATTGGGTGTTTGGAAGATCTGTGAACTCCTCTGTTTTGAAAGAAATGCTGGAATACTTCAGATTGTTGAGTCTGAAAGAGCAAATGTCTGATGCATTTGAAAAAAATTAAATGGGTTGAAAAATTGTGAGAGTTCTTCAGACTCTTCTCTTCATCTGACTGTTGAAACAAAAACCTTCAAGACGGATGACGACTGCCAGACACTGGTGTCTTTTCTGTCTATTCAATGTCCAGTGAAATTGTTTCAGCCTTCATAAGACCTTTATAAAGTTCAAAGAGTTCAAGTCTCTTAGATGGACAGCAGTGTTATGTATGCAAAGCTTTACAAAATGACTCATTAGAATGAACATGTGGGAGATATTTAGACGTGAGGGATGGAAAAGTCTTGTATGTGTTAATGGAAAAGAGCCGGTGTCTCCTTTTATGTTGACACACAGTAAATGAGAAGAGCACATGCATATTGATTTTCTAAAAAAGAACACAAACGGCTTTCTTTACCCCATTAAATGATGTTGTTGTTTTAGTTAATTGTAAAACCGTCTGTGTAGTTGTTATATAAGAAATAGTGTTACTTATGACACCCTCTTTGACAAGTGAAAATTGTTTCAGTGAAGAGGAGAGAAACCCAGAGACAGGGAGAGAGACTGTAATTGGAAATCAAAACAAGGGCCATATATCTTTTTAAGCAAACATCTTCGTTGTCTGGCGAGCGGAGTGGACAGCAGTATTGAACCAGACCACTTGAGATCTAATTCCTTGCTCCATTGAAGAAAGACTGGACATTTCTATTGTCAAGACCAAAAAAAGAAAGTGAAGGTGAAAGCAAGAGAGGGGGACGGGGAGAATGAAAGAGAGGCGTCTGCCAGAGCAAAGAGGCGTCGGAGAGAAGAGGACTCAAGCTAGTGGAACTGTGAAACAATCCGATATAGATTCTGCCATGGCTGTGCGACTTTGACTGCGTCATGCTCATCCCTCTGCCTCTCACATGTGGGGTGGTTATTGATGGAGCCGTCATATCCAGGCTGAACATCTGTAATGAAATTCTACTCCTCTTATTGGATTTGCCGATGGGATCTCTGTCTCTCTCACAGCTGTAGTCTGGCCTGTGTTGCACAGCCATAGCTATCCTGTGGAGGGCACGTATACACACAATACACAACACAGTATGGAGTCCTGCACATAGGGAATGTGTTGCTGCTCACCACTTTAGGTGTCTCCTTACCCTCTCTGGATGGTCAACAGTGCATCTCAGCCATATTTTAATACTGTTTTTCACGCTCAGAAGAATATTTGGAATTGAATCAGGAGTTGAACTTAATGGACACAAGGCTCCCAAAGAAAAAAAAAGCAGGAGTGGAAACTATAAACAGAGTTAGTATCAGCAGTTGCTGCAGGCGGCGTTCAACAAAAGGTGGTTGGCGGGAAGAGTTCTGCAAGTGGCGTTACGGTGTGCGAGCAGGAATGTAGCAGTAATAGAATAAAACAGAAAAGATTTGAACAGAATAGAATGAAAGAAATGGTATAATGCAAAGCAAATGTATGAATAATTTATCAGTAATGCACTAGAATGGAATCTGAATATTGCAGCGGACTCCATGAAGAGCCATCCTGGCCGCGGGAGGAGCTTCCATCCAAATTTCCAAAGGGAGGAAAAACCAAAGGCAAGAGTGCAAGAAAGAGGGACAGCACAAACAGAGCGAGGAGACAGAGTATAAAATTCACATGACAGGTCTCGTTATCTTGAATGCAAATGCCGGCTGTGTGTTTGCCGGAGTGACACATTGGTTCTTTTATTGATAAATTGAGGACCGCTATGCTATAATGCTACCAATATACTTTGCAGAGGCCCGGGTAAAGGACCCACTCTAAAGGCATAGATGATGACAGACTGTTTGGACTGCCTCTCATTACTCTTGCACCTCCTGGCCCAGCGCGTTTACATGTTTATGACGTCCACACTGCAAAAGATTCATTATTCCTGCTGCCTGTGGTGATTTAAAATGGTATGGGTGGATTTTTGCATTACAGTTCTCAAAAAAAATAAACCTTGGTTTTTCTCACAACTGGCATATTTGAATTTAGAGGAGATGACCCCATCACGACACCTCCTGCAGATAAAACAAAACAACATCAGTACACCAACAATTTTTGTCAAATTAACTTGGTTTTGCAATCTGCTTTATTTGTACCATAATTACATGATTACAGTATTTCCTAAATGAGGTGGGAGGAATGAAATGTTTCACAGCAACACCTTTGAAACTCTCCTCATTAAATTTCCGACAAAAATTTATTTTGTGCAAACGTTTTCCATGATTTCTACATTTTCTTTATCTCAGGCATCTAAAGCTTCATTCATATAAGACACTGTCAGGTGGGAAAATCCATTATGCAGATATATTCAATCCATACCTCTATGTTGAAAGGGCCAACATAGGAGCTTCTCCGTGCGTTCTCTCTGTGGACATGCACGCACTGTGTGTAGCCTGATGTCTTTGTCTTCCAGACTTGTAATCATATTTACATGAACTGCACATATTCCAGCAGGAGTGCTGTATTAGACCCAATCACTGCGGAAGGAATTTGAAGGCCAACCTCAGGAAAACATCACTTATATTATAAAGCAAAAAAAGGCACAGCAGGCAGTCCAGTGGGGTGTATCTGTCGGAGAGTATACGGAAAATAAAAAGATTTTCATTGAACCCACAGAGATTCATGCTGCATTTCACAAGGAGATTCTCACTTCATCACATTTCTTTCCCCCTTTTTCTTTCCCTCTGATGAGCAAGTGCTTCTTCTCACTGACGGTGCTGCAGGGCTGCACAACAACTCGCAACCCCTCAACCAATTAGAAAATTACTCAGCATATGAAATACTGTACACTATAGTGCTTCATCAATTACAGTAAAACAGAGTATTTCACTGCTCAGCAAATCTGCCTCAACTGTGCCGGTGGTTTTATTTATTTCCTGGTGTTAACAGTCATATCATAACCAACTGCAAATAATATTAATAAATATTTAAGTGTGCTGCCCGACCAAACGCAGGGAGGAGGCTTATAGGTGGGGAGTGAAGGGAGCACTATTGATGATCGCTCATCATGACTGACAGTATTGACAAAAATGCATTATTGTAATGAATATTAGATTATATATATTAGATTAGATCAGCATCAGCAGCCACTAAATTAAAAACTAGATGCAGTGTTTCAAAACCGCATTAACTGTTTAAAAAAAGGGAAGGGAAATAAAGAGCTAAAAGATGGACTTTGACATCTATAACATCTTCATGTCTGATTTGTATTCCAGCTAAAAGCACAATAGAGTTATGTTCAGATCAAAAACTACAGTGAAAAGTGTGGACAGAGATTTATTTGGTGGAGAGAAAGTCTGAGTAAAGGTGAACATCATAAAAAGCTCAGTGCAACGGTAGAGAACAGCTCTGGGAATCTCAGAGTGATATCAAGTGCGTGTGTGTTAGTGTGCATGCGTGTGCGTCTGTGTGTGTGTAGCCTCGCGTAAGGGTGTGTTGAAGCTTGTATTTTTAGGTCTTTGCCCAGGGCCGTTGTACTACCCTGAGTCTGTGTACTTTATGTATGCGCTGAGGCATAGAGAGGGAGGGGAACATAGAAGAAGGAGGGGGAATAAGAGAGGGAGCAGTGGACCTGAAGGTAGGGAGGGAGGGATGAATGGATGAAAGAGGAGGTGGTGTTAAACCCCGCTCATCACTGTTGTTTTCACACTTTTTTTCCTAGGATGGCGACAGAAGGTCACATTATTCATCCAATCAAAACGACAAATGTTCTTGACATCCGACCCAGGACTGTTAGGGTGAGGGGTTAGGGCAATGTCAAAACTTATCAGCTATCTCCTGTGGAGGATTTAGCCTCCAGGGGCAAGAGCAAATGTTTCGGGGCTTCCGGCATAACCAGGGGATATCCGGAAAAAACACAAAATGGATATCCTGTTAAGATTTTTCTTCTGTGCTTCAAACTAAAGATGCCAGAATGGAGTTGGACTTTAGAGACGACTTTTAATTTATCTGCATATGAATGCGGATACATTTTTAAAGGGTTAATAAAAAGCAAAATCATCGCCAGATGATAGCTGATCCAAGTTCCAACATTGCCAGATTATCAGTCCTGTCTGCTGAACAAAATATTGATGACTTTCATAATGGGGGGCGAAGAGGATGGTGGTGGAGTAACCGCTGGGTGAGACAGCTGCAGAAGCAGCGATCGTTTTCAGCTACATTTCAACATTTGTAAGCATCACACCAAATGATATTTTTAAGGAGACATGAAAACAAATCCAGTTGTTTTTGTGGTGACAAAAACTGGATATTTTTGTCGCAACATCTCTAGCCGTGTTTCTGGCAACGAAACTGGGTGTTTATAAGGAGAACTCGGGGCATCTCCAGTCATGTTTGTGGCGACCAAAACAGGTATTTTACACTAAGTGGATTGGTTCTTTTTGCCTTAACCTAACCAGACCATAAGCACAACATAAAATTGCAAATTGAACCTAAAAAATGTAAAGTTGCAGCATAAAAATATGGTTGGCTCTACTCATGGTGATTGGTCAATGCTACTCGCTTCAAGCGGAAATCAAAACACTTCCGATCAAAATCTTAGCCCTTGCCTACAGATTCTGCATTCATGTACCCGTCTTTCGTAATGGTGGTGATTCTGTCGCCACCCCACGGAGAAAATATCGCGTTGCAGTTTCCTCTCACTCCACCCTTCAGAGGTATGCTCCAGGTTTGTATTCTGAATGAGCGTACCTGTTGGAGAACCGCACTCCACAACCAACAAAACCCGACCCCAGAGGACCCCACAGGGCCTCCAGCAGCTGTGGACGGACGTGCTGAACAAACCCAATGTCAGGTCAAAACACCTCCTCTTACAACCACACATCAGGCAGGGCTGAGATAGAGCGAGAGCGAGAGAGAGAGAGAGAGTGAGAAAACAAAGGAAAGGAGGAGGCAATGCAGGGAGGAAAGGTGGAGGAAGAGATGTGGACAGTGAGAAATAATGAGAGAGTTGGGGAAATGGAGGAAAATGAAAGGGGTTGGGGGGTGATGTCTTACAGATAATGTTGAGAAGGAGGAGGCCCTATATACACTATATGGATGTGTGTGGTGAATGTATGTGTGTGTATATGGTGGAGTGTTAGAGAGAGGGAGTAAAGGAAACAGATATGGAGAGGGGAGCAGAGACCAAATGAAAAAAAGACACAAAAAAAGAGAAATCAAAAAACCTGGCTGAAGATTTTTTTTTTTCACCAAGTCAGTTTTCTGTGCTCTCTTTCTCCCACTACAGCAGTTTCTTGGTGAATACTGATACAGCACAGACATATGCCAAGTGTTGCACTTTGTAACCACAACTGGCAATAAATTCTGAAGATTGTGCGAAATATAAATCATAATCACATCTTTTGCAGAAAAGTGGTGTATGCTGTAAAGAGGGGCAGAGATAGGAATAGAAAACCCTTAATAAACACTGTGTACGTTATGTATATTTGATGGCAAGACATCTCTATACCAAAACTATGTGGTAAGTCTAACTATGTGGTAAAGTTTCAGAAAACACATTACGTAAGTCTAAATAAGACAACACTGAATTTTAGTGTCACAAAGGGACAGGAACAGTGGTCCGCTGGGGCAAAATGTGGGTGTGTTTGCTCCATCCACTCACCTCAATCTGCTCGTGTTACTCTTTATACAACGTAACCTGACTTCTTCCTATTCATCATAATTACTATGGCCACTAGAGGTCACGACCTGACAATAAAACTTAAATACGGATCGTAATAATCTGCTTGAACAAACAACCTGTATAGCCTTTTTTCTGGTGAGGACGGGCTGGTTAAAGAAATAGTTCGACATTTTTGGACTGTTCGATTTCTGACAGACAATAAGATGAAACAATCAATACTACTCTCAAGTCTGTTCACTTAAAATGAGGCTATAGTGAGCAGCCAGTTGGCTTAGCTTAGCACAAAGACTGAAAACAGCTAGGCATGGCTCTGTTCACTGTATCATGGTTTTGATTTTTTGTTTTATGGATTACCTGTTTTATTTTGTAGTTATATCTTCATGTGTCATGTTTCACTTTCTCCTTCCTCCTGTCTTCCCACCCTCTTTGCTCCTCATCTGTGTTCCATTAATAACTCCCTGTGTATCTAACCCTGTTCCTCTGTTTTGGTCATGTGTTTTCCCGGCATTTGCTAAATGATTCCTTGTGTTACTCTGGTGTGTACTTTGTTTTGGGATTTTGCTTTTGACATAGGCCTGCTTCTGTTTGTTGTCTGCAGGATTTTGGATTTGGATTTTTGGACTTAAGAATGAAAGCTCGCTTTTAGTTTTCAACCTGCCTGCCTCAGTGTCTGCATTTGGGTCCCTGTATGGTAAACAAAATCGGTCTACCATCCCCTCTTATGCTCACTTATCAACACATTATATACATTAAATATTAGCCTACACATATTATTATATTTGTTGAATGTGTACTAAAAAGACAGAATATGAAAATCATGATAAGCCCTGATATGTGCTAGATTGTTTCTTGGCTGCAGTAACTTTCTAGCTGGGTGAATTTTGCTACCTTTGGATAGAGCCAGGCTATTTGTTGTTTCCCATTGTCTTTACGCTACTGCTGCTCTCAGTTAGCGGGGCAAAGAAAGGCACTGAGACGAGGCACTCAAGAATGTGCATACAGTCACATCTTTCGAGGAAAATCAGACCCAACAGTCCGGCAAAAAAACTTGAACTAACCATCTACAGACTTGTATAGGCAACTGAGAGTGACGGGGAAGGCCTCATTTGTCACGTCACGTTATAATCCGCTCATATGTGGCCAGTAAAAAAATTATGAATACAGGGAAGCTGCTACAAATTGTTACATAGAGCCAATTTAATAAGTCAAAATATTTTATAATAAAGATTTCTTGCTGTTTACAGTTAAGTATTAGCTTGGCACAAAGACTGGAAACAGGAGGAAACAATCAGCCCGGCTCTGCCCGAAGGAAACATTATCCACCCACCCAGGATGTTACTGCTGCCAACCAAGAAATCATTTTCACACTTTGGTTTTTGTATGAATTAAACAAACTTGATATAATATGTTCATTGGAAGAGCATGTAGACAAATGATGTAACTGTCTGTTTCTCCTTGTTTTCAGTCTTTGTGTTAAGCTAAGCTAATTCCTGCTCGCTGAAAACTTATAATTAAGGACAGTTGAGAGTGGTATCGATCCTCCTGTCTAACTCTTCACAAGAAAGCAATTAAGTGTATTTCCCAAAGTATCCTACTATTCCTTTAAGTTAAAACTTAATAATGAGGCAGACCAGTGTGGTATGTATCCGAGAAATCTACAGTACATGGCTTCATCATCGATGAGTGCTCCGTCTTTAACAAGACATCAGTGGAGACTACATGAGATGGAAAGAAATGATAGCGGTGGAGAGCTCCAGCGAGAGGAAGATGGTAATAATTTCATGGAAAAAGTTGGGAGGAGGGGTGATTAATTGAGGAGGTCAAGTACGCTGAAAGAGAAAACGGCTGCTTGTTGATGCTTACAGCTAATGGTGGAAGACAATAAGACAATAATGGACACGCACAAAGCTGATGATCTGTTCTCGTGGAAATGGTTCCTCCAAATGCTTCCTGTCAACAGAAGTGCTGTTGTGCTCTGATTTTAAAGCGGGATTCTTTTGTTTTTTTTGCCAGACGCAGCCTTAAGACTCCTTCTGTTTAACATCCAAGCATTTTCACAGCTAATACACTGCAGACTACATCATCCAAGGCCATGGCATTCAAAAAACTTTCATACTCCTCGTTGGCCTTCTGATCTAAATGATTCATTTAAGTGACTAAATACTCTTTAGAAAAATGTGGGTACATTTGAATATATTACAAAGTAAAAGCATGGCAAAAGTAAGCTTGGTATTTTGAGGACAAGAGCTCAAGAATTTAGACCGTGAATCTTGGTACAAACTATATGATGCATAACTAGATTGCAAAAAAGTGGTGGTTGAATTGTCTTTCTTGTGGGTGTCTTCACTTTACTTTAATCTTCAGCCAACTTAAGATTCAATCCGCTGATATAGGAATAACGATACATCTTTGGAAAAGGGATTGAAACTGTGAGGAAGAGGGGGAAAATCCCGACATCCACAAACTAAGGTATTCAAATGGCGGTGACAGTTTTAGCGTGACAGAGCCTAAAATTTACAATTATGATATTTATTTCCACTCACTGTCTCCTCTCATTTTTCACTCCCCCTGGACCCACATCTGCACGTTACAATAACAAGTGATAAGACTGAAGTCCACCGACTGACCCAACTTAGAGATCTAGACTCGCGAGCCTGCAGCTCTATGCTCTGTCCCTCCCACAGCACTCAGGTCTAATGAGTTGAAACGAAAAGGAGACCTACTGCTGACGTTAGTGGCTGAGCATTAGCTTGAACCAGGCCCCATGCAGACCCACTTATCTGTAAATCACCTGTGTTCTGCAGACCGTACGGCCAATTATATTGAGCTAAACCAGTACACCAGAAACAAATCAGAGTGCAGTGTTGTCATCCACTTACTCCAGATCTAGAGAGTATTCCTGTTATTTTATTTAACCTTTATATGTTTAAAGAAGATAACATTATTAGGTTCTAATCTATTTTTCAGAATCTGGCTTTTTTCCTTACTTGCCCGCGAGGGTCAATCACCACTGCAACGGGGAAGAGGGAGCAGCGTGCAGTATGTACGTCTGTGTGTATGTGTGTGAAGCTGCTCCAAATCATTAATAATGTTCTTTTACTCTGATATGATCAAATTTATTTGAGTTTACGGCACAGAACAGCCTGGCATCAAATCAATCTCTGCAGGATTTTTCCAACAAGATACGAGGGCCACAGTGGAATCAAACAGTACTTTTTCCTTAAGTTCACAAGGCATATGAGGGAGCTGAACTGGCAGTTCAAAAGCTGTAGGGTTAAACATCTTCTGATCCAGGATCTGTTTAAACTTTTGCCAGCCAGCCTCACTTTTTCACCATCGCAATGGCCCTTCAAACACCCTCTCCATCCCCCTCAGACACAGAGAAATTGACCACGGTATTGATCTGCATGTAAGAGGTAGAGATAACATTGACAGGACATTATGTCGAGTCATTTATCTTTCGTCTTCTGATAAAATGATTGACAGTAGAAGGGGATTCTTATCAGGGTCGAGTGGCCTTCCTATTCATCAAAATTATAAGTCAGTGCATGAAAATGAGAGTGTCTGTGCTGATAAATGGACTCTCTCAGAGAGCGTTTGATGTTGGACTTAACTGTGCTCTCTCACCGAGGAAGAGAAGATTTTAAACAACCCAGCCACCCCCAAAAAAGCTCCCTTCGAGACAAAAGAAAGTAATTACTGATTACTCTACAGTGATTGAAACATGTCACACTCCTGCACTGTTTCAACTTTTACTTTCTTTTGGTTTATTTATGTGCACCTGTGTTCACTGGTGTGCACGTATCAGTGTTTGTGTCCAGTCCCCTGCTCTGCCCCACTGGTCCACTCAAATTACACACTATTATCTGGTCTCTCCAGCCAGCAAGCTCATTTGGAAATGAGATTTAAAACAGCAATAAATATAGAATTATGTGTTTAGAAAAAAAAGAGAGAAAAAGGAGTGATTTTAAAATTGTTTTGTTGGGGGTTGGTCCAAATCACGACTGGGAGTTTGGATAAAGGCAGATAGAAAGACGTAATGGCAGTGACTAACTGCTAGCCAGTGTTTTTGTGCATTCAGGCCCCCTTGCTGAAAGCAGTATTTTCTCCACAGTTTGAAATCCTTTTCCCAGGATAATTATCCATTGTAGATGCCCATCCTCAGATAATGACTGCCTCGCCACTGAGATAGGAAATTAGCAGGGACCCAGTGTGCTGCAAGCACAATGGAGGGACTGCCCCCTGGATCACTCTGCTAATTTTAACCAGGGAAAGAAGCTGTTGTTAATACTCCCCTCCTGCTTATAAGGAATAACATAATTTCATTTCATGTATGATATCATCTAGAAGGAGGACAAAGCGGGAAATAACGTCCGAGGAGACCTTGGTTCATGAAGTGAATGGCAACAGTGCCCCCTTGTGAAGCAGATAGGCAACTTCTCTGCATTCACTACAGCTGAAGATTTGCAATAGCTCCAATTTTTTCTTTTCTTTCATACATTAAGAAGCTGATTTGTGCCGTTCAGCCTCATACTGTCAACACACCTTAGTTACTTTAGCCATGCCAGAAAGGATTAAGTGATCAGGAAAGATCAGGACTGACAAAATGGCTGAGGAAAATGGGTTATGTGGAGTTGGGTTATTTTAGGGTACCGGCTCATGAGCAGTTTGTGGTGCAGAAGAAAAGAGGGATAAAATAACAGTGTGAATATAGTTGAATCACAAGCTGGTATTATGTCTACAGCAGGATTTTTATAAGTGTATTAAGGCAGCGGGGGCTCAGTTTTAATTAGTCTAGCAAGTATTAACACATTTGTTTAGTGCTGTGCTAGTGTTCACAGAGGCTTAATTATATGACAGTGAAGGCCATTTTTCACCAGCTTGGCCTCTTTGTAAAGTAATAACTACTGGCTTACAGACTGCTATTTTCATGATTCAATTGAGACACTTGTTGTGAGCTGGCATGAGTCCCAAAAGTCAGCTGTAGTTTAGCCATTACTGCAATTTACATATATTACCCCATCAGTCTTTAGAAGAAAGTACAAAAACTAATAAGATCACCATCTCGAGCTAACATAATCTGAATGAGCTCTACGAAGCAGGCAGATTTTGGAGGGAGGAGGTGTTTGGGTAATTCTGCTATTCTGTTCACGCTACATGGCCGTGCACCTTGCTACAATTTATAGCTTAGTTACACTCCATATAATCCCTATTACCAGATGCTTAAGACTTCTCAAAGCAGTTAACTGTTGTTAGCCTGTGAAGTGTTAACCACAGGGAGAGATGGATGACTTCATTTGTGAAATTTATATTATGCACGTAATACCTGGGGGGCAAAACGGCTGGATCAGGGTGACTTTGGCAGTGATCCATCTGCAGTGTGTATGGGCACACACACACACTCTGCCCCCTGAATCAAAAATGTAAATCATCGCCAACAGTTCCTCTATTAACCCCACAACTTAATAGGATTATGTGAAAATGTAGTCAGAAAGGTAAAACGAGGGGAAAACAGCAGCTGGAAGCTCCAAACAGAAATGTAGTGTTTGTCAGAGGCATCCCTGTCCTTTCACTCACCTCTCACTTCACATTTCCATGAGGTCGAGATGTATTGATGAGCAGATCTGTAAGTGTTTGGCCCTTTACTCTTATCTGAAGTCAGTTAATCCTTCTTCGTCTATAAAGACAATGCTTGCCCTGGCTCTGCGCCCAACACCTTCAACAGGGCGAGTATGTTGATGAATTAAAGCCTCATCAAACTGTGGCTTAGCGAGGTACATTAAATCAATACTAATAACCCCTGTATGTGTTTGTGCGCGTGTCTCAGTGACAACATCAGTATCTGGGTGTGCTCTAATGCATACTTTACTCTCAACTTGTGCCACTCATCAGGTGCGTGGGACAGACAGACAACTTCATTGTCCTCATCTAACCTGACAGGCTGTTACCGTGCGCTCTGACCGCTCGGTGCCAGGCTTATTTATATGCTGCCGGTGAGAGAGATCTTGGGTAGGGCAAATTGCTTTGCACACAGAGAGACAGCCATCACTGCTTTGAAGTGTGAGCAACTGCGTGCTTGCATTGCCTCGCTGCATCTCTTGCGACAGGACAAGTTGCGCGTGTTTCTGCCAGGTGAGAAATCAAATGTGTTTATGGGTTTTTATTTATTGATGACAAGTTTATGTTGTCAGTTGTCTGGCAATGAGCGCTGGAGATTTATCTAGCTCAGCACGGAGTGGTGTTCTCACAGGTCAACAAGCAGGTGAGTGTCTCTCTCGCTCGCGCTGCTTCACAGCAACTCTCAGTGGAATTGTGATGTACGGGGCTCACAGGGCTGCCCTGGCCTCGCTGTACCAGCAGCGTAAAGTAAGGTCCCTGTAGTGCCTGACTCCCTGACTCGTGTCCCTTGCTACAGCGGCAGAGGATGAAGCAGCCATACATCATAGGCCAACTGTGTCCTCTGAGGCGGTGACAGACAAAGCCAACAGAATCAATACAGCCTTAGCTCAAGCCCCACTTCTGTGCACTCAGACCTCGCCTCGGCCTCTTCAGCTACTTTTCTTACTCAAATTCCATCTCTATTTCTTCCCTCCCTCCCATTTATTGTACATCTGTCTCTCCACTTCTGTCTTTTCCAGGGTGACATCATTTATCTGTGTCTGACTACAACTTCTGTCAATATTATCTCTATCTGCCCTTCTGCTGGGCCCCAGGTGAACATGCTGATACACAGTGGAACTGTCAGCCTTGACAGGAAATGGGAAAAAAAAGAGGAGCACATCAGAAAGAAAGAAAAGACCAAGGCCTTAGGATTACTGAAGGCCATTCAGCTTGTTAGTGCAGCTGCACCAACATCAGACAAATGCATACTTAATTTTTTTCAGAGGGTCTGAGTGATTCAAGCTCTGGAGGTGTGAATGATCCCCAAATAGACAGTTTAAATGATTGAGGGCCTTGTGTAGTACCCACAAACCATTTCAGACAGCAGTGGAAATGCTATTAGAGAGATAGAAGGAGCACTGGGGAGTAGTTCACGGTAATTAAACTGGAGCGTCAATGTCACTGCTACCTGTTTATGACCCAAAAGAGTAGCAGTTTCCTGCAGTGAAGAGGTTTGGCTTTCATTTATTACTGTCGATTACCATTATGAACTCCTCCCACAAAGAATTGGATTTCATCTTGGGAAATGGTTCTTCAATCTCTCTTGGAAATATTTCCCCACAATAATGATTCCTCCGAGATAATAGTTGTGTTAAAGTTGTAAAGGATCTGAAATCTAAAATGCAGTAAATATATTATGGAATGATTAAAACCACCGCTTTCTCTGTCCTTGAAATTATACCTGGGAAGATGTGTGTAAGGATGGAAGTAAAATAGCTCTAATAGCATGTTGCTTTGCTGGAGTGCCAGTCATCATTTAGTGAGAGGATGCTTCTTGTTTTGCATGTTTTACTCTTCTTTAATCTCATTCGGTATGAGACGAAGAAGCTCAAAATGATTTACTAAAACACGATGGCACACTGCTTCTTGCAAAACAGTCAACTTTAGTTTGAATGTTTCAGTTCAAGATGGCCTTTAAATACTCTGGAGTAAATCATTCCCAACGTTTGAATATGCATACAGTCGCTATTTACAGCTACTGTACATGCTTGCTCCATGTGGGATGCTATTGTGATTTGACAGTCTATTTAATCTCTGTGTATTGTGTATTATGGTTTCATTTTGGATTCACGTTTAGCTGCCTACATCCACCAGTCTGCCAAAAAAAAGGCACATGGACAAACATAGAGGAGGCTTACATAAGAAATTGGATTTTAAGATCGGCAGTGTGTATGTATGTGTGTCTATGTGTCTGTGTGTGTGGTTTTCAGAGTGCTTTTAAAAGCACTGGTTCACCAAAATCCTGAGGGTCTAAATACATGAAAATACGAGGATATTCTATTTTAGTTTAAGTGTTTCGTACAGTATATGTGTGCATTTAGTAATTTGTGTGTGTGTGTGTGTGTGTGTGTGTGTGTGTGTGTGCGTGTGTGGTTGTGCAACCCAGCTGCGTCAAGCCTCCGGCCATCCGGCATTGACCAGGGTCAGTTTCTTGGGCCAGCTGGGTCAACAACATTATGCTGGGTCTTTTTATTCAACGAGGTATTGATCCTCCTCCATGTGCTCATTTGTGTGTGTGTGTGTGTGTGTGTGTGTGTGTGTGAGTGCGTGCGTATGTGAGTGTCCGTGGGGGTGAGTAAAGATAAGCAAGGAGATGGGGCCAGGGCCAAGACAAGGAGGCACGTTCTGGAAGAGCAAATTTGACATAAAATCCAATCAGTTGCTGCAGCCGATTCCCCATCTGACAGTGTGAGGTGCTCCCCAAGTACAGAAAACGCAAAACTCACATGAGTAATGACACCGCTTCAGTCACTTTGGCAAAAAGCATAAACATTTCTTAATTGTTTTCCTGTAATGCAATCTGTAGAGACCTGCTAGATAATTTATATATGGCAGTGGGTGTAAATGCTCAAAGATCCATACAGCACACTCTGATGAGATATCTATTAACAACCCTGAGCACCATAGTGCAGCCCAGTCGCCCCGATGTAATGTTAGCAGTTAACATTTATGCAAACCACATAAACGTCCAATGTTGACATTTCTACCAAACATGGCATATCACCTTCACATTATATGCTTATGAGCTGACTTTCACATCGGATGGATGGTGGCGTTGAGTAGTTTCAGTCCGTTTTGAGTCTGGAAATTTCCAGCCATTTTTATGATGACGAAAGCAGGTGTTTTTTAAGGAGACCTTGGGACATTTCCAGCTGTTTTTGTGGTGACAAATGCCAGCTATTCTTCACCAAAAAGTGGACCATCTGGGGACTTTTCCAGTCGTTTTGTGGTGACAAAAGCGTTTTTTTTTAAGGTGACCTTGGGACATTTCCAGCCATTTTTGTGGCTACAAAACTGGGTTGTTTCTTTTAGCAGACCTATTTTAAGCCAGACCACGATGTGTTCCTAACCCTAACCAAGTGGTTTTTGGTCCTAAACCTAAGCAGACCATAACCACAGCATTGTGACAAGAGAGACTTACTTAACTTACTTAAACAAACGTAAAGTTAAACAAAGTATAGCAACATAAAGAAACATTATGGTTTAACTTATCTGTGGTTTTGCAGAAACATACTGAGCTAACATTTATTCTGGCGATTGGGTTGCATTTTTGGTACCTTTGGACTGAGGTATAAAAGCGACCCTTTCAAAGCATGCAGGCTTTTGAGATAACCATGAAATTATATGTTCACATGCACACATAAACACACACACACACACACACACACACACACACACACACACACACACACAGAGACAATCCCAAATGCACAGTCCCACCCAGACATCTGTTCATGCACACAAGGGCAGATTGTTAAGTGAACACAAACAGGTTACAAGTCAGATTTAGGGCCTTTAAAGAGCGGCCACTGAAACACCGACTAGTGCACTTTGTCATAATAAGAGACGGTTGTTTTGTTATTATCACACACACTGACACACACAAATTGCCTGGCAGTGGTCAGCTGTAGCAACGATAAAAAAGAAGAGGAAAATTATACTGTCAGGTATCGAAATGAGATGAGTCAAACACACCTGTGTCACAACTAAGATTAAAGGCCTGTATCGAGCGGCCAAACATGCAGTTACACACAGATATGCACATCTTTGGCACCCACTGAGTGTAAAGGCGATGTCCCTACCTTTGTTCCTGGCTGCTGAGTACTAAAGGGGAGAGTATCATTTCAAGACAAATTGGCACACCATGACCACTGAAGGAAGTCTCCAGCAGTCATTATATCTCCACCAAACATGCCCAGACAGCAAAGCGGAATAGTGTACGTTTTGTTCACAGCCAGCAAAGTGACTTCAAACTTCTTTTTATTTTATATTAACTGCGAGAGAGACTGGAAGTTTTGATAATTGTGATGCAGCAGTTGTCGTGAGTTTTGGGGCGAAAGATTAAGGATGAGAAGGGAGGGTGGACTGCAAAAGAGGAGGGAAAAAAGAAGAAAGAGTGAGATAACAAGAACAAGAAAGACCTGCAGACAGGCGTGCGGGAAAATGATGGACACAGAAAGGCAAAACAGAGAGAGACGGGGGGTGTACGCGCACGTCAAATGGGTATTCTGCCAAGACTGCAGTGTGAGGTTGTAACCTGCGCACTACCACCCTGATCATTTATTCAACTCATCTGTTACATAAATAAACCAACACACAACAGATTTGCCCCCGGCTTCCTGTATGTGTGAGTGCCAATGGAGCCAGTTGGAGCACTGAAGCAGGTTAAATGTACAGCAGCAGAGCATGGTGGGTAACAGCATGCATGAATCATCAGCCCAGTAGCCACTCACTGACTTACTCGCAGGTGCACACATATAGGGCGCACAGGTTTATATGAATATAGTCACACGACTGGACGCACGAGTCGAACTCAGAAATACTTAGAACACCTACAGATATTGTGTGTGGCTTAGAAGTGTGGGCAGGGATGATGTGCTGTACGTAGGCATATCGAGGCAGTGAAGTGACTTAAAATGAATAGCAAAGCCGCTGGGCACACTGCCAGGAAAAGAGGAAAAGAGAGTGAGAAGACAGGTAGAGAGAGATATGGATGCAGGGAACAAGAGATGAAAGGGCGACAATACTAAAGAAAAAGTGCACAACTAAAGGGGAATGTAAGAGGTGGACGAGGCAAGCAGCGGAATAAGGGAGGGAGGGAGAGGTGGGAGGGAGTGTTGGATGTTCAGAGTGAAGGAGAGAGTGGGAGGGAGTTCAGAAGGGAGGCAACAAGGATACACTGTAAAGAGAGGGAGGGGAGAGAGAGCGTGTTTATGGAGGAATGTGACAGTGCTCAGTGTATGGGAGATGGGACGGACTGATTCCACCATACCAGGTGTTGAAGAGGGGTGAGAGGGGGACCCAGAGAGATCAGCAACAAAGGCAGACATCTCTTTCTCTCCACTCCAGCAGTGCCAGCTAGCATCCCACTGGAAGTGGTTTGTCCACAGTGATCCACACAGCTTTGGGAAAGAGAGCAGCAGCGGCAGTGACTGTGACTGTTGGGGCATGCAGACTATAATGGAGGTAAGTCACCTCTGGCCAGACTTGAGGGAAGGTTGTGGCTGTTTGACTGGATGTGACAGGGGACAAATGATGGCACAGAGTCAGTCAGGGCTCACGGGCTTGCAACTTTGAACAGGAGTGAGTCTGGGTGGCACTAGCACATCCCACAGATTTAAGTGTGTGTGATTGCAGCTTAGTTTTTTGGGGGGGCTTTTTTTAGCTATGTTTGCACTAAGTAAGAACCAAAATGTAAGCTAGGATCATTTTAGTACCACACTGGTTTATGTCTGTTGTTTACACAGTCAAACATTCTGACTGAACAAAGTTTCTCTCCTGGAGGCAGTCCAAGTGTTTTGCTACTTTTTAATATGCGAGCTGAATTTCTAAGTTAAAGCATCTCTGTGTTTGAGGACATGCCAGCTCTGAATGAAATGTCTGCTTTCAACTTTTTTTTTTTTCTCTTTGCAGAAAACTGCCTATCGCATTCTTCAGTTTTAGCACAGCCATTACTGAACAAACCATTGCTTTTAAACTGGTGAAATAATAGGGAGCAGCGTGGGGCTTTGTTTAAATGTTACACTATACACAGCAATTCGGGGGAAATAAATGGCAGTGGACACGGAGCTGGTTGTTATGGGTGTTTTAAGCATGAATTAAGTGTTCATCTATATATGTCCCACCCTGTGACTTTTTATAGGAACTGGCCCAACTGTTATTAAAAATTCGTATAATTTGCTGTGTAATTGAAGGCAACAAAGAAAGACTCTCTGTGGGGAATAATTTACTGTTGCAAACCTTGGCGCTGTCACCCCTGTATACAATAATGCATGTGTTGAGACCTGTGAGGATCATGAATTACTGTGCATTATGCTGGTATTAAGGTGAATGGGTAAGTATAGGGCAGCACCTGTTCAGACATGTTCATCTTTGCTCTGTGTTGTAGCTTTTTGTGCACAAGTAAAACCCAGAGGAGAGGCCGAATCCAAGGGAGAGGCGGTGGAGGATGAAAGTATAAAGACAGGTCTCTTGTCTTCAGTTGTTTGTTTGTTCCTATGTGAAGTGAATAATTCCGTTTGTTTATGGAAATATCTTGACTTCACAAGTGAATTTTTGAGGGAATTAACGCAGCTCTGTTCCATATCTGTGGCGTGTGACAAACCAATGGAGCTGTCATGACCTGCTAAAGAAGACGCTTCTTAAAATAACTGTCCCAGATACCCAAATGCAGTATCCTTGCATGAGTGAAGGCTCTGTGTCAGAGGAGTGCAGCATCTCAACGTCTTTGTGAGGCTCAGCTCCTGATGATATTGCAGAGTGTTCAACTTTCCACTAAGGATTCGTAAACGTCCTTAAACATCATTGTATCATGCAGGTATATGAATTAGATGAGCAACTGTGCACAGCAGGTGAGTATCAGCTGTGACTTTGTTAGTTATGACACCTTGAAACTGTTGATAGAACCACGCAGAGTTTCCATATCATGAACAATTTAGCATTACAAGGTCAGGGGGCTTTTTATTTCAGAGCTGAGCACAGGTATCGCCTGCAGCACAAATTTCCAGCTGCTTTCAGAATGATATAGGCCCCTGAAAGTGAGTTCATTGTGTCTTCTCTTACTCCCACATTGCACCATCGACACACATACACACAGCCACAGCAGATTAGGAGGATGGGAGGATGGTTATGCTCCAGAATGACAACCTTATCACTGAGTCTTCAGCTTACAGGGTCAGTGGGTAACAGTGCCAGAAAAGGCCTCATTCTTTCCCACCTACCTATGTGTGTCATTCTTCTGTGATACCGAAGCAAACACAAATATATGAGACAGACTAAATTACTATGTGAGAAATGCTGTAGCACTAACTTCAAAACACTTATCTCTAATTTGTCTTTGTACCACGATTTTATGATCTTACATTATAATATCACTAAAAAAACACTCATCTGACGCCAGTGTAATGTGCTTCCATTATATCTTCTACATTTTGACAACAAGCGTGCCGAAAGCTTGCTGAGAGCTCAGCTATTGTACAAATGAAAATCTGACAGCACAACAAAGCTTTCATGACGATCCATCAAATTTCATCCGCATGAGGCTGTCATATCAGGCACAAGTGACACAGCCCGTTCAAAACAAGTGCGGATGGTAATGGAAAAGGTAAATATTCGTGGTTAATGGATGGGCTATAATTCGAAAATGTCTAAAAATACTTCCACTTATAACAAAACATTTCCCCCGTGCTGTTTATAGAGTGGGATAAAAGCCTTACACGTAAATATTTCATGACTATGGAGCTGGACGGTGATCTGCCATATCTGACTGAAGACACGTACAACTCTTTAAAACCATTTTTGGACAATTTCCAGGACACTGCATAAGTTTGAAGCATTACAGAAAAGTGCCGAGACATATTGTATGGCAATAATCAATCTTGTATGGATGGATGCGGCTCAATAATGAAGTATAAAAGGGAAATTTCAGATATTTAATTTTAGGGCTCCTTAAATTCATGAGCATCAATTCCCATCCTCGTCGCAGCACTAAAGGCTCCCATTTAGACTCCATTAAAAATACATTTTCCTCTATACTCCAGCTGCCAAGGTTATGCAAATGCATGTATTACAGAGCAGTAGTTGGCCAGCTATACAAAGCCAGTGAGCAGCGCAGACATCCTCCTTATCTATTAAAACCCGAGGAGGTTGATTGTTTGGTCGACCTAATGTCTCATTTGGATGCACATAAGGGCATCTGAACGCAATCTAATTTCAACAGGGGGTCCTCCGCTAAAAGCTTGGCCTCCGAGATGTAGCCACGTGGCTGCCAACAGAAGACGCTGAGATTGAATTAACGAGTTATAAATGTTTTACTCACATGATTTAAGCCTTTCTTTGCATCCAAACCCCCTCACACTTTGCACAGAGGAGGCATTCACTGCTTGCTGGACAATACGAGTCATCAATGTATGATACAATGTCAGCTCCACAGAATATAAATATCTCTCTCACACACGCTGTCTCTCCATGTCTGTCTCCTTCTCTTTCTGCCATCGCCTCTCTCTCTCTCTCCGTGCCTGGTATTCCATCTCCTCACTCTGGGGCAGTAATGAGTGTCTGGTATTCTGCTCTTCAGCATTGAAGCCCTATTCATGCTCAATCTCCTTTACAATGCACTAAAAGGATTACCCAATTAGCTACTATTGGATGCCATTGTGTGTCTGTGCTTGAGTGTGTGTGTGCGCACGTGTGTGTGTGTGTGTGCGCGCTTGGTCAGTAGATGGATGTGTTAGCAGTGAAAGTGAAAGATAGATGGCTGTCTGTACCCCACACTTCATTCCCAGTTGATGTTGTGCTGGAGGCCACATTACTCATCCCCACAACTCAGCCACAGTGAGTAAGACACACGATGGGGAAGCGTGTGTGTGTGTGTGTGTCTATGTGTGTTTGTGTGCGTGCGTGTGTGCATGTGCATGTGTGTGTGTGACTGGGGCCTTGACGGGCCACAGAGGATGACAGAGAAAGAGACATACCATTACTTCTCAATAATTCAACGTATCAGCCCATCTTTCTCCGGAAATACGCTCGCGGCTGTCACACGTGAGACCTTTCTTCTTCTCCTCGCTTTAATTTGTGAGTTTAATTTTCACCCCGTCATGCCTGGGATGATGGGAAATGCCTGCTTCATTACATGTGAATCATCAGTTACTTTGTGTGAACCACAGATCAATTCAGGTTATCTAATGTGTTACATCACGCTGGGAGCAGCGTGTTCGGTGTGCATTTAGAGGATCGAACAGCATAATAAGAACTGATTTGGACTGACGTTTCCTGCGGGATTAAAAGAACAGACTGTTTGATCATCTTTATGTTAGTTACTTCTCGGATTGGTTTTATTCCTGGCATTTTGAAACGGCATTAATGCATGCAAATCTTTGGACAAACTTATGCCTTTCAAAGTTCTGTCTTATCTTTTAAATATGAACAATTCCTCTGGAGAGGATAAAACCAGTATTCCCTGTGAAGTCACAGTCTGATATAGCTAATGTTGACCCACATGTTGATGAGCCAACATGGATGCTGTGTAATTGATAACATCAAATTGGTAGCTTGATGCGTTTGAAAGGTCTCTCTTCAGTAGTCGACTCCTAGCACAAGCCTTTGATGTCAGCCATCCCCTCCAGCACTCGAACACACCCCACCAGAGGCCTAAACAAACTGCTTTTTAAGTCTACAAGACGCTCTGCTGACATATGTTAGAAGTGGCTGCCTGCAAAATATGTATGACAATCAAATTAGAAATTTCGATAAATAAATAGAAATAAAAAATAAGGCATTTTTTGGAAAAAGGTATGTGAGTTCTGCTCGAGGGGAATTTCACTTTTTTTACACATCTGTTTACTCGTCAGACTCTGTGGCACATGCTGTGGCTCTGTGGTCCTGGTGAGGGTTATCTTTGGCTCTGAGACTTTGAATTTTTTATGGAAATCCTGCAAGCATTGAGTTTAAAAGACAGGCTTGGAGGGCTTAAAGAAAAGATGCAGTATAGTTGCTTTATGGAATTAGATATGAGCTTCAGCTATATGAGAGACAGAACATCAGGATGCCTCTGCATCTGCTGCTTCAATTTTAACCATTGGCAGGATTCCCTCACACGTCATCCAGCTTTATATTTAAAGATATAATATGTAACATTTCTTCATTAAAACGTCTAAAAGCGACTAGACCTTTGTAAATATTTTGTTGAGTAATAAAAAATTGTTATATCTATAATAATATATCTGTACTTAGATTATCCCAATGTTTCCTTCAATGTTCAAACCCAGAGAAATCTAAAACAGTGCATTTCATTTGGTCTCTTCCAGGGAAACAACATGACTAAAACTTTAAAGGGGCACTTTGTAGTTTGGAGGAGAAATTCAAACTCAGAATTTTAATATTTAGAATATTTATGAGGTGATAACACAAACATAGAAATATTCATTTTTTCCATAACTGAATAAACAAGCTGTTCTCAGTGGAAAATAAGGTCAGAACACTGTCTGAAGCTAGAAAGCTGGCAGGGTCTGCCAAATATAAACAAAGTAAAACAGTATGAACTTAACTTTATGGTCAGTTTGTTTATTCAGTTTATTCAGTCATGAAAACGAAGAAAGTTTGTTTATTGAGTTTGTTTAGACATAAAAAAATCAGTTGATGAAGATCTTTCTCTCCTGATTAAAAATTGTCCCCCAAATATACATAGTGCACCTTTAATATATAACCTCATCTGCGAACATCTCTGCCTTAGTCACGTCTGATAGGTTTTTCATCAGTCATGGTGGTTGTTTAACACTGAAGACAACACCCAGGATTCTACACTACTTAAAATCATCGAACTAGTCCTTTATTAACTCCGCTAAGGAGGTTCTGTTAATGCCAGTGGTGGTTGGTTGGTTGGTTTGTAAGCAGGGTTACATAAAAACTACTGAACAGATTTTTACGAAAGTTGAATGGAGGATGGGTCTCGGCCCAGAATAGACCTCATTAAATTTTGGTGGGGATTTGGATAAAGGGATGGATCCAGGAAATCTGAGACAATACAAGGTTTTTTGACATTTTTGTTAATTTTGAATAGGGAATAACGCATGGATCCTGATGACACAAACCAGGCGTATTTAGGTGGCTGGTATCTATGGACGAGTACTATTTGATGCAGATACAAATACAAATCCGGATCTAGAGGATTTAAATATGTTTTATTTGATATTGGATTAGGTGTGATTTATTTAAGGGGGACATTGATCCTTGGCAGAGATGTGATTGAGCGACCTCTAGCGGCAGAAATTACATACTGTGCATTTAAATGGCAGTAATTCAATATTATATTACAAAGACTTTACTGTAAATCGGGTAAAGTATGCAAAAATAATAAAGTAACTGAAGAATGATCCTTTTTCAAAAGTTTTAAAAGTATGTTACAGATGGAAAGTGTTTCAGCCTTCAAATAAAGGGTTGCTGTGTGTAAAAAAGTCTGCGGCGCTTAAGACGGCACACATAAACAGAAGAACAATAAGCTGTCTGAGAATGACCTAAAAAAACAGACACACTGAACTAGATAGATTACACATGCATCTGTTAGAAATTACCATATAGACAGTGAGAATTAAAGTGATGCCATCTGGCACCGTAGCAGTGTGGAGGTACAGTGAGAACAGAGCGGAGTTTCATGGTCATTGTGACACAGGTATAAATCCCGGACCTTTGTAGCACACTGCTGCCTTCCACTGGCTGTGGTAATGGATTGGCTATGCTCTCGGAGTGTCTCTCTGCTTGTGTGTGTGTGTGTGTGTGTGTGTGTGTGTGTGTGTGTGTGTGTGTGTGTGTGTGTGTGTGTTTAGGGGGGGTTAGACAGGTCAGCTGGGGCTCGAAAGCTAGGACGACACCCTGCCCACACACACATACACACAGCCCCCTGCCTACACACAGACGGACACACAAGTGCACAAAACCTTTTGTGTGGACACAGAAAAACATGCAGCCAATCAGATCAAAGATTAGACGTATGCATGCATCCACACACACACATTCACACCCCCTCATCCCATCTCACCAAAGGTCTTAAATCACACCGTCCACTCAGAAGCCGCGAGGTCAGACCATTTGTACCGCTTTTTAAAATGTTGCAATGATGGAGTAATAAAAAGATTTTCAAATCACTTTAATATTTGCATGAAATGGAAGTGAAATTGACCAATTCTCTCCAGCAAGTGAGTGGGAACATAAAAGTGAGAAGGCATGGATCATTGTCCAGACAAACAGGCTTGCTTGGGGGGGTGAATGGGACTAATCGAGGAACAATGGTAGTCAGGCTGAAAGGACGAGTGAGCAGTGCTGCTGAAAACGATGACAGTAGATCTACAGAGATACTGTATATCATTTTATTAGTGGGTGAAAACCTTCACACTTTTTATGGTAAAAAGCTTCCAAACAGGATGATGTAATATGATGTAAGCTGTAGTGCAATCCTGTCTGCACATGTTGAAAGATAGTTTATAAGCTCATGTCACTGTTTCTTATTGGTTCAGCTCTAACAAACTAATGTCTTCATTGATTTTTGTGTGATGATATCAGTGAATCAGTCGTGTTCTATCACTAAAAAAGAGGTAATGCTGTCAGCTTTGTTTACATCAGGAGAACGTATCCCTTTACTTGTGACAAAAATGGAGTGTAAGATTTACACTTGTTTTGTCAGCAGCAGAGCTGAGGGGCCATATCTTTTCTGTTGTTGTTGTTTGTTCATTTGGAACACAGCGCCTTGTATATTTTCCTGTCGTGATTTGTGATTGTATTTCATCCACAAGGTGTTTTGTCAACAGTGTGTACTCTGTGGGATGCTGAACGCTCCACTGCCTCAGACAGGCTTGCACTCCAGCAATGAGACTATGTGAAAGTGTGTGTTGTTTGTGTGGATGTGCAAAGGTGTGTGTGAGAGAGAGAGTGTGTGTGTGTATGTCTGAACAAACAGCATAAAGGCAGGATGGTGGTAAATCACTATAAAACTGAGGCTCTCCAGTCCTCTCATTGTGAGGACTAGTCATTTATTTAACACTCAAATATGGTCCTGGGCTGTTTGGGGAGAATACATCAACCGGCACACGGGAGTCCACACAAAGAGCGGCACACTTCAACAGACAAAGAGCGAAAAGAGAGAGGCCAAGCGCCTTTTTTTCTCCTTCAGATGAAGTGTTGTTTGTTCAGGGTGGGTGCAGGGCACCGAGTGGGACGGGGTGGATGGAGGGAGGGAGGGACTGATGGGAGAAGGCGAGGGTGGGTGGGTGGGGGGGGTGGTTGAATGGTTATTACACAGTGAATCGATGCACAAGCGGAGGGTGTCAGTGGGTGATAGTGGGGAGAGGAGGGGGGTACACGGGGGGGGGTGTAAAAGATCTTTTGTGAAGGCCGGGAGTTAATCACTTGAGCGGCACACGCCAGTTCTATGGGAGCACATGTTGTACACTGGCTCCCTTGGGGGGGGCGGGAGGTCCTGAAACACACACACAAAGACAAACACACACACAGACACACACTCACACACACACACGGAGCTGAATTTACATGTCAGTTATAATGCAAAGCTGGGTACAGGCCGACTAGAAAAGCAGAAGACCCACCCCCTTCACAGAACAGTTAGCAGACCCTTCTGGCCGTGCTGATAGTGAGAGTTTGCATTTGCTGCTTGTTCACTGACACACACACACAGACACGTACACACACATGTCTGTGTGTTCAGTTTCACCGGGACTGGATAGATGACTCTGCAGAGGCCTTGCTAGAGATGGATGCTTAGTTTGACCTGGCAGTAAGTAAAATCTATTGTTTCATTACTTCAGTCCCATGTCAGTGGAGGATGCTAATATCTGAGAGTGATAGTGAAGGCTGGAGTTGAGATTTAGCGCCAGCACAGTAGAATAGAGGCAGTCACAGTCATGTCAGGGACTGTTTACATCAGTGGCACAGTGGGCTGCTTTGCCTTGTACTGCTGCAGGTGCAAACTGAACCATTATTCAACATTTTCACTGGCTGTTTACTTTGCAGAATATATGTTGAATTTCATCCTGAATGAAACAGAAACTCAAAACTGAAACTGTTCATTGTGATTATTTAACAATTAGAAGGCTCCTTGCAATTTAGCAATGTCGTTCCCTTCCACTCACCGTAAGTAGACTATGACTGTCGGCTTTTCATTCTGTGAAGGCAACCACTTAAACTTTCCTCCGTCCTTCTGTATGCATGCTACTCTGTCTCACTTGCTGTCTGTCTCTGATGCTCCTATTATTATTGTAATTGTGAGATATCTATTTTGTACATGTCTCATCTAGCTTGTCATTGTTTGCTGGACAATGAAAAGTGACAGCCTTGATCAGCGCTCCCGTCCTCATTCAGCATTTTACTCTTCAGGCACGCCCATTAAACACCTCGGGAAAATGACAGTGACAGTTATGTGTATCCTCACAAACACAACCATTCTACAAATAATTATGGATTTGCCGCAAGCCAAATGTATTACTAATAAGTGACTTATGCCAGGCCATTAGTCACATGCTTTGTTGGTGGGGCCATTACAGAATGCTTAAAGGATGAGGACCAGGTGGTTAGGGGAGCTCGCAGGCCTGATCAGCCGGTATGGAGCCCATTGCTGCTAAGTCACCGCTGAGGGGACATTTCCCCTGTGGTTTAGAGATCATGACTAGCAGCATCTGGGGTCTGGTTGTCTTTAAAAGGGAGGAAGACAGAGAAAATAGAGGGCATCACTAGTACCTCTGTGTATAAATGTTCCTATTTTGTAAGTTTGTCGGTTAAAAACACAATGTTAGCTCTGTGTGATTAATCCAATCTTTATTTCATAATTCAATTCCAGCCAATCACATTATTACAACCTGATATTTCTGTGTGGTCTGTCTTTACTTTGTTCAAGTACAATAGCAAATGCACAATGGTTGTTTAGTGTTCTTCAGGAGGCAACATCAGTCAAGTGTTGAGCAGGTAGTAAGAAGCCTAATTGCCAGTTTGCTGAGAGGAAGGGCACCCAAAGGGTTGTTTGTCAAATTCAACGGTCGAGCTATAAATCCAGACACACAAAGCCAGGCAGCGAGCCAAGACGGACATTTTTTCACTTTGTTTGTCTTGCAAATGCTAACACACCTGCTTCAGCAATGCGTGCCTGGACCGACCAGGAAACAATAAAATTAAACAACACCAAAAAACTGATAAGCATCAAAGGAAACTATGACCTTTATCCTTTTTAAAAAAATCTTCTGTTTAAGGATCAACTGTTTAATGTGTATTATCCCTTTCTTGTCTTGCAGATAAAGCCACTGACAGTCCTTCTGTGGGGTCATGAGTTGTGTCCTCCCTTCACTTCTGTGTAACTTGACCATCTGGACTTCAGCCCCACCCTCTGCTCACCTATGCCTGCAGGACCATGGGTAGTGTCAGCAGCCTCATCAACGGCAACAGCCTCAACAGCAACCACTGCAAAGCGTCTGACTACAGGTTAAACAAGGGAACAAACCATCATAGGAAGAGTGGAGGTTGCAGCCTTGACGGGCTACTTAAGTGCAGCTTCACTCAGTGCTCCTCGACCACCACTCATCCCTCTAAAGGCCTGTCCCACTCCCGGTCAGGACGAAGTGAAGATTTCTTTTACATCAAAGTAAGCTTATGTGCCATCAGATGACATATCACACATATATTAAACTGTACTTACAAAATACAAAAGTATTAAACGTTTAACCTGTTCAATATAAGGTGAGCCATAAAACGAGGTCAGCGCACCACAGAGGAGGACCTATGGAAGACCATGCAGGTGGAAAGAAGCGAGATGGAGAATCAGATGGACGACTGCAACCAAAACTCATGCTCATGTCGGGGAAAATGACGGAGAGGGTGAGCAAAATGCCCATTACTTCATTCTCTCAAGTTGACTTTACTTTAAAAGTTCAGGAAACCGATTACCTCACAATTACCAAGTAAAGTAGACTATTACATTTAAGTTGTATGGGCTAAAAAGCTTTAACAACTTAACATTATTAGTCTACCAAGTAAGTCTGAGCTAATTGGTTTCTTTGGTAATCGGTCAGAAGCAGTTAACAGGAAACAGCAGAGACTCCATGTTCTGGTCCTCTGTACTGCACATGTTGTAGGTGGTTGTTAACCTTAGTGTACTTTATAATAATAAAATAAAAAGTAGATTTTTTAAACTGACCCTCCGGGATGGTGGCCAACCCAAGGTGTCAGTTTTTGACGAATTCAGGATGAGACTCAAAATCTACTTTTCTTATAGGACCTTTAAAATGTTCTCATATTTCACACCAGAATAAGCAGTGGCCAGTTTCAACTGCAGGTGTTGATGGACAGCAAAGCATTTGTTCTCAATTGCTAGTTGACGTTTCTTAGTGCAAGCTATTTTAAAGCAACATTATGTAGAAATTGTCATTCTGTGCGATTTAGCGCCACTGCAACACCACTGTCATAAATACAAATCCCAGGTCTGTAACAGGTAGTCAGACGTAATTACAAACAAAACTAACATGCATGTATCGCTGTGTGTAGAAAAAGTTATGATGTTGCTTTTACAAATTATAATTTTAAAAGACAATGGGGACAAATCTGAAAATAGCTGTGGCGACTGCCCAGTGTCCCCAGTGTAAAAGACACCTACATATTGTGCAGACATGTGAACGGTATAAATCTTCCTCTCTAATTCAAGAAAATGAATAAACTTCAGAATTTCTTGAAGAATATGGATTCAAATATTAACTTGAGATTTTATGTCGATTTTCATAGCCTCTGGCCTTCCTTGTCGGGAGCCGTTACTATGGTTATTCATACAACCATTAAGAGGATAGAATTAAACTGCATAACTGCAACAGACTTTGAGAAGCTCACAGCGAAGTTGAGGATAACACATGCACAGCAGGTAGTCTAATTGGTAGCAGCTATTCCTCATAACCTGCGTTGAACCTTTTCCATCTTATTAATCACCCCCTCCCAGATTAATGACCTAAGAATGCCTTGATCTTCTCAGAGAAGTCATTTCTTTGCCAAGAATACGTAGGCAAACTGAGTCTTCTTCAATAGGTCTTTATTCCTCAGGGGCAAGAGGGGGAGAAAGGAGAGGAATAGGGAGCAGCTTTAAAAGAGACAGGACGGAGAATAAGAGAGAAAAGAGAAGGGAGGGCCATAGAGAGTTTGAGGGATAGAGAGGGAGAGAAAAAAACGAGGAACGGCATCCCAGTCATGAAGTCAGTGAGAAGGAATGCTGAGCTCACAAGCTTTACCTCTTACACTTCAGCAGTAGTTCATATTATTAATATCACAGAGAAGGGCTATTCATCTTCCCTCAGACAGCACATGGGGGAGAGATGTGGGATGCAGAGGGGAGGAGAGGAGGACAGTACCGAGGGGAGGTACAGCTCGTGACGTTCTTGGACAGCACAGATGGGGCATGTGGAGTATAAGTTCATCTATGAAATGAGTTTTCTCTTCTATGACAGTCAAGTGAATTTTACTTGCAACTACTGCTGTGCGGCTTTTAATACTGCCAGCTAGAGACGCTCTTCTGCACACTTCAGTGCTTCTGTTTCTAATATGAGAAGACATGATTGGAAAAAATCTATCCCTTTCATTTTTACAGAAGTGACAATATTTATCTTTGTGAAAGCCAGTCATCATGATTTTTCAAGTTTCTGAATGCGACCCGTCCTCGGTTCTTTGTGCTCTCTGCAACAGTACAAGAGGGCTTGCTTTTTGCCATGCTGTCAGCTGCGATGAGCCAGTGAATATAAAAACAAAAATAGGGAAGAGCACCCCTGACTGTGTGTCATTTCACTCTTCTAGACCTCTGCTGAGAAGTCACTGGTCCGTTCCACTGCCTTCAAGCCTGTGATTCCCAGGAGTACGTCCTCCGCAGAGACAGGCCACAACAGCCTGGACCACATTCTTTGTCCTCTGAAAAAAGCAAGGAGTCCAGAAAATCAACACAAGCAAGACACCTTCTCAGGTCTTTATATAATATTGATACATTCCTATCCTAAAATGAGATTTTTCAGGTTGAAGGACAAATTGCAATAAAATACAATGTCTTTTTTTTTTTTTTGCGTTTCAGGAACTTTCTCAGACTCCGGACGTAACTCTATGTCTAGCCTGCCCACCCACAGCACCAGCGGCAGCCTAAGTGCTTCCACCGGCCCTGTCAGTCACGGCGATGGCAGCTCAGCTCCCGCAAACAGCCTCAGCAAGGGAGTACAACCCAATTTCCCTCCATGGGTCAGCGGGAACAGCGCTAACCTTGACTGTAGCTACAGGGCTGGTTTAAACAGCGGGGGGTCGACATCTAAGGGAAATGGGGATGTTAGCTCCCCACTCTCTGCAGACGAGCCAAGCGCTCTCTCTGAAACTTCAGGTGGGATTCGCTCCCCGATTACTACAGATGAGTCACTGATTGAACGTTTGGAACAAAGGCTGCTTGAGAGAGAGACTGAACTGCACGAGCTACAGGTACCAAGCTGTTGCTTTACAATCAAAGCATGCGGCCCTAATCAAAAGGCACCTCTCTTCTGTAGTTAAACTGTACAAGACAAATTCTAACGAAAGTCTTCACCTTACAACAGGTGAGTTTTGAGGAGAAGGAAGAAGACACCTGCCAGTTGTTTGATGAAAGACAAAGATATTGTGCTGAGGAGATGGAGGGGCTCAAGCAGCGATGCTCCACAAAGCTACGACAAGTGTCGCAAATGGCTGCAAGAACCCAGCAAGCGCTTCAGCTGCAGGTCAGGCAGCTCCAGGTCAGTGCCCACCAATTCATAATCCTCCCTACAACCTTTCTCCCTTTTCCAATGAATCGATTCAGATATAAAAAAAGCATGAGCGGATGCATAGAAATCTTACCTTGCACACAAGCGTGACTGAGTGAAATGAGAAATCAACTGTTTGTGCAGGCAGAGAAAGAGAGGCTTCAGGAGGATGTCTCACAGCTAACCCGGGAGAAGGATCTCGTTGTGCTCAGACTGAGGTCGTATGAGACAGAAAACACGCAGCTGGCTCCGACACTTGAGGAAAGTCAGTGGGAGGTGAGTCATGAGTCATTTATGTGAGATATCAGTAAGGTTTGAAACCTTGTAGCACACAACACAATCTGGTACAACCTTGGTGACTGTTGCTGAGGTGTGGGAACATGACGTTATTCCATCCCTACAGGAAAAATCTGCCATTTTGCACCATATTTAAGAAACAGAAATCAGTCAAAAGAGTCAGGGATACTCGCGTCTTTCACATTTTTCTCAATAACTGATAATGTTGCCTTTGAACATCAGGGACATTACGTACTTTTGCTTTAATCAAACAACTCCCTTGCTTTATTATGAGCTCTTGAACCTGTGTAGGTGTAGTATCCCTAGTTGCACACTTGGTTTCCAAAGAATTGTGAGATGAGCTAACTGTTTGTTCCTATAAAGAATGAGTCAAATGACTGTGTCTAATGTGAAAGGTGTGACTCATAGCGATGAACCCACAGAGAAATATTTCCAACCATGCGGTTCTTTTGAAGTAGTCCTCAGCAAACAAGCTCTGATAAACCAACTGTACGGTACCTGCCCAACATGACACTGGAGACAACAACCGTTACGTTTCAGCAAACCCAGGATATTTTACAGCTTTATGTTTATTTAGTTCAGTTTTCAATTTTATGTTGCGACAGTGCTGTGCTTATGATCTAATTAGGTTAAAGCACAAACACGGCTGAAGATGTGCCAATATCCAATATCAATATCCAGTGATGTCACGCTTACAAATGTTGAAACGCAGGCTCGAGCTGTGGTTCTCACCTGTAGCTCCACCACCATCCCCTCCATCTCCCGATATGACAGTCAGGTCATAAACATGTAAACTAAAAATATTTTATCCAGGCGACTTTGCTGCAGACTAACAAAGATAGCGACTAGCTGGCGAACACAGTGGAACATTTAGCGTCCCCATGTTGGTGGAGAACAAAACAGGGTGACAAGGAGAGTGAATATTGGACTTGCAAGGTTGCCAGAAACAGGACTTCAAATAAATGCTAATGTTGCTTTGTGTTTGTCACATGTAAACAGGCAACTGTTTGCGAGGATTGCCAAAAACAGAACTGTGAATGCTGATAATATATTAATGTTTCGTTATCAGACGGTTGCGTGTTTATCTGATATGGACGTGTTGGTCTTGTTGCTACAACATTCTAATTAATGTTCCAGGATTATCATTGCAACTGAGCAAAGGCAACAATGTCAACAGATGAAGCAGGTTGTGACTGATGAATGGGTTAAGAACGGGACTTTCACCCAGGAGACTTTGATGTGTAAATGTAGTAAAATAGTGTTCTCCATGCCTACTATTGTCATATGATCTGTGTTCATAAAACAAACTGAATAGTTTCCCAACCATCTTCTATGTGCTTTCATTAAAGGAAATGTACCAAATCCATAATTTTAAAAATGCTCAGAGAGAAATATTTTATAATCCCTCTGGAAAGTCTTTCTCTGTCATGGAGGGGTACATAACACACTCAATATTTACTCTGACTGTTTAATCTTCATATTCGTCTCTGTCCAAATGTAGGTGTGCCAGAAGACAGGGGAGATCTCGCTGTTGAAGCAGCAGCTGAGAGACTGCCAGGCCGACGTCAACCACAAGCTAAATGAAATCGTCAGCCTCAGGGCTTCACTGAAGGAAAACACGGCAAAGATGGAGACTCTCGAGAAGCAGAATAAAGACCAAGAGGACAAACTTCACTCTCGCACCAGAGAGGTTGAGGTTAGTCTGTTGATGATTCAGCGGCAGTTAAGTAAGGACATACAGCCATAATGCCCACACAGTACTTAATTAAAGCACTTCTCGTGAGAAAAGGATATCTGTTATAATGTGCTACACTGAACTGTGACCCTCAGACTGTTTTAAACGTCCATGTTTTAGCAGACTTGTATAATCGCAGGCTTAACAAGAGAACTTATGTGACACTTAACATGAGTAGAACTGTTACATCAGTCAAAATATTCTTAATTGCTGCCTGTGTCTGAATATTTGACATTTTTTAATACAGGTGTGCCAAAATGAGCTCCATCGCAAGAAGAACGAGGCTGATTTACTGAGAGAGAAAGTGGGCAAACTTGAGACAGACATTCAGGGAATGAAACACGATCTGGCCGTGGCCAAAGAGCAGAGGCTGCAGCACAGTTTGCAACGTGAGGTCCATGCCCAGACAAAGGCCTTGGAGAGATTAATCCAAGGCTCAGACTCCCCCGCTCAGGGCCAGGGGGAGGAGAGCAGTGGACATGTCTCCACAGAATCACTCCAGAGGGATGTGGAGAGACTGAAGCAGCAGCTCAGGGAGGAGAAGGAGGCACAGGAGAGGCTGGCCAACAGCTTTGAGCAGGAGAAGCAAACATGGAACAAGGAGAAAGGCAGGGTCATCAAGTACCAGAAGCAGCTCCAGATCAACTACCTGCAGATGCACAAGAAGAACCAGGACCTGGAGAGGATCCTAAAGGAGCTCACCGCTGAGCTGGAGAGCCGGACGGAGCTCGGCATGGACATCAACTACGGCTCAGGGTTACAAACATATGACGATGTTATTGCCACAGAGATTTGACGGGAGCACTCACACGCATCCAGCGAAAGTGAACCGGGCACTTGACTGTTTGTTCACCACAGATATTTATTATAACACCTGGAGATCAGTCACTGCTAATTAGTATTTTACAAGGGTTATTTAATAGAATGTGCATACTGTAATATCGTGTATTTTCTGTCTAGGTCACAAAAAACAATAAAATTCTATCTTTTTGTGATGACGCTGATAGAAGTAAATGCTAAATTATTTAATGTTCAAGTGAGAGTATTTTTTTAGTTTTTCTACCACGCTTCTAGCAAGATCACAAATCGTTGGAATCACGTACAATTTTGTAGTTTAAACACCATTTATGAGTTTTTAAGTGACACAGATGAGACAGTGGCTGATTTATCTGTTTCATGATTAATGTGTGATGGTGACACATGATAAACACAATCGTGGCCTCACATCTGTCTTTTCCAGCATGAACAATGGCAGTGATGTATCACCTATTGTGAGTCTGGGTTCCTAAACCTTCATTTAGTTTGTCTTGTGAATCCACATATATGCTCCCACACTATCCATTCTTGTGCTGTTTGTGCATGGAAAAGAGTTTTAAGTTATTGCAAAACAATACACAGGTCTTATGACGTGAATATTTGCAAACAAGGTGATTGTTTTCACTTCAAAATACACGTTTAAATATTTTTAGCTATAAAGCATTTGCATCCTTTAAGGTCCCATCTGTAAAAAAAAGTTTAATTCCCAACTCGTCAAATACTGACGCTTTGGAATGGTGTCTGACCCGTCTACAATCCCAAAGCGCCAGTATTTGTTGGGAATGACACTCAAAAATAAACTTTTCTTACAAATAAGACCTTTAAATTCATTTCAACAGTGAGAATCTAAGTCAATATGCAACCACACAATACTAAACCCAATATATTTTATTATATAACCTGTTTGTTTTTGTCATTCTCTGGATCTTATGAAATTCAAACTTTGTATTACTAAGAATATTTCAGTGATCGGTAAATTCATCTTGCAAGGCAGAGCACTTGCATGTTTCAAATCAGGTGTCATGTTAAAGGGTAACTAATTTTACACATTAAAGTGTGTTTACAAGGGGGTACTACATACGGCACTGCATATGTGAAAAAAGTAGTAAAAAGCCTTTTGTGGCTCTAGAGGAAGCTGCATGTGATCTGATAAATTCCCACCAGTGATGTCACTCATTGGCTAGGTTGCATTGTGGGTATTGTAGGCTCCAGGTTTTGAAAAAAGAAGAACAATTTGTTGAATTAAAGGTGACATCTCTGGTCCTGCTGTATCGATTTTGATCATTTGTTTTTAAACTGTCCATAATGACTCCAACAGTGTTATAGGAGGGCAATGTGAGACCAGTGGAATGCTTTTCACAGCCTGTTGCCTCCATTAACCACAATGCTCGCTGGAGGCAATTTATCAGATTATATGCAGCTTCCTCTGGAGCCACAAAAGGCTTTATTCTGCTTTTTTCACATATGCATTAGGACTCCCAAGACCTGTAAGCACACTCAATTTATAACATTGGTGGAGTTACCCTTTAAGTCATACAATTGCGACCAATCCACTCAACAAATATTGTTTTTTGTTTTTTTTCTGGATGAACACAAACTTCTGCAATGGGTAAATCGTAGTTCAGGGTGACTGTGTTGATGAGCTGTAATGGTTGTAATCTAATTGTCTAACTTAATTTTCCATGGCTCCATCTACAAACTTAAAGAAGAGATAATGTGTGTCACTGCATTGTCTAAGGGTGCAGAAACCGGGACTTTGTTAAGGCAAACCTTGTGCCTGAGCCATGCAGGAAAAGAAACACTATTTCAGTGTGTTGTGTTAATTCCCACTATAGAAATGCGCATAACACTGTATACACTGGAGAACACATCTGACAGATACCAAGGGCAAATGCAAATGTTGGGATTCGCTTTGTGCTCTGTGTGTGTTTGGAGAGAGAAAGATGGATTAAAGGGGTGGACGGAATACAATAAAGGCAAGTATTTTTAAGAGAAAAACAAAGACAAAAAGCGGTGATCTCCCTGTAATGTCTATCTCTCTCCCTACATTGTTCATCTAACTTTGTGAGAGTTAGCTGGCACTGCTCCACTTGGAGACAAACAATCCTTCCTAGCAGCAGCTCCGGCCATTTGGCTCTACTATTTTGGAGCTATTCCACTTCCCACAAGGGCAAAGTAGTTTGTGAAGCAAAAGTTTAACTACTTCACCCACTCAATACTCAGAGGCTCACATAGACTACCAGGCAGATATATATGCACAGACTGTGCTGGTCAGGAATGTGTGGCAATCTCCGTAATGAGGCTTCTTGAGATTACTCAGCGAGCCACCATTACTTTACATTACATTACCGCGGAGTGTCAGGACAGATTTGGGTGCAGACAGACTAAGTGGAAATCTAAGGTGAGGGGCTGGAAGCAGTGGCACTTAAACTGAAGTGCGAGATAAGTGTGTCACCGCCCTTATTCTGGGATTTAGCACAGAAAACAAGGATGCAGCACCAGGACAGTTGATAATGCAGCTATGGGTGCTGTTGCAAATTTCTAGGGCTTAAATCTACAAAATCAAATGTTGAACAACTTGCACAAAGCCTCTGCGAAACAGCAGCGGTATTAGAATTGGAAATAAGTTTCAACAAACAAGCTCAGGTGCAAACACGGGTGATTTGAAAAGCAGGAAATGTTTGTCATTTGTGCATCAGTGCTCATTCGAACACCTTTGCTAATTTACATTTGCTGTTGACTGAAAGTCTGTTTATCTGAAAAAGTGAGTCTCAACAAACAGACTTGTTTACTGGTGCTTTTTGTCAGAAGCAGATGGAAAGCAGATTCATCTGTGTTCACGCTGAAAGGTACATTAGGTGAATACTTCTGGTGAAGAACACCACACCAGCATGGACAATACTGCAGCTGTAGTCATGTTAGTCAACACTTACTATTCATTACATAACTTCAAAAGCAATGTCTCTGGATTTGGAAATAAATATGAATGCGGTTGATATATATTCAAAGCTGTCAACTATACTCTTTGTCAATCCCTTATTATCATTCCCCAGTCCTCTTAGGCTTAAATAATGAGAAGATTGTTTTCCTTTGCCGTCTAATCATCTAATTTCGGCCATTACAGCGTTTCCTTCCTCGCGCAGAGGCTCTTTCCAGCTCAGCTTCTGTCATAACTAAGCTGATTGGACCAAATCAGAACTGAAATCAAATTAAGGCCCATTGTCAATGTGTGTGGCTCCGTCACTGACATGAAAGGAGGACCACACAGAGGAGATAACACAAAATTCAAAGTCGCTGGTTTGACATGAAAGAAAATAACAGAGCTGGGTGGTTGATGGGATTTCTTACACAAAATAACAATTTAAAAATCTTCACCTACACACACTTGATTGTACGCAATAAAGATGTTCTGATCTGCTGTATGAAAGAAGTAAACAGCAATTTCAAGCAGAATAGTTTTAAAAAATGATTTTAAATTCACATTAT
This sequence comes from Pagrus pagrus, assembly GCF_965226575.1. Classification (NCBI taxonomy): domain Eukaryota; kingdom Metazoa; phylum Chordata; class Actinopteri; order Spariformes; family Sparidae; genus Pagrus; species Pagrus pagrus. The sequence goes on along the minus strand of NC_140192.1, from coordinate 24,129,830 downwards.
GGCATTATTTTTTTCATAAAATCGACCGTTTTCAATTATAGCAGGCTTTTTGGGAAGGTTGTGATATGCATCTTTTAGAATGGACTCAGCTGAACATACAGAGTTTTGGTCCAGCAGATGTCTCGGGGTGACTGGACAGCAGTTAGGCAGCCGTCAGAAGACACTGGGTGATAATTTAGCCCTGCCCTGCAGTGACATGATAATAATGCACTCATATCCTGCTGTGATTTTCCTGATCGGCTGACAGTCAAGCACAAAAGAGCCTGAATTCATTAGTAATGGTGAGGCGCGTTTGCAGACCAGTTCAACATACAAAAAGGGGATCTATGCTTATATATTCGCAGAATACAAATGTAATAAATTCACTTTTTGAACTGTTGTGAACAAAAAAAAATGTACTCCTATGAATGCAAGTTTCATTTCATGGCCCGACCCTCACCTCGAACATTATAATAAATATTCCATACCGGTAAATAATAGATGAGTCAATAACACTGTATCAGTTTCTACCTTGCCCTCATTACTCATTACACTCACATACTCAAATGTGCTATATCCCAGCTATACCCCTAAGCAATTAGTTGCTCTAAAATATCAGGGGGCTAGTTATTCAGGCATGTATTTCATATTTTTATTGGTTCATTCGGAGCCCTGCATGCAGACCAGGCTACGGCAAGCACAGCCTCAGCAAATCCCCATGCTCCTCCACAGTCAGCAAAGTAATTGAGGAGGGAGTCCCAAAGGGTCCTCGCACACTGCTGAACACTTTGCTACCGACAAGTTGAAATGGCAACGGAGGTAGATAGGAGTCAGTGTTAGTGTGGTACAGGGGGTTGCTTGAATACTTTGTGTGAACAGGCCCGCAGTCTTTAGAGACTCGTTGGTTGGCTGGGAAACCATCTGCTTCCCCAACCCCCCAGCTGCATCGCCCATGGTTCCTCATTTCTATGGGGATGGACATCTCTGCTCATTGGGGGGGGGGCTTGTACGGAGGCCAATTTAAGACCCCACTGCTCAAAATTAGTTAATTAACTCTATCTCTCACACAGAGAGAAATTTCCTTTGTAAGTAATTCTACCATTCATCGCAATCCAACTGTTTTATTCTTAAGCTCTGCCAACTATCAGCTTTTGAAATTAGCAGGAACAGTTGAATGTGGGATAAATCCATAACATTACATAAGAACAAATGGGTTCCAGCTCATTTCAGGGTTTGTGGCCAGAAAAATGCACCTTTCAGTCTTATGCTTTGTCTGCACTGATAAGATTAAGATGATACAATTAATTTTGTTTTGACATAAATTAATTCATTCTCAAAATCAATGTGACTCACAAATTCATTCATTATGCGTATTAGACCCCCGGTTACTGTTACAGCTGTCTGCCACGAGGGAGAAGATGTCAGTGTGCATGTGTTATCGAGACTGACTGAGCATATGATGAGATCTACTCAAATGTACAAGTATCAATAATAATGCCACAAAGCCATTTATATATGAAAAATGTTCCACAAGCGTTTAATTCACAACAATAAAGCATGTCAATTTTGCACACTGAGTCTGTGCACGGAGACAAAGTGGTCATATCCTGAGGTGATGATAAAACGAAGGTGGGTCGCACTGCTTCCTTTTAGCTGAAAGAAAAAGATTGAGAGATGTTTTGTTTTATCTGTTAATTATATTTATTCATATGTTTTACATAATTATATTTTCATTCGGACTTACTGAAATAGCATTTGATTGAAGGTGTCCCTCCGTATGTTCAAATTCTGCAAGACAATCAGCTTGTTTATTCCAATTGAAATTCTTTGGCATCAAAACAAATGTGCAAACATACACTACAGACGGATGGCCCCTTACCTTTCTCTGTAACAGCCTCAAACTGAGAAGCATTTTGTGAGGTGTTCTTTTCTATCTTTAGATGCTTGACTGCAAAAGAAAAAACACAACCAGATATCTATAAATGTATGTATAATTAGGGACGCATTAGGGATGGATTTTTTTTCAGCTGATACCAAGAAACAATAATTACCTGCTTCTCATGACCGATACCGATAAGATAACTGATCATTTTACATTTTTGTATTTTAAAAAGGAGTTCCTAACCTGTAGTTTACGCACACCTGAGGGCAAGACAGACGAATACTTGGTGAGCAAAGACGGATGATTTAATATTCTATAACTCGAGCGACATTTGTTGTGTTAAAACTCATCTTGGATCCCTTGTACAATATGTATTGCAAATTACAATTTCCCTCTCAAACTGTAGAAAACGTTCATACTGACGACAAGTTTGGCTCTTGGGGCTACAACCAGGGCTCTACCCAGGTGCGTCATTTTGATGTCATGAGTGTGACAACAGCATGCACCGTGCTGCACTTCTTCTCCGTGGTTACTGACAGATTGCAGATGAACTTTAGAAGAGCATGCTGCTACCTACTGTGTTGGAGTGAGTAAATGTTGCATTTTTAGGTCAATGAAAGCAATTTGGCTTCATATCTTTAGTTCCATTTATCGGCTATAATTGCACAGATACTGATATCTACCGGACCAATATATATCATGCATCCCAAATAAACATATATATAATCTCAGGTTTTGGAAGAAAATGCCTCTAAATTTCACCAACGCCTCAGAACAAGATTATTTTAACAATGATGTTGTCAAATGTCAAAACATGTCAAATGTGTCGCATGTGATAAAATCACATATAATGCCATGCTGGCTGCATCACGACATAGCTGTAGGGATGGTCGGTCCAGCACTCTGGTCCAATCTGAAGTATCTCAACAACTACTGGTTGTCATGAAATTTTGTACAGACATTCATTGTCCCCTGATGATGATTCCTAATGTCTATCACCACAATGTGGATAACGTTTGTTGTTTTGAGTGAAATGTCTCAACAGCTGTTGGATGGATTGCTACACATATTCAAGCCCCGCTCAGGATAAACTTTAGTTATCTCCTGATTTTCCATCTAGCACCACCATCAGGTCAAAATTCCGATTTGTCCCAATACTTTGGTTTATGAGTAGAGTATTCACATCAGCATCAGCTGTACTTTATGCTTATTGCTAATCACCACATGATTTGATGCCAACATGCTAAACTAAGATAATAAGCATGGTAAACATTATACTTCAGCATGGGGGCATTGTCATTGTGAGCATATCAGCATGCTGATGTTTGGTGTTCAGCTCAAAGTGCAGCGTCAGTGCTGGTAGCATGGCAATTGTCCCCCAGACTTGTTTAAGAATATTTATTCTAATCATGTTGTTTTGCTTCAAATGACTACACAGTCAGTTCTTGTCCAATATTTTTCAGATTAAATCATTTTTGACCATGTAAATCACAATGTTATTCTCATTTACTGTTCTATTTCGAGAGTTTGAGTGATAGATACAATAAAAATGCATGTTTCTTGAATGGTATTAATATATTTAGGCCTCTGCACTTCTAAATATTAAGGGTTAGTCTCAGAAAACTGAATCCTAATACAATATGTTGCAGTATAGCCCTTGTATGCGCGTGGCTTCATTCTAAAGCACAAGGCATGGAAGAGTAAAATGTCGGTGAGCTGATAGCTGATCAAACATGTATTTGTTCTTCAGCTTTACAATGTGCTTGGCTGTTATTTGCATGTATTCTGTCCATAGATTCTGTCCATTAAAGAGATTAGGCAAAAAATATAGCTATATTCAGACTGATCTAACACTTAAAGTAGTGATCCAGCTGTTAATGATGTTAAATTTAACACGGACAGAAGCAGTGACAAAGCCAATAATTCCAATACTTTTTTCTTTGTTTTTTCTTTTCTTTGACAGTAAGTACAGTATATTACACCATCACAGCCTCCATACCATTGTAGCTGTCCACTGTCACAGCAGAAATCGTGGTGGGTTCAGCAAAGCGAATGATGAACTCCTGAGGAAACATCCCGGTGGACATCCAAAAGGTTTTGGTGTTTCTGAACGAAGGGGACAAACAATCGGTTTGGGTTTGGGGTTCATTAGCACTTAATTAAGTGAACACCTGACTTTAACTTTCACTTGGCGTTATTTCATGAACAAGTAAAGCCAACACTCACCCGTCAGTGATGTTTTCTGGTGGGTGATTCTCATCGCTGCATGTAGCGACGACAACTGTGGCACCCGAAGAGCTTAGAGAGGAATCAATCATCTTCACTGACTCTCACAACACAGCCTGTGATCTCCAGAGCTTTCCGGTTCAAGAAAATAATGGTAATTTCGATGATAACAACAGGCCCACACTGTTATCTGCTCTGTTTTCGGCTCCTGGAGAAGTCGACGGCTAGAGAGCTAACGCCGTTGCCAAGCCAACCACTGCGTCGCAAGATATATACGTCAACATGACAATAGTGCGTCACCATTTCCGACACACGTTGCCCGTGAGTTGTTTAGCAATTAGCAGTTAGCAGTGAAATCTACAACTCTTCACATGGCGAATGGGTGCGACGACGTCTTGTTTGCACGAGGAACTGGGCAGGTTAGTTGAGACGCACTAAGGAGCATAAGACGACAACACGTGTGGACTTTTTGTTAGACGTTATAGGTTTGGTTGAGATGCTGTGCTAGGATGCTAAGCTACAAACCAACGTTGAGTTCGCTGAAGTTGGGGTAACAAAGGGGAATTGAAGTGGAAAAATAAAACCAGAAATCCAGAGTGTACTTTTAGCGTTTCATTAGTCGAGATACTGTAAACTAATACGACGTCTCGGATATATATCAGGCGTATTAGCTTTAGCTGCACAAAGATGTTGCACGTTTGACTTCCTGTAGCATCCTCTCCACAGTGCAGGACGCAAAGATAAACAGGTCAGGTGAACTGCTAAACATAGCTGCACTATAAACAAGATACAAAAATCAAAAAAGAGTCGTCAGTCCTTTTGCATCGTATCTGTGTCGTTTTGCATTGAACAGGAGGGCTTGTTTAAAAGATGACCCTTCACCTGAAGATGCTCTAAATCTGTTGTTTTCTTTTTCAGAGTGATGATTCGGATATATGGGATGACACGGCATTGATAAAGGCTTATGACAAGGCAGTTGCATCATTCAAGGTAAAATAGGTGCCCTGCAGTGTGTGTGTGTGTGTGTGTGTGTGTGTGTGTGTGTGCGCGCGTGTGTGTGCGTGCGTGTGTGCATGTGAAACGTTTATGTTTGTCTTTGTCACTTATGTTGATGAAGGTTCTCAGTCATCCAGGTCATCAGGTCTGTACTGTAAGCAACTGGACGTGTTTCAGTTTCTTGAAGACGTTTCACCTCTCACCATTTACTCCTCTTTCAAACCATCTGTCTTCTCTGGCCAAGATATTTACATTGTTGTCCTCAAAGGAATGATTTTTCTAGTTCAGATGTAAGTGGACAGCAGAGTCTTGACTCTAACCTCTCTCAGGTAAAGACTCTAAAAGAATCCATCTATGTCAAACTGGAGTGACAGTCTTTGAACAGAGGAGGTGGCCTACAACATTACTTATCACCCACCTACCATGCAGTACTGAGTTCCCTCCCGGACAGCCATTCACACCTGGGCTCACCTAGCCCTAGCAACCCACAAGTGGCCCTAACGACTCTGAAATTCAGAGCTGACATGTGTCCTTAACGACTCTGTAAGGACACTCCCAAACAGAGCCTGCAACTCCCCTCCAGTTAGTTAGAACTTAAGAAGCCTCTTGGATGAGAGGTGAAACGTCTTCAAGAAACTGAAACAAGTTCAGTTGCATATGATACAGCTCTTTTTGAGCTTTTCCACTTATGTTTCTGTTCTTGCTTTGTGTACCAGACTGCCCTAAAGGGTGAAGATGAGCCGCAACCCTCCAAGAAAAACCAACCAGGAAAAAAACGGAAGAACAACAAGAAGAACCAGAGCAGGAAAAGAACCAATGCACCACCAGATAAAGAGGTTTGTAACTGAAGCTAAAAAATCAAGGAAGAAGGCATAGAGTTCAGTAAATCTATTGACAGTGTAGGAGTCTCGATGACAACACTAAAATCAGCACAGTAGGTGGCATTTTAACTAGGGATGCATGACATATATCAGACTGATAACTTATCTGCCCAATAATGGAAAATTTACATTATTGGTTATCAGCTGGTAATGGAATTATAGCTGATAAATGGAACCGATAATACAAAGCCAAATTGCTTTAGCTGACTTAACAAGTGCAGCATTTACACACAGTATGTGGCGGTATGCACCTTTTTAAAGTTGGTTTGCCAGTCGCCAATAAACACAGAAGAAGAAGAAGAACAACAACAACAACCAATGCTGTTGTTGCATTCATTACATTGAGCTGCTGCACCTGTGTAGAGCCATGCAATGTAGACAGTAGCCACACATGTCGCTGGAGTGGGCACTGTTTTTCAAGTTTAAAAGAAAACAACACAATTGTAGTGTGCACTACGTATTCGCAGAGGAGGGGAAAAGTCTATTAGTTTAACACAATAAATCTTATTAGAGTTATGAACAATAAGTCATCCAACTTTGCCTGCTACATCTTTGCCTTTTCTACCCTCAGGGGTGCATAAACCACAGGTAATGACCTTATTTTAAGAATACAAAAATGTGAAATTATTATCGGTATCGGCCGTGAGAAGCAGGTAATTATCAGTATTGGCTGAAAAAATATATATCTGACATAACTGATATTCTTTGGGGGGGGCAGTGCCAACACTGATATTAGAAAGTAAGAATTCAATATCTGCTGATACACATACATTTTTTGCAGTGATCTCTGAAATGTGGTTTTCAAACAAATGTAGTGGAAGCAGCATATAAACTTGATTATCTAAAATTACACCAGTGCATTTAAATGGTACACTTTTCTCAAAATGTATTTCATTATATTTACCCCAAGCTTCTTTTTCTGCATTATATTCTCAACAGATACAGTTTAACCAAATACCAATACATCTATGATGGGCCAATAATTTGGCCAGCTGTTATGTCAGTTGGGCTGTAGTCACCACATATTTCAATGATCAAAAATCAGTGTTTCTCCCACCTTTTATATTATATATTGAATTTACTTTAGATCAGGATACAACCAAGACAGTATGGTTACAGTTTCACTTTAATTACAATTTATGTTGTGTCACAGTGGCAGGTTGGGGACTCCTGCAGTGCATACTGGTCAGAGGACGGCCAGCTCTACGCAGCTACCATCTCCTCCATAGACGAGAACAGGGGCACTTGTATAGTCGTTTTTACCGGTTACGGCAACGAGGAGGAGCAGAACCTTGAAGACTTGCTTTCAGAGATTTCTGAGGGTGATGAGGAGACAAATATAAAGGTAAAGGGAAAAAATACTTAATTTCTGCTTGTAAAATTGTTATGAAATACAGTTTACTCTGTATGTTTTATTAGATTGTACTTGTTTTTACCTTCTTACCAGGTTAATGGTGGTGCACATTGCATCTCTTGAGTCTGTTTTGTTTGGTGGTGCATTTATATTATTCTCTCGTGCCAAATTCACAAGATATTATGTCATGTACAAATAGCAGTGACTGACATTTTTCCCTTTTAGAGCCATGAAACGATTTGTCGTCACTCGCTCAGAATCAAAGGAAAATGGCTTATTTCTAGACTGACCATTTGCATTTTCAATAGTAATAAACTCATTTCACAAACTATCCCTCTGGCAGTGAGCCAACTCAAACCTAGTAATATTTTTATGACCGCTAGTGAAGTAAGGCAGCATGATCCCCTGATAAAATTCACACTAGGTTGTCTTCACTCCACAAGTATGCACACCCAAACACCACAAATGAGAAATGAGACTAAATAATAGCCAAGTTACCTTTTGTCTGGCCACTAAAGACTGAATATAATAGCAGAAAATTACTCACAGCTGAGGTCACTTGAGGCAAAGTAAGAAAAATGAAAATTACAGTACTTGATCTTTATCAGATAATAAACTGCAGTGAAAGTTGAAAAACTGCTCACAAAGTGTAATCAATCCAGGGATTAAGTTGCAATTAGTAAAGCACTTGAATCTTATGTGGATAAATTAAATTAATTTGACTTTTTTTTTTTTTTTTTTTTTCAGTTTTTACTCACTTTTGATCTTTTTCATTGGTTCCAAAAAAAAGAAACGAGAAACAGAAATACTTCAATCACCAATGTAAGAAAATGATATATCAAGACTAAACCAACATGTCTCTGCAATCAAGGTAAATGAGGTCGAATCATCAACAGAGGAGAGTGACCGGTCAACTACACCAAACCAACAGAAACAGCATCCCCACAGTAAACCCCAAAAGTCCAGAGGCCACAGGGAACCTCCTCCAATGTGGGGTCCTGGTTTCCCCGGGTTTCCTCCAGGCCCACCGCCCATGCACTCATTCAGACAGGTAAGAAGGATTACTCAGTACCTTTCCCCATTAGTCAGCACACATAATGAAGTGGTAATAGAATGTCTTCATGCATATTATTGCTTGAGATTAAAATGTAAAAATTGAGATTAAAACGATTTAATCTATTTAATCTTATTTAAATTCACTGAGAGGGTTAGCTCGTTACTGCAGCAGATTTCATAAAATAATGAAATTTGTACAACGTGAACAATAAAATTAAACTAAAGACATTTATCTTTGGGCAATTGGACCGGATAATAATAAATTGCATTGCCGTTAATGTGAATAGATTTAAACTCTGTATAAAGTCATAAAAGAGAGAAGAAGAAGAATATTTTTTAAAAGCATATAGGTTAACTTTAGACATGATATACATAGACGCTGCTGAGACTTATTTAATGGAAAGTAGAGTTCACTAACGAGGGTTGTTTGAATCGTTTGTTTCCTTTTCAAGCAAAATGATCTGGGGTACTGAGATCATAGTGTTTTGTTTTTTTAACCCTTTTTTCTTTTGTGTCCTCTCCAAGGGGGGAGGCAGACGATCGGGTGGTCATGGGCCGGTGCCTCCTTCCTGGCCTCCCATGATGCCTTTTGGTCCACCAGTGAGTTGCATTTAATCTTTACACTAATTTCAAATGTATACACTACAGCAGGTACTGTTTAATTGCAGAAATGGGCTTTGCAATTAACAGACAAGTTTGAGGGGAAAAAAACAGTGTCTTGATAAGGTGATGGATCATTGATGGCATTGATTGTTAAGGTTTCTGGAACTCTACTGGACAAATGGAACCTTATTCTTCCAAAAGATATTTCCTTGTTTGGTGCTTTGATGATGGTGATTGAGCGCTGTCATGTAGGTCAAAAATCTCCCATATGTGTCTAATGGAGTGGAAGAGTCTGGTGACCCTGGAGGCCATAGTGTATGATTCACATCATTTTCATGGATTTTTGAACAGATCTTCTTTATAAAGCAACACCAGCTTGATTTTATCCTGTTGGCTTTTTGCAGGTTCATGTTAAGTAGGTTCAAATAATATTCACCAGAAATGGCAAATTCCGAGTTCAACAAAATGTACCAGCCTTTAGGTACTCAACAACAAACAGTGAAACATAAAAATTCAGTGTGTTGCAAAGTTCAGTTTCTCAACTTTGTTCCAAGTAAATCCTCTTCCCAAACAAAGCCATACAAAATCTCTGAAAATATGATCAGTTCAGTTCAGGTTTCCCCCCCATGGGTCAACCTCTTCTCAAACACATCTCCTGAAATAGGAAATAAATGTAACATTTCCAACACTGTCGAGCTACCCTTTATGCCAGTCAGTTTATTGTGTTCACGTACACAGAATGAAAAAAAAAAGAATGGTAGGAGAATCATCGATCATGCTTTTGATTGAAATTTAAAATTTTCAACTAGAAATCAAAACTCTGACACCCCTAGCAGTGATCCTTTCCTTTATTGCAGGGCTGGCCAAAGTGAGGCCTGAGTTTTCTAGAGATGAAAATAACAATTTTTTAATCAATCGTGATATAAATCGCTGTTGATGCTGCATGATTTTTTTGTGAGGTAAAAATTATCTTTAGGTATCTCTCAGATCATTAATTACTGATTATTTTTCATAGTCGGAGCACAGCAGGCAGAGTGACACTTTCTGCAGGAAGACATCATCTTGCATCATAGCAATACAAAATATTATTATTATTATTATTATTATTATTATGTTTGCTTTTTGCCCGCCATTAGAAGTTTCCGTTTTGGCCCTACAATGCTTTCACCATTTGCATTGTGATCACACTCTCTCTTCTGTTGATGTCTCTGTCGCAGATGATCCCTCCACCTCCACCAATGAGCCCTGACATGGTGGATGATGAGGCTTTGGGCAGCGTGCTCATCTCCTGGTACATGAGTGGATACCACACAGGATACTACTTGGTATGTGCACAGAAGCTCACAGGAGCTAACAGAAGCTTTGTGGATTTCCAGCTTTTATTTACAGTCTCTTGCATTAACGAAGAGCAGTGGGCGTACTATATGGTAATGTGGACCCTGTTTCGCCTTTTTGGTTAAGTTGCTTAATTTTCGCTGCCATGCTTCTCAGCTAGAGAGCATTTTCATCAAATGCCTCCAGCTTCATAATAGGTGGGAGTCCTTGATTTTTAAACACCATATTCTTTTTACAGGGGTTGAAACAAGGACGCAAAGAAGCTGCTAATTGGACGAAACTGCACCACAAATGAAATGATCAAGTCAAGATTTCATAGCTTCTATGACTCGGGGGCATCACCTGGAGCAGCAGCCATCCTTCCTGGTGTGCCTGATGTTTGTCCTCCTTGTTTCAAACAGAAGTGTTATAAATGAAGTGTACATGCCACGTGAGTTCAAGGAGGAGAGTTTTGTATTCTTTGTAAATAGATGAAATAAATGGTATCAAGAGCACAGCTGATAACTCGCTCAGTGTTTTTTGTCTGACGTTGTAAAATGGATATTTATTGGACAGATCTGTGTAATTATAGACACTACACCATTGATTAGTCATTAGAATTATATCTTTGCTTATTTATGTTACTTGTTCGCTGGAGATTAGATAATGCATATGTGACAGACTCAATGACGTGGTTGTAATGGCGAGTATTGTCCAGCAGAAGTCAGACTAGTCTAATGTATTCCCATTATAGGAAAATGTGACATGAATACATAATAGCATGGGGTTTAGACCTGTACAGAGTCACAGCCATACAGAGAGAGAGACACCCTCCACTTCTAATTGTGTGTCTGCTATACACTTGTGTCTCTTGGCATGCTCAGAATTTGATTGCAAGCCAGACTTGAGTCCTGCTTAAGCCCCTCTGGTGCTTTCCACACAGTTAATTCAGAGAATCGTTCCAGTGTATGCCTTGCATTCGAGCTCTCTCTGTTTTCCCCGAGGTGTTCCCTCGTACACCAACCCAATATAGGACCGCATCCATCATAATGTTTTTCAACTCGCATCAGATCGGTGCATATTTCAGGCTGATAGTAAGCAAGGTTTCGAGTACAGACGGTATGACATATTGGGCAAGTTGCGCAGATATATATGGATTCTCAAACAAAGTTGTGAAGACATTAAAATTTGTCTAAGGTATTTCTCTTAACATCTTCTGCACTTTACAGCCTCAGACTTGCAAGCCTTAAATGCAGATAATTTAAGTTATACATGGTATTTGGTGTGGAATTGGAGCCTGAGGTCCATCACCCTCTCGATAGCTTTGGATCTGCACACTGGTCATTTAATTCATCTTGTTGTCCTTAAACTGATCCTGGAATGTCTGAGGTTTAATAACCTAAGAACAGTAGAAGAAGCAGGGCACCAGTTTCAAGTACTGTATGCAAGTGTATATTTAGAATATAGAAAAACACATGTAATTACAGTGCAAAAAGCCACAATCATGCTGCTCAGCCTGTAGTGCTTTCGTTCCATGAAAAGGAAGCCAAACTGATTTCCCATAGTTCTGGTGGTTTGCTGCCTGCTTACACCCACTCCTCTGGTTCTTAACCGGTGGCCAATTGATCATTGCTGTGTGTGTGTGTGTGTGTGAGGGAGAGAGAGAAACAGAATACGATTTTGTGGTACGATGTAACAGCATGATTGTCTCCTGTTTTTTACACCATGTGATCTTCCTCCAGCTGCTGCACGGCCATTGCTTTCTGTGTGAAGAGCGGCCCCTTTGTTTGTGTACTGACTGTGGTCGGCATTTTATAGCCCACTGTGACTGTGTGCCAGTGTTGACTGCCGTATTTGATTCTCACTGTAGCAGTCACTTTTGTTTTTCTGCCTGTCTGTGTGGGCAAAGGAGAGAAAGCAGGAGAGAAGAGAGTGACGGCATCAGGGGAAAATGTAGTTTGTGGGATTTACAAATAGAATATGCACTATAAACGAGGGGTGATAAACCAAACCTATCTTTCCCCCACAGATGGGTTTAAAATCTGCCACGGCAAAGCCTGCGCATAAGCCCATTGCTTGTCTGACTCTGCAGCAAACTGAGCTGCCCAAAGGGCTCGGTGGAGCCCAGTGAGGAGTTAAAAGGGGGTCAGACCTAGCTTGGGAAAGCACTGTTCCCCTCTGTGACTGTCTACCCCCTACTGACCAGAGCGGCATGAGGCATGTAAACATAATCTGCATTTCACATAGTCCCTTCTAGGGAACAGACAGACATCCAAGTGAGATCACATTGCTGCATGAGTTAGAGCGCCTTCAGCTATTTACTCAAGCTCCCGACATCAACAAACATCCTGCTTTTAAATAAGACACTTGGGGGGAGATTAGAGAAACGGGGGGCTGCACAAGAACCTTTCCCTTTCTCCATAGGGACCGAGCACCTCATTGAAGAACTCCAGTCATAACTATATGTTAAAGATTGAGGTGCAAACGCTGTTAACCCCAACAGAGGTGAGTATGTTATTATGTCTGTTGTGTTTTTTTGAGACGAGAAAAGATGCATTTGGACTGTTGAGCATAATAGGTAAGAGTTTGGTCTGCGCTAAATCACTGGATTAAAGTGTATGTGAGACTTTGTTTCACAGTAACTGTCAACTAATCCTGCTGAAACACAGCGTGGGAAATGCAACACTATTTATATTTGTTCTGTTCCAAAAAAGCCAAACATGTGCCTCCAAAGAAACTAAATTTAGGTTTTATGATTGGCAGACAGACAACGGATTCCTCTATAAAGGCTGTTTATGCTTCAGACAAAAATAAAAACATGCTCACCATCACAGCATGATACCATGACTCTAGCAAGCGGGTCTTCAGAGTTAATTGCCTACCCAATGTAAATCAAAGCAGTTGTGTTGAAAACGGTGGGAAAATCACAGTGAACAATGGTTTCCAATTACATCAACTCTGATGTCAACTTTATCTCAGTGCACTGAATTTCAGCCTTGCAACATAAAATGATTTTAAACATCTTTCTGCCTTTTATTTGTCTTCTGATTCCTTTCTTTTTTAATGGCTCACAGTGTTGGGATAGGCTCAGGTGATACAGTAGGTCATGGTCTGGGTTACACAGTGTCTGAATGTGCACAAAATGGATAAATAGAGCTTTGTTGAACACTGGCTTTTTGCCACAGAGTAGCTCTTGTAATATCAATACTGAACTGCCCATGGAAAAGTGGAAGAAAGAGCTCTGACATTGAAGCAGTTCAGGCGAGATGTACAAGCTAAGGACAGGCAATATGTCCTTAAAATTTAATCAGGATGCATGATTTATATCTCAATATTTTGAAGTCTACTCAGAAGCACTTCATAAATAGTCGGACTTCGCGACAAAATCAAATATCATCATATGGATAATCAAATCAGGAACTGTTGTGTCCACACGTTTATCTGTCTCCACAACAACACGCCAGATCGAGCTGTTGATCTGGCAAATGAGGAGAGGCGGACTCCGTGACACCCGGACTCAATGATGCTTGGTGCTCGCATGTCGTTATGGTTGATGGACAGTTTTTACTTGATGACTGGAAGATGCCGACCATATTATCATCTTTACATCCATCCAGACGCAAGAAAATGCACTACAGAAGAATTTCCTGGGTGTATACGTCTTTATGGACATATGTTATAGCATGAATCAGTTTCATATGACAAATAAATCACCTTGAATCTTGTGATGGAGGCATGACTATTGGTACTTTCACAACATGTTAACACAATGAGATTTTTGAAAAAATAATCCTCAGTGATGTGGATATAATTATTAAGTAGGTAAAGGCAAGTATTAGAACTAGTGGAACAGTCTGCTTGAAAGTATCAGTATGTATAAGGCTGTGTGTGGGGACATGATACACTGCTTACTTAACACGGAATGAACAGCCAAACACACACCTACGATCAGTCCTACTGGGTCACAAGTTGGATGTGGATAAAATATGCCTTCTTCTCAGAGTCTTGTGTTTACTGCTAAATATTTGCCTGGGTGTGTTAGTGCATCACAATAAACACACCAGAAAAAGAAATTAAAAGCAAGATTAAAGCAGCTCTTTAAGTCAATGAGCATTAATAGATAACATGACAATAAGGGAGTCCCATCAGACCTCTGTCACTCTGTGCGAGGATGTGAGCTCTGCCTCGGTGAGACTGATCCTCCATGACTTTCTGACCTCTCAGAATTCCACTCACAGCAGGTTCAGTAAAGTCCCGGTGCCAGCACAGATTGTGATCCACATTCCTGCTGGACCTTCATGCTCAGTTGCAGATGCTCGTAAAATAAAATGTTCCACCATGAAGGCAAAACCCATACACCCCAATTTAAAGCCCTCTGTGTAGGCTGCATTACAGGTAAGCAAAAAAACAAAAGCATCACCTGAAAGATACATTTAAAAAGCTTCTCACCAACCTAGCTAGGCCAACTGGTGGAGTCATCATCCAAAGGCAAATTACTTGGCCAAACATGTTTTACACCTATATGTAATCTAGTGAAGACCTCAAGCTTCCAAATTCAGTAGAGTTGATCTAGATAGAGAAGAAGAACTGTCTAGACTCTATAAGATCTGGAGTCAGATCTAGATAGTTTAGTTTGATGGAGCGGTACAGACTTGCAAATGGAATCCATTTGAATATAGGCTGCCTGTGTGTCACCCTAGATAATAGCTTTTATCTGTAAAGTTCCTTTCATGCATGAATTATAGCTCATTTAAACCACAACAAATTTAAGTGTGCTATACAAAGTCATTGTCTGCTCGCCCCCATGCTGATGGAAATAGAATGAAGTTTTATAATCCACAAATCATTCCTGGAGCTTCGCAGCAGGACAGAGTTGCAGCGTTCTCGTAAACAACTGAAGTAGATGGGGACTGGTTTTAAAACATAAAAAGCAAGTGGAACCAAAAAAACTGGCTCAATGCAGCTCACCCGGCGTAATCCACATCTCTTAAAGCCCAAAGATTGATTTGAAAAGATCAGGTTTGGGAAGGTTAGATTCAGTTGGGAAGATTCTGATACAGTTACTAATTACCAGTCAGTCACACAATCCACCTGTTCAGCACGACCAGCTCCAGAAATGTTTTGTGGACTACAGAACCTCATCCGACTTTCAATCGGCATGGGGGCGAGCAGATGATGACTGATTTTTCCTTTTTGGGTGAACTTATCCTTTAAATACAGGGATAAAAGTCCCAATGTTCTCACTTTGAAACTACTTGGAGGGATTTTTTTTTTAACAATTTTGAGTTGCCAAGGATATGTTGAGGCGAAACAAACATCAGTATAAAAACAGCCCCAAAAGAACAACTTAAATCAACTTAAAAAAGAAATTTAAACTCAGAATTTTAATATGTACAGTATTAATGAGACTCAGAAATATTAAGGTCCCCAGAACACTGTTTGAAGCTAGAAAGGTGGCAGGGTCCGCCACATATAAACAAAGTAAAACAGTATGAAATTGTGTTGTCCTTTCAGGTCAGTTTGTTTATTCAGTCATGAAAGCAAATAGTTTGTTTATTTCGTTTGTTTGGGCATTAAAAATCAGCCAATGAAGATTTCTTTCTCTTTCCTCCCAAAAACTACAAAGTGCACCTTTAATGACACACTTTGTATATTTTGACAGTTGTATGCCAGGATGAAATCACTCGGCCTGCAGGAACTGGTGTCGTGCGCACATGTGGTTTTGCTGAATGACTTGCACAAACAGGCCTTGGACACAGGCAGCTGAGACATTGCAATAGTAAATCTCGGTAGAGTTGAGGACACTCGTCGCCGGCAGAGGTCTCCGGAAACAGGACGGGGCAGGACAGGTCTCAGCTGCACCACATGGGGTGTCACCGTGTCACTGTGTTTGGGGGAAAAGTGAAAAGTCAGCTGTGAGGGAAGACTCGCGTTAAACGTGCCTGTGGACCGTCTTCGGTGTCTGCTCCCACATCAGAAGACACGGCAGTGTTTGACTCGGGGTTTGCCTGAAACCTCCCGGGAGCTCCTCTCTCTCCCCGGCGGGGCCGCGTTTTGCGCCGCCTGGAACCGCGCACGGCTGTTTTGGCACTTTTGGAAGCGATTCCTCCCTTTGCGCTGACTTTAAGTTCAGCTAATACGGTCTGCACAGGACTGTCTGTGAAGTTGCCAGCAAAGCGGAGACGATGTTTTGCCGAAATCAAACAGCGAGAGCCACGGTTGCCCGCGGCTCTGCCCTTGAAATGGAGATACGGCGAGGGAAGTTCAGAAAGAGCGTTTTCCTGGACACATCACAGGTAGAGTCAGATTGTCCGCCAGTTATCACCACCGTCTCACCACACACACATACACACACAAACAAACAAACACACACACACGCTATGGGGGATTCTCTGTTTATAACTTTGACTGATCTCTCTCCCTCTGCAAAGCAACTTATCTGGCACACGTTTAATCTCGTTCTGGAGGCATTTGAGAGCGCGCTTCGCTTTGTGCGGCGTTTTAATTACATTGCGCAGGGGAGCTGAGCTGTTGCGTTCAGGTCCTCAAATTAAAGCTCTTAATTGCTGCATTTTCAAGCTACTTTGCATTTTACCCGACTCTCAACAAAACTCCAATAATATTCCTACCGAGACTTGGAAGTGAGTCTGTGGTGCTCGGTAGTGGGTTGATGGTGCTTAGAGTTGTGTTCCATCTCCCGTGACACTGTTTTGATATTCCCGTTTGGCTGTTGTGTTGTGATGTTTCAGATGGTTTCTGCATGACATTTGCTTTAATGGATCATCGTGAGCTCAATAATCATTATGCTTTTGTAAGTTTGTTCCTGAGGTGTCTTCTTCCCTTGGTATTCAACTTTTCTCAAACACTTCCTTTGAATGACATTGCACCATCAAAACTGCTCCTCTGTAACCTGAGCTGGACCCATACTGGATTTCTGGAGCCGATAGCAATACCGATAGTAGGGAGCAAAAAAACAAATCAGATTTCCATTAATCAGCCACTTGAACACACATTTTGTTTGCAATGATCCTTCAAATGTGGTTAGGGGCTGTATAACACATGGGGTTCAACCCCTTTGCTCACTTGTACATAGAGCTGCAGTGATTAGTCGATCAAAAGAAAATTAAATGGCATCTATTTCAACGATCGATCAATCGTTTCTAGATGTTGATACTGTTGCAGCGATAATGAATGTCAGTGTTAGCAGTTTCGTAACTGCAACGGATGAAATGTACTAGAGCCTGACTGATACATCGATTAAACAATATTATCGGCCGATATTGGCGTATAGGCTGTCTGATTTGCACCAATATGGAAATGTTGGTTTTTGAGATTATAATGCAGATAAAAGATGCTCGGGGTAGTTTCTAATAATTGAATTCCGGTTGAAGTTTCCTGTTTCAGTGCACAGATGTGTGAAAAGAGCCTGACCAACATAGCAGTTTGACGATATTACAGCTCATATTGGCCAATCACAGATTTATCAGTATCTCACATGCACCAGTATGAAAATATACTGCAGAAAAAGATGCTTAGGGTACTTTATAATCATTATTTCAGTGCACTGATGTCATTTTATGTCAAGTTTATTACTAAACTGTAAAATAACCTGCGTCTGCTACAAGTCATCATTAACTACATTTGAGGGATCATTGCAAAAAATGTGTGTATATCGGCCGATATATTGGAAGTTTTTAAGTCCCTGATATCGACATTGGCCCCAAAAAATGTAGCATCAGAGAGCCACAGCTTTGAGAGAAGAGCTGCATCAATATGGATTAATTGATTAGTCGATCAGGAGAAAATTAATTCTTGTACAAAATTGTGTTAACATGTGCTGGTTACTGCTTCTTAAATGAAGGGATTTGCTGCTCCTCTTTGTCATGTGTGATTGTAAAATGAGAGTCGTTGAGTTTTGGACCGTTGTATGGACAAATTAGGCAATACGAAGACGACACTGTGGGAAACTGATGAACGTGTTTCACGTTCATCAGCAGATTAATCGTAAGTTGCGGCCCTTTAACTTGTTTGTCTTTTATGCTTTAGTTCTGAATGCAGCATGGTGGACGGACACCTTCAAAGAAACCAAAAGTTGGGAACTGGGTCAGAGATGTAGTCTGTATATCCCTCTCAGCTGTTTGTCACTGGATTAGAACTGCTACTCTTCATGCATGTTTTCCTCTTCCTCTCTACAAAGCTCCCATGTCAACATCTGCTTCATATTAGCCACCGTTTGTCGGCGGAGCAGACAGGCACAGAAGCGGCTTCCAATCTAAACTCTAATTATTACTACTCACGGATCGCTTTAATACTGTTTTGATCTCCCTCCTCTTCCTTTCTCTTTCTGTCTCACACACACGCACGCACTTGCGTGTGGAGCGCTGATGGTATTTGTTATTCAGCCTGAAACATTTTCCTGCATTAGGCGTGTTTGCATCTGTTAAATTAAAACTAAACCCACACTTTAGATGTACGCAGTTTTGGAAGATCAGAGAAATGTTTGGTAATTCTAGACAGACTTAAAATCAAGGGATGTGTGTGTGGAAGGGGGTAAGAGAGGGAGAGAGAGGGGTGGGGGGCTCAGTGGTAAGGGGATACTTCAGGAATGTTAATGGTGCAATACAGCAAATGGAAAAGATAGGGTATTGATCCTGTCTCTCTCCTTCCCTCTCTGAATCTTTCTTGCCTCTTCATTCTGCGCTCTTGTGCGTGCAGGCATACACATTGTCAGCTTATGTGGACTAGTTGTTTATAATTCATGTCACAGGAAAACACCACTAACCCCCGGTGGAGCCAGTCCCACTCCGTCGTATTGATCTGCAGTCAGAATTAGCCGGATCCTGTGTCTGAGCGACACAGGTTCATATCTGACGCACAACACTTCCTGGAGGTTCGGCAGTGTCACAAGTCTGTTCAGTTTTTACTCAGGGGTAGGTGAATGGTCTCATGCCGTTTCGGGTTTACTTTGAGATGGTGTGAGTTGATGTTTGTCTACAGAGAGTACAAAGGGTGCAAGCAGAGTCGACTAATCAGTGAGTCGACAGAAAAGTAATCACCAACTGTTAATCCATTAATCGTTAAAGGAGACATGCTCATTTACAGGTTCGTGATTTTATTTGGGTAATTACGAGAATAGGTTTACATGCTTTAATTTTCAAAAAACCTTTTTTTCTTCTCACACTGTTCAGTGTTGCAGCACTGTATCCTCTGTCTGACATGCTCTGTTTAGGCTTCCCCGCCTCCCGACTACCCAGTCTGCTCTGATTGGTCAGCTCACACACGCCTGAGCCAGCACCGCTCACCGTGTCTCCAGTCGGCTCTGTCGTATATTTAGCTTCCAGTTAGCGTCACCTCGACTGTGAAAAGGCTTAAATTATGCAAATGTGTGACATGGTGATGTGTGATGTCAAGAAAGTGTAGAGTTAAGGAATTTCAGTCACTTCAGGAGCAGTGTTTTCTGTGGGAGAGAGGAGCTTGGTGCAGATTTTTTGGCTTTTTAACTTTCAAGACATTTCATGCACACAAAAACCAAAATAACACACTGAGGGGAAGGAAAAACCTGTTAAAGCATAGTAGGTCTCCTTTACAGTAATTTTTCATGTAAAAATGGCAGAAAATGCTGTTTTCAGCCTCTTAAATATGGAGATTTCCTGCTTTTTCTCCCTTTTTATATCGTATTAAACTGAATATCTTTGGGCTTTGAATGAAAAAAACAAGACATTTCAAGACACCGCCTTGGACTTTGGGAAACCAAGAAGGATACTTCTCACTATTTTCTGACATTTTATAGACCAAACGATTGATTTATTAATCAAGAAAATAATGTCAGATTAATTGAAAATGAAAACAAATGTTAGTTGCAATTTTTCCCGGAGGCATTTTGATAAGTGGCACACATTCTTTTACACTTGTGCATTTATTTGTTTTTCGGGTTCAGGTGAGGGTTAGATAAGGAGTGGAAGGAGAAAGACTGTTCTTTACATACGCTTTGTGGAGAAAGGCAAACAGGAAGGGGATAAAAAGGGTCTGAACAAGCATATAACAAACCATCACCTTTATCCTTATCCTACCCTGAACTCCTATTACTTTCCCCTGTTTGTTCTCTGTGTTACTTATTTATCAGGGTAAAGACTTCCTTTCCTTTCACAACAACAACAATCACTGCTTCCTTAACTCTGTAATCTGTCCTCAGCTGGTTCTCATACAAGATTAATTTGTGGCTCTGCCTTTGTTGCCAATGCTAATGATCCTTTTTCAGAGACTGGGTCTTTCCTCCGGCTCTGTGTGTTAGGACTCTCTCAATGCCACCGTGGAACCAGTCTGTGGCATTTCAATGAAGCAGGCTGCCTCAGTGTGAAAGCACCCCATTTTCACTGTGCCAAGGGATATCATGGTTGGTTGTGTGTGAGTGTGCGTGTGTGTTTATTCGTGCCAACATTTGAGCCTCTTATGTAAATGTGTGCGTGTAAAGGTGGTTTGCCGGGAATTTCTGTCAGTCAATGACGTGTTATCAGAGAATGAGCTGATAGAAAAATGACTCCTTGGTTGGACTGAACCCAAAGTGAACATGATTTTGTTTTGCACACTCACAGGGGCCATGAAAACGTGTATTCGGTAGAGAAAAGATGCACATTAGGACTCTCCTTACATGCTCCAAGGCATTCAATTACATTAGGCCACATTCACAGCAATGAACTGTGTATATAAGACCAGGTTGAAGGTGCAATTTTAGTTGAAAAGATTAAAAAATTAACAGAAATATCCAAGATGTCTATGTATTGTGTTGCAGCGATATCTATTGAAGTTAGCATGCTAGCAAGCCCATTAGGTACAGTTAGCAGCAGTTAACAGTTTCTTCTGTTATGCTGCCAACTATTTGTTTGGAGTATGAATTCGGCAGTTGGCCAATTCTAAATTCTTCTGCGTTGTCTGATTTCTTCTTCTTAAGCACTTTGTAACCTTGTTAAGAAAGGTGCTATGAACAATGTTGATTATTATTATTATTATTATTATTATTAAAAGTAGTGTGTTTATAAAACCCGCTAAAAATAGGCAATTTACTCCTTTTCCCTTGCCAAGGGGTGAGTTTGCTCTTGTTTTTCTTTCTTGCGTGTCACGTTTATCATCACAAATGCGGCAGAAAAACATCGTACCTCATTAAAAACCATCCAGAAGACTTTTAAACTTGCTTCTTTATCAATCATATTCTGAATTAGACACTTAGTCTTTTCAGAGCTGATGATGGAAGTTGCTAAGAAGTGAGACATCTCGCTTCTGCCTCAACTCTGTTGAGAGTTGCACATGTGCAGTTCTGATCAGGCGGCTGGCAAGGGTTGGGCAGTAACAAGGCAACAGTGGCTGCTTCTTTTATATCTTTTACTTCAGTCTCTCTTTCAAATAAAGCACCGACAGCACTGGCTGCTTAAGCAGAGATGGATGGAAAAGTATTTCCAAGCCAGCGGCCTAAAAGCCTGATGTTAGTGGGTGTTAGTAGGTTTTTTGTCCAGTGTGAAAGAGTTTATGTGCCTGGAGGCAAATGCCAAGAGCATGATTTTGTAAGGCTAAATGACTGCTATTATTAATCTAGAAACTGCAGATTAAGACTTTGGGGATGTCTGTGGACTGCGTGCCTCATTATAGCAATCAGTCATGTAAATAACAGATTAAAATGTTTAAAAATTGGCCAGGCATCCAGTTGAGACGTTTTGACACATCATATCCTTCACAGGATATTGTTTCCCTGCAAATATAATTCAACTGACTCAGAATTATCAAGAGATGTCCTGACAGTCTGTCTTGCTTTGTGCCGACTCCACATCCTCTGAGGTCTGGTGGTGTTGAATCATGCTGCTGTGTGGGTATCACAAATTGACAGGCTAATATAGTCAGAGGGTGGACGGAGAATAAGAAACCGAGCTAGCGATTTCACGCTCATACAGCATTTGTCCAGAAATCCATTCTGCAGCCGTCCTGTCGATTCCCTGCTTGATGCTCTCAGTGGGAGCAGAGAAGACATCTGCTTTCTACATCCCTGCTCTCTGATCCACAGGGCCAACAGTGTGTCTCTGCACTCTGCTCCATCTCCGCCCTCTTCAGGCTCTGCTGTTTCAGCTGAAGCCACCCAGGCATGCAGTGGGAGCCGGGGCTGGTGCGGTTATTATTATGGAGGTGGGGATGGAATGTGCTGTAGTTCACTGCTCCGACTCTGCATTATGTTTAACTCGAGGATGGTCCCTTCTAGCCTGCTGTGGCTACCACCAGCTATGCATGGCCAGGAAGTGGTTGGATGGGTGTGTCATCACACACACATCCACCCACTCTCTCTCCCAGCCTGCAGGAGTGGATGGCAAGGTCTGGGAGACTGCCATCTGTGTTGAGTAAAAGCTTTAACAGCTTCGGGCTGCGGTTCGGTTGCTTTTGGTGCTCTGCCCTTCTCCACCCTGTAGATCCACACACTCTCACCAGCAAGT
This sequence comes from Pagrus pagrus, assembly GCF_965226575.1. NCBI lineage: Eukaryota > Metazoa > Chordata > Actinopteri > Spariformes > Sparidae > Pagrus > Pagrus pagrus. The sequence goes on along the minus strand of NC_140192.1, from coordinate 24,107,069 downwards.
ATCCAAACTGAACATGCTAGTGGCTTGGGTGAAAATTTGGATACCATGGGTGTTCCCTTTTGCTCAGCATATGTCACCCACCCTGAGAAGAATGTGTTGGTCACACCAGTAGTGCAGGAACGCCTATATCTGAAAATTGAAACTTTGGTTATGTAATGCAGTGCTTTTTGTTTTTGTAGAAGAAGAAGGGCTTATCAGAACTTGTTTTAGCTAGAGAAATGTTCACATCTATTTTCTTCGTAGTCTGATCTTCCAGGTTTGACGAATACTCTGCTTTTATCAGTGGAAACTGATGCATCGTGGTGTTATTTCCCCCCAAGTTTGAGATATTGTGTGACTGATATGTTTTCTCCAGATGCTCGGATGTATGGTTTATAGTTCACAGAGGCAGGCCTCGCACTGTAAGCAGCCTCATACTCAGCGGCCTCTCACTGTGGCTTCTGCTAGTGTTTAATGTGGCCTGGCAGAAAAACTGTGATAAACTAAGCCTGTTTATGTTAGCATATGTTTGCCTCCACACATACACAGAGGGAGAGAGGTCGTATGGATGTTGCCGGGACGACACTATTGCCAGCAAAGAGGAAGCACCTCAGACCATGAACCCATTGAGAAAAGTTTTCAAGGAATGCCAAATCTTCCCCCCTGAGTCCTCTTCTCAAGGCAGCTCTGTGTACCCAGAGAACAATGGGCCATCACTGCTCCACAGCCCAAAACCAAGCAATGTTCTGGGGCATGAAATGCTGGGAAAAAGGGGGATCAGGGACCTAGAGGTTCTTCTGGGTGGATGTTTTCTACCAGATATCTTGTGTTGGAGTTGGCAAGACTGGTCCACGTGGAGTTCTGTGAGAGAGTTATAATATGAGGTTTTCAGCCAAATCTGCCAAATGAGTGTGGGACTACCCAGCAGTGCTTAACTCTCTGTAAACTCTAAAGTGTGTGTGCACCCTCAGGGCTTTCTGGCATGTTGAACACTGCAGGGGTGCAGGGGAGATGCCAGGGAAAAGTTTACCCCTCTTAAGACCTTTCCTCTCAAACAAAGCTCGCCCACTGGAGCTTTCTGCTCGGAGGCTTTCTTGGTATGTTGAGGGATATTTTAACTAGCAAATGTTTAACTTTTTTTTATTACCCAGGCTTTGTGTGTACATCACTGTGGAGCACTTTTCCCACTCAGCCTCTGAGTGCTAGCGCAAATGAAAAATTGTTTAATCTGGGATTCTTCAAGCTGCGAGTATCATTCTGCCAATGTCCTGCTATTGTTCCCATAGTAATGACTGGACTGTTTGCTTAATAAGGCTGGTGAAAGAGGGAACAAAGATTTATTGTTCAAATAAAATATTTAATAAAGATTCTTACTTCTCACGCATGCACGTTCGTTATCTTTTCATGAAACGAGGCAATCTTACTTTGTAGTTTTATTATTTAGCACAGTAGACCTATTGTTTGTAGGGAAATTTCATGCATCAAATGTAATTCACGTAATGTTCTTGCTGTTACACAGGGATAATCTCTTTCTGTCTCTAATGTGCCCATTTTCTCTGAACAACAGCTGACAATCCTCAGATAGTGTAGATTTGTTCGCTCTTTGTCGGGCCTCAAAAGCCCAGAGGGTCTCTGTTCTTTCCTGTTACATATGACCAACACTCACAGACACACAGTAGTCTCATAGTTAGCGGATGTCTTGCTGCGCTGACCCTTCACTGGTCCCCTCAACACACAAGGATGGCACTCTTTGTTACAGCCTTATTTTGTCTCACTGACCAGACATGCTGGGTAACAATGTAATGCCGGGCTTGGAGACATGGTTAAAACTGGCATCATGATGGTAATATGTTATGTTAATTTGTAATTTCATACAAAATGTGCAGATGTTTTTTGTCCGTTAAATTAATACAAAGAAAGTTATAATATGAATTGCTGTTTATGATGTAATATTTTTTTTGTGAGGGTATTTCTGAAGCCCTGAGAGGCAACTGAAAAGAAATTAACTTTGAAGAGTAACTTTGAACAATAATCTTAAAAACACAGGAGAAAAAACAATTTATTAAATGGATCGTCAGCATCTTTTCTCACTTGCCTCTCAGGTAACACTTTATTTTGCAGCTCTTGTTACCCTTTTGTGCGTCTTAACACAATAGGTGCTTGATTTTGGCCTCTAGGCCACCATGAAGGTTTAGTTTTGGCCCTGCAGGGGACAAGAGTTTGGGCACCCCTGTTCTAGAGTAATTTAATAGTCATTGTACAATACAAGATTTGTATAATGTACAACTTTTATTTCTTCATATGTTGATAATTTGTTCTTTTTTGAATGTTTTGAATGTAGTGTAAAGTGTTAGTTAGTCTCTTTAGTGCTCCGAAAGGTCTCACGATCCAACAACTGACGTGTTTATGAGACTATTAACACTTAAATAGACTTATTAACACATAAAAATGTGATAAGCGTCTTTTAAGGACTTAAATGCTCATTAAAATGGCTTTAATTTAGTGTTAATTTCTAGCCATGGATATTGTGTTTTTACTCTCTTCTTTCCTATATTTGCTGCCTTGTTGCAATGTTCTGAGGCCATTCAGTCATCTATTTCAAGGCCCTCATTGCTGTAAAAGGATACAGAGTCAATTGCCTCAGTGTGAGGGCCATAAGCATTTTTAGATGTAAGTGTTTTGGCCTTGGAATGTGGTTAGCAGCTTGTGTCTCTATGTGGCAACTGGTGTCAGGGTGCAGTTTAACAGCTGAGGGTCTGTTGCTGATGTTGCATGTGAACCCCACCCAACCACAGTACACATTATTGTACAGTATGGGACCAAAGACACTGGTGAAGGCGTTAATAGAGAGAGCAAAGACATAACAGACGTGTATGTACACACACAGGAAGTGAGTCGCACATGCTGTGAGAATCCAGTTCACTGATATCTGCATCTCCCTGTACTCCAAACCCTACTTGTTTTCTGTTGTGAATGAGTGCTGCTGTTCTGAGCTCTTCATTAGTCATACATGATGACCGCAGTTTGTCAGCCTCTGTTTCACCCACACATGCACACACACAACTTCAGACAGTGACTAAGCAGCTGTCTCTCCTTGAGCAAGGTCCGCTGCATATTCCCAAACACAGACGGGCTTTGTTCACACAGTGTACGCTGTCCTGAGGGAGGCTGTCACCGGCAGTGACTCGGTTAACAGACACACGGAGAGATAGATGGAGGTGGCGTAATCACTGGATACTATCCCAATCCCCCAGATGAGGAACTTCCTCCATGCATCATCAAACCTGTCTCATTCAGTTACTACCTCTGCTAGTGAGATGGATAACGCTTCTGTAACTGAGTAACCCAGAAACGGTTTCCAGACAAGTCTCTTCTCTGTCTCCCTGTTTTTACTGTGTATTACTGGAGAATGTAACAATGGAAGGATTTGGGATCAGTCCTAAGCTATCCCAACATTATGAATGGGCCTGAAAGGGTGATAAAACAAACTAGATTAGGGCTCAAATGATCTGAAACGATGTGTCTTCCTGATTAAAGATAATAAAAATGGGTAACATTAAAGAAACAGACTGCAGGTAAATCCTCAGCTCTACCTGCTTTCTGCCTCTATTTTCTTTTATGTCCTTCCACCGTTTCATCCTCCCCAATCCATCAAACTGAATGCCTCCCTTCCCCAGGAGAGCCACATTATGTGGGCCACACTACTTCTTTGAGGCTCAGGTCCCCTGATATAGCAGGCAAATTGGTCTTTTTTGTCGTGTACTGTAGGGCTAACCCATTTTCCTGATCCAGATTACACAGAGGTAGTCCTTTTTTTGTTTCCTCCAGGCAGCCATAGAAGATTACTGTTGGTTTTACATCCCTTTATCTTTCAATCTATTTTCACCGTTCGCCTTTTATGTACACACCCCACCAGAGACCTTAACCATAACTTATCGAGCCCAGCGCTAACAGACAGTAAAACAGAACTTGACTGCCTCATGCCAAAGGTATCTTCTTCCTGTGAACGTAAGACCCCCACTGCTCTCTGCTCTGTTAAACATTGACAAAAAAACACCAAGACACATACACACACACAGATTCCAATGTGTGGTTTCACTTACAGTCCAGGACACTTGTTGTCAGCCCCTTTGACTTATCACAGAGGGCTTAGAAACACGAGAGGCTTTGTCTCTATGTGGGAAAATGCCATTCTCTGACAAACGTGCTTTGCTGAATGCTTTGGGAAGTAGTTGCAAGTGGTGGCATTTGTTTAACTTTGTGCATGATTTCTTCATGTAAATATATCTGGAAATATCAAAATAAAGGAGTTATTGAAGTGACTTTCTGTCCGGAGTCCAGGGTTCATATCTCATTTGTGACCAAGAATCAAGAGTGATTTGTTTTTCATTTATGTAACGTAAATAAGTGAATGTACACGAATGATGCAATTGATGTACATTAGCACTTACTTATTGTTGGTAACGTGACCGCAGAGCCCCTAACTTGAAAGTGTATCCGGACGTGGCATATAACGTTTTAGCGCTAACTTGACCGTGGAGCCCTTCACCGGCAAAACTGATTCCAGAGGGGTAGATAGAGTATCTAGGTTTGAAGCTTAAGGGCACTGACCAAACTGCTGAATTTGATGCATTGAGAACAAGGAAGTGTTGGAAAAAACACATTAGTCGATCCCTTGTTGAAAACATTTGTAACACTTTACATTAAGGTCGCATGGACCCAGATAGGCAGTGAAAGTCACTTTGCACTCAGTGTGAATCCATTACAACACACACTGTATCCTCCAAGTTTAGCCTGTGACTTCACCAGGGACAAGTCATTAACCTTCAATTCCACACGGTCATTACGGCTGAAGAATATGGGGCATGTCTATGTCAGCCCGCTCTGCTACATGCTCTCTGTTCACTGTTCTTTCTATTCCAGGCTGTTCTCTCATTTTTTCCTGGACAAAGGAGGCTTTTTATCCCATGCTGCTATACATCACATAACTACCTGATGTTATTGTGAAATAGATGGAGTCAGGGCCTCTCTTTCATACAGAGGAACGCACTGTGAAAGGAATCAATACGGAGGAATGTTCAGAGGTGCGTGTGTGTGGGCAGGTGCACTGTACATGCCTGCTCCTGCACTGATTTGGACTATTGTTTTCATTTCGTGCAATCTCACTGGCCTTCAATGTGATGAGTTCAAGTTACCTACAAGCGCACTGTGAACTGCGTGTGATAACAAGCGACTGGAGGTGTTTAATTGATGGATGTAGGCTTTGTACTGCAGTCATGTACTCATACTGTATAAAAAGACTCTTTGTGCCAAATAGTTTAATGCAGCATTCAGTCTAAAGTCAAAACTACATCTTAGATAAAAGGAGATTTTTGCGGCACAGCCGGGCCTGGAGATCACTGGATGGATGTGTGTGTGTATGTGTGTGTGTGTGTGGAGGGATGAGGGGGCAAAGGGGCACAACCACCAATGATGTTGCTCTCTGTTTTGATGATGCCGAGCAGGTGTTTGACTTTATGAGAGCAGATGGGTCTATTATGCATGTCTGCCTTCCCTGCTTGCTGCAGTAGTGTACTAGTCCCTGCCAGCATGCCCGTGTTTTAATGTGTTTGTTTACTGGGCCCAGTGGCAGACGGTGTGGTGTCAGATCTTGTTGTATAGTTGTGTTGTTCCTGCTCTCTCAGCAATTATTTTTTATCTTCTCTGTTGCTAGTTTCCCATTATTGCCTACCTCAAGAAAAAGGAGAAATTAGCTCGTCTAGATGTTTACTCAGGTGGATTTGGACATTTAATCACCTCTACTGAAGGTGTGAATAATACTGTTGACTGTGAAAGATTGAGGCCTGACAAAATAAAGTGCTATGAAAAAGGGCTTAAATGATGAAGTAGCAATCCTGTTACGGAAAACGGTCGTAATAGGTGGATCAGGGTGAATGCCAGTTAGCACCATTTATCAACATTAAGAGTCCAGTGTGATAGCAGCATCTGTCTAAATTAGACACGGCATCAGTTGAAAAAGAAGCAGAACACACTTTTTTACTATATGTTTTTCCGGCAATGCCTTGTTGACTGCTATCAACCTTTCAACAAAAATCAGATGACTTTCCTATCTATCTGTTATGTCATATCAGCTTTGTGCTGTCATCTGTGCCATCAATTTCTAAAGCTATGTAATTACTGGGAAATTCTTATCATTCGGTGGTTATATAGCAGTCTGAAAGGCTTTAGAATAAGTTGCTTTTCAAAAAAAAAAATGCGAAAGAAGGATATATTAAAGGTTGTTTCGTAAATGTGTATAATGGAATCTGTTCCCTTTCAAAGGAAGTTAAATGAAGGGCTGAATGGCTTTAAAACAACACAGTTATTTCCTTATAATGAACATTTATTTGCCGGGGCAATGAATAAGCAAAATAAAATAACAAAAATCATCGTTATCAGCTAATGGCTTTTAAACATCAACATTAAAATTTCAGAATTGGTGCCTCCCTACTAGACAAAATAAACTTGTTGAGCTTCAATGATGAAGTAGCAAAAGCATTCCTCATAGGTGGATCAAGCTGAACGCTAGCCAGCACCGTTTGTCCGCATTAAGAGCGGTCTGGCAGTCCAGTGTGATAGCAGCATTAAACAAATCATCAGTGTCCAAATGAGTTCATGCATCGGTTTAAAAAGATTAAGGTTGTTCATTGGTAGCAGTCCCAAAAATCTATTTACTGCACTGACAAGAGAAAATAAATAACATAAAACACGTACAGTAGAACTTTGGTATGTAACCAGATTTGAAGCACCGTTGTAGTTGTGTCTGCATGGTGAGTTCTTGTGTATATGTACATGCATATCTCACCGACATACAATATATAGATATATATATATATATATATATATATAGAGCTGGAAAGATTATTAAATGAATCATCTAGACCTGGAATGAACTAGTGTTATCAACCATTATGATGATGGATTGTTTAAGTCATTTATTAAGCCAAAATGCCAAATATTTGCTCATTTAACTTCTCAAAAGCTGCTTTTCTACTGTTGGTGGGACAAAATAAGACATTTGAATACGTCTCCTGGAGCTGTGGGAAATCCTTTTTCCTGATGACATTTCATTGACTAAATGACTCATTCATTGAATTGACCACATAACCAGCCACGTAACTATACAGTTTGTGGATTGTATTATGCACACCATATGCAACATATCTTTTGCTTTCAGATACTGTGAGTAAAGTATGAGTACTGTATGTGTATTTGGAAGACTCAGCTCTCAGCGGGGAGATTCCCCAGAGTTGTGACTAGCGGGCCAGATGAGAAAACCAGCTGACTAAGGGATGCTTGCGGTTGATGATTTGTGTGATGTAATTTTCAACCAAGTAGTAAACAGAACTGTGTGTCTTTGAAAGCAAGACAACTAAAAATAACACCAGTGAACATGTTATTGAATCACTGCAATGCTATATTCAATGCAAAAAGATGAAATGACCAGAATGGTTCACACACATTGACATGATGCTCTGCACCTTATTCAGTCTTCTCTCTTCTCCCTCACGTCCAGCTGACCAGAGATCAGTAGCCTTTAAAGAAGTCAGTTTGAGACGTGATCTCCCTAGCGTCATCTCTGCAGATGTTTAGATTCTTATATTCTTTTTGCAGATGTTTACATTTGTGGCTTCTGTTTTCGATTTTCCCCAGACAGACTTTTACTGCAAACAGCAGCCTCTCGGTGTGAGCTCTGCTAAAAATATTTATTATGGTCTGGCAGCAGTGACATCACTGCAAATAAAAATGCAGGCCTGACTTTTTATTTATGGAACAATGAGATTTGATGTGTCTGTCTTTGTTTTTGTCTCTGTCTTTCCCCTCACTGCTCACCCTCATGTCTGCAGAGCTCATCTTCTTCATGTCTGGTTTTACTTAAAGTTGCTACAAGGAGCTCTCATTTTGTGTTGATTCTGGCGGCCCCTGTGGACAGAAGCAGTAAGACTACCATAGGCTCATGTCGCAAAGATCTTGGTCTGGCCAGTGCTTGCATTTGTTTTGACAGTGAATGGAAGATAGACACAACCTATACCTCCAGCAAGGAAGTCATATTTTCCCTTGGTTGGTTTGTCAGCAGGATTACACAAAAACTACTGGACTGATTTCCACGGATCTTGGATGAAGGATGTGTCTCGGCCCATTAACTTTTGGTGTGTATCCAGATAAAAGGACAGATCTTGAATGTTTTTCTCGCTTTCAATATCATTGTGAGATATGGTGTTCTTTTATCATTGTTCATCTCTCAGGGTGTATTACATGGATCTTGATGAAAAGAATCAGGCACATTTAGGTGGCTGATATCTATGAGTGAACACAATTTGATATGGACCCTTGATCTAGTGAGCTTAAACTGAGGTTAAGCAGTTACAGGTGGTTTTAAATTTAGAGTGATGCAGGGCTATCGAGTTTGTTATTGGATTACACTTGGATTACACAACTGGTTGTTGGCAGAGGTATGCGCTCTACTGAGTGCCGTTCTAGTTAAGACTGTTTTTAATCACAGATGTTTGCAGGATGCATGGTGGATGAGATACTGTATCCATTTTGGGGGTATGTAAGATTAATAACTTTAATATGATGATGAGGACACAGAGTAAACTTTGTGTTGTTAATGTTTTTAATTGTATCTGACCTGGTGACGGGCATTAAGAATAACATAATATTAAAAAAAGAAACAGCCTAATTTTCTCGCCTATGGTCCTGTTGGCTAATGTTGCTCATATAGAGGCATCAGTATTAAATTGAGATTGTTTCATAACCAGTTAAATGCTCCATGTGGTATGTTTAAAAGAATATGAGCACTTTATCACCTATTCTCTTTCTCTGTCCTCTCAATATTGTTCAAATTTAACAAACTCATACGGACACACGCCTCAACTTTGTTGTTATTATTAACGCACACAGTACTGTGCAGCTTACCTGACCTGCTTCACATGGTGGCATATCATGCTGCGTTGCTGCTGCTGCTCTGCAGAGGGCGCCATTGCTCCATTTCAGACTCTGCAGCAGCAGCAGCCAGGACACACCTTCCTGTCATGTTATTCACCTTTCTTTTACAGCTTTGACATTCACTTTATTTTCACCTCACTGATAGTAATTAAAGAAAAGCCTCCACGTTTTTAAATACTAAATGAATTCCCTCAGTGTACATACCCTCTTAAATCCAGACATATCCCGCTCTGGTATTGCACAGCCGGCACCCCTGAGGGTAGAAATCGATGGAGATGAATTGCCTAACGAGTAAGTTTCTCTTTCACTGAGCTGCCCGCTTCTTCAGAGTGATGAGACGCTGCAGTCTCCTGTGACTGGCTGTGGTAGCGTTCCTGAAAGTCAGCAGTAATTCTGGGAAGCAGCCAGAGTGCTGTGCTCACACATGCTGCTCAACTGTCTCTCAGGGAACGTGTTTGACTGTGTATGACTAAGTTCTGGAGTCTTGTTTTTCTTCATGGGTAACAGTTGAGTAATAGCATGGCCCTTTAAACCAGGTACTTAAGACATGTTCTGTTATCATGTGTGTGTGTGTGTGTGTGTGTGTGAGGAGGCAGTCTACTCCCCCAAGCTCATCCACGGACTGTGACGAATACATCCATTTCTTTAATATGTGATTTCCAGTAAAAAAAGAACACCAGCTGCATGATTTATGGGTTCATGTTCAACATTTCATTTACACCATTACTCGAGTTTGGATCACAGATTCAGAGTAGAAGCTTCTCTACAGCATAACATCCCCTCTATTTAATCTTAAAGTACAAGTCATACCAGTCAGACATTACAGACTGAAACTGATACACCTAATAACAAGGTAGACCGTCGATGAGATTTACAATGTCATTACTCCGTCTCTGTGTCTGAGTTATGGCTGCGTAGCTGTCAGCGCAGGTTTTTCATGCTCTATAACTGAGAACTGACCTCCAGGGGGATTTCTCTCATGATACGTCTGGTTTCACAGCTCGTCACACGCCGCTGTCATCGGGTGGAACAGATGTGACCCAGTACCTGCCGTGACACAGGCATGTAATTGAAGTCCTGTGATATTCAACTCAGCTGAGGCTGATTTTTTTCATTCACTTGACTGAATTTTAAGCGCGTCAGTCCCATTCCCACAGAAAGTTTCATTTTATCTTTCTGTCACAAAAAAAAATGTTAGACCTTTGTGAGTGTTCTTTTAATTCCTGACACATTTTATTTGTGACCTGGTGCTTTCAGGTTTCCAGTTTTCAGTGTGCGACTATAAATCGGTTGACAGAACATATTTTTCTCTCACTGTCCTTGTGAATTAAACTGTCTGAAAGTGTAAAAACATGTTGTACACTGAGCTCTGTAATAATTCTGTCTCATTTTACTCCTGCGTCCTCTGTGTGAAGCAACAGGGAGGACGTTTGCTTGGCAGCCAATAATCAAACCGAAACCTTAATCAGCTGTATTCAGCTTATATTTTGAGACACTTCTGCCACAGTTTAATGTTGCATGTCCGTGTACAGTGTTCATATGGTTCACAGAGTGTTTGTTTATGCCTGGGTGTGTATTTGTGTATGTAAGTGTAGGTTTGTGTCTGTTGTACGTAGGTTTCAGTTGGATGAGTGGGAGTCGTGGTGTGGGTGGGGTTCAGTTTTCAGATTGGGTCTAGATGACAGTTCGGCTTCTTTGTTGTGGTTTGGGGCCAGGCCGGCCTGGGGCCCTCTCCTGTTTCCCTGCCCTGTTCTGCTGCCACACCGTGTGTCAGACTAAAGGCAGCTTTGAGCCTTTTCAGAAAAGACTCTGCAGCTGTGGAGATATAAAGGTTGCGGTGCAATCTGAGGTGATAAGATGCTGCTGATTAGCAATGAAAATGGCATTTGTGTGATAATCATCAGTGTGTTTGTTTTGTTTTCAGTCTACAGAGTATCATATGGATCTCCTTTGGGTTCTTTATTGTCATTTGTAGTCCGCCTGTCTGAATACCAGCCATACTGATTTATCACCAATAAGGTTTTCACAGCTTTTGCCTTTATACATACTGGTAATAACAACATTCAATTCAACAAGTTAATTGACAAGATCTGGGAAAGCAGCATCATTCCTAAAAAGACTTCTGAAACCCAAAGGCAATCATGCAGATTTAAAACAAACCCCACAGGTCTGAAGTCAAACAGTTCAAGTTATTTCCTAAATTGTTTGATGTAAATGTCAGAGGATGCAATCAGAGTCAACAGACGCACAGTTTCCTGTGCAATGAATTACTGCTGCCAAATATTTTACTAACTTCTCAGCTGTATGAAGCAACAACACTGCCTTTAAATTTTGGCTTTGAAAGGAAACTTTGGCTTTGAAAACAAAACGTGATCTGAAAAAGGAAACACTGGCATTGAAACACTTTGTTATGCTGTCACTCGAAACTTCTTTTTTTCTAATACAATGTGTGATTCAATGCCTCTGTTTCCTTTTTACACTTCAAGGTTTTTTTTTCAACACCAAATTAAATTTTTCAGTGCCGAAATTAAAAGTCGCAATTTTAGCTGCATACACTCACTAACTAGAGGCCATCTTACAGAGGGGGCCCAGCAGCCACAACTACCATCAACATGTTCACGTTCTTATCCATGAATACTCAGTAGTCATTACTACATTATTAAGTTATACTTATGAGACTTATTATACTCAAGTATTACTAGAGTTGGGAGAGAGCAGAGATAGCGCTGCCACCGATGCAAACCAGCATCTTGGGTTCGCCAAACTCAGCAGGTTTAATAAGAAAACAATAAGCGTGAGACATAACGTTAGTGCATTCAGCAGCAGTTACCCTTTAATTTCCTCTACCACATGTCACAAATACCAGCAGCTCTGAGGGGACACTACTTTTCTGTGCTCTCTGCTGAGATGTGTCTTAAATCAGGATGTTACAGTGGTACAGGGCTCAGTGGTCAGGACTGCTTCTGTGTAGTTCCCACAACAGTAGGTGTCTCCAGGACTACATTAAGTCATGATGACACACACACACACACACACACACACACACACACACACACACACAGACACAGACTCACAAGGTGAAAACAATGTCAGCTGACATAATCTTGCTGAAATGTTGGCTTGTTTACAACCTGTTCCATCATCTGAAAGTGTGTTTTTCCTGCCCTATCAGACTTGCCCTGTTGTATTACTCGATTTCTGCAAGCACTTTGAGAAGTTAGTAGAGCCCAACAGATATATTGACCAAGATTATTGGCCGATATCGGCTTATCACAGATATATGGGTGTTGGCATATATGCTGTCTGATATTTGCCCATATGAAAACTTTTCTTTAGAGGTAATCATGCAGAAAAAGATGCTTGGGGGTAACTTATAATCAGTAAATTCCCAGTGATGTTTACTGTTTCAGTGCACTGATGTCATTGGCCGCGTTTCCCAGATTCGTTAAGAAGCTCTTAAGTGCTAAGATCTTCTTAGGAGCGCTCTTAAGAACGCTGTGAAAGAAGGATGCGTTTCCCAGAGTCGCTCTTAGCTTAAGAAGATCTTTCACTAAGAAGGAAATGTAAGATCGAGCTGACCCACTCTTAACAGCCTTCTTAGCGACCAAATGCTCAGTGATCAAGCGCGTCAGGGAAATTTATATCCTCCACTTTGCGAAATAATAAAACAATGCTCAGTGTTGAAATGCGCTCATAGCTGCGGACCACTGGCGCAAGAAAAAAAAAATAAGAAAATGGTAGATGAAAAAAAACCTTTTTATTGAATTACACGTTTAACTTTTCCGCAACATCTGCATATATGAGTTTATAGTACTACACATAAAAAAAACAACAACCCTGTGGCATTTCACAGATATCAAGGGAACGGGTGTATTAAACTCAGCTGAACCTCATCCAGAGAGGCTTCCCCTGCTACTCTATATAAATGCGTTGCCAAAGTCCGCGCGTGTGAGAAACCATGGCTGCAATACAGCACATTCTCCCTGCGAACCAACAGCGTCGCCGTGCGCGAAGCCAGACGGTTTACATAAATGCATACGTGCGTCAGCACTTCTCCCCTCTGGACGTGCTGTCAGACCGGGCTGTCCAGGCAAAGTACCGGCTGCCCCGTGCGGAGATCCAACGGCCGTTGGATCTCTTTGCCTGGACAGCCTGGTCTGACAGCGCGCGCACACACACACGCACTTATGCGCTGATAAAGAGGTGGGTGATCGATCTGCCTGGCATCGATTGATTCAGCACAGCAGCAGCGCGGTGGACAGCTCCCACTAAGAGCTTCTTCAGAAGCTTCTTTGGCTTGATCTTAAGGTTCTCCTAAGAAGGCAGTTAAGAACGCATCTGGGAAACACCCGCATCTTAGCGCTCCTTCTTAGCCGAACCCTTCTTAAGTCCTTAAGAACGATCGAATCTGGGAAACGCGGCCATTGTCAATTACTGTCTACCTGATTGACCAACTACTAATGTTTTAACTTTAATTAGCTAACAATAAGTATTTCTTGCAATTGATACCTTTTCTTTCCTCCACAGCAGAAACAGTGTAACACTTGGGGATGCATCATATAGCAGTAGATCGGTATCAGCCGATGTTCACCTTGTTGACAGCAAATAAGATGACTTTCACTGATGGCAGCGGCCGATGTTTATCTGTTGTGTCGCATCAATTTTGTGCTGGCTCATGACCTCGCTGATTGTAATCGCTGAAAAACTGAGTTGAGTAGGTGGTTGTGTAGCAGGCTGAAAAGACTTTTAACTTTTAAAATAATCTTTTTCATGTCATCGAATTTGTGCTCTTTCAAAGGCGGTGTAATGCAGGGCTGAAGACTTTAAGAGAGACCATTTTTTATAATGAAGAGTTATTTGTTTCCCTGGCCCAGACGGAGGAATAGATAACGACACGATTAAATCACAACCACAAAACGTCAGCTATTGACTGTAAGCGGCACCACTGGTTTACAAATGACCCTCAGCTCCGACTCCAGCCTGTTTCCTCCAGCTTATTAGGTGTATGGACAGGAAGTTTTCCATATTCCTCCACGCATCCGCTCAGAGACAAGAAATGCACCGGCTATTGTCCTGAAAGCAGTCCAACCCTCTCAGAACTTATTACGTAACTGTCAGAGTGAGTGTGTGTTTTGGGGAGGAGGGATTTCATCCGAGTTTTCTAGTCGTTTTGTGGAACAAGTGATTCCTGTCAGTGTTCTGTTTACCTAATCCTCCGTGTTTTGATCGTACCTCACAGTTAGTGTCGGATTAACTGATTGTGTAATAAATTGGTTTCACTCCTCCCTCATGGCGTCCAATTAGCACATCTGGCCCCGTTACAGTCAGACCAAGCCTTTAGTCACAGGCTGCTAATCCACAACCCATCAGACGGTAATCAGTGTTTTAACATAGTGAAATCCCAGTCAGGCCCAAAGCTGTCAGGCCTCTCTACTAACCGCTAATCTACTCTCTCTGAATATCTGATTTTCGCCTCGAACTCAGTGGCTCCGGGCCAAGAAGCAGCGATGCTCTGTGTTTGAGCTAGTCGCCCGGCAGCCTGCCTGCCTGCCAGCATGCCCTGTCATTGAGATAATAGCTGTTTTCTGTCTGTTTTTGTTCAGCCTCTAGGCTTTTGTCATAAGGTGTCGGTCTTTGTGTTTTACTGCGGGGAGATTTACCTGCAGCATGTTCTGCTTCAAGGAGCTGCTGCTGGTGTAAACCAAAGAGAGACTAAATGGATTAAGCGGCATTGGAATAACATCGTGTTGTCCTGTGTTCATTCTTCAAAAAAAACCCATCCGCATCCATGAATCAAAAAGTGAGACCAGCTGTGGGGAAAAATCCAGCGCTTCATTGAAGGAGTTAAGCCTGTTTTAACACAACTCAGATAAATGTTTGAGTTCTTGTTAAGTGAATATTTTTCCAGTTCAGCAGCATGCCAAGATCGACTTTCAGAGGGGATTGACTGGATATGAATCAGTGAACTGTGAATCAAGCGCACTCACACAGGAGCCCTGGTCCCTCTGTGCATTCACCTCAACTATTTCTCTTTCCACCTCAGGAACAATAAATCTCTTCTCTTACTGTGTGTATGTTGGTGTCTGCCACAGATTAGCCGGGTGATTTAAACTCTCGAGGGTGGAGGCTTTTCTTGGGGAAATGACCCTGGCTTGCTACTGGCACCCCTGGCTCCTCTCCTCCTCTCCTCTGAGGTGAAAAGGGCTCTTTACAGCTCCTTTGTTTTCACTGTTTGCCTGTGTGAAAGGCTTTAGAGAGCGAGTGTGCTCTCGGGGTGATGGAGGGCCATATGGGCATGTGTGTGGAGAGGGGTGGTGCCAAAAGTCAAGTCAGAGTGACATACATCAAAGCAATCATCCTAATACTTAATGTTCTGTGATTGTAAATAGCACCCAGAAGTCATACTTGAAGGTCACTCATGCGAATAGTACTATAGTAAAAGTCTTTTAAAAAAGGACATGCTAATCATGTGGCAGCATAGTCATGCAGCGTACCCACAGTACCCAAAACAGTGCAGGCCCACAAAGCTGGTGCTATAACAATCATAGTATTTCAGGCTAACAATACAAATGATATGCGATCTAAAAGCTAAAACTACAGATTCAAGGCCAAAAGCAGTTGTATTTAAATTGAATAAAAACTTATAGTGAAATGAAGAGAAATTAACAACGTTTTACTGGCTGGTAACATGAGAATTCTAAAATGGCGTTGGTGGTGCCAACATGTGCAAAAATGGCACATTTGGAGATCCCGCCTCAATATGTCTCAACTACAATCTCTCTAACTTTGCTCTGCTGCAATTTATAAGCATCGATCAATCCCGACAGAGGGAATGTTCAGGCGTTGTGCTGTAGTTTTCCAGAGGTTTCTGGCTGCATCTGTATCACTCCAAGGGGTTCTTCACTCAAAAAGTGCAACATTTTGTTGGGAGGAAATCAAATATTTTATTTAGGCTGCGTTCCAACTTCATTTTATTCTGACCCAGTGATCTCCATACTGATGCTTCCAAGTCTCCAGTAATCTCGCAAGTGTCACCTTTATTTTGGTACCAAGATTTTTCATATCGACCTTGCAGTTGCAGAGATATGCTCTTACTGCTCTAGGTTGACTGATTGTCAGTTTGGCCGATTACCAGATCCAATACTCGGCTTTTGAATCGGTGTTTCTTTTGTCTGATTGCTGATAATGTGTGATAGTGTTATAATGATGTGTTACTTCAGGCTCTGATGCACCATGTAATCTGCAAAGTAACTAGTAACTACAGTTATCAAATACATGTAGTGGAGCAAAGGTCAAATATTTGCCTACAAACTGAGAATCAGAAAATGGGAATACTCAAGTAAAGTACAAGTACCTCAGGATTGTGCTTGAGTAAATGTACTTAGTAACATAGTTAGTTGCATCTCCCCTGTAAGGAGTGGTCTCCATCCTCATGATGAGCTCTCTGAAATCCCCTGCCTTACCACAAGAATGTGTGTTTTAATTAATGCGCTTCTGTGGGCAGTGCGCACTGTGACGCCGGCTTCCTGTGTGAGTGGTCAGCTTGCGGTTTACCCACGCCACAAAGGAAGACACACACATTACGCACAACACACACACACGTGCTCTGCTCTCCCTCTCTCTCTCTCTCTCTCTGACACACACACATCTGTATCGGGTCCTGGATTAACGCGCTGAAGAGGAAAACAGGATGAATGCTCTCTGCTCTTACTTGTCGTGTATGTTCTGAAGAGCGAGGGCAGATTGGCTGTAGGAGACTTTTCCCAGAGGACAGAAGCGGAACCATCAGTACAGTTTGGCTGAAAGTCACATGGAGTAAACTTTGGAGTTCTCTGACCGGCGAACAGCTGGGCTGATGGGAAAAGAGACTGCCCTCGCCCTGGCGCACGACTTTGGGAACTATTTCTTGCTTGTAAATCAACTTTTCCTCACATTTTCGCACCACATAACTTTATCTCACAGTTAACGCGTCTTTTGGGAACTGATGTTTTTGTTGGATATGCCAGGAGAGACTTACATTAATATTTGAAAGGTTGACTGATAAAAGATTGAAACGATCCGTGGCACTGGGGATCTGCGCAATGAAATATGCATTTGAATTTGCCAAATGCATGTGACCCTGTGACCTACTAAAATACTGCCTCTTCAAATATCTGAACAACATCTGGATGAATCTTGTTTTTCAATTTGTAAAAGAAAAAAAAAACACACGCACACAAGCGACTGTGTAATGATCTAATTCCACTAATGTAACACTTCTAGACTGTTTCAGGATCGCTTTGGTGTTTATTTTCACTCCCTCCCCTCAGGACGAGCGCCAGCTGACACGGTTATAATTCCTCCATTTATTATCGCACCAGTAAAAAGAACAAAGCTCCCCACCCTCTTCGCTTGTGTGGTGGGGTGGTATTCGCTATTTGTTTGTTTTAAAGGGCGTGGGGGGCGTCTACAGTAATCTCTCCCTCTGCTTTCCCTCTTTTCTTCTTAAAAGAAAAAAAAAGTTCATTACCATCACCATACTCGCGTCGGAGGGGTTAATTTCAGCGCCGACTTGGGGAGCGTCAGGGCGCGCACAGTGGGCTAGTTGTGTCGATCACTCCCGCAGAGGCGATGCCCTTTTGTGGAGAGGTCTCTTGTCACACAGAGGACAGACGGCATTCACAGTCGGGACACAGGGACACAAAGAGAAGAAGTGCTTTTTAAAAGGCTCCATTCTTTCCGCGCCACCGCTGGGTGTTGACTGTGGGTGTTTGAGAGGATCTTTGTTGCCCGGAGAGTGGAGAAGAAGAATACGCGCCGTGGACGGGCTGGGGGATTTTTTTTTTTTATGGGCAGGGTTACTACAGTGCAGCCGATGCTGTCATCCACACCACCTCTGTCGGTTTTCCCGGAGCGACTGGTCCTGTTTTGGATGAGGAGCGCAACTTTTACGCAATGCTTTACGCACTGATTGTAGCAGGACGCTGTCAGAATGAACTTTCTCTCCCTGGTACCTGCCGGGTAGCTGTTTGAGACGGATCCAGGAAGAAGTTTGTGGATATTTTCTGCTCAGAAGGATGCCAGTTGATAAATTCACAAACATGGAGGAGAAGCTGTGGATACTGGAGGACCTGAATATGATGTACATCCGCCAGATTGCTCTCAGTTTACAGGTAAAAGTTTACTTCCAGTTCATCACATGTCTCTGAACCTCTGCACTCGCCTTTGTTGCTCTTTTTGCGCCGTCAACACCAGTTTTTTACACAATCTCAAAGCTGTGGGGTGTGTGAATGTGAGAGGCAATCATGTCTCACACTGCTCTACTTTCTTTTCTCTGATTGATACAAGCTCTTCTTTCAGACATGTCTGCCAGTCTAAAGCACAGTGCATCACTGTGTCAGTCTGCAGCTGTGCCTCGGCTTGTTCTGAAGTTTACAGAGGGGTTTGTTGAAGAATCTTTCTACGTGACAAACAACACTGGTGTGGTCTCCCCTCTTTTTACAGATGGCCAATCTCTCACTGACAGCAAACAGAAAACAACACCGCATGCCATCCATCTCTCCCTCTCCCCGTCTCCCCTTCCAACTGGGGTTCAGGCACAGTCCACAGCTGCGCATATGGGCCTCATAAGTCCCAGTGGGAATGCGTGCATGTGTGTTTGTGTGTGTCGGCTCATATTGTGCTCCATACGTCTGTCATTAAGGCAGTATCTAACCATCCTTTGTGCAAATCTCCACAATCTCTGCTCCTCAGATAGTTTAGGAAAGTGTGTGTTTCATTTTTAGCACTTCAAAAGAAGAGGAGACACATGGCCGTTGGAAATCTCAGAGGAATTTCAAAGGGAAATTCTAATAGACTTTATTTTCTGGGCCCATAATCTAAAAAGATATTGTCTGTCTGCGCTGCAGCTGTTCCGAGGTGTAAAAGGCAGACTGTTTCTGTCTCAGCGTGTCAACTGAAATCCAGCCCAGAAAGCCTTTAGCTGTGTGACACACGCTGTAAGAGAGGTGATATCACTCGCTGGTGTGTCGTACCTGTTAGCAGCCTGGCATCGCTTTTATGTGTGAGGCGTTTGTGTGTTTATCGATACCTGCGCCAAGTGCCACGGAAGCGTGCCAGGTGCCTTTTTATTACCTATGTGACATGCGACTATGAAGCAACACACAGTCCTGCAACCTTCAGCCTGTGTGAGTCTACTCTCTGGTTTCCTAAATGTTGGGCTGTTTCTGAAACCTTAGAGCCACTCCTCCTCCAGAGTAAAAGGGATTTTCCTGGCGGTTTTATAGTGCCCGTAGCCTCAAATGTACTGTCGCGCAAACCAGCTATCACGAGTTCCTTTCACCACCAAGTTGATCGGGCGCTAATGTGATTATTAGTTCCTGTCACAGAGCCTCCTTTGAAGAAGAAACTTGTTTACAGCTCAGATATAGTCTGGAAAGTGTTGTGTGAATATTGAATTTAGGGCATTATGGTGGAATGTAGAAAACATACAGGCATCCCTGTCTGCAGATCTTTACGCATTTAAGCATTGTGTCGCCCTAAATTCCAGTTTTATTTCTCTAAATTCAATTGCCAGGCTGAGGAATGCATCATAACAAGACGACGAGCTCTTATTTAGCCCTGTGAGAACACTCTCTTGTCACTTCCCCTCCATCAGAGGGAGTTCAGAGGTCAGGGCCGGCTGCAGAGAGGCATTACTCTGCAGTAACCCGGCGAGGATTTCAGTTCGCTGCGTACAAAATGTGCTCGTCTTCCACTCGTAAGTCTTTTTGCTGGTAAACACTCACTTGTTTGCTCACATGCTCGCTCACTCAGTCCCTCCCTCCGCTCATGTCTCCTCTGCCTGGGTGGGTTTATGAGACAGGGATTCTTTGTATGGCGCTGAGCTGCGCGGCCCACAGTCTAACTGTAATTTCAGCGAGCTTTGGATATTTTTTGCTCCAGAGTATTTCATAAATGTCCTCCTGGGTCACCATGAGTTACAGTTATTACACCGTAAACCCCTTTTCTCCTCCTTTGTTTTTCCCTGAGGCGACGTGAAAAGCCGCTGAGAGCCACTCCCAACTCATGCACACACATATATATATAACATATACAGAAGCACACTTTGTTTTTCAACTGTTTTTCTACACAGGTCGTCTCGGAAGAAAATGTAAAAAGTGGGAAGATCATGCACCTCCTGAGGCCTAGCATTCCTCAGGCAAGCATAATTGCTGCGTCAGGAGGGGAGAGAGAGCCGCCATTGTGTTATTTTCGAGCTCAGTAGGAAGTAACTTTTCTGCTCTTCAGGTTTTAACAAGTCTGTTGTAATAGGAAAGGCTGCATTCTTGGCTCCCATGCACTGTTTTTCTTTCGTCTTTCCCTCCTCTGTTACGAGGCCCGCAAGACAGTCGCTGCAGTGCGTTTTCTTCACTCAGATGCAAAGTTTAAAGGCATTTTTACCCACAGCAGACAGAGGAGAGGTGGCTGATGGGAAACAGGAAATGGTCTGGTGTAATTACCGTTTCCCACCGGGAGCGACATCATGATGTCACTGAACTCACTGCCATTCATAGACACATAAACAACACTTCCTGTCACCACAGACCCGGATACACATGGATGTTTTTTTATTTGCTCTTCATCCTGGTTCAGAGCCTCCTTCACCTGCTCAGGCTCTGTCCCGCTGTCCTGTCGATAGCCACAGGGCACCGTAGATGGACACTTTCTCCCTGGTCTAATTTTAGCCTGCAGACTGGCCTTGACTACATGCACCGTGGCTTTGCCAGAGTTAAATGTGGACGTTTGATAAAAGGGTTTCTGAGGTCATTCGTTTTTGCCCAAGTTATACAAGCAGGATTTGTCTGTGCGCATTTCATTCTGTAAGTCAGTCATTGTTTGTGACCGTACAATACTTTCTCTATGTGCGATTGTGTATGTGTTGACCTCACTGGGTCAGAGGGGCTGCAGCCCTGGGAGATTTCGCTGCTACAGCTCTGGCCGCCGCTGATCGTACCAGTGATATCATCTCATCTGTTGAAAGACTGAAGAGCAGCCCGATCACCTGAATAAATCGTAGCTAACTACGTTTCTGCAAAAACACAGATAAGTTGAAACTGAGCGTTTGTTTAGGTTCAATTTTCTATTTCTCTTTTCTCACAATGCTGCGCTTACACTCTGGTTAGGTTAAGGCACAAAAAACACCTGGTTAGGGTTAGAAAACATCATGGTTTGGTTTAAGATATCTGTTTTGGTCACCACAATCATGGATGGAGATGGTCTGACTTCCTGTGGAAAAATAGCCCTTTTCAGTCACCTGGAAATGTCTGCAGGTCTCCTTTAAAAATATCCACTGGCGTGACTCGACCTACCATTGCCGGTTTGGCAGCCTTGATGGCATAATAACATTGTCTGAGTCTGTAAGCTTTTTTGATTTGTTGTATTTCAGATAGTGTTAACAATTCAAAGCATTGTTTCCATCCTGTCAAATTTTTAATTTACCATCAAACAGTCTTTCCTTTAATGCTTTTTTCGATTCCCCCAGGCTGTCATTCTAGTAATCAGGCTGACAAATTACAACTTTCACTATTTATCAACAAGTTGCTTTAAAAAAGAGGAATGATTGATTGCTCTGTAATACAATGTAAATAGAAATGTGTTGGCCGCTCTTAGAAAATGTGAAAAAGAGCACTCAATAAACCAGAGGCAATCCAGGCACTCCAAATATAAGACAATGTGTCAAAAGAGGAAGGAAATACTCAAATAGAAAATAGATGAGGCCACATCAGTTTTGAGGGTTTTTTTGGAGCCCTGATGAAGACCATGTTGAAACATGTTGGCTTTTTAATGACAGGTCTTTTAATAATTTAGCCACTAAAATTAAAGTGTTTTAATACTTTCTTCCCTGTTTAAAGGGGTGTTATATATGTTCTTGTGCATGTAAGAGATCTTGAAAGTTGAAAAGGTCAAAGTCCACATGAACGGTGTCAGAAAAGGCCGCTGCAAGGCGCTTTAAGGTTCAACAGCCCCTTTAAAACAAAAATGATGGTCCAACCACAATAGCACTTCAGTGCAAAGGTGTATTTATTTTAGCCGTGCAAACAGTGACAAAAAGAAAAAAAACCACAATGGATCCACATGTGTGTACAAAATGATGAGAAACCAAAATTAGTATATATACAAAACGTGTCTCTCAGGCTCAGCGATCCTACTCCCTTTAGGACCCAGCTTCAACTAACCCTTACCAGGTTTCCTCAGCCGGCTTTAAGCCCAGTAACCACAGCCCCCATGGTCCAAACCAAACATGCAGGGATGTCATATCAGCAGACATTAATAAGTTACCAGCTAAGATAGGCATATGATATTAAAACCGCGATCACACAACATGAAAAACAGTCTCTTTGGCAAATGCCTGAAAACCACCTACAATTCACATCTTCATTCGTCACATATGCTCTGGGCCAGTTTATTACCTCAGTTATCTCCCCCTCCCCGTGAGCTCACCTAATTTACCATCTCCCCGGGACTACTTCGCTTAAAAACCCTCACTAGAGCGCTAGTCTGGTTTGTCCCGATGCAGCACCCGTACCCCGGAAGTGCAACCACGGAAACGCGACCAAACAAAGAAGTCCAGTCCCGCGTCTACCGGTCTAACACGATAAGTAAAAGTAAAACTTGTTGTAATTGCTGTACTTGGTTTCATCCAATAAACCATGTATGATTGACTTATGGCTCTCGTCATTTTATTTCACGGAGGGTTACGTGGGTTATGTGTGTGTGTTTTCTGAAAGGGTTAGCCATTAGCTGCTAAACGGTGCGTGCACTCACTGCTGCAGCTAACAAACAGAGGGAAGATTACAGGTGTGTTATGAGGGGGAAGCTGCCGTGTTCGGTGACAGAGCCCACTGTCACAAACGGGTTAGGGTTCCGGGCTAGAAGTTCCTCTCCCCCACTGAAAACACTGCTCCTGAAACGCCCCGTCAGTAGTCCCGCCTTTAAATCTGTGACTTTGTGACAAAACAATCAGTCACCGTGTCACACATTTGCATAATTTATGCTTAATGGCTAATTGATTGATTAATCAAATGAATTGATTAATTTGTTATTGTTAGCGGTGCTGGCTCAGGCAAGTGTGCGCTGACCAATCAGAGCAGACTGGGTATTCTTAACGAGGTGGTGCTAAAACAGAGCATTTCAGACAGAGCTGTAGCACTGGACAGTGTGACAAAACTGATGTGTTTTTTGAGCATAAAAGCAATTTAAACCTATTCTAGTAGTAACCCAAAATAAAATTAATAACCTGAATGTCTCCTTAATGCAGTTTCTTGTATTTGGACTGCCTGGATTGCATCTGGTCTTTGAAGTCCTATAGAAATCCTTCAAAACCACATTGACCCTAACATGTTGCAGCCATGGATGCTCAACCCTTGACCCTTGTTGACAAGGGTGAGCTCGCATTGGGGGTCAGGTGGGAGTTTTTGTGCTGCCTCACCCTGGACTCATGTTTGACCTCTCACACGCTCCCCAACTCTAAACTTAGCTGCGGTCGTGCCTCGGATAGTTATGCAGATTCTAGACACCACAGGGCAGGCCTTAAATATCCACTAGCTGGTATTCATGCAGCTCTTCATTTGATCTCAAATTGCCTCGGCCGATTGATGGAGCGGGGATTATCAGAAGTCAGTCGGTCCTCTCTGATCAGTGCAACATCTGTTTCTGTTTGTATCTGCCATGCTGTAATTGCACAGACAAAGCTTTTCTGTATGATTGGGTTTGTTTTGTTATGTGTGGTTATTAAGCCATTTCTGTTCCCTCGCAGTGCAGTATCAGCCCTGGTAACAGATAGTTGGATTCCTCAAACCAAATGCCTTCTAAAAGTAGGAGGTCTTAGAGGGCAAAGGCCAAATTGACAGCAGTTAATCCCTGCCTGCTTGCCGGCCTCTGGGACAGTAAACCAGTATCTCTTTGCACACTCTGGCTGGAATGATGAATCTCACTGCACATGATGAATTTATAGTTAAAGCAAAGGTTAATCTTATTTATACTTGGACAGCCAGACAGTGCAGTGTAAGATTTGTGTGTGTGTGTGTGTGTGTGTGTGTGTGTGTGTGTGTGTGTGTGTGTGTGTGTGTGTTAGTTCAGCTGTGAGCTTGTTTAGGTAGCCTAAGTTACACCAGACCTGCTTGCTCCAGTGAAAGGTGCGCTAAAGCTAACAGCTCTCGCTCTCTTGTGATACAGGATACACACTCGTATCTGAGCCAAAGCACATTCCTCCACAACGGACCGCTTCATCGTACACTGCTCCCCGCTGAGCTCCTCTGTGTGCTGCTGAGAGAGTGTGTGTGTGAGTAAATATTTGCAAAGAGTAATAAGCCAATACTGTAAAGCTATATAATCAAGCCAAGTGCTTTGATTTAATTAGGGACATTAAGTTTATCACCCTGGATTTCACTGTGAATGTGAGTTTTTTTTTTAAATGGGCTTTTCGCAGTTTGTTTTGAATTGGATGGAAGAGTTTCCGACTGTAGTGCAGCTGCCTAAAATGAATGGAAACAGCCATCCACTTGTAAAGTGTTATGTACATGGCTTTTAGTCTGTTTGCTGTGTGTGTGCGTGTTGTGTATTTGTGCAAGTGTGTATTTGGCATCTCCACCATGGATAGCTTCAGTGTGTTCCAGTTCTTCCAGTGCTGTATGCCAAAAGCAGGCACGGTGTGTGTGAGGTAGAGGAGAAAGGGGGCTTTGTATCACATCACATCACACACACCCATCCTCTCCTTCTTGGAGTTCCTCACCCTCATCCATCTCTTCCAAGCCTTCCTCTCCTCCTGCCAGCCTTCAAGACTCCAAACCATCTGGCTCCCCACCTCACCTCTGCACCCCAGCTCTCCCCCTAACCCCTCTGGACTTCACCACAGCGCTGTACCCCCCTTGTACCTCAGTCTCCACCCCGGCCACCGCCCATGAAGCGGTTAGGAGGAGCCGCACAGGTCTGAATAGGCGCTCTGTGCGAGCAGGAACCGGTTAGATGCCGCGGCCCGAGCCAGCTTCCTTTGAAAAACAGCAGGCGTGAGCCAGGAGAGTGAGAAGGAGAAAACACCAAGCCAAAGCGAGAGGTGCTGTTATTGGAACATCGACCTGACTCCCTGCACCTTCCCAGCCGCTTTCTTTTTGTCGTTCACTCCCCTTTCTGCGCTATCTCTGCCAGGATCTGTTTCATACTTTCACTCTTGTCTCTCTGCCTCCGTCTCAGCCTTTGGCCATTATTTCCACACTCTTTAATCTCGCCCTTCATTATCACCTTTATTTAATACCCCCCTCTCCCCTCTTTCTGCTCTCACCTGCGCACACACTTTGATTTGAGCATTTAAAGGATTTTCTTTCTCTCTTTTTTTCCAGCTGCAAAGAAAATTGGAGCCACTTAAGCTGTTTGAGTTTAGACTGCAGGCATTATTCAAATCAGCACAGATTGGATTTAAGGCTATGCTTGACTTATCGTGTCAACAACTCACGAGTCACTGTTTTCAAGTGGCGATACTGAAAAATGCTGCGTTCCTTTGTAGAACATGTAATTAAGAACATCTGAACGTGTTGTGGAGATGCAGCTGGCGGCGCAGGCTGTTTAATCAGATGGCTGTCTTTGAAAATGTGTTGCGAACACACACATTGTGTTTAAAAGAGCATTTGGTAATGAGCTTAATTGAGCCTGTAGATGTTGCTTTTGTGTTTGTCCATATGGATACACTTTTTGCTCTGTCTGTTTGTGTGCTTTTACAGCTTGTGAGATGAACTGTGCAGCGTGCATGATTGTTTGCAAGTTTATGGCTCATGCATTGACTTTATTGATTTCTGTGTCTTTGATGAGGTATATGTACAGTGTGTGGGGGAGTTTTATGTGTGTCTATTTCTGTATGTTTATCTCTCTCTTTATGATCTCTGATCTTTCTATATCTCTCACCGCTGTTACTGTGCAGAGTGAGCAACAGAAACAGAGAGTAGGCGGAAGTCAGAGAGGCGAAGGACAAGTGTGAAGCATAAGCTGTCCAAACAAACAATTACCCCCATTAAAACAGTCCGATCCCCAGCGAGCGTTCCCCTGAAGTGGTTAGCCATCCGTGGCATCATCGGCATCCTCTAAAGATTGTCTCTTTTGGGGCAGCGTGTGTGATGTCTGAGCAGCAGGCCAAAGTGTCTAATTGAATCAATGCGAGCTGCAGGATCTTTGGCCGTGTGTGTGTGTGTGCGCGTGTGTGTGTGGCCGGTGGAACATCTCTGTCAGCATTTGGAGGGCTGCTGTCCAACCATCTGAGAATCCATTCTGCTTTCATTCTCAAGGACAAGAGAGGATCTCTTCTCTCGTTCATATGTGATGATGTTATTGTCTCTCGTCTGTAAGAGGCCCAGCGACATCACATAGACAGCAGTTTGGTTGTGACACAGAGCTGAACAGATGGCCTCACAGCATCTGCAAATGTCTTTGTTATCACTAGCCTCACTTTTAGGCTTCTCCTGATGTCCTCCTGAGTGTCTTGCACTGAGAAGATGGATGGCTGTGTTGTTGAGGAAAGCCTGAATGCTGAAGGCGAACTCGTCACGGGGGAATTCTAGGGTTTGGAGGCGGGTCAGCAGGAGCAGGGGCTTAAGGCTGAAGTAGATCTGAAGGCCGAGGCCGCTGAAAGGGGCCTCTTGTTGTGGTACGAGGTGTTGAGAGGCACGGCTGAGCTGTTCCACCCCCGAAAAACAGCGTCTCTGCTTCACCCTGATGAGATCAGTGGAACAAACTCTCCAGCAGGATGATGTCATGGCTGGGACTCGGGGTCAAAAGCTCAGGGTCACATTAGGAGGAGACGTGTGTGTCTGTGTGAGAGAAAAGGGTGTGTATAATACCCGTTGAGAGTTAGATACATTTACACAGTTTGCTGTGCTAATCTTTGCTGTCTCTTTGCATGCATAAACACACACATAAGCACACACACCTTTTCACTCGCGGTGTCCTCCTTCGCCCCCCCGCCTTCAGTGAAGCTCTTAACACAAGCCTGTAGATCCTCCACAGGTTATCAGGGCTGAAGGGTGTCCATATGTCACTGTATGTGTTTTTAACCTTGTCATCATTAGGAGAGGAAAAGGTTAATCCATCTTATCTTCACTGTAAAGGACTAAGGGACTGGACAGGGGATTCCTATTGGTTCCGAGGAGAAACATGGCTCGTTATGATTGGCTGAGTCGGACTGAAGACCCCTTTTAACCCCCGAGTGCCTCTGCAGCACTGTGTCATTGGTCAGTGTGTCACTGGACACATACGGGCTGTTATGTAACTAAGTTTATTGAGGCACTTATTTTAGACGTACATAAGAGCACACGCAGCTCGTGTCCTCGCAGATGGCACCCACAGCTGTCACTGTAAGATCCATCATGATTGACAGTCAGTATATATAACTGAATATGATCACTGTTGATTTAACTTGCATAATATTAAGGCACTGGGTGCAACAGCTATGTATCACTGATGACATAAGTGTCCTGTGAGGTTTGTTAGGTTTCTCATGCCGCAGGCGCCGATGCTGAGGCAATCTGGAGACGTCGCTTTGGGTTCTGGCAAATTGCGATGGGGATTTTTCACATTTCTTTTAATGCAATTAAAAGAAAACTAATCGCGAAAATGATCTACAGATGAATCGATAATGAAAGTAAACACTAGTTGCCGCCCTATTTGAGATCTCATCTGTAATAACAAGCTTGAGTCAATCAGCCTGTGAAGTTGGTGTCATGTCTGTGTGTTGTCCGCTTCCTGCATACTTGAGGTTAGTCAACTGTTCTACAGCACCTCAGGCTGCCTGATTCTCTGTTGAGAGCGTGTCTCTACGTGCATCAGGTTGTTTGCAAGACAAAACAATGATTGACACATAACAACAACATGGACACAGTTTCTTTGAAACAGGGCACTGAGAGTGGAGGAGAGAAGTGAATGACCCTCTTTCAGTGTCTGTAGATGTTGCAATTCCCCCTTGTGGCCAGTAGGTGGCTGATATGCTGCTCAACCTGGATAAATAGGTGGGTTGTATTCTTCTTCCATTTCTCATCTAAAAACAAGGAGTTGTGAATTGTGACAGGTAGATAATAAGAGTGGCATTTAATATTGGAAAGGTGCTGTAGTATGGCTGAACAATTCATATAAATGGGTTGCAGTTTATTTGCTGGAACAGCTGGTCCCCCAAATGGTATTAATATTCCCTTCCAGTACCTCTCAGGTGCCAAGTCCAATTTGTGGTCTATGAATTAAAAAGCTCACATTGCTAAATCAGTCATTTTTAGTCCAGTAATCAGATGGAGGTTATGGACACCACAATACAGTGTTATTCACATGTCCTGCACTATTTAGCTAAATAATTGCAATGATCGTCAGTATTGTGCCACCATAAAAGAAATAGTGCTCTAAAAATATGGTGGTACCAGGAAGAAAAAGCCATTACACTCTAGTGTTTTCATTCTTTTCTACCGGGCACCTTGCAATAAAGCAACTGAAGCTTATCCGTGTGGTTCAGTGCTTCCTTTGGGTCAGTTTATGTGAAATTGCCCAGAGACCTTTATTCAAACAAAGGACCGTGGAAAAAGAGGGTAAAGTATGTGAAAGAGAAACACAGGCCTGTCCCTCAACAACTGCTGTCAACAAAAGCACCAGATTAAAATCTGCAGAAGCCCAAAGTGTGAATTTCGTTAAGCTTATGTACTGTGCAGTCACTCCTCCAGGCCCTGATAGGAGTTAAGATTTCATTCTTTTTCAAGCTTTTGAAAAGATTACAAATTAAACAGAAATGGTGTAGAGAGATGCCCTATAATTAGACACGTGGCAACGACAGGCTCCTCAGGAAGGAGAGGAAGGAAAGGATCTTGAGGATGTACAGTAGCAGCAGCCGGAGAGGAAGAGAAATGGTTGTTTGGGGGGAAGACACGCTTGTGAGAGAGTCAATAGGAAGTGCTCGAGTCTCAGAGGGAGAGGGCTGTGTAGGTTAGGTTCCTGTGAAACGCAGTGTAATGACTCTGGGAATGATGCTATCATTCATTCAGCTGGTCCCACTGACTCATTCAGCATGGGAAAATTGACTCTGTGCAACTACTGTGAATTATCTTCTATTCAGATTCCTTGAATAGTTAGTAGATATGTTGTTGTTTTCTCTGTACCACATTAAAACAAGTGGACATGGATAGTTTTGTTTGTGTATGCAGAGCTGCAGTGATTAGTCAACCAGGCTTTCATATCGGAAGTGTATGGGACAGTAATAGAGATGCAGGCAAGAAGGAAGCCAAGCCAGGGACAGCAGTTCAAGACTGCGTGTCAACATTTAGAAGTGTGACCCTGCCGGATACTTTTAAGGACACCTCGGGACAGTTGCCGGCCATGTTTGTGGAGATAAAAACCGTATATTTTTGACAGGAAGACAGGACGTCTCCAGCCATGTTTGTTGTGCCTAAAACATATACTTTAAGCCAAAACACAATGTTTTCCTAAGCCTAACCAAGTGTTTTTTTATGCCTAAACTTAACCAGACCATAATTCCTTATGTCTGACCTATAAATCTTGGAATTAAAATGCCTTAAATCAATGCACTTTTTTTTCTCTGCTTTGTTTATTAGTTTTATTCTTAGAAGGAGGTTTCTCAGTTTGATTGTCTTGAATTCCCTCTGCTGAAACAGCCCGGGTTCAAACTTTTTAATGACATAAGAGTTTGTTTGTGCTTAGCAACAGACAGAGCTAATGAATGGGTTAATTAGCCTACTAACAAAACAATCAAAGGGGCAGAATTAGGTTGTTAAAGGTTTAAGGATTAATCGTGAAAATAATTGGCAGATTAATGAAAACAACCGTTAGTTGGAGTGCTAGTGTTGTGCCTGCTTGAACTGGTTTTGTCGCTCACACGTGTCGTTCCCTGAACCTCTCCGTGAACTGTGAGCGTGGATTCGTCTCCGACAGCACTTCTTCCTGGCACAGCTTCTTGCTGATGAAACCTTAATCTGATTAGCTGTGGGATATTTACAGCGCTAAGTCCTGAGTTATCAAGGCTCATCTTGTTTTGGTTGCGCACGTCTACACTAACAGAGAGAGAAAGATGTATGTAAGAACTTAAATGTTAAATACTGTATGAGTTTAACATTCTTGCTGGTGTCTGATGCTTTTGGTTTCTGTGGGGAGTGTCCGTGCAGTGAAGCGAATGCCATTACAAAGCTTCCTCAGCTGGAGGTGAAGAGCTATATTCACCCAGCCAGATGCACAGATGTATTATTGCACCAATGAGATGGACTTTGTTGCTCTGTTGCCATTAGCCAAGGCTGCCCACAGACTGACTCTCTCCTCCTCCATCCTGATCCTCCTACTCGTCATCTGCTGCATCTCTGGACTGTGAAACTCATTCCACATCTCATCTCACCCACAAACAACCACAAAACAAGCGGTGTGCTTTATTAATCCTCCTTCGCAGTATCCTTTGTGCACTGCTGACATTTAGGAAAATGTTAAAACAATAAAAAACATGAGCAATGTCTGAATCTTTGCAGTTATTTCCTGCAAAAGAAGTGTATTTTCACAACATTCTCCTCGTCTCCTCTCCCGAACACTCCTTCATTAGTTTTCCAGTGCGGATTTCCTGGAGCCAAACTCAGCTGATTCACCCTAACCCCCGAGCTGGTTTATTCCCACACTTAATTCCAGCCGGACTCGCTGTGTTTTCCGTTTCCACCTGCCCACAAATCACTCCCATACATCACCGCCTGACAGGGCGATACACTCCGCTGCACAACAAGTTCCCCGTGTGCACATAGGCAATAAGCAGAGGCAGGCACTGAAAGAGAAAGAGGAAGGGCAGAGGAAGACGGATGAAGATTTTTATTTTCCCTGGAATGATACGTTGTTCTATCTGTATAGAGCATCGGATAAATGTACCGACTTCAGGCTGCTGGCCAATATTATTTGTGGACAAATTAGTCAAATCCGCCGTCCAGTTTCAAGTAGAATTATTACATTTCCATTGCCAACAAATGCTTATAATAAACACATATTACCAGAGGAGCTTAAAATGTGATGGTGCTATAGTGACCATATTTGACTTATTAGCTATATTTTCCCTGTGCCAATCCTGTAGGGACTTATAACGTGTATAATCTCTCCTGAAGTAACTGCAGTATTCGCCTATTTTCTGAACTACATGGAGTTTCTGCACTAACTTTCTTTTGTATCTGCATGTAGCATACAATTACTAACATTAGTACATACAAATTGAGTACATTTACTCAATTTCTGCACTTCCTGCACTGACTCAGACTGTTTGATGTGCAAAATTAAAACCATTAGATATGGTTTGGCTTCACAGTACGGCGCCACAGTCCAGGGCAAGGAAAGGATCGACAACCTAGTGAAAACTGAGATGAAAGTAATCGGGATAAAAGAATACCCTTCTCTTCATACTGTAGCTCACACTACCCATGAGGACACATGTCAGACATGCACACAACATCCTGGAGGACCCGTCACATATCCTACACCCTGAATACCAACTTTTACCTTTAGCCAAAAACGCTATGGAGCCAGCCAATGTCAAAGCAACCGCTTCAAGCTTTCCTTCATTCCTACATCCATAACACTACTGAACAGAACACCAGGTTAACTCTTAATGTACTCTTAACTCTTAAGTTGTATTTATTATATATGATTTTAGGGTTTTACGGTTTCACAATTACTACCTCATTTCTTATATACTTATTCCTGTTATTTTAACCTTTCAGGGTGTGTGCAACAACCTCAGTTGAGATTGGCTCCAGCCCCCCGCGACATGTAAATCACAAGCGGTTACAGATGATGAATGAATGAATGAATGAATGAATGAATGAAGGGCATGTGCAACATTTACCATTTGTTATTTTAGTCTATGCAATGAGTCTATTATTATTGTGTTTTGGGTATCATTGTCTTGATTGTAGCTGTATGCGGCGAACGGTGATTGGCTCGCTGCTCGTCGAGCGTCACGTCGGCTTCAGCAAGATAGGTTGCATGAGCAGTCTCTCGTACGGTGCGTGGGATTAGTGCTCTGAAGGCACTGATGTCTTCAGGTCTTTACATTTTCATGCATTCAACAGGATGAAAAGCAGTGATGGAATGTAACTAAGTACATTTACTCAAGTACAATTTTAAGGTACTTGACCTTTACTTGAGTATTTGCATTTTTTGCTAATTTATACTCCCACTCCACTACATTTTGGAGGCAAATATTGTATTTTTTACTCCACTACAGACACTTTGCAGATTATATGCTGCATCCGAGCCAAATTAGCGACTTTTTCAATTAATTTAATTTAACAGCAGTTACACAAAAAATAAATAAATACATAATTCAGATGATCAGAAAAATGCTGAATATTGGAGCTGATAATTGGTCGACACATAGTATACAGTGCATATACATACATATAAATATATGTATCATTTACTTTTGCTTGTACTTTAAATATTTAAGTACTCTAACTGCCAGAAAACTACCTTAAGCACATTTAATATCAGCTCAATAACAGGAAACTACAGTACTATTCCAGGGGTGGAAGTAACTAATTACATCTACTCAAATTACTATATTAAGTCATTTTTGGGGTATTTGTACTTTTATCAGTAATTTTTCAAATCCATAAAAGTAATCTACTTAGTTATTTTTAAAATCATCAGGTTTGGAGAGGTGACCATGACCACTGAGCAGAACAGTGCAGGAGTTGGGAGTAATTCAGGATGAAGACTTGGAGAAACAGAACCACGTTTGATTGATTGAATGCCTTCTATTGATAATCAACAGATTATTCTTTTTTATAACACTGCTGTTTACTTGACAAATGCAGAAATCAGTCTTTTTAAAAACTAACAGTATTTCAGCTGCTTATTTGAATTATGGACGTGAGAAAGGACATGTGGGGGGGAAAAAAGCAATGTTGCGCCTGAACTGTTCAGCAGTCCAAACAGCATATTAAAAAAAAAAAAAAAGAAGTTGAGTCATAAGTTAAAAAAAGAAAAACGTCTTTTTCCACTGTGGGCGGTGTAGGCACAGAGGACCACAGTAG
The DNA here is from genome assembly GCF_965226575.1 of Pagrus pagrus. Lineage (NCBI taxonomy): Eukaryota > Metazoa > Chordata > Actinopteri > Spariformes > Sparidae > Pagrus > Pagrus pagrus. The sequence continues at coordinate 24,074,055 of NC_140192.1, read as the reverse complement.
ATTTTTACTGACACTCTTGCAACCCACTTCAAACTATGGCCAAACTCACAGCTGCCAAATCCTTCTTATGTCAGTTTCTCCCAAATGGCTTTCGACCATGCCACTGTCGTTTTGGAGGGACCTTGGAGCCCAGTGGGAAAATAAAAACATGTTTGTGTGTCCTTCAGTGGACAACAACCCCCTGAGAAAAACATCTTAGTAACATTATCTCATTACTGCGTGTCTGGTGAATGTCAGTGATGACACTGTTAGTAAAACTGTGTCCAACGCCCCCTGGGATTCTCCTCAAGGACCCCTGGAGGTTCCTGGAGCTGTGACAGCCACTGTCGTTCCCCTCTGCTGGCTCGCACACACACACACACACACACACACACACACACACACACACACACACACACACACACAGATTAGGAGCACACATACACACACACACACACACACACACACACCCGCCTCCTCAGAAACGGCTCTGGGTTGGTCCATCAGCCGGTCAGTCTTTATCCTCCCTTGCTCTGGTGGTGCTGGTGGTGTGTGTGTGTGTGTGGGTCTGGACTGGAGCTCTGGGGCTACTCGGACGACGACGACAGTGATGATGATGATGATGACAATGAAGACGACACAGAGAGAGGCTCACACACATGACCGCTGTCGTTCCCAGATTGCCAAGAGTGGGGTTTGTGATCTGTGCGCGGATCCTTAACAACTTCTGCGGACTGACAACCGGCAGCTATTCTCGGATTTTTTTTAGCGGATATTTTCACTGTTTGCCTATAAATGGAGGTGCCTCAGAGGGAAAGTGTGATTTAAGGCTTGTCTCGGGGTGTGTGGGACGCTCAGCGGTCCCCTCGGTGTTGCGTAAAGCGCCTGTGCTTGCCAGTTTTGGAGAGTTGGGAAGCGGAGTGCTCCTCTTCGGACAGGATGAACAACTCAAAGAATCAAAGGGTAAGGGCTGGTGTCTTGTTTTCCAAACGTTTACTGGCGAAAGATTCAGAGCACTTTAAGTTTGAGATGAAATGGAAAATGTCAGTTGTGCTGCACGTGACGCTGTCGGCTGTTCGTCAGCGTCGGATCACGCAGACGGTGATCCCGGAGAGACTTGGAGACGTCTCATTGGACCCTCTATCGATTGTAGCAACTCCACTCTGATAATGAACTGTTCAGTCTGTTTGGGAAAGAGCCAACGTCACTATTGAAAACGTGGCGTTTTAAAGTGTTCTTGTTTATCTCTCAGGTCTGCATACCTGATTGAACCTGATCAGGGTCAGTTTTGAATCAATATTGATATATTGATGAATTCGGCTTGCTTCTCATTCAACCAGCGGATTTAGTTATTGAACATTTCAACTTTTAGATTTGGTGAAATAACAGACGAACCTGTTCTAAAATGCGAATTAACCGGAGGAAGTTGTTTAGTTGGGTAATAAGATCTATGCCGAATTAAAGAGTGGTACCTAATGATTAGTAAGATATATTGTTTCCTGTTCTACAAGTAATAACGTCGACTAATTATTAAGATTTTTGCTCAAATTTCAAAATGTTAAAGGGAGTTTGGTTACAGTACATCTCAAAGTGTGCCAGTTGTCTTATGACAGTTAGGTGGGCCATTTTACATAAGGGGACAGGCAGAGTTGCATTAATTACATTTCCTGTTGGCATGATAACACATTTAATAGCAGTCACAAATAATTCTTTTATTTCTTTGTTGTGTCTTAAATAACTGTTTGGCTCTCTGTGTGCTGCGGGTGGGAATAGTAACTCTTATTTTAATATTGTCTGGCTGCACTGTGACATATTACTCAGCCTCTCAGAGCTGGAACAATGTGACAACTGTGGGATATTACTGCAGTAATGACTTACATCTCCCAGTCGTCAACCTTTCCCCTGTCTTATGAATAAATCTTTCCTAAACGCCTTGAATTGGCAGCGCAAAAATAGCCACACTTTAACTGAATACTTGAGAAGAAAACACATTTGCAGGTGTTAATTTTTTTGGTTTTCATTGCTTCTTTCCACACCAGTGAATAATTAAAATACAGATTTTTCTTTTTGGCTCTGAGGATGCCAGTCCACACAGTGACATGTCTGTCATGCATTCATTTTTCTGTTGCAAGAAGCAGTAAGTCTTTCATTTAAACACACGCACACGCTGAGCCACAAAAAAGAAAGGTCATGCTATCCCCCTGAGTGTGTGTGACAGGCAGTCATTCCAGTTCCTTGGGCTTGGGCACATTTGACCGACAGGCTGGTAGCTCTGACCACTTCCTATAATCAACTTTTCTATCACCACCGAAACTCGATCCACACTCAGATTAAGCAGACTACTGGCTGCATCTGTGTCTGTTGATTGCCTTCTCTTTACTTAATGACAGGCTGCTTCCTGGTGCAAGAGAGAGTGGAAGAGAGAGCTTGATGTTTAGATTTTGGACTCATGTTGATGCAAAAGGTCACCTGCATTAACATCAGTCAGAGATTGAAAGAGCAAGACAGATGTGATCTTTCCATTCCTGGAATACAGCCTGCCCCTCTCTGTGTGTTTGTCTCTATGTACATGTGCATACAGAGATCAAAGCATGTGTTGTGTGTTCATTTTGTAGTGTCACATCTCTTATCATTAGTCCTGAAAAGGTCACATCCTCAGTATGACTGCACAGCATCCTAAAGACGCAGTCTTCCTCATGCTGTTTATGCAATGATTCGCTGCATGCATCTCAACCGTTTTCTCCTCGATGCATTTCGGCTTGTGCTTTTCATTGCGTTTGCAATTATACAAGAGGGGGCTGGTAGTAAGCATCCTGTGTCAGTTCGCTGGCCATGGAATCCTTTGGCCCTTGTCTCCCAATCAATAACCACTTACTGCAGAGGAGCTTTCTGCAGTCAAGTCTCTGTCCGTCCACCCTGACTTCTGTCTCTCTCCTTTCTCTGTCTGTCAAGATTTGTATCTTGAATGTCTCCTCTGCTTGTATCTGTCTGTCTCTCCACCTTTTCCTCTCCCCAGCTTTCATTCACCTCTGCAGTCACCGGTGTGTGTGTTTCTTGCTCTGTGCTGCTGTGTTTCTGCAGTAGAGGTCATTCTGTCTTCTATGCTGATATTGGCCATTGCTTTTTCCCAGGAGGCGGCTGCGGGAACTGAGATAGGTAGGACTTCCTCAACCCTGAGAAACACAGAGGGGACTGCAGCCCATTACTCTGAGTACTGTTCGGCATGGCAGCAGCTGCGAGGGGGGGGGGGAATTGGACTGTTTTGTGTCTCCTTGAGCCAGTTGTCTTACGAATAGTGTGAAAAATGAGCCACTTAAACCCTGCGCCACCAAAATATTGCCTCTCCGCCCACTCGATTATAGATCTTTTAACTTTAGCATATACACTCCTCCTCTCTCTGGAGGTTTCTTACTTTTTCACAGCCTCTCTTGCCCTCTTCTGCTTTAGGTTCCTGGCTTCATGACTCAAATAGACACTAAAAAACAAAGCCAAAAACTGCCCTGACATGCCAGAGCAGAGCTCTCTTGGTACTGTCCTGCCCTATTTTTCTTTCTCCTTTTAGAAGCAAGTGTTGTGGGCAGAGCCCTCGATGGGTTTGTCCTGACACGAGTGCCTCAAAAAGAAAAGAGAGTGAGAGACAGATGTGAAGGGAGCGAGGGTATGTCTGTGTATTGTAAGAATCAAACATGTATAATCATGCAGCAGGAGACTGACTGGTTTGGCCCCATGATGCCGATTCAGTGGATGAGGAGAGGAGTGATGGACAAGACAGTCAGATAAACAGACAGACAGACAATTAGAGAGGAGTGATGACCTGACGATGCAGAGGGAGATTGTGTAGGGATGGATGGTCATGGAGGAGAGGGCTCAGTCGCACAGACAGATAATCAGACAAGCAGCTAATGCAGAACTGCTGGTGCTGGCAGCGAATCACAATCAGACCCGGTCCACGTCTATCTGTCATGTCTGTCTGAGGGAGCAGATGCTGAGCTGTCAGTCATTTACACAGCGCCGTTTGACAGGCTGTTTGATACGTGCTACCTGTTCTGTGTGTGTGTGCGGGCAGGCTTTTATTTCCCACTGCATACACGCTGCCAATCCATGATTAAGTTATGTTTGTTTAGTGGAATTGCTCTCATGTTGCAGATATAAGGGATGGACAATCACACACACTCAGTAGATCTGTGGAGAACTAACATAATGGATAATCCATCCAGGCTTCCCTTTCTCCTGCTCCCATGGCCCTCTGATGAAATGCTGGCATGGCCGTATAGAATCGATAATAATAATATCAAAAAATGCAGCTGTACACTGACTCACACACACACACACACACACACACACACACACACACACACACACACACACACACACACACACCATGCTGCACATAAGACTGCTCATTGGGGTTGGATGTTGCAGACAGAGAGGATTGTGTCTGAAGCCTGTGTGTGACAGAGGACACAAAATAGCTCATGGAGTCGCACAGCCAGAGAACGTGACAGGGATGCGGGACACAGTGTGTGCGTGACTCATCCAACGCTCTGCTGCTGAACTGCAACAATAAAAATATACATACAGACATACACAAACACATTTATCGGCCACATCATTAGGTGCTCTTGCACAATCTAAAGTGTCTCTGACGGTGTCAATCAAAACTGGACGTTATTTTCAGGCTTCTAAAGGCAGAAGTTATGACAGAGCTGTTATTGTGCTGGATCACACTAGATCAGGACTGCAATTTGTTGATAAAGGTAAATCATCCTCATAATGAAGTGTTGTTGTGCTGTCCTGGCTGACAAATCTCGTTCCCCAGATGTAAGAAAATATGTTTTGTTTGGGACAGACCCCAACAAATGTCACATCATTATGTTTGTATTAGTTTTTCAGTGTAAATGAAAATTGTGACGCAACAATAATTCACACTAATCGTGAATCATAATCAATTTAAAATAATCACAATGTGATTTATTTTTTATTTTTTTTATATCATGCAGACCTACATTAGATTGTGCAAGTGTAGCAAATGAAGTGGCTGGTGAGTGTGTTTACCATGATTTATTTACATAGACTCACTGAAGTAGAGCCTCCATAAATAAATACCACAGAGCAGTGAGTGACCATCAGACCTCTGTTCTGCATTTGTTCCACACTGGAAAAACTTGACCAATACGGGCCAGTTCTGATATTTTTAGACTGACTTGTTTGGCTAATAATAATAATATTTACTCTTTTATTTTCTGTGTTGAAAAGCTATTTGAATCAACTTCTGAACCTACGTGCGACAGTGATCCTCTCTCAGTTCAAACAGTACAGAGACAATTCAATTTCACTGTAGCTTTATGGGCCCTGAGACGCCAGGCTGACGCTCAGCCAGTGTTGGCGCCGTCTGTAATTGTCTGTAGGCCAAGTTTTTGCGGTGTGTCCAGCACTGTCGGCACTTGTTGGTGGTTTTTCGGCTGATTGAGCATGTCTAATATGCAGAGCCCGCCTGTGAGAGAGATCAGTCTAAGTTCAGCTAAGTGTATCCGTGCACAAGAAGAGAAACAGAAAAAGAGAAAGAAAGCTCCTGGAGCCTGTCGCTTTAGTATCCATGATTTTACCAATAGTAGTGTGGTTTCTCCTTATTTATCAAACATATTCTCGATTAGAAATGGCTATGAGTGGTGTGAGAATGATTGGCAAACAATGTGTCATAACAATGGTTTGTAAATCCGCAGTCCTAAGTCTTCCAGACTACCGTCACCTGGTGTATGGGAAGTAATTTCCTCTCATGTAGATGCAGAACGTAAGAGCTAGTTGGCTGTCAGATGTAGTCTTTGCGGTGTGTTCAAGTACCGCTTTTCAGCCAAGACACAGGAGACGTGGAGGAACTGCCATAGATTAGATGACTGCAGGCTAATATGGATATCCATATTTAATGACAGGCCATTATTGGTACTATTTATCAATTTCACAGACATTAAACATGCTTCAATATTGTCTCTTAATGGCCAGAATGTGTGTTATATTCATGTTTATATATCCTGTGTAGATGAAGGCATTTGCTCTGATTCCCTCTCACTGTTCCCCACAGACAGAAGCAGGAAAGACAAATGGGGTTCCCGTCGCCTAGTAATGTAATACCATGTGAGAGCTAGCCTAGCTCTGTTCATGGTACATTTACATGTCAGCAGATAGAGGCTGTGCATTGTTCTGTTGTAGCTGAATAAATATTATGTTGAACTGGTGTGTGTCTGTGCAGTGTCAGGGTTGTAGATAAGTGGTGCAGTAAATGAGGGTGCCGGAGTTTTAAAGTTTTCTGCTAGTTTGTGTGCGTTTATGTAAATGTTGATCCTCCCCAATCTGTTGAAGTTGTTCTGGAGGGCAGAGATAAGGACCATGCGCAGACATTCACGCACACACTTGCACGCTCACACTTTCTGCAATTAATTCTTCTCGCCCCTCAATCTCGGTCGCCCTTATTCGCTTCCTCGCCTTCCCAAACTCATTTTCTCACTGTCTCACGCACATTCTTTTACACACATGTATGCATAACACGTTCACACAGAGACCTAAAGGGTTAATGTAAGCCATTAGTAACCAGAGCAGGCTGTAAGTGCTGTGAAGTGGCAGAAGGGTGGAACCAAAGTGACAGACTTAGGGACTGTGAGTGGATCTCACCTTACATGTGTTCCCTCTGACATTAATATGACGGTCATTAATCAAGGCAATGAAACAAACACTAGTTTTATTATCCTGTGATAGCAGCACTCCTCAGATCTTAATTCATGGTGGCTATTAATTAATGGCATACCGCAAGGCTGTAAAGCTGTCCTCCTTCACAAAAACGCAGTGTGTTTTACATTTCAGGTCCACTGGGTTTCTCATTTAGCCCCATAAGTCTGCATTTTTTTGCTGACCAATGGATATGGATATTCACACGGCGGCCATTTTCCTCTGAAGTCACGCTCAGGGTGGGAAGCTCAAATGCTGTCACTGAAGTCGTATAAACTTAGGGGAATCTGACATATTGTTTTTAGTTCACCGTTTCCCGATTTGCATCGGGCCATTTTCAAGGTAAAACAACATAGCTGAACTATCATGTTAGCTTGGAAGAGGTTGGATGCTAACATTAGCTGTAGTCTAATGAAAGCTAATGGGTTAGCGACCATGTGGAGGGACACCAGCCATATTTCAAGGAAAAACAACATATTTCATAACCCATTAGCTTCCATTAGACAATAGCTGACATAAGCATTCAACCACCTCCAGCTAACATTTCCATTTGATAGTGTTTCAAGACACAAGGCATAATTTCATTTTAATATATCAGCCCACAACTCGAACACATTTATTCAAGCCAGGAAGGAAAACATACCAAATGGCAATGTTAGCTAGAAAGTGGTAACGGAAGCTAATGGGTTAGCAAATATGTTGTTTTTCCTTGAAATATGACCTTATGTCTCCACTTTTTCTCTATCCATTGCCTTTTCAGTTGCTGCTCAATCATTAAGCGGTGAAATGATAACGAGTTGTCAGATTCTATACATTTATAGGGCTTACCACCCAGCACACAGGATGACAATTTAGCCTCCCACCCAGACTGCAATGACAGAGAAAATGCCATGAAAAACATCACGAGCATGGTCTATTGAGGGTACAAATGCTGTAATTTCTAAAATCATCCGGACTGTTAGAACTGTGAAATAAGTGGCTTTCATTATAAGCTATAATCCCTCAACTCATCCACACCCATCCTCAGCCACACACTCCATCTGAGCCTCATCTGTCCCTTTCTTAGCTGTTTTTACCCTCAGGGCAGAAGGAGCAAGGGTCAGTTTAGTCATATCCGGCTTTGCTTTAGCTCAGCTCAGGAGTCCTGCAGCTTCATGAATATTATAATGAATCACATTCACTTCAGGCCTCTCGCTGGTCAACAGTGATTCAAGGACACAGATACAGTACGCACAGCTTCAACCATACCTGGTGTCTGCTGCCTTTTTATTGTCTTTCTCTGTCCTGTGCTGCTGCAAAACTCACCTCCCCTTCAACAAATCTCACGTGGGGGCAGCACATGTTATTATATATACACATGTGGCCGTATATTCTAAATAAGGCAACAGTGATAAATAATGGAGAGTGATAAAAGCGGCTTTGACTACAGAGCTCTTGGCTCGGAATGGGACTCAAAGAGAGCACACCGAATACAAAAGCTAGATGGAGGAGGGAGATTACCTTCATTTACATGGATCGCAGTATCCCAGTATTGGTTAAGACAAAAGACAACATTTCTGATTACTTTAACCGCTATAATGCCCAAGTTGTTGTAAGCGTAATTGAATTGTGGACCATTCCAGGGGAGAGGAGAGAAGATAAGCAGAGAGAATGGTGGACACACAGTATAAATATAGAGTGGGGACCATCTGTGTGCTTACAGGGTATAAATACCTCGCTGCCAGTCAAAAAACTATTGGCACGACAAGCTATCACTGCAAAATTGACGCTTTTATTCAGTTTAAATAAATAAGCTGCAACATCCATATGGGACATATAATGAGTTTCACATTCAGGCTAACATTTTTTGGTATAAAATGTTTTTAAAGGGCCCAAACTTAAATGCCAAGGCAAGAAAAGCAAACATAAATCTTAAATCTCTTCTTCCTCCTCGCCTCAAGTTTATTGGCAGCTGGCAAACAACAAAACCATATGGTTAGCAGAGGGGATGGATATGTAAGATTGTATGTTAGGATTTTATGAAAGCTCTGTTTTGACCGTGCTACTCTGCAAGACGTGAGTTTAAAGAGCGCATTTGAATGTGAAAGGAAGGCTTACACTGAAAGGAATAATGCATTTCCAGATTTATCCACATTAATATGGTCTTAACCCCACATGCTCTGCACTTATCTGCACCTCTCAATGTGCGTCTGCCGCACAGCAAAGAGAGCAGAGGTAAAAGACAACAGGGAGGAGAGTTTGGCAGGCTTAAATGCTAGTTAGGCCGGCTGAGCTAATTAGCCCCGATTTCCTCATCCTGATTCAGACGTGGAGGAAAGCCTGGGATTACTGAGTCGAGCATTGTGTGCGCATCGCTGAAATTGTGTCAGGCTGTTGCAACTGTTCATCAGCTGGGTGGGGGGTTTGGGTGCGCTTATATGCAAAAGTCAACTAATGAGAGCTTTACAAATGTGGTACAGTGAGTCACACAGCAAGTGTTAGAATGGGTTTGTGGTGGTGAGATAACCGGTCAACCCTCACCCCACTGAGGATGAAAAGAAGCTTAAAAGTAGAGAACTCAGCAGGGATGCCACTCTCCTGCGGTAAACTGTGGCACTGTGACCTCTTGTCCTCGACTCACTCCCACCGTTTGACCCTTCAGCAGTTCCTCGACTGGTCATTTTTCTACACTCACTAAAAAACACTGGGGAAAAATTGACTGAGATCAATAGAACACCGACACAAGGATACAAGTTATAAAAACAACAGCCAACAGATGGGTTGTTTTGATCCAGTGACCCAACAGTAATGTAAAAATAACACCAACACTGGTTCAAATCATCCTGTGAATACGGGGTCAAGTTCACCCAGTATTGGGTCGGCGCTATAGTGGCCGCACACTGAGCCAGTTTTTAAGCCAGTGTTTTATTGGAAAGATGAGGCCTCTCAGGATGTCTCCGAGGTGGGACGCTGTGTGGCTGGGTGGTTTGTGTAAGGTCAAAGTGACCATAGACTGACTGAGTGAACGGCCAACTGAAATGCAACTGGGGGGGAACTGAACAGTAAGGGCACGCCGATGCATTAGTTCTTTCAGGTGACATCTGGGCTTTTAGCAGATACCGTTTTTTTAATAGCAATACATTTAAGTGCAATGGAGTCAGTACACTTCTAAGATCTCCAAATGTACAAGCAACACACTGAATAAGTGCAAAAGACACAGAATATGATACAGTACAAAGTAGAAGACGAGACAGACTGATCACGGCTGGAAGTTCTCCAAAGGTCTCCTTAAAAATATCCATTGGTGTCACGCTTACAAATGTTGAAATGCAGGCTCAAACTTATGTGGCTGGTCATCTGTCCCCTCCACCTCGTGATATAAAAGTCAAGTCTTGACATGTAATTTGAACGTGATATCACACGCTGCTGTGGAAATGTCAATATGATGAGCCTATGAAGCGTAGGTACACATCAGTGGTTTTCACAAATCCAGAATGTTATCCTGGTGGCTGGGCTGAGTAATTAAATACTTATTTTAAATACGTTTCAGAGAAATACAGCCCATCTTTGATCCTTCTCATACATCTGTTGTCCTAATTGAAGGGTTCCATTGTAAGAGGAAAACAATAATTTGTCACAAGCGTTTTGTGTCCTCTATACTCTTATTTAAGGGTTTAGATATTGCTCATTTACCCTGTCAAATACACAACCAGTTATGTGACACTGTGAGCCAGTCACAGGCAAAGATGTGAACAAGACCTAAACATTTCAGCATGCCAGCCTGGACACATGTCAGGAGAATAAGTCCGAGGCTCGTCGTTGTGTCCTCCTCCTCCTCCTTGTTTACCCGAGGTGTAAGGAAACACATCATACTGACAGCTGTCAGTCACCATGACATTTGCGCACACACGCTGAGGATCTTGGAAGAATCAAATTATTTATTTTTTTTGTTGTTCACTAGAAAGAGTTGTGCTGCACACTCCGCCCCTCCCCTCACAGGCATATCAGCGTAAGCGATAAGTGACACAGCCAACTTCCCTTCACAGACTAACACCTCCCTCAACAGGAAGAGAAAGAACAGGCTGTAACGACATGTGAAAATTTCCAGCACACAGTGGATTACGATGTCCCATCAGTCCGGTTTTGCCTCATATGTATCTTTTAATGTGATTAAAGCTCCTTTACTCCGGCTCCCTGCTTAGGGATGACCTCGCAAGGTGTTCTGACTAAGAGAGATCAGAGCAGTCTTTGATCAAAGACCTGCTTCATACTCGTTCCTGTTCTAAAACCCTCCTCTCTTCTTTCTCGCTTACATGTCTAATCAGTTAATGACAGTATCAACTTGTATAATAGTCTGTAGTTCTAGGCCAGCATTGCCTCTGCCAGTAAGTTCACTGATGAGGTTACAATATTGCTGTGTGTGTGTGTTTCTTAATTCATTAATTGCCTCCAGCAGCCCCCAGACGGTCCAGTGTGCCAACTACTCTCATTAGGGTTTCTCCATTACTGTTTGCTTGGAGAAAAGGAAGCTGTTTGGCGACAAGTCTCTGTCTCCTTTTCTCATCCGGAGCTGTGGATTCTTCACTTTAGAGCTGTGAAACACACAAAACAATGCCAGAAATGCTCACGGACACAATTATCAGCATCAAATTTCTTGCAAATTTCTCGCTGCTTTTTTCAGCCTTTTACGGTCTGTTTAGATCCTTGAAGAGCTTTTGTTGTTCTTGAGAGGATTTACAATCTGGCTTATTATCTTTGAGCATTATTTTGTGTTTTGAACGCAGTCCAGTTCGTTCCCCCTGGTCCTCTTAGAGGTGAGATGGAATAAGAACAGGAGGGGGCTCTGCTTATTAGTGTTTTTCGGCTGCTGTTTCTGCTCATAATAACAACCCTGCAGGTTGGTTGAATGTATACCTTTTTTTTCCACAGCCCGCAGTTATTTATGAGCCTCCCTTTCACAAATCTATACTCTCCAGGCCTGTTAGATATACACTGAGAGACCACACACACAGGTGCTCTCACACTTCCTATATGTTTTCTTCAAATGATTCTGCAGTTTGCCTGCTGCCTCTCCCAGATCCCGCTATGCTACTGTATGATAATGCAGACCCGGTGTATTAGGCTGAGTGTGCACAGCCGTGTAAGAGCCATCAAGCTTTAGTGTGCCTATAAATTGCTGAAGTGATCACTGCTTGGCAGACTCTAAGCTCCCTGTGCTCTCTTGTCGTAGCTCTAAACAATTTGTTTTATAGCTTGAAATTCACTCCACTGTTGCTCTCCTTAAGGGCGAGCAGCCAAAAAAACAAATGCACTTGCAAGCACAAAGTGCACACAACAAATATGCACCGATTCACTTGCATGCACTCTGCATACAGAGGCATATTCCATCACCTCCAGCATGCACATAAAACATGATTTGCACTCACTACGGCCGGGCAGTGTATAGGTATTATATTGTTATCGTGATATGAGACTATATGTTGTATATATTTCGATTTTTGCTATCGTTATATCTTGATATGGCATGAGTGCTGTCTTTTCCTGGATTTAAACGAGACATATTGTGCTTTTTCATTGTTTTCCATCCCTCAGTGTTTGAATAGGTTCTTGTGCATGTAAAAGGCCTTGAAAGTAAAAAATCCCAGAGAGTGAAGTTTTTATTATCAAGAAGTAAATGATGTCATTTTCTGAACTTACCTGACTGATCTACTTGTTCTACTTCATTTGCCAGATTTAAAGTGACATTATGTAGGAACTGGCATTGCGTGAATATGTTACAATATTATCAGATGTAATATCAGATGAGCTAACTAGCTAATAGATGCTTCAGTTAGCAGCAGGTAGCCGTTACTTTAGCAGCAAGTAAAGCTATCCGTCCGTTGGGAAATTCTGTCTTTTTACAGAGAGTCGAGACAGAGCAGCAACATCAGGGGGAAAATATGATCCAACTTCACTGACAAAGTTGGTATTGTGTGACATAGTGCTGTAAAGCATGACACACTTCTCCCTGGAGAGGGTACAAAACGCAAATACAAGCAATTAATACGCAGACCTGGACTGACAGAAACTGCATTCACTCGAAAATATCAATATATATATTGTGTATCCTGATATAGCCTGGAAATATTGCTTCACTACTTCAAGGCCGCATCGCCCAGCCCTCACAATCATGGATGCATGCTATTCCTCTCTTTAGCACTTTCTGTTCTGACTCCACCCATGGTGTTCTGGGGCCCAGCTGCATTGAAACACTGCTTTTGTGCGAGAACAGCTGGCTGCAAAGTCATTTGGACACATGCTCGCACACACCAGCACATGTGGGCAAGCACTCGAAGATACACACATACTTTTCCATGCAAGCCAGAGCTGAAACAGTCTCTATTGTCAGCGAATAATTGAATGCATAAGCTATCGGGAGGGGAGGGGGTGGGGGTTTACAGTGTTCCAGCTATAAGGGCCAGTTGGTCTGCTGTTGAAACTCTATAGCAATCACCTCAATAATGACATCAGCATGTTGGCACCTAGGCCGGGGTACACAGACGTATTTGGCCATATGAGAGGGCCCCTGGAGTGTGTGTGTGTGTGTGTTAAGTGTGTCCTGGCACTGAACAGACTGAGACTGCTTTGTAGCCAGCTTCACTGTCAGAAAGGCAAATGCAAACCCTCCACCCAGTTACTGTTTCCCTCCCTCCTCCTCTCCGTCTTTCATGACCAGTACCCAACCAGTTCCTTCACTGTTGTTGTGCCCCGGCTTCCCAGCAGCAGCTGGAGTCTGTGACTCTGTAGGGATGTTGTTTGGTGAATGGGACCATTGTTTTTGAGTGTTTTGGGTTTGGTTTGTCTGTTTTCTGTTCTCTCCTAATCTGACTTCAGGCTATGTGTTCGTAAATCTTTGTTCATGTTAGCACTTACTGCACTTAATGTGTGCTTTGCTGTGTCTCAGTATATTGACATGTGTTGTGTGTTACTGCCATTCTGCTAATTCGATTTCCTCCCCGAGACGTCAGCAATTCACTCACCACACCATTTCATCCATTCATGTGTATTCTATCCATTATCCTTTCTGTGTCATCCTTCCAGCTCTTTCTCCACTCTACTCGTCTTCGTTCTCACTTTTCATTTTCTCTCGTTTTCCAACCCTCTCTCTGGTAATTTGCCATTGATTTTTTCCTCTCTCTCTTCATTTATCTCTTACTCTTTCTTGCACTCTTAACCGCTCCCTCCAGCCTTAACTGCTCGGGGTGTGGGAGAGGAAGAGGGTGAGCATGAGGGAAAGTAGCGGAAGAGGGTGGAGAGGAAGGCGAGGCACATACTTGTGGCTGGCTAATTGAAAGCCAGCAGTTCGGTCAGTGCAGTCCCGATTTATGGGAGTGGTCAGGGATCTGCGATTCTTGGTTATGTTTGTGTATGTGAAACAGAGACATGACGCATTTGTGTCAGTGTTCACGTCTGTGACGGTTAAGAATTACAGATTGTGCAGGATTTGACTGTGTGTGCTTGTTTTTGTGTGTGAATGAGTAATCGACACTTTTGCCTTTTCGTCTGTGTGCGTCTTTGTTTTGGTCCTGCTGTTTTTAGTCTCCACTGTTGTCCTCTCACTCTGTCTGCCTCTTTTCACTCTGTCTGTCCAAACAGCTTTTGTTTTGACTGCTGTGGCATCTTGTCTGTTCACAAAGAGAAAAATTCAGAGTCAACAATGAAGAATAGGTGGCAAGGTTTTATAGTGGTTAGAGAACCCAGGCTTTAACAATTCCAGCAATCCTTTCCATCACCTCTGACCTCCTTTATATATGAAGACAAACAGGAGATTCTCTACTTGTCTGTTGTGCAAGTGTTTTAGATGTGCAGCTTATTATTGTGCACGTGCTGGTGCTGCAGTAAAACCTAAGAATTGGTTTATTCTAACAAGACTTTGACTCTACAGCCATGATGTGCTGTCTGAGGCCCTACTGTGGCCCAAACAGCAGAGTTTCGTACTAAAAGCAATCAGCATGCCAACATGCTCATAATTCCAGCGCTAACATGCTGATGTTTAGCAGGTATGGTATTTACTATGTTCACCATCTTGGTTTAGTGTGTTAGCATGCTAACATTTGCTAATTGGCATTAAAGTTACAAATTTGACTCGATGAGGGCATTAGAAAAGACTTTTCTAATGCCATCATTGAGGATATTTCATGGTAAGTAGGTGGTAAATACAGCAACATATATGACATTTCTTAAAAGTTATCCCCAAATTACCACAATATTTACCTTCAAATTCATTGAAATTTACCACAACATTATTTGATAATATTATTCAGGGTTTTCCAACAAGCAGTTAATAAATAGCTGGTAATTTCTTTTTGTCTTTTAGTTTGTAAATGCTTAAAAAAAATTACTTCAACTTACTGACCTACACTAATTGGGCTGAAACTATTCAGAAATGATTAAAAATTCATCAGTGATTATAAGTCATCTTGAGAGGGAACATTAATGTCTCTGTAGCAAACCTCATGGCAGTCCATCCAATACTTGTTGAGATCATTTAGTCAGGAACCAAAGTGATGGACTGAACAACAGACCTGAATGAATGTGAGTCATTTTGCTTAGAAATTTAAACACAATTTATAGCAACTCTTTCTCCTCCTCCCCTCTGTGACTTTCATTCTGAAGTGTTTTAAATGTGTGTGGTTCTGCTGGACAAAGACAACTTTGTTGTTTCTTGACATTTTAAAAACCCATTTGTATGTTAAACCTAACCCTGGGGACTATAGCCCCATGCTGAGACTGCAATCATCTGGTCTGCTCGGGGATAGAGGTCAGAGGTCAGGGGGTCAGTATTCTGAACAGGAAAGCCTACTCATGCAGAACAACACATCGTAAACAAACCATTACACACCATCTGCAGCGGCGTCAAATCCCCGACCAGCATGCGTGTGTTTGTGTAGGTGTGTGTGTTAGTGTCCCCGAGATCACACCCAGAGACACACAAGTGAGGATCAACACACACAGTCAGACGGGGACAGAGAGGTGACAGAGGAAGTGACCATCTGTTATCTACTGAGGCGTCAAATTACCTGCTGAAAGGTTACATCGGCTTTATGCATTATGCATATACTGTGCGCGTCATACAGGGATACTTTGACATACATTGTTGTTTCAAGCAAATGCTGTTTAACATTGCTGTGTTCATTCTAAAAACATGTAAGCTTTAGATGCATTTATATTTTTCATTTTACACAGGTTTTTTTGTATCCTTCTTTTCTCACACACTCAAGGAAGCATCAATATGTAGACAGGGAGTTAATCACCAGGCCTGCAATTAATGGCCAACCTGCTCTGCCATCTTTATGATTAAGCACAAAAACCTGCCAAAGTATTCAGTCGATAAATTCTGTCATACCTCTCCTTCAAAGTTAATTGCTGACAGGTAATTATGAAGTTTTCTGTGTCAGCCATTAGTGCAACTGTCACGTTTTGAAAAGACACGCATGCCTTTTTTCCCCCTCAGACAAAGACACTATCTCTCCCAATTATTTTTTCACGCCTGCTCATTTACCGAGCTTTATGCTTCACTACCTTGGCGGCAGGTTTGCTCGTACACTCTAGAACCCACCACCTCTTTCTCTGTCGTCTCTTCATTTCCCCTTTCCAACCTCCTGCCTCTTTCTGTGTTGTTCTCGTCTCCTCCTGCCAGTCCAGCACCTCGATCGAACTCCCCCTCGCTTGTCGTCCTCCCTCCTCATCCCCTTCACCCTGCTTGTCTCTTCACATTCAGTGCTTTCTTTTTCTCTCTTTCCTCCCACTTGCTGTTCGCTTTCTTATCTCTTTCGCCTCTCCACTCGACCTTTCGCCCTGTCAACCCATATCTCCTCCTTTCGTCTCGCTCTACCTGCTCTCTGTACTTTTCCTCGTGTCCCCTCTTGTTTTCATTGACAGCTTTACCTCCCCCTCTGTGTCGCTGCATCCCCGCTGTCCATCCACCCTCGCTTCACCCTCTACCTGGCTGCTGTCCACGTCGCACACTGGTGCAACACCTGCCACTTGAAAGACACTGTGTGAGGGAATCACTGTGACAAAGTGTTTGTGAGGATTTGCAAAAGATTCTAAAATTAAAATCATCGTCTCTAGACGTTTGTCCTGCTTGTTGTAGGATTGCGGGTAAGCCTGTGTTGTTTGGTGTGTTTGTCTCGTACTTCTGAGTGTTTGTTTCAGTGAGCTGTGCTCTCTTGGCCCGACATACAGCCAGACACGTGGATTAGACTTCGATCTAGGCTGCTTGTCTTCTATTCTGAGATCCCCAGAAGGAGAAGCCTGTTAATTTAGCTGCTATAAATACAGGACCTCCTCAGCGGGTCACTCTTAACACCCGCTGCATGGAACTGGACTGTGGTGACAGCTCCTTTACTCAGTGTATGTGTGTGTGCACTATATGTGTGTGTGCATTCCTTCAAAGCTGGCTGGCTAGCCTCCGGCTCAGTGGTGCATGGTTTGTGGTGCCACCATTGACAAGGACGTTTGGACAGAGCCTCAGCTGGGCTTTCTCTTGTTCCTCTCTTTCCTCTCTTTATCCTCAGAACAAATTTATTTTCTTGTCCGTCTTCGCTCATGTTTATCGCTTACATGTAATGGTTTTATACTGATAAAATAATCTAGATTTTCCATTATTTGGGTAATTGTACATTGGGATAATCATGCGTATATTAACATGGTGACTTGACTAGTTCGATAAAGCATAGTCCTGTATTGATTCCCTGATTTGTTTTGAATTGCCATAATCGTGACATGAAATTTTCAAATCATCCCATGCCGAGTCCGAAGGGTCGTACTTAAATTACGGCAAGGCAATATATCAATATTATATAATTATCATTATATGAGACTATATATCCTCTTAGAACTGGATATTGTTATGTCATGTTATAAGTGTTGTGTTTCCCTGGTTTTAAAGGCTGCTTTACAATACAGTGATGTCATTTTCTGAACTTACCCCACTGTTCTACTTGTTCTAATACTTCTCTTATTGCACTTTGTCATTAATTAAATCCACATTACTGATGATTATTGATCAGAAATCGTTCCTACACTTTTATCGCTATATTGATATCCATTTATTTGGTCAAAAGTATCATGATATTTGTTTATGTTGCCAAAACCAAACATTTATAAAGTGCTTTTTTAAACTATTGGCCATATCGACCAGCCCTTTAGAGTTATTTAGAGGTACTTGAGTTTTGAAATGTTCAGCTTCTTCCACTCCTCTACATTTATTTGATTATTTCAGTTACTAATTACTTTGCAGATTCAGATTATTCAGTGTTGATAGGCTATTACTTGTGACGTTTAACTAATCAGATAGTGTTGTGGGCGGGACATTGAGTGAGACCACAGAGTGTTGACGGCTGACTCTGATGCAGCATGCTTCTTCTGTCTAAGTATTGCATTTTTGAACTAATTTATTATATCGGCAACTGGGCACAAAAAACACAGATATCCAAGCCTGTCTGTCTTTCCTGTCAGCAGCACTTTTGTATTTAAGATGTGGATTCTACAAATAGCAGACCATTGTTCATGCTTGTTGTCTGAACACCAGAGTCTCAAACCTTGGTCTGATTTTTGTAGCATTGATGATCTAGGAAATCCACATACATTTCTCTCTTGCTCTCTTATGAAAGCTCTCTCTTAAAGTATCACTCAAGTATTGACTGCATAGATATCAAACACACAAACGCAGGCTTGGATGTGCATTTCCCTCCTCTCCCTTTCTCAGTTCTTCTCCTCCCTCCAAAAACACACACTTGGATAAAGGAAACCAACCGGATCGATCAGCCCAAATCTCATAAACAAACACTTGTAACTCACAGACATCCAGTAGTCAACTGATATCTGTGTTTATATTGTTTCTGTAATTTGGTCTCCTTTTTTTCACAGTCTTGAGTACTATAATTGCTGAAAGTGTTTATTTAATGACAGGCTTATTTGTGCAGCTACATTGTGTTAGACGTGACCCTAGACTGATCATCATCTTCATCAGTATAAACATGTTGATTCATGCTCTGATTTTGTCTGATTACTCTTCACTCTGGCAGTGTTTCAGAGGGGAAATCCCCCAGTAATCACCTCAATCTCTTTAAATGCATGTCAGACTATTACTAACAGTCTTTTAATGTTTTGGTGGTTTGGTTTAGAGGCAGAGTAGTTGGTTCTTGTGTGTGATTTAGAGCTGTTTGTGTGGCTTTCACCGCCACGCAGAGCAATTTTGGTTATAAATCCCAAGCAGCAAGTTAGTTTTTCCGACACAGAGGTTAATCAGAAACCTCATTTTGAAGTGCACTACATCCAAGCGAGGCTCTGTGCCCAAACGTGGGATTTCATGTCCAAACTGCATTCACTCCTCTCCCTCCAGCCTCTGTTGAACAAAGTCAAGGCCCGTGCTAACACAGGGGCAGGTAGAAAGGAGCAAAGGGTTGCGGGAGGAGAAGAAAGAAAAGCCGATTGAGGACAGCAGAGTGGAACGGATGGGGTGTGTGAGAGCAGGCGGAAGAAAATGAGCAGCGAAAGTATAAAAGCTTAAATCAAAAGAATAAAAAATTCATAAGAATCGGGCAGAGAGAGGGAGAAGATAAATGAGAAATATTGGAGTAGAGGAGAGGAAGGTGCATTTATCAGGCAGGAAAGGAAGGGCAAAGGGAGCATTAGAGATTATTTGTGGGGAGAGTGTGCTTGTTAATGATGCTGAAGAGGGTGAGCACACGCACATTAGCATATACACACTCCTGCAGTCGGGCAGATGTTGCACGCCATTTGTTCACGATATTAAAAAACACAAAGTAAACTTAATGTTTGCCTATTTCGTTGAACCAGTTCTTGAAAGCTGACCTTCCTGATGGATTTTCTTTTGGTTATAGGTATTGATGTGCAAATGCATGATTCACAAAGAGCACCGGCACTAACAGTCAAGGTCAACCCGGCGCTCCTTTTGCTGCATCTTTGTTTGATTCCAGGATCCCTTTGTGCTCTCTCATCCCTCTCGCGGTGCTGACAGAGTCAGGAGGGGCTTAGAGATTTGTTTAACTCTGGACAGCATCAGCAGAGGCACAGCCAGACTGTTAAAGACTGAGGGACCTGTGCTGTCTGCGTGTCTTTCGGTCTGTTGAGTGTGTGCGCGCGTACTCATACTGCATAAGTGTACAGAGTCTTGCTAATCACAGGCAGCCTGAGGCGGGATGGCTTTCACGCCCCAGAAAAGCCAGGTCAGATTTAATTTAATAATATTTTATTTCTCCCCTGAGGAGAAGCGCAGTGGTTTAAAATCTTACAGTGTGTACATTCTCTGTGTCTGGGGTCTCTCATTTGGACTGCAAGCATTCGGTGTTTGACAGCTTCATTCTTTATTCTCTCACTTGAGACGTGCTGCTCCCTCTGTGTGTGTGTGTGTAGCGAATAAGTTTGCGCTAAATGATTCAGCATCTTCGTGTCTGCTCAGCGGGGTGGCGGGCTCGTTGGTAGGAGGGCAAGAGGCCATATGTTTGAATATTGTGCGTTGCATTGCTCTGTCACACACACACACACGCGCACCACTGAACAAAGACTCCTGAGTGCTTTCAGACACACCTCGCTGATGTATCCGAGAGATCTTTAAAATTACTGCAGACTTTTATTCTCTTCTTGTCTCCTTTAATCTTCTTTCCTTCATTTCACCCCAAATGCCCTTTTTTGCATCTTTATCTCTTAGAGAAGTCGTGCCTTTTATTAGCCTCTCTCACTGCACTTCCCTAATAATTTCTTCTTTCAAATGTGTCATTATCTGTGCTCTCTCTTTTTGTCCTCGCAGGACAGCGACATCCAGAAGAAGATTGACCATGAGATCCGGATGCGCGACGGGGCCTGTAAGCTGCTGGCCGCCTGCTCCCAGAAAGACCAGGCGCTGGAGGCGGCGAAGAGCTTGCAGACCTGTAGCACTCGCATCATGGCGTACATGTCGGAGCTGCAGAGGATGAAGGAGGCTCAGGTCATGCAGAAGGTCACGCGGAGGTCGTCGGACGCGGGGCCGATGGACGACAGACTCCCGTGCAAAGGAAAAGTGGCCATCTCAGGCAAGTCAGCCCTTCTTGAAATGTCTGGATGTGTGTGTTACTCAAGAAATTTGACCCATTTTAGTGTCATTATTTACTGCAGGGGCTGAGATCCAGCTTCCTCTCTCTCTATTAGAGGATGTGTCATTCTCACATGGTGACTTACAGACGCTGCCCCATTGTGTTATGAGAGAGGCAGTCGTATTTATGATAATGGAGCGACTCTGTTTGTATCGCCGACGCACAGCAGAGAGATAATTCACAACAAGGGTGAAAGGGTTTTTTTTTTTTTTTCTAGCTGTTGTCATTTTGTTTGTTTTCAGAACATAATGAGGAGGTAAAAAAATAAATATTAATGAGATGTGAGACTGGGAGCGTGTGTGTGTGTGTTAGTGGGTGGAGGTTCACGGGGGCACTGCTACATGTCTGGTACCCAGCTGGAGAGCATGCTACTCACACTCACACAGACACACATACAGTCAGTAATTAGCCGTGAATACCTCGACTGAAAGCAGCGCGGGGAAGGAGGCGCACATACAGATACACACTCGTTAGTTTGACAGTAAGGGCGATTAACATTTTTGTGCTCTAATCCCCTGCCTGTTGTCGTTACAGATCTTCGGATCCCTCTCATGTGGAAAGACACCGAGTACTTCAAGAACAAAGGAGGTGAGGAGCCACCTCTGTGTGATGTCTCATTGATGGGTTATTAATGATTTATGCCTGGAGGATTTATTAATGATTTGCTTCTGATGGGGATGGTATGCGCCTTCAAGAGATGATTCAAATAAGGAATTCAGACCTGGTATTAACGACTGCTACTTGAGTAACCACTTGTGATGGGATCTCACCTCCCTGCTCTTTATGCAGATAAACACAAACATCAATGGAACAAATGGATATATTCTTCATTTTTTACACAAATCACACAAGAAATATTGTAACGAGTGACATTTGCTGAATTGACAAGAAGGCCTGAATAGTAAAGAATTTGTTGTAGACTGCATTCCACAAAGTTTAAAAAGTTTCTCCTGACAAAATTGAGTGATTTCTTGAGAAAGTTTGGCAAACTGACACTTTTACAAGAAAAGTAAAAGCTTAATGTATTGCATGCGTAATGTACAAAAGGAGGTCAATGACTTTGAATTTTTTATAGCTGTTTTGCAAAGTTTAAGTTTCTTCTCACTCAACAACTCTGAAAATATCGCAGTTTGTAAAGGAAGTCTGGGGATGTAGCCATTAGGAGTTTAATGGTTAGAAGAATGTGGACCACTCCAGGATGTGGTCTGAGTGATCTGATCTCAAATGCATGTTCACGCCTGTACTTAGAGCTGTCCACTTGTGACCAGATCACTCAGGACACATGTTGATACCAAGTGCGAACAGCACTTTAGGTGTGAATGTGGGATTCCTCATGCCTAAAGAACAAAAATCACCTTTTATCATAGACTTGAGGGTGAAACGCTGATGTGAACTTTTACTTTCATATATTAAAGATATGCTGACCCATGCAACTGTGCAGACCGACCATACAGTATGACATATTCTCTATGATATGCAGGGTCCATCGCACAGGTCCAGGAGCTGATCAGTGCAGTCTGTTGCAGCTTTAATAGAGTTCTCTGTATTTAACAGGAACTGATTTCTTTAGACGTGAGAAACTCCTGGCAGCACAACCTGAGCCACTGTTCAGTCCTGCTGGCTTTGCCTCTTGGCTCTGAGAGGCAGCAGCACACAGGCGCTGAACTGAACTGGGTCATTATTAGCAGGGTAGAGAATATGAAAAACAAATGTGCATTTAAGGAACTCTCCGAGTCTTCTGTCCTGTTGAATAGACCTGTGAACCAGGTCGTATTTAAGTGTTTTCGTGGCATTTCAGAATTCATTGTCGCGCTGAAAATATAACAGTGCTAATCTTCATATTGACTGTTTGCCATCCCACCTCCTGTTAATAGAGTCAATGTGGGTTAGCCCCGCATGCAGTCATTATACCAGTCTCCGTTCTCATTTTCTCCCCTGGCAACTTGAACGGAATTAATCTGCATGACCTGTGCATGTAAATGAACTCAAGAGACAGGTAGTCGACTCTTAACGAAGCTTAATGAGGCTGTTAGTCAAGGTCATTAAGCACACCGAGACATAAACTGAGCCCGGGAGGTGAGGAGGAGTAAAGCATGTTCCTCTCTCGCGTGTCCAATCATATTTTATTTGTTTGGGTGTCGAGCTCAGACTTGGAGTAACGTGAATGTGAAGTGTCAATGTGCCGAAGCACATAAGTGGGAGCAGACCACCTCTCCTCGGCCTTGTTTCAGCTGTAACCTTGAGTTTTAATGAGAAGGAGAAAACCTTACAATTAAAGAAAGATACCATCAGGAGCCTCACTATTAATATTACAACAATGATACCCAAGGTACTGTTTCTTGCATTTCTCACTGTTCTAATTGATAACTGATCATAACAAAGCATGCCCAAAAAGGGTATTAAGGGCTTCTTCGCGATGCATGTGTATTCCCTGAGATGTTTGTAGTTTTCGCAATGCAACATTAAAGACCATTATGCTTCAGTTTCAACCACAACACTGCAAACAATGCTTCTTAGGATTTTTTAGCACAGCTGGCCATCGAGTTTACTGAACTGAAACTAACAACAGTAGAAGTGCTTATCAGCCGGATAGAGGTGCTGATCTCTTTAACATTAACTACTCGGGTCACGGGCGTTCCCTCGCCTCTGGCCTCAACACTTTGTTCAAACAGTTATGTATCGTCTTGTTGGTTGCAGATGAGGCTGTTTTTGAGCTGAAAATGATTTTCCAAGTGATGCAACTGAATGAAAGCTGTTGTTCTTTTATTCTTTCCTTCTGACTTTTCACCTTGTTCTTTTGTAGAGCTTCACCGGTGTGCAGTGTTCTGCCTGCTGCAGCTGGGAGGAGAGATCTTTGACACAGACATGGTGATAGTGGACCGGACACTCACCGATATTTGCTTCGACAACACCATCGTGTTGTAAGTCATCTGTCGGCCACATATTAACTGTAAAACACAGGAAAAATACCTCACATTCAGCCTGTAGGTGACACTGAAAATGTTTTTGTCCTTTGGCAGTAATGAAGCCAGCCCGGGTTTTGAGCTGCGCATCGAGCTGTACAGTTGCTGCTCAGAGGACGACTACTCAGCGGGGAGCACGCCGAGGAAACTAGCCAGCAAACTGAGCTCCTCGCTGGGGCGATCGGCTGGAAAGAAGCTCCGGGCAGCCATGGAGCCTGGACCATGTAGTCCTGTTAGCAACGGAGGGGCAGCTCCTCTTCTGCTGCCAGTGCCATCCGTGCCGTAAGTCTAATTTGAAATATTAGCGAGTAGGGTGGAGCAATTAATCGGAAAAAAATCTTTTACATTTTTATTGTTTCTTTATTGTTGTTTTTTTTTCTGTAAGGACGGAATGGTCCATTGTATAAGCCTGATGGCTTCTTGACCTCTCCTGACACATGTCTTATTTTTTAATTATCTGATTTTATCAAATTTTATATGTATATAAATAAATATAAAATAATACAATAAAGTAAATAGATAAATCATATTGTTTAGCCCTATTTGCTAGATAACATTGTCTGTAGATATTGATAGACTGATATAGACTGAAAAGAGGGAGATTAGAGAGAAATAATATATTTAAGGGAGCACGGGCATATTTATGGACACCATTTTCCACTATAACCATGCATGCTTAAACACAGAATAAATGTCTTTCCTCTCTCCTGACAGGGGCCCTAAATACCACCTCTTAGCTCATACCACCCTGTCACTGTCACACATCCAGGACAGCTTTCGCACACATGACCTCACCATCTCAGGCAACGGTGAGTGGCAGCCTTCATCAATCTGTCTCCTCCCCATCTTTCTCCATTCTCTGCCAAATCAGCCATCTGTCTGTTTTTTGTCCCCCTCTCACCCATCACTGTCCCGCCTCTCCTCCCTGCATTCTAATAATTTCCCTTAAACCGAGCGTATTGTGCGTCTTCTCCCCTCCTTCTCCTTCCTCCCCCTTACTCCTTGTCCTCCCATGTTCTCTGACAGACAGCCATTGTCAAGGTCACTGTAATAAAGGCTGTGCTGGTGAGGGGACCGCTGTGTAAAGCTGTAATGATGTGGGCTAACAAGGGCCCAGACCTCAGACAGACAGGCCCCTAGTGTTTTATTCATTGGCCCTTCAGCCTGCTGTAAAGTTTCATTGCAGCACTTCATGACACTCCCTGCAGCTGCCAGTCTTTTACACCCCTGTGCCTTGTTTTGTGTGCTAAAGGGGGGGTGCAGTACATCATGAGGAAGAAGTGTGTGTTTCTCTGTGTGTGGATGCACATGTGTGTGTGTGTATGAATATTGAATGCCACGTGGGAATATTTTTATTTATTAATGTTGTTTATTTTTGCCCGTCCGCCTCTCTCTCCCTGCAGAAGAGTGCTCTTATTGGCTGCCGCTCTATGGCAGTATGTGTTGCCGCCTTGCAGCTCAGCCTCTCTGTATGACCCAACAGATGATGAGTGGATGTTTGAAAGCAAAGGTAAGTTGGCAGGTGTGTGCAGCAGTGATGAATGGAGTATTCCTCTCGAGGTCTCCATAGTGTTCTGCTGTTGCCACGGTTTACTTCTGTCCTTTTTGCCTCCTCCACTTCCCTCCTCTCCTTCGTATGTTGCCATCTCTCTTTGTGTTTCCTTCCACACTTAACTGATCTCTTTCTCTACCTCGCAGCAGTTAGGTGGTGACCCTCAGAGTTGGGCGGAGGTGTACGCTGTACTGAAAGGAACAAGCCTTTTCTGCTACCACCGGCAGGAAGATGTGGAGGCTAACATTGAGCCAGCATTCACCATTGCCATCAACAAGGTCAGCAAAGGAAAAATGAAGAAACTTGGTAAAACACTGTCTCCAAAGGTTGATCCAGCCTTACAGAACCTATACAGTTGTTGTTTTCAATAATGCCTCAGGCGTTGAGGAAATGGGATTGTGGATCGCTGCCAGTTCGAATCTCGAGCCAGCTCGGAGACTGAGCCAAAAAAAAGTAAATAAGAAATGATGCTCTTCTCTTAGTAACTACTATTACGCTGCCCTTGAACAAGACATTTAGCCCTCAGTTGCCCCCAGGAGAGCTGCTCAGAAGCCAAGAGTAGAAAACTGGTTCGGTTGCTCAGCTCACAGGTGTAACAGTGCAGATGTTGAGCAAGGCTAGGAAAGAGCAGGCATATCTGGATATGAGGCATTAAAGATTTCCAAAGTAAATCTTCTCCAGCCACAATCGAATGCAGTGAGATTCAGCAGTCAAGTCATATCTCTCTGATCCCTCCGTTTTTCCAGGCACCAAAGTGAAGAACAGTCAGTCAGCCAGCCAGTCAGGTTCTTCATCATCTTATTTCCTGTGTCTGAGAGTTAATGCCCGTGGGGCTTCTCATTCCTTCCACTCAGCCTCTTGTAGCCTCTGACCCTGAGCTCACAGCTGACCTGAAGCCAAGTCGGTCAGATCAGGTCGGCATGATCCTTTGTCAGTCAGTTGTCTGGCTCTTTTGAAGAGGAAGGAGGAGGTAGCGCAGCGTGCGGATGGATGAATGAATGGAGCAACACTGCCATCTAGTGGTCACAAACAGCCCTAGACACATTTGGAGTAGAACAAGGAGGTGGGAATTGGGAGTCTGCACCTTTTGTTGGATAATTGCTGAAGGGAAATGGTTTGGAAGAGGACTAATTAGCGGCTTTATTAGTAAGGGCTTATTTTCAGCGGGGACTCACAATTACAATTGCAGTAATGATCACTTGTTGCTGCACATGATTTCGTTCGTTCAGAAGTACTGGCATTCACCCCTGATTGTAGTCATTTCGTGGTAGATGATTGTATTCTTTGTCGCCGACGTGTTTCAGGAGACCAGGATACGTGCGTCAGAGAAAGACCCTCAGAGTAAAGTTCAGAATATCTGCGTGAGCAACCAGTACGGAGGCGAGGAGGTCACACACACGCTGACCACAGACAGCCGCGAGGACACACACCGGTGGATGGAGGCTTTTTGGCAACATTTCTACGACATGAGTAAGTATGGAGGGAGTGTGTGTGATACAGCCAGGACATACACTAAATGACTCAATTTCAAGGACTGGTTAATGTTCTGTATCTGCTGCTCGGTGCGTTGAAAATGATGGTTTATCTCCAACGTACAGGCCAATGGAAGCAGTGCTGTGATGACTTAATGAAAATTGAGCTGCCATCACCGAGGAAACCGGCTCCTGTCACACCAAAACAGGGCTCACTCTATCACGAAATGGGTAAGACCTCTCTCTGGCTACATCACTGTGGATATGCGATCAGAAAACATCTTTTGTCACATTTATCTGAAGAAAGAAGTGGAAGAGCTAGAAAGAGAAGGCAGGGAAAGACGTGTCTGCATTGCATGTGACTGCTGTGTGTAGCTTTGATATCCTTGGGTCCATGTGCATGAGAGATGCTGTCACAATTAAATTTTTTTCCTCTCCGATATCTCAAACTCACACTCTGCTTTACTTCTCTGAACTGTAGATAGAACGGGTCTTATCTCTGACACGCTGACTCACTCTCTGTCCTTTGTTTCTCTGTCCCTCTTTGTCCTTTTCAATTTTCCTTGTGTGTCTTGAATCCATCACTCCTTGGCTGTGTCTCTTTTGTCCTCCTTTATTATTTCCTTGTATCCTCATACATTATTCATAATCAACGGCACATTTTCCATCAACTTTCACTATTAATTTTTAACGGGCGAATCAATCTTTATCCTTGAACAAATCTTTTTTTGTCCTCTCATCACGCCTTAACATTCATTTCCTTCATTAACACGCGCCAACCCCCCCCCCCCTATCAAATTTCTGTCATGGCCATCAAAAACACAAAACTGAACTCCACCTGTTGCACACCTCCTATCCACTCTACCCTTCCTCTCTCCCCAACCTCCCTCTCGGTTTTCCTAACCCCTCCTGGCAGCCCCTCTTGCCACACCCTCCTGTGAGGGTCTTCTGCTGCAGGATAACGCTGTGTCTGCTGAGATTCGTGCTCTGCTCTCGTCCTATTACAACGACAGGTGAAGTAACAGGAGTAGGGCTCCACATGAGTTATGTTGTGGTAAATGTTCAGGATTTACTGCAGATCCAGAATCAGCCTCCTCTGGCTGATAGAAAGTAGATTCTGCAAAACATTACAGGACAGGATCTCTTTGGATCGCTCAGTCTTGAAATTGTTTGCTTTTTGATACATGATCTTGTAAAAGCCCAAATACACAAGTGAGCAGAATTAAAATGTACAAAAACACAATTTGTTTTTTGTTTTGTTTTATTTTTTTTTAACTCAAATGTCAGATTGAATCCAAATTATTCAAATCTGTCAGGTAATAATCTTTTGAATAACAAGTTCAAGCCCAGTCTCCAGCAGTATAATGACGAGTTTTGCCACCTCTCTCCTGCAGTTATTGAATCATCCGATGACCTCAGCAGCACCGTGTCAGACATCCTGGCTCGGAGGATGCAGGAGCTGGAGCTCCGCAGCCAGCTGGGCACCTCCCCCACCTGGATGTCTGTGTTTGACGAGAGCAACCCCAAAAGCGCTGGCCGCCCCCGTCCCTGTACCTCTCGCCTCTCTGGCCACAGCCCCTGCACCCCTCCTCGACTGCCCCGGAGCCCTGTGAGCCCTCACCGCTGCCCGCAGTTGGGTCTGCTGTCCTCAGATGCAAGCCTGACTTCTGACAGCGACAGCCACTGCAGCACCAGCCCCTGCTCTCAACGCCACGGCTGGCCCGAGCCTTCCTCAAACTTCTCCCTCTTGTCGTCCTCCCCCTCCCGTCTGAGGCCACGCACTCTGTCGCTGGATGCTAAGCTCAGCACCCTCCGAGGGAGGGGGTATGGAGGCGGAGGGACCTTCCAGTGCCCCTGCCAGCCTCCTCCCTCCTCGCTGCTCGCCCCACTCCCCATCTCCTCCCGTTCACCTCGGTCACAGCGCAGCACACAGACCACGCTGTCCTGCTCCAGCTCCACCTCCAGCAACAGCTCCAGCAACAGCGAGGGCAGCCACAGCCCCGAATCATCCGAGGGAGCTCCGTTCTCGAGGCCCTCCCCGGCTCGACGCAGCCTCAGGAACCTCAGGGCCAGACTTGATCCTCGCAACTGGCTTCAAAGTCAGGTGTGAACTGTTACGCTGGCCTAAAGGCTGCAGTGCTCGTTAAACCATGATTTAACTGGCTTAACATATGTGAACCAACCTCAGGCAATCTGCTAGGCCACATGCACAGCCCTGGGGAGGATAAGCTGCCTCTAGCCTGCCTCCTGGTGGAGGATGGATCATAGAAGAGCCTCCTGGGGCAAACTGGAATGTCTTCTAACACAAAAGACAGGTGACAATCACTGCACAAACTAAATGGGAGGTACTCTGCTTGCTTTGAGAAACCATGGTCTTGCTGCTTTGGAGAAAGTGATGCTAAAGAGCTAAAGACTTGCTCCGATACACACATCACACCAAGCCTACTGTCTGTCCTCGGACTCTAATCCTGGAATTAGAAAAGGTTTTGTTCTCCGCATCAACCATCTTGGCGACTCAAACTTTTTATTTCAAGGTCATCTCTACTAATGCACTAGCAGTATTTTTGACTGGATGTTTCCTGTCTATATTTTATAAATAAAGGTTTGCGGTGTTTATGCTATGAAAGCCAGTGAGCATGTGGCGGGATGAACATGCAAGATGGACATAAGGTATAATCAAGAGTTCTCAGATGTTAGAAACTGTTACGTGTGGAGGGACGGGTCGGTGTCTGTTGCCTGTACTGTGATCTACTTCGGTGTACGTATCTAATTAATCATTCAGCGGATGATCTTTGTGGTTCTCCTGAAATTACTATGCACCATTTTGTTTATTGCATGATCTGACTTTCAGTTAAAGTGTTGAACTACTTGAGATCATCTCAACAATGAATCTGGTGAAAGCTTAACTTTATGCAAGTGCTCATACTTACTGTACTGGTAATTACTGTGATCTCTTCAGGGTAAAAATCTGTGCTCTGGTCTTAATTTTTACACATTTATCTGCACGCTATTGACAGGATGTCTTCAGAAATGTAGAACGGATCCATACATACATAGAACAAAACCCTAGAATAAACTGAAATTAACCAAAGTTAAAGTATTATTGAACACCCAAGCCATATTTAAGATCCTCCCACACTGCCTCACTGCAGTATAGTGGCTCCTGACTTCCAATAAAATGTGAAACGTCCACCAATCAAATATTTATGCAACACAGAAACATTTTATTATTTTACGGTGGCTGCATTCTAGGCGACTTTATATACTTTCTAACCCCCCCCAACCATTAGGTCACGGTAGTAAGAAAAATAATAAAATCGTTTACACTGCCGCCTTTTTTTTTTTTTTAAATAACTGTAAGTTATTGTCATTTAGACAGCTCTTAACAGCAGAAACATCTGACTGAAGGCGTCCATGTGAAAACAATCCGTCTGTGCAGTAAAGCCTCTTCTTCTCTGTCGTTTACTGTGGATTTTACTTTGGTAACAGTTTCCCTCTTGGGGCTCAGAACTCGGGCAAACATTTCTACTAAGAATTAAAACTGTCAGATGTTTGAAAAAACAAGCATTTGTTACTGTAAATTAATTTTTAGATAAGTTAACAAATAAACCTCCTCTCTTTGTCTTTTGTTACATTATTGATTTTGTTATAAATGCAGCTATATTGATACCTGATTATTATCATAATGTTAACAGATGATGTGCAGATCTTTAACTGTTACGAATAGATAACATTGAATGTTATAACCTTGCAAGAGTTTCCCGTGTTAGCAGGCTTTGTGTTCTGCATGTACGCCGTCCTAGGGGGCAAATATAAAATGAGAAATGTGGAAATCTCATGTTCAAATAATATAACATTAATTATAATAAATGTTTTATCAATTCACAGCTGACTCGTTTTTGTCAACATGAGATACGATCTTTTGATTTCCATTTCAGCGGTAAGACCTATTAGTTTGAACTCATCAATCCTGTGTTTCTTACATTTTGGTAGTATATAGATATATGAATAGATTCCTTCAGCACAGAATATGTGACTTTTAACAGGTAAAACACCCCAATTTGTTTCTGTGGTAGACGACAAATGGAGGTTTCAGGGAAACATTCCTTCTTTCTTCTCCACCATGTTCCCTTTTATCCTGCAGTGGGAGAGTTTTCTGTCAGATCAAGTACTCTGCACTTTGAGCATATGATGGATCATATTCTATCCAATTCTGTTCGTCTGCTCTTCCACCCTCCAGCAACAAATCCCACAGGAGAGCCCATCTTATGTGAAGATGAAATTCCATATAGAAGCTGCAGTTGTCTGTCTAGTGAAAGCATCAAGAAAGGCAGGCAGAACAGATGCTTTATTGTCAATGTTTGATAGCAAAGCCTTAGATTTGTCAATATTACAAAGCACTGTTACAAACATAGGAGGTAGTCGACACTGAGTCTTCACTGAGCATTGTAAAATGCATAGAGAAATACTATGGCCATATTGACTCTGTTTCAAATGCCTCGGATTGGAGCCTGAAGCTCCCTGCTTTCTGTCTGCAGTGCAGAGTTGTACCATTGTTGTGCTATTTATAACTTCACAACTGCTTAAAGTATAAAAAAAAAATACATATAATCATATTTAACCCAACAGATACATATCACATTAATAAATACTTTATATTATATGCTTCATATTATAAGGATTATTGACTTATGTAACCCAATAGGTGCATTGTACACAAAGTTTGGCAATTATATGATTTCTGTTGGATTACATGAGTAAATGAACAATGTTACATCAAGTTGGAGATAAATGACCCTCTTTCATGTCCGTTCATATTTAAACACTTATCTTTGTGCACTTGTGCTTCCTCCAGCTCCATGATCCCCTCTCATTAGCAGGCACTCCGTGGATTACATGCCCGCAGCGCCACCCCGGCCAGAGTCCTCCAGGCAAATGTGGAGAACTTTGCAGGGCACGTTCCAGCTCGGCTGATGTACGTGGATGCAATCCGGTGGAGCCGCTTGGCACCGAAGGTGTTGTAGTGTCCTGGGAGGACTTGGTCAACCTGTTCAATGAATTTGCCAGTGGTTAAACACTTTAAAATGATGTACAGTAGATGCTAAATGAACTATTCTGATTATTTTGACAGATATTCTGATTAAGAAATGATTTAGGAATAATGTGTCCATCACAATTTTCATTTTGACTGAAACAACTAAAAATCATGATGACGTGACATTTATTGGAGTTTGTACCACATTCAAATGTTACATCTGTTGTAGGCCTGGGCGCCTCTGCAGCACCACAGTACTTCATTATAAAGCTGTCTTGTCACACATTTTGCTTCCATCAAAAAATTGCAGCTCTTGCAATTTGGCTTTTTTACGTCACCACATTCTTTGACTGTTTTAATAATATTCCAATTAATTGTGCAGCCCTAGTTGTGGCCCACTGAACCTTAAAGGATAAGTTCACCCAAAAATTTAAATTCAGTCATGATCAACTCACTGTCACCCATGCTAATGTAAAGTCAGGTGAAGTTTCGTAGTCTGCAAAACATGTCTTCAAAAGAAAAGCAGCGGTTCAGCATTCTCCTAAACGATTGAAGTAGATGGGGACTTGTTTTAAAAATGTAAAAAACAACATAAAATGGCTCCATACAGCTCATCCTGTGTTATCCAAGTCTCAGGAAGCCCTGAGTTCCAAAATTGATTTGAAAAAGTCTTTATTTATACCCTTTCTAAAGTTGAAAACTTCAGCTGCTAAGCTAAAAGTGTTGTGCACACCACGAATGAAGTAGGTGTACAACCTCGCCCAAGCTCATTGAGGGTGTAATGTCTTACAAAATCATTTTAAGGATCTCGGGGCTTCCAGAGACTTAGCTTACGACAGAAGACCTGTATGGAGCCATTTAATCTTGTGATTTTTACATTTTAAAACAAGTCCTCATCAACTTCAATTGTTTGTTGCAACACTGTTTTGTTCTGAAGCTCCAGATGTGTTTTGTCAACTCGAAAACTTCATCTAACTTTCCAACAGCATGAGGGTGAGTAGATAATGAGTGATTTTTCATTTTTGGGTGAATTTATCCTTTAATTTCTCTGAGTACCAATTGTAACCATCAGTGCATGGTGCATAGCTGTGATTTAAGGATGACTATTACATACAGCTGAAAAAACGAATTCAGTAAATCTTGATTTACATCGAATAGTTATTTGGTATTAACGTATATTTTCTAGAAAAACGTTTGTAAACTGTGAACCTCATTGTCACTGAAGATGGTGAATAATTGTCAGCTCAGCAGCTACATAAAACAGACATTTCTTCATGACATCTTCAGGATAAATTTAATATTTTTTAGACTATGGGATTGGACTGCTTGCGCATCAAAACTCAAGTAATCTGACCCGAGATAGTGGAACTATGGGCTGAAAAGGTTAGGTGGTTGACCTGCTGTGTTTCAGTGTTACCTGTTCGCTGTCCACCAGCCCCACCAGGCGCTCACAACTGCTGACGTAGTCACTGACGCGGCTGTAGGGCAGCCAGTCAATCATGGAGCCGTCGTACACAACATCTCCGCTGAAAAGCAACTTATTGTCGTGGTCGTGGAGGCAGATGCTGCCCCGGGAGTGACCGGGCATGTGGAGGACCGTCAGCTGTCTGTCGCCCAGGTTGATGACATCACCTAGAGAGTAAAGAGGGAGAGATACAGACACAATATAACTTATAACTTCAAGTGCATCCTGTTCCCAGGCTAACATCCGGAACAAATCCTATGTTCCGCGTAGTTTGACTGGCTGGAATCAAGCCTGGGTTATATTTCTGTTTTCCACATGTCACCTCTTATCAGTGTGATGCACAGAGTTTAGGACATTCTGCATGTAATTGATTTAGTCCAGATCCGCTCTGAGAGGCACAGTGTGACAGTAGTGAAACTGACACACCGAGCAATGAGATATTCCATCTGCACTGCAGCAGCGGCTCTGACACAGCAAGTCAGTGTATTGGCCGACGGTGCAGAAATTACCTCTGAATACTAAAGAGGCTAAAGGTAAAGCACCAACATAAACAAACCTGCTCATGCCAGATGCAGCATCCTTTGTGATATGAGCGCTGTGCAGCAACCATCACGACATAAATGAAAATCTAAAGCTGCAGAATGTGAGTTTCATCTATTAGTGATTGATCTGCTAACAGCGCAGTGTTGTGAGGTCAGTAATACTCTATGATATGCTTTCCAAAAGTGTGGCCCATCTCTGCATTCTCCCTTTCTATCTTCTTTCTTAGAAGTAACAGAATCCAAAGCCATCAGCACGCCGGCTTAAAATAGAGCTGCTCTGCAAATACACATGAAGAATGAGCGTAGTCGCTGCCGATAAAAACACAGATTTCTTCTGGTCACATATTGTCTCACAAACTATCAATACAGTTTATTAGAACAGAGTTCTCAGCGAGTTTTCCAGCAAAATGCGGCTGAATCGGGTGCTTCTCAGCTTGAGGACAGCAAAGTTACAAAGAAATAAAGGGGACCTGAACACACTGACAAATTCACATGCACAATTAAAGGCTGTTAGTTTATCAGTGTGCTCCAGACCTCTTTATCAATACAGCTTGCTTAGCTTGGGCCCTTGACAAATGACCTGTCTCTGCACTCTTGTGTAATAAGACATTAACACCTGTGTAAGCACTGGCCAGCACCTCATGATGTTAGATCCTTTGTGCACCATCCATCATGACACTGATGAAAAACCTTGATAGCACTACCTTCTCACCTGTTCACTGTCCCCACTGCACGTTGTACACCTCTACATGTGCATGTTGTGCATCTCTCTCTCTGTGTGTGTGTGTGTGTGTGTGTGTGTGTGTGTACACTCATTTAGTAAGACATTTTTGGTCTCCTGTAAAATTCCTTTGTGCAGTGAAATCCTCCTGTGGGGATGGAAAGGATCCTGTATAGAGCATGATGTTCTGAGTCCAGGCGCACCCATTAAAATCGTCTAATGGTATCGACCTCGATGCTTATCTCTTGGCAAATGCATTCAGACCTTATGACCTGGCGTTTGGACACAGATCCACTCCCTCACAATAAATCACATCAGCTGAGGCTGCAGACTCCTGCGTACCTTCTTGCAGTATGTGCGTAGGCTGCACAGCCTTCACTTTGTAGTGCCTTGCTCTCCATCCCGGACTGGGAGCCTCGACTATCTCCCTGTCGCTGAGCCAGGTGACCGTCTCGAAGTTGTCTCCGTTGGCCAAGGCATCGACCTCGGCGCTGTGGACGCCCACCTGTTGGAACTGATGCAGCCCGCCCGAATGGTCGAAGTGGGCGTGGGTGGCGACGGCCAGCAGCGGGTTCTTCCTCTGCGGATCTTTGCCGAGCAGCCCCTTGGAGTCGATGTAGTCAGGTAAGCTCCTCAAGCCCAGCCCGGTGTCTATCACCACGTCCTGGTGCGAGCCGCGGAGCAGCCAGATGTTGGCCCGGTTGTCTGACTGGTAGAATCGCTCCTGGATCCAGAAGATACCGTCTCCGAGCGATTTGTGAGCGTACCAGTCGGCTGCAGACATCCCAGTTCATGCGCTTGACGAAGTAGCCTGCTGCGGGTGTCGTGCTGTCGGGTGATTTTGCGGCGGAGAGGTGTAACTAGCCTTCTAGCTAGAGGTGATATGTTTTCATTGAGGTTAATGTGATGGTGGCCGCCGACACACCCTTGCTGGAAGAGAGCGTGCTCATTGGGCGAGCAGGTGAGTGACGACAACCTCAGACGCGCTACCATTGGCTGTAAATAGAGCACGCCTTCTTGACGTCACGCAGGGGCGGAGTGACGTTAAAGCCACATTAACTGCTGAGTGTAGTGTGAGTGGAGGTTTCCTAGCCGGTGTTAGCAAAACTGTATAGAACCTCATTTGGTTTTCCTTTAATTTTAGCGACTTCAGGAGTTATTTTACGAGCCGAACAACAGATACAGTGGAGTAGCTGAATGTTAATGACAAGTAAACTCGAAAAGTGTAAACATGGAGAGTTAGCAGAGGCTAAATGCCGATGAGTAGCCCTGAAATACACAGACTTTTACATTAGGAGCAATTTCCTAACAGTCCCATAGTGAGTATTGTAAGTTACTGTGTGTGTCTGTGAGTCTCCGTTGTGGTTCAACGCTGCCTACTAGGCAACGACAGACAAAAGGGCGATGGAAGCTGTGTTACATTCACTTGTTGTGTGCACACGTGTCTGACAGTGAAGTTGACTGGACGCATGTGGACTCTGTGCTGCAGGTACAGAGGAGGCTTGGAGCCATGGCAGGCAAGGGTCGCGGAGTGGCTGCCTTCACTTTCAACATTGAGGCTCTGGGCATCGGCAGGGGCAGCATGCCAGACGCCAGGGTGGGGCCCAGCCCGCTGTTTCCAGTAAGTACCGAGCACACACTCACACACATAGATGCAGAGACCCAATGATGACACATCATTGCAGCGCATTTAATTGACCTAAAAGCCCTCATAGTGATGCATGGCACAATATTTCAGAGAGGGGGGACTTGAAACATCTAACTGTATTAGTATTTGTTGACAGGTCAGGGTAAAACCTGCATTTTTGTAGGATCTACTATGATCTTTTGAAAAACAATTTTGCATTTGCATTAATAAATATAGTTATACAAGTCGGGTGTACAATTTGTCATGGTCATGTTGAGCACCTGTCAAAAGCAGTGTCCCATTAAACATCTCTTCCAGTGCATCCTCCTCTAACAGACTTTCAGCTGCTGTAGGATGTGTGTGGTTTATTTCTGAATGATGCAGCAAGTATGGGAGGCATAAGGCAAAAAATGACTTTGGGCCCCAAATTACTTCTCTTTCTTAATACCTCCTGTGCATTGTGCATGTCTCATCTTGCATTAAACAGTGGTACTCAAGTAAAAATACAGTTACATTACTGAAATATTACTCAATCACTAGTAAAACAACTGGCATTAAAGTAATACTTAAGTAAAAATACAAAGTATTCTTGGGCATTCAGTCAAAGGGGTTTCTTGTTTCTCCAAATCTTCAGCCTAAATTACTCCCAACTCATGGGTCATGGTCACCTCTCCAAACCTGGGCCTGAGCTTTGTGTTTTTGTGATCAGACAGCCTTATTGGCTACAAAACTGCAGATGAAAGGCTAAGATATTAATACAAATTGTACTAATTGAATCCAATTATGATTTTAAAAGTAACTAAGTAGGTTACATGGTGTAATGCATACTTAAGTACAAGTAGAATTACAGATTTGAAAAAATAAAAGTACATGTACCCCCCAAAAATGACTTAATTACAGTAATTTGAGTAGCTGTGATTAGTTACTTCCACCGCCGGTATTCAAATACACCACACACAGCACACTACACGTGACAGCTTGACTTTATTTTGCATACAGGCCCAAAGACCAACCATGACATTGTGGTTTAGTTAGTATATATTTTCCAAAGATCTTACTATAGGGGAATCATTATATATGGGTCTTTTGAGGCCCCTGGGGTCCAGTTTTATCTGCTGTATATGACAACTGTGTCCACAGTTTTGTGTCATATTTTTGGCTTTCCACAGATTTGTTTATTTGTTGTCATTTGTGCCAGACTGGTAGTTTGTATATGTCACCCTGACAACTGATTTTAATAACTTTATCATTCATGAATCACCTAATAATTTGTGGCAGCTTTTTCTTATTGATACCAAAAGGGCTGTGCACCACTACTTGGCAGGTTGGAATCCAGCTTGGGCTGTTTTTTTAATTGCTTTCACCGAGGAGGTTACATTTTTTTTTGCCTGTGTCCGTGTGTTGGTTGGTTTGTCAGCAGGCCTGCACAAAAACTATGGAACAGATTTCCACTAACTTGGATGGGGTATGGATCTCAGCCCAGAATAGACCCCTTTCACTTTTGGAACAGATCCTGATAAAGGGACGGGTCCAGGAGATTTTTCTCACTTTCTGGAGAATTGTGAGATAGGGGGCGTTTATGGCATATTGACATTTTCGTTAATTTCTCATGGAGTAATGCATGATGGGGTAAAAAATCAGGCGTATTTAGGTGGCTGGTACCTTTTGAGTGATTACAATGAACACAGATGCGAATAAAAATCCAGATCTAGCGAATATTTATGTTTTATTTTTTTGATATTGGATTAGGCTTGATTATGTTAAAGGTGACTGTTGGGCCTTGGCAGAGGTATGAGTATTACATGTTTGTCCATGAATCATCCCCGGTAGTTTAACTGTAGGATCAGTTTTGTGAAATTCAGCACTATTTTACTGTAATTGCACCAAACATATTGCTGTACCCACCAGTGTACTTCTAGTCAAAACTAAAATGTAATCCATTCAAGAAAAAGTTTGAGCTGAATCAACAAATGTACATATTTTTTAAAATGCTGCCACATGTGCCCCATAGTTGTTGATCAAAGATAAGAGCAACAAACCTGTTACATGATTGCTGTCATCTCCCTTCCACTATGTATCCTCCTCCAGAACACGGACTTTAAGCCAGTGCCGCTGAAAGCAGGCGAGGATGAGGACTACATGTTGGCCTTAAAACAGGAGATGAGGGGAACTATGCAACGGCTACCTCACAACATCAAGCCCAACTCCAATAAAGCAGGTGAGTAGGAAAGTAGTGCATTAGAGACCTGACGTCTAATAGAAATGCTATGGCAAGACAATTGGCTGCTGTGAGGGAAGATAATGCAGCACTTAGGAACTAAAACATTTAATAAGGGTCATCATATCTGGGGAAAGGAAAGAAGGGCAGATTTATTGCAGAATATTGAGTTACAGCTGCTGCCTCAACTGAGGGTTTTAATATAATTTCTGTGGTCTGGCTTGATAGGGCCTTTCGAGTTCCCTTATTCAGCAATGAGCTTAATATATCCATATGCAGTAGTAGACAAAATTGTATATATGGAACCAACGATTGCTGACTTTAAAGTCAAAACTATTCAAACTATGATTTACCGTTGTGGAATCAGGAGTAGCACCCAGAGGTTTGTGTTGGTTCTGATAAATGAGATGTGAGAGTGAATTGGGACTTGTTTAAGAGCGCACTGAAGCAGAACTTTCTCTCGTTTACATGAAACAGAGGTGGAGAAGTACACGGAGAGATACCTGAAGCAAAAACAGATAGAGGATGACGCATGGACTCCAGGTACTTGCACATACGGGCATGTGATTAGAGCAAATTGAGAAAAAAGCGGTAAATAACAAATATTATTCCTGATATTTCAGACTGGAACCTCTTCCCAAAAGAATTGATGCCCCAAAAGAAAAAACCTCGAGTTAAACCAGGTATATTAAATATGAAAGCAATCATGTATGTAATAAGATTTCATCTGTGGCTATATGAATAAAAACCAAACGCTTAAATCCAACAGGCACAAAGAAGAAAACTGTGATATCAAGCAAAGACGCAGAGGCCGTGCTGAGTAAATTAGATGTAAGCTTTTCTTCACTTGTTCTGTGTTCACTTACTGAGCATTACATTTACTCTTAATTTACTCTAGACCAATTTATGCACTCATTTATGAAGGCGTCAAGTTTATGCAGTATGCACGAGCTCAGGATGTATATGTCCATGGACGTCTTTCTAAACTTGCAGACATTTCACATAATTAATCCAATCTTTCTTTCATTATCTCAGGAACTGGCAAAGAAAGATGATGGGAACCCTGAAAAGTCAGATGATGAGACTGAAAAGAAGAGAGGGAATGAGGATGGGGAAGAAATTGAAGAGGAAGAATACGAAGAAGAAGACATTGAGGAGGTTGGATAACAAAAGATAACCTGACATTTTTAATTGCCACATTTGTTAAATGCAAAGATATGTAACAAGCAGATTTAATGTTTTACTGTTTCCTTTGTTTCTCTGTAGGACAACGACTACATTGAGAGCTATTTTGACAATGGCGAGGATTTTGGTGCGGGCAGTGATGACAATATGGATGGTGAAGCAACATACTGAAACAGTGTGACTCAATCCTGCAAACTGAAGCAAGCGTGAACTGCTGAAGATTACAATTATGACGTGATTGATTGTATTGGTTAAAATGGGAGATACGTTGGGAATACTGTTTATAATGGTTGTTTGTTTTGTTTGATCATGAGAGGAAAGCTTTCCTTAAGGACTTATGTAAATAAGAAATGCCAAACTATGTGCATACTGGCAATAATTTATTCAAAATAGATGTATTTATTTTGCAGCCTGTAGCACATTCCCACAGTTTGAAAGGCACATACTGTCAACAACACATAATGCTTTTTCATGACGTGTCAACTGAACACAGTGATTAAAATAAAAGGGCTATATATCAAAGTCTAAAATTTCACATAATTACATGTATGAGTCATTGTGGGAATACTGTGCATTTCCCATTGTCCTCACTATGCTCTTTGAGGATTTTTGTAATAAAAAAAAAAAAAGCATTTCTCTCCAGGCAGGCTAAAGGAAAGAAAAATATTCAAGCAACTTTCATGAAAATTCAGAGACATAATTTAACTGGCAAATCCCAATACTGATAGTGTAAGTAAAGGCTAACTCTCAATAGTCTTGAAATAAATTAATTCTATATCATCATAATGGCAGCAAGAGAAGTGGAAAATACACTATTTCTAACATGGCAAAAAATACAGTTGGAGCAAACTGAGTAAAAATTGGTAAAACCACATCCATAGACATAGTTATTCTCTCAGGGTGTGGCCGTTGCTCCATTGCTGAATAAACAAACCGGTTGAGCAGAGATCTTTAGAGTTTGTGTGTAGCTTACTGAAAATGGAGCAGCATATATGATAAAAACATCACCTCGATTTTATCGGCTACACTGATGATTAAAACTCTTTATCCATCATTTTAAAAAGGTTTAGTGAACCGTAACACTTGTTATGCCGTTTGCCCATTTATACTCCTTGTTGTACAGCATATATATGCAAATGGACAGACAGGAGGAATGACTATGGCCACACCCTGATTTCTAGTCTCTCAACCCTATAAAAAACACAACTGTTCCCACTATAAAGTGACTGTCCCAGTCTGATAGATTGCATTGATATATCAAATCTATAAAACAACTCAAAATGATAACATCTACCCAGTTTTATTAGGTCTCTGAGTTAGCAACAGATCTGTGAAGTTATAATCCCTTGTTATGTTTTCTCAAGCTCTCCATGTCCACCGTGTCCTTTGTCCATATCTGCTCCCTGATGATCTCCATTAATCAATCCTTGTGGCCATTAGCTTTGGTAATATTGCCATGATGGCTGACGTCAGCTTTCATAAGAACCTCATAGTACAGCAGATAAAACACAGGCGTGACAATGCCAACAACCAGCATGATGGCCACAGCCGTCCACCATCTCATGCCCCAGTCTGCTCCGTAGTAAGGGTCCTTCCTCTGTGCTGGTTTATACTCGACTTCTCCTAGCAGTGGCTGCTGTTGCTGCAGCGTCAAGGAGGACACAACCTCGTTCAGGGTGCTCCGAGATGGACCTGTGGATTTCACCAGCCGCTCAATGTCCTTGTCCTTCTCCATGAGGAATCCTTCCACACTGTCGGTGGAAGAAGAAGAGTCTGTGGAGGACTCGGAGGGGAGGGAGGTAATGGAAGCGATCTGGGGCAAGCGCCTAGCACCTGAGGGGGAGGCAGAGTTGAGAGGTCCAGTGGTGTGAGTCTCAGTCAGGACGCTGAAGCGCCTCACAGGAATCTTGACTGAGCGCAGGGCGAAGAAGTCCTGCTCTGTCAAAAGGTTGTTGGCACGCTTTATATCAGCCACCTAGGAAAGACACAAGATACAGTTACTATGCTGTTTACAGACAATTTTACATTTACTCTCATCTGAATATTCTGGATTCTTCAGGATTTTTGTTCAAAATACCAACTACTGTCACACTGTACACAAAAAACGCGAGAAATAATAATGACAGGACAGCTTGTAAGAACAGTTTACTGACGGGAGGGGGGCTCAGAGATGACTTTTTACTTTTGGGATTAAAATGTGGATTTATCTTCGCTCCTGTTCATCAGCCTGACTGCAGCAGTAATCTGCTGATAATTTAAACAGACATGCACTCCTTGTGTGCTGTTGCTGGCTAATAGTAATAGTAGCTGTTTGTCTGGCTGTTTGCAGTGGATAAACAGTGCACGAGTGACGCGAACAACCACAAATGATCCTAAAGTCAAACGTACTTTGCACAACCACCATTGCTGATGAAAATCTATCTGTCGTGACTCAGTCACACATGTTTACACACAAAGTAGTGTAAAGAAGCTTTGTTTATTTTGAGTCTTATTCCCTGACTTCCCTTACCTAATGAAATGCACCAGTACTTTGATTAAACGTCCCTGGGTTTTTAACATTGTTAGAAACATTTTACCTTTCAAGTTGATATGGTAAATTTGCTGGCAATTAGTTACATATTTGCACCCCAGCAGTCACAGAGTAACATTAGCATTCATTTGAAGTGGCCACTTGGTAAATGTAAATCCTTCTGGCTTTTTGGTCTCTGCCAACTCCTGAAGGAAACATCTGGCTCTTTAGCTGCTGAATGTTCCACTATGTTTCCCAGCTAGACACCAATTTTGTCTGCCTTCCTGAGCAGATGGTGCACAATGTTTTTATTAAGAACATCTGCCTGATGCTTAGATATTCATAACGCTCCATCTCTCTCTACACATTGATTATAAATCATTGTTTATACATTGTTTCATTATTATACATGTATCAAAGGTGCAGTATGTAGTTTTGGGGAAGAAATTTTGAGTGTAGAGTTGGTATTCCCAAGTGGAGAAAGACAAACAGAGTGACAGACACAGTTCTGAGCACAGACGTACTGAGCAATGGTACTGCAGGGAGATGCTGTTCAGGGTGTCACCCTCCTGGATATCTCTGGTCAGGTAGATAATATCCTCCATCCTCTCTCTGGAGGTGCTCCTTCGCAGCCTCTCTCTGCCACGTGGCCGCAACTCATAGCTCTCGCCATCCTCCTCTGACAGGTCATTCTCAGAGCCATTGTTTCCAAACAGATAGGCGTGACCGCCATTGGCTGGCTGCACCATGGTGGCGGACTGGAACCCATAGTGCTGGTTTCTACTGGACATTTTTTCTTCACTGTGTTGAGAAAAGAGAAAAATCTATTTGATTACCAAATCCCGCAGCCATGGTTACCCACCCTACTCTGCATCTGATTGGCTACATCCTGCCAGTTAAATTATTATGTTAGCTTTGTGCTACTGTAACTTGACAGATAGGGTGTGAAAAGCAGCCTGGGGGAAAGTTTACATTGGGGTTGGGGTTAGGGTTAGGCTTAGCATGTACCATTACAATTATCAGTGTCAACCCAAATGCAATCAATTAAGCTGTACAGATATAAAACAGACTGTGAGATGGCCTAATAATAACAGTTATAGTAATGACACCATAGAAACCAAACATGCATTGCTTCCTCTAAAAGCTGCAATTAACAGGTGCTGGCAGCAGCTAACTTCACTTACACACAACATTGCATTCTCACATTGTTCAGCATGCTGATAAAGAAACGAAAGTCCACATCTCTGGAAGTCCTGAACATGCAAGTTACAGTAAAGATACCTAGATAAGACTGGGCCTCTTCCAAAATGATTAGTGACGTTACAGGCAGCACATTCAATCCTCTGATGTCAAGGTCCTCTGTTTATGTAATAGTTCTGCTTCTTTTCCTATGGCGACCAGGGGAACACCACCAGCTACGTGGCATCTTGTCAGATAATGTTATCCATCTATTCCCCCGTCACAACCTATGATATCCTCACATTTGAGCAAAGCAAAGCAAACTTGACAGCTGGTTACTACTTTAATCCAGATGCTAGATTCCTGACCCACGTAAGGTAGTGTTAGCTAGGCTAGTAGCTAACAATCTAAATCCTTAACCATAAACACACCAACAATCATCTTTTGTCAAGTACGCAGGCGCATGATTGACCAGCTAAGCTTGCAAAAACTTACTGTGGATAAAATAGCAAACGTGACTACTTAACTAAGCAATTAATATGGTTGTGAAGCAACATAGCTAATGCTACACCTCAGTAACCCCCACCCCACTAAATCCAGTCGATGTCGTTGTCCAGTGGACACTGTAAACACGTCTGTTTAAGCCGCCAATTAAATAACTTCAATGAAACTGTCAGGTTGGTCTTCAACCGATATACGTTCAGGTTACAGCGCACAGTTCACAAACTAAGAACCCTCTGCACAGGCTAGGCTAGTGCTAACTAGCGTCTACCTATGTTATGTGGCTAGTAACGTAAGTACATTTCTATCGGGCAGTGGTCAAATCCGATGGGTGATATATGTGGATGAAGTCGTCAACGGCTACCCTTACCTGAGAAGGTGAACACAGGATCAGTCAGTTGATCTGAATGACA
Organism: Pagrus pagrus; assembly: GCF_965226575.1. Classification (NCBI taxonomy): domain Eukaryota; kingdom Metazoa; phylum Chordata; class Actinopteri; order Spariformes; family Sparidae; genus Pagrus; species Pagrus pagrus. Next base: position 24,029,857 of record NC_140192.1, on the reverse strand, counting down.
TCCATACTTCCATCGGAGCAGCTTCGGTCTCACCTTGCCTTTGATTAACGCTAGTTACCTACCTGCTAGCTACCGTTGAATCGCTACCGCTCACGCCACGTCAACAGAATATTACGTAATGACGTCGCCACGGACGCCTCCAACAAAGAACTCACCTTTAACCACGAGATGGCGCCAACTGTCAAGGTAATAATTGCGTGGACCTCTACTGTTTAGGACAGTTCAAGTAATTTACGGAGATTTTACATTTAATTTATTCCATTTTAATATCTGACTGACATTTTCATATCCTTATTAACTAATTTCTTAATGGTTACATAAACCAACTACCCTGTCAGTTAAGCTAGCTATCCAGCCATTCGAAACAGGTTAACTACAGAAAACTCAACTAGCTAGCTTAATTAGCTAAATAAATTCCCTTTACACCGTTTAAATATGCAGTAAATAGTATTAAAGTCTAATTATATCAAAGCAAGTTTGCACAACTCCTCCTAAAAATAGCATATAACTCATTTAAAGTTATAATACGTATGTATAAATCAACCGCGAACAACATGGTCGTTGAGGATGCAAAAGACGTTTCGCATAAAACTGCTTGTGTTTCGGCTCGTTATAATATTAAGTCAGACTTCAAGTTACTTTTGAGGGTTTGTACAAACTGGAAACAAAAGTTTATATACAGAGAGGACAGCTTCTATGGACAGCTCTGTGCCCGTTCAGCTCGCAGGGTGGAGCTGTCCACCACCACACCGAGCAGCACCCTTGAGAGACAAATGGGATTAAAACATCTTGTCTCATTAGGGAGCAAGCGGGGGACGAGCCGGAGTCCCTGAGGAGCTGCAGACTAATCTTTCTGCCGGAGCAGTGAGTCGTGTATATGTGTGTGTTGGAGTGTGTGTTTGTGTACAGTTGCAGCAGCCCTCACATGGCTACAGGAGCGCGGAGCTGTGTGTAGAGAGAGCAGAGGGTCCTGAACAGACCGGGCGAACCGCTCCATCTTCTCTTATTTCTCCCGGCTCCAGTCCCGTTAGATGACATACGCGCTTCATCCCATGTTGTTTACCGGGGACCCAAAGCTGCCGAGAGAAAACCCAGCACAACACAAACAATGATGCAGTTACTGGCTGCTGTTTGAGAAGAGAAAGAGCTGAAGACCTTGGGAGCGCTTATCGATGTTATCCTCAGCATCAGATATATTATATTAATTCATCTTGGACGGAGAGGCCAAGCAAGGTGTCAGGTAAGTTGGAATCACTCATTTGACGTCTCTTTTTGTAGATGTGTCTGTGGGTTTTTGTGATCGTGGGCCAAGCCAAACTTTGCTGGGTGATTTCACAGAAAGATGCGAGAAGAAATCGCTTTGTGACACATGCTCACATCGTCTCCAGGACAATGCAAACGCCTTGGATTGATTTTTCAGTAAGTGAGTCAGTAATGATTGGTGACTCCGGGCGCTATTGCCAGTGGTAGATTAATAGCGCGGAGGATAAAGGAAACAAATGAGTAGCGATACTCCTCATCAATTATGCCAGACAGCTCAAGCAGACATATTGTATAACACTATAAGAAAACGATTAAAAGTGGTTGGCCACTGCTAATTTCTTTTCGCATTGTGCCAAAAATCCCCCTCGGAGCAGCTAATAAAATTGAAAAGCCTAAATATTGATTCAGCGCAATCAGTAAATGAATGGCCGAGCAGCCCATTGAGGACGGAGACAAACGCTTCCATGGTTACATCCAGGATCTCCAGTGTGATTACTGCGCTTTGTGTGGGTTTTCTCTCTCACACTGAAATAAAACAACAATTCAGGGGGAACTGCCACACATGGTGAGCTGGAGACCCTCTCATAAAGGCTCCGTTGACTAATCTATAGGCTTACTCTGGCCATAAGTAATCTTGGCACACTTTGAGTTGCGCACATGTGCTGTTGCTGTTAAATCAACGAGTGGTGCCTGCAGCCTCATTGTGCTGCTGCCTCTTTGCGTATTTTACGCAGATGTTCAGGCTCTATAGTTTATACCAGTTGATTGGGTGGGGTTTTCAGTGCTTGAATAATTAATAATAATCCACCTTATCTGTAATTGATTTGACATGATGTCATCTTGCTGCGTCCTTCGCAAATCTCTTTTGTTGCCTCCTCTGTGGTGCCTCAGCAGAGTTAAATCCCTTTTCTCACTGGGGAGGAAGGGAGGGAGCTGCCTCTGTATCCATTCAGCACTTACACCTGCTCTTCCTCAGCGCCAGCCTTCACTGCTAACTGTTTCTGAAATGTATCTTTGTATAAAAGGGTTAGGGAATAATTCGTCCTCTCCCTTTGTTTGCAAAGAGGCAACAAAACTTGGCATGAAATTTTCACATTTTTATTTCCTCCAGCCTATACTCTCTATTTCCATCATCACAGACACACAGGTCAGTCTGACGGGGTTTTTTTTTCTGGATTTGTCTCCTCTGAGATCCACACTTTTAGAGCTCATGGTCCTTTGTTTGTCTGTGTTTATGTCATCGCCTGGCAGGGGTCAGCCCCCAGTCGCCTGTGTGAGGGTCTGAATGTGATTCACTGGGCGGAAACTGTTTTACTGCCTGCCTCTCTCCCCTTCTGTCTCACCCTTCTAATGGCTGCACACTACAAAAGGGGACAGTGCCATAAACAGAGCCTGTTCATTGATGAAAGGTGCTCAAGTGTTGCACACTGCAGACAGGATAAGATTGATGCTTGCCGGGGATGAGAGGGGCTTGCGTTCCCAGCATGTGGGCATGGAGGAAAATAGTAGATGGAGGCACAGCTCTACATACGCTGTACCACCCTGCAACAGGCTGCGCCTGCCTCATCTGCTCTGTGCATTATGAATCACTGCTGGGGGCAAGAGCTGTAATGGATGTCTTTATCTGTTGAATAGAGGACATTAAGTTGTATTGGAACTTTGCATGGCTTGATAGCTACCTTGGAACATATCTGTGCTAGTTAAACTGAAAGATGTGATATTTGATTGTTTTCTTACATGTTTTCTGTATCTTACCATATGGTCTTTATAGTCACATAAAAACTCAGGCCTGAGGAGAGTGATGGTCATTTATACAACACAAAATGTTTTACTTGTCTTGTCTTAAGTGCGTGTTCTGGAAGAGAAAACCAACAGACCGATACCCACTGTGCACCTCCTATTAGTTATGGTCTGGTTTTCGTTTCACACCTCGGATAGATAAAATGTTGCACCTACTTCCCCACTTCTCCCTTTCCCTCAGAAGTACCATGCAGTAGAACAATTCATAATCCCTTGGTGCAAGACATGTATATCATAAACCTGCCTCTTTTTAACGATGCTGGGAGCTGACTGGGTTCACTGAATGCTTTTTTGAGTGTGTGAGCCATAGGTGTTAACATCAAATAAGATTCCCAAGACATTTTTTCTCAAGTATTCTTAGCAATACACTAGTGCACAGCTGTGATGTGCGCGGTTTCCACACACATTATAATATGGTGCAAAATTCTTCATATTTAAATGACTTTTTGTGCTGCACATAGTTTTTAGATGATTGCAATCATTTTCTGAGACTTAGATAGAACCATTTTGAAACAGACATTAGTTTGAAGCTATCTCATTTAGTGTTTGGTGTCATTTTAGTTTATTTCCTCCACCAAGGAGGTTATGTTCTCACCCGTGTCCATTTATTGGTTGGCTGGTTTGTCAGCCGGATGCGTAATGGAGAATGGTTCTTGGCCCAGAATAACAAGTTGATGAAAGAAATGATCTTGATAAAAAAAAATCTGGATCTAGTGGATCTGAATGTTTTATTTGATATTGGATTAGGCTTGATTGAATTAAAGAGGGCTGTTGGGCCTTAGTGGAGGTATGCTCTCTACTGAGTGCCATTCTAGTTGCTTCTTGATTTTGTGATATTTGGCCAGTTACTGAAACAAAGCACTGCTGTGGTGTAGGGATTCACTGATCAGAGACTGATACCAGATATCTGTCCAGTACTGACTCAAATAGATGACTCGGGTGTCTGTGACAATGGGGCTGATCTTGGCACCAAGTGATTCAAGTAAATTCTATGTTTACATCTATGTGCTCATTTATTATAATTATAATTAACATTTCCAAATAATTTTTATTCCTGTTTATTTGGAAAGTTTTATATTTACAGAGTTATTTGTTTATTGTACTTGTGTGAACTGTGGTTTAATTTATCAAGTTTGTTTGCACTAGTTTGGTTTTGTTCTCATGCAGTTGTATTCTTCTGTACTTTTTTTTTATATCTATGTATTTATTTGTTACCCTTTGTTTTACAAAGTTAGGCTAAGGGTAAAGTTTGTTACGTTTAAATCAAGCCTGGTGATACCTTTCACTTAAAAGAATGATCCCAGTTACTTCCACTTAGTGAAGCTTACAGTTTATAAATGAAACACTGGTATTGGATTGGTACAAGGTATCACAAGTTCAGATATCAGAATCGGATCAGAATGGAATAAAAGTGGATCACTGCCTCCCCACTGTGGGCAGACAGTATGATTAAGCCTCTCAGTTCCATGAGGAGACTTTGGAGGGACAAGGAGTGTGCTATAAGGTCAAAAAAGAAAATTCAAAATGCAGGAAAATGCCTAACAACAGCACAAGATAAAAGAAAGTGATCTATACCACTGATGAAGGAAGGTGCTTAGCATGCCTCAAACCCTTCACATGGAGCTGGAGTCCAAGTAAGTCCAAGGTAGAGTGGACACATGGATATAGACCACAAGCTTTCATGAAAGGACTATGTGCGTCTTCATCAGAATGGTGTATACAACTCTCATTGAATTGAAAATAATGTGTTTTAGGCCTAAGATCTGATGTAGCTAATATTGCATTTACTAATTTCTATTAGTAATTTCTATTTCTACTATTCTTTAAGACAGGAACAATAGTGGTTAATTTTTGTCTTTGTGTTGTTTAACTTGACTCACATCATCAGGTCTGATGCCAACATGTCTGGCAACCCTGCTGAAGTTGATTTTAGATTTAGTGAATGAACAAATTCAAGTCGTAAATAAATCTCTTATGAGGCACTCTGGGATTTTAGGACTTTGTTTTCAAAAATCATTTGACAGTTCATGCTTACGCACAGGAGACAGTGTCATGTTTTAGTAGTTGTTGTGCTTGGAGCAGAGGGACAGGAAAATGGTGGGCCCTCAGCGATGGCCAACAATCCTGAGGTCTCTTTAGTGGGCCTGACCAACCACATATTGTTCCCGGTGAGAGGATGCTAGTACGGTCGCTGCAGCAAACCCTCGGCCATGACCTCGCTGTCAACTCTCATAATCGCACTCAAATACGTACACTTATTGTTATATCTTGTGCCCTGTAGAGGCGACGGGGAGCCCTCCTACAGCTCCCCAGCATCTCCATTCTAGTATTAAACTTGAACCCTGACCTCTTGATGTTAGTAAAACCAGTGGCCTCAGATCGCTCTGCCTCAGAGCCTCAACTACATGCTGTGCTGAGCGTAACGCATGACCAGTTCCTCTATTAGGTCTAACAATGATCGCTAACAAAACACTCCACCACAAATTAATGAATCAATAACAGTAAAACATTGATTCAACTTCCGATAAGTTGTATGGTCACTTTGTTTAAATCCAGTTAAATCCAACTAAAGCAGCTATTTTTCATTTCAACTTGCAAACTTCATGGAAAATCAGTGCAGGAAGCACACAGAGCAACATCCTTTTCTCACATGTCAAAACATAGTGAAAAGCAAAAGAACATTCAAGAAGGCTGTTTCCTCTGGCCTCTGGTTCACATTAGCTTGGCTAGACTCTGTACAAATTAAATTAAGTCCCGAGGACTGTCTGAAGCAGGAATTCTTTTTTTTTTTTCTCTTCTTTGTTTTGATCATTGAATGACTTATTAAGCCTGAAGCGATAAACCTGCTCCCATAACCTTATTTGATAAATGAACGCACTCCTTGGTTGCTCTTCACTGATCTCGTTCTTTAAACCCACAGACCCCTACATGGGTCCCTCTGTCCGGCCATAAATCCCCATGAGTTTTACCCCTCGCCTAGATGTTTTTGGGGGAACCACGTGGAACACATCCCTTGGTGGCCCCTGCTTCCTGTGCTAATTTAGACAGGTCAGGTTGAGTGGGTCACACTTCGGCTGGAAGGACATCATGCCTATCCATCCTTACACCCTTCATTCCTTGCATCCACACATTAGGATATGTGTGTGTGTGTGAGAGAGACAGAGTGAAAACTAGTGAACTTCAGAAAGGAAGGGTTGGGATGTCCAAAAACATAAACCTGCTGATGGGTCACCAAATCTTAGATCTGTCTTGCGAAACCCCGACTTCTCTTTCCCATTACTCTTCAAACATATTTATCCGCCATTGCTCAATGCGTGTGCACAACCCATATTATTTCATCCACACACACACTCATTTCCACCATCCCACCCCCCCATCTGTCCCATCCCTTACATCAGCCCCTCTTTCTTTCTTTCTGTTCTTGTCTTTCTCTGTTTATCTCTCACTTCCCTCATTGTACTGTAGTTGGTCACGGCAGAGGAATTCCACAAGAAGGTGGGGGTGGTTGATGCAAGCGTGGCTGAGAGGTGGCAGGGTGTGTTTATCGTTGTAAAAAGACGTATTTATCCACTTTCTCTGGATGCCTCTCATTATAGATTATAGGTTTGTGAGTAAAACATGCCAAGAGATCAGGAGATTGTGAATGGAAAAACACACCCCGCGTCTTTGTGTCTTTCACTGTGTGATCTGTGATGCGCTGCCAAGGAGAAATGGTCTATATTGAATGTTACTGAATGCAAGATGAGATACCGTTGAAATTGATTGGTGTGTTTTTTCGTTAAGCGTACAACAGGACCCACGATCACATGTATGCTGGCTTCAGTTATATGTAGGCACCTGTAAATGCATCTGCTCACAGTGGCAGTTAAAAGCAACAGTTCCTTTATTTTTCTGCATGATAATCAGGAATCTCCTGACCACACTCGCTCAAGGATTTGCCTCCTCCTCAATCCTGCCATCTGGCCCTTCAATGCTGCAAAGGCTTGAAAGAGGGGCTGCCCCACACCTACTGTATCGGGAATGTGTGTGCTGTGCGTGTCCTTGTTTAGGAGTGATAGAGTAGAGCCGAGAGAAAAGAAGTGAGTTTGAATAGGATGGTTTGGATTCTGTTGGGAGAGGAGGCCAGCGTGCCAAAAAGTGGGAGAAACAAAAGAATCGAGAACTGTGGCAATTTTAGAAATGCACACAAAACACAAAAAGGAGCATGAGTGAAAAAAAGCCTGCTCCTTAAAATTGTGTGCTAGTCAGTGAATCGTAAAGTCCCGCTTCTCCTCCAATGAAAATACACCCCCGTTCTGGGTTGCCTCTCTGTTTTGGGAACTCTTTTGAAATGCAATTAGCATTTCATCCAGGCCCAACCGGTTACATGCAATGAAGTAATACCCTTTCTAATTTGGCCCTTTGGTCTGCGAGACTGTGGAGAGCACAACATTGTTTAATCCCCTGAAAGTGCTTTTCTGTCTGCTTCCATCACTGTGTGTCATACAGGCTAATCAGTCAGCCAACGCTCAAACTGGAAAATGCTCTAAATTGCTCATGCACTGGTTCCTACTCAATTGGAAGTACTTTCCTTTTTCTATATTCCTTGCTTCCCACTGTTTCCCAAGAAGAAGAAAAAAACTCTTGTTTTTAGTTAGAGATGCGAGATGCCATTGGCTCAACTTAAGAGCAGCCGACCACAGCCGTGAGGACAATACCTCAGTAAAACTCTCCCTCACTCTGTTTCTTTTTTCACAGTAAAATGCACACTTGATTGGCAGCCTCTTGCCCCTGAAGGAGAAATGCCTGGTTGAAAAGTATTGTCTGGCAATAGCTGGAAGGCTGACCTCATGCATTTTTGTTCTTTAGAGAGGTATTCATTCAAGTGTTTTCTTGGTCCCCTTATGTGGAATGGCATAATTTGGCTGCAATTCAGCTGCCATCCGCATTTCCCCCAAATCTTTCCCTTCCTCCTTGTTGGACTAATGGTAGGTTTTCTGTTTTTCTCCTCAAAATAAATAGAATTCTGTTTTTGGCTGGAGCTCTCCAAAATAAGCCCAGTGAGTAACACAGAGTTTTGTCAGATTTAATGATGTATGTTTTAGCTCTACTCGCTTATTAAGTTTCTTAATTTCTTCTCCCCAACTTCCCTGCATGGCGAGAACATTCACTGATCTAAAAATACCAGAGGGAGAAACTACATGTGAAGTGCAATTATGGGCTTGTGAGTTGACCGGGTATGGCAGCCGCAGCTACGCCGGGCTGAGAACGGACGGTGGGTGGTTTCTGAGGTAGGGCCCGACACACATTGGGCTGGTGGCATCGCTTAGCGTGGAGCACAGCTCAAACAGAAAACAATCCAATAAACAGAGCAGAGGAGGCACCATGGTTTGGGGCCAAACACATAGCCTGAGACTTATAAATACAAGTTCAACTGGCAGAAGCCTGTCTATGAAATGAAAAACATTTTGTTTATATGCATTAAATTACACAGTTTTATTAGATTTATTTATTTTGCGTTTAAGGTTTTGGGGACTTAATAAACCCTTTCTTGAAAGATATTTTTCATATTTAATCTGACCCCTGAATAATAACTCGCCATTTTCCATTGCTCACATCCCCAAAAGTCTGGCTTCATGCAAAAATACAGATACATATGAAGGCCTTTTATCACCTCTTTCTGTATGCCCACCACACCATCTGTCTCTATATTGCTGTTTACTTTTCTGTTTATCTCTGTCACTCTCCGTCATACTGTCTGCGTGGTCGGTTTTTAGTGTGAATTTGTCCTGAGGAGACACACACAAACGTTCCAGGAACACTGTTATATTAGTTGATGGTAATGACAGAGCAGTTTCTCTTTGTGGCCAGACTGACTCCAGATCACCGACCAGAGCTGTAAGATTGATGAATGAGATCCCACTGCAGGCCTCCCAGTGTCAGACAACTGGAGATCCCTTTGTGTGTGTGTGTGTGTGTGTGTGTGTGTGTGTGTGTGTGTGTGTGTGTGTGTGTGTGTGCGTGTGCATGTGCGTGTGTGCATGTGACCAACTGCCAGATATAACCACAAGCTCCCCACCAAGGGCGTCTCAGGACCAGGGAAGCCTCAGGGCAGGGATGCCTCATGGGAAAGCCCTTGATTAAAACTCTACAGACTGTTATCCCACACACTCTCTACCAAGGAAGGAAGTGAGAGAATGGCTTTCCTTTTTTTCAAGCTTCCAATACCAATAATTCTCAGTTAAATAACTAGGTGAAAGGCAAGTCCTTGGCTATGATTATAGAGGCTGGTACTTTACCTCGAGAAGCTTCCAAAGAGCTGATTTCACATGACAAGGAATATTTCATTGTCAACAAAGAGAAATTCAAGTCACTGACTGACCTACCTTACAGCATGTGACAGCACATTTGTGATTACGCACTGTATACCTGTGTCGACAGCCCGGTCACCTGACCAGCCACAGACGGCACATGTCACGTTTTATACTGTGAATCCTGCAGTGTCACGCTTACTACCATCCTCTGACTGTGAAGACTTGCAGTGAATAATTAATGCTAAAGATTACGACACAGAGGCCACTGTTAGGAGTAACCCTAGAGGCATCAGCGTCGAGTGCTGACCCCAGGAGCAGCCCTGCAACCAGACACCTCCTCAGCACCTCTGACAGGGATATCCAATAGATCAGTTAGCGAGTGAGTATGTGTGTGTGTGGTGTGTCTGCAAGGGATCCGCTGTAATAGTTTTTGTGATCAGGCTCCTGACACTGGTAGACTGCTTTAAGAAGGACTGACAGGTGATGGGGGTCAAACCACCAGTGACCAGCACTTATCACAGTGACTGGTCATGTGGCTTATCATGTTTGAGCCTGCGGAGAAAAGAACGCTCACTGGTGATGAGCTGTCCATCACAGAGATACAGCAAAAGGAGTTTGTCTCCAAGAAGAGGGAAGCGATAAGATGTGTGACAGGGAGAGATCAGAAGATAGAGAGGAGTGAGTGATTGCAAGTGGATGCTGAAGGGATACATGTAGTGTGTGTGTGTGTGTGTGTGTGTGTGTGTGTGTGTGCATTTGTGTGCATGTATGTGTGTGTGTTTCCTATGTATTGTTCCCTTCAGCTTTGATCTGAGCTTAGTTGGGGACTCCTGTTGGAGCTCAATGCCCAGCACTAAGAAACTTTCCTGGCAGGCACAAACCCTGCTTGTGCAAGAGGACCATAATTCTAAATGACTCTGCATATTGGAAAGAAGAAAGAAGTTAGCTGGAAGTATTATGTGATGAACGAAAACGGTTATGGTGAAAGCAGGTTCAAGGTCAAGTCTTAACGAGATAATAATCCGATTTAAACACATGCTTTTGGAATTTGTACCTAATTGTTTGTGAGAATGATTCAGGAATGTTCCAAGCTGAAAGATGATTTTCATTTCAGCTTGATGACTTATAAAAGAGTTGTTCTGCTGTGGATGAATACAGTGATCTGCATCACATATTTAGCCAGTACTATATACTATACTAGGGGTCCTGAAGTTTCTGCAGCCTTCCGCTAAAACTTTGAACACTAAGTAAAAAAAACTTTACTTTAACATATGTATGTATTATATATGACAAATTAACAAGAAGGTCCAAATAATTAAGAATTTATCATAGACAGCATTTCACAAAGTTTTTAAAGTCTGGGAAATGTCTCTCCCTCTTCATCTCATTGCTGCACTATGTTGTTGGTCAAGCTTGTAGTCTGCTGTAGTGCAAAATGTTCTCAAATTGTTGGAAATTGTGGTTAATAACTACAAAATATAAATGATTCTGGTCATTCAAATAGATAGAAGAAATATGAATGTCGTGCACCATTTACAATGATGTCATTATATGGACTGACCTCTCAGCAACCCCAGCTTTGACTGACCTTGCACGTCCCTGGTGCTATATATAGTGGGTGATGCATGATTATTTTATGTGCGTGTTCCAGGAAATAAAGCAGCGCAATAAGTCAGCTGACTGAGGTCAGATTCACAAAATAAGTCAATAAAAGCAATTTTGGATGTTCAGAATATGAAGGTTCTTTAGTTGTGGCTTTGTCTGTGGCTTGTTAAAGCGCCAGCTCCCACAGTCCTGGCCCCTGCCATCATTTTGTGTTTCTTTGGCTCAGTATATTTGTGATGGACAGTGTGTTTTCATGCATTTCAGAACTCTCCAGTGTCCTGGCCTGTCAACCAGCTGCCGAGCTGAGCACCAAGACCTTGCACTTAGGATGCATATGCTGACGGTGCCAGCTCGTGCAAATACATCCATGTATGCAAACGTTTGTGTGTGTGTGTGTGTGTGTGTGTGTGTGTGTGCACGCATGCAACTGTGTCTCTGTGCACCTCTCGACAAGGACTCTGACTCCCAGCCTTATCAATGTCAGAGGTCTGCGCCAGGCACTCCACGCCGCCTTTTGCTGTGACAGACAGATCCTTGGTCCCCCTGCGGTCCCCGGGGTCAGGGTTGGCACAATGCGTGATGTCAGCACAAAAACTGCCCCGCCGCTTATAAAACAGACCTGTGCCATCCACACAGCATCTGCTTTGTATTAGGCTCTTTGAAGGAAGCATTTGGGTCAGTGGATGCGAAATGGACCACCTCTCTGTTATAAGGGGTTAGGAGAAGAGAGGGTTGGATGCTTGCTACCATCCATCTTAAAGATTGTGGTCTTAGCGATGTTAGGCAATCATTTGGAAACATTGGAAGTGGATTTGAGGCACAACGATTTACTGGAGAAGTAGTGTGTGAGAAGTCAGACCTTTTGTTCTGAAAACTGAAAGCAGAGATGAAATAAAGAGACTAAGATTAAATGAGAAATGTGTGATTCTACATGATGAAATTGTGATGATTTTTAGCAAAGTTTGCATGCTGTGGTCAAAGACGTATTGCCATGACTAAAGCAGACATTTGGTACCTTAACCATGGAATATAGCTGAATTAGGCAGGCAAGTGGATATGCACTAGCAGGTGTCCAGATGCTTTGAAATTGCACACACCCTCAGGTGCACTATTACCCTGCAATATTATAGAACTATACTGTGTAAAGTGCAAGAGAGAGGGTTTATAGCATTTCATTCAAGCTCTTGGTCAGTGGTGCAGGAAGTTCCCAAAACCAGGAGAGAGAGGGCGGATAACAGGATTTATTCAGCTCCGGCCCTTCTTTGTCCTGCCACACACTCACCTCTCTTCCCCCTTAGCCTCACCCTCTGTTCCCCACTGTCCAGCCCCGCTACCCACTGGCTCTAAATCCTTTTTTGATGGATTTCCCAGCAATTTCTCCACTGCTGGAACGTGTGAGACACATACACACACACGCACATTTGTGTGCCCCTTGACATAAACCTCATTACACAGACTCTCACACACATGCTGTCACACACACACACCTATAACATCTGCATCAATTGAATGTGACTATCTGTCAACCAACAATTTTGAATGCTGATACAGTGTTTTGCTTGTTCTCCTGTCTAAGATGACAAGCTGATTGATGGATGGCTGCTGTTAAAACACCAGCCAATACTGAGAATAACTCAGATTGATATAACAGTAATGGAACATATGAAAAATGGGATATTTTCAATGTCCAACTTTCCTAAACGATTTCTGCTTATGAGAAAAGACCCAAACAGCATTACTTCATCCACCGTAGCTGCTGATGTTCTTTTTCAACCTTGTAATTAAGAGCAAATATTTTTTTTTAGAGTCCTCACGTGTTCATACTGTTGGCAAGGCTGCGTGGTGCAGATTATGAATGGGATGGGTAGAAAGCAGCAGGGAGGGGAAAGACATGACGAAGTAGCCGCAGTTTAGCTTTAAGATGGCTCCACCCCACTTGTCATGCTGTGTTGTTTTGTTGTGTTAACCATGACAACTGTCTGAGTGGCTCCATCCAGCTTAAGGATTATTCTGGGTGAGAGAGCTGGGCAGGATGGACAGGGGGAGAGGAGAGGAGAGGGAGAGCAGAGGGCAGATGAGGAGAGGAGTTGAGAGGCAGAGGGGTGTAGAAGAGACAAACTGAGAAGTGAGGATGATTGGAGGAAGCAGGGGGGCAAAAAAGATAATTAGAGACAGAGAGAAGAAAGTGTTGGCAGCGCAGGATTTTAACTTCATGGTGAATTACTGAAACTACCTTGAGTGATCATATTTATTCTAGCGTGGCAATATATATTCATGTGGTCCTCAAGAATTAACTACACCAACAACTGCCTCAACAGTTATGACAACATGAGGACAACAGCCGTTGGAATTATGGAATAATGTTATGAATCATTTCGACCACAGTGACCAGCGAGCCTGCCAGTCAGCCTGGCTGCACATTTCAAAAGTTAGGCCTTTTGAACATCTGGCCACTCGATACTGCCTGTGGATCACATTAGTTTTAATCTAAACTGACCATATATTGTTTGATTTTAATATCAGCATTCATCAGTGTAAAGAATATGGTGGTATCATATTTGACTTCGAGATGCTTGTAAAGTGAATGTTTTACTCATCGTGGACGATGTCTGTGACAAGAGTTGTTCTCGATCTTTGTAAATATGGCTGGGAAGCTTTCCCATTGTCCTCATCTCTGTTGTTTCATCTTAATATTGAATCCCATAGGTCTCTAAATGAAGATTTTGATGTTATGTGAGTTTTCTGCAGTGCGATTTGCCTTTATAGTGGCGATTAGTAGGTGCACATTAACATTTCTGACTCAGAATGTGTGCAGTGTGATTGTGTATCAGAACAGATCTCTAAACACAAAATCTTGGGTCTATTTATGTATGCCCAGAATGAACTCAAAGTAACTTTCTGGAGCTTCTTAATTTGTAAAACTCCTCAAAATGTACCCATATTGGCCTCTGCTTTATTTCAGTATATTTTGTCTATATTCTCTCCATCTTTATTAATGTTTCCCTCTTTTTCATAGGAATGCTCCCTGTCCTCCTGCTAGCTGGGTTGATTCTGGCTCGGACCATCCCTGGCACTACGTCTGAGTCAGCCACGCTGCGGTTCCTGGGGCAGACTGACTTTGTGGTCAACGAGAGCAGCACAGCTGTGGTCCGGCTGGTCGTGGAGAGAGTGGGAGATCCGGTCAATGTGACGGCTTTGGTTCTGGTAAGACTCGGGACAAGCTCATTACGGATGACTCATTGTGTATACATGCTCATCTATTCTGCCTGTATGTCATCACCTTGCTGTGTTGCTGGGCTGTCACCTGTATGCCCAGTGAGGAAGAGAATCAGTAACCTTTTTTTGCCAGACAGGGGCTAGTGTGCAGACCCAGTGTGTCAGCAGAAACTGTCTTGGAAATCACAAAGTGTGTTTTGGCCTTACGTCCTTCACATGGCTAGTGTCAGCTGCTCACAGTTGGTGTCTGGTAAGGCGAGCTGGTCATGCAGTGAAGTGTGGTTGGGGGGGGGGGGGGGGGGGGGGTTCCTATGCTTCTTGATATCTTTACCATATTTCTTTTTGAAAGAAACTATTAAACTTTATTTCATTAACTAATAAGGAAGCCCAGGAATCAGTGCGTAATATCAGGATTTCCTTTGGCATAGACAAAAGCACAGCAAAACTTAAGATCAAGCAGATAAAGGCATCAGTAGAAAGGAAGGAAAGAGACAGGAGTACACATTTTTGCCTGGGGAAGCAGCCATTACAGGCAAAAAAATCAAGCCTGTAACACAAATCATGTACCTGCAGCATCCTGAGTTTAAACAGATCTTTGATCTGCAATGCCATGTTGTCTCCCATTTCTCTTGTGCCTTTCCTGTTTCTCTCTCAAATTAATGCAAAAAGGATCTCAAACAAACAGAAAAGAAAGAAGCTCACTTTAGTGAAATGATGAATGATACAATTATCATTCTATTCTCATTCAATTATTATATTTCCTTGTTTTACCCAGCTAGAGGGAGTCGACACAGGAGACTTTGAAGCTGTTAACGCTGCAGCCTTCTTGCTGTCCACTGAGTCCCGTAAGACCATCTTCATTGCTGTGAAAGATGACAACTTGCCTGAAGCCGATGAGACATTTACCTTCAACCTTACTGTACAGGTAAAGTCAATTGTTTGTCTGGAAGTTTATGTCTGTCACAGAATGTCTGTGTTTGCCAGCTTTTCCTTTGCATTTTGTGCCAAATGTCTGTTTCTTTATTGAAGACGACTCCCTGTTAAGTTCCCACTCACCTCCCAAGCTTCCTCTCCACAAAGTCCTGCTGTTCTAATTCTTCCCCTGACCGTCTTAAACCCCAACCCCAGCTACTAAGCAATAGAGAGCGGGGGTGGCAGCCACAGTAACCCTGGGAGGCTCTGAGCTGCAACGTCTTTGATGTGTCTGCTCTACAGGACTTTGTCAGGACTGGCCTGGGTGGGGCCAAATGTTATGTGCGTCTCTGAGGTTCCCCACTAAAAGACACTTTTGTGAAAATAAACTAACTTTGACAGCCACAGAATCCACACACAGTAGATTAAAGTAATTCCCTCATTCACTGTCCCCATTGACTTTGATGGGCATGTCCGTTCCGTGGATTCCAATTCTGTATATGTTGTGTGTTCACCATTGCAATTTACACACCATTGCAGATGAAAGCTCGGTCTGTTATAATGAATGAATGGATTCACAACCAAGTACACTGAAATCTTTTCATGCATGTTGAGGCTTTTTTGCTGACACTACCAAACACACCATATCATACACCAGAAGGTGCAACTTGCTTCTTAAGGCTGTAAGATGAATAACAGACAGATGTCTTTTGTAGCATGTTACTGTGGTTCTGCTCTTGCACATAGTCTTGATGTTGGACAGCTATAGGTATTTTAAAGTTTAAAAATTATTTTTAATGCGTTTACATTGTAAGTCCTTGTCAAAGGATTTACCATCACAGCCCAGGATGCCTCACACCTAGAGACTATCGCCATGGTTTCATGTAGCCTTTAGCTGTCAAGTTTGATTGATGAGCTGGGGGGGCCTGGTCCTGCTGTCTGCCCGTCTTATCCCTCACTAAAAGACCTAAGACAAAGGTCACTGTGAATCACTGATTGTCAGCTATGTACATTCACTAAACAGCAACAACTCAACAACTGAACAGCTGTCGGCAAGAGTAACTTTCCTCACAACATTTTCAATTTGACACTGCATTTTTGGGACATCTGGTTAAAATCCAGTAGTGCAAGCCCATATTTAGCCTGCTACTAGAGTGAAAGACCAGATGAGGCCCACTTAGCCCTTCTGTTTACACTACAGCGGAGACAAAGCTTTGGCCAAATGCTACCCTATCAGTTTACTGAACTACTGTCTGGAGGATGGATGTGCACTACAAAGGGGTGTCATAGATCAAGCACAAGTAAGAAATAACAGGTTGATCAGGGTACATTTATCATTTCTGACAGTTAAATGTGTAAAATATGTTTCAAGAGGAAATATTTAACTAACTTTGTTCGAAGTGAGTCTGACAGAATAAGACCTATCATATAAAAATAGTGTAAAATTGTTATGGAGCAGAGCAGGTGCAGCGTCTGAGCGCCATGGGTCGTACCATATTAGGTTATGGGAAGCAGGGTTTCTGTAGAGCTACGTGGGTATAAAAAAGCTGGTCTTTAACTAGCTAATTTGTTAGCATGAATTGCTGTATATTTTAGTATGTTTGGGAACACGAGTGTGTGCATATGTGTGTGAGTAGCGTCCTGGCTCGGCCTGTGGCTTGGCTTTGTGAAAGCGTGTGGATTCTGTGTCTGTGAGTTGACCGCTACAAGAGCTCAGCAGCGGAAAGAAAGCTCTGTTACAGCTGGGAGAAGCACTGTTTGAATAGAGGGATGAATGCAAGAGGCCTGGGCGCTTTCTTGTTTTTCATTTTCTCCTTTGCTTGCTCTCACCTTAACATGCGCACACACATGCATAAAGTGTTTTTTCTCAGCTTTCAATTGGATTGTGTTTGGCTGAAAAAATGGAAAACCTTTTGAAATTGTGTTTGAGGGAGAAAATTGTGTTTCTGTTTATCATCATGTCAAGACTCTCACAGTCTCGTATTCATTTTCCAGACGCCCGCACATATGCTAATTAGCCTGTGTCCAGATGTTTGTACGTTGCAAAGGGATTTTGGAAGTTTTGGTGGAAACCTGTGCACTTGAGCTCAAACAAGGTGGTTGTCAGCACAGTTGGTCCATGAGATACTTGTGAAAACATTGGTGAGCTCACTAATGGAAACCTTGGAAAGTTTCACCAAATAACAAGGCTGTGGTCTTTCTCTTTAAGAGCGTTCAGAAAAAGGAAAACCCTTGCACAGATCATAGGTTATGGTTCTTTTTGTCAAGTTAAAAACACAGAGTGTAAGCCTTGTGAAGTCACCGTGTGATTTTAAGCCTGCTGAGATTTTAAGTTTGTCAGGTCTTAGTGTCGAATCACAGAGCACAGCACCAGTCCTGAAGAGGTATCCTGCTGTGAAATAACCTGACAAATCAACTGGGCTGAGACCAGTACTTCCTGTCTTTGTGCCTTCTCACTGGGGCTTCTCAGTGGGAGCACAGAAATGAAGTGAAGACAGTGGATAAGGCAGGCGCTCTGGTTTTGGGGGAGGTTAAGATGTGTTCAGGTGTATATATGCTGTACTGTATATCTGGCCTGGTTATATCTAACCATTTCAATTCTCCCTGCTTTCCAGAGCTCCTCTAATGGCGTGACACTGGGAACACCAAACAAGGCAACCATCACCATCCTATCCAATGACAATGCCTTTGGAATAATTGCCTTCAACTCAGTAAGAATCGCTCGTAATCCACATGCATCTTATTCAGTCTACATCAATTTATCATAGTTTCTTACATGATTTTATAATGTAAATGTATCATTGCTTAAAGTTCAGTACAGTCTTTGCAGTTATTCTTCTAGATGTGTACACACTCTTAGTGCTGAAACAGCAGCAGCTTTGAGTAAACACAATTACACAAGGCAAGAATTTTTCTATTTATACAAATTATTTTGAATATAGGACATTTTTAGATTCTTCTCAGGACAAACTGCTGGACTCTTCTCGTAAACCTTTGGGAAACTGTCAGCTTCTTTTTAAGGGTATAAGAAGTGTTAAATTGACTGCCCTTTACTTAAATTCCTGCCACAACTACACTTATTGATAACATATTCCTCCTACTATCAATATATTTATCCGGCTCCAGTCATGTTCCCACTTTATGCACACTGCATCCAGTTTGTACCTGTGGTCACCAGAATTGTAATACTTAGCTGGCCACAACAACCTACACTTGAATTTGTGACCAGTGAAATAAGAAGTGAGCCCACTGATGTTAGTAAGTAGTAACAAAAGTAGAGTAATTTGGATTTATATCTGCAGACTGGGGTTCAATCATGCCAGTATTGTGGTTGTAGGAAAAGTGACCATCTAGTGGTTGTGGGTTTCCAGGGGCAATTAAAACCACAACACTCCCTGGTTTCACTTATCAGTGGGAGTTTACAACGTTTCCATGGTAGCTGTGGTATATTGGGAACTGTTTGCCCTACAAACCCCAGATGGTCTCACATGCTGTATAATGATTTGGCTTGCTTAGAATCAATAAAGGCCTCCTGGCCTTGGGAGATGTGTTTATGTTAGAGTACTGAATTAATTTCTGTACAGCATTTCTCTGCTTGATTTTCTTCTTCTGTGTTTGCATTCTCCTGAATTTCTTTGGTTATGGCAAATTGAGCTGGGATAAAGAGGGACAACAGAAGGGGATTTGATTTCCAAATCTTAAGACCACAATAAGGACTTCCAAATGCAGTGAAATTAATTATTACTCCATGTTAGCATGGAATATAGCCTTCAGGGCTGCATCAGATTTATTTACTGAAACATAATACAATGTATTATGTAGCTTTCACTGCTTTATCCCCACTCTCTTCCAATTCAAATAATTTTCATTACTTTATTAGCATTACCTTTCATCAAAAAACATATTTCCAAAGCAATTTACAAAATTAATCATTTGTTAAAACACATATAGATTAGAAATTATTTATTCACTATAATAAGTTATGATGAGTACCTGTAACAATGTGCAGCAATTCCAAAATTGAGAGGACAGACCTCAAAACATAGACCAACATCCTCTTGGTTACATTATTATGTTGGCAGTAGGCTGGCTGTACCTGATTAGGATCTGTCTTTGATTTGTCAGTAAAGAGATATTCAGCTCATGTGTCCAGGGTCCATTTACACTTGTGTTTTGGTTTGTTATTGCAACATTTCAAATATGAGGCCTTTTTTGTTTCATGATTTAATTTATTAAAATTGGGAACAAGAAACAGAGCTGAAATTTATTGAATTGAACTAACTGGGGTTCTGTTTCTGTTTATCTGTTTTTTTGCTGTCTCACTCTTTTCATCTCAGACTGAAGAGATTGTAGCCGATGAGCCAAGAGGAAGGAACCATTATGTGCCTTTCACCCTGATTAGAGAAAAGGGAACATTTGGGACCGTGACCGTGAACTATGAGGTGAGAGGGATGCACTGTACATGACACCAAACAAGAAAGTACTTAAAAGGATGTGACGTTAATGTTATGTAGGAAATAGTCCATTGTCTATGTTCAGCATATTAATGATAAATGGGCATGCTTGAATATAAACATCACCGTAACTCCTCCTGTTCAGATTTCTGGAGGTCCTAACCCTGCCATTGAGGATCTCAGTCCAGACAGAGGGAACATCACCATTCCTGTTGGACAGGCTGTAGTGCACTTCAGTGTCCTTATCCAGGATGACCAGGTATTGAATAAAATCTTCTTTTAAAGCAAATTGACACAAACTAATCCATATGTGGTCACATATAAAGATTAGCTTGCATTGATCTATCTTTTACAGACATTGTGAGTTAGGAATTATTGGAAAGTGTATTGTGGCAAAGAATATCCAAGTGCCCTGATGGGTTTGTCATTCTTAAAGGTCATATTTTCAAAGTGTGAAAGAAGCAAACAGGTTTGTTATGTGCTCAGCTGCTTAAATGTACAACCTCATGTGAATGTGTTTCCTTCTCTTTGTTTGTCAGATCCCAGAGGATGATGAGGTGTTCTTAGTCAGGCTAACTGGTGTGGCAGGTGGAGCCCTCCTCAGGCCCAATGCCAGCAGCGTCCAGCTGAGAATCCGGCGTAATGACAGCCCACTGCGTTTCTCCCACTCCATCATGGCTGTGCAAGAGTCAGCTGGAGTCATTGCCCTCAATGTGACCCGTGGACGGTTGACTGAGGATGGGCCACTCATTGGCTCCGTTGACACCGAGGTTCATTTCTATCAATTCAATCATTTGTTTACCTTGAGTTTTAAAGAATAGGGCGCAACCACTTTAATTGTATAGGTACAGTATATACAGTATGTTGTTTTTATTGTTTTATATTGCAATTTTGTTTAAATAACCTGGACTACACTGTCTTTAGGTCTCTGTAGATTACATGGTGGTGAGTGGTGAAGTACTGGGCAGCGCCACACCAGCTGTGGATTTCCTTGACCTTCAGCCAGTCAGGACAGTTACGTTCCCTCCATTCGTCTACAAGAGCAGCCTGCTGTTCAAAATCAGTGATGACGACTTGCCAGAAATTGCAGAATCCTTCCATCTGGTCTTGCTGGAAGAGACCATCAGAGGAGATGCAGTGCTAGTACCACCCAACGCTGTCCTGGTGACCATTGAGCCCAATGATAAGCCTCACGGTGTCCTGTCAATCAGCAGCAGTGCGGTCATTCAGCCAATCACCATTAATGAAGACTTGACACAGAGGTGGATAAATTACTAATAATGGGATGACATTTGTATTTCATCCCATTGAATGAGTATTATAACATCTGTCTTAATATAAGTATCAAAAATTAACACATCCAGTTATGTCTTCAACCATCTCTGTTTTGTTCCTCTATCATTTCCCATAGATTTGAAGGCATCATTATTGTAAGAAATGGAGGCAGCTATGGTGCCGTGTCCGCCAACTGGTCCATCAGTAGGAACTCCAGTGACCTCTCCCCAGTGTCGGAAGATTTGACGCCTGCGGAGGGTACAGTGAGATTTGCTGCCGGTCAGGTGACAGCTGTGATTCCAATAAACATTGTGGCGGAAGATCTACATGAAGAAGCAGAGGCTTTTCTCCTCAAGCTGCTGCCCAATACCGTGACTGGAAATGCAGAGGTCGACGAACCAATGGAGGTCAGTTCAGAGAAGCTATTTGATAGGCCAATTAAATTCATTTATTTATAGATGCTCTGTGTTGCTGTTATGAGTTTGTAACATAGAGAGATCAGAGAGACAGAAGGCTGCACTTGTTGGGGAACATATCCTCCAGATGTGCATGTGTTATACATGTGTGAGTGTTTGCGTGTGACCTACTGTAATGTACAGTGGCAAACTTGGCACATTCTGCAAAAATCGACCCCTTGGTGTGTCACTTTGCTCCGTGGGTGTTCCTTTAATGTGGCTAAATCAAAACAAAGCGGAAACAGCAGGCACACTCTGTGTGTGGTGTCTCTGTGTTGTTTTTTTTCTTTGAGAAGGCGTGGGTGAAGTGGTGACAGGTTTTTTATAGCTTCCATCTTTGTCCAAGCCTCTTGGCAATGTGTGAAAGCAGTGGGCAGATCTAAGTCTTGTTTATGTTGAAGGCATGAGATGAGACGCGTACACACTTAACTTTGGTCACATACAAACACACACCAGAGCACCACCTCAGGTTGTGAGGTTATAGGGTCTGTTTGCCATCTGTGCACAAAGAGTTGATTCAAAAGAAATTACTTAAGGATTAGGCTGTCAGACAACTTAATAAGTGTTGATTGTCGTTAATGTTGCAAATGATATATCACACACATTACATCTAATGTGTTTATTAATTTACAGCTGTAAATCGCCTATTGTGAGCAATGAGCATGCCAGGCCATGCATCAGACAAGTATGGGTTTCAGGGAGATGAATGAGCCTCAGCTGAAACGCTCATGAAAACTACTCTAGCAGGCTTAGCAGAGTTAATTAAAGAGGATGCCTCTCTAAAGTTAGCTCAGGACTCTGTTTTACTACTTTCAGTCTCACTTGTTTTCTTCCCTCTCTCTCTTCATCACCTCTCCTTTCTTCTTATGATCCAAGATGCAGTCTTAGTAACACAAAAACAGGATACACAACAACATCCTTCAAAGTAATTGATGGTAAATCTAGGCTTCATTGCAATTATCTCCTCACATCCCAAAGATCAGTCATCTTCCTCCTCATTGCACAGGCAACCGCACACTTCCTGGATGGAGGTGCTCCCTCGTAAGCAGTGCAGCTAAAGCCCATGTGTCAAAGTTGTGAAATCCCATTCTCTTCCAGCAAGCAAAGTATATAAAACCTGAAAAGGTTGTAAATTTTAAATAAGAACACATTATGTAATTTATCATCATCAGCTTCAACTCAAGCATTCATTTGATTGAAGTAAATTGATTAAAGTTTGATTTGATGGAGCTTTCGGGGATGGGCAACCTGCAGAATAACAGGAAACTGTGAGGCACCATTTAAGGCAGTAACTAAGTAGTATGAGTATAAGTTATAGTGAATCAACATAAATATAACTTTTCCCTGTTTTGTGTTTCAGAGAAGATACAGAGAATGTGTTTTTGATCATTCCCTCATCAGTCACAGTCACAAAGTCCAAATGAGCTTTCAGTTTTGATCATCAAAATTAAAAGCATTAAAAGCAATTTTATTGATTTGTGTGAGAAGAGGGTTTTATTTGTGGGAGAAAACCTGAACTGAACAGAAGTGGTACCATTGCAAGAGATGCTTAATCTATATGTTTGAGAAGAGAGTTTAATCACGGCATATTTGAAAACTGAACTTACAAACTGAATTTCGATTTTTTTTGTTGTTTATTGTTGCATCCCTGAAAGGTGGTATTGTTTAGAATCTTTGAAGTCTGAGGCACCCAAGAGGGTAGTATGTACTGCCTTGATGAAGGCTTTAATAGATGAAGTGCGTATTGTGTGTGTGTGTTTTTACTGTTATTTTGATTCACAGCCAAGGTAAATTTAAGTATTTTCTCTTCCTCTTCATCTTGTCCTTTCTTTTCTCTTACCCCAGATCGTGTTCTACATCCAGGATAGTGACGATGTCTATGGTCTTTTTCGGTTTGACCCAGCAAAAGAGCAAAGCATCCAGAGTCAACCCGAGGGCCGCTTCCTGTCGCTAAATTTCCGTCGAGAGGGTGGTACCCTGGGTGATGTGTCCATGACCCTCACCGCCCTCTACATTCCTGCAGGCCCAATAGACCCAGCACTGGCCCGTGACCAGGTTCTGAATGTTAGCAGGTCCATTAAAGTGGTGTTTACTCGTGAGCGGATGGTACACGTCATACTGCCAATCAGGAATGATGCCTTTCTTCAGAATGGAGCTCATTTCTTAATACAGGTAATAAGGACACAATATAAATATGTGATTTGTAAGTTGTAATTTGGGCAATGTTTTGCTTGTTTTGCATGTCCAAAAATGTGCTCTTTCTCTTTGTGTTTGTACTTTCTGCCCAATCAGTGCCATCCAAAGTTTAAGTGCCTCATTTGCATGTGTGAATGGTTTGACACTGGCACTCAAATCTGGCATCTTGCTATGGGACTGTCCTAACTAACAACACCACCTAGCTCTTAAAACAAGCAAAAACGTATAAGAAAAGCCCTTTTCACATTCTGTAGAGTCACCCTTTAACACATGCGTGCACAAACATAATAGGAGGAAATCGTGCACTGACGAGTAACAAAACAGAAATAATTAGATGGCGAAGAAAGAGCCGTATCGTAGAGAGAAATGAATATTTGAGAAGTGAGTAATACTCACTTTTCGAATCTTCCTCTCTAAACATCTATTCCCTTGTTGCCATGTTTGGGCCTTTTATTAACTGATTTGTTTCTTCTTTTTCCTCTAGTTGAGTACACTGGAGCTAGTTGATATTAGCCCTCCAATTCCTTCAAACAGCCCGAGGTTTGGGGGACCTCGGAACCTGACCTTGACTATCACCCCAGACATTGCTAACGGGGAAATCGGCTTTTTAAGTAACACCACAGTCGTGGTTTATGAACCAGAGGACAGCAATACCAGCACAGTAAGATGTGATCTTTGTTTACAGCAATATTGCCTGTTAAGTTATGTGATGCTTGTCTCTATTGACTGTCAGAGTTCAGTATCATGTGAAACATAATATATCTATAATGTACCGTAATTTGTTTTAACATCATGCTATTGTCATTTTGTGAAAGTAAGTATGAGATTTAATTAATGTTGGAGATCTCAATTTGAAGGAAAACTCCTGAGTTGTTGTTTACTCCGACTCTAACCTGTGTTCAGAAAGTGAGTTTTCTATATGTGCATGTATGGGAGGTTAATTGTAATGATGTTTGGCGCTGCAGGTTAGCCTCCCTCTGCGGCGTGACGGAACAGACGGTCAGGCTGAAGTGTTCTGGAGTCTTCAGCCAATTGGAGCCAACCATGTGAATATAACTGATAAAGACCTGGAGCCTCTAAGTGGCTCCGTGGTCTTCCTCTCAGGGCAGAGTGATGCCTCCATCAACTTCACTATCATGGCTGACGACATCCCTGAAGTCAACGAGACCTTACTGCTCTCTTTGGATAGGTAGGGTTATTAAACTCTGGGAAAAGTTACCGTTAACAAACATGATAATTGTTCATTTTGTTAATTATAATCGAGGCGTATTAGTCCCTTCTGTTCTGCCCATAAACATGACTGTAATACATACATGTTTTAAAGTCAATTTATACAATGAGTGAGTCCAGTGGATTAGGAAAGGCGGATGCTATCTCATCCCAACCCTCTGGTTTGCTGGAGATGTGTGTATGCGTGTGTGTTTTGTGGTAACGGTTTGGGGGTTGATTCATCTGGTAGTCTATGTTCTGATGAGAATGGCAGCTCTCTCTCCCTCCCACTCCTCCCCTGCAGGGTGGAGACTGCACGCTTTATAGTGTACTTTGGGTAAGTGGAGAGTGGAATGAACCTGGGCCTTTTGTGTGGTGTGAATCAGGACTTTGTTTTTCAGAGAAGGGCCTACTTCAGAGTTTCTGGGGTCTTTGGTCGACGTGGGGATGAGGGGGACTGGGGTGGGGAGGGGGATTCAGCGATGGTGTGAAAAAAGGGAGCCCAAAGGAGAGTGGTTGTTGAGGGTAAATAGAGAATCTTCTTTATGTGTTGCACTCTAATTTAACCAGGCTTGATTGTGCACCCTTTTAAAGATGTCAGTGTTTGTATGCATGCAGTGCTTTAGCCGTGACTGTTTGTTTGGAGTTCTTCATTCTGTCATGTCTTTGTCTTTAATTTGCCCGTCATGTGATGCTTACTTGGCTCCAATTTTCTCAACATACACACACATACATACACCCCTGTGGAGCAATAAGGAGGCAGGCATGGTGTTGACTGACATTGTTATTAAAAGTGGGCTGAACAGCAGGACCTCAGCATATAGAGCCAATAATGGATTAGCGTCACACAGTACAAAGAATGCTTTATAAAATTTAGATTAAAGTTGAGCTGCTTTCTCATACGATCAGACAACAACAAAAAAAGCTTAAGAAACCTTCATGTCAGAGTTTTTATTACTGCACATTTGGGTTGATGTTCATATGCCGTGTATATTTACACCAAAAGCAGTGTTTTATAAGGGAAAACATAATAACTTGAGTATTGAGTTGAGTTTTAGTGGCGGTCACTTGCTATGATCTAATACTCCTTATGTGTGTATGCATTCCAGGAGTAATGTTGAGAATCAGATCCTGAAAGCTGGCTTCACCAGCAGAGAGATTGTCATCATGGAGAACGATGACCCTGGGGGAGTCTTTGAGTTCTCGCCATCCTCCAGAGGTCCATGGCTCATCAATGTAAGTCTTGCTTGAAACTGCAACTCAAATCTAGGATTTTACCTACATTTGTTAGTGTAATTAAAATATCTACCCAGCAACAAATAGTTGCCACAATTCCGCCCAAAGTCCCTTATACCCGTTTACATATATATGCCTTACAGTAAAGCTCCTGCCTGGTGACACTCCCAGCTGCTAGCACCCGGGTAACATCTATTGTTAGCTACATGTTGACAGACACTGAAGGAAATATATGATTTATATAAAATTAGATTTTTAGTCCTAGGAACTACTTTTCAAGGAGCAAAATGTTCCTAAAATGTTGTATAAGTCTGGAGACTTGCGAAGATTAGGAAAATTAGTCCACTGACATGAAAAAGCACCCAAGGGTTATGGTTAAGGCCTGGAATTTGTCATCAGTCTCCATTTGAACAACATTTAAAAAAAAACTAATGGGTTTGCAGCTGTAGCTTTTTAAAAATGGTAGCAATACCAGCAGTACCAATTCAGAAATGTTCAGTGTTGCAAGTCCCATCCTCAAAAGTTTCTGTACTCTTGGAAAGTACTATCCTTCAAGCAGAGACTTTTTGAGGGGTAAATAAATGTCCCCAGAACTTAATTTAGTCCTTGTTCCCTGCAGTGGAAACACAACGAGTTCCTCCAAAGGTTTCCCTGGGGAAAGGCTAATGTGAAGTAATTGTTACATTAAATGCCACATATCTTTATTTAGTCTGTTGTGTCTGTTTCTGGTCACATGATATCTGTAAACTCTAAACTTTTCCTAGGAGGGGGAAGCTGTGGAGCTGCATGTGGTCAGAGCCCAGGGGCAGCTGCTGAAACAGCTGGTGCGGTATGCTGTCATGCCCTCAGGCAACGCTGAATTCTATGGTGCCACAGGCATCCTGGAGTTTAAACCAGGAGAGAGAGAGGTGGTGGTGGCACTAGTGGCAAGGCCTGATGGTGTGCCTGAGGTAAGAACAAGGTCAATTCAATGACCACTGAAATTTATATAAGCATTTCATTCACAAAAAAATAAAGTCCTCCCAGTCTAAAAGTAGTAAATGTATGTTTAAGCAAGTGAAATAAGTATTTTAATAGGCTAAATTAGAAAAAAAATGCCTTAAACCTGTATTTCTGTGTGTGTTTTTGTGCGCATGTGTGTGTCCATACAGCTGGACGAGACTTTCTCTGTGGTACTAAGTAGCCACAGCACTCCACCCAGTCGCCTAGGCAACCACAGAGAGGTCAACATCACAGTGCGGAAAAACGACGACCCCTTTGGCGTCATTGAGTTCATCCAGCCGGGATTGACGTTGGCTATCAATGAGAGCAAAGGGGACGAGATGCATCAGGGTACTTTGAAGTAGCAGTCCTTCAGATAAAAGTGATACTTTCCCATGTCAAGTGGTTTCTCATTGACACTTAAAATGGACCTAATTGGAGTGAATCACAGGCCTCGCCTGCATGTGGGATGAGCTGGACTATGACAAAAGCTTGTATTTAAAAATGACTTTTATTTGCTAGCTAATTCAAACATGAACAGAGATTACTGTATCATGTCTGTCTAATAAGTAAGAATGTATTAATGCAGATAAATGTAATCAGAGATCAAATTAAGACTTTGGTCATCTCGTAGAGCAGGTACTTTGGGCCCAACACAGTAATAATGCAAGCAAAGTTTCAATCTGGTTGCAACAACAGAAAGAACTGAAAAGCTTCTCTCATCCTTTTGTGAATGTATCAACAGTGTTTGCTCCTAGTATACAGGCATACATGGGAGCTATGCAAGTTAAAAGAGTTAATGACTTTAAGGAAGGTTTCAATAACTAAATAATGTATCTCTGTCTATTCTGCTTTCAGCGGTGTACCCTGTAGTGAGGAACAGGGGTCACTTCGGGGAGGTGTCAGTTTCCTGGGTCTTGGAGCCAGCCCTGTCCGGAGATGTCAGCCCCCTCCAGGGAAATATCACCTTCAAGGAAGGGGAGTCCCTCAAAAACCTTACTCTCTTCTCTGTACCCGATGAGGTAAATTGATCAACTAGCATAAACATGTAAGCAATGCAAATTTGAGTTATATTTCTTTTGTTTGAATTTCAATTCATTTTTATTTAAGATCCCGGAGGACATGGAGAATTTCACCATCACAGTGTTAAATTCTACAGGTGGTGCAAGACTGGGGAGCAAACTCACTGCCAGTTTACAGATTAATAAGAATGATGACCCCATTTACTTTTCTGGTAAGTATACCGCTCTGGATATTGAAGGATTCCCAGAAAGAATGTAAAACACATGAATATATTATACCTACAGTCATTCACTTCCATGTCTCACCCTGTCCTCAGAACCTGTGGTCGTGCGGCTTCAGGAAGGTGCCGTGGCAAACTTCACTGTTCTAAGGGCAGGGCGTGCAGATTTTGTTGCCACGGTGATGTACCGTGTGGCGTATGGCAGTGCGTCTCCAGGTGACCTCACTGTGCTGAGTAATGACACGTTGCTGGTGTTTGATGTTGGTGAATGGATGAAGAACATCTCTGTGGCTGTGGAAGACGACAACATACCGGAGACTGATGAACCTTTTTACATTGTGCTCTACAATGCCACTGGTTAGTATACGTTTTCTTTTAAACAAGTGTCAGGTATGGTCTATGTCAGGTAATATAGTGGATGTCTTGTATCTTAATATATGCTAGCCTATGATATAATGAAAACAGTATATTCTCCATTCCCTCTGAGGATTAAAGTCAATTGCTTTTCTCATTTTTCAGTGTGATTTATGGAGAAAGAACCAGGCACCTCATTTCAAAACAATATCACCTCCTTCCCCCCTGTTATCCCCTCTTGTCTTAATGCCAGTTGTATATGTACAGAGAGGAGTCGCTGGGTGATTTAGCATTGTCTGTGGTAACACTGAAAGCTCCCCTAATCCCAGTATTGTGTGTCAGGGATGGGAATGAAAGACCAGTGGGCCCCAACAGGACCTTAATTACCAGACTCCAGACTTTCTAAGACACAAAGACTGCCCACTCCACCGGCCTCTCTCTGTTTACTGATTGACATGGAGTAGAGTCGAGTAAGGGTTAGCCTCTGGTTTATGCCAAGGGATAGTCCTTTATAGTGTTTGTGTTAAAAGTCAATAACCCCCATGTTAGAACTCAATCAGACTCGTACTGGGGCACTGACACCCTTTACAGTGACTATTTATTAATGAGCAGATTTGCATACTTCTTACTACTGCAACTTGAATTGTGCTTGAGTGCTATATCTGCAAAATATTATCCTGTAGTTTATATTCATTCCATGTTTTTATGAAAGCTTAAAATATAAAGGGCTGTGGCTTTGTTCACTTTAACTCCTTTGCTGAGAGACGCCTTTATTTTGGGATGTTTTTTATGAATGAGAAGCTCTTTCCTCCTGGGCTTGGTTGCCATAGTTATGGTGTGCTATGTTAATGAGACAGCTTCCCCCTGTTGCATAAAATTTAGCATGACAGTAATAATACAGGCAGTGCAGTCCATCTCAGTCTCTTGAATCTCAATCTGTGTGTCAATCTATCTAGCTATCTATCTGTCTATCTACAGTATTTGTAACTTCAGGATACATACTGAAAAAAAAACACTGAAATGACATCAACATGCTGGTCCTGATCTAACCTGATAATATGCATGTGTACACAGGTGATGCTGTTGTATATGGAGCAGACACAGCTACTGTGGTGATTGAGGCCAACGATGATGCCAATGGCATTTTCTCCCTGGAAGCTATAGAGAAACCTGTCAAAGAGGGGAAGACCAATGATTTTTAGTAAGGAGCAGGTCTACAAGTCATGTTTCTTTTGTACAAAAACAAAGTACACGTTGTTTCAATAATTATTTCAAACTAAAAGGTATTTTCAACTTCTGCGAATTGGAGTTGACATATATTCTCTCTTATTTCCCAGTGTCCTGCGTGGAAGGGGCCATTTTGGTAACGTCACAGTCTCCTGGCAGCTGTTTGCCAATGACTCAGTGACTCCTCTGGAGGAAAACCAGGAGTTTACCAACACTTCTGGCTCTATCACCTTCACCACAGGGGAGGAGACCAAGCCTATTGTACTGGAGGCCATCTCAGATAAGCTTCCAGAGTTCATTGAGTTCTTTGTCCTCAGGCTGGTTAATATCTCAGGTGAGTTCAAGATAAAAATAATATGTTTTGCAAGATAATGTTAAAATGTAAAATGATCATGAGAGAAAACTCTCAGGACAAATGAGCATTGTGTTTAACTTTAAAGTTGGCATTAAATTTCACTTGGGTCATCAGCGCTAAAAACTCCTTATTGACTTTTCCAGAAATTAAAGAAGGATAAATTTCATTCATCATATTGTCCCTTCATCTCTTGTCTATAATTTCTTTAAGGTGGTTACCCAGGGGAGGGTGGACGACTTGCCGAGACTTCTCTAAATGCCTCGGTTCTCGTCCCTTTCAACGACGACCCATTTGGTGTCTTTGCCATCGCTGACAACAACCTGGACCAAGAAGTAGCTGAAGATGTACTGTCAGAGGATGATATGGCTGATGTCACTTCCTTTACCATCCTCCGACAGCAGGGTACTTTTGGTGATGTGCGCGTTGCCTGGGAGATCGTTTCTGGCCGCTTCCCAGAGGGCCTTCCTCTGATGGATGACCTGCTCCTTCTAGCCTCCTTCCCAGACGAGGTTCAGCTCAGGCCTCATGCCAGGCGACACCACTCAGCTACGGATACGTGGTTTTTCTCTGGGCTTCCAGGAGCTTATGGGACTATCGCCCCTGAAGATGGGCCTGCTGCCGTTGGCAACTTCACCTTCTCTGCTTGGCTAGTGCCCAGACCAGACACTAATGGATTCATAGCCAGCAAAGGAACCAGGAACGGGACCTTGTATTATGGAGTGAAGGTCCACACCAATGAGTCTCATGTCACGGTCATGTTTTACTATACAGTGATTGGATCAAATAATACTCAGGTGTCCCGGGCTACTGCTGAGAAATTTGTGGAGAATAATGCTTGGTTACATGTCATCATTACTGTGGATGATGGGATTATTGAGTTCTTTCTGGATGGGAACCCTATTCCTGGAGGAGTGAAGAGCATCAAAGGAGAGGGCATCACAGATGGTGAGCTATTTTATCAGTTTTATTAAACATAGCATAGTGACACATGTCAGATTGTTGAGCATATCATGTCCACAACCCCGTTTGCTACGTTTAGCTTGTGTGCTCTTCAAGCATGTTCCCTCATGATATTTTTGTTTGCAATGCACTCTTAGTTTTGGCATCGAAACCTGGCCTCTTTGCACCACTGTTAGTTGTCACATGTTGCTTTGGAAACCTCATATCAGATAGTTTATACTGATGCTAGTTTGGGAACCAGAAGGATCTATGAGCTCATGTCTCTTTTCCTTGGGCCGATACGTCTGGCTGCCCTCCAATTCAGACAGATTTTTCTGCAACCTTGTTTGTAACGGGCCAATCACAATCACAATCTAATATGGGGCGGTTTGAAACAATGTATGGCAGAGGAGTGTCAATGGCCCAGAAAAGTTACACATCATAGGTTTTGCTGCTCTGATTAGTTGTAGGTCTATCCACTTCCGTCTAGTCTAGTCAACGCA
Source organism: Pagrus pagrus (assembly GCF_965226575.1). Classification (NCBI taxonomy): domain Eukaryota; kingdom Metazoa; phylum Chordata; class Actinopteri; order Spariformes; family Sparidae; genus Pagrus; species Pagrus pagrus. Next base: position 23,998,341 of record NC_140192.1, on the reverse strand, counting down.
CCAAACTCATGTAAGTAACTCAGATCAAACTGTCAAACTAGGCAATGCTGTTCAAATATAAATCAAGATTCTGTTACTCATCTCATCTCTCATCTCATCTCATTTTCTTTCCGCTTTTTCCCTATTGGGGTCGCGGGGTGTTGCCGCTTTTATCCCCCCTTTCGGGGGGTTGCGGGGCTACTGGGGCCAAATCCAGCTCACAGGGCGAAGGCCAGGGCACACCCCTGAATGAGATGCCAGTTCATCCAGGGCCCTCTGATGGCAGAGGCTGCCTTGCATCTAGCAAGGTGCCAACTGCACATCAGGAGCAGTTTAGGGGTTCAGCATCTTGCTCAAGGATGCTTCGGCATGTAGCTCAGTTCCGCCCAGGGGAGCCGGGGTTTGAACCAGTGACCTTCTGGTGGCTGGTCACCTGCTCTACCCACTGAGCTACAGCCGCCCCTGTTACTGCACTGCCTATTTCCCACCTAAAATGTTTTCAGAAGCACAATTTAGTTAGGCTGTAACTGAGAAAGAGTGTGACCAGGCCACTGTCTGGGGAGAGGGCTTCAAGCTTCTCATTGTTCACATACAGAATAACAACAAGTCTTAACTTCTTACGTACACACATGGCATGCACTCCCTCACACACACTCATGCACACACACACACACACACACACACACACACACACACACACACACACACACAGACACACACACATTCACCCACCTCTCAGTCACTTGCTCATTGTTCAGCACTACTGGGACTCTGCAATGCTTGAGTGACCACTTAGCTTCAGCGCTGCTGGATATTGTTACCGCTAAAGGGAATCAGCTGGGATCCTCTTTTCGTCCTATTCTCTCTAATTAACGGAGACAATAGTCGCAGCCTGCCTTGGACCCAAAGCTCCCAGAGGGGGAAATATTCTGATGGCTCTTTGCCGAACTTCAATCACAGTAGATGTATACCTAATCATCAATCATGTCATGCGTTATTGTCTGCTACTGGTAACTCAACCCACAAAGGGATTGCTTTGTGTCAGGGCTTTGTACTTGCTCACTATGGCAGATTTCCTGCATTTGTCCCATTTTGTACAAGTAGAGGCAGCGATAGGCACAAGAGCTGTAAGTATATAAATGAGTAATGAGAAAGAGCTGGACCTAGGCATTCGGTGGCCTTAATCAAGATTCTGTTTATGGTCCCCAACACTCTAGCATAGCAACCAAGTTGGTTCCACTATTTACGAGAATATGATTAGGGCTGCACAATAAAACCAAAATTGTCAAAATCACAATATGGCCAAGTGGAATTACTGTAGTACTGTAGTGCTGCCTACATGTCTTTTTCTCCAGATGTAAAAAAAACATGTTTGTTTGGTACTGATCCCAACAAATGACCCATCATAATGATTTTAATCATTTTTTAAAATAAAAAATAAAATTGTGGTGCAAAAATAACCATTCCCACTAATCGTAATGATTTGCGTTGTGGAGATATGTGAAATTGGCACTTTGTTTATTTATGTTGTACGGTGGTCGGACCTCTCTGGTGTTTCTTCTGTGCTTATTTTATGTACTGTGTTGCTTTTCTAGCATCTTTGATATCTCCTTAACAGCACATCTCAGACAACTGCTAGTTTGGGTCAACTTAAGCTGTCATTTTCTTTAGTCTGTGGCCCAACAGATAAATTAGGTCTCTCAACGATAGTGAAAGTTTAGTTATTAATGAGCTATGACAGCATTGAACATGCATTTTAGATGAATTAGATGCATACACTTTGAAATAGTATAATTAAAAAAGACAATTAAATTGTATGTAAGCTTATGGGTGATGAAGGTGTTTTTTTACCCGGAAGTTATTTGAAATAAACATTGTGATTTGGTCTCTAAAGTACTTGCACTGGTGTTACTTTAGAAAAATAAATGTGTCAGTCTATGACTTTTAAATCAGGCAAACAATACAAGAGTAATAACTATGTGACAAACACAGTTATTTTCCACAAGTGAGAATTTCAGGAATTAACCATATATTAGGTACAGCAGCTTTTAAGAATTGAAAGGTACACTGCTCAACACACTATGGTCTTGTTTGACATGTAGGGAGAAGAATACAGCAAACATGAGTTACAGTATGACCATCCACAGTTAATGAACTACGACTTATAATATCTGTGTCTATGTGTGTTTGATGGCAGCATGTGTTCCAGCACCACAGTAATCTACTAAATGTCTGCATTTCCTCTTTTTCAACATCATATCCGTGATCTTATATCCTGTACACGGTGCTTGAGGCAATTGTAGTAATTTGTTCTACCTGCCTGTATATGTTACGCTCTCTATTTTTCTACTTCAGGACCTGCATCAGTGTTTATTGGGTCGGATCCTGAGGGAGAGCAGCGGTACACAGGCCTTCTCCAGGATGTTCGCTTGTACAGGACTAAGCTGAACCGCAGCCACATCCATGAGCTTCACACCCAGCCTGCTAAAACAGACCTGCGTAACATCTCAGGTTACCTGCGTTACCGGCAGGATGAGAGGCAGAAGTCATTTGTGGTGGAGGTCAGGGATGATAATGAGGAGGAGGGAGAGGAGGTTTTCTATCTACAGTTGGTGTCAGTTAAAGGTGGAGCACGCCTCCCTTTCCCCAGACCCACTGCTATTCTGCGGGTCATGAAGAGTGACAATGCCAACGGGCTTTTTGGATTCACTGGTGCCTGCATTCCTGATGTAAGTGAATGGTATTTAGCAGCATTTAGTCAACCATTTTTGATAATCTATAAGAGGAAAAGAAAGAGAAAAATATTAATTAATAACCTACTAAATGAGTCATGTCATCACTCAAACAGATAAAACATATACATAGAAACACATGTAATGTAAACCTACTGGTTTGTCAGTCCCTGTCCTGCTGCATATTTCATCAGTCTTCATGCCTGGCTGTAGGGAGAGCATGATCTCCATTTTTAGTTGGATTGAATGCGTGGGCTCTCATGTTGGTCCGTCTCAGGTAGAGCGACAGCTGGCAAGGCTGCAGCAGGTCTGTCAGTCAGGGCATTCCTGTAGAAGTGGATCAGGAGTTCCAGCACTAGAAACGGGGGATCTAGTTCCTCGTTTTCATCAGTGCAACAGGTGGCAGGGCTGGGGGTGGCATTCCATCAGAACTAGAGGGTCTTCTTTATATCTTTGACCCTTTGGGGATATATAGACGTAGAGGCATGTGGGCTATCAGGTGCTCCCTCTCTAAATCACATTAATTCTGTGCTGGAATTAGTAAGACTGGCTCATTAAACCTGACAAACTAGATGACTACAAGTGGATGCATTCAGTGATTATTATTTCCTCTTTATTTTTTCCTCCAGTGGTTCAGAATTAATCAGTATTTGTATTCCCTTGTTTAGACCACTGAGGAGGGCTCCACTATCTCCTGTGTGATTGAGCGCATGCGAGGATCTCTCGATCACGTTTACGTCAACTACAGTGTTACCCAACTGGACAGCGTGGACAGTGAGACACCAGCCAGTCAGGATTTTGTTAATGCCACGGGAGCTGTTCTTTTCATGCCTGGACAGCGCTCTGAGGTGTGTGTGCTCTGTGTGTGTGAGAGTGACTCAACGGTTGGATCTGTATTAATGTGATCTTACATGAGCTGTGGAAAACCCCTCTTGGTTAATCCAGGTCAAACAGAGAGCAGTCGCCTAGATAAACACAAGTGTGATGTACTTAGTGTGAACTCTATTTACACATCAGCATAGTGACTTCAATTAAATACTGATTAACAGCAGTATTACATATATTCACCTAAATGCAGTGTTTTTAGACAACCAGCCCCACCTAGTGGTTGGTTGTTTCTGAACTTACTGATGAGGCAACAGGTGTCAGCTGATAATTAAGCCTATACTTTATGCTTGTGGAACAGCACATAAACACTATGACCACATTTGATCAAAAAATAGAAATAATATTTACATTACTATTGTTTGTCCTGTCAGGTACTGAACCTGCTGGTGCTGGATGATAACCTCCCAGAGCTGGCAGAGTCCTTTCAGATCACACTGGTGTCAGCAGAGTCCGGTGATGGGAAGCCAGGCTCCACCCCCACCAGCGGTGCAAGCATCGACCCAAATAACTCAGTTAACACCGTCACTGTCACAGCCAGTGACCACCCTTATGGTATTTACTCACATGCCCAAAAACAGCGCTGCTTTACTTTCAATGCTGCTATTTATAGCAATAAGCAATCAGTATTTATAAGATTATGGTGTGAAAAGTGGCTTATTGGGTTGGCTAAATATGAGTACAATTTTTACTATCCTTCTTCCATCACACCTTTCCCCTCATTCTTATTAATTTCTCCCCTACCCTTCCTTGATCCAGGCCTGCTGCAGTTTCAACCCAGCCCTCCAGATGAAGGACTGATCTCCCCAGCATTAGAACCTGCCCACATAACTGTCAGTGAGGAAGATGGACAAGTCCGTCTGCTGGTGGCCAGGGCCCAAGGCCTTTTGGGAAGGGTCATGGTGGGATACAGGACAACCCCCTTCACAGCGTCCAGCCCTGAAGACTATGAGGTTAGTGATGCATAATGCACCGATGATGTATTGATAAACTAATGAGCAGATGAAGATTTAATACATTCTTCCCCTCTCACTGTATTCCAATGGCAGGACTCAGAGGGCATGCTGGACTTTCTTCCAGGGGAGAGGTTAAAGTTCGTCACTGTGACCATTGTAGACAATCCTGTCCCTGAGCTGGACAAGATTTTTAGAGTGGAGCTCTACAATGCTGATGGAGGAGGTGAGAAATGAGTGCCCATTAACTAGACAACTGTTTTCATTAGCTTGAGTCACATATGGGTATATTTTGAGTTAGAGCTACTTTGCACAATTTTTATTTTCTGTACATTCTTATTAGAAACCTGCCTGGCTTAGACATGAACTGACCCTGTATTCTCCCCTACTGTTTTTGTGTGTTTTGTGTGCTGTGCTCCTGTGTGCTTCCTCATGCCTACCCTCCTTCCCATTTGCCCTTTGATCTGTACTTCTCTGGTGTGATCCTAACCTGGTGTGACACTTGTTTGATCCTCGTGTGTGATCCATCAGTGGATCAGTTTCTGCGTAGTGAAGGCAGTGGTAGTGGGGAGAGTGACTCTGACTTCCTCATTCCATCCTATCACCACCATGGTAAGTATACCCCTCCTTTTCTCCCCAAACTGCCTCTTGTGTCCATTCCTTCACCCCCATACCCACATAATGTATCTGTTCTGTTAGGGATCAATTAACATGTTGCTGCTGTTGGTACGCAATATTATCATCTGATATTTAAATGGGACCATTTTATGTCCTCAAAATTATTGCCATTGTCTTTCTTTCAGTATAATATTTTTTGCTTGATGGAAAGAATTGTGTAAAATACCTCTAAGTTACTGAAATTCTTGGGTAAATTGAACTGTTGATTGCTCAGAAAAAGGTCTGAAGTGGAAAACACACTGATACATCTGTAGTTGTGTGCGTGCACATGCATGTGTGATTAACTGTGTGTGGTGTTTACATTGTACTGTGACCCCTGTGAGAAGCACCCAAGGAGAGGGATGTGGGAAAAGCAAATAGTGTTGCTTTTCACGGGCAGTAGGGGTAAGAGGTGGACATTAAGTGTCAGAGACTCCAATGTTTTATCTTTTGGCAGCTGTCCCATCCCCACAATCTGCATGAAACAGCTATTTCAATCTCATGCTCTTGACCATGATATCACTTCAATAATTTGTAAGAAGTTGTTATTATTGGGCTATTTCTATCAAACTCACTGGCTTAATTGATTAAATCCTGGTGGTCACATTTCCATGTTGTCCTCTCTGACCTATGGGTACTTTTAGTACCAGTTTTAATTCAAATTGAAACTGCAACCAAAATGTATCCCTAAAAAATAACACATGGTCAAATCTCGTATTTTGTGTGTAGCCAGCTTGGGAGTTGCTTCCCGCATCACAGTGACCATCGCTGCTTCTGATGATGCCCATGGAGTATTTCAGTTCAGCCCTGAATCCTTGTCTGTTAATGGGACAGAACCTGAGGATGGACACAGCACTGTGATCCTGCAGGTAATGCACTGTTCAAACATTTCCAGAGAGACTCAAGAAGATAAATTAATTATTCTGTTTGCATTAGAAATTCAAGACGTTAATACTGCTCTTAGAAAAGACATATTTTTTAAATACAGTGTATGCTCAAGTATTGTTTATGTTTTCTTTTTGTTCTCTCCCAGGTGGATCGGTCATTTGGTGACCTCTCCAGTATGACTGTGTACTGGGAGGCCGATCCCAGCTCTGAGGGGGAGCTCCTCAGCCAGGTCGGAAACATCACTTTTGACGTAGGTCAGACGTCAGAGAACATCATCATCGATGTGGCCCAGGATGAGATCCCTGAGTTGGACAAGAGCTTCAATGTGTCCTTGGTTAACGTCTCCCACGGCCGTCTGGGTTTCCAGACGTTTGCTACTCTGACTGTGCTTGCCAACGACGACCCTTATGGTGTTTTTGTGTTCGCTAATGTTACAAGTTCTGTCAGACTTCCTGAAGGTGACTCGACTGTCTCCCTGACTATCCTGCGACAGAGAGGCCTGATGGGTCAGGTGTGTAGGAAGTATGGAAAGTAAAGGCACCTATGATCCTGTTTCTTTGACTTATGATAAATAAATAAACCAGAGTGACAGATGTTTTTGTAACGATTTTTCCAATTTTAATTTGTCAAGGTGCGAGTCGCATATGGGACACTAAATGAGGCACAACCAAAACCTTACAGGACCCCTGGCGTGGGCCGAGCCACTGAGGGGCGGGATTTTGTTCCCCTCCTGGATTCTGTTGTTTTCTTGCCCAATCAGACTGAAGCAAATATCACCCTGCAAGTGCTGGATGATGACGATCCAGAAAGAGATGAGTCGGTGTTTGTGAAGTTGATCAGTGTTCAACTCATCAAAGGAGAGCAGGAGAGGCTCAGTAAGATATTGACACTTTTACCTGAAAAAATTATTTAAGATTTAATGATACTTCAAATAATACAACACCAAACTGATGAAATATCCTCTTACTATTCCCTTCAGTTTCCAATTCCCCTTCTTTGGGCCCCAGGTCTGAGATTGTAGCCCAGGTGATAGTGGAGGCCAGCGACGATGCTTTTGGAGTCCTCCAGCTGTCGGCATCTGCAGTCAGTGTAGCCGAGCACTATGTTGGGCCCATAATAAACGTCACACGTGTTGGTGGGATATTTGCTGACGTATCTGTCAAGTTCAGAGCAGTGCCTTTGACCGCCAGAGTCAGTAAGTGTTGGGTGCAGAGTTGAATCTTTCTCTCTGTGATTTGTGTGTGAGCAGGGAGATCATGTCCATATGCATGTGTGTAATCCTATAGGTGAGGACTACAGCGTGGCCTCCACAGATGTGGTCCTCCTTGAAGGGGAGTCCAGTAAATCTGTTCCCATCTATGTCATCAATGATGTGGTCCCAGAGCTGGAGGAGACCTTTCTCATTGAGCTGATCAACCAGACCACTGGAGGAGCTCTGCTGGGGGAGCTTACACGTGCCATCATCACCATTCTGCCTTCTGATGACCCTTTTGGTGCCTTTGGTTAGTAGGAATTATCCATGATGTGTCTCTACATCTTATTTTGGAAAATGTCTCATGGTAAAGTTCTGAGCTTGATTTTATTTCTACCTAGTCTTCCAAGCGGTTCCAGTTACAATAGAAGAACCAGGATCTAACTCCATTGAGGTGACGTTGCCTATAGTGCGTAATGCTGGTACTATTGGCACAGTGGTGGTCCAATGGCAGGCCACTGTCAATGGTAAACTAGCAGTGGGGGACATCAGACCCACATCAGGAGAGGTGACATTTGCCCCTGGAGAGACCATGAAGACACTCAAAGTAGAGATTTTAGCTGATGATGTACCTGAAATCACTGAGGTAAGAGCTGACAGTCAAAATGCTTTGTGAAATTTTACATAATTTTAGTTGCAATGCTTATGACACTCTTTATGTCTTTTCTAGATAATAAAGGTGGTGCTTAATGGTGCCAGTAATGGAGGAAACCTTGGAGCTGATACATCCGTTGACATAATAGTGCCTGCAAATGATAACCCATATGGGACAGTCTACTTTCAACAGTCTGTTTACCGCATTCAGGAGCCACTGGAGGGAGTGTTCAGAGCCAATATTACTGTCCAAAGAAGGTACTTTTAATTATTGTTTTCATCTGAAATAACGGTTTTATTTTATGTTTTTTTGTGTACCTGTACTCACATTTAACCCCCCTTTCCATCCTCATTGCCTTTATTTCAGAGGCGGTCACTTTGGACGCCTGGAAATCGTGTACAGCACCTCTGAGATTGACATTGTCGGTTTGGCTCAGGCTGATGGCCAGAACCTGCAAATCTACTATGACCTCCCAAAACCAGGCGTTCCATCCACTGCCCCCCTCAGGACAGTTAACATCACTGGTCAGACAGACCCCCTTGATGCATGCGCTGCTGCTTGTCTGAGAGAGCGTGCCTGCCAGGCCTTCTCTCTGTCATCAGGTGTGACCCCACCATCTTGCACTTGGGTGACTTCAGGGGCCGACCAGCTGACTTCTAAATCTCAGGTTATGACTTACGTTAAAAACGCGACTGCAGCTGCTGTCCTGTTCAGTGCCCAGGCTGTGGCAGGGAGTGATTACACCCCTGTGACAGCTCAAAGTGCCTTCATGGATGATGGGTCAGGGGTCGCCAACCTCACAGTCCCAATCTTGACTGATAAATTCCCTGAAATGGACGAGAGCTTCTCCATACAGATCTTAAAGGTAAAACCCCATCACATGTATTTTCCTTTGTGTTTATTTGTTTTCCTGCTAGCTGTATAACAAAAAAAACACTTTGTCATGTATTCTTTGAAGGTGGAGCTTATAAATCTGACAGTGGCTCAGAAGAACCTGCCCTCGATTGGTCAGCCAGACAAAGCCATGGTCACTATTGGGATGAATGGAGATGCTTTTGGCGTATTTTTGATATACACCCTCAGCCCAAACGCCACTAATGAGGGGCTCTATCTAGAGGTTCGTGAAGAGCCTATGGTTGTGGTGCCCCTGGTTATAGAGAGAAGAGGAGGGAATCTAGGCCGTGTCACCGTAGAGTGGAGGTTTGTTGGAGGAAAGGCCACACCGGATGCTGACTTTACTAGGACTGGAGGGACTCTAGTTTTTGATGGTATGTTGATTTAAAACCCAGCATCTTCTTGGAACTTTATTATTATGATTAAATTACTTTAAACAATGTTCTATTGAATGGTCATTATTGATGCAGTGTATCTTGGAGTTCCTTACATGACATTTGAAGGTGTTTGCTTTTATTTATCTATAAGTGAAGACAAATAAAAGAACATTAGCATGTGCACCTGTCCTCTCTTCCCACAGGTGAGCTGAAGAAGACCGTAGAGATAGTAATCAGAGATGATATTGAGCCAGAGGACAATGAGAGCCTCATGATTGGTCTTGTTAATACGGAGGGAGGAAGTCGAATCCTGCCCAGCTCTGACACTGTAACCATAGTGATACTGGCAAACGATAACGTGGCTGGGATAGTGGGGTTCCATCCATCTTCACGCTCTGTCATCGCCAGAGAAGGTGGGTGGCTATTTTTTGATTATTCAGTCTATTATATGCATGTCTCACCACATTATCACCAACATATTTTGCATTCCAAAAACTTACAATTGGCCCTGCCACCAGAGATGTGTCCTAATTATGTATGAGTGCAAACGTAAGGGAATGCAGTCACAGTGTCAGAATGCAGCAACAGGTGGGCCATGTGGTCTTCTGTCATTATCTTGAATTATTTATGCATGAGCAGTTAAAGTCACCCTGAGTAGAATCCATACAATTAAGACCTTGAGTTGCCTCTGCTGGCATCTAAAGTATAAGAAAAACATTCACATTAGTATCCAGCTTTAAAAAACCTATATTTATATTTGGATAATGGTCCGATTTCAGACTGATGTCAAACTTAAGAAGGGTTTATGTACTACAGCATCTTCTGTTTCTGTTGATTCCACCATTGCATTCAATGTATTCACATATTTCAAGAAATCAAGAAATATTGTAAAATAAGACCCACTACTTTAGATTGCTCTTGCAATTGCATGAAGTATTTGGACTGACTATTATATTTCACATTACAGGTGAGAAGCTGTCCTTATTAGTGTTGAGAACAGCTCCTGGTCAGGGTAATGTCACTGTGGAGTGGGCTGTACAAGGGCCCCTTGTACACCGGACCTTCACACAAACCTCTGGGACACTTTTCTTTACTGAGGTAAATACTAGGTGGAGATCACTGAACAGTTTATTGTGGAATCATGCTGTGCTTCTGCATTGCCCAACTACACATCATCATGTTGTTATTCTTCTTCTTCTTCTTCTGTGAGGGTGGTTGAAGACATCATTTGAATTTAATTTAATAAGGATGGTACAGTTTCCAGTGTCTTGTCTTTGGATATATCTAGAAATAAGCAATGGGGCTTGACTCTTGACTATTAACTTGAGAAAATAAAAATGTGTAAAGCTCTCAAAGCTTAGTAGATTGTATTTGTATCCAACCATAGAGCTTGTAGAATCAACAAAACAGCTGTGAGTTGGTATCTGTAGCAATAATTATGCATTTGGTGATGCTTCTTCTACAGGGAGAACTCAACAATACCGTAGTCCTGCAGCTTCTTGATGATGCCGCACCAGAAGACAAAAATGAATACAAAGTGTCCTTGTCCAACATACAAACCTTTGGTAATGCATCTGCTCTTAGTGTCTTTGTGGTTGATTATTCTGCATGAAATCTTTTAAAGAAACCTTCTTTTTACATATTAACTTTCCCCTGACTTCCACACAGGTGTTGCGGTGACAGGCCATGCTGCCCTGGATGCTCAGGGCAGTGAGGCGGTGCTCACTGTGGACACCAGTGATGAGCCCTATGGGCTTCTTTCCATTGCCCCATCATCCGTGAAGGTGACCACAGAGGAACAGGACCGAACTATAAACATCTACGTCAATAGAGAGTTTGGAGCCTCAGGTCAGTGGGCTTAATATGAATGCAACTATGTGGACTAAATTAATGGGTTTCTTTTAGTGAATTCATTCCATTTGTTGAGTGAAGTTAACTCAAATATTATATCTAAATGTTTCTGTATAGGAGCGGTGAATATCACCTACGAGGTTCTAAGAGGTTCTCTACAAGACCTGTCCCAGGTAGAGGGTGCTCTCGCTGACCCAGGACAGGACTTCATCGCTGGTACTGGTTCTGTAATCCTTCAGGATGGACAGACCTCTGTCGCCATCCCTGTCACCATACTGGAGGTAAAGACGATGGCTGACTTTCATTCTTCCATGTATCTGTCAATCAAACTTGATACCTAAGATGATAGGTCAGACATGACTGGTTTTTAACTCGCCACTTATCACTGATTGCTATAAGGTGAGGGTGAACCACTATCATTTTGGAGATTGCATTGTCAACGCGTTTCAACAAAATGTCAAAGTGAATATTTGATCTCCATTCATATGAGCTCTTATTTTCTTACTCATGCAAGCTCTGCTTCCTGAAGGAGATTTGTTTGAATGTAGAGTTTAAAGCTTTTGATTCCCAATTGTTTCATTAGGATGACATCCCAGAGCTACAGGAGTTCTTCCTGGTCAACATAACCTCAGCAGTACTCATCACAACCCTTGCCACTGTTCCCCAACTGGGTATGGAGCAATTTAAGTTATTTAATGTCTTTTATCACCTCTGGTCACTGACGATGGTGTGACTTTACAGTGTCAAATGGATTCTTGTTCTCGTCACTGTTTGTTCCACTACTTTCTAACTGATTTTCTATATTTTGTCTCATGGTATGAAATCACTTTCCTTCTTTTCTTTCTATAATTTGTCACCATTTGCTCTCTTTGACGAGTAGAGGTTGTGTATTGCACATTGCCAGGTAAAATTACACATTCACATGTTCACATGCTTCGCCTAAAATGTCATGTAGTTTGATGTACAATGTTCCTGTATTGTACATAAAACTACAATATTGTAGTTGACAAAATGTCAAATTGCACCATGAAAGAACTTGGTAGTCGCTGCAACTGCTTTTGCATAATCCAAACCACAGTCCACTTTATGAATGAGTAACTTTAGAAAGCGATGAGTAGACAGAACACTACAGGCAGAGCAGCACTTGGAGGCTCCCAGAATACTATCGGCCTTCTGCACGGAGACGCACAGTAAACACACGGCCGCTCTTTTGGCAGCAGTCATTATGTGGCTTGGATGGTGAGATTGATGCTTTCCATGATTGAGGAAGCCTGGGGATTTGGTGGGAGCGGAGTAGCACTGTGTGGCGAGGACAGAGAAAGCCAAGCTAAACCCGAAGCTGGCCTCCCAGTGTCTTGGCTGTAGAGTGAATGGGAGAAGACTATTCAGGGGGTCATAAATCAGTCCACCCAAAAGACTTGGCTGCTCAGCCTCCCAATCCACTTACAGAAGACGCTTCTTCCCTGTAATATTTTGCTCAAATGTGCCATGACGGAAGTTAGAACCTCTACTGTTTCCTTTTGCTGCTTGTGCTCGCACTCTAGTTACAGCCCTGAAGTCAGCGCTAATGCTAAACCTTTTACTATAGTTGTAATAAACATTTAACAGTCTAGAGGCCATCATATGTTTTCTCTTTGAATGTCGTCCTTTCTCCAGACACCCAGGGTTTGATGGCTGAGGTTAGCATTGCTGCTAATGATGGAATCAGAGGAGTCATTGAATGGACAAACACCATGTAAGAAATGCTTTCAGAAATAAAAACAGTTCTTATTTGCACATGCTCTAATTAGAATATTTTTTTATCAAAATGTGTTTGGTTTCCAGGTTTGAAGTGAATGAAACAATAGGGGCACTGACTCTGGTGGCCTATAGGAACAAAGGGACGTATGGGAATGTCTCGCTGTTCTTCTACGCTCAGAACCTAGAAGCTCAACAGGGACTTGACTACAATACCAGTGAAACGGTCAGACACAGTATTCTAACATTCTACACATAATCACAGACATGCATCATTACTACAACACAGCATATAATACTTAGTAGTAGTAGCATGAATATCCAGACAGGTTAAGTCAAGGCAACTTGTCCTCAAAAGGACTCTGAGTTCTAAAGATGAACAGACAAAGCCTTTCAGAGCTGGAAGGTCCTCAAGGGAATCTAGAGCAATTCCAGGTGCCCTTGACTTAGACCCCGTGGAATTTTACTCACATGAGGTAGTATGAAGCTTTTAAACTGAAAACCTTCCTTCCGTCCACCCAGATGCTCCATTTTGTTGATGGCGAGAGGCATAAGTTTGTAGAAGTGCAGATCATCGATGATGCCATTCCAGAGGGAGCTGAGAGATTCCAGCTCATCCTGTCCGAGCCTTCACCTGGGCTGGAGCTGGGCACCAATACGACAGGTAGATAAGTAGAAAGGACTGAACAGAATATAATAGAATTTCTGCAACTTCTGAGTCAAACAGCGTAAGACACTGGAACATAAGCATCCAGTATATATTCAGTTAAAATGTATGATAAAAATGTAGGAGTTGTCTAGTCAGGACACTTCAAACATTGTCCCAGTGAACAGTTACATCCTTGTTCCATACAGTAAATTCTCAAGGCACATAAACTGCTGGTAACCATAGCAACTGTACATCTTCTTCATGCTGTTAACCATGAGTTAAACTGACCACAAATAAACTTATCTATAATAAGCGTTACAGTTGGAGGTAATACAATGATACTCCAATGGTATACAATGAGGTGACCCAGACTATTAAAAAACAGACTGACTGGAGGTCTCCACTACATCAGGTTACATAATACTTATAGTATAGTACTTATTCTGTGCTGATTACTTGACTGCATTATTTACAATGGAACAAGAAATGAGGCATCAATCACAATAATACTCACTTGTGTGTTACCATACTTAAATACCCTCCCTTTCATTGCCTTCTCCTGGTTTCCTCCCAAGGTCACAATTCTCCTGTATTTCTCCTGATTTATAACACAATTTCACACCTTTTTCCCCTTTTATTCATCACTACCTGTTTCTGGCACTGACACTTGTAGTTTACTGTACTGTTGTACCCCCTGAGACTAACAGAGAAATGGAGAAAAGAAATAGAATAAAGAATTCCTGCTTCTTAAGGCAGCTTTTAAAGAAAAGGGGTATGCATTTTGAAAATCTGCCATGTCAATTTTTCTGTCACTCACAGGGTTTGTACTTATGTTTATCGCCAACGAGAAGCTAACAAATATTGGGCAGACTCTCTATGTGGCCAGGGTCAAAAAATGGATGAATGACTGAAAACCGATTTATATTATGCTATGCCAGAGATTCACAAAAGTTCACACCAGAGGGGTAAATCATTCTGTATTCTGTCCTGAGAAAACTAAAAGTATTTATTATAATGCTGTCAGACTTTACTTATTATTTTCTAAAATTCTAATTTTTCGGCCCCCCTTAGCCCATCTTTGGTTTCAAATCCTGGATTTTTGAGGTCTCAAGGTTGGCAAGTAATTGATTTATTTCAGGTCATGTCAGTTAAAGAATCTGAAAAACCATGTAACACTGAAAACAGGTGGTAGAGGCCAAGAGCTATTTAGTGTTCATATACTAAACAGTATTACAAAAGTACTGTATGCAACAATACTATTATTTTCCTAAGCTACATTATCTGTTTTCTTATAGCAACCGTGAATATCCTGGCCAGTGACGATGGACATGGCGTAATTTCCTTTAACATCAGCGAGCATTTCTTGTTAAAGGAGCCCACGTCTCTATCAGGCCTGAGTGAGAGTGTGGCCACCCTGTATGTGGTCAGGAACCCTGAGGAAGGAACATTTGGCACTGTAACTGTTCAGTTTACCATCACTGATGCCAACGGCAGTCTAGCAGAGGGCGATCTGATGCCAGCACAAGGGTTTGTGGTACTGGAGGATGGAGTCAGATTTAAGGTGAGGGAAAGCAGATTTTAACTGGCTAACAGCATGGAACATGAGAAAACCTCAAAAGTATTTTGTGTTTGAAACAGCATAAATATCTTTTGATTTTTTCAGTTCTTTTGTATCATTTGTGTTGTCGCAGATGCTGGAGATCTGGGCGATACTGGATGCTGAGCCTGAAGTGAATGAAACCTTCACAGTGACCCTGTCCAACCCAACAGGAGGTGCACGGCTGGGTGACCAACTCCAAATTTTTGTCACCATCCTGGAGAACTTGGCTCCTTCTGGCTTGTTCCGTATCGGACCTGCTATCAACAGGTCTTGATACAGTTGCAACAAACGGATCAGAATTTTTAAAATAACATAAACACTTTTAAACACTGAATTTTAATGTCATATGCATGTGTTGCTATAGAAGTGTGTACAAATACACAAGGGCACACACAACTTTTTCACTAAACATTTTTATGAAGTCTCATTCAATATGTGTTTTTCTGCACAGAACTAACACAGAAGTGGTTGCTGATGAAGGTGGCCGCACTGTCTTCCTCACAGTGTCTCGCAGTAATGGTCTGGAGTCAGCTGTCAGTGTGGAATGGGAGACACAGTCAGACACAGCTATTGCCTCAGGTGAGACAAATGTTTTAAATCAAAGTCAGTGCTTTCCCTCTTTTCGTTCTGATAAGCAATGCATTTATAATTATCAATTTTATAATTTTTTGTTCTAGATGGTCACCTCTCAGTGATGGGTGTGTACCAGAGCTTTGAGGACAACCCCACCTCTGCCTGGTGCTCCCTACCCGAAAGTCCTTCCTTCCTGGCTATGAGGCTGGACAGGAGGCCCATGGTTGGATCCTCCCACACCTTGGCCACTCTGTATCGCTGGCAGGGTGTTTTTGTGCCAATTGAGGTAGGCTAACAACAGCATTGTCCCTCAACCAGCATATGTTATCCCTACAGATATAATTTAGAGTAAATAACAATTAGCTAATTTACAGCAACTTACATTGTTAGCATAAAAATCTAAATGTTCTTTGCTCACTACAGGCTGTTAGGATTCAAGGCCCCAGCTCTTGTGTTGGGTTTGCAGTGAATGGTTCTACCTACATAGGCATCACACACAGTGGCCCTCCCTTCTCTCCAGCTGCCAACCTCAGTATATTCAAATTGCAGAAGGACCTCAATGTCACATTTGTATGTATGAACCAAATCATGGCAATACTTGACTATCATGTTTTTTAGCATTATGACATTATGTTGTATTATCTTCATATAATTTGAGGCAATCTGATTTCTTTAGGAACAAACTTTAGGTGTAGAAGCTCTGGATGTGAAACACTTTTCCACTGAAGGCAGAGAGTATCTAATAGCATCAAGCCAGGTGAGGCTGACCGTTCCACTGTTTAGACAGATCTTTAATTATTGATGAAGTGATATCATTAAAAGTTGCAGGAAGTAGAGAAACCTTATGTGCCTGAACTCAAGTTCTGTTATTTATTTGTTTCATGCTGCAGATTTTTGTTTGGACTGGAGGCTCCTTCACCCTCCACCAGACTCTTGACTTCGAACAGGAGATCCTCAGTGTGACTCCATTCACTCATGCAGCTGTTCCCTACCTGTTGGTGTGCATAGACAGACAGACTGTCAGCTGCCTCCTGCTGCAATGGACCAATGGAAGATTTCAGAACCCACAGCCTCTCCAAGTCTCTGGCAGAGCCATTCAGGTGGAAACAATCAACACAAGGGCAGAGGACACTATCCTGTTGGTTGTTATTGAAGGTGATCTGTCTTGCTTTTGTGTCATATAGCATTAATAAATGTTGTTATGTTTATCTTGCACATTAACTATAATAATAACTTCTCTACTATCAATGTTTTTGTATTTGAATATAAGTGAACTGTGGTGAAGAGATTACATATATAAAAACAGCCTAGAATGGTAGGCAAGTGCACTTAGTCTGTGGTACAGCATGTTAAGAGGATGGTTGTGTTTTGCAATAATAAGATGCCATTTTTATGTGGCTGTACTTTGTAGTGGATTTTTCAGTGGTTAGATGTTGGTTGGGATAGTACAAACAAATTGGTGATACTTAAGAAGGCACACAGAAAGAATGTGTCTGTTACAGAAAAAACAGCCTTGTTATGTGGTCAAAATTCACAATGTAAGCCAGATCATGTATTTATACTATGCTCCGTATATTTTGATGAGACATAATCTCTCTGAGTCTGCAAAAGTGGTGAGTTTTCTTGGTTCAGACCTGCTATGGGTTTACGGGAAAAGCCTCAGTGTGGAGCAGAGCAGAGCCGCTGAGGGATTCAGAGGTTGTAATTTGTCCGTCTTGGGTGTGTCAGTAAGACCAGTCCTTACTTTACATAAACATGCCACTGTAGCGTGAAAGATCCTTCATCTGTGTGTGTTTCTGTGCATTCCTGCATCTTTCTCCAGGTCTCTCTCCATCCTGTGAGGTGTTACAGTGGAGCTCAGGACAGTCTTCACCACAGCTTTATCAGTCCATTCCTCACCCAGGCCTCACCTCTATTCACCCCTTCACTGCTCCTTCTGGGATCAGTAAGCACACACTTCATGAATTGCATTATTTGTGAAGAAAGCTTTTATCTAGTTCTGTTTGTCAGTGTTAGAATAACATACTGTGACAATACTGAATCTTTTTCTTCCTCATAGCTTATGTTGTGCTCACTGGAAGAAATGGTTCATCACTCTACTCCTGGAGGTCTGATGTCAACCTGCTCGCCATGATCCTCAGGGCCCCTCCAGCCATTAGCTTCTTTTCCCTCATGATCCCGTCCCTGAACACCACCAAGACCCTGTTGGCTTCTTCTGAGGAGAATAGCTCCACTGTTTATGAATTCACTTCTGTCTCCAATCAGTCTGATTTCATACCCAGGTACCAGAATTGTTTCTATAACTGAGAGAAAGACAAGCTCAGAAAGCAAGTCCTGCCTGAGGAGAAATATTAAACAAATAAATAAAGCATGTTGTGTCTTTTTTTCTTCCATTCAGTTTTGGGGAGTTGCACTTTGCTCCTGGTGACAGCGAGCTTGAGATTGCAGTGAACATCATAGATGATGACATCCCTGAGGAGCAGGAGCACTTCCAGGTCAGCCTGAAGAATCCAAAGGGCGGGGCTGAGATTGGATTCGGTGGTCAGGTGACTGTCATTGTCCCAACCAACGATGATGCCCATGGAGTCATCGGCTTTGCTCAGGTAAGCAGATAAACCTTTTGATATTAGACAGCTTATGCATTTGTCCATCATGTTAAGTATTCATCGTGTTTCAGCCATTGTGTTTTGGACCATATCAGAATAATTTCAGGGGTGTTTTCTCACCATTACCTCAAAATTGTAATACCAAAATATATTGTCACTGCCTCTCTGCAGAATTCTCTATCTGTTGAGGTAGAGGAGTTGGAGCAAAATAATCAAATTTCTCTCGGTGTGGAGAGGAAAAGAGGGACGTTTGGCCGACTGACTGTTCACTGGGCTGCCAATGGCAGTCTGGCAGACATTTACCCCACTTCAGGAG
This sequence comes from Pagrus pagrus, assembly GCF_965226575.1. Lineage (NCBI taxonomy): Eukaryota > Metazoa > Chordata > Actinopteri > Spariformes > Sparidae > Pagrus > Pagrus pagrus. Next base: position 23,979,797 of record NC_140192.1, on the reverse strand, counting down.
TGGTGAGTAAACCTTGCACGCACATTCCTGTATGTATTGACAACATGTTTTAAAATTAATGCTTAGCAAAATAAACAATGGCAAAATTATGATTTGTGTCATACCATAGGTAACATTTTCAGAGGGCCAGTCAGTGGCCATCATCTCACTGACCGTGATAGCAGATGGTGTTCCAGAGCTGAGGGAGAGTGTCACAGTCACCCTCATGGATGTCACCACTGTGGGGCTGCAGGACCTACGACAGGCTGCAGTAATTGACAAGCAGCGGGCACAGGCTTTTCTCACCATCCTACCAAATGGTTCTCCCTATGGGGTGATTGGATGGCATCTGGACTCCCAGTTTACACTCACACAAGAACCAGAGAGTAAGAATTTCTGTTGCGAGAAATGACTAAATAAGTGGTGGTTTGTCAGAAAATTTGTTTTTTTCTAGATTACAGTGCAGAGGAGTCTTATATACATCTCTCAGTTCCAGAAACAGTTGCTGTAAATTTAGCTGGTTGCTTAATACAAGTCATTCTTTTTCTGGGATGAGGTTTCTTAAGGAGCTGTTATAGTAATCGCACTTTGCGATTTACTGTAAAGGAGATCTGCAGTGATTTTCAGGATGTGAAGTAATTTAGGATTTGTCTTAATCTGTCCATTGGAGGCCAGCCCAGTGTGTCAGAGAAATCTGACTAGTAGAGCAACGTACCTAAACACTGACCATAGAATGTTCTTTTACTAAACTGATAGATATTTTTACCAATTCAGCTTGTTATTGCCATCGTATATTTTACCATTGGCTTATGTAACCTCCCTTTTCTTTCAACTTGCAGGGGTTCCCGTCAATGTGACTCTGTCTATAGTGAGGGAGCAGGGCTCTTCAGGTGAGGTGGAAATTCATTTCCAGACCAGGCCGGCCCTGTACCAGCCCTCATCCAACCAGGCCACTGCAGGACAGGACTACACCCCCAAAGACAACACCATCATTATGATAAATGGTGCTACTGTGGCTCTTGTCACTGTCACAATCCTACCGGTAGGGAATGTGTGGAGTAGTAGAGAAGTTAATTGAATCTATGTCAATAAAAAATAATATATCAGGAAAAAGACTAATATGTATACTAATATAAGAGTTCATGTTTTCTAATAAACATGTAAAACCAAGTATAAAGAAAGAGTGTGAGCAGTAGAAGTATGAATCCCCCATGAAAATTTCTCAGGCGCAATTTTTCTGCCTATTTCTCATCTTACACCTCCCACACTTACGCCCATTCAAACTGGTTATGCACCTGTTGCTTGTCTTCAGGAGAAAAACATACACACTGGAATCAGTCCTGTGACTGTCCAAAGATTAGCCTTGAAATAAATTCAACAATGCCCCCCCTTGTCTCCTCAAGGGGTGTTACAATTTCGGTTCTAAAATCGAAAATCGATTCAAATGAGCTTTCAGTTTCGATCATGGAAATCAAAAGCACGATCAGCAATTCTCCCATCCCCCCCCCCCCATCCCTGCCTACACACACGCCTCCAAAGGGAGTGAAAAGAGAACACAGCTAGCTTACCGGTAGCCTGAAGCTGCACACTTATCCTGTGTGATTGAAGACGATCAACTGACTGATGGCAATGATAACTCCAAAAGCTTTGATAGTATAACAATTACATAACCCTCAGTGCTGAAAAGAAAAAGGTTTAATTGTAAATAGAATTGAATCATGACCATAAAATCAAAATCAATTTGAATCCTCCTGTTCCATTCATCCATAAAATATCCTTTCTTTTGCTTTTTCTCTATGTTTTTCTCACCCTTGCAGATATATAAGTGGGCCTGTAGTGATCATTTTAGGGGCTTGTGAAAATGTTTTAATAAAGTATAAATCTTGCAAAATTCTAGATGTGTTGCTGTTACTACATTTAACAGCACTTATAATCATAGGAATACATTTTGTGAAATCACTTCAACAATCAATAAAATCATGACTGTGTTTGTAAGATAGAGACGTGAGTTTTTCCATTTCCCAGTGTACATGTACATGTGTTTTCTCAGGATGACATCCCAGAGCTGGCGGAGAGTTTCCTGGTAAATATCACCAGTGTGGAGCTGGTTAGAGGGGCAGTGGGGGCAGGGCAGCCCAGTGTGGCAAGGCCTGGTATGGAGGTAGCAGAGGTCACCATCCAGGAGAATGATGACCCTCGAGGGATTCTGCAGTTCAACGTCTCTGAGGTGAGTACGGGGTCATGTCACTGACACAGACATGAACATGGTAGACTTCCCAACTGATGCAATAGTGACAAAAGATTAAATGTACCTATTATACTATATATTTAATTAATAATAATATTCAACCCTAAATACGCATTATTTCTTAATATCTTGTCCAGGATATCAGTGGAATCGTGCTGGCATATGAGATACCACCACCAGACAACATCCTCCATCTGTCAGTGGTGCGACTTGCTGGTACAACTGGAAGACTGGTCCTCTACTGGGATGCTGAGCCGATCACTGCTGATCTTAATGATTTCAGCCCCACATCTGGGAACATCACGTTTCAAGATGGACAGGTAAATGGAAAAATTACCTTTATTTGAACTGAACCTTGCCTTCAATTTCACATTAAACCATGACCTGAGTCTTTCCACATATACATTTTTGCAAACAGCTTCCAGGGTGTTAGCTTGTGTTTCCTCACCCTCATTTTTAGAGAGAAGCCATGATTGCAGTCACCATCTTGGATGATGAACGGGTGGAGACATCCGAGACTTTCAGAGTGAATTTATTGCGTGTGATTGGTGGTGCTCGACTGGGAGACTTGACCTCTGTAACTATCAGCATTCCGCCAAACGACTCACCTCTTGGACGATTTGGATTTCAGGAACTGGAGGTAGGTCTAAATTACTTATACTTAGGGACACTTTCTGCATCAACAGATTTGTGAAACCCTCATCTGAAATCCTTCATACAGTATATCACAGCAATCCCTAACTTATCTATATCTCCTTAATCTTTCCCCTTTTAGTTTACTATCAGTGAGCCAGAGTTTGTGGATGATCCTGCTGCAGTGGCAACACTATCAGTGCTACGTAGTGAAGGAGGCGAGGGAGCAGTGACCCTGGGATGGCAGCTAGAAGACGAGGCTGCAGATGACCTCTCACCTTTGAATGGAACTCTTGTCTTCACTGAGGTACATTAAGAAAGAGATGGTGTCACTGTACCACCACATATACTGTGCAATCCTGACCTTTTATCTTTATGTACTGCAAGTTTTGTCATGAAATATGCTATACTTTTCACACTTTCCAGACTGAGTCGATGAAGACGTTTGTGGTCAGAGCTATCACTGACACTGTACTGGAAGGAGATGAGCATTTCACTGTCCGGCTGTTTCCTGCTGCGAGCGGTGCTGTCATCGACCCCTTAAATGGTCAGTATTTATGAAAGAAGAAGAAATGAACAGTATTTTCAGCATTGTCTTTCATGGATGCAATAATCATATCCATCTGTCCTCTCTGTCTTTACTACCCTCGTCTGTCTTGTAATCCTCCAGGCATGGCCTCCATCACTATCAGGGCAGATAAGGCTGCCCTGGGGATTATTGGAATAGCAGAGTCTTCCAGGAAGATCCTCATTGGAGAACCCCAGGGAGATTACAATGGTAGTGCCGTGGTCAGGTGAGATTAATACACTTATATACAAAAATATACAAAACTTATACATTTAACTGTCTGGATTTATTAGTTGAGAATTTAATGTCAAAATCCTTGTGTTTATCCCCCAGCCTTGTGCGAGGACCGGGTGTGTTTGGAGAGGTCCAGGTATACTGGAATATCACTCCTGCTGTGGTTTCTGAGTTTGAAGCCATCTCTGGCACTGTGACCATGAGAGACAGACAGTCTGTTGCCACCATTTTGCTGAAGGTACTGCGTAATATAGATTGTAGAGTTCACTAAAAAATCTAGATTGCAGAATACATATGTGCAGACCAAATTGCTTGACGATAATGTCTCTTGGTGTGCTTTGTATTAAAATTCCCTTGTCATATCCATCCTTAACTCCAGGCCCTGGATGATGAACTCCCCGAAGAGCACCTTGAGTACCAGCTTACACTGACCTCCGCCACTTCTGGACTGGAAATCAGTCCCATGGCCAAGCATGCCAGGATTATTATGGCAGCCAGTGACAACCCATACGGCCTGTTCTCCCTCACCCAACACCAGATCATGGCGACCGAGGAGGAGGGAATGGTGAGGTCAACAACATGGGGCTGATACGTTTAAAGATCTGCTCATAATCCTGAGTAGGATCATTAACAGATGAGGTTGTGAATACGGAGTCAACTGTCATGTTCTTTCTTTATTGCAGGTCAATGTGACAGTCAATCGCTCCTTAGGAAGTCTGGGCAGTGTGTGGGTGACCTACCAGACCTCAGGCCACACAGCAGTCAGTGGAGAGGACTTTGCTTCAGCTTCAGGGCGTCTTCTCTTTACCCCAGGCCAGACCTCACAACAAGTCACACTGCATATCCAGGATGACAATCTTCCAGAGGGGCCTGAGATGTTCTTCCTCAACATCACTGAAGTGGAGCTAGTCAATGTCAGGTAAAGTAACTCGATATGGTGGAACAGATTAAAAACTTTGTTGGTTGAAAGCTGAATTTTAGCTTCTGCAGGTAGTGAGTGTTATTGCTCAAAAAGGCTGTTGCAAATGGCGCTGGAGTGGAGTATGTAGCTAATTTCCTGCACAATCACAGCGGTAATAATGTGCCGAATATCACATATTTGTTGATCTTAGTAAGCTATAACTTTTTTATCTTGTAAGACATGCTGTATTTGTTTCTGAAGCAGGATCTATTAGAAATATATTGTGTATTTGTTTCATTAGTATGTTTTGTATTACATGTACATTAGTTTATTAATTATGTTTTGTATTTGTAAACCACATAGTTTGTTAGTGAATCGTAGGACATGTTTGTTTTTTGTAGGAAATTTGCTCCATACTGGAGGATTGTAGTAATTCATAATATACAGTAGACAGCGCAGAGCCTTAAGGATTCCTGTCATTGACTCTTCATTCTGTGTCCCCCTCTGGTGGTCAGTGGTGTGGACTACACCGTGATGGAGTCAGGTCTCCAGCAGGACCAGCCTCCAGCTATAGGTAACATCTCTACTCTTGCTGTGGTCATACTAAAGAGTGACAATGCTGAAGGTATCTTGGAGTTCAGGCAGGACTATTCTAACATCACAGGTAAGAGTCAAAACAGAGGCAATTTGATACAGAGAAGATATTAAAAAATTATCTGCTACATGTAAACATTTCTTTGCTTTCTGTGTTTCAGTTGAGGAGGATGTGGGCTCAGTGTTGATCCCAGTGGTGAGGAGAGTGGGCTCATATGGACTGGTCTCAGCTCAGTTCATTTCCAGAGGTCTGGGTGCAACCCCTGACCTCGACTACATTCTGAATAATGGCTCAGTGATGTTTGTCCATGGCCAGAATACCAGCCACATCAATATCACTATTGTAGATGACCTAGACAGGTGAGAGGAGAAACAATAAGCTCTGAGTTGAAGTGTAGAGAAAAAAAACATGAATTTAAGACTATAATGAGTGAAGATGTTATTAATTCCAATTTAACACTAAAATTATCTCCCCCAGCGAATATGCAGAGATCTTTGAGGTCCTACTTGTTGGAGCTACAGGGGGAGCAGTTCTAGGCTCTCAACGTGTTGCCAGGGTAACCATCGCCAAAAGTGACTCTCTGAGTGGAGTGGTCCGTTTCCTCAATGAGAGCCTAATCACTCTGGTCAACCCTAACTCCACTCTCAAGCTCAATCTTGTTTTGGAGAGAGCAGGGGGCCTCGTGGGTGATGCAACAGTAAGAGAAACAACACCTTCTGCCAGTAAAGAAAGTTTTTCTTCATGCACGTCAGCTAATTCAAACTGGTTTCACTTACAGGTTGCTTGGTTCATCCGTGGCCCTAACAGCAGAGACGTCCTTCCTCCGTCCAATACAGACATTAGAGAACCTGTGAACGGGTCATTCTTCTTCAGGGATGGAGAGGAGGGTACACGCTCGATAGAGCTGCGGATTCTCCCCCATGGGGAGGTGGAGGTGGAGGAGATGTTTGTAATAGAACTAAGCATAATGTCTGGAGAGTTGGATGTTGACCCTCAAGCTGGGTCCATAACACTGAAGGTACTTCATTGTATAATGCCTGCAAGTTTGAATCAGTTAAGACTGTTGAACAAGGACCACACAGTTTCTTATCCAAATTTGTTGTTCGTTTTGATTTATTTTCCTCAATTATGTTTTTTAATTGTGAACTCCAGGGAATATTAATTAACTGGTGTTTGTTTATTCATTTAGGGCTGGCTTTTATCTGTTTTCGCAAATTAACTCTTCACCTTTTATTCAGTGTAATGGGATGCAATCCTCAGCACCCTACTCACCCCTATTCTCTCCCAATGTGCTTTTCTCTCCCAGATAGAGAAGTTTGGTGACCCAAATGGTATAGTCCAGTTCACTGAGGATGCTCTTCAAGAGCGTGTCTACAATGAATCCACAGAAGCAGAGGGCCCATTTAACATTTCTCTGTCAATTACACGCAGAGAGGGTGTCATGGGTAACATCACGGTAATCCTACATCAATATACTGTACATTTGTAATTTATCAATCACATCCAGTATCAGTGATTATACTAGCTGAATTCTTTGTGTCCACTTTTAAACCATACTCTCTCTCACACCTCAGGTGCATTGGCAGATACAGAGTGACTCAGATATAGCAGGTGACTTCCTAGCCTTAGCTGGCTCAGTAATGATCCTGGAAGGCCAAAGAGTGGCAGAAATTTTCCTCAGCCTGATGCCCGATACAGTGCCAGAGCTGGAGGAGCTCTACACTGTCCGTCTCTCTGCTGTGGAGGGGGGTGCTACATTGGATGCCAACCCAAACCTCATCACAACGCGCATCAGGTTTGTTGTGATGGCTCTGTTAAACTCAATAACATGTATCAAATTTCAAGGAAAAAGTCTAAAATTGAATTATCTTGAGATTAATTGTCCTCTCTCAACCTTAGGGTGCTTGCCAATGATGAGCCCCACGGTGTCTTTTCCCTGAACCCTGAGCAGCAGTCTATAGTTGTAATAGGCGCAGGGTCTGAGGTAACCAGAGCACTGGTTATGAATGTGACCAGGCTGGCCGGGCTGTTTGGCAATGCCAGTGTGGGCTATAAGATTAGTGGAGGGATTGATGAAGTGATGGATATCGAGGAGATACTGGGAGGACGAGCTGAAGGAAGGCTGTTCATGAGAGAGGGAGAGACCTTCAGTTCTATCACTGTGCCAATAAGCAGCCGGGTGAGCAAAGACATAAGTTCAGGGAAATTAAGACTTGAAAAATGAAATAAAATACCCACCCATATAACATTTGTTTGTTTTGTCTGCTTTTCTCTTTGTAGGTGTTTTTGTCAGTTGGTGAGAGCTTTAAGGCAGAGCTAACTGATGTGAGACTAGTCAGTCCTGTCCTCGGCTCTCCTCCTCGTCTCCTTCATGAGGCCAGCGTTGCTACAGTGACTGTGCCTGAAGAAGCTGCCAGCTCAGAGGTGAGTTGTGGTTGTGTTTTTTTTTTTTGTTCTTTCATATATGATATATATGTAAGGTTGGGCCTCAGTGCTTTGCTTTAGGACATTTCATTAGGGTGTATGTTCCTTCTGGTGACTTGCTCATTGTGAAAGATCCCTTTCATTGAATGATGAAATTGCACTGATAGAAAATTAATCATTATACCTCAGTTTATTCAATTATTTCTCGACTGCCAGAGAACAGACGTGGACTTACTGCACTATATTCCTCTGATATGACTCTTCACAGACTTTAATATAATTTGAAATGTATGTAAAACCTTGATAACTGAGTTAGTGCTGAGTCCTTGACTGCTCTGTGAACACTCAAGTGTTTCTTGTCAAGCCTATTGAAAGGTCCATGTAACACACTAGGGCTAATACATTTAACTGGATGCTAACAATGACATTTAATGAACAGACCTTCTGTGTGTACGACATAAAGATACCTCATAATAAATGGCTTCCTTACTGCAGAATGCTCTAATATATAACTTTAATCCAATGAGAGCACAGTGCTGTAACATAATTATAAGAACCGATGCATTTATTTAGTTTTTTTTAACCTGTTTTAATGTTAAAGGAAGCAATAAGATAACAACATCATCGACTGTCTTCTCTCACATATGTTGTGCAGGTTGGATTTGCCTTCCTGGCACTTCAGGTTTCAAGTATAGAAACAGGAACATGTGAGGCAAAAGTGACAAGAACAGGCCTTTTTGGGGACATCAGGGTGCAGTGGACAGCTGGGTATCCTTCAGGACAGGCTCCACCTGGTCTTGGACTGGGAACTATCACCCCAAGCTCAGGTAAAACAGCCATAGAATTAATGATGTCTGAAGCTTTGTAGAATCACACACTGTCTCAAACCACTTTCATTATTTTTTTCAAATGATTTAATGTGAAGTAGTATAGAACAATAATAGTAGAACAATCAATGCTTTAATGCCTTGTTTGTTCCTATGTTAATCTTCTATCTTGTGCATGCCTTTCAGTATCCTCAAAGAAATATCAGGAATTTCCAAATTTGGGATCAATACAAGACATCTATCTATCTATATGCTTGGTGTCTGGTGTTCAGACTGATGCCAAACAATATCTTGGACTAATGATAGCTTGCAATATTAACTGCAGGTAATTTGCTCCTTTCTTCATATACAGGCTCACTGAAGATGGCCCATGGAGAGAGGACTAAAGACATATCGCTCACAGCTGTTGCCGATGCATCTGAGGCAGCTTCGTATGCTATACACCTCAGTGCTGCCACCTCCAGCAGTTCAGCCGGTACTGTCAAGCTCAGGTAATGGTTTCACAGTCGTCTGGAGTTGTAGGAATACAAACCTGGTACATGTTGCAGTTGTTAGTTTGGTGGCGTTTTTTATTTCTACAGATCATATATGTTCATGAAAAAACAACTTCTCTCAAACTCTTTCAGTGATTTCCTTTGCTAATTATGCTATAACACCCTAAGTGATGATATCCTAATGTTACTAATGTTATTTAAATAGCAAAAACAATTTGAATATTTAGTCTACGTCATATGTAGCCTCTCTCCGATGTCTGTCTTCCTGCTCAGGTCAGGATTTACTGTGGCAGAAGTGGAGCCATTGGGAATCTACCAGTTTGCCCCCGATTCCCGGAAGCTCGTCATTGCAGAGGACATCCAGACAATAACACTTTATGTTCAGAGACTCTACGGTTCTCGTAGCAACAGCACCCGCCTGTCCTATACAACAGTAGCAGGCAGTGCAGCAGCAGGAGAGGACTTTATTGCAGTGCCAGATGGCCGTTTGGTCTTTGACTCACCTCGCCAAACCAACACTTCCTTCCACCTTTCAATACTTGACGACTCTCTTTCAGAGGCTGATGAGTACTTTCACGTCAACCTTACAGATGTTCAAGTCCTTACTCCAGATTTAACTTGGGCAGAGTCCGCTCCTCGCCTCAACCGTCAGCACAGTGTGGCCAATGTCACCATCCTGGCCAGTGATGTGACCGGAGGAGTGCTGAGTATCGGACCTGAACTGGTCCAGATACCTGAGGACAGGGATGAGGAGACCCAGCAGGAGAGGAAGGTGGTTCTGAGGGTGCGCAGATCCGACAGTGCAGCTGGGGATGTGAGGGTTCGGGTCCAAGCATATGGAGGTTTGTGTTTGTTTTGCTGCACTGCTTTATTTCTCCATTGCAGCATTATATTGTAATATAATGTGTTGCTGTGGTTTTTTATCCAGATGGAAGTACAACACCTCCTCCATTCACTCTGGAACCTGTTGGGAACCTTGCAAAGGAGCAACAGGACTTCCGCTTGGAGTCCACTATAGTTTCCTTTCAGGCTGGTCAGAATGAGGCAGAAGTCATCCTCCTCATTTTGGATGACTCAGAGCCTGAGGGACAGGAAGTATTCTTCATTTACCTCAGTGATCCAGAGGGAGGTGCACAGATCACAGACAGTCCATACCAGGACTTTGGAGCTTTTACCAAGATCACTATCCTTGGTAAATAATGAGAAAAAGATCTTTGCTTGACTGTTATGCTCGGGTGTGTTCCAGCAATTAAAAGTTATGCAAAATATTTATTTTTCAGTATGCATTCTGGACTTAATCTTCTTCTACTGTATCACATTTATCATGGAGTGTCTTTAGGGCGAAGGTCTAATCAAATTGACTCACAGACATGTGTATGTCAGTGTTTTTCTTCAGTTTCCTAATGCCATTTAATTTGCATGAGGTCACTGCTACATTTGTCCCCAGCTGCTATTTCAGTCCTCACATAATCACTGCAGTAGTCAGCTTATTTGATTATTCTGCGTGTATGATCATTTACAAAAAAGAAAATTATTATAAGATTGTGACATTATGAGAAGATTAATCTGCATTGATTCTGTTTTATTCTTCCCTCTGTCCATACCAGGGAGTGACTTCCATAACGGTATTGTAGGGTTTAGCTTCAATTCCCTGATGGGCCAAGTTCTGGATGAGGATTCAGAGAACAGAACTGCTCTCCTCTTTCTTCAGAGACAGGAAAACAGGTTATAAAATAAGCTTTTGGTTAGAAATTGAGGTTGATAACAAATTGTGCCTGAAAAAGGTTCAATATTTGACTGCAACCAAGTTATTTAGTCTGCTCTTCTTTCTTTTGTTCAGAGCCTTTGAGGATTTGCAGGTGTTCTGGAGAGCTACCTTCAGCAAGGCAGCACTAACTCTTGTCAACAATGGAGTCAACCTAACCAGACAGCTGGTGCAGACCTCAGGAACTGCGCTGTGTAGGAGAGGAGAGATCATCTGTGCTCTCACTGTGGAGGTACAGGATGATGAGGTGAGAAAGAGGCAGTGGCCCCTGGTGAAAGCAGTGCTGCAGCATGTCTGTATCTGTCTGCCCTTGTAATCCGCTCAATCCTGCAGTATAAGGGTAGATCACAAATGAGGTAGAAGAATAATGTTTTTCTTTATCTGTGTATTCATAAGAAATGTAAAATAATCTTTTGTTTGTATTGTGGTAGGAACCAGAATTCCAGGCGTGGTTCTTGGTGGAGATTTATCAGGTGGGTGCTGGAGCTACCATCAATGAGACCACCCGGTTTGCCAACATCACCTTGGCAGAGAGCGACGATCCACAAGGCATCATTTACTTTGCTGTGGGCCATAGGCTGCCCATTGCCACTTTGATGACCACAAGGCTCAGTCTCCAAGTCTACAGACGAGCAAGCACAGCTTCAGTCATGTCTGTACAATACCGCACAGTGGTAAGAACAAACAGATAACAAGCAATGCAACAAAATTATTGTGCAAATGTTTGAAATAGTATTTGTAATCGGTTGAATTTAACACTGTTATTTGACTTATCTTTTGAAAGCACTTTTGTTTTTTTTAGCTTTGCCTTGTAGGTGTTGTAGGAAAACTCATATAAAGTCAAGGCCAACATGATTCCAACCATTCACCAGCTGAAATAAGATATTTCCTCAGTCGTAACACCTGAACAATGTTACTGTCTCTGTCTGACCAACACTGTCATTATTTGAACTAGTTAGAAAAACTTGATTACTTCATTATGTCATGCTCTGCGTATTGTATACTGTGAACTGTGAGCACTAATGTTGGGCTGTACTGCACATTGTGGTCCTTTTTGTCTCCCAGTTATTTTCTCATTTAACAATAATGGAAAATTACTGTTGAAGCAGGATGAAGGGCATTCGATGTTTGCTTGCTCTAAATTCTTCTTCAAAGTAGTAAAATTGAGTCATAGTTGATTTCTCTTAATGCAAAAATGCTAGAAAGATAAACACAAAACTACTTACTTTGCATAATATACTCCATACTTTACTTGCACAGGTATTTTTAGATTTTTTTTTTAACTAAATTGTATTTAGTCGTTATTTTTCTTCTGATGGAGGTCCCTTGAAGATATCAGTCTACCCTCAATCAGCTACACTGCTTGGATATGGATATATTAATAATGGTCACAGTTTATTGATGCTGATGATGACCAATGTTCCTTCCTCTCCAAACCTGTTTGATCTCATTACCAGCCCCATTTTCTCTGAGGCATTATGATTAAATATGTCTTTGCTACAGGCAGTTCAGGGGCATAGAGTATTCAGTGGTATTGTCACAAGGTTTGATGCGTAATAAAAGCCCTGTCCTTTTGATTACATCATGCTTTCATAACATGGTCAATTTCACTCATGTACTTGTAATATGTTTGTAATAATGTTGAAGTTTGGACTGTTGGTTGGACATAACTAACATTGTGAGAGTGGGCCCACTTTGGGTTCTGGGTAACTGTGATGATGATTCTCACTATTTTCTGAATTTTTACAAACCAAACAACCAATCAATTAATTAATAATCAGCAGATTAATCCATAATGAGTTGCATTAGTTGCAGTCCAATTCAGAATAGTTCAAAATGAGCTCCACCTCGACCAGCTATGTAAAATCCTGCTTTTCATTAATGTATGAGCCATAATAATCTCAAAGGGGACATTTTATTGCATTAAGTGCTTTTACTTTTAATACTTTTTGTACATTTTTCTAATTAAACTGAATTCATTTTACTGAAGTAACAATTTGAATGCAGGACTTTTACCAGAGTACCAGAGTATTTTGACACTGTGTATTTGTATTAGTACGACTAATTCACCAGTTCTGCTTTTGGAATGCAGACCACGTGGACGCTATTCACCAAATGAAAATTGGGCCTTTAATATTCTAGAGAAGTCGGATGCACAGATGTTTTTTTTTTATTTGTTCCAAGTTGCATGCTCATGTTAATGTTTTTACATTTTGTGGGTGTATTACATGTGTTGATGCAAAACAATGCTGGCTAACAAGACTCCATCCAACACAAATCATTTCTGTTGTTCCTCTAGGAGCTCCCCAGAGAGGAGTTGGTGGGTCCCACCATAATCTGGCCTGCTAAAGCAGGCATGGACTTTCCTAAACAGGAGGGTAGGCTTACCTTTGATGTGGGCCACCGTAATACATCACTGGACATTATCCTCACACCTGACCTCAGTTCATCGCTTCCCACACCGAAGCGCTTCCAGGTGGAGCTCTACAATGCAACAGGGGGAGCCAGAGTGCACCCTCAGTTTGGGCTGGCTAATGTGACTCTGGTGTCAAATGCAGCAAGTGAAGCTGTGTGGGGCTTACTGGACCAATTACATCAGCCTCTTGACACAACTATATTGAACCAGGTGCTGCAAGGACTCATTAATAAAGTCGATAAACCTCTAAGTCGTGAGCAGATGGCAGCAGTGCTCGAGGCCCTAGGGAAGGTAAGAGGGTTGAGAACAAAAAGATTTGTCTGCAGACTAATACCAAAACCTTATTTTAATTACATTCCTTCTAATTGAACACGGAAGAGCAGATAAAATTGTTAATTTTAGTTTTTCTGGTAATTGAACTTATTACTCTGAAACAACTAATTTTCTCCAAAGAATTATCATATTGTCCATATGAACATATTTGGTGATACATATATTTGACTTTTCCCAGCTGTTTGTTCAAATAAACTGATTTGTGTTTAATTTTTTATAAATGATTGTATAATGAGTCAGTAATGAGGGACCTGCTACTGCATGATTTGATTTTTTCACCACTTAAAGCTTTTAAGCCATTGTAGTCCTCTGTGTCAGACAGATCTACACTAAAGGGCACGCATCACCAGTACTTCACTACTCCAACAAATCTAAGGAGCAGTTTGTCATCTGAAAAGGTCTCAGTTGTCACTGCTTGAGAGCTGCTATCGCTGTGCTGCTCTGATGTAAAAGTACATACAGTATTGCACTTCCTCAGCCTCCAGACAAGCGGAGACTTGACTGTAATTTAACAAGATGGAGTGTGCAGGGACAGAAGAGAGAGCGGAGACAGCAGAAAAGAGTTACACAGCATGAGGATACGTGGGAGCATATAGAGAGAAGCGAACAAGGCAGTGTAGAGCACTGCAGATTACAAATACGGATATCAGCGAGATAAACTTTCAAACTCTACTAGAGCAGACTGTTTCCTAGAGCATACTTGCTTGACTAATACAGAAAAAAATCTTCATTCTCTCTCCCTGTGTATCTCTTTTTCGTCTGAGCCAGGTGCTTGCAGAGGCAGAGAGGACTACCTTACAGGAAAGCAGCAGCAATCTGACCTATGACCTGCTGTGTGCCTTGGCCAATCCCAGTAGAGTCGACACCAGAGGCCTTAGCCATCTTGCTGAGGTGGCTGAGCGATTTGCATTCAGCCTCCTCACACACAGTCAATGTGAGATGTAAGTATCAATTCTCAAAAAGGAAACATTGTACGATATTGAGCATGTTGGATACAACCTCTCCATACATATTCCTTCAGAACATTGTTTTTTTAATTTCTTTTTCTTTTCGTTTAATTTCTCCAGAAGGGCTACTGTCCTGGAAACATGTCCGTATATGACCATTTCTGCCTTCCAGTGGTACCCCACACAGATCAATGGACATAGATTCAGAGGCCGCAACGCAGACTTCTTCCAGCTCCCAGATACTCTGCTGGCAGTACCAGCAACCTCCACTGCTGACTGTGGCAACCTCAGCCGCATTCAGCTAACAGAGTTTAGAACTGAACACTGGTTTCTCGCCAATGATACAATCACTGCTCTCAATGGGAAGGTAGGGAACCACTGAGATAATTAGACTGCATATTTGCCTCCAAGTGGGTAATTGTGTTTGATTAAAAACAGCAGGTGGCAGTATTACTCCAATGTAAACTAGCCATTATTTTTTGTAGCTCACTCCACAGCTGAACTCCTCTCTTCTTCTGTTTATATCTACTTTAGGTATTCTCAGCCAGCCTCAAAAACAGAGTGTCACGACCCCTAGAAGATGGTAATGAGGTGGTGTATCGTATCCACAGCCCTGGTCAGCAAGTTAAACCGGGCCGGTCTATGTGCCTTCTCTGGAACCAGACCACTGCAAGGTAATATACCACAGATGCACCTGTTCTAATACATGCTAAGCTTAAAGCAGCCAGTTTACACTCAATGTTTCTATTCTCGATAATACAGCCATGATCACTTCAAGATTACCTGGTAATATCAGCAGCATGGGTTTAGTCTTGTTTATGCCTACTGAAACCTTTTTTATCTCTTAATTAACTCGTTTACAGCCTCTCTCTGATACCATACATATAAGTACACACAGTTTTCCAAGTAAAGGGCAAAAGACCAAGTAAGGCCTCTCTGTGGCCACAGGGCAAGTTACATCTCTCCTATGTTTCCTATCTGAACATTCAGTCCACCACACTCTGAATCCTCCCACTTGGAGTCAGTTTGTTGAGGACATTCCTGGGGCGTGGAATGGGACTTGGCTAGAACACACTGTTACGAGTTAAGAATTGGCTGGAACAGCCACTTGGACAATGTGCCCTCGGAAACAAAAGGTTGAGATGGAGGGTAAAAAGAGCGGAAAAGTCACTGTCAGGGAAAGGTCAATGTTGCTGCATGATTTTCTTGTTGTGCTTGTTGTTCTTGTGTGATACTTTTGCAACCAAATCCAGCATAAACATGATAATAATGTTTGGGTATGTTGCACAGCCTCTTTGAATGCTAAAGGTCATGGTGACAACAGATAACGGTGACACCTGAGAGCAAATTGGACATGATGATACATCCTCTCCTCTCCTCTCCTCTCCTCTCCTCCTCTAGCTGGTCATCAGATGGTCGATACTGCAGGGTTGTGAAAGAGAGTGGGAACTATGTGGAATGTGCCTGCTCCCACTTGTCTATCTACACAGCCTACGCAGAATTTGCCACTCTTGCATCCTACAACGAAGCCTTCTATGCCTCGGGATTTATCTGCATCTCAGGTATCAAACACACACCCTCTACTGTATGTCTTCTCTTCTTGCCCACTACCTACCTGCCTTTTCTTCGGCTTTCTTTTTCTTTGGAGTTTGATCTTCCACATTCCTCCCACATTGCTATAAAAAGCCACCGCTGATATGTTATATAAATAATTTATTGATTAATCATTAAAATTGGTTCTCTCTGTCTCCATCCTCAGGCTTTGCATTGGCAATTATATCCCACGTGCTGTGTTCCCGTTTCCCCATGTTTGCTGCCAAACTGCTCACTCACATGATGCTGAGCTGCCTTGGAACCCAGGTAATGCAGTTCCTCTGCTCAGATCTTGTGCAGTAGCACAGTGCTTTACTATAAAGGTCACATTGAGCACTCACGGTTCAAAGAATTATGAAGGCTGAGACCTTCATATTCCCACACCATCTGGATTAGTTTCTTTGGCATTTCCATCCATTTGTATCTACACATTTTCTATACAGCCTTTAATGTAGATGGATTTGCCCAAATTGTTTTAGAGGCATTCATCTCTCATCTCTCTGTGCTGTATGGATCAGTAGCTCACAAGCATTAACACAGCTGTAATGCTGTAATGTAATGCAACATGCACCTTCACTTTCATCAAATACTGACAGAAAACACACTGATTCGTGCACCCATTTATATAAAAATAAATTGAAATGTGCACACACTCATACTCACTCTCTCTCACACACACACACACACACACACACACATGTGCTGCCAACCCTTCTCACTAGCCTCTAGACATGTCACAGGTATTTTCTTGGAAATGTGCATAGGCGTGAACACACATCATCGAATGTCATTGGTTGCGCAGCTTGCGGGCCGACGCGTCCTGACAACACAACCATGCCCCCCGCACCATCGCCCATTAAAAACGCAAGCTGTCACATAAGCAATGAGCGAGATAGATATGCGGCTGCAGGTCATTCTCTCAGCTGGTCCCACTCATGTCTGTGTGTGTACGTGTGCGTGTGTGTGTGCGTGAGCGAGTGCGGGACTGGTAATTTTCCACTGGTCCCCCGTCTCTTTGGTTGACAAACACGAGCCCCTACTAAAGCAGACTGTCGTTGGGGGCTAACACCTTGGGCTGGACCTGTTTATGGCCCAGGCAGAGCCCCTGAACCTAAAAGGGTTTTGGATGGAAAATTCCGTCCTGTTCGGATTCCTTGTTGGTACTGTACTGCACGTAAGGCCCTCTTCCTTGGATGCGCACATGTCTGAGATTGTGCTATAGTTTATAAAATACGTGTTGGTGTGAGTGTGTTTCTGTGCCCTTCTACTCACGGCCACTCGATGAAGGCCTGCTTGAATCACTGACTGAAGGCCTAACTGAATGGGCTGGTCGTGAGATGTACCCTCTAGATGGTATTTTGGTACTGCTGGGAATACTATGGAAGTAATAGTGGGCACACAGTACAGGATGTGCTGAATTTAAACGGAC
Organism: Pagrus pagrus; assembly: GCF_965226575.1. Taxonomy (NCBI): domain Eukaryota; kingdom Metazoa; phylum Chordata; class Actinopteri; order Spariformes; family Sparidae; genus Pagrus; species Pagrus pagrus. Next base: position 23,962,411 of record NC_140192.1, on the reverse strand, counting down.
CAATTGACGTCATTCTTTTCACTTGAGTATGCACTTTATCTTAGATCCGAAGCAGATTGAGAGAAACAGAAAAAACACAACTTCCCTTATATATAAACACATGAGTTGCATGATGTTTTTGCTTCTCTGCCCAGTATTCTGGCTGCCAACAACATAAGTAGGCCAATCAAGAACACTACATGTACCTTCCTGACTGGCTCGCCCTTCATTGTTATAACATGCATGTATAAGGTGTGTGTGCAGTGGACTTAATTCTAAAATGCGATAAATTGTCCTTCGGTTCAGTGTTTCAATGCTAGAGAAAATCACCCGCCTCGCACCTGAAACTGTTCATCCCATATCGGATGTTTTAACAGGGAGGAGATATATTTTATAAAAACTAACATGAAATCACTCTAATAACATTTATGAAACAAAAAGTTGTTTCTCGCAGTGTTCCTGACAGGTTCTGCCTATTTTGTGTTCCCTTGTGGTTAAGTACAAGTATTTAAGTAACGTATGCAACTAAGTAATATCATCACACCAAAACTAATTTGCTGGAGGCAATCTGTATTCTATTAAACTGAAGCCCAGCTGAGCCAATGGATTCAGAGGCTTAAGGATAAGTAAACGCATTAACTATCCAGTCTCTCTTCAGGAAAATATCATGTCATATAGGTAGACAATGAAAGCAAAACACATAAATATATACATTTATCTCTATAGTGATCTATAGAGATAAACGTATATATATATATATATGTGTGTTTTGATGTGAAGTAAAGGGTTGTGGTGTAACAAGTAATGATGACATGTAAGGCTTTGAAGTCCTCGCTGAATGATGACTGATACATAATTGAGTTTTGAAAATTGTAGACGAACATTTAGAGTAAGAGCAAATTCCTCGAGTAGGCCTCTCAGACAGCAGAAACAAAAAACACAAAAGAAATAAAACCTTCCACGTGTTGTAGAATACACACAGTACATTTCAGTACAGTACAGTTTGTGCCAGTACTGTTCTTGTAAGATTAAGTTGACAGACTGTAGATGCTGAATTTATAAAATGGATTCTATTTGAATTGAAACTGTTTTGAGATGCTTAAATTGAGAAAAGAATATTTTTTTACCTTACATTTTTAGTGTAGGTTGCAATAATACATGTAATTTGTATTCAGTAACTGACTTCACTCAAAGCAATGGGACCCAACCTTGATTAAGTCTATATCTTTAAGGATTTATCTGCATCCTCAGCTGTAACTGTTGTATTAGTCTATGGTGGGCATTGTGATCAAGTGATCAGGGTTAAATTTCTGTATTAAGGAGGCCAAAGATCTTGCAACTTTGATAGATGAGACAGAAACGTCTCCTGAACTTGTGGGTCGCAGCCTTGCTCGTGCCTCACCATTGATTTGAACTGTCAGGTCCAGCTCCAACCACCTCTGACAGAGAGGGCTCTCCATCTGTGGTGGCTGGGCTGTAATTAGTCACTGACGCTGCCCTCTGTGGGGAGAAAATTAAAGCTGCGCGTTGATTTATTTCTCTCTGCAACAGCTACAGTCAGCTAGAGAGAACTAGAATAAAATCCCATCCCTCAGTGAGAATCTGAGAGCTGATAGCAAGTGGAGAAAGTGGAGGCTTGTGGTTCAATTTATATAGTTTTTAATTGTTTTACTGTCTCAGTATCTTGACTGCCATCCTTTTGACATTTGTAGTTTTGAGTTAGAAAATGTTACACCATTAGTATTAGTAATAGTTTTTAAAGAAAGGAAGGCAGCAAGAGTATGAGTACAAGCAAGAGAGTAAGTCGCTTGTTGCTTTGCTTGTTCTCTACAAAGCTCCATCTCCTGCTAGGTATTACATAATTTGACATCCTGGGATTTCCTTCTCTTGTCAAAAAATAAATTACAAGACAAAGAGCCACCTTAACAATAGCTCTATTGTCAGGGACCCACTGATAGAAGGTCACAGAAGTGTGAGGGGCATGTTTTGTCTCATCTTCAATGTTCCTTGGCAACGGTGGCAGTATCATCAAAAAATGAAAAACAATGAATTATGTTCTCACATCACTTGGTAGGGCCACATAGCATATGACAAGTTAGTCATTTTAGTTCCATCACAACTGTTTCCTTAACTTTTGATGTCAACATGACGTGAGTGTTTAGCTCAGTCCATCAAATTTCTTTAAATAGCTAGTGCAGCATAGTTTCAAAAAAAGTTGGGACAAAATTAAACTAAAAACACAATGCAATTATTCTCAAACAAACTGTGTTAACCGACAACAGTTTCAGGAAGTGTTCCCAAGCCCATGTAGTGATATCCTTTATACAATCATGTTTTCACAAAGTGGTTGAGGATGCCCCTTTCATACCCAAAAATCAAGAAAGTTGAGGTAAAACATGAAATATGATGAATGATCATGTTCTGTTTTATACATGGTATACACAGTGCCCAAGATAACTTTAGATAGGTATTTCAGACACAGAAGCATGTATAAACCTGATCTAGTTTTAGCATCAAGACACCCACAGGGCGACAGAGAGCGCCCCCTGACATTGATATAGATGTCAGACCTCCTACTGAGAGGTATAATGATTTGTCCCTTCCACCACCTCACAAGTCCTCTCACTGTGAACGACTGCTGCTTTTTGTGTGTGTGTGTGTGTGTGTGTGTGTGTGTGTGTGTGTGTGTGTGTGTGTGTGTGTGTGTGTGTGTGTGTGTGTCAGAGCTTGTGCGGTGATAGGGTCCGGCTCTAGGCAGCAGTTTGTCCTCCCCTCAGCAAGACAACTGAAGATTGTCTGTGTTGAGTGGAAATTTACCAGTGCATATGTACAATGTAAGTGAGCCTCACCTGGTCGTAAGTGTGTGTATGTTAGTGTGGCATTTTCTAGTAAGGATGCAAGTGCAGTCTATATATGTGCAAATGTGCATGGAAGTTTTGGTGGATTATCCCCTTCTGTCGTCAACATTGCAACATTGAAGAAACATTTTTATAAAGTGAGAATTGCATGATCTTTTTAAGAAGGTATTTGTTGATTGGTTGTGTTGGTCCCTGTACAGCACAGTTATAACCTCTGTCTATCTAGAACTTTGTAAGTCCATCAAAGTTAATCACATTGCACAAATTTTCTCCAAAATAAAACAAATACACAGAGAATCTGATTTGGATAGTTGTATATGGTCCTAAATGTAAAATAAAAACCACACTCGTAGATCACTATTTATTAGTTTTTTTCTGTCTCTCCAGGGGACAGGTCACTGCCGTCATACGTCTGCATTTTATCAAAACATGAATCAATGACAAAACAAGACAGCAGGGTCACAAAATTGATGGATATTCTGGTTAGAGGCCTCCTTGAGAACACGATGATGGTTTCGTTTCTCTTTTTATTTACACCCCTTCTCTCTCCTTTTCTAATTTTTTGCAGCCCCGCAGGCACTTCATCATCCCACTTAGATTCAGCCTTTCCCACAAGTTAATAAAAAATCAGAGGCCTTAAGCCATGGCCAAAGAGATTCCCGAAATAGAATGAAATAATATTTCCTGATGGGACATGATATAATTACTAACTGGCAGCTCAGAGTCATCAGAGCAGTTTTACTTCTGCTGTAGCACTGTGTGCCAGTAACTGAAGTGTCACTAAACAAACTCTAAAATGTACATCATCGACAGTTAGTAAAATCACAGGCACTAAAATAAATTTAGGCCCGTTATTTCAACAGCATATGAATCTGTTGGAAGTCATTAAACATTTATATTCAAATGTTCCCAAGCCCAGTACTTTTTAGGTCCTTGTTGAGTAATAACATGAGTGACAGAATTCTCATTACTCAGCCTGTTCGAATACAGTTGGGATTTTGGAGACGTGTGTGTGCTTAAACACACATATTCAGGTGCGGGTGTGGGAAAGGAAAATTGTCTCCATCACTATTGCAAACAAAACACAATTTGATTTCTCATCCATTGTAATTAAACAGCCCTCCACATCCCAGACAGCCTTTCCCACACACTCAGTGAAGTGTTTACCCCAGTGGTCCCAGTGCTTTATTCCAGTATCTGGGAGGTGTTTAGGTGATTCTTAGTTCTGGTTATAGAGGATTTCCTGTTAGCTCTGGGACTGGATCCAGCATTCAGACGTCTGCGCCCCAATCCACAAACACACACACGTGTAAACACTAACTTCTGTCCCTCCCATACACCACCCACACAACCCCTGACGTCCCGTCTCTGAGAAGAACAAAGACGCAGTCTGATTGCTGTTGGGATTCCTTAAAGTTCCTGTTTGTCGTCAGTGTGCATGTGTACGTGGGATGGGGGTGTTTATGATTTTGGAGAGCATGCATGCAGTTTCTCAGCTCTCCAAGAATTGTGTAATCCAAAGCATCCTTGTCAGTAGACAGTAAGATCAACACAAGTCTTTGTAGATTTAGTGAGTCACTTTTCCTGAGGAAGTTTATCTTTTTCCTTCACGACCAATCAATCATTAAATTCATAAACAGAGAGAGGTTTTGTGTTTCTGTGTGCGTGGGTCAACTTCCCCAGTTTACATCAGAGAAAATGCCTATATCGTATCATATTCAGTGCTTATCATTGCAAGTATATGGGAACAAAATGAGAACGCAGAAAGGGGGAAAATAACAGAAAATATTGTGTTTACTTTTTCCTTCTTCTGTCCATTTTCATATTGTTCCAGTGGATTTTTCACAGATACTTCAAATATGTGCAAAGTATTTTTTTTACAGTTCCTCTCCTGTTAGCATCATTTTTGCTTTAATATTATCAAAGAATAATCAGCAAGATAAAGTACACAGCTTGCCCTTATTAAGATTTAATACAATTCTAAGCTCTTTACTGTCTGTCAGCCCGAGCTAATGGCAGGCAAGTGATGGAAGGGTATAAAGTATCAGCAGTCAGGGCCTGTGTTACTGTGTGAGTGTGTGTACAGGACAGCGGAGAGGTGAAGACGGCCTCTTGGGAGACTCACGTTACGCTCTACTGGCTGGTCCAACGCCTTGTGCCTAGTGTTGCCCTGACCCTTCTCCTCTTCATCTGATCTGTCTCTGTTCAAGTCAGCAGCATCTGTCTTCTCACTGTTCATTCTGACCTTGTCTCTTTTGCCTGATACTGTAAAATGAGATTAAACCATTCAAAGTAATAGCTCATTCTTAGTGAGAAAATCTTCTTTCATGTCTTCATTTTCTTGTTTTACTTTCATATATCTTTTTGCCCCTCTGGCTTTTTCCTTCTCCTGTCTCCTAACCTTTATTTCAGTAAATGATGAGTAATGTCGCTGCTTCTATTCTCTGTCCCTTTTATCATTTTGGCTGCTGCTGGGCTTAGCTGGGAGCCATGACATTACGAGCTGCAAAAAGACTGTCTCACTCTGTCTCTACCCCTCCTTCTCTCTCTATCGTTGCGAAAGTGGCTGGTCACATCCTGTGTGACTCATCAGTTTGAGCAATGACGATATTTTCACATGTTGCTTTTCTGTAAACTGATTACAGACACTTGACTTGCTTTGAGAGACTCACCATGTCTGCCAGAACCATTTTTATCAAAGTATAATAACATCATCAAAAATTGAATCAATGCCAGTCCTTAAAGATACCCTGTGGAGTCTTCTTGTTTCTTATAGGAGCACATTGTAGTCCAATCCCAATACACCCCTTGCCCTTCCCACTTAGCCCTACCCATCCGCTTAGCACGATCATGCCTAGGGGTAGGTGTCCAAATGGGATAGGGGGGGTTGTAATGATTATTTTCTTTGTTACAAGCATAAAACAATGGCTGCTGGTTTGCTGATGTCTCAGTACATAACTCTGTAGCTAGCTAATGTTACATTGTTATTGTTGATTTGTGCATGACAGTCCTGCATTTTACACATTTTAATGTTGCATTCTCCAACTCTGATGACATATGACACCCATCATTTTACTTTAAGTCCAGCAGCAAAGTTGCTCCTCTAATTTCAGCACAGACTGACAGGGTTGAAGCACAGACTGCTAATGTTTAGCCTATAAAGCCCCATTAGTGGCCAGGTAATGAAGCAGTACTTGGTTGACTTGAGTTGTTCATTGTGATAACACCAGGTGTTCAGGTTAGCCAAAAAAGGGACCCAAACGCGAGACACTAAGGCAAGCAGGAGGACGTAACAAAAAGTTTGGTCAATCAAAAGAAAAGACGGGCAATAAAAGTTGGCAACAAAAGTAGGTATCCAAGAGCACAAAAAGCTAAACAAACCAGGATAATGTGAGGACACAGGCAGCAAACGCAGGAAAAACATGAGAATAAAATAAGGCCAGGGAACAGACAAGAAATGCAGGACTGACGTGAGGAAAATAAACTGACATAAACTGACAGAGAGAGGGAAAGATTCAGACTTAAGAGACAGGTTAAACTAATAGGACAATCAAAAAAGTTGGGTAAAAAAACACAAAGACAGGAAGTGGAAAGTAAAACATGAAACATTAGGATAAATCTACCAAAATAACAGGAAAACAGCCAAACCAAAAACACAAACTATGACACCAGGATTGCTGCAGTAACAGAAGAGAAATCCTCAGAGCTGAAGAAGGCATGTTGGAAATGTCCGGTTGCGTTTGTTTACATAAATGCTATCAATGACAACTGGGGGGTCTTGAAGGTTTGTCCCATTTCATTGGGGGAGAGTTCAACCACTACCACTTGTACCTAAGGGACAAGGGGGCCCTCAAACAATGGGTAGAGGTTAAAGTTGGAAAAATTAAATTGAGCCTGTGTCTTTCCTTGAGGCCTATCCGATGTGCTGGACATATTTATTTTTTCAAAAAACTTTTGCAAAATAGCACGTATTTTAAATGTCTTGACAACCTACATTGTTTACATCAATGACAGCTAGCTTTGACGGGTTCTTAGCAGTCCCCCCAACTAACTGCTGATCAGTTGCGAATACATAGTGCATGCAGTGTTTGGTTTGTAGACCATCTACTTTCCTAAGTAGATTATCTGATTTGACAACAATCAATCAGTAGACATAGTCAGAAAACTACATTAGTTCTGAGACTTTAATTTGTTTTCGTCTGTAGTAGACAGCCTTCTGTCTGATCATCTAATATCAACTTTACAAAATGATTACACAGTATCAAACCATGAAATCTGCACCACAGAATTAAAAGCTCAGCTCACCTTCTCTTTGTCACATACAACTCATGACACATGCTTCATTCCATCACGTTCATGATGATTTAAAGCAATGTTTCACTAATGTGTGTCATCAAGTCTCAAACATGTTCCTGAACACTCTACACAACTCTAAACAGATTGAATCTGTTTCGTAATAGAAATTTAACCACCGTCTGTAGCTCTCACCCACGTGCTGTTGCACAGACACCTTAAAGGCAGCAATTGTTCATGATTTATTTTTGTTGTTTATCTACCAGGGTGGCCAGACATTAGTCATATCTGGATTGTATCCAGAGGTTGGCATCAGAAAAACACATGCACAATGCGATAATTGTGCCATCCTTTTCAGTCCAGAACAGGTTTTTCTTTTGCAAACTATTGCCCAATAATATGGTAAATTGGTAACTGTATGTTCAGTCATTAACTCACTTTGCTTAATATTATGATCCAATATAAGGACATAATTTACCTGTGCAGTATTTATAATGTGCAGTTACTGTGCTTTTGCATCGGTTTCAAGCAGTTATGGTTAAGTTGCATTAGTGGTGTTGGTTTTTTAACAAGTAGTGACAGACTCTGCCCTTTCTGGACTCTGGAAGTTACAAAAGTGCCAAAAGTGTGTTGTCCTAACAGCTGGTGACCGTAAAAGTACTTCCACGAACTTTCCCCTATTTCCAGATAAAACACAGTAAACAGGAGGCCGCTGTAGCCTTTCTCCTTCATCAGGGCTCTACACAGCACACATCCATGAGCAAATCTTACAAGCTGTCAGTGCCAAATGAATTATTAATACAGAAGCATGGACATTCTGCTGCAAAATGTAGTTGTTTACTTTTTTATGAAACTGGTGCAGTTATCTGGTAATGTGAGGGGTTTACAGATCCACTTTTAAGTCTCCTGAACTGCTCACAGACAGGTCCGCACTGATAATATCAAACATGTTTGAAATTTACGATTTAAAATCTGGATGGCTACATTGGTACTTTCTGAGACGAACCGCAACAACCAATGAGAGAGGCATTGCGGAGCAGGTGATGGTGCTGTCAAGCAATGGTAAACATTGTAGCCCTTGAGGCAAATGTTAGCTAGCATACTGCTTTTGACGGAAACGTAAAATCTCACCTCTAGTTCCCACTGAAGAATAGAAAACCTGAGTTGGCCGCGTCTCCCCACTCATCTAGACACCGTCTCCTTTTGTTTTTTTCTCACTGCAACATGTAACTACAGCAAGTTGTTGCACGATTTTAATCAAATTGTGTTTATGTCTGCTTCCCCATGAGAGGGATTACATCTGAGCCCAGCTTCAGTCTTCAGAGCCAGAGCATTAAAGCCACACCCCAGTTAGATATTCAGATTATACTGATATTGTGTCCTTATTGCACCAAATTCGACACTGCACTCCTCAGCAACAAACCATCCAAGTGTGAATTAGACCAGATCAACGGTTCTCAAAAATGTCCTGCTTTATAGTTAGATAACAAGTCACTGGGTTAAGTCTATAAATACAGAATCCAAAATAGATATGGATAAATATTCTGCTGCAATATGTGCATTCAAATTTTATATGAAATGTATGTTTCAAAGACTCACTCTGCACTGTGCACTTACAGAATCTATGAATAAACTAAATCTATATCCAATAGATATGACCTATTTCTTTTCTTCGGGCTGTAACACATTACCTGCTTCAGTAGATAAATGACAATGAACAGATCGATATCTGGGCGTAAAATCACTTGTGGCAAGTCAAGTCAGATCAAGGGCTTGTATCATTTATCAGTTGCTGGCAGCCCTGTAATCTTATTTCATCATGGCGGGTTCATTATTTAAGAATTTAAGCCCATTGTTTAGTAAATGTACCGGCATAAATAAATCAGTTTGAAATGTAACGTCATTGATATACTTAGTGTTGTACAGTACTACATAAACTCTCAATGCAGCAGCAGGCACCTTTTACCTGATTTTGTGGAGTCACTGAGTTTGTCATCAAGGGCTTTATCAAACAGGCTGCTGACACACTGAATGATAAACAAAGTGGGAGCCCACATTTGTCAAAGTCCTCGCTATCCTGCTCTATTTTTGGATTTCGACAGCCTGTCTTGGCAGAGCTTTTGTGTGTAGAGCGGCGGTTTAGAGAAGTGAAAACGTGCTTTAACCTGAAGCTATTGAGGTCAGTAGTGTTGCCATACTAGCGTGATGTTTGCACTGGTTTTCTAGGTTAGGTTTACCAGGATGTTTCCCAATTGCTGTAACATACATACAACACGACCCATTCACATGAACGCTGTCTGGTTCTACCTCTGTTGCACAGTATTTTAGCCATTTTTGTATTCTCGTGAAGTCATTTTCGGTGAAGATTCTGTCAAAAGCCTTTAAAGCCATTTGAGGTCTTCTCATGCTTGACTACAACATTAGAGCAAGGGAGAAAGGAAGAGATTGAGTCAGCCCTGTGATGCCAGCTTAATTGCCTGAAACAGAATGGGAGTCGCCTAACTTCCTCAAAGAGTCAGGAAATGTTGAATGGAGGAAGGAAATTGCGAATGGTAATCAAATAAAACTGTATCTATAATAAGCTCTGTTGTCTAGCAGATTGTTATCAGTCTACTTTGTCAGTTTGTTTTTAGCTTTGCTTGAATCTTGAATCTCATTTTTATCTTTAGTATAATTTAATAATTTTGAGCAGCAGGAGTATAAGACGATGACGACAGCAGGTGCTCTGCAGATCGCAAGTGCGTTTACTCACAAACACAACATATCTTAGTCATAAAAACATAAAAAATACACAGATAAGCACTTACATGTAGATTCAAGCACACCATGTGAACATGCTCACACATACAAATACATTTATACAAACACAAATGCTGTTCACGAACCAGCTCCATGATCTCTCATAGTTATGAAACACATGCATATGCCTGCATTAATGAAGGCACAAACAGAAAAACAATCACAGATGGCTGTATGTGCATGTACCCACTCATTCAATCCACTCCACCCTATACACACATACAGTGAGAGAGAATACATAGCATCACAAACACAACCCCAGCCTTCAGCTCTAGGTCACTTTGACCTGCAGGGGTCACTGTAGCTCCATAGCTAAAGCCAAGTTCAACAGTGGCTGTGAATGAAGTGTCTGATCAATGACTCCCCTGAGCTCTTATTTTTATGACTAGACATTTTTTGGAACACACTAAGACATTGCTGCACTGATGTCCAGACGAAAACGGTTTGAGTGAAATCTTCCATCTTTTATAACTTGAATAAATCCAACTGTAGAGATGTTTAAGCCATACAGAGGAGGCCCACTGAGACATTATACAATGCATGATAGTACAGCTGTGGCTCTAATTAAGTCTAAATTACACATTGAGGTACCACAGCACAGTATAGAGGCAGACAAATGGAGCATACAGTGTTTAACTTGATCACGCTCTTGACAAATTGATTGGCCCTACAGTCACAGCCACCCATTGACTGACAAAGAGCTGCTACAGATGAGCCAGCTAACACGGAAGGGATATCTCCTCAATCGATGGCCTGTTGGACAGCAGTGGATGAAGCCGCTTTACTGGGTCTGTATAGGTTTCTGTAGGCTTCCTGTCCAATATGATTAGACTTGCCCTCATTCTGCAGATGAATGGCTGAAGCGTGAAAGTACTACCGATATGGTAGTGATGCAAGAGGTCACCATTACAAGATCTCTGTGTGCTTTCTTGCAAACATGAGTGGCTTAAGTCTTACCTGTGATGTAACTCACATGGCCCTCTCATAATCATATCAGCATGTTGAAAAGACATGTTACATATCATTTAGACCAGACCTCCATTTCTCTCTCTCTGCCGCTGATTCTAAATCAGTGTCACATGAAAATGGAAAGATGGCCTGAGCTATTGACTAAAATCAATTCAAGGGTAAAAAATCAATTAAAGGGTAATTCCACCAATTTTAGACATTCAAGGGGCTCTATTTAACAATTTGTAGCAATTTACATCTATTAATCACTTTTTACATTGGCCATATGTGAGCAGATTGTAACGTGATGTGAAAAATTAGACCTTCCCCGTCTCTTCTGGTTGCCTATACAACAGTGTGATATGTTTAAATTGTTTAAACCTGTTGACTGTGGATTTCTTTGGAAAGGACTAGGATCAGATTCTGTCCGACAGTCCAAAGGAAGTAACTATATGCACGTCCTTTGGTGCCTTGTCTCAGTGCCTCTCTCCACTCCTAGCTAACATTAGTTTTATAAATTTCAGCACAACACAGAATTTACACAGAACCCCTTTAAAATGTGTTTACCTTTCTTGGGGAGTACTACAGAATATATGAAAAAATAGCATATAACGATGTTGATGAAGGTTCTCAGTCACCCAGGTCTTGGTAATTCTAGGTGCTGTATCGTAAGCAACTTAACTTGTTTCAGTTTCTTGAAGACGTTTCACCTCTCATCCAAGAGGCTTCTTTAGTTCAACTAACTGGAGGGGAGTTGCAGGCTTTTAAACTCTGTGTGGGAGTGTCCTTACAGAATCGTTAAGGACACGTCAGCTCTGAATTTCAGAGTCGTTAGGGCCACTTGTGGGTCATAGACCCAACCAGCCTTCATGTGGGTTGCTAGGGCTAGGTGAGCCCAGGTGTGAATGGTTGTAAAGCTGTTTGGGGAGGGAACTCAGTACTGCATTGTAGGTGGGTGATTAGTAATGTCTTAGGCCACCTCCTCTGTTCAAAGACGGTCGTTACAGTTTGACATAGATGGATTTTACTCCTCTTTCAAACCATCCGTCTTCTCTGGCCAAGATTTTTACATTGTTGTCCTCAAAGGAATGATTTTTCTCCTTCAGATGTATGTGGACAGCAGAGTCTTGACCTGAGGAGTTGGCCCTCCTGTGCTGTGCCATTCATTTATGGAGAGGTTATTTTGTCTCCCCAATGTACAAATCTGTGCAGTCCTGGCTGCATTGAAAAAGCATAAACTACATTACTCTGCTTATGCCTGGGTGTTTTGTCCTTAGGATGGACAAGTATCTGCCTCAGCGTGTTGGTAGGTTTGAAGTGAACGGGGATTTAAGATCCTCCTGAGTTTCTCAGATATTCCCGTGACATAAGGAATGACGACGTTGTAACGTTTTCTGTCTCTTCCTCTCTGTCTGCTCCAGATCTTTAAGAGGTTTTGACAAAGGTCCAGTTTGGGTAGCCACAGTTTTAAAGTGCTCCCCTGATGTGCTTCTGTTCCTTCTCCTTCCCCTCTGTCTTTGTGGGCACGGTCTTAGTCTGATGGTGTAGGGTTCTGATGACCCCCAGCTTGTGCTCCAGTGGCTGACGGGAGTCGAACAGCAAGTATTGATCTGTTTGTGTAGGTTTTCTGTACATCTCAATGTTGAAGCTTCTGTCTTCTTCAATGTGTACTGCACAGTCCAAGAAGGGCAGACTGTCTCCTCTGACATCTTCCCACGTGAACTTGATGTTATTGTTCACAGCCTTTATATGTTATGTGAAAGCTTCCACTTCCCTTGGTCTGATTTTGACCCAGGTGTCGCCCACATACCTGAATCAGTGGCTTGGAGCAGTTCCTGTGAAGGTAATCAAGGCTCTGCTCTCAACTTCTTCCATGTGGAGGTTGGCCACTATTGGGGACACCGGTGAGCCCATGGCACAGCCGTGCTTCTGTCTGTAGAAACCTTCACTGTACTGGAAGTAGGTGGTCGTCAGACAGAGGTCAAGTAAGGCACAGATGTGGTCTGGGGTGAAGTTGGTTCTGCTGGACAGAGTGCTGTCCTGTCGCAGGCATTTTTTCACCATCGTAACCACTTCTTGAGTGGCAATGCATGTAAAAAGTGATGTGACATAATAAGGAACCATTGTTTCGTCTGAGTCCAGTGTTTTCTATCTCACCTTGTTGGCGAAATCCTGTGAGTTTTTGATGTGGTGTTGAGTGTTACCGACCAAATGAGCTAGGATACTGGCTAAGTGCTTGGATATGTTATAGGTAACTGAGTTAATGCGGCTGATGATGGGTCTTAGTGGTGCTCCTTCCTTGTGTATCTTGGGGAGTCCACAGATGCATGGGATGGCTTCACTGGGGTACAGTCTGTAATACAATGGTCTGTCAATGGCTTTGTCTTTTTCCGTTTTTTGCAGATATTCTATAACCTTCTTTTTGTAGCCACTGGTAGGATCTCACGTCAGTGTCTCATAGGTGTTAGTATCACTAAGCAGATCAGTGACTTTGGTGTGGTAGTCCACTGTGTTTAGCACTACAGTGCACCTGCCTTTGTCTGCCGGCAAAATGGTGATGTTCCGGTTCTTTTTTGCGTGATGCCAGGGCCTTCCTTTCCTCAGTAGTGTGGTTGGAGGGGGGTGCTTTTGCATTAGCAAGGACGGCTGATACCTTCAACCGTAGTTGTTCTGCCTCTGTGTCTGCCAACTACAACAACTTGCTGTGATGAGATCTACTACCAGCACCTGTTCTGGAGCAAAGTTCAGTCCTTTGGCAAGGACAGCCTTCTCCGGTTGGGTGAGCTGTCTGTTTTTTCACCCACTTCTCTTGTATGTCACATTTACTGTGCTGTTGATGTCCTTATTTCTCCAGGTGAGAGCTTCTGTTCTATGCAAGTTGCTTTGACGTGACCGTAATGTTTGGAATTGTCGTGTCTGCCATTCCTTAAGTTTATTGTGTTGTGATGCTTGTGCCTTCTCAACAAACTTGGAGACATTTTCCAGGACATTGCTTGGTAGCAGTGATGCTCAAATGTCTGGTAAGTCTAAGTGAGTGCATCAATGGTGAAATTAATCTGTCACAAGCTTTCATTGAGTAGCTGGTTTTGAGCCCTCTGAAGGATCCTTGTGGCCCTGTAGTATATGAAGCCCTTTGTGGCTCCAGAGGAAGCTGCATGTAATCTGATAAATTTGCTTGCAGTGATGTCACTCAGTTGCTGAGTATAATGGCTAATGTAGGCACCAGGTTTGGAAATGGTGATAAAAACGTTGATATCTCTGGTTCTGCTGTTTCCATTTTGATCATTTGTTTTTAACCTGTCCATTATGACTCCAACCACAGGGCAGACCACTGGACTGCCTATATTACTCACAATGCAACTTAGCCACTGAGTGACATCACACAAGGCAATTTATCGCATTAAATGCAGCAACCTCTGGAGCCACAAAAGGCTTTACACTACTTTTGCACATGTGCAGTAGTACTCCCAAAGAAGCACTTTAATGTGTGAAATTGGTGGAGTAACACTTTAAGTTTTGTGTATCTCATTGAGACTGAAAGACCTTGGAGGAAATGAAACAAAGAAACTCCTTTCACAGCACATTGTGGTCATGTTTTCATGTTTTTTTTTAATCATGATTTACTGTGTAGCTTTTTATCTCTTGACCCAAAATAGCATAAAGCAACTAAGCTCAATGGTCAACACCATGGTAGTAGATCGTAGAGGACTAATTTTGAATTGGTGCACACCCATTTTATGTATGCACCAAAGCACATACACAGACACAGAGGTTTGTGGTAGAGCAAAGTAGACCCATTGAGTGTGTGTGTTTAGGGAGCTGACCTTGAGCAGCTGTGTTTTTATAGGTGTGTGTATGCACATGAATTCATGTGCGTGCGTCTCGTGCCTTGCAGGCCAAAGAGTTCTCTGTCTGCTCTCCAGACTGGTTCACACCAGATGTTGAGGAAGGAAATTCAAGAGGCGTCTTGAAAGTGGCCCTGTTGTGATGAAAAGCAGCTGCAGGTTTGCAGCAGTAGACGCTCTTTGACTGAAGTGTGAATGGCAGAAAAGCGAGGCCTGCTGGAATGCAGCTAAATGTGCTTCATGTGGGTGGCACTGCTGAGATCTTGTGTATGGGGGAGTAAGCATGAACATTAGTAGGAGATGCAGGAACAGCAAAAATGTTTAGTCTTAAACTACACAGAAAACATCTTGTTATTTGAGAAAATACTACTTCAAGATCACAATTGAATACAATTTTGAAAATGTGCTCTAATTTGAATATGATGCAGGAATACAAAAAAGAGTACTTAGCATCTGGTGTTGTAAAAAGTATTTTATCACTTAGTTTTTCATTCAGAGCTTCAGACTACACCAAACAAATCTGAGATGTGTCCTTGGTTTCGGCATTCCCTCAACTTGAAACAATAACACCTATTACAGTGTAAATTGTTGACAACGTTTGAGCTTGCTTCAATTGCTCATACTCTTCAAAGTGCTGACAGTCCCCCAATGCTGCGTCACAGCGGATCACAGTGAAACTCAGAAACCTGCAGGCTCTCAACTCATCGTTTATTCTGGGAATATATCAGTCATTCCCAAAATACCTGTTAAAAGCTCTTGATATCATTCTCTTCTGCTTCACAGAAGCACATGGACAGTCTGTGGCTGTATCACTGCGACTGCTCACGTAATCAAATGTTGATGCAGTGTTGTGGTTGTTTGAATGTGAAACAGACTAAAGGGGAGTGGGTGTTTATTTGCCAACAGCTGGCTCAGCAAGTAAGCCTCAGCCTGAGGTTCAACCCAAAACAACCATGAACTTTACTTCTCCACCCTGACCTTAAACAACTGGGCATGCTATTCGAGAAACATTTGAGATACCTACTCATTAACACGCATGCCCAGTATGCTGGGAAAGTGTCCAGTGAGGCTCAAAATGGTCAAGATTTAATTTTAACAGTGGCTCTGTTAACACCAGTTAGATTTAATCATTTTCCATTTCAGCTGTGACGCAGAAGTTCACACAGGGCTCTTCTGTTTTTGTTCTTACTTATTTTTATTTTAACAACCTCACATGTCCTGTCAGGAAAAATGTTAAACCTCTCATTCTCCACGCAGAGTGGCCTACTAACCCAGCTATCAGCCATCCCCATGTGACCCGCTTCTGGCAACTGGCTGTCCCGTGTGCTTCAGCACACAGACACGCATAATCAGAGAGGCTATTGCACGTGAGGAGAGTGACAATGTAAAATTTGGCGTTGAATGGACCTGAAATAAATACAGTTTCCATTCACCTTACTCAAGTTAAAGCAGGCATACTTATAGATAAATGTGTACTTTGAAATATTTACGCTGCCTTTGCTGATGTTGCTAGAATTGTGTGAATTGGTCAGCTGTGAATGAGAAGATGTGGTGTGATTGACAGTGATGAGGACTGAAGTTGCTTGATGGGAAGGCATTGCTTCAGTGAGAAAATGATGAAAAGAGTAAGGGTGGAATCTCATATTTCTCTTTCTCCTTTTCATTTTGCTTTATCTTGCTTTATCTTCTGAACAAAGGCATAAGAGGAAACACCCAGGGTGCAGGCTGAGGCTGGAACCAGCTAGATCAGACCGGTAGCTGTTAGAGAGAAGGGGGAGGTGAAGGAGAAGAGGTGGGGGGGTGGGGGGGGGATGAGATGAAGTGGAGCAGAGGGTGGAGAGGGACTTGCGGGTATAGAAAGGGATGGGAGATGGGAGGCTGCAGGAGGGGAGAGGTGGAGGTTAAGCGTTTTGGACACGAGCGTAGATGGATAGTCTGGCAGGCAGACAGCTAAGGCCCCATTCCCTCAGTGATGTAATGCATCAGGCAGATGCTATTTTTAGCCACACTGGTACTCCTAGCCACGTTAGCGTCAGCACGCAGGGGCTATCGATCAGCTGCAAAACTCATTGGGAGGATGAGAGCTGCAACCAGCAGCAGCAGCACAAAGTGGCTGCACCAGAATATTACATTTCCTGAGTGCAGTTTGTTTTTGCAGCATTTTTCTGATCCCCTTTGTAAGCCCTTATAAGTAAATAGTGATCTAGCTATTGTATGCAGATGGCTTTAAATTGTTTTGTACTGTATGGTGTTGTGATTTAGTTTATGCTAATGCTTCTTATTTGTGTCAGTCCTGTTGATTACGCCATTTGGCATTAAGCCAGTCATCTTCTTTATCGTTTACTACTGCAGGCAAAAGGTTGGAAAACAAGTGGGTTTTTTTTTCTTTCAGACCTGCTTAACATATCAAAGCGAGGTTAAATCCTGTCTTAAGATAAGTAGAATCATTCCCAAGGCAGCAGTAGATCTGGAACAAAAACAACAACAATGAACTGACAGTCTCTGGGGTGCTTCGAGGCCACGAAACAAAAGCATGCTCACTGATTGGCCATTTAGCTAAGAGATGGACTAATAGTTCTGGCTTAAGATCCTAGGCCTGTTGACAAGGCCACAAAAATTCAGTAGAAGAATAGCTGCTTTGTTTTCTACTTTTTATATGTATTCTCCTGCCCTATCTATGTATATCTTACTCTATTTGCTCTCTGACAATATACTGGGTGTTGTGGACTAAATCACATGTGCTTGAGACAGAATCTTGACTTGTTATCTGTGTACAATGGGGTAATAAATTAGAAGCATTCAGGCATTATGTGTGAGAGCTTTGGTGGTTCCTGTTTTACCAGACACGAGAGTGTGCACAGAACACACGCTACACTGACATGACTTGTATTTAGAGTCCTGCAGCACCTCCCAGTCTCTGCTTGTAATAAGTCAGTAGCCTGAGGGTCCGGACAGGTCGACTCCTGGTGTCTTGCAAAAAGATAGAAGAAGGCTCAGGGACAAAGGAGCAGTAGATAGATAGGGATTTGATAAACTGTCACCTCCCCACCCTACTAACCCATCCCTGACAGCGCTGACATGTACCTGTCTTATTTTCACAATGGACTGAACAATGGCCATAGTTGTATCCATGGCCTCCATACCCATTTAGCTAATCTCAGCTAATAAGCCTCCACAAAGGCCATATCTATATCAAGGCCAGCCCTGTAACAGTTTGCTGCTGACTTGCTGAGTCGCTGTACTTGGTTGTCAAGGTGTAGGAGCTTCACCATCAAAGAACAAATGGATATAGTTTGATTCGTCCAAGTACACCCCTCCGTCCTTGCAGGGGATTCTATAGTCAAAGGCTGTTACCTAATAGTTCTGTCACAGTTAATAAGTTAAGATAATGTGTATAAGTTTGTATGTGTAAAGTTTTGTCATGAAACCTGATTGACTCCAATTTACCCATATTCAACCTCCCCCTCTTTTGTTTTACTCTAAGGTTAGTGCTATGTGCTTCGTGACACTTAGCAGTTTGTTTGTCCTGAGTGTAATTACCTCTAGGGAGGGAGGAAAACTCCCCTATCTGAGTCACACCCTATTTCTCACGCTAGTTTCAGGACAGAGGTTGTCTTCAGTGGTGTGGTAAACGGGTTCATGCCAGGCTAAGAGTACAAGAAATTTGGGATTATTGGTTTAGGCCCTTATTTGGTACTGATGTTAATTTCTCATAAGCAAAGGCCACGCTGCTCCTGGTGCAGCGGAAATGTTAGATGATGATTTCAGAGCTTATCTGGAGTTTTTAACCCCAAAATTTCATAATTTACCATTTTCTTTTAGCCTCATGGCCTAGTACAGCTTAACATGAACATTAAAATGACAATATAAATAATCAAAATAATAAACACTCCAGAGGAAGATCAGTTTCTGTAACCCATATAGAAACACTGATCTTTTTAAATGGAGTTTCATGCCCTGCCCTGCTTTTTTAACCAAATGTCAAAAGGTGTGATACATCAGCCAGACCTTAGTGAGCAGTGACAATAGAGTATTATGTAGCAGGCACAAAGGCAATAAAAAAGTCCTGTCAGAGTGTGCTTGTGTGTGTGTTTACCTGTCTGTGTGTATTTCAGGGCCTGTTGAAAAGGCAGATGACAGTCAGACAAGCTCTGATAAATAAAATCTTTATGTAACTATCACCTGTTGATTCATCCAGACTGGTACACCTGGTTTCTATCTTTGAGGTGAGCCAGATAGTTCTTAGCCCAGCTCCATAGGGGACTCAAACACACAGACATATGCACATGTGTGGGGTATCCACCTGTTAGAGAGTCCATTCACGCCACTGCACAGAAACACACTGACTTTCTTCTAAGCCCTTTGCTCTCCTTTCCATGGAAGGGCATTTCTCTATATACCTGTTATGTCATCATTTCAGCACAGGTCAGTGGTTTCAGTGGTTCAATAGCTATCCCTGAGGCTATTAGGGTTTGTCACGAAAAGGCTATAGTAAATTGGTGCGGGTGACTGCTCAGAGCCATGGCATGTTAAGATTTAGACTGTTGTTACATGTGCTGTAGATACGTCCAGATTTTAAAGCCCCTAACATACACACTTATAATGTATCCCACAAATGTGCCCTTGGTGCACACAGCCACAAAATACCTAAAGTAGGCTATCACTCCCTTGCATGCCACACTTGATGGTGCCTTTGATTTTCCAAAATTAGAGCCTTTGGTGTAAAACAAACATGCCTGTGTGTACTGCATGTTTGCTTATGATTATGTGTCCAGCATCCTGCACTTGATTTAGCACTTCTCACTTGGTAGTTTCCCCATTGTTATGAGAGGATGGATGTCTGTCATACTGTGCCTATGGCCAAATGGCGCTAACTTGCTGCCAAAAACACACAACCGCTCTGCATAATCTTTGTTCCCATAAGGTACCTGAACAGCCGCTTCACTCGGGCACATATCCAGGCAGTCCGGGAACGAGTTTCCTTCCTGTGCCATCCCTCCCACACACACCCTGCAGGGCTTGGATGGGAAAGTGACTCATGATTCTTGTTTTTTTTAGAAAAGCCCTGACTTTTCCCCTTAGTCAACAGGAGGATGCAGACAGGGTTAGTAAGAGTTGGAAAAAACAGGATCGCTTATTTAGGGTTTTCCTGGTGGGTTTTCAGAATGCAAGCAAATAAGACAGGGGAAAAACCCTACAAGGAGGGAGAGAAAAAGACTGAAAATACACTTGCGCCTGTGGAGAAGAGAAAAGTGAGGAGTGACTAAGTTGACATCCCCCTACTCAAACAGGACAGATTAGTGGTGCCATCTGAATGGCATGTCACTTAATATCATTCTTTATCAGGAGTAACCTCAACACAAAACAAGGCCAACAAATACAAGCGGAGAGCACATGTGGCGAGCAGGTCATGTCACAGCTCACCATACCTATTTACCTGGTTGCTATAGAGACTGTCTTGCTAAGCAAATTAGCCGAAACCATCTGGTGGCACTGAGAGTATACGTTAGCTTGTTTTGGAGATATAAAGAGCTCAGCTGGTCTGTCTTCAGAATCATTGGTTTGGCTTTGTTGAGTCAAGTCAAACAACTGTTGAGGTAACAGAGATAATTACTGTATGTGTAGGGTAAAGAGCCTCGAAGCTTTGTGTGCTTCTGTCTGACAAATGAGTGTAATGAATATAATGTAAGTAACATTTGACATCAAGTTATCCTTCGGCCCACATCCCTCGGCTCCTTCTCTCTCTCATTCACCCTCTTTCTGGTCCGTGGAACTGGCAGCGGGCCGACAGGCAGCAGGTTATGTAACAATCGTCCGGCTGCACCGGCACCACACTCTGTCAGTGCCAGAGGTTAATGAAGCTCTCTGATGGACGGCAGAGCAGCAGTATTTTCTGCTGCCCTCATGGGTTTTCCACACAGTCCTGCCTCCAATGTTACAAATTGAATTTTGGCCCAGATGCGTTCCCGCCTACTAAACTCTCTCTCCCTTTCCCTCCTGCTATCTCTCTCTCTATCTCTCTCTATCTATCTATCTATCTATCTCTCTCTCTCTCTCTCTCTCTCTCTCTCGCTCACACACACACACACACACACACACACCTACACGCACACATACATACACACTTACCGCAAGCTGTTTTCTGCAGTGATTCTGCAATGCCCTTTATTCTGTTATTTCGGACAAGTGTTGCACCCACACGTTTGTACAAGTCTTTGTGCGTGTGGGATGATGCGAAAGGAACATATTTGTCAGTGCTGTTTTCTGTTGTTGTTTTTATTTTTGCCCATGCCTGCATAGCTTGCTGCATGGTGATGTAACAGGTCTGCAGGATAGGATGTCTCTGTGGGAGGGGGGCTATCTGAGTCCTGCTGTCTCCTTTAAAAATGTATAGACTTTAAAACAAGCCTCATGCGCAATATGACCCGCTGACACTGCAAGTACAACTGCACCTGTGTGTGTAGTAGTGTGCCAGGTAGTCATACAAAATGTCATCATGTTCCCTAAAAATATGTGTACGTGCACATACGGTTATTCCCATAACAACATGCTTCCTTATTTACACACAATGGTAACTGATTTTGATTGTGTCTTTTATCTCTGTTTCTCTGCAGATCTGTTTCCTGGTGTCAGCTTTCCGGGGCCGAATGTTTTCAGAGGACAGCTGTGCTGCTCTGGCGCTCTTCTCTCACTATTTCCACCTCAGTCAGTTC
This sequence comes from Pagrus pagrus, assembly GCF_965226575.1. NCBI lineage: Eukaryota > Metazoa > Chordata > Actinopteri > Spariformes > Sparidae > Pagrus > Pagrus pagrus. Next base: position 23,940,976 of record NC_140192.1, on the reverse strand, counting down.
TTTTGGATGCTCATACAGGTAACACCAGGTTAACAAACATAACATAACTTAAAGGATAAGTTCACCCAAAAATTAAAATGCAGTCATTAACTACTGACCCCCACACTAATGCTACACAACTAAAGTAGATAGGGAATTGTTTCAAAACATTAAAAAACAACCAAAAAACAACCCAGCTTAATCCAGGTCTCCAGAAGCCCTTGGATCCCAAATTGATTTGTTAAGAGGTTTTTTACACCCTTTTGTGAAACCAAATCTTTTACTACTATAGCTGCTAAGCTAAAACCATGAGCACACTCTCCATGTGAAGTGGGAGCACGAGCTCGACTGCACATCAAGGGTATAAATACCATCTTTTCAAGTAGATTGTGGAGTCTCAGGGGTTCCGGAGACTTGGATTTCGATGAACAAGCTGTATGGAGCCATTTAGTAGCCCATCTACTTCAGTTGTTTAGGAGCATGCTGCAACCCTGTTTTTTTGTAAAGCTCCAGAAATGTCGTGTGAAGTACAAAACATTACCTGACTTTCCATCAGCATGGAGATGAGTAGATAATGACTGAATTTTCTTTTTTAGCATTGTAGCATTAAAGCTCCATATTTGGATACAAACATTATTAATACATTAGATTTCTACTAATTTTGCTGTAATTCACCATAGTTCAACATGTGTTATCAGTAAAACTGTCTGTACAGTCTGCAAAGCCTTAACAATGATGTTTATTCACTAGGCCTTCAATCAGACAGTGGGGAGTGGGGGTGTTGAGCTGTAACTCAATAGGGTCAATAAAGTCAGTCTGTTGGTCAAACATATATAGTACAGTAGCGGATGAAATGTGTCCTAACATATTATTATACTTTATATTTAAATATAATCCTTTTCGCATTTAATTCTTCACTGGAGTTTCTTGCAGTTAAGCTGGAAATCGCTTTTTTATTACTTCAAATATGATTTCTTATTGAGTGGCATCTGTAGTAAGTAAAATCTCCTTTCCTTCTCTTGCTCATTTTCCTCATGACTTGGTATAAACAGGGTTCCCATTCTTTCTTTTGTCCCTTACATGAAGCATGTGTTTTTTACGTAATAACTAGTGAAACCTCCACCATGTGGGCTCAGCCAGGTTTTAATTAGTGGGTGAGATGAAGGTACCACAATGCTGCTTGACATGATCTTTGACCCTAGACTGGTACCACTTAGTAGCACCTCACCCCAGCAGCTCCTAGCCCCCTCCTTCTTGACCGTCTGCCCTCTACTTCTTTTTCTCTTTTTTGTTACCGCCAAGAACAAAGCCTGACAGACAATGTCCCAACTTGCAGCTTAACACTCACACACACAAAAGATATTAAGACTCGATTTACATTCCTACTTAAAGAATCCACCCAAAAATGAAAATTCAGTCATTATCCACTCACACTCAAGTCACTGAAAAGTCTGGTGAAGTTTTGTAGCAAAACAGCATTGCAGCATTATCCTAAACAACTGAGGTAGCTGGGAGCAACAAAAAAAAAGTCTCCAGAGGCCCTGAAATCCCAAATTCAGACAGGGTGTACGTTTTAACGCTTTTATTCATTATTATTGATTTTTATTCAAGCTGTATTGAGCCTTTTACTACTAGTTTTCAGTATTTTAAGTTTAAAATAAGTTTAAAAACAAGTCCCTCGCTACTTCACTTGTTTAGGAGAATGCTGCAACTTGTTTTGCTGTAAAGCTCCAGAAACGTTATAAAACTTCACCCAACTTTCCACGGGGGTGAATAGATAATAAAACAATTTTTGGACAAACTAATCCTTTTAACACCATAAAACATTTATATATCTGATCCATTCCACACAAAATTAAAAATCCACGCATTAAAAAGAATATGATTTTAAGTCACCAGTGTCCATCTCGCCAAAGCCAGTAGAGAGTAGAGACTATAGATGACTTGAGACTTGCTGATATAGCTCAGGAATGTGTTGAACATGGCCCAGTGTACTTTATCAACTCCTCCAGAGAGAAACACTGGCCAAGGATAGCCTGTACATCCTGCCCTGTAGTGAAAAGAAAATGTACCTAATTAAAATAAATCCTTGTTCCTGTGTTTATTTGCCAAGGACTTTTTCCACTGACCTTAACCAGCACAACAACTTTTATATACAGGTTTTTTTGTTGCTTTATTTATTCTTACTGTTGGTACCATGACTGCAAACCAATTTATATTCACTGGGTTGTGGCTGACTGTGTTATGAAAATTGTAGTGAAAGCTCAGGCCCAAATAATATTTAACTGTTTAAGCTGGGAAATATGATCCATTGTCGTCATAGCTCAAAATCTCTTAAAGCTGTTGTCCAACCATGAATCAGATAACACGAATGTATACAAGTCATGTAGTCTGGGTTAAAATGAGGTCAAACACATAAACATGGTGTCCCGACAAGACCTGTCCCTGTATGAACCTTCTCATCTCCCCCCTTTTCCCTTTTGTTGTCCCCCTCTTGCGTAACTGACTTTGTTTCCATCACTCCGTTTTTTAAAATGTCTGACGTTTGTAAGTGAACATAATCATTGTTTATGTAGTGGATATAATCTCTCCTGGCACATACGTTATTATTGGTGGAGTATTATAAGATTAGCCCCTTTGAATTAGCTAATGTAGAGTGACCAGAACAGGGTTATACTGGGATCCAGCAGTGCTCTACGTGCCGGGTGTATGCCTTTTTTCATATCAGACTGTTTACAAGATGACCTCTGAGATATCTAAGGGATAAAGGTTCAGGCCGAAGGCTTTCATGTGTGTTAGAATTTGAAATGACGAGAATTGGCAGTGATGTGATGTGTTTTGACGTAAAAAGCCGGTTTAGACACATGATAGTAGTTAGTGTGGTAGTACGGCTGATATGATTTAGTGGAGGAAACATAAACTATGATTCACCCCAGAAGGAATTCAAGTCAAAGGAAAAATGTTGTGTTGAGTAAAATACTAACTTTGGATTTTCTGTTTTTTATTCATACACATACCCACTCACTCTTTTACTTTTTCTTAAATCGCCCTTGGTCTTTAACACCCCTGCCAAAAAAGTCTCTTCTTCTTTATTGTCAGCAACGACAATAGCTGACAATGAAAATATTGCTGCCACTCTGGCTCTCATTGATGTGTGGCACTAAAGTCGACGTCTCAGTATCGACCCCATTGATGTCTCACCGCTCATTTTTCCCTCCCTATCAGGTAGCTGCTTTCAGCTAAGTGGTTGATGTGTGGGCGCCAGCAACCCATCTCAGACCATGGAGAAGACTTTAAATCAATAAATGCAGTGTGGGTGTGTCTATGTGAGGATGTGCACGTCTCATAGTTGGTCAGAGGAATATGCCCTGACATAATGCCAGTAACCAGCCAATAATTTAATCACTAAAACCAGTTTTTTCTTGACTGCAGAGGCTCGCACAGGCAACCTCAGCTTGAGAAGCTGCATAATATTACATAACAATACTGTACAGCTCTTTCAGCCAGGAAAGACTTGCTAAAGCCTTGGCACTGGCCCGCAGTTTATTTCTACCCTGTTTCACTGTAGCAAGCGAGACAAACAGCCAGCGAAAGTGCCAATTTCACAGCTTTGTTTTAAGGTGATACCTGCCAGTATTTTGCTGTTGGACAAATACATTTGATTGATCGTAGATGAGTAGCCAGTCAGTCAACCAGGCATGAGTTACCCAACAATACTGCTTTAATCACACTTAAATGATCAGTTAACCCTACATGTAAAAGAAACATCTTTAGTCGTATCCAGTAGTGCAGATTCCATTAGTTATATTTGCTAAGCTCACCCCTACTAATGTAGTCTGAATATCTCACAGAACACATTCAACTGTTTCCATGGAAGTGTTTCTCCAATAAAAAGTAGTTCCAATGAAAACTATTAGGGTCTTTGGATTAACTCAAGACGTTGTTTTTGGAAAGACGCATTTCTGTTGATTTTACCCCCACCACAAAGGTCACATATTCACCCATGTCCATTGGTTGGTTGGTCGTTTGATGGGTTTGTCGGTTGGTGCAATAGACTTGGATGAATTAAAGGGGACCGTTGGGCCTTAGCGGAGGTATGCCCTCTTCTTAATGCCATTCTAGTTTATAATGTTATTTTTCAATGCTGTGAGGACCATCAACGAATTATGTACAATCCTATTCTATTGGTATTGAAGAGAAACCTCACATACCTCAAAACCTGGACCGTTGAAACTTAAACCATTTGCATGGCTAGATACATCTAGATGTAAAAGAATATAGTTTTTGTCATTTGGTGAAACTGACCTTTTTAGATAGTTTGCTAAGCGAAAATACAAAAGCATAACCACTTATTAAGACAACCAGTCAGCAGGTGTATTGATCTGTATCCCTGTCATGAAGCCTGGTTACACATGACTTTATGCTTTGGCTGCAGTATCATTAGTCAGAGAGGGAGGCAGTCCATAATCCCTTAACTGTACCTCAACAGTTCCAGCCTAACATGAAAAAGGTAGCTCTTGAATCTGACCAACATCATTTTGTTGTTACCCTACTAGAGTGTCTAGTTTTGTGTGCTGCTTGTTTGTCTGCTTGTTTTGTGTATTTGCAGCAATATTTGTTTTGTAAGTAGTTATACAATGTGGTGATGGTCATGCAGGAGACAGAGGTTATCTGAGGAAGAGGTCAGCATCCCATAACCTCCTGTCAGTGCCCTCTGTGCAAATTTCCTGCATGAGTGTTCGCAGACAGATGGACAGTCACAAACATCATCAGCTGTTAATCATAATAGCTGTTGCACTGTTTCATAACATTCAACAGAAGAAAGAGCTTTGATTGATTTGTCGATAATCTGTTAAATCTTATTTTTTTCTTATTAAAGTTTATTATTAATGGCTGTAAAAAGTTTGGTCTTTATGAGGTTAGATGAAGTGAAGGTCTTCAATTTTCAAACCCCAGCCTGCAAATTGGTTTGGAAAACTGAGAGCTACTTTTTAGGCCTTTGAGCTTGAGTTTAAAGCTACAAATTAACCTTTACTGGTGCAATGGTTGAAAGCTGTCTGAAAGATATGAGATTGTCTGCTGAGATCTTCACACAGGGATAAGTCGTTGTGTCTGTGTTGTAACCAACAGGTGTTCAGAAAGGCTGCTTATGTAACAATGGAGGGCTTAGTGTATCAGATGGATAATACTATCAAAGCCTTCTAGATTACAAAGCAAACGCAGCTATTGTGGGTGTGATAAAAGTGTGGTGTACTGTGTGTGTTTTAGTACTTTACTCACTTTGAAGACCAAATGTCCTCAAAAGCAAAGTTCAAAATTCAAACATTTTGTCTGTCCTCAAAACATACATAATATAGTGCATAAAGGTGTTGTTACACAATGTTTTAAGCACTAGAAAATAGTGCATAATTTCAGGCCCAATGCCTTCCACTTTGATGACATAAAGTTTAGCTGACTAATGAAGTTGCATCTGGCTCAAAGACTTCTGTTTTACTAGAAATATCGTCTACGTAAACAACGCCACCGAAGATCTCTGTAAACATGACCGCCTCCATCCAAATCATGCAGGATCTCTCAGTCTTTTATCTAAATGTCAAACTCACACTTCATTCCAGCAAAGCATTCAGTAACTGAAGGTCAGTGAGTCCATTTCTTAAAGGATAAGTTTACCCAAAAATGAAAATGCTGTCATTATTTACTCACTCCCATGCCGATAGAAAGTTGGGGTGAAGTTTCATAGTTCAAAACAAGCAAAACAGCATTTTTAACTTTCTCTAAACAATTGAAGTAGATGGGGACTGGTTTTAAAACATTAAAAAACTACTGAAAGAAAACATAAACGAGGGTTATGTTCATGTTCGGGATTAAGAATTTGTAGACTTTCCCTTTATATGTCTGTAAATATGTATTCATGTTCTCTTTTAATTTCTTCCCTCACTTGACACTCATTCTTTTCTGTTTTCTGTGTACCCAGGCGGTGAACTTCTGGCAAGTGCTGGTGATGAATGACGAGCACACAGAGCGTCGATACCTGCTCTACTTCCTGTTGGGCTGGGGACTTCCTGCTGTGGTCATAATTATCCTGGTCATCGCCCTGCTCGGTGGCTTCGGATGGACGATACACAGCGTATACGGGCTGGTGCAAGGAGATGTGTGAGTGGACAGTGCAAAACACATATTTACAAACAAGTGGTGTTTAGAGAATGAAAAGGAGGTGGAACTGACCCAATACTTCATAATCTGTTTTTTGTAAGAGGACTCGTGTGTTTGTTAAGCCGGTCTCAGTCAGTCGTGATGACTTCAGTTTCTTTTTCAGGCTTAGGTAAATTCCACTTCAGGCTAGAGTAGAGCAAACAGAAAACACCTGAGGTGGTGACATCATGTGAGGTGTTAGCTTGCCCAATCAGCTGGATGAATGTGTCTCCTCATGTAGAAACTTGAGCCTTTACCTTAGAGGCGGAGGCTTTCACACAGCCGGGCGCAGAGTAAAGAAGAAACCCTAAAGAACCCTTACACTGTGTGGCTTTGTGTGTGTGTGTGTGTGTGTGTGTGTGTGTGTGTGTGTGTGTGTGTGTGTGTGTGTGTGATTGATAGAGCTAAAAATAACTCTGTGCCATCTATGTATAGGGCGCTTGGAACCTAGAACAAAACAGATGACATCATTTTGTAAAAACCAGCACAATGCTCCCTACTCAGGTGTGTTTATGCTGAAGTGTGTGTTTATATGAGTGTGCACTAATCACCAAAGTAAACTTATACATTGAAGTGTATGTGCTTGAGTAGGAGATCAAGTATGCGTGACAGGGAAGATGAAGTTTGAACCCTTAAATCACATCTAATATTAGCCAGTGGTCTTAGGTGTGGCCTGTATGTGTGTTTCCTGTGGGTGTGTATGTGTGTGAGTGTGTGTGAGACAGTGAGCGTACACATGAGAGATTCAAGTATACAGAGGAGTATTCAGTTTTCCTGGAAGCGTAGCTTCCTCTTGAGGGAATGAAACAGCCTTTGAATTTCCTCTCTCTCTCTCTTCGTGAGTGTAAACAGGTCGTAGTCTTGTTTTCTCATGACTCGAACTGCCTCAGTGTCACCCTGTCTACGTGCAGACAGGTGTCAAGCTCAGGCCTTGCGTCAGTTTTGTGTCATATAGATTGTATTTGTATTGTAATTGTATAATTGTGTAATATATATTCCAAATGCTATAGAGGAGGCTGTGTTCAGTCCCAGTCTGGTGTCCAGCCGTGTTCACTAATTGATGGCTGTGACTTCCCCCATGATCTGAGGTTGCTGTGTGAGCTAACTACAGTCAGCTTATAAGGCCACTTTGCTCCACAGCTACCTGAGCTACATGCTAATGACAGTTTGTTGCTGCAACTATAGCTATTGCTATAGCTACAGCGAGAGTATAGTGAGCAACAATAAGCCATTATGCTGCCCTTTATAGTTATGGAGATACCCTAATCCATTGTTGCCATTTCTTCAAATTATACCCTTAACAGTATTTAGTCCTCCCTTACTTATTAAGTTACTCGTTATCATGGACTCACAAGGGCAATAAGCAGAAGTGATCATAAAAAAATGTATTTGATTTACATTTTACAATACAATTTATACTGTATACAGCTGTTCCTTATCCATTCAGGTACTTCAGCTTATTCGGGGTTGGGTTGCGGTGGCAGCGGGCTTAGCAGGGTATTCCTCAGCAAGGTTTTCCAGCTCCTCCTGGGGGATCCTGAGCTGTTCCCAGGCCAAATGAGATGTATAATCTCTTCAGCAAGTTCTGGGTCTCCCCCAGGGATGTCCTCCCAGTTGGCTTGTGCCTGGAAAATCTCCAAAAAGTGGCACTCAGGATGCATCCTAATCAGATGCCAGAACCACCTTAGCTGGCTCCTTTTGACATGAAGGAGAAGCTGCTCTTATCATAATATGTAAGTTATAGGCTACCGCGGAAGGATGTATGTCTCCTTAAGACAGACATAATTAATACCATACTCGTTATTTATAGGTGTTCCTTAAATAAGGCCCTGAGCTTAAGTTAACCTTGACCTAACACTGCCATGAATATAAAAAAGAAAATCACAGCAAAATTTCTTAGAAACTCACCCATAATTTTATTTCTTGGCTCCTAAACCATGAAGTAAGTGAAATGGGCCTCTCGATAGCGTTTTGTTTATCGACTATATTTCACTTTTTTGTGAGACTCCCAGTACAGTAGGATCTCATCCTCCCACAAGGCCACAGCAGAACAAATATCCATATTACAGTGTGCTTACACTCTCAGAGTCTGGCTGTCTTGCTGGGACAGGGTGATGCAATGCTTTATTTGGCATACCTCACGTAATGTTATGACTAGCACAGCTCCAATTATTCCTTTGCGATTAGTCAAGCCTGCGGTGAGCTCCTATCTGTATTTCATGCTCCCACCGAACCAGAGGCTGAGCTTGTTTTGTGAAAAGGACAAAGTCACATGAGTGTTTTGATAGTTGTTTGGCAGTGACAGTTAATACAAGGATGTTGATTTTCCCAGAGAAAAGTTATTCGCTCAGTTGTTTTAATAAAGAAAAATACTTCTGATTTGACAGAAGCTGGGAAAAATCTCCTGGGAAAACAGAGCGAGATACACCGTAAAAACTGAGTCGTACTTACTCACATGAATAGATAGATTGAGACAAATAACTCAATTATAATTGTAAAAAATCCAACTTTTTCAAGAAATTAGATTCATTTTAACCTTTAATTTGTAGGGCAAACCAATTGTCAAATTAATTTTGTGACTAAAGCCTGAAAGTTTCAAGATATGATCTACAAACCCCAATGTGTTCTACATGCTGCCTCAGCCCGTAACAATATTCTGCTTTGCTAGGGGGCCCCCTGACCCTACAAAGTACATGTGTTTACTTCCAGGTAGAAAGGTAGCTATAGCATGTTAACAACTTTGACAACTTGTGCTGAATGTTAGACAGAATTACATGACTGTCATCAGGATTGGTAATGCTTCGAGCCCTCTCAATCCTTGGCCGAGGGATGTCTGGTGCACCAAAGTCATAGAGGTTTTGTTAAATCTCCTGGATGTTTAAAGAGCATGATGGTATAGGAGCATTAGTTTATATTGTTGGGACTTCAGTTTGCCCCCAAAGAAATTTGGTTGTTAGACAGGATCAGAAGATGAACTCACATAACTGCCCTCTTAGTGGAGAAAAATGGATCATGTTGTTCGCTCTTGGAAATGCTCTTTCATCCTTTAAATAGAAAACATGTTGGCCTTTGGCCTTATATATTTTTCTGCTCTAGCTGCAGGGTGACCTGGTTGTTCCGAAGATTTAAGAACATACGTATTTTGCTGCTGAAGACAAAAAGCTGCTGTTGAGTAAGAAGGCTGCAAGCCTTAGGCGGGCTCAGAGCTTTCACGGCCAAATCCTGTTTGTGAAACTTGAAGTCTTAACTTGAGTAAATGTAGACCAATATAGGCATGTAATCTGTTTCTGTTTTCTGTAGCTTAAGCTATAACTTTCTTAATGATTGTTAGCATGACTTCCCCCTCCTCTTTTTCCATTTCCTCTTCTTTCTACATGCACAGCAACAAAAAACAATCACTCACACTGTCCATCTTTCCTCTAGGTGCTTCATCCCAAACATCTATGCCGCCCTGTCTACGGCGGTGCTGGTGCCTCTCATCTGTCTGGTTGCAGTGCTGGTTGTATTCATCCACGCCTACCAGGTTACTCAGCAGTGGAAGGCCTACGATGACATTTACCGTGGACGAACCAACAGCACAGGTACACAGAAAAACTGCAAAAATGTGTACACAAACACAAATAAATGCAGATAAATGTAAAAATAGATTTGAGAATGTACACTCCTGTACTTCCACTTTAAAAACAAGTAACCTGCTGCCAGGATGCCCTCAGGAGCTGGACTGTATCCACCCCTATTTTTGGCTTAAAGTTATAGCCCCTATTTTGCTCAGCTTACAGGCTCTGTCTCTGTCTGCTGTTTGTACACCCAAGGGATCCATGATACAGGAACAAAACATTAGCAATACCTGCTTTCTAAATTAAATACTGCTGACAATCACAGTTTTATTAAGCCACTCTACTTACATTACTTAATGGAATGATTTACAGGGCTGAATATAGTTTAACAACCAGTTTTAAGCCTTTAACAACCAGTTTAAAGCCTTTAACGACCAGTTTAAAAGGTTATGGTATAAATATGTTATAAACATTTGGCTATTCTTTGGGTTCATATAGCAACTCTACAGCCTTTCTACCACATCCAATGTGTTCCACTTGCATATCTGCAGCGTTAAATGGACACAATGCAGTGCAGTATGATGTGTGGCAACAACCCCAAACTTTATACAGGATTATTGTTTGCAGAGATATAACCATTATGGTCAGAATGAATCATTCAGATTTATTTAGTGCAGTCAGTCACTTGGCCCACACATGAAGATCCTAGCCAAACCACTTTAGTCCCTCAGTATCATGGCTGTAATCAGTGGTCATCGGTGAGAATCAGCAGGCTTTAGCTTGTTTTGCTCAGTCGAGGCCCTCCAATGACAAAGCAAAGCCTGAATTAGTGCCAGTCCTTTGGCTGGCAAGCTGTTTGCCCTACACTCTGTGTGTGGCCTCTGAAGTAGCACAGGAGACCAAAAACAGTGCTCTGCTGAGCTGCAGGTAGGTGTGCATCATTAACAAGACAGCAATACTTTCCTCTTTCACAAACAAGACAGAGACTGAGGGTCAGCTTGTAGGATTTTAACCTGACTAAAGTGTGGACAGTGGAATAGAAGTAGAAAGGTAGGCAATCTGAGCAGTAAACAAGGTTACAGCAGCTTCTAAAACTTCTTGTTCACCCTGAGAGAGAGAGAGAGAGAGAGAGAGAGAGCACATGCAGGGGAAGGTAGGAACTGCACACACTATTCAAAGCAGCAATCTAAAGTCCCGACAGAGTGTGTGTGGCACAGTTCCCCTGAGGTGTGAATATGTGTGTCCAGTTCTGTGTAGAGCAGCTGCACTGTGAAAAGGCTGCTCATGAATGGGAATACAGAGACACAAAATGGGACAGCGACATTCTTTATTAAAGGTCATGCAGCGATGGATCAGTGTTGGATGCACCTTTAATAATATGTCCAGATAAAGTTATGATTTGCAATCAGAATAATGACACAATACCACCACATATACACATCCATGTACATTATATACTGTATATGTATGGACACAACATGCACACATCAGTATAGAATGCACTTAGTTGCAGTTTTCTTTTCTTTTTCTTTATTGTGTTTGTTTAGTCACATATCAGTACTGGCTTTGTCTCAACATGTCCAGAGTCCAAAGAGGCATAAAAATTTTAGGGAAAGGCCTATAAGATTTTATTGTTCTTAACACAGACTACGCCTCTGGTAATTCCCTCGATTTATCTACAGTTTGTCAGAGTTAGTTTAAAGACCCACTGTTCTGTTATAACCCTAAACAGTTTCAGTCTTGCAGTGTGCAGTGATCAAACAAAAGACCAATCATAAAAAAATCTTTTGATTCTCCTTGATATGTTAATCAGATGTGTTTTAAAGGCTCTTTCTGTGGTATCACACCTTACCTCTAAACAGGCCAAATGATGACTAATCATTTTGTTTTATTTAATCGGTTCCTGGCTATTTTTCAGATGGGTACTTTAATCACTCTAATAAATCTTGCAGTATGTGCTTCATTTTGATGTTACCATCCAGTTAGAATTTGTGCAGAGCCGGGCACCCCAGTGGCTCAGTTGGTAGAGCATGTGCACCATGTACAGAGGCTGTGTCCTTGCAGCAGCAGCCCAGGGTTTCATTCTTGTTTCCTGTCACACTCGAGGTTGCCCTATCCAATAAAGCCATGAAAAAGGCCAGAAAAATAATCAAAACAAAAAAAAAGATTTGTGCAGAACCTGTCTGATGAAAGTTAGTCTTTATGTCTGCAACATTTTCAGTTGCTGCCCTTACTGCAGAAAAAAGTGTTGAGATAAGCTGAGAGCTAATCAGTGTACGTGTGTGTTTGCGCTTCTGACTGTGAGAAACCCACATGTAAAACTCACAGGGCTGTGCGAGATATAGCAGCACTTCTGACGTCAGTGAAATCAAGCAAATGTACCAGTGTGTGTGTGTGTGTTCCTGTACCTCAGCAAAGATTGGACCTGTGCCATTGTGCCCAATGTAAGACTTGGCAGGACAAAAAAGAAACATAAATTAAACTCATAATAGTTTCTATTCATGGCACATCAGTTGGCCGTCATCACTGCCCCCACCCACTGAGCAGGCAATGTCTGTGGACATTCAAAACAGGTTGATATTATGTCCGTCGGGCCAGGCCATGATCTGGACGTCCACTGACAGCCAGAATTAGTCAATAAATGACATATAAACATCTATACAACATCCAGAAAAGACATATAAAAAACTTTCATTCTGGCTTCAAGACGTCTTTTAGATGTCTTGGATGTACATACATGACGTCCAAAAGATGTGATCTAGACCACTTTTTGCTCACTGGGCACTTGAACCCACAAGGTATGTTTGCAAGACATGATGTTCCTTTAATACGGAAGTGAGCAGACTTTCGATTTCCACATAGAGCAGAGTTGAATGAGTAACTATTATTGTTCTGTTTTTATGGCTCCAGGAGCTCCCTGACTGCACTTTGATTGTTGATTTGTCGGGAATGTGGAAATAAACAAATACATGTGATGGATGAGGTTTGATTGCATAGTGTTGTTATTGTGAACTCTGTGTGTTTGAAGCTGTGCAGGTGCTTTATTTGGATGCAAGATGCACGTTTTTTTTTATATTTTGCTCTCATGACCTCGTTATCAATAGCCTTGGATTGAGGTTTTTTTTAATAACGTAGCGACTGGATTTGTTTTCTCATACCTGGTTTTACTAGATGTATTTGTAACAGCAACATTTTGCACATATTCAATAATTCACAGACAGTATTAAGTACATTTTGCAAGCTAATACTTCTGTTCTTTTTCTTAAGTCAAATTTTGAATACAGGACTTTTACTTGTATCCTTGGTTTGTCAGAATATTCCTTCCAATCAAACAATAAAACCATCAAAGCTTTACTTAGTTCACACACACATTACTTGTATGTGAGGTGTTTGTGAGTGCTCACCACACACTTCCTGCAGCTTGTTGTTATTACAGCTGCTGACCTCTTGGTGACCGTAATGTCAGCACGGTCTGGAGTTACTGCCTGGCTGTTTTCGTTGAATCCACATTTTCTTCTCAGTTTGTCCTCTCACACCAGGAACCAGCTCAATCAAACATAAACTGGAGACTGTCATCCTGTGGAGAAAAGTTTTGAGCAGAAGTTGCACCACTGGGGGTTAAACTGTTTGTTTACTTCTTAGTTCTGCCAGACAGAAAGATACCCATGATATCATTTAGCATCTGTCCAGAGAGTAGAGAAGACTTTCTCTTGTGTTTGCGAAGGCTTTCATATGCAGTGCTCATATGCTCATACACATACAAACAAATGCACACGTACAGTAACTACTGATGACATGTAGCAGCTCTGCTTTTTTCTACTTCTTTGTGTCAAATCAAACAGTCAGTCAGCATTTTGCAGCAAGTCTCCATTTGGCTCCAGGAACCTGTTCTTACTGTGGGAGCTCTGCCCTGTCCACAGACTGGAATGTGCTTACATGGTTGGAAAACTCAAACTCAGGGAGGGAGGAGATGGAGACAGATGTGCAAGATAGAAGAAAGAGTGAGAGAGAGAAAACGTTATGTTGTTTTGACTTGAAGAAGTAGAATGTGTTCTGAGAAGAGTAAAATGATTAACAGCAATGGATGAACAGGCTCATTAAGCAGATTTATCAACTCTGAATAACACAGGATGTCCAAAGCTGGTGTAAAGAACAAACAGACTAGGTGTGAAACAACACAAAACAGTGAGCTGTGGAATAAATAATGACTTACAGGAAATAAGTCCCAAAGGAAAAGGGAGAGGCTTGACAAGTAAGAAAATGAAAAGAAGGAAACATTGTTCGGGTTCAGCCAGAGGAACGTTGCAGTGAGATAAGGAGCTGAACTTGGAGCAGAGTTAAACTGACAGGGTGGTGGAAGTGGCACCTATGTGAGGGCTTTTTGTGCAAACTTGCCCTGTGTTTCCATCCTACTTGTGAAGTGAAGTGAACTGTACAGTCTGCCCTACATTACACCAGCCAGACTACAGCCGGAGTGACTCAGCAGTGGCATTTTGAATTGGTGCATTTTTCAGTGACCATTGAAGGATCAGCAGAAAAAGATCAAATCATGATTGTGCCCTCTGCGGCTCGTTGTTGTAGACAGTGTGAGAAGTGAGAGCGAAGATAAATACATGTTTTAATCCCAAAGGTTGAAAAAGAAAAACAAACAAACTTTGTGCTGTCCTAGACTTTGGGTGTTTATTCCTCTGGAATCTCCGGGCTCTGCCCACGGCTGTCTCCTCCAAAGCTCACTAGCTCCAGCAGTTGTCTGCCAGTTAACGCAAACAGGGTAGCTCGTCAATCCAAAACACTGGCATCTGTTCCTCAGCTCCGTTTTGTTAGTCCAATTTTCCACACCCTTAATTAGGCTTGACTTTAAGCTTTAATATAACTGACACAAGTGAGTTACTGTATATATAGAAAAAACACACACCCACAGTTGTCATGACCAGGAAAATAAGCTACAGAGAGCAGGCTGTAAACATGTTTATTTCTGCTGTAAAGTTGAGTAGTTTAACATGGGCTCTTATGGGGATTGACTCACTTTTGTGCCCTACATAACACCAGCCAGACCACAGTCAGAGTGATACAGCAGCATTTTGAATTTTCATTTACGATTAAAGGATCAGCGTTTGAGTCAGTTTGAGGTCAAGTTGATTCTAAATGCCTTGAAATCCATTTGTTATCTAATACATAACATTCATAAAATTTTATTTTTTATGGAGCATGAATGAATGTTATCAATGGTACATCATGCATTCACCGGCATGATGAACTAATGGAAACAAGGCACTGCAAATGTAGCCATCTTCTTAGTCCCAACGGACACACACATATTGGAATACACAAATTTATCAAGCATCTAACTTTCTGAAGTATTGCAAACACATTGCTCTCTTTAATTTTCTGTGAAACCATATTTTTTATAAGGAACACATCCCTCTCAAAATAGACAGTATTTCAGCTCATTTCAGCAGCTGTTTCCATCTTGTTCTGCTTCATTATTTCCTCCTGATGGAAATGAGCTGGATAGTAATGAGCTGTTTTATTTATCAGGCCTCTGTCGTAATGACTCACTCTTGACAGTCGACTGCCTGCTCCTGATTGGCAGCGTTCATTTTGTTTGTCCTCTAATTACCTGTCCTAAAACGCTTCGTAATGATTTTTCAAGCTGAGCAGAACACCGTGAACTGATAAAGATGGGGTGCAAGGTTATACCAGTGGCCTCCACTTCAATGTGAGTCCGATGTTGTTGAACTCTCACTTCATGAATCATGAATCATGAGACATTCATTTAAGGAAACATAAATGTATCTGTTCTTACATTTATAGATAAAGTGGAAGGTGCAGTGTTCACCTCTACTTGTGTAGTGTGGCTTAATGTATGTGGTGTATCAGCCCTGACAGAAAGTAGGTTAGCAGTGACACCAGTTGTTGCAGGAGAGCTCGGTTTAGAAACACGTGCAGAAAGACCTCTTGGCGTTCTTGTCTTATCTTAGAAACACTTGACACAGTCTAAATACAGGAGATCTGTTTCAGTGTTTTTCTGCATGCTGTGTACGAGTACAGTCAGCTGTGTGTCTGCAGGAGGTAGAGTGAGCATTTTAGCATGAGGTCACTTGTTTGCAAGCTTTTATGGCATGTAGATTGCATGTGGTCATATTTACTAAAGGGCATGCTAATTACCAAGTACAAGCTCAGACCATTTACACACCTTTTAGTTCATCGAATTAATCAGCATGATAATTTCTATATCCATATTTCACCTCTCCTTGCACCATAAGTGCAAATTAATACATATGCATCTGTAGTCCCCTGGCTGAGGTGTTAAAATGTCTTCCTAAAATCACTGTCTGTATAAAATAGTGGCCAGAGCCACCATGACATCATCCATAGTTCTCTGAAGAGCGAAAAAGAAGGTCGAAGTGAGTGGTAGTGGCCGTCACCATCTTGGCAGTGCCTGAATTCACCTAGCTCCTGGCTAATCAAAAATGGGCAAAGAAGTGGAGCGTTGGTGGAAGTGAAGCAAACCTAGTTAGTTAAAAGAAAGCCCACCTAGTTGGAAGCTACCAAGCTAGCTAAGACCAATGAGCTATCAGTGTTCACCCATAAAGAGAAGCAAACTTCACTTCATGTTATAAGCCTGAGTTTGACTGACAGGTTTGTTCGTCCCAAACAAGCAAGCGTAACTGCACAGCAAGCCATAAAGTTTCCATTTTTCTAATGGAGTCTTATGGGAATTGATTCTCTTTTGGAGCCAACCTCAAGTGGCCATTCTAGGAACTGCAGTTTTAAGTACTTCAGCACTGGCTTCGTTTTTCAGCCCTGGAAGTCAATGCTTGCCAAAAATACGACAAGAAAAAGCAAAATAAAGAGCAAAACAAGCCAAACAAGAAACCGGGTACAATACAAAATAACACTGAGCATGCCGTTTAAAGATTGGAATAAGACACATTTTTGTGAAGTAAACAGTAAAGCCAGTAGTGACATATGTACAGTACATATAGAAAGGCATTGCAAACAAACAGAAAAGCAGACATACATAGCAAGCTAAACTATGTATGTGGCTGCACATGCTATGTACACACTGGCTCTCAATATTCGTGATACTGCAAATGCTCAAGTGAAAGCTGTGCTTACATGCTTATTCCTTGGCATAAATGAAAGTGTCTGTGCGTATTTTTGTGTGTGTGTGTGTGTGTGTGTGTGTGTGTGTGTGTGTGTGGCTGAGGTCCTCTCAGTCAATCTTAATGTGTCTGCTCTCCAGCAGTGTACTGCGTTCCCTAGTTTGGGCTTTAATCAGGAGTCCACATGTGGACATGTGGAGCAGAATAACCGCTGTACACCGGAGCTGAATCTGGGCTGTAACAACTGGTTCATTAAACAGCTCCTGAGGCCTGCTCCTGGCTCCACAACAACACCACAACCCTTTCTTTTTGCTTTCTCACTGTTGGAGGGTATAAGCACTTGGATCAGAAACATGCTACACAGTGTATCAGCCAGAAAATAGGTGATGCATTAACATCTGGTTTCAAAGTGTTAATTGATTAGTTGTCAGTAATTGTATTAAGCACCAAATATTTTGATCATTTTTTAAAGAAAAGAAAGTCACCACTCTCAGATTTCAGTTACTTGAATGTAAATATTTTCTGGCTTCTTCAGTCCTCTGTCACAACAAACTGAATATATTTAAGTTTAAGGACATCATCTTGGGATTTGGGAAACACTGAATGGCAGATTAATCAAAAATGAAAATAAATGTAGTTGCATTAGACAAAAGCTTATCAACTTGATTTAACAGTAGTCGTGAAATCCATTTATGTAGTTGCTGATATACTTGTTTTTACAGATACTGTTTTTTAATCCTCCTCTGTTGTTATCTTGTGCTGCAGAGGTGCCGCTGGTCCTCTACCTGTTCCTGCTCATCTCCCTGGTCTGGTTGTGGGCGGGTCTACATATGGGCTACAGGTACCTGTGGACGCTCATCCTCTACGTCATCTTTAACTGCTTGCTGGTGAGCTCATTGACTTATTTATCTATTTGTTTGTTTGCATGTCTGCTTACATGTCTACTTATTCATTTATTTATCAATTTATACAGTTATTTTTTCATAAACTCAAAAGATTAGTGTACTGGTTTGCTGTTTTTTTAGCATCCTTCCTAATCTAATCATTAGTTTTGTCATTAATTTTACTGTGACCAACAACATAAATTTAAGATGTCATGTTTGCAGTGCAGTTATGAAGTGAAACTAATCTAAACAGATGTTTTGATCAACACCCTGAAGCTTGAATCGTGTTGGATTTTGAGTTTGCCAAGCATTCTTCTTTCTGATTTGACTAAAATGGACAATTTGAGGGCTCAATAATAATACCGGGATGTGCACTTCTGGTTAAACATATGATCTTTTCTTCCATATCGTATTTTCTCAGTTTGTTTAATGTCATGGACTAGATGGCTTTCTAGAAGATACCACAAATAAAATATTGATAAATAAAGCCACTAGACTGCTGCGTGGGTGTGTGTGTGAATGCTTGTATTGTAAGTACGTGTGTCTGTTGATGTGTTGTTGACTTAGAGAGTGAGCAAGTGATGAAGGCTACTTCATTGCACTTTGAAGCCCTGCTTTGATGTGGTGGCGAGGCAGAACAAGAAGAGCCTCAGGAGTGGAGAGAGAGGGAGGGTTATCACTGTGTCACATCTTACTGAAGCATCTCTCTCTACTTTCCATTTGTTTTTTGTCTGTTTGTTGTCTCTCTGTTCGCCTCCCTTAATTTGCAGCTCTCTGCCTTTATTCCGACTCTATGGTCCAACTTCAGAGGCAATAAGGACGGGACAATAATGAGGCACAAGATAACTCTCATCTCCTCACAGCTGGACTTTTTTATTAACTGTGACTTCAAAGAGTTACATAACAGATAATAATCATTGATTATAAGTCAAAGTCAGTTATTTCCTCTGGTTCTAGTATTTCTCTAGTATTATTAAAAAGTAATTCCTGGATCTGTCCCTTCATTCGGATTCACACCAAAAGTTAATGGTGTCTATTCTTGATCGAGACCCATCCTCTATCCAAGTTTCATGGAAATCTGTTTAGCAGTTTTTGTGTAATCCTGCTGACAAACCAACCAACCAACAAACAAACAAAGATGAAAACACATAACCACCTTGTTGGAGGAAATTTAAGATTTTTACACAAGGCATATGGAGACTGTATAAAAAATGTTTCTAAATGAGCTCCACCAGCAAACTAAAAGTAAAATCCAACAGCACAGGACTGTAGTAATAATGTCCATGACACTCTCCCAAACACGCTCTCTTTGGTACAACAGCTTCTTTTCTTTCTTGTCCAGTCTAATAAATGTTTGTGGTGTCTTCTGTCATCCTCTGAGAGACACCACCTGCCTGTAAAGTGTGCTGTAACAAGTCTGTGGTAACCTGTGGTGATATGTGGCATCCACATGCAAAAGACAACAGTGTTGCAGCAAAGCAAACTTCTCCTGTTGGTGCGGTGACTAATGAGGAGAAGTGATGTCAGTGCCAACGGGTGATGTCGCACTTAGCACCTGCTTATGAGCTCCAATAGAGTTAGTCCAACTCTGTGACATCATGTGGTCAGTTTCTTCAGCTGACCAATAGTGTGGTGGTGCGCTCTAAAGTCAGAGCACATTAGTCAATTACAGGACATTTACATTTTATAAGATTACATTTTATTACGTTTAAAGTTAAGTGTTAGATACAAGTTTCATTTCTCATTTGACTGAGGTAAAAATGCCTTTGTCCTGTGGGATTACTTCAGGCCTACATGCCCCCCCCCCCGCCCTTGGCATCAGGCCATACAAATTTGTGTTGAGCCTTGCAGCCAAGTTTTTAAACTCAGCCTTCTCTGAAAGAAAAAAACGTATTCAGGCTAAACAATAACTATGGCAATTGATTTTCAATCCTAGCTCCTGCAATTGCAGCCTCAAAGCTCAGACTAAAAGGCGAGCCTCTGGGGTTTGGTGTGGGTCTGCGGAAGTAATAAAAAAGGATTCATCTGAGTGGAACAGACAGGTAAAGGACAAGGACATTGATTAGCAGTAAACAAACTCGTCTGACCCAGTTTTTACAAAGCGCTGCTGGGGAAAGGTTCTCCGTGTCGATGGAGATGCTATTGCCATGAAGCAAGCATGGTTGCAATTAGATTTGTTTTTCCGTGTGTGCACCTAATTTATTTAGCTGTGAAGGGGGTGAGAGTTGCAGTTGCAGAGGGCTGACATTTTGTGTTGTTGTTCCATTAGGGACTGAATGAAAGTTTAATGAAAGCAAATGGGATCCTGATAAACGAGACTGAAAATGTACCTCTCATCAGTTTGCTCACCTTGAACGGCAGTTGGTTTGTCACGATTTGGAACAGATGCTGGCCTTCAAAGTTATCATTTATGTGTTAATGTGTCCTGGTATCATTGCAAGTAGTTCTGATTAAATGGCTAGAATGACTAATAACTAGAATGAATCCTATTTCTTTCCCCAGTTCATTGTGCTTACACTTCATTAATGAATTACACAGTCAATGTGGAAATTATTAATTAACTAAAGAGGTTAAAGGATAAGTTCACCTTAAAATGAAAATTAAGTCATTATCTACTCAACCTAATGCTAGTCTCGTCCGGCATAATCTAAGTCTCTGAAAACTCAGAGATCCCAAAGTAATTTTTTAATTTTAATGAACGTTTTCTATTTACAACCTCAATGCGAAGTAGAGCTTGTGACTGGTTGGCATTGAGGGCATATTGTACAGGTTGAGGTGCTGCATAATCACCTGTTTCTGGCAACATTTCTGTCTGACTAGCTTCTTATTTAAACACACTATGTTATCCTTTTTTCATGTCTTTAATGCAATCTTTTACCATTTTTTTCCATTGCCCCGAGGTTGGAAGTCATTATACTGAAGGTCTCTGCTGCGAAGTATAGCAGAGCGTTTGTTGTTGTTTCCTTCACACCGTGAATTTTCCATTAGGAGAATTTTCCATGTTTACCTTGGTTTTGTTGTTGATGTGGCTGTGTGAAGCACTTTCCAACAGCTGATTACTGAGCACCATTAAACAGCTGCAGATGTTACAGCTGTGCAGAACTGTGTGTGTGTGTGTGTGTGTGTGTGTGTGTGTGTGTGTGTGTGTGTGTGTGTGTGTGTGTGTTGCAGAGCTCAAATTACTCTTCGGTTATTGAGCGCTTTGCTTGTGGAAAGTAACCTTCAGTCTCCAGCAGAGTAGTCAATAGAACCAAACTGTGAAACTGATCATACTCGCGGTGATAATGAGGAAAATTTGACTTTTTCATCCACATACCGCTGTTTTTTTCCTGTTCTCTTCATTTCCTTCCATCCTGCATTTTCCATTATACCACACTGTAACTCTGGCTCCACATCTGTGCCACATCAGGCTGAATTAGAAGACAATAATCAAATCACCACAGCACCACCCCTCATTATCTCCTCCTGCGGCGGCCCCTCTGCCGGTAAACCTTACCTCGCTGCGAAACATCCACAGTAGTGAAGCAGCACCATGCTCCATTACAGTTCAATTCCACCACCGCTTCCTCATTCAACCTTTGTACTCGCCTAAAAATAGGACACAGGATATCTGTGTATTATTATGGATAAGAAGACCCGGGCCTACATGTGTCTGCACACACGCAATCGGCTCTGTGAAGCCTGCAAAGAGTTAGGATTTAAGGGAAATGGATCTGTTGCTTTCATGAGAACAGACAATGATTTCCACAAACACAACACACGTTTTCATGTTAGGATTGAGAGGAATATTGCATTGATTATCCACTTTAAAACAACTACGCTGTCCCCAACAACAACATTATCAATATCACATGAGCCCATTCAGCTGACTCAGAGGACCTCCAAAAGTTTGTGCTCATGGCCTTTCTTCCATCCCTCTTCACTTTCCCTTGAGCCAAGCTTTGCTCCCCCCTCCCCCCACCCATCCACCACCTTCTCTGTCCTTTCTGCTCTCCTTAGGTCTGTGCTTTCCATATCTAAAGACGTGGCCTCTCCACTGATCAGGGAACACTTACATAACAGGCCTATGGTAGTAAAGCCTGTTCCTCAGGCTGCACAGCCTGCTAATGATCTGTGCTAATCACACACGCCGCAGTGGATAGCAACATGCACACCCATACGTGCGTACACACCTGGCTGCTTTTGTTATATGTTTTATATTATTACACAGGGAACGTACATTTCCTTCTTTCCCCTGTATGCAGCAAAATGCAAACAAAAAGTCATGGCAGTACAATCAGTCTACTTTTCCTAACCTGGAAATGTCCCATCTTATTTCAGGATTTACAGCACTCACAGACGGTTTGTGTAACTCACTCGTAAAGAACCGGCAGGCAGTAAAGCACACCTGTTATGTGTTCCATGTGTTTTATCTATTCGCAGCCCTGTTTTCCTTCTTTCATGCTTTTTGTTCCTATTTCACAGTGCACCCATAAACATACAGTTTCCTCTTACGGTTCCTGTTGTCTTCCTCGTAATGGTGATTGCAACCATCAGCGCTGTTTATAATCACTTTTTTATGTCAATCTCCCTCGGTTACATGGGTAATGATGATCGCTTTACTACATATAGAAGCATGCTGGAGAGGTTTACTGTTCCAAGTTAATCGGCTGTCTGATCTGCTGTTCGACATAAACTAGAAGCGTGGTTTGGTAACAAGCAGCTTTATACTATAAATATATAACAAAATTGCTTTTCATGAAGAGGGATGTTTAAAGATTTCTGTTTAGGACAGTTTTTACCCACTGCCACTTGTACAAAAAAAAAAAGCATTGCACTCACCAGACATATTTGAAGTTTGTCTCAATGTTTTTCACAAACAATGCAACTTAAGAGATCTCATGCCTCCTGCCTGATGTTCAAAGCGCAGACATTTCAGCACAGTACTCCATAAGCTACTCAGCATTGCTAACACATATGAGAGAAAATGCATAAAATGCATTTGTAGCCTTGTTGCTTCAGTATAGCTCAACATATGCAAGTCATTAAAATGTTTCATGGCTAATGAGATTCAGGACTTTACTGGCCTAAATTTCCACTTTGACAGTTTGTATGGTTTTAATGAATTTGCAGTTTACATTTCGGGCAATGGGTGTTTATTGGACAAAATGATCAGAGGAGCTGTAAAATCTTTAAAATATTAGGTCTTAGATCCTGCTCTCACACCCACAGTTTTCAATCCATATACTGTAAATAATTTAGACATCAAAAGTAGGAACATTTATTCTGGTCGCTGACATGTATCCATGGAAGCAAACTCACTTAGACTTTTGGCTACAGGAGCTTCCAAGCGACAGGAGTGCCAACCACCTACCTCAAAGGCTGGCAATATTGGGTTCTGAACAAAGCATCAGGCACACTCTCGGTTGCTCTCCGTGCCATGTTCAGAAATGTAATGCTTACTGTCCGTCATGGTGTGAAGGAACTTCCTTTATCTCTATTTCTTCACTCAACCACAGTGTGTCTGACTGTGCTTCTGTGTGCGAAGACTGTGTGGTTCAGTTCACCCATATGCACACACGTTCACACTTTTGTGCTCTTGTGCGTTCAATCTCTGTCTGCCGTCATCACCCGTGATGGGTGTTGTGAAATACAGGATGGCCCTGTGGTATTTGACACTCATGTGTTTTGGGGTAATTCTCAGCCCGGTGCTGTTGACCAAGAGGATTTGGTAATGACAAGGAAGTGGAGGAAACAGACATATCAGGGTGCCAATGATGTCATGGCCTCAATGATGAAGTACTACATCAATCGTGCGAGAGATGCTGCTGCTGTGCTGTACTTTTGTACTGTTGTACAAGCAACCATGAAACCTACCAGCATCAGAGACTTTGTCCTAAGAGAGGGCTGCAAGATATTTTGTGTCTGCAACTTAAGACTGATCGTATATGATACTGAGCAGCTCTGCAAAACATAAATGGACAGAGATGTTGAGAATGTCGAACTTACTTCCTAATGCAGATTTTCCCTCTTTCTCCACAGGGCCTTTATGTGTTTGCAGTGTACTTCGTCATGCACAACCAGCTGTGTTGGCCTACTAAAGCCAGTTACACAGTAGAGATGAGCGGCCATGACAGTCCCGACTCTACCTACCAGGGAGGGGGACCCACCACTGTAGGGGGCGACATCAGCAAATCAACTCAGAATCTCATCAGCGCCATGGAGGAGGTAAACACACACACACATGCATACGCACACAGAGCTTAATGGTCTATCAGAGAAACTAATAGACTTGTGTAATCAAGTTATACATGTTATACATACTTGATTATACAGACTTACAGTATTTATAACCCATATGTTCCGTACTCTCAGCTCTAATTCTTAGCATTTTTAGTTACAGTGCAATTCATTATCCACTCCCAGCTACATCCTCATTTTATAACTGACTGAAAAATTGTTGTTGTTTTTTTATATATGATCTGGGTCTTCTCCTTGTAGATTTGACCTTCGTTTGTATCAATTATAAAAATATTTTGCTAACAAACTTCTTCGCTGGGATCTGACCCGCCAGATAGTTTATTACACAGAACCATCTGGGAAGTCATCCTTGGAAACAGGAAGAGGGCAATAATTGGCAGGTGACTGAATGAACCATTTGTCTATAACCTCTATCACAGGCTAACTTCAACCAATCAGATGAACAGTAGAGCGCTACATCCAGCGAAGCCTGTTGGTAAATCAAACTCTCGTCAAAGCAAGGAAGAAGAGTGAAAACATATTTTCCATCAATGCCATTCTTTGCTTTTCTTTCAATAAAGAAATATTCTCCAGTTCGGATGTAACTGATGCTGTGGCAGCATCTATGCTAACCACTTTTGAGCTGCCATTGTTGGTTTCAAAGGAACAGTCACTTCTTTTGCTGGTTGTCAAACCTAAACCATCCGTAAATGGTAAATTAACTGTATTTATGTTGCACTTTTCTAGTCTTACTGATCACTCAAAGCTCTTTACAACACAATCCAGCATTAACATATTTAAACACACATTCATACACTTGTGGCAGAGGCTACCATGCAAGGCGCCACTTGCTCATCAGGATCGATAACCATTCATACAGATTTACACACTGATGGAAGAGCCACCTGAAGCAAATTGGGGTTCAGTATCTTGTCCAAGGACACTTTGACATGTAGACTGCTGGAGCCAGGAATTATACTACCGTCCCTCCAATTGGCGGCCGACGCTCTTCCTCCTCAGCCACAGCCACCCCCAACACGGCCATAGCTGCCAGTTATTCCTCACAGGACGCTGATTCGTATGAACCACTGTAGTTCAGACAAAAGCCCATAACTTTAATCCTGGCAAGATGGATTCGCAAGATCAAATGATCACAGGATCACATAAATCCAGCTGCCTCCCAAGGTAATGGAGATACACAATTCACTTTGTGGTTCAACTTTAACGTTCTATACCTACTATAGTTGTAAACATATGCAGTTATTTTTATGCAATGAGGGATTATAATGTGTGCACTCACTTTTGGATCCACCTCATTTAGTTATGACTCTAATCATTTAGGATTTGTTTACAATTTGTGCAACCATCTGTCCATTTGATGTTCCTTGCATCACTGGAAAGATGGGGCAGATAATCTCAGGAATCGAGTTAAATATTATCATAACTTGTAGGAATGAACTATATTTTGTTTTAATAAGACCCAGCTTGGAAAAAAAAAAATTTACATACGTATGTAATTGGAACATTTCAATCTTGCCTTTATCCTCCCTCACTGCGTTTCACCTTCTCTCTTAGCTGATTTTCCTCCCTCGCAGTTTTTTCCCATGCCCTCATTCCCATAGCTCTATTTGGCCATTCCTGGTTTCTCCTTCACACATCTCTCACATCAGCTGAGCGTAACTCCACAGAAAGCGTTCATGGCATTTTCACTCGTTTTGCCTGTTCACTTCCGACTTATGTAACATCGTATATCTCATGTAAAATTTGGTGCGTGTAAACGGTCGGTCTTCATACCTCCCACAAACACCCACATCAGCGCCTCTTATGACCTTTCTGTCATGTAAGCACACACTGAAAACACGCTGTACAGCCATACACATGCAGTATTTCTGTAGTCTCTGTGTCCCTGGAGAATACCCTATAAGGACTGAGCTGGTGAGATGGAGGGAGAAGAAGGAGAAGAAAAGGGGGCAGGTTTAACTCCATTACTCCTGGGAACTCCCCAATCCCTCTCGTCTGTTCAATCTCTCTCCACATGTAGGAATCCAGTAATCTTGTTTTATTCATGAGAGCACACTCACACCTCTCTGAGATTTGGCTACAGCCCAGTTAGAAAAATAAGAGCGCAGATAGAGACAGCTTAGAGTGGCGATTGGAGTGTTACATGAGTGTCAATTTGTGGAGTGCATTGGTTAAAAGGAAACTGAAGTGAGATTAGAATTGGGATAGAGGACTATAATTTGAAGGTTGAATAGCTTGAGTCATCCCCTCAAAGTTGATAGGCAAGATCTGAGGTGCCTGGTGGTGCTTTGTTCACCTCACTGGGACGCTCTGTACCGGTTACAGCCCAGCAAGCCTCAGAAGTTTGTACAAACGCACAGACACACACGTTCATGCAAGTACATGGACAGATGAGGCGTTCATAATTAATGAGCACAGTAGAAAACAAGAAGAGATGATGGATTCATGTAGCTTTTGTGAAAAAAAAACAAGAGAACACACAAAAACAGTGTAGCTGTTGTTCCCAGTAGTTGCTTTTTATTTCACTCTCTTAATAGACACAGTCATCTGTCTGACTGTGTTGGCAGCATAATTTCCATGTTGTAAGGCTCATTCAGTATGAAACGCAAAACCCACTGACCTTGCTTTCACCCCACGAACCCACTGTGACCCTGTGGGTTGGCCTTAACCCTTCGGGGAGCTTGGACAACATGCACTCTGCCTGACCCTAACTCTTAACAGACATGATTACACGGCTGACAGACGAAACCGTTCTCTGAATTAATCGTGCATTATGTGTGTGTGTGTGTGTGTGTGTGAGTGAGTGAGTGAGAGAGATAGAGATAGAGAGAGAGTATATTGATGAGGAGGATGGTCGACCTGATTTTGCCCTCCATTCTTGTAAAGTTAATGTTTTTGGGCGTCAATTTAATATTTATTAACAACACATGAAGACTTTATCTTCTTTATTGTATATTATGATTTGCATGGGAAAAAGAAGAACTTAAAATACATTTTTATGTAACACATGATAATCTACATATGAAAAAATTCCTGGATCCGTCCCTTTATCCAAGTCTGCACCAAAAGATAACGGCCGAGACCCACCCTCCATGCAACTTTCGTGGAAATCTGTTCAGTAGATTTTCTGTAATCCTGCTGAAAAAAACAACCAACAAACAAACACTGGTGAAAACATAACCTTCTTGACAGAGGTAATAAATTTGATATTTGCATTACTTTGCTGCTGTCAAGGTCAAACCTTACATCTCAATTATACTTGAAAATCAAGTAATAGGAACTGTCTGTTTCTTTAACATCATGCAATATCAAGTTATTCATTAGATTTTCAAAGGAATTCATTATCGCCAAGGTTGTACAGTATGATCCTCTGAGAAGATCAAAACATAAAAATCAAGGTTCAATCAAAGTTCAGTAACAACTATGATACATGCATGTTAATGTGCATGCTCTCATATAGCTGTATGTGCATATCTGTGTGTTTCAGGTGTCAGCAGACTGGGAGCGAGCATCACTGCGACCCAGCAGTCAGCCCAGCAGTGTGTATAAACCCAGTCCTGTGATGGGGACGTACACCACAGAGGGAGGCTTCATCAACACCAACCTGGTCACCACTGATGAGGAGTCGCAGGAGTTTGATGACCTCATATTTGCCTTAAAAACTGGTGAGGATCCCACGAAAGTACAGATGTACTGTACGCTTGCATATTTATACTGTTTGTGTGGTGAAGTTTCTCTAATGCTGTATAATCATCGCTTTACTATTATTCTACCTCAATATGCTTATAACTGTACTGAACTTTATTCTTTCCCTTCTGTATCTGATCAACATCTTCATAATAGTTGTATTAGTAATAATAATATACAGTATATTGTTTCTCCTAAAAATTAATGAAATGCATACAACCACTGATATTTTTAGGTCCTGATGCACAGCAGGCTGCAGCACAGGAACACAATATAACAAGTACAACGCGTGCAAATCACCTAAAAATGTCATGCATCAAGATAAAACTATCCGTGGGGGCCATAAAACACATACATTTTCACCACGTATAACGCATGTGCAAAGTTTCATGATTTTCGAGCAGCTTTAGCCCCTCAAAAATGCAATTAGTTTCCTCTTTGGTATCAGCATTTCATCACAAACAACCCTAACCCTAACCCAGTTTCAAGGTTTCCAGTTCACTAGACAAGTTAGTACTTAGTCAATAAGAAACATCTGTTTAAGTTTAAGTTAGTCATTTCTGACTGAAAGCATAAAAACATCCTGAACACTTCTGAGCCAGTACTTTTCTATGAAATAAAAAATAAGGTCACCAAAATACTAAACAATGCGTTGGCCTCAATACTTTTTACAATATCAAAGGAAAAACTCAACATGCTTCCAAAAAAAAAAACTGTAACCAGCTGTTGCACATGTGGTTTAAAGTTAGAAAAAAACAGAGTGATGTTATGAGTTTATAAAAGTTAGAGACAAAGAGAAAGAGAGAGATGTTGTGTGCGTGTCAGTGTGTGTATTTCATTATTTCACAGTATACTTCCATACAGTATATATTGCATCTATAAGAATCAGCCCTGCTTAGTCATTCCTTAAATCTCTCTGCTGCCATAGCAACCATTCTTCCTCTGTTCCCATCAATGTTTCATGAGCCAAGGGCCCAAACTACAAACTGATATTTCACCAATACAAACGCATGCACACGCACATGCACACGCACATGCACGCGCGCACGCACAAACACACACACACACACGCACACAGTCCTCTTCTCACTCCTTCAAATCACTAAGTAATTGTTTCACAGTGTCTGAATAAGAATCAGGCCCAACTGGACAAAAGCCAACAGTAGCTTAATGTGAGACATCGACAGGAAGTGAAGAACTTTGCCCAAGTAATTTCACACTCTTGGAAAACGACCAGTCTGAAGAGGAGAAGGTCTACCACTGCAGATAAGGCAGGCCTCTAACCTTAATGGTTAATGAATGAGCAATCATCAGGCATGCTGTTGACTTCAAATCTACATGAGTGTCCTTGTTCTAGCTTGAATCCTGGAAATGAATCAGTCTGTGATACCTTAAAGACCCCTGAAAAGTTCATTTTCAGGTTCATACTACCTCTATTCTGTCTCTTAGATTAAAGATCCTTTGGAACGCAGAAGTGAAAACAACTGTCTGGCTTTACCAAACAGCATAAAATACAACACGAGACATTAATCGAGAGGCTGGATTAATAATAGAAATAGTTTTCTGTCTGGTGCTCAGCCCTAGATTTGATTGTTGTTCTTTGTAATTATTGCTTTAGGGTCTCTGTTACTCTTCCTGGTAATGGACAGCTGATCATTTAAAACAGTCATTTAACTCAGCTTTAAGTATATCCAAGTCAATTCTTGTCTCACATCATGGAAAGAGCAACAGTATGCTCCTCCATATGGGGGTCTCTCTGGGAGAGATAAGAGATATGACGCAAAGACAGACAAACCAACCTGATAAGACCCTAAAGGTGATAGGACTGAGGAAAGGTCACGTTGAATGTCTTGGTTAATCTTTTGGGATAATGGTGGCAAGAAATAACTTTCAAGAAAAATAAATGAATCATTGAAAATTACTGAGCAATTTGACTTTGACGGAGCAGGTTTTTTTTACTTTACTTTACTTTGTTGTCTCCTCACAGTCTGTTTAGGTGCCTTCAGTATATGCAGCAGCACTTGAGAGCTGCCAGCGTGCATCCCAGCAAAACAAAATTCGTAACCATGGAGACAGCCAAGTTAAAAGTCCTTCCGAGCAGGTGTGAGCTGGAGAGACTGATGGTGGTTAATAAATGTGGATTAGGCTAAGAGGATAGTGTTACAGCGAGTCAAAAACTTTGACAGAGGTATCCTCTTATTGATTGTGTGGTGAGAGCGTGAATCAGACCCAGAGGTGTGTGTTTCAAGTTAATCAATCTCGAGTAAACAAGCAGACAGTTACAGCATTCTCTGGCCTGGTCTGCTCTTCTCCTGACCTCTCCCTGCTGTCCTGAGCTGCGGTGGTGTTCAACCTTAAATAGCCTTGAGGCTGCAGCAACCAGGCCAGAGAATTTATATGTCCCCTTGTCTGCAGATTCAGCAGCATGAAGCAATAATTCATGTAATTCAGGGTAGCAGAGAGGCAAGTTTGGAAGATTTAATTAAGTCAAATCAGTTGGCTCCTTGCAGGCCTTTGGCGTGGCCTCAAGAAAATATAACTGTCAGGGAGACACTTGATCTTTGCTGTGTGGAAAATAGAATCCAAACTTGCAACTTAAAGTTCTTTGCAATTTTCTTTCCCAATCTTAAGGATGTTCTTCCATTGTACACTTTCCCTGGTGTCCTGTGACCTTCTGTTTATCCATACATGTCACACTGAACTTACAACCTGCTATAATCTCAACCAGTCAGTCAGCAGTAAAGATAATTCCCTCATCAGAATTACATAATAGGGCTCCACCTGACGGGGGTCATTGAGTAGGGCAGTAATGAGGGTCTTCACCCTTCATTTGGTAGTGAACTATTAACACGCACAGAAGCACAATGTACTTGCAACACATGTACTATACACATTACGACATAGAGCTGATCATTAACGTGCTGGTTTTTGTGTTGATGAGCAGTTTTTTCTTATCACTCAGAGTCAGAAGGAGTCTTGACATACTTACTGCATGAAGCAGCAAATCCTGACGCTCCTCTGGTTATGTCATAGAAGTTATTTCCATTATTGTTACTGGTGTTTAAACAGCCAACAGACAGAGACAGGTATTCAGTGTCTTACATTTAGAGATATTGTTAAAAAATTTACTTAAACATCAGAAAAGTAAATCATATGAACAAACATCAATGCATTTTTTTGGGAAGCAGACAAGGTGAAAAATACTGTAGAAGGAAAACACATGAAGACTGCACATCTAGTGGCAAATCTAATAATTTGGAGAAATCTTTTCAACAGTCGCTGGATCTTCATAAGGTTCTCTTATTTCTTGGCCTGTTGTCTATTTTTTCTCTTTTGTAACTGTAATCTCTCAAGATATCCTCAAAACAACCAAACAATTGTCACTGTCAAACAAAAAGGAGCCCAAGCTTGACACGAGGAGTCAGGAGGGTGAAAAAAAGAAAAGGCGAGCCTTAACAACAAAGCTGAAGTCCAATACACAAAATCCAAAATGCAAGTACCAAAAGGAAGTCGACAAGAAGCTGGCAACAAAAGGAAACAAAAACAAAGGAAGCAGGCAGGGGCAATTCCAAGAATAAAGAAGTACAAAAAATAGTACAAACCAAAGAAGCACTGGGAACACAGACGGATCAAGAGGAACACAGGAGACACAGGACTGATGTGGGGAAACAGAACAAACAAACTGGCAAAGAGAAAGGGAAAGACGCAGACTTAAATACACAAGAGAGGGAAGACTAATAAGAAACAAGTGAAACTAATAGGGCAATCAAAAAAGAAAAAACACAAAAACAGGAAGTGGAAAGTAAAACATGTCACATAAAGAGAGAACTACAAAATAAAACAGGAAATAACTAAACCCGAAACATGACAAGAAGAAGCATTAAAATTATACGGTAACCCCCTCTCTTTCATTCTAGTTGAACACCCACAGTACAGTACACACGCCTTGGTGACTGTTGTGTAAAATCCAAATAACACAAAGCATTCATACATTTGGAAATATATTTTTGTGTGCTTACTCTACAGCAGACTGATTCAACTAGAGGCCTGGAGGCCAATTGTGCCCTTGAACAACATCTTTCCTGCCATTTAAACAATTTGTTAGTAGGCTAACCCATTCATTAGTTATGTCTGTTGCTAAGCTAAAAAAAAAACTCTTATTTCATTAAAAAAGTTTTAACCCAGGTAGTTTAAGCAGAGGAAATATAGGAGAATCAAACTGACAACCTGCGTCCAAGAATGAAAAGGCGCATTTTTTATTTTTTTCATTTACTTTTGTATATATAATTTCTTTATCAGTTATGGAAATGTAGAAGTCTGGCCCCTTAGCACTTTACTACTTTCAAATCTTAGTTGAATAGGCCTGCTATACATGCATTGCATGCATTACTGAGAATGTGTTTACTGCCCAGTAAATACAGCATATCAACAAGCCTGCTGTATGATTTATCTCTTCAACTTATAATGAATAACTTTGTTTCACAGCCTTCTTCCACTCTTACATCAGAGTGCTCCGTTTATTGCCACGACTGATCAGATACAGTACAGTATACAGTCTGATAACACAGAGATTATGACACATTAGAACTGATTGCATATTGCCTTGTTGGCGCTGGCAGGACAAATGTGACAGATAACATGGATTTCTTGCACCGAATTGTTGAAACTGTGCACATTAGGTGGTCCACAACTGTTGAATAATTAAATATAAGATCATCTAAAAATGCAGTCATTATACACTGACCCACATGCCGCTGAAAGTCGTGTGAAGTTCAGTAGTCCGCAAAACATTTCTGGAGCGTCACAGTAGCAGATGGGGACTTTCAAAGTCCCTAATTGTACACATCCAGAAAAAGCGTGTTAACGTCTCAAGTTTTCGTTGTGTTAACCTGTAAAAATGTAACGGAAGGACCAAACTTCACCTGTTAACACTCATTTTACTGTAGTCTAAAAACAAAATCTCTCAGACATGACTTACTCAGGGAAGAGCTCATGCATAAGCATGATAAGCATGTGATAAACGATTTTCAATGTTCAAAGTTTACAGAGCACCCTCGGTTGGGTCTGTCGTTTAATGGATCTCAAGAACTGCTCATCCAAACTACTTCTCACTCGACACTGCACTTCCTTGGGTCCCCAGCAATGTGCAAGTGTGAAGGAGATCGGATGAAGGGTTGTCAACAAAACTTAAATCAAAAGACACAGACACATACAGACTGAGATTCCAGAGATGTAATAGAGGGAGAACTACAAGAAAAAAATACACTTTAATCTACTAATTCTTCCACATACACTGCATGAATAATAAATACAAAGAAAAAGTTTAATGCAACCTTTTGTGTCTGTTTTAGGGACTGGCCTCAACGTCAGCGATAACGAGTCCATCCCTGGAAGCCACGATGGAGGGAGCGTGACCAACTCCCAAATAGTTGAGCTGAGACGAATCCCCATTGCCGACACACACCTCTAACATTTTCACCTCACACGGATCCCATGTCCTCTGTTCTTCATATCAGAAAAGAATTACAACACAGTATTTTTATATTATAAAATGCTTTTGCACTAAAACACAGTTTTTTGAATAGAACATTTTCATATAGATGTTTGATACTGTATGCGATTTTTACTGTACATCTGTTTTTATATATATATATGAACGTATACATAAATGTTTTACTAAATTAATTTTTTAAAGTCCTTGATGGAGTTGTTTTCTGAATGTATATTTGGATTTTTTGTTCCTGTAGAGACCTAGTGAATGAGGTAGCCTCAGCAGAACTGCTGCTGCTGAGGATGGAAACTGTGTAACATTGTTAATAAATGATTGACCATTTATTTTACATTGCACTGTGCTGATTCATTTTTGCCTGCCCATAACCAGGCCGTTTACAACTGAAGGGGGCCCTCTGATGGTTATGTAAGTGAGTCCCTTCGAGGTCACGGGTCAAATCCTCACAGATTGAGCGATCACTGCCTCACAGAACTGGTTCTGCACAGAGAATCGGTCTCACAGATGCAGAGCATGAGGAACGTGGAGAATTTTCACAAATATGTGAAAGCTTCAGATTATGTGAGCTCTGCGGTCATGTTTGAGTCACTTAACAGCATTTTTTAAAGTGAAGGCGCCTCTTTGATCTGCTCCGTAAAGAATCAGGTCAGGGAGATGGGCTGAAAGTACAAGCAAATGTTCCCCTTTTAACTTCGACAGCAGCTTTGAACTTCTCGGAATCCGACGTATACTTGACTCGTGCAGCGACCTTTAACCTTTGTCCTACATCAGCTCGACTTCTGAACTTGAAAGTCGAGCTTCCTGAAAGAAACAGGAATCATCTATCCATCTATTCATTGCCACCGATACCATTGCTTGATATTTACAGCTCCTGTCCCAGGTTCAATGTGGAAGGCTGAGGTCACGATGCCAACATATAATGAGAGTGTTGCAGCATTAGGATATGAGTGTGATACTTGAAGATATTTTGGCAGGAACCAGCTAGAACATGTCTCTTTATATACCTCCCTCCCACTGGTTAATGACTTCTTTCTCCTTCAGGCAAATGGGGGTGAGACTATAGAAGGAAGAAAAGGAAGAAAAAAGATAGTTTTCTCCTTTTATACAATAACCAGTTTATCTTTATTTAGGAAGCGAATCAGAGCCAGTGTTTCCTTGCTCTGAAATCTATAAAATGTATTGATCCTCCTCTCACCCCTCTCTGGAGTGGGAGACTGGTCGTGACTGGCTGTGGTGAACTTTTCTTTTTCCCTGTTTTTGTTTTTCTGTCCACCTCTGTGATCATTTTTCAGCACATTGTGGGATTAGTCCTGAAGAGTAAGTAGCAATGTTTCAGAAGCACCAGTATCCTTATGGAAATCCTATTACATCCTTGATCAGCAATGTTTATTGTGCGTGTCTTCTCTGTTTTCTGCATTGTGGTTACATCACTTTCCTTTACCCGTCAGTAGTAGTCTTTCCTCGGGGAAAACAAAGAAAAAACAAACAGGTCATTCCTAGCATTTCTAATAGGTCTGTTTCATCGTTTGCCTCTTTCTAAGAAAAGCAGTTAAGACACAAGCAATTAATTTTCATGCATTATTGCAGCCTGCCAACATGGCGACATTACAGCTCAGACGTATTTCCATTATGTACCCATTAGAGCAAAACTGTGTTGCCTGTAGACTGTGTTATGTCATCATAGTTGATGAGACGCGGAGCGGCCGACATCATTAATTTCTGGAGAGTACAAGAACATCGATCTGCTGCAAAAGAAACGCCGAGGCTCCCAAACCTTTGATCTGCTGATAGACATCTAAATTACCTGCTGCATAAAATCTGCTGACTGCTCGGGAACCAGTGCACTTTTTAGCACGTTTCTTAGCATATTTTAGTTATGTAATAAACCACCGTGTACAGTTACAATCTTATCTAATGCTGGAGGTCAAGTGTTTGATTATGCAGTAGGCGTAGTTTAGTTTATGAACCCTTAGAAATTGATCTGTTGAGTCTTTTAAAAAGCCAATCAAAAGGTGGGAAGAAAAGAATGACAGCTGCTGCGATGGAGGATGAATTGTTTGCTTGTGGTTGATGACCTTTGAGCCACAGCTGTTGCATGTGATATGATAACATCATATACCAGGGTGTTCCTCTCGGGCATGGCCTGTCATTAGAGTGCCCCATGGAGTGCAAATAGTGGGCAGAGCCACCATCATGTCAGGTGTCTGAAGAGCCATTGTTAAACTAAATGGCTGATCGAAACATGGGCAATGACGGGGAGCGTGGATGGATGAAGCCTGGCTATAAACACAAACACATAGCTCAAAGCTAAAAAGAGAGCTAAGGCTAACTAGCTAGCTGTGTTCAGCACAAGTGAGTTTGATCTCACATTTATTTGTCCCAAATAACTTACTGTTTAAGCAGCAGCGGGCGCTGAGGGTGTGTGTGCCTGTGTTAGTGTTCACCTCAGCCATTGTTCACCTTCTCTCTGTCCCCATCTCCTCTCTCCACGTTTATTAAGTAAAATAGAGATAAATCCACTTTTTAAAAGAAGGGCTGTAACGCTCAGTTGATCTGGATCGATTTCTTGGCAGGGGATTGGCCGAACGCTGCACCATCTATCACAGGCTGACTTCAACTAATCATTTCAAACATGGGACAGCACCACCAACTCTTACCAAAGTCAGTCGTGAGTAGAGCGATTACATCTTTTCCATCAAGAAAAGCCCTCAGTGCTGATTTTGCTTTTCTTTCAATAAAACAAATCTCCACTGCGATGTAACTGACGCTATAGCAGCTACGCCCAACCTCTTGAGGAGCCGCCATTGTTGTTTTCAAACAAACGCACACACACACTGTATGTTCAGCTTGAAGCCTGGCAAGAAGGATCCGGCGAATCCAACAAGGAGAGGCTCTTATGATCGGAGTTGCCTCTCAAACTACTATTTTGAAGGTCAAGAATGAACCTTAGCTCAAGGATTAAACATGATTAAATGTGTAAGATTGCTTCTTCCTCAGTGCAGGATGTCTCAAACAGACATATTCAGATTTGTGAGGCGCTGATTTGGTGGCTGATAAAAAGTAATAAAACTTCTCTGCGAGCACTTCACAGACTCTCAGATGAGATGCTCGGAGATGAGTGTTCAAACTATCTAAATCACTTCTCTTTGCTGTACAGGGTAAAGCAATTTAACTGCCAGAGCAAACAGCCCGATGTCCCAACCCACCGGCCTCGTTCCCATAGACGCAAGACTAGAGGCAGAAATGTTTATGATGAAGTCCCTGGTCTTTTCTTTCGCCCGCTCTATCTGTCTGCGCCCAGAGGGAACGGCACAGATAAGACAGCTGACAACCAGGCTACAGCCGATTCACACTCATTTGCTGTCCGTCCATATGGATGCTCAGATGATGACTCTGCTCTTGTAGCTCTCGGTGAATCACCACATCCTCAACGCACAGTTGACAGAAGACCACAGATCCCATCACTCAAGGATCTATTAGCAGTCTCTCTCTTCTCTTCTCTCTTCCCTTGTCGATAAAGTTGTTAACGGGTATTTTTGGGAGAGTCAGTCTTTTCAGGAATGTTTGCAGGAGATGAAGTTACACCATCAGACAATAAGAAATGATCTTGAGTTCATTCATATACTGTCGATGACGTTCACATCCAAGTTTGTTATGACAACAGCAATCTCCATGGATTACATCATTGTTTAAATTCAATGGAGAGGGGCGTGAATATCCGAAACCTGATAATGCCACCTTTTCACTGTTTTCACTTGCTCTTTTCTCCACAGCACAATGCGCGTAAGAAAACCCTCCTTTAATTCTTCAGGCTCTGAATAAGTGTACAGTTTTGGTGACTATAAACGAGTCAGACCTTTTAACGGAGCATGCAACACCTCATCTCGGACGACAATAGAGTGACCCAGTTGCAGACATAAAGCTTGGCTGGAACGGTCCTCGTCAGTTGAATCAATACAGCCAGACGGTGAGTCAGGAGTCGCTGCGGTGCTGAGGGGAAAACACGGCAGAGGAGTAACAACATGTGCTACCTGTTGCTTTGGTTAACACCCTTGTTTTTCTGTTTGCACATGCTCGGATTGATCTGTGCTGCAGGTAATTCAGGCTTCTTGTGGAGAAAACACACACTCGAACAGTTAGACCAGCACATTTCGTGCAGTCTCACAGTGTACCAGACTGTATCTAATCACTGTAAACCTACCTCATGTGTAGGTGTAATTTGATGAAGCAATCAGCCTCCTATGACGTCTGTCTGATAATCAATAACTTGCTTGGTAATTTGAAGGGTATGGGGGCTGATTTTTAGAGATTTTCGTCGCTGTAGAGACCTTTAAGTCACAGATCTAATTGAGAATACCTCACTTTATCGATAAAGTATGGTATGCATGCATGACAGCGGCAAGAGCTTTCCTAACAGATGACATAAGATTTAATTCCACACTAAAAGAGGACGCTCAACCCAACCCCATTAAGTTCTTCATATTCCACACAGACAGCTGAGCAAGCACCACTGTCTACATTCACCTCAAAAGTGGTCAAGTTCAAAGATGATTTGCACTGCTAGTAAGCATTTGTGAATCTGTGTATGACGCACACGGCGCTTGTTCTCCTACTACACTCCCCATGCTGTTGCCAGCCCTTCCTGAAACACGCCACAGTGAAGGGAAAGGCAGGACGCAGAGCCAGCAGACACGTCACGCAGAGTGTAAGCATGTTTAAATGAGGCTGCTTTTGTACATGTGTTCGCATTTGTTTGAGCATCCTGTCCTCATGTCTGTGGGAGCAAACAGGCAGTAATCACAGTGAGGACATGGTGCAAATATATACATACATGAATGTAAATGTGTGCGGTACATACAGTACAGTATGTGCACATTATATTGCCCCTCATTAAGATGGCAAATGATGACCTTTCTATAATGAGATCAGAGCGTGCTGCTCTTTCTACACCTTGGCAAGCCGAAGTGACCTACACCATCTTGTCATCTATCGTCAGTTACATTGCACTCATCGCCGCCTCGCTGTGTCTGACATCACCAACAGCTCCTGGAGGGTATCCGGTGGCTTCAGCAGTGCCAGTGGAGTCTCACTGCTTGAAAAGTTTAAGTAAGTGTTTATTCTTGGGCGATTCGATGAAGACTTTGGCCTTCTAAAGCCAAATATGGAGGCCTTTATATAAGAGTCATTAGTCTACCATGTTATTATAAGATATAGTACCTTATAATATATTATAATAGTGGTAATGGCAATGCTTTAGTGATCAAAGATATGCCATATTTAAATGTTTTCATTACCTGCCAGCAAAAGCGCAAGAAAGAATTTTGGCGAAGTATAAGTATTAAAGTAAAGTGACCGCTGGCATTCCCCATATATATATATATGTATAAATATATATATTAATTATATTTTTATGTGGTTTGGGGCTGGTTTTAAGGCCTTTTCTTGGCAGTACCACCACACTTCAACCTAAAAAGCATAAAATGAATCTGTTACACAGTGTACAGGCCAGACTGACAACTTTAAATATTTTTTCTTGATCAATCAATCTGACTGTTCTCTGTCCGGCAGCATTAGCCTAATAAATGTTTAATTTTCCATTAATAAAGTCATTAGTAACAAGTGGTGAATTCTGATAAAGTGGTATGTGAAGTAGGCTAGTGGAGTGCAAAAACTTTGAACGCAATTAGAAAGAGCACACGGCTCTATTTGTTGAGCTCTCGTATACAAAGAGATTCAAACTCCTGTAGTTACAAACAACATCTGATTCTTCATGTTTGCAAAAATACATTATAGCCACTTGGAATTAACTTCAGTGGTTCTGTATTAACTCGATTACAGTACATGACATGTACTGGAGCCATTGAGTGTTGATCGTATTTTCTGGGAGTCTAATGTCCTCTCAGTTTTTATTTGAGGCTGCTGACGGCCAGGTCCGATAACGTGACCTTCTGACTCTTTCCGTCCACTGACTCCAAAGGTCAGGCAGATTAAAGGAGAGCCTGTGGAGGTGTAGCCAGGAGCACTGGAGCGAGCTGGACGTCTTGAGCCATAGACATAGACGTCATAGATCAATACGGCATGTTCATTGAAATGAGGGGGTTTATTGATTGACGTTGACCGCGGGGTGTAGCACAGCAGCCCTGAATGATGAATGCAACTGTTGTGAAGGAAAGAAAAAAGAAAAGACAGCAGACCTTCTCTTTGGTCAGTCTTTAACTGCGTCTTTGATGCCTGTCTGCCACATTACAGTAGACACAGCGTGTTGTTGCCGCAGGCTGTTGCTGCTCTATGAAATGTGATTCTGCAAAGTGAAAGGCAACACTGTCTGCGGTGGCCTTGCCAACATGGCTGAACGAGGGGCATAACTGCTGGGTTGTATGTAGCCCAGGGGAGCAGACGTATCATGTCTGCAAATGACACGCTATCTTGTTCGCACTATGTTGTCTGGTCGGCCGGCATAACTAGATTGTCCGCTTTGTGGCATGTTGTCGGTTGTTCTTACCTGTATGCACTTAAATATATGTCTATTTATTTCCTTTGTGTGTGTGTACCCTCAGTGCATGCTGGTACTGTATGTATGCTTACATATGGATGAAAGCTGACACTGGAGTTGTAGGCTGCTGGTTGCCACATATATTTCCCCCCAGCAACCTTAAATAGTCATCACGTTTGGACATATGAGTTGTTGTGCTCGATACACAGACCTCACTGAGAGCCACTGTCCGTTCGTACTAAACATCAGAGTCAGATCTGAAGCTCAAATTGCGATCCTTTCATCCCGAGTGGTCATTTGTATGAAAAAGCTTTATAGGACCAGAGTCGTGTGTATTGTAAATTTGCTTTTGTCTGTTTGTTGAGAGCAGCGGTGTTCCAGTGCAGGTCAAGTACGGGTCTCTGCGAGCTGTGCTTTCACCACCACCACACCCATTTGTGCTGGAGTGTGCAAAGCCAGTTAGTGTGTGTATGTGCAGGCTGTGTACATCAAGAGGCTTGATAAAGTATTTCAGAGCCGCCAGCTATCTGTGACATGGAGTATAGTCGGTTATGAACTTTCTCCAGCTCATTCCCCTCTCCCTCTCTCCCTCTGTGGCTCTCTCTTTCTCCTTGGCGTGCGCTGCTCTGTCAAGCAGGCTGAAACCAGTTTTTGCTTATCACCCACCGGTCGCTTTTGCTGTGACAGCTTAATGCATGTGAGGGACAGATAGCTGCAGTCCTGTCATCCTCTCACAGCTATTTATTGTGGCAACCGCATTCATCGCCCCCATGACTGCAAGCGTCATCATCATCAGTATCATCTTTTTAATCGCAAACAGGATCGGGAGCATTCTCAGTGTCGTCACTGCATCTTAATTGCTGCGACTGTGGAGGAGAAGCAGAATTTGAGGGTGTTTTTCAAAGACAACATTCATCAGACCTGTTAGTCACCATGTTTCATTTTCTAATCTCAGTTTTTGTCTGACCCAATCAGCCGAATAAATGTTGGCAATGTATGTGTCTGCAAACCACGGATATATTGCAACTTTCCATTTCTGTAGGTTCATTTTTTAAATATTATGTTGTGACAATGCTGTGCTTATGACCTGGCTGGGTTCAGGCACAAAAAACACTTGGTTAGGGTTAGGAAAAGATCATGTTTTGGCTTAAAGGAGACATATCATGCTTGCAGGTTCATGATTTTATTTTGGGTTACTACTAGAATAGGTTTACATGCTTTAATGCTCAAAAAACACATCAGTTCTGTCCAGTGCTGCATCACTGTATTGCCCCTCTGTCTGAAACGCTCTGTTTTAGCTCCTGTCTCTTTAAGGCCCCCCTCCTGACTACCCAGTCTCCTCTCTTTGCTCAGCTCACACATGCCTGAGCCAGCACCTCTAACAAACCACTGAGAAGATGTGCTAAATCAACTCTTACATTCCAAACAAGCCACTAGGCATTAATCATGCAAATGTATGACTACCTGATGTAGTGTGATGTCACAAAGTCACAGAATTAAGGGCAAGACTACTGACGAGGCGTTTCAGGAGCAGCGTTGTCTGTGGGAGAAGGGAGCTCCTGTTGGTGCGCACTTTGACCTTTTTCACTTTCACGATCTTTCAAACATAAAAAACATTGAAGGAAAGAAAAAAGCACAAAAGGTCTCCTTTAAAAGTACCTGTTTTGGTCGGCGCAAACACGGCCGGAGATGTCTCAACTTCCTGCCAAAAATATCCAATGACTTGAAAAATGTCTTTCGGACAGTGGTTTCACACTTACAAATGTTGAAATGCAGTCTCAAGCTGTGGTGACTGGCTTGGCTGGCTTCTTGCTCAATTCCAGCTCCATCCCCTCCACCTCCCCATATGAAAGCCAGGCCATGAGCATGTAATATAAACATGATGTGACACTTATTGTAGAAATGTCAATATAGTTTGTGGCCTATGTCACGTAACAGTGATTTGCAGAAACGTCAGCTGCCAACATTTTATCCTGCCCGTGGGCTGTTGTGTCAGTCCTGTTTAAACAGCACGAACTGCCTCGCACTCAGATGAGTAAATGATGTTTGCCTGGAGAGATAGAGCACTTTCTGACCTCAGTGGTGAGGATGCACTCTATAAATACCACAATCTAAGCACAATAAGTGGAAATGTGGGTTATCATGCTGACAGATAAACAGCTGCGTTAACATCTACAGGCACCTGGAAAAGGACAACAACTGAGCACAAATGGGAGGACGTGGGGAGAAAGTTGCTGGAGTGAAAACCACTGGTGACCTCGGTGGAGAGACGTGTGACCTTTCCAAAGTAAAGGAAGTGACACATCAGAGAGGGTAAGTCATCATTTCACACTGGTTGCTCTGTGTGTGTTCAGCCAGACACAGCTGGTTTGATCCAGTAGTTCTTCAGCATCAACAACAGCAGCAGCCACAACAGGAACATGAGGCAGAGTAACCGGCCCGAGCAGGCTCAGACTGCATGAGGGAACAATAT
Organism: Pagrus pagrus; assembly: GCF_965226575.1. Lineage (NCBI taxonomy): Eukaryota > Metazoa > Chordata > Actinopteri > Spariformes > Sparidae > Pagrus > Pagrus pagrus. The sequence goes on along the minus strand of NC_140192.1, from coordinate 23,898,853 downwards.
CAGTTATTGTTGTGTGTCCGTAATGAAATGTCAAATGCAAGGCAGTCCGGGCAGGACCTGGGGGGGCTGACCAATCTGGAACAAAGGAGTTACTGTGATCAGGGAGGAAAAAACTTTGATATGAACTTAATTTTTAAGAATTATATCTTTTCCACCATTCCCATGACTCCCCCACAGACACATCTCTGAGATCATCAAGGAACTGAAGACGGTGTGTTTAAACATCAGGCTAAAGCACCCGAGCAGAGATGCCGAACTTAATCTTAAATTGTACTCCCGTACCTGAAAGCCATTCTCTCTCACACCTCAATGTAACACCGTTGATTGTACTTTGAAGATCTTTACCAGGAAGTGTTTATTTAGAGTTAATGCGATCTTTTTATATGCTGCATGCTTCACAGGTCAGGTATAGTTTACAGTGGAACACCTGTTGTTACACATCGCCGGGCGTGGAGAACAACAGAGGGAAGCACATGCAGGGTTTGGCATTGGCAGCATTACAGTCAGCTGTGTGGGTGTTTCAGCATTTTAACCGACCACAATAATGAACCTGAACTGAGACATGAACGCAGTCTCATCTCTCTCATTTTTCTCATCCTCCAATCGGAATTTACACCGGTAAAACCCGTCGTTGAACAGAGGAGGTGGCCTAAGACATTACTTATCACCCACCTACAAAGCTGTACTGAGTTCTCTCCCCAGACAGCTTAACAACCATTCACACCTGGGCTCACCTAGCCCTAGCAACCCACATGAAGGCCTGTTTGACAAATGACCCACAAGTGGCCCTAATAACTCTGAAACTCAGAGCTCACACGTGTCCTTAACGACTCTGTAAGGACACTCCCACACAGAGTTTAAAAGCCTGGAACTCCCCTCCAGTTAGTTAGAACTGAAGAAGCCTCTTGGATGAGAGGTGAAACGTCTTCAAGAAACTGAAACAAGTCCAGTTGACTACAATACAGCACCTAGATTTACCATGATGGATGTCTGAGAACCTTCGTCAACATCTTCATACGTCTTTGTTTCAGATATCTGGTATTAAGGGGGAATTTCAGTATTTTTTAAACCTGAGCCTTGTATTTGCATGTTTTGGTGTGTCCATGCTTTATACCTACCAAAAGTTTGGGAATTACCCAGTAGATTGCCACAGCCGGCAGCCTCCAACGTGATCCTTCCAAAGTTGAGTCATGTGAAAATGCTTGTTTTTGCCACTGATAGGCTGAGGTTATTATTCTATTCTATTCTTATTAGTGTCTGACAACATTTCGGAAAGCGATTCCTACAGAGAAAGACTTTTTGTTCAAGAATAAGATCCTTTTCTTAACCAGAACTGGAGTCTGGAGAGAGGAGTCTTGAGGGACACCTTGAAGGACTACCAACAAGAAACAAGATTTCAGAGCAGACTTGTGTTTCTGGTTACGAAAAAAAGGATCTTACACTTTAAAAGTCCACTTTGTAAGAAAGTAGATTTTTGAGTTCAATTCCCAACTCGTCAAATACTGACGGTTTGGGATTACAGGTCAAGTTGGCCGCCATCCCAAAGCGCCACTATTTGACGAGTTGGGAATTCTTAAATATGTACTATTAAAAAAAATAGGACCCAGGTTATATGTAAAATATGTCAAAATACGGACCAGGCTTTAAAATACCAGAATTCACATTCAAACTGCATTTATGTAATTTAAAAAACATTCAGAGCAGGTTTTTTAGTGCATTATTGAACTCCAGTTCACTGTGAGAGGAGCAGGAAGCAGCCGAGCACATGGTGAGCAGAGGGCGAACTGGTCAGAGGACGATTGCACTGATATGTGTCACACATTCCTCTCTGTCTGCTCAGCTCGCAGTGACGATAAACGGAGCCCTTTGCAGCACCCGCTGCTGCAGCTTTGCTTATTTGGAGGGAAAAGAGAGCGGCTGCCAAAAACTGACTCAGTTAGATGAAATGAGAGTAGCCTTTTAGTCTCCCTTTTTTCTGGCTGCCGCTCCAAATGATTAAAATGAGTCAGAGAACTGGAGCAGACCGGACCGGGCTGCCCTTGTCCTAAAGTGACTCTTGTTGGAAAGAGGCGGGTAGAGAAGCAAAACCAGCCTGTTTTGAGGAATGTGATACCTATAGGTATGACTTCACACACTAGAGATGATAAGAGAACAAAAAACGAAACTAACAACAAAAAAACAAGATAAAGTGACTGAAATATGCTGTTTTTAAATACATCAGGAAGTAGACTGCAGAGGAAAGGAGGCTGCTTCCTTGAAAGTAAAGGCAGACACTTTTCAGAATCATACCACGTGTGTGCAGTCAGATGTTGGAGTACCAGCGAGGGTGGATCTAGTAAGGGTGTGGTCCATCCCCTTTTTCCTATTGGCTGATCCCTGTCAGCTGAAACAGTTAGCCACAACCCAGGACAGGACCCTCATGACTCAGTGGTGATTCATCAGAGAGGAGAGGAGAGGAGAGGAGAGGAGAGGAGAGACAGAAACTGAAAAATAAAATAATCTACAACAGACATTACAACAAAGAGAAGGAGAACAAACAGAATCAATAATTGAATAGTTTTCCAGAAAAGCTAAGAAACAGCCCACATCATCACCAGCTTATGAAAAAACAGGAAATACGAATGTGGGTGAGTTGACCTGTGATAAGTCTCAGAAAGTTCCATAAAGTATTTAAGCCTCTCCCTAACTAAACATCGCCTCCTCTCACATCCTTCTGTCTCACTGCTCAGCAGCGTTTGCCAAAACTCACAGACCCGACAGGAGACCCAGCCTCACTCCTAATCTTCTTACGTCATCTCCAAAGAGTGAGGCGCAAGTTTTGTCGAAACGTTAAATTCTTGCTATCTGACTGCCACCGATATACAGTCGCAGAAAACAGAAAAGCAATACAGAGGGAGAATATGTAAGAGTGTTTTTGTGCAACTGCAAAAACTGGAAAAAGATGAATAATTGTAGCTCGTCCTGGGTTGTGTAACCCTGCTCTGTTTTGCTTGCTGTTGTCACAGAGCCAACTGAAATCCCATCAACTCTTTCAGCAGCTCCCACTTTGTTATGATTAATAACTTCGGTGGCTTTCAGCAAATTGTCATTTAGACACAACCGAGAGTGTTGCTAGGGGACAATTTGGACACACAACCCAGGTTCGTAACGATGTTGGTCTGTGTCCTCGGTTGTCATTTAACCACCTGGTTATTCCTATCCGTTCTGCTGGATTCAGCCTTACCGACACCAGCTGGATTGACTGGCAGTGTTGTTTACATGTCCGTCTAGCCCAGGGAGCGAGTTCAGGCTTGGGGAAATGCCCACCGGTCCAGTCCAGACCAGACCAGACGCACGGATGGAAACTCAGGAACATGAGCTGAAGTCCCGAGATACCGGGCAAGACATTCAAGAGAAGAAATTTAAGTGGTCTTAGCAGTGGGCCACGCTACACCTGAGATGATCAGATGTTGGATCGGTTGAGTATTGAGTGTCGATATTGTGCTCCATTAATAGCTGAAGCCTTTCAAACAGCATTACTTAGCCAAACATAGCAACTTGATTATTGCAAAAGATGTCGTCTGGAAGGCCGTCAAACCTCCGAACAGAAATGCTGTTAGATGAGTCGCTTCTGGAAACACTTCACTGGTATTTTCTCATTTCAAATCTTTCATCCGTAACAAAACAACAAAGTGGAACAACTGGTTGCTTATCCATTTATCAAATGGAAAACAGAAAACATCATCACTCATCTCAGCTCTTCACAATCACGCCGCTGCAGGGTTGATTTTAATGTCAGCTCATATATAGACTAATCAACAGCGAGAGTCCCACTCCTATTTTGAGCTGGGCCAAAGAGTTGTTTTTATGAGTTCTCCACACCGTAAAGAGGGTTTATGTCTCGACATTGCAACAGCAGATCAAAAGGCTTCACACAAGTATAAACCTAAAAATAGCAAGTGGAGCAGAGTGCCTCGAGCCCGTCAACATACATCCTTGGGAACATTTACTCAGCAAATTTAACACAGAAAAATGGAACCGGTTTGAACACAGACACCAGCAACAAAACCCCTTTGGACTTGCTTACTTTCCCCTTGGATGCTGTATTGTGCAACTCGCCCCATATTACTGTGTTTAAGACACCCGTGCTATTTTAGGAGTCAGTGGGCTATCACCTTGTGGGTGGTCAACAGGGGGATCTGGGTTAGAGATGAAAGATGATCTGAGCTCTGGAACCTGTACAACAGGCCTGATGGCCTAGAAACCACACAGGCATCATAGGCAGTGAACATTTTTGACCCACAGGAGAGACGTCTGTTGTCGAAGTTTGGGGATGTGGCGCAACAAGCAGCATGACTGCTGCAGAAGCATCTGCATCACCAGACAGGGAAGTAAGTGTACACATGCACTGTTTCAGCAATAGAGAAAGGTATGAGGGGCAGACATTTAGTATGAACTGAAAGGAAAAAAGTATTTCACAAACAGAAGGTCATTCTCGAGATAAGCTCAATGGGGACTGCAGAGGACGATGTAGAATTTTTCCTGCAGAGAATTTGCATCCAGCAGGGAGGAAAGTGGCAGGAGTTTGAGATTAGAGGAGCGGAACAGTGGCAGGGGTGAAGCAAGCGCAGGGATAGAGGTGGAGGGATGGGCAGACAGGGTGAAAGGGTTTAGGGAGATTGGGTGAGGGATGGGTGAGCGGGAGACAGATTGGATGTTTGGAGGCCGAGGGGTGAAATAACGGTGAGAAGTGACTCGGAAGGCTTGGACACGCTTCGCATCAGACAGCCCGCCCTCCGCAGGCCCCGCTGCACCTGTTGTTTTTCAGGAGCGGGACACACAGAGGAGGGGAGGTGGGGAAGGAAGGGTGAGGAGAGGGGGTGTCTCTTGCTCCCTGTGACTCAGGAGAATCTGAGCAGGGACGGAGAGGGAGAGTTAAAGCTGAGCAGGGACTTTGAGAGGGAGCTGAAGGGGGGGGGGGGGGGGGGTCTGCAGCTATGCTATGAGTCAGCCGTGGCTAAAAAAGGAAACTGAGCGACTTCCACAGGGGACCAGCAGGGTAAAATAAGACAAGCGGTGAAACAGCATTCCTCAGCACGGCCTCTCATCCCCTTGAAACAGAACATAAGGTGACCAAGGACTTTTGGGAAGGAGTTTCATGAAAAGCACATCAAGTTTCACCTTGCATAATCATGCTTGATTTAGTCACTTACCCTCAGATATTATATTCTATATGCTGCAAATAGACCTATGGAAAAGCACTTTGAAGTAACTTAATCACAAGGGGTCTTAATTTCAAAAAGGTCATTAAGACAGCAATTAATGCAGACATATAATCAATTCACCACTTAAACTGGCAATAGATGGCCTTTTTGCTTTAACTCATCAGTATGAAGTAAATACTGATTGCACAGTGTAATGACGTATAGACTGGTTCCCTATAAACCTCGCCTTCACTATGCTATTCAGCCTGCCACAGGGCTGGATTTTACGAAATGCGGCACAGAGCAAGCGCGTCTGCCATTGTGCAACTAAAACAGGAAGAGCCATTGTTGTACTAGGTTTTCTATCCCCAGGTAACAACTGGAATAACTGTGGAGAAAAAGAAAAAGAGCCCCGCCGATGGGGGAGGAAGAGGGAGGTTGATAGGAACCGAGGTAAAACAAGAGTGAAAGGACGGGCATTCATTGATGGAGAGAGCTGGTGTGTCAAAGTCTGTTCCCCCGTTGATACGTGTTTCCCTTTTTTTCAGTCTTTTACCCCGAGTTGCTCTGCTATGACATTACAAAAACATGACTGGTCACTTGCAACGATGGTCCTGGAGCAGCATTAATTTTGATTTTCCTGGAACGACACCAACACAGCGATATCAGATCGTGCCACCACTTAACAAGGTATTAACTGCAACATCTTTGCAGTTCATTAGGCGGAATTTAAGCGTCTTTTTTTAGGTCTGCAACAGAATTTCACCCACTCTCTGCTCTGGAGCCAAATTCTCAGTGACATAACATAGTGTTACTGGGGAAGATATCTCCCATTCCTCCCCTCGAGCTCTCAGAATAGAGCAGAGCACTAAGCATTGCTCGCAGTGGTGAGGAAATGCAGTAATCTGAGTTGCACGGTACACCGCTTCACTTCACGTTGTGCGGTACATTTGACTGATGACTGACTTTGTTTCTCTCCTTGAGTCGCTGTCATGCAGAGTGCTCGGTGCTATCAGTCTTCCTGACATGGTTATGATAAGAATTGTCATCCCATGTAGCGTTGCCTGGGCCATCGAAGCAGCTTTGGCCTCTGCAAAGCATCTGGTGATGAGACGGGACTTAAGATGGAAACTTTTAGGAGTGAAAGAAAACAATGTGGATGTCATAAAAACAGAAAAAAATGAATTCCATGTGACTTTTTCCCTGTGGCCTGGCTCTGACAGGACCTTGAGTATTATAATTAGGCTTGACAAAGTGTTCTGTTTACCTTCTCTGTCAGGGAGTGTGAGCATGGCGGACATCCTGCGACTGCAACCGTATAGCTGTAGGCTTTCTAATCCCTCTGCAGCCTGAATAACAAAAATCGACTGACGTCATTCTCCGCTGCTCAGTTACAACTGCCACTCGAGGGCTCGGATCTACTCTCATCTTGTGTCTCACAAGTGCATTTGGAGATTAAGATGGCCCAGTTTAGTACATACAGTTTGTCTCTTTGGGCAATTAAAATGACACCTAATATTATCTCCTGTACCTTGAACCTGACCCGTTCCTTTAGCTACGTCTATTTTTGCCATTGCAAAAAGTGGTAGTAACGAGACTGTAGCAACAACAAGGTCCCGAACTTGTGCTGCGTAAAGAGTTGCAAACATGCCAGTGGAGTGCAAAGTGCTTGTGTGTGTTTGTGTGTGTGTGTGTGTGTGTGTGTGTGTGTGTGTGTGTGTGTGTGTGTGTGTGTATGTGTGTGTGTGTGTGTGTGTGTGTGTGTGTGTGTGTGTGTGCGTGCGTGTGTGAAGGATGGTTGTAGGTGGAATGCTGGCCATGCTGGGACTTTGGTATGGCGGGGATGGGAGTCCTGGCATGGGAACATAGCAGTGTCACTCCGGCTATCAGGTTCCTGTCCATACTAAACCTGGAGGGACACAACAGCCCATGAGGATATTTAAAAGGATTTTTAATTAGCACCATCATCATAGATACTTCGTCCATGTCTAGAGGCTGCTGCAACTGCTAGCCACAGCCGTTTTTCTCCTCTTTCTTTAACAAATGACATCTTTGTACACGATGGCACATCGGAGTGACGTGAGGACAGACTCAGGAGACTTGAAGCTGAGATTAGAAGAGGAATCTGACATCTGTCTTTCATGGAGGGACTAACTTAGATTCAAGCAGTCTAAAAACCAACAAGTGACATGTACTGTTTATGTGCAGCAGCTGCTGCTGACATGCACGCACTGTATCAACGTTCATATAAGATGTTATTGCAGTCAAACGTCATTGCACACATGTTGATGAGCGACAAAAGGTTCATCCTGACCTTCCCTCTCTCTGCTAATATGCAATTACAGAGAGGTCCTGCTTTGTGTCACGGTAAGTTTTTCTCTCTTCCAGCTGACCATAGTGGTGCATTCAGTGACGGTAAACAACTTGTTCCTGGCAAGGTCGAAAAACAGTCGGGCTTTCTGCGATGAAAAAGCAGCAGCCTCTGCTGTCAGCCTCCTCAAGCAGAAGTGCTTCAAACTGGAATGATCCAGCTGCCGAGAGAGAGATCATGAAGAAAAAGCCCTTGAGGAAAAAAAGAAAAAACTTGCTCCCCTCCTCCGCCTCCATTCAGTCTATCTGTAGCTCTATCCCTGTTCCTTTCTTTGTGCCCGATGAGAAAAACAGAGCGAGTCTGTACTCCAAACAGATGGAGAGCTGGCTGCAGTGCTGCTGCTGCTGCTGCTGTGTGTGTGTGTGTGTGTGTGTGTGTGTGTGTGTTTGAGTGTATGTTAGTGAGGGCTAATGAAAAACCTGATGTCTAATGACTGTGTTCCTTTTCTACAGGTTGTAATAACTAAACTCTAAAAAGTCATTCAGTGTCATTCCTGATTCTGTCTCTAATGGAACACCACAAGTCATCTGGCAGCCAGTCCTGATCCAATATGCAACTTACACAAGTGTGATGCAGACTTGATGAAAACTCAAAAACTCCGGTGCTCAAAGGTCCAGTGTGTCGAATTTAATGGGATCTTTTGGCAGAAATGGAATATCATTTTTAGAAATATGTTTTCATCAGTGCAATCACCTGAAACTAAGAATCACTGTGTTTACATTACCTTAGAATAAGCCCTTTATAGTGACAGAGGGAACAGATTTGCTACAGAGTCACACATGTTGCAGCACCATGTTTCTACAGTAGCCCAGAATGGATAAACCAAACACTGGCTTTGCAGAGGGCCTTTCACATGGAAGGCCTTTGTTGGGCTTTAAGCCTGTATTCAGAAGGTAGCTTGATAATGTGTATTGTCCGCTACAGGGATCCTATCAGAGAGCACAAGGTCACCATGCGTGGTTCAACTTCTTTACTCCGCTGCAAGGCAGTAACATGGGGGGCAGTAGTGAACAGACTTGACTTGCGGAGTATGGACTGGTAGCTGGAGAGATGCCGATTCGCCCCCTGGGCATTACCGAGGTGCACTTGAGCAAGGCACCATAATCCCAACTGCTCGTGGTGCCTCACATCTCTCCACACATTAAGGTCACGGTTACACATACCTGAATGCAAGAAAATTAAAATTGCCTGCAGTGCTGAATCTAGGCAGTGCAGGATGTGAGGCACATGGAACTCAGTTTGCTGGTTTGCAGTCAGTGTGAGGGGTCACCCACACACACTTCTTTGCTATCGGTTTTGGCCACGACTTCACCGGTCAAAGTTCACCAAAGTTGAACTCTGCGCAAAGATGCAGATTTGCTTCGCCACCCTATGCACCCCTTCACATGCTGAGAGTGGAAGTGAACGGGAGGTGAGTGTTGATTTTGTGTATAGAGTGAAAAAAGTGAATTTCCCTAATCGGAGATTAATAAAATGTTCTCCTTCTTCTAACGTAATTACAGACTGTCACATGCTGTACATAACTGAGGGAAATCATATGCAATATAATTCACATGGTCTCCGTACTGTGGGAATTCACAACAAGGGGTAATTCAATGATTGCAATCTGTCTGGACCTTTAAACTTTAACCAAAAATACATAGGGCATAAATCGTGATACTGTCTCAAATGTTCTAAGCTTAAGACGTGATTAATGTGCAGATGAGTTTGTGTGGTGAGACTGAATGACCTATGACCTACTATGCTCAGCCAGTTGAACACTGGTCAACAGAGTGCTGCAGCTTATCTAGCAGGTTACAATCTGGTCTGTGGCTTCTGGACAAGAAGGAAAAAAACAGAGCAATTAAATGATTTTGTACGAAGAAAAAGAAGAATTGCACTGATTGGTTACATGGGCTCACACATAAAATTGTTTTTTGGTTTAGAATAACCACAAAAACAACTTCAGAAATGTGGATAAATGGATCGGATTAGATTCTTGGAGGGATATGACGCGTGTCCCAGGACTGCTGGAAAGTGGTGACTTTTCTTGTGGAACTTTTTCTGTTGCTTCATTCGGCAAATAAGTTATGAAGAATTAATGTGTGACACAAAGCTGTGACAAAAACACAGAAGCGTGTGTGTTAATGATAACTAAACAGCTAACCTCTGGATGAACTGGATGTGACTTTAAATCATTTACATGTTGTTTTCAACAGATGTTCATCAAGCGTGAAGTGGTTTGTGTGTGTCGTTATTTTCAGGGTGATTTTATGATGCCAGGAGAATAAATATTTGTATTCCTCTAAGATGACATGCACGACAGGATATTACACTTTGCTGGCTTTAATTAAACAGCAGTCAAGTTTATTAAGTCATATCCTTCACTGTGAATCCGTTCCTGTATAACATTTTCAGACCTTTCACAATAATGGTTGTTCCATTGTTTCGAGGAATGCGTGGGCTCACATCGATGCCGTGCTCCATGCCTCAGTGCAGAGATGTGTGTGTGTGTGTGTGTGTGTGTGTTTTTGTATTATGTCACAGTGATGATGTGGCACTGGCAAGCAGACGTACGGGGGCCTCAGTCCAAGCCTCCCCGTCCATGCTGAACGTGCCTGGTCACAGCAAGCTACTGAGAACCTCTGGATCACAGGGGCTTCTGGGTAGTGGGATTAGCTGGTGAGAGGAAACAGCTGAGGCCTGTGTAGCGTCAGCACTTGCTAATCAACGCTCCCACCGCACACACATGCATGCACGTCGCCCCAATCTATGCTCTCCCTCAATAATCCCCTCCTCCTTTTTTTTTTTTTTTTTTTTTTTACAATCCACAGGGGTCAGACACCCACAAAGGCCTGGGACCACAAAAGTCAAAGGGGGCTGAGGGGAGGAGGGGACTGAAGTGCTTGGTCAAAGCTGACGGGGCTGCTGAGTCATCACTGATGCTGGTTCAAACTGATAATGTGCAAGAATTCCCAGCAGAGTTGATGAGCTGTCATTTTGTATTTAACACATCAGCTTCAGTTCAAAGTTGAGAAGGGGTTTGTCATTTCTTTACATGACATTTAAATTAAAAAAAACCCAGCCGGGTTCAGTTTTGCAATGGCAATGACGTTCATGCTTTTCAGAAGTCATCCTGTGCATTTCATTCCAGACCGACCATCTAAAGCTCACGCTCGTACTTTACAACAAAATCAATTTGCATGAAACTGGGTTTGATGTAATGCAAAGGTCGATACACTGCGAGTAAAATCGATTGGCTGCTTACAAAACAGACTTTTGGACGTTATAAATAGGTCATGTGTGGACAGACTGAGAGCAGCCATATATATAGATAGAGAGCTGCAACCTATGCAAGTTAAACATTAGCCTGACACAAATAAAGCTATAAAAGACTACAAAATCGCTCAGGGATCGGTAATATGTGTTAGGTAATTGTTAAAACATTTGCGCGAATAAGACTTTAGTGAAGAAAAGAGCTTAAAGTCAACAAAAGGTAATGATTTAATGCTTGAACAGTGTATGAGGAATGACATTGAAGTCTTGTTCTATGTCCTCCACCATTCAGTAGGGATCAATAAATCACGTGTTTATCTGTATGTCGACCTGTGACTGTCGTTAACTCGGCCTGTGGCCCTCAACCAGTATAAGGTTTCACTGAGACTTTCCTAGAGAGGGGTGCTGAGACTCGCTCATGCTTCTTACGACAATAACTTTACTTCACCATGACTTCAACAGCTAACCCCATCATGGTTTGTTGTGTAAATGTATTGTATTGTGTATTATACTTGATTTCGTTTTTGAATGCTTTTATTCCCTTGGTTCTTGGATTTTCCTTCTGTCTGTTTTTCCATTAAATCTTGCTTTTTGTTTCACCATTCGTCAGCATTCGGGTCCTTATTCGTGTGACCTGAACAGACCCGGCCTGGTCAGTATTAAAAGATCTGCTCTGCAAATTCAAAACCATCTGATTTGAGGGACATGAACTTCAATAAAAGAAAATGAGCCTGTAATATAAGTTAAGGAGACTCTGAGTAAATTACTTGGCACTCTGAATCACTCAGACCTGAAGCAGTCCCATAATTCACATAAGTGGCACTTAAGCAGAGGAAAAAAAGTGCGGCTTTTTTCTCTCTTCTGAGGAATCCCAATTTAACCTCTGGAAACTCTGGTCACTAGAGACCAGTGTGGACATGTACAAACAGACTGAAAAGAGGAGTAAATCCTGAGGTCTAGGGGTCATTATTGTATCATTTTGGGGACAATAACAAGATATTTCTGTTGACTCTCTGGCAAATGCCTCAAAAATACTTAAAATTTGAATAAAAGTGTAATTAATTTTATTACTATTTTTGGATTAAAGAATGGCTTATTCTATGAAAGTCTTTGGGCTTTACTATCATGTAACTTTCTGCAAACAAGAGGAGGCACAGTACATGAAACCACCTCCAGGGGCAGTGTTGTACTAGTTATTAGAGGATAATCTGTGTCCAGCACAGTGGCACCCCGCATGCTTCTAATCTGAAGCTGTCCTGACCCAAATAAAAGAGTTTTCTATCAGTGAAAAGCAGCTGGTAATGATTAATCATCTGCAGCTTCATTCTAACTCTGTTTGCAGTTCAGTTAAAAGGGAGGTTTTGTCGTAATTCTGTCAAAAATCAGTGCTCAGACAAAGGAAAGGCTGAAGTTATTTAAGATTATTATTGTAATAAACTTGTGTTCAGTCTTGCATAAAAATTCAAATCACAGTCCATTGTAATTTAGAACAAAACGTTTATTCAAATCAAAAGGAAGAACTAGACAAAAGGTTAAATCATTCAGAACATAGTATATTCATAGAATATCTATACATCGTCATGATAAACAGACAAAAAAAGATAGTAACATACAAATGGAGAATGAAGAAAATTCAGTGAGTGATATTGCACTTTGTTTCTAAAATGTTTCAGATACCGTCTCCCAGGTTCTTTATCTCTGAACATTTCAGTTCCTGCCTTTTATTAGGGCAGGAGTTTAGCTTAGTTTTGACACTGGACTTCTCTGAGGCCCAAGCAAATGGACTATGGAATTGACCAACCTGAAACAAATATGTAAGCTTATTCATAACCGTGTAGCTTGATTCAGTTTCCCTAGGATAATATCCAAACAAACTGCAAACAAATAGAACAGGAAAGAAGATGAGTTAACTGTGGAAGAAGCAGTTTGTCTGCTGTTATCTAAATGTTTCTCAGAGGGGGGGGAAGGGTGCTGATCAACAGCTGCCACCCCCAGGCCTGAGGGGGATCAGAGTGGTCAGGGAGACTAACTCAGAAAGGTTGCTTTAAAAACTAGGAAGCAAACTAAACCAATGCCCAGAAATACATGAAAAAAATAAAATAAAAATCAGTCAACCGCCATCAGCTTCAGAAAAATAACACAGTCGAGAGACCTGTCCAGGATGCCTTTTTTTTTTTTTAAAACACTTGCTTCTTAAGGACTTTTTTTTTTCTCTTCCCTTTTTGTCCTTTTTGAATAAACATGGAAAGGTCTACAACACACAGATGTGTACGAACATAACAAAAAGGAGAACAAGAGTTTAACGTAGACGCCGGAAGATGAAGAATCATGATCAGGTCTTTTCTGTGTCAAGGCCACTAAGATAAGATCACTTTAATAATCTGCACTTTGTCGATCACTGTCAGAAGCCGTATATTTAGTTTAGTTGCAGCTGGATCTCGATAAGAGCGTGCGCACACACACACACAAACACGCACACACACACACATACAAACTGGTGTCAGCTACATTTAAAATGTAAACTTAGAAAAAAGTCACTAATCTTAAAAAAACGTCAAATAATGCATTAATGTCCTACACAACACTGCTTTAATGAAAAATCCTTGTTAACGTGGTTAGTACCAGATGGTTTTTCTCCAGACCTTCACCATTGAATGCTTTTTTTTTTTTTCTTATTTTCTTATCAAAAAAGTGCTGCTTTTTTCTCTTGACTATGACAAACCTCTGTTGCAGCTGGTCTTTTGCGTTGAATGAGTTAGAAAACCAATGTATTACTCATGTCAACCTACTACTACTTGTTCTGACCAGTCTCAACAGAAGTTTAGCAACGTCCCCAGCTTTTGGTTTGTGCTGGGTTTGCTCCTTTAACACAGAAGCAGTGATTTTTTTTTTTATAGCTAGCATTCTGGCTTCACTGGTCTGGTAAAATCAAACTGCTTGTTGGATGATCTGGGCAAGTGCAGCAGGACAAAAAGGGAATGTGATTCATCTCAGAAAGCTGCCTTGCTTCTCTGCAGGTCTATTCTGTCATTTTGGTAGTTTAAAAAATAAAAAATAAAAATCTTCATTAATTTCAACAGTGCGATTTAAAACAAAACCTAAAACATTTTTTTTTTCTCTTTTTTCCAACCGTTTGGCAAGTGAGAAGACCACCTGAGACAGTGCTTTTTTGGGGGCAGTTATGCAAGCCTGGCTTGCCCTGAGATTAGGAGTAGAGGAGCTGCAGGCAATTAGGGTGAGGCGAGTCCCTCCACATTGTACCACCCTCTCTGTTTCACACAAACACACAGCGTTCACACACGGACTCACACGTTTTCTCTTCAGCTACAATTTGAGTGGCAAATGCAGGTCTGCAACCCTCCTAGTCCAAATCCAGAGCAACCTCAACACAAAAAAGGCTAAAAGCTATTCTATGATTGGAGCTAAATACAAAAACAGAAAAACAGAACTAAACTAAAAAGCGGAGGGAAGCCACACTTGGATCCAAGCTGAGGAGGCAACATCATCAAGAGCTTCCAGATGGAGATAGTGTGCTGCAGTTGTAGTAAAAGTCCAGTCTAGTTGTTGTAAGTCACTGAGGAAATGTCATAAAGGAGAAAAAAGAAAGTTCTTAAACAGCTTAAACAAATTCAGTGCATTGTTCTCGTCCTTTTCAGTCTTTTTTTTTCCAAAATCAAATCCTGTTCTCAGCGCTGCTCAAAAGTTATGCAGATGAAAGTCTTTAAGTTAAGCCTGCAGTCTCATATTCTTAGTCTGGTGCGTTACAAGGCTGAAACCAAACTATTAGTGATTTTTTTTTTTTTTCAATTCTCATTAAACGGAGCCACACAACTCAAGTAAAGAATAAAATGTGCAAAACAAAATTCCAAATGAGGCAGGAGGACCTAGTCTTTGCTCTATAGTTGACCGCTGCCGCTGAATGCTTTCATTCATACAGACTATGGTGGTTAGAACGTTGTTGTTGTTGTTGTTGTTATTTTTCTCTCTTCATCCCGTTTATCTTTAGGTGATTCTGCTGAAGTCTGGACATGATTAGTCCTGCCCTTTGTGTGAGGAGCCATGTCCTTATGTGCCATGAGTACAGAAGAATCAGGGGTTAAAGAGGAGCTTGGCAGGCTGAGCCCTGCTGATTCTTCCTCGTCACTGTCAGTCACTATCAGCAGGGCTCTCGCTACCAGTGGGGTTTTTCATACAGACTGAATATGTGTTCGTCTGTACATATCCAACCCCAAACTAGTGACTCCTGTTTCTCTCGCTGAGGGAAGGCAGGAACAGATTTGTCCAACCCAACTCAACTGTGGGTATTTGTCCAAGTCTTTGTCGGTTGGTTGGTTGGATACTTTTCTCTTGATGTCAACAGCGTTGTGTGAACGCTGTTGTTGGAGAAAAATAAACAAAGCTGAGCCTTGCAGGCAGGTTTTCTTTGAGCTCCCCGAGTCGCTCAGGGGAATTTCAGGAGCACCCTTCAGCGTGATGGACAGGCATCGAGCCGGCGCTCCTCTGTACGGCTGGCATGATCTGGGTTAGGATCGATCTGGAGTGGAGAGGAGAACAGAAAAAGAGGGTTTATTTAATGAAACGCAGGTCTAATTTAATTCAGTCTTGTAATAGAAAAATAAATGGACAAATGCTTTGCTCCGTTTCATTTGGTGCTTACCTCAGAGTACAGAGGAGGAGGCTGGAAGCGGAACTCGTGGATGTAGGCGAAGAGAGGTCCGTCCAGCTCCTCACGGGCTGCTGGAACATCCAGACTGCTCTGCCTCTGCTCTTCTGTTACAATTTCTGCATAGCTTGGAGGAGCTGCATAGGAAGAGCAAGCCACATGTTAGCATTCAAGGGAATTATTCTCAGACTACAGTAACAAATCTGAATCGTGACCTTGAGATCCAACCTACCTTCAGGCCTCTCAGGCAGACCCATGCCCAGCCAGCTCATGCTGCACTGGCTGCTGACGCTGGAGGTACGGGAGCCGAAGGGGTGGAGAGGGATGGTTCCGATGACCAGGGGCAGGTTCAAGGACAGGTTTATCGCCCCAGGGATGTCCACGTATACCTGAGCACAGACATGAGGAGGAGGTTATTATATGCAAGTCATTCTGACGGTGTAATAAATGTGCTGCCGTGTAGTAAATAACGGGCTCTGGCGCTGAGCATTCAGCATGAAATGAGACAGCTTTTTAAAGTATGCGAGTCAGGGCTAAATGGGTTGTGCAGTCATTCAACAATATGTGGGTCGATGTCTTGAGGTTGAGTGCTTATGCAAGGTAGAGCCCTCGACTGGTGGCTGTCTGTTCGCAAGGTAAAGAGGTCATAAGCACCCTCAAGGCAGGTGTTACTAAAGATATTCTGGGCTAATGCTCTTAGCAGCATGTGGAGATAACACCTGGTGCAATCCAAGGCCAAGATTTGGCAGTGGGAGCTGAGTCAGCCGGGTCTTTACCTGGAGAGTTACTAGCTTACTAGGAATTATTGATTCTGTACGGATAACGGTGCCGAGTAACAGTGAGTACAAGAAGGCAGAACAGCTTATCAATGTGTCAATGCAGGTGATGACTAGACAGGGGCCATGTGTTAATCAAAAAGAAGGGGCAGTTAAGAAAAAGTAAGTGTACTCACCATGAGGGAGTACTCCACTCTGATGATGCTGCAGTCCAGGATGGAGGGTGACACAGGTGGGATCTTCAGCATCTTGCCGCTCCAGGTCTCAGTTTTGCCCGAGGACAGAGACTCTCCCCGAAGGTTGGCCACCAGCTGCTTGACCTCCTTCGTCTTTCCTTTGGCATAGAAGGTCTGGGTCTGGTAGATGGCTGCCTTTGGCACCACCATGCGGGATGAGCAGTTCTCGATCTCTGCAAAGATCTGGATTGACTCTCCTGCAGAGTTCAAGAGGGTAAAGGAGAGGTGAATTAGAGTTTATTTTTGTCTCAGTCAACTGTAATCATCTTATTAATTCAGGGTGTAATGACGTGATGAGCAGCGATCTGCAGAGTGTGATACTTTCATGAACTTATCTGGTTAATGGATGACTAATAAGATTATCAAATGCATTATTAATCATTAACTTATTCTCACCTGGGGTGTATCCCTTCCTTTCAATTTTGGCACTTAGGGAAATAGGACCTGAGGTGCAGAACCAACAGCAAAGCGTCTTGTCTTTCGTGCCGGCCTGTGGTGACTGAAGAAAAAGAAAACAGATGCATTAGCAAATTATCTTCATATTCCACATCACAGCCAAATAAAAAATGGGTCAATAATGATGTATATGCTACTCTGTCCCCGCTATCCGTGTGGTTATCAGTCAAAACTGGACTACATTTTCACTTAGACACTCAATCGATGGTGAAAGACTCCCAGGGCTGCTTCAAAAAGACTCACCAGCAATAATGGAGTGTTGATGTCAATGTGCTCAAAGACTGTAAATTCCTTCTTGGTCTTCATGGGCAGGAGCCAGGGCCTGTGGAGTTCTGCCTTTACCCAATAGCGCACACTGCCGTGCTTCCCTTCAAAGGAGGTAGCCAGAGGTCTACAGGAAAGAGGAAAGAAGGGGAAAAGAAGAGAAAGGGGTTATTTTAACTGTCACAAGCTCACTGATGCTATAACTAAATAATGACGGTAATGATGAGTTTCATCTTACGTCTGTGGAAGCTCGAGGCTGAATGCATACTCATGTCTTCCTGAATGGATAGTGGTGAGTCCTTCCTCGGAGTTGTCATCGTCTGAAAAACAAGGAGGACAAGATTCCAAACACATGTATACCATACCTGGGAAAAATGCTCTACGAAGGCATCTGAAAGTCATACCAAAAAACACAGGGTGGGGGAGACAAAAGAGAATAAAGGGATTTTACTATCATATCTGTCTGTGATAAATTAGTGTATTGAGAGAAAAGCAGCATCTAAGTTGATTGAGGTGGTAGAAACTGAGCGTGCAAGATTGTGCTCTGTGGACAAAGAGCTGCCGTTAGTGATGGCAACACATATGCTATGATGGGGAAAACCCTGGGTTACATGGGGCAACAATAAAGCCTATTCGGTGGGTAAATCTGTCTCACTAACAAGGACTAATTTGTTTTGATCTCTGGATTTAATTTAAAAAAAATGCTCTCTTGTTTTTCAGAGGGAGGAGGGGACGCTTTTAGATCGTCAAGCTGCGCGTAAAATGTTTTATTTTTTATTTATAAAAAAATATACAATAATATTTTTTTCATCAAAACATCAAGAGTGCGTTTATGAAGAGCTGTATGGACAGGCCGGGTGTGCTTCTGCCAGCTCAGCACTCCCTCCCCCTCGCAGCAGCAGCAGCAGCAGCAGCCGTGTGGTAAACAAGTGCGGAGCTGTCAGTCAAACGGCAGACTCCAGCAGGAGGAGACCGGCCGAAACCGGTGCGAGCAGCTTCCCACAGCCGCTCTGCTCTCATTACGCATTCACTGTGCGACACCGCAGCGGGCGCTACTACCGCCAGCCTGCCTGCTCCCCCCGCACACGCACACGCACACACCTGCAGCTCACCACCGCTTAAATCCACCTCACCATCACTGGATCTGTTTTTATAAAAGAGCTTGTAATGAAGTAGGAATGCAGTTCGTGTTTGCAACGACCCGTCTCTCCATTTAAACCCAGTTTTGCTGAACAGTTTGCCTTCAAAATGACAGCTGGCGTCACACGCCCACCAGAAACTACGAAAAGGTGTTGCGGACGCACGAAAAGCTGAGAAAAGACGCCGAAATACCGACCAGTCTGCGGATAAATCGGCACCGTGTGTGTTTTGACATGTCTCGAGCACAAAACAGCTGACAATGAAGCCAAACTCGACGTTACGTGACAGAAGACTCGTGCAAAATATGATGTGTTACACGGAAATAAAGCAGCAACTCCCAATAAATCAGGAAAATGGACCTACAGGTGCTTGATCGACTCTTTCTACATTGCAGGTGTCTTAATTAAAAAGTTGCAGAATCCTCTGTCAGTCTCTGCATGACGGTGATGTCATTGGCCACACATGAGCACCTCAGCCAATGACGCGCGGCCGAGGGAGGGGCCATGCGCGTCGCCCCGCCCTCCCCAGCTCCAGTTTTCTGAACAGGATTGAACCGCTTTGAACAATGGGTGGAAACTTAAGAGAAGCTACAAAGAAACAGCCATTATGATGCTTTTCTCGACTGAAAATGTGTGTCAAAGCCTCGGACACACCATCGCAAGGTGTTCGTCTATCGACCCGTGTCTCAAAAATGGAGAATAATTGTCGTTTTCCACTTCAAATATCCTGAAAAACACTTGTCTGAGCTGCTGTCATTCATTCTGACACTTTGACACGAGCGACCAACGATGGAGCTGAATCCAGCCAATGTCACAGAAAACATTTGTACCAACAACCACCACAAAAAGAGGCTACACAATTACAGTGATCAATTCCTATCATGTGTGTGTTTTCTCCATCGTTATCTGTGTTCCTGACAACAGCATCCTCCAGTGAGCCTCATCCCCAACCAGCACAAAGAGCATCTCACAGTCAGTTTCTCTAAAACTTCTGCTAAAAACCACCAAATAAAAACTCTCTTACCTCTCTCGTGTCCAATCAAGATATCTTTGTGATTTAGATATTCCACTTCTTCTGTGTAGTTTTGCGTGTAGGCAGTGTTGGATCCAGCATTTCTCGATTCAGTCCAACGAACTTTTGCAAATCCTTTTGCGTGGATCTTGAGAGATTTCACGCGGATTTCTCCCGTGACTTCGATGACCACCCTCCCTGAGACGCAGTCCCCGCTGGAGAAAACGGGAACGTTGCTGTCATTGAGACAGTCGTAGCTTACTGTGAAGCTCTTTACCTTTCCTAGCACCATGGTGGAAAGAGATAGGCTACAGAGACCTTGAAATACAAAAAGAGTCTGTGAAAAAATAATCTCATATGAAAAAGAGATGCAGTTTGTAGACACTGATCAGTATCTCTGCCCTGCACGAAGCAGGAGGCACGATCAGTGGCTTCTTTGCGAGCAGTTCATTGAGATGTGTGATGGCTGACTAACAGCAAAGGATGCTGTTATCATCCGCCTCTCTGCGAGTTGGTCTCCAGTCAAAGACAAGGAAACCCCCGTAGCTCAGCTCACTTTAAGCGACGGGCTGTGTGAAAAACAACCTTGGGCGCATGCGCAAGGGCTCCACTGCCCCCTCCTTCCGCCTTCTGGAACAAGGCAGAGCGAAGTGTGGCGGAGAGCCAGATGACAAGTTTGGTCAAACAGCTGAAAGACTGCACAAAGAAAATGTTCACAGTAGTTGAACAGGCGAGATTTAACAGGTTATTAATATATTGTTATATATTTTATATGTATTTAAAATTTCCTGACTTTCATATAAGGAAACATCTTTGCTGATCGAACAATAAAAAACACATCCACTCTTCATACTATGTGAATATATCCAATCACCTCACTGTTCTCTTATACAGCTTCAGCCTCATGTCCAGGGATATGTCTCAAGTGTCTGCCCCTTCAGCTCTGATATAATCGATACAGAGGCTCACTTGAACCTCCACATCCATGTGCAATCAGCAGAAAACAAGCTGAATGTTGCATGATGCCTGCAGCACTTGGATTGATGTGTACTATGTAGGCCTTATATTACGACTCTAGAGGGAAGAGTGTGAGCAGACTCCCCAGAAACGCTTCCCCATACATTCATCTCCCACATATGTTGTTTTGTATAATATCCATGCATGTATATAATGGGGGGTTGGGATCTCTCATTGTGCTGAACTCACGTTTACACAACAACAACGCTGATGTTTGAAACGCCACCTGGCGGCCATCAAGGCTTCTACAATGAGCTGCAGTGTCACCTGTTGAACGCTTTCAACAAACAATTCACAACTGCGAAACAACACTTTTCATTCGAGTTCTCTGTGATTATTCACAAGGTGCTACATCAATCCAGTAATAAGGCGATAAAACATCCTCACCATGGTGGTACCCAACTTAAATTGGGCGTTTGATTAAGATCCATCATTTAAACCAAATAATAAAGAATCATATTCCTTGCTACCTCAAATAATCTTAAAAGTGCATCAGTTGCAGTCACATGATTTAAAGTTTGATTTCACAAGTTATTAATCTAACTAAGTATTAGGTTTCTCACACACATAGTCCAGCTGTGATCGTGACAGTGTCAGCTCAGCTTAACTGCATTATTGATGTTTTGATAAAAGATGGATGCTGCCCTCTAGAGGTCCCACTTTGTAATCACATGCTTAAAAACGTATTCATCCTCATTTCTAGATCATTTTTCGAGGTGATTTTTGTAATGATTGGTGGCAGTTGTGATGAGTATATAAATAACTCTTCATGTTAATAAGTTATCTGTCTTTTCCACTTCACATCAATCAGCACAGCTGGACTACTTCATTACGACAAACTCTTATTTTGAAAGCGTAACCGGGATGTACATGTGAGTTCCTCAAACGGGAAAATAACCATCGCTCGCAGTCAGAGAGGAACACTGTTTGAATGTCTCTCTGTCCAGACAAATCCCTTCTTTTGAAGACAACAAATCACCCAATTTGAAGGCGGTGCAGCGCTGTCATCAATATGAAAGCCTTGGCTTTGATTCTCCTGTTTCAGATTTATGGTCAGAGTTTGTGCCAAAATGCAACCAGGCCCAACATTGTGATGGTGATGAGTGATGCATTTGTAAGTATGAGTTAAGTTAAAGTACCGTGCTTAAGTTGTGTAAACAAAAATAGTTTGTGGTTATACCTTTAAAGCACAAAATAATAGATTTAAACATATGGAGATGCTTATTTTTGTCATATTTTATCTGTTTGACTGTTCATTTCTGTGATTTTGCAACTAAAATGTCAGTTTTCTTTTTTCTACAGGGTGGGCGATTGACCTTTGACCCTGGCAGCAGAGTTGTGCAGCTCCCTTATGTAAACTACCTCAGGGAGCTTGGTACAACATTCCTCAACGCCTACACTAACTCGCCCATCTGCTGCCCTTCAAGAGCAGGTAAGTTACCCTTTCAACTCCAACTGTAAAGACACTGCGGTGATTAAGTTGGTCATACTAGTGTTATAATAAATGTATTTCATCGGCGTAATCTTTGTTCTCAGCAATGTGGAGCGGTCAGTTTGTTCACCACACTCAGTCATGGAACAACTACAAGTGCCTCGATGCTAATGCGACAACATGGATGGATTTGCTGGAGGCCAATGGTTATCTTACCAAGATGATGGGCAAGCTGGACTTCACCTCAGGGAGTCACTCTGTCAGGTAGGCAGACACTGTCAGCACTGTGGATAAGAGTGGCTGTAAAATTGTGCCTGTATCTCGGATAAGAGACATAAATAAATAAAAAGGTGTTTCAAATAAAACATCTTAATTGATCTTTAATTATTCCTATTCACCAAACTAAGATCAATATAACACATGCACGCAGCATGATAAATAGGCCACAATGTACTCTGTATGTGGGCAGCTATTTTCCAGATCAACATGAATCATTTGTTTTGATGCTTGTCCTCACATGTTTTGTTCCACTTCCCATTATCTGCGCCTCTGCCTGCTTCTTGTAAATCTTTGCATGTGTCACTCCTGCAGTAATCGAGTTGAGGCCTGGACACGAGATGTTCAGTTCCTCCTGCGCCAGGAGCCCAGACCTGTTGCGCAACTTGTTGGGAACATGTCAACAATGAGGATCATGAGAAAAGACTGGGAAAACGTAGACAAGGCTACACAGTGGATCCACCAGAGAGCTGCACCCTCACACCAGCCCTTTGCTCTTTATGTTGGCCTCAACTTACCTCACCCCTATAAAACTGAATCCATGGGGCCCACAGCAGGAGGATCCACCTTCCTTACCTCACCATACTGGCTGGGAAAGGCATGCTTTGTCTTTGTGCATTTCTTGAATGTTTTTGTCCCATCATTGCAGCATGGGATTGCAGTATGTTTATATATAAATCACTCTAAAATTTTAAGTTCCTTTTTTACAAACACAGGTGTCTTCTGAGCTCATCACTGTTCCTAAATGGCTGCCTCTGGCTTCCATGCACCCTGCTGACTACTACTCCACCTTCACCAAAAACTGCAGCGGTGTTTTCACTGAGGAGGAAGTCAGAAGCATAAGGGCCTTCTATTATGCCATGTGTGCTGAAGCTGATGCCATGCTGGGTGAGTTGACAGCAGTAATTCACTGAGGAACAGTCTGAACAAGCAGGAGGTACTGGGTTTGACAGCTGTCTTTGAGAGTAACCCTGGTCTTTTGGAGACACAAAGATGGCTCGGATTCAAATCAAACTCTGCTGCCAAGATAATGAAGCAGACCAAACCTCCAAGGAGCAGATTGTTTGCTCAGGCTCACAGATCCAAACATGCACTGTTGGAAAGAAAAACATGAGTAAGCATTGTTACCACATCCCAATATGGACAAAAAATTCTAAGTACTGACGTAAAGTAGTCTTAGAGAGAGACATTTTGTGACAGCCAGTGTACCACTGGCTATAAAACGAGGCGTAGCATTACAGTGATGGATTTTAAACACAGAGTTTCTTTAGCAGTACTACTGTTGATTTAGTGCTATCTGTTAGAACATTTCGCTACCTTCACTTGAATTACTTCAGTAAAAAGGCCCTCAATAAGTACAGGCTGAAACCAAAAAAGTAAATGCTTTTTAAAGCTAGTAAAAGCATAGTTTACTGTTAATAAGTGTATAATTAACTTCAAATAAACACATAATAAAGTAACTTAATAAAGCAACAAAAACAGTTTATCAATCACATGAAAGGGAAGTTAATTAAATTCAATAAATGTGTTGTACAAAGTGTTTGTAATGCTGTTATAAACAATTATAGGGAACTAATAAAGCTTATATGAATGTTTTAGCAACGTTAACAAGTTTCTTATGAGTGCCTTTAAATGTTTTATAATTTAACAATAAATGTGTTCATGAAGTTATTATTAAAGGTTATATACTTAACAATACGTTGACAAGCATTTGATATATTAATGTCTTGTAATAGGTGTTAGTTAGTAGGTAATAAGGCACTTATAAGGGCCACATTACCTATTAACTAACACCTAATACAAGAATGTTAATATGAAGTATTACCCAATGTCATCCTTTCACTGCTGTTTGAATAATGTCTTTGACTGAATGAAGAAAACATCCAGAAGCAGCTCAAAGCTTGCTCTGTGTCTCCAACACTGTCTCAACAGGCCAGGTGATTTCAGCTCTGAGAGAGACTGGCCTGCTCAACAACACTGTTGTGATCTTTACGGCCGACCACGGAGAGCTGGCCATGGAGCACCGGCAGTTCTACAAGATGTCAATGTTTGAAGGCAGTTCCCATGTTCCCCTGCTGATCATGGGACCTGGGCTGAGGTCTGGCCCGCAGGTCAAGCAGCTTGTGTCTTTGGTGGATCTCTATCCCACTGTGCTGGGTAAGGAAGAAGACAGAAAACAGAGGAATAAAATGTCTGTTGTAGATTGTAAATCATTTGAAGAATAAAAGCAATGGTAGATGTTGATTTAATATTTTTCAAAGTGATGTAACACACTTTTATATTTTGCAGACATTGCTGGTATTACACCAGTGGGTACTCTCAGCGGCCACTCGCTTCTTCCTTTGCTAACCAAGGCCAGCGCTTTTTCCAAGAAGCAACATCCAAACTGGGTTCTGAGTGAATATCATGGTTGTAATGTCAATGCCTCTACATACATGCTCAGAAGTGGCCGGTGGAAATATATTGCCTATGCAGATGGCCTGAGTGTCCCCCCACAGCTTTTCGGTGAGTTTTCATATGCTTTCAAGAAGATACAAACAGTCATAAAACTGTGGCTGTGTTTGATTGTTGGTACTCTTTCTGTTTTGCAGACTTAACACTGGACAAGGAAGAACTTCATAATGTAGCTCCCAAATTCCAAGATGTGCGGGCGCATCTGGACAAGCTTTTGCGCAGCATTGTAGATTATCCAAAAGTCTCTACAGCTGTCCACCTCTACAACAAAAAAGCTTTTACAGCGTGGCGCAACAGTTTGGGGAGAAACTACAGCCAGGTCATTGCTAACCTCAGGTGGCATGTGGATTGGCAGAAAGACCCATTAGCCAATGAGAAAGCTATTGACAAGTGGCTCAATGACTCTCTTTGATATTATTTATGGTTGTAATGATGGCTAACTTTAAGGTGTTTGTCTTTTAATGAGCTGGACTCATATTCAAGCCTGGATTGTTACTCTCTGACAATCAGAAACCATTGATGCCTGGTTCTGCATCTCTTAATGATATTTATACTATAACAGCTTTAGAGATGGATAATCTTGGAGTCTTTTTTTTTTTTTTTTTAAATGTCCTAAACTCAAACTCTGAGACTTTTACTTATATGCCAGATCTCATCACTATCTCCAAACAAAAAATGTCAAAATTGCCCAAAATGATGTCTTGAAATTGCTTCTTTTGTCCAACCAACAGTGAAAGACTCTTTATTTACCATCATACATGACAAAAGAAAGCAATTTTTTTTGTACATTTCTGCTTGAAAAATTACTTTAAAGATGAATCTATAATTTACATAGTTGGCAATTAATTTTCTTTCGATCGACTTACTGATTAATTAACAGATCGTTGCAGCTTTATTCCACAGAGACTTTGAGCAGGAATTGTAACTTGACCATGATGTGTATTCAGTTCCTTCCTTTATACATCTCTTCATTCATTATTTGTTTTGCAAATAAATAAATATATTTTGCTCACTTTTGTATTGATGTGTAGTTGTTTTTACTTGTGTCTGAAAACACTGTAGCGGACCAATCTGCAACTAATCTTATTTTGAAATTCAAAGTAGGCGTGGTTATTTTCACTTCCGGGATCACAGGGCGCAGAGCAACTTGTCAACGTAAACAGTGAGTCTGCCCAACTTTCGTTCCTGTTCTTTAAAACATACATAGTTAAATAACCACCAACTGAATAAATAGCCTCTTGTGCATCAGTTAAGGTTTGAAACATGTTCTCATTTTAAAGTACATAGTTTAGAGGCTCCGACAAGCTCATAGCTAATGCTAAATTGGCTGCAGCTAGCTAACACTGCAATGCAGACTCAAGCTATCTAACTAGAGTTTATTGTCAAGTCAACTGTTCAGGTACATCACTGCTACAGCACAGATTTGTAGGCTGGTGTAATCAATTTGTCACATATCTCACAATTCATTTAAACCGACGCTACAACGTTTTGTTGCAAGTTCATATAGTTAAATGGCTAACAATGACCCTTCTTTTTTGTGTCTGTGTTTCGCACAGATAGTTTTAAGATGTCCAGTAAAGAAGTGAAAACAGCACTGAAAAGTGCAAGAGAGGCCATCAAGAACAAAGAGTTCAAAGAGGCTCTAAAACACTGCAAGGTAAAGTATCAGGTTCACTTACTCAATGAAGGGGGTTGTTTACATGTATATATTGTGGCTGTCCACATGCAGCTGTTCCCAAGAGTCTGGGTACTGACTGAACTGATGGGAACAGAGATTGTGTATGGCTGACGTTTCTCTCTTCCATCTGGATTTAGGCTGTATTAAAACTTGAGAAGAACAATTATAATGCATGGGTGTTCATCGGCCTGGCAGCCAGCGAACTCGAGCAGCCAGATCAGTCGCAGATGGCTTATAAAAAGGCTGTGGAGCTGGAGCCTGAGCAGCTACTGGCATGGCAGGTAAGGTGGGAAAGTGTAGTGGTTATAGGCTTTAAATGTCTTAGACTAATTATACTCTGCATGCCTAACACTGAGAGCAAATCTGTATCACTTGAGGCAAAAGTAAACCAATGAATTCTCACCTTGATGCCTCTATGGTGGGGCACAATGTTTTAAAATGTCTTAATTTCATAATGAAGACTCCTATCAACTGTGCCAAATAGATGCATTTGTTTTTAAGGGCTTGGCGAATCTTTATGAGAAGACTGATCAGTGGGATTTCCAAGTTGAGCTACCTAACGTCTATCAGAAGCTTGTTGAGCTGTATGCAAGGTAACATGCAACATAAGAAAAACCTCTTCAGGATGTTTCTGAAAAAGTGATTAGTTAAACAGTATTTGCTTGTGTCAACCTCCTGGTTGTAGTTTTGACTAGTTTCGCATTTCTGATTTGTGCTGACTCATTCTCATTATGTTCTCCATCAACAGCTCTGACAAAAATAAATGTTATGAGACGATCAGAAAGCTCTCAGATATCTATCAGTCTGATAAAGAATATTCAAAGGTATGTAATTTAAATGTGTGTTCAATGAAGAAAGAAAAGACTTTGTGTTGTTTTGTGTTCTTTACACACGTGTATGCATTTGTATGCACACAGTTGGCAAAAGTTTGGCTGCAGCTCCTTCAGCTGAAGGAGGAAGAGGCTGTGGACAAGAAAGAGTTGCTGCAGCTATGGCAACAGATGACCAATCTCCTCTCAGATTGCCTTAAGGAGGAAGAGAAGGATAATGAAACTCAACAGCATGTAAGATTTCCCTAAATGTGGATTTTAACTCAGTAATGTATAATGTTTCTTTTTGTGTATGAACACTTTGCAACACATGCAAGTCCATCTCTTCCTATACATGTACAGCAGGTTAGTCTTACATTGTGGTCAGAAGCTCTAATTACTCCCACTCACTTGCAAACAAAAATCATTTTCTCACTGCTGTTCTAAGTGAAAACTTTTTTTGGGTCATCAGTTAATCACAGCATTTGAGAAGACCATGGTTCTCATGAATCCTATACCAGGAGAGGAACACAAGAAAGTCTCAGCTGACTATGTCAAATGCCTTTCTAAAGTAAGTGTGCCTCATCTGATCATCACCACCACAGAATTTCAGGGACAATTAGAATTTGATCACACTCATCAAAAATATCAAAAGTACAGATATTCTCTTAATCAGCTGCTCATCATGTATTTCCCCTCAATGTAGCTGCCACAAGAAGAAGCAAAAATGAAAGAGGCATGTGAGTCCATGCTGTCCCTCTACCCCAACCAAAGTTATCCTCTTGAAGTCCTTTGTTCCCATTACCTCAAAACAGGTAAGAGGCTGTTGTCTTGCTCATAAAATCTAAAATGAAAGAATGCAGTGATTGATTCACAGATATGCTGTTTTGTCCAATAAAGTGACACTTGCAGCCATTCAGATTCACTCTTAATAGATACAATTATGTTTTTACTGAAGGTGTTCAGAATGAGGATGCAGTCAGCTCTTTCTCCCGGCTCCTGGTTCTGGCACCAAGCAGCGGATTAGGTCACTTGGGTCTGGGCACTAAAGCACTGCAGGAAGGGAGGTATAAGGATGCCATTAAGGACCTTGCACAAGGTTAGTTTGTGCAACAACAAAGAATGGATTCTGTTCTTAATGTGAATGCACCTGAATTTTTCATACAGAGACATTTAACCTATGGCTTCTTTGCATGATCTGTCTTCACTGTTTTATCAGGGTTGAAGAAAATGAGCTCCAGCACTGGATGGTGCAATCTGGCGGAAGCTCAATTTAAAATGCAGAGATACTCAGACAGTGCTGTATCATGCTCACAAGGTATGTTTACTCTGCTGTATATCACTATAGTTATTCAGATGACATCACCAACAACATGCAATCACTTATCCAGCAAGTCCAAAGAATATGTCCAATCAAACTTCATCAGGGGATCATTGAAAAAACAATTGAGGGATTTGTGGAGGATATAAGAGTGCTCACTACCATCTTCAAAGTGCAGCTGTCTTTCGCCCCTGAAGCTTGTACTGAACTTCACTGTATGTGTGTTGTTCTGTTAGGTCTGACGGTGTGTGCCTCTGAAGACAAGGAGCTGAAGGTCAAACTGCTTAAGATGAAGCTAGAGGCTTTAGTCAGGAGTGGAGGAGAGAAAGCTGCAGACCAGGCTTTGGAGACATTTGCACTGGTAATGTGATTGACTACTAATCTTTTTTTTATTCAGTAATTCCACAGTTAGAATTATTTTAATTATTAATACAATTATTAGTTTAGTTTGAGTATATTTTGCAGTTGTAACCTTGGACATACATGTGTTTCCACGTATTGTTAAAGCAAATATCATATCTATTGTGTTTTTCTTTTGTTAGATCCCAGATGCTGAAAAAGACCCAGTTCTATTAACCCTTAAAGGACGTGCATACCTTAACAAGGGACAAGTCGATCATGCACTGAAGGTAGTAAATTATTCATTTAATGTGTAACTTTGGCAATGTTTTAGTATTGAACACTGGATAAATATGAAGAGCTTGAGATAAAATTCCGTCTTCTTTTTATAATATATGGAAAATAAGAAAAGGATCACTTGTATCAAACACAAGATCGGTTGAACATAAGAAAACCTCCGCTTCTTTTGTAGGTGTCATCAGAGCTGGTGGCCTCTAACCCTAACCTGGCTCAGGGGTTGGTACTGAGAGGACTGGCACAATTGGCTCAGGGTCAGCAGCAGTTGGCAGAGGAGAGGTAAAAAGTGTTTGTGTTTCTTCTTCTGTGCATGTGTGTTTTTTTTCTCCATTGTCTTAAACCTAATACATACATGTGTGTTTTAGTTCTTAGTGAACTTTTCTGACTTTTTCTTCTGCTCTTCTGATGTTTAGTTTCCTGAAGGCGGCTAGCCAGAGCCCAGACTGTGGAGAATATTATTTCTTGCTGGGAAAGCTTTACTGGGACATGGGAGAAGAGACCCGTAAAGACCGGAGCAAAGCCCATACACACCTGCTCAAGGTTAGTACAGTTATTACTGAAATTTGGAAGGGGAATTTTTATCTTTATATTAATTTTTTTCCCATCCATTTCAGGCTGCAAAGTTAGACCCAAACCTGGGTTGTGTATTCCGCCACCTTGGACATTATTACAGGGAGGTGGCAAACGACCGTGGCCGGGCTCGAGGCTGTTATAAGAAGGCCTTTGAGTTGGACAACGAGGATGCTGAGTCTGGAGCTGCCTCAGTGGATCTCTGTATGGAGCAGGATGATATGGTCAGTGGATTTGTTGGCAAAGAGACACAAACTCCAAATTGCCAAAATGTTCATGTGTTGTGCTGGCATTTTGTACAGGTGCCTCTCTATTGTCTTGACCCTCCCCATGCTCCTTTTGAACCTTATCTTGCTTTATATCGTCACCTTCCTCTTCCCTAAATGCCGTAGGACACTGCCTTAGCGATACTTCAGTCGGTGATTGAAAAAGCCACTCCAGGCTCAGCTAAATGGGCTTGGATGAGACGAGGACTTTACTACCTGAAGGTTGGAGAGCATCAACAAGCTACATCTGAGTAAGAGTTTTAATCTCAGACAGTAATATGTATTACCTTAGATCTTTACCATTTTCTACTTTATCATAGGCATTTTTAAGCAAGTTATTAACCATTTTATTTGTGTTCATAGTCTGCAGGCAGCTCTGAGAGCAGACCCAGAGGACTGGGTGTGTTGGGAGTGTTTAGGTGAGGCCTACCTAAACCGCCGGAGCTTCACAGCAGCTCTGAAGGCCTTTGGTAAAGCCCATCAGCTTCAACCCTCCTCCATCTACAGTGTCTACCAGGCTGCTGCTATCAAACAGACGCTGGGCAAGTTCAAGGAGGCGGTTGCAGAGTACTTGCAGATCACAGCGCAGCAGGACTATGTTCCTGCTCTTAAAGGTCGGTGGTCATTTTAATTTATCAAAGACCCTCACTTCACTTCACTTTTGTTTGCTTATCTCTGAGTTATATATCTGAGCCTGGACATTAAATCACATTGGTATGATCTGTTTTTCAGGTCTTGGGGAGTGCCAACTGTCTCTGGCAAAGAATCTAATGGAAGACTGCAGAGATGGGGGAGCCATTGACCTCATTCAGCAAGCAATACAGAACCTCTTCAAGTAATGACTTGTTTAATCTGTAAATCTTAATATGAAATACCACTTTGTCTGTGATTCGTCAGATTGTTTTCAGTGATCCATTCTTTTACATTTCTGTGCCCATCAGAGCTGTGGAGCTGCGTCCAGACCTGTCCTGTTTGTGGAAGCTGCTGGGAGATGCTTGCACTGCAGTCAGCACCGTTTCGCCAAACAGAGCCCAGGTTCTGGTGCCTGCCCTACTGGCCGGTTTAGACCCAAACACTCAGAGCCACGCACTGACTCAGGCCCAGACTCTCAAAGTCGGTGAGAGGTATGACCACAAGCAGGTGTACATTTTCTAAGCTGCCTATAATAGAGCTACTCTGTCAATGCATACATTTATAACATCAGTACAGAAACGTTGTAGCTTTTCATGATATACTAATCTTTAAGTTACCCTCGGATACCATCTGCTCCTGTTGGTCAAGCATAGAATTGAAACACTGAACAGTAAATGGATGTTTTTGTCTGCAGATGTTATGCCCGTGCTTTGAAGCTGATGTCTGAGGTCCCCAGCCTTTGGTATGACCTAGGACTCAACTACTTCCGCCAGTCCAGCCTACCCTGCCCTGCAGAGGGAGACCAGAACTCCCCATCTGTGCTCCTAGAGAAGGCCCAGCAGGTGATTCACAGACTCCTGCATCACAACAGTTTTGCATTGTTTTCTCCCTGAGTTGGTCTTTTAAGAGTTGTTTTTCCCTTTTCAGTGTTTGAAAAAAGCTATCATGATGGACAGTGAGAACTATAGCAACTGGAATGCCTTGGGAGTGATTTCTATGAGCGAAGGTAATAAGATGCTATAGCTGTCTATCAGGTGGACAGACTGATTGGTTGATTAATTTGTATTTTAAGTGGAGAATTGACTGCACTTAAAAGATGATAATGTTAATAACTAAATAAAACAACTACTTTTGATTGATCTGTGTCACAGGAAGTGATACACTTCTTATCACGTCACTTTCTTTCTCTCACATCAGGCCTTGAGAACTTTGCCCTGGCTCAACATTGCTTCATCAAGTCCATAGGTGTTGAACCAAATGTATGTACTCCACATTCGTTCAGGTGATGAATGATATTTTCAGAAAATATTCTCATGTTCTTATGAGACTTTGATATTGCATTACAGAATGTTGTTGCTTGGACCAACCTTGGTACCCTGTATTTGAAAAAGGACAATATAGAGGTCTGTGTGATCAACTTTCTTATACGTTTGTTTTGTTTTTATCATAGTTCTATAGGGAACACAATTTAATACATATATACATATATAGATATCATAGTTATTGTAGGATGATATTTTCTTTAACAAACTCTGATCTTGTTTTCTTAGCTTGCACACAATGCCTTCAAGATTGCTCAGTCGCTGGAGCCGCTTTATGTCAACTGCTGGATCGGACAGGTACAAAGACTTCTTTATTGCATACATTTATATTATCTGTACTGTATATGCATACATACTGTAAGTGACACAATGTTTCACAATGATAAGGAATATGCAAGCCATATGAGCTGGGTGTGGGGCCTGGTAATGTTATTGCACAGAGTAGAAGCCATCCCCTGTCCTTCTTGAGAAATCTTTCATATATAAACTTAATTTAGCAATCCAAGGATTTCAAGTTCAGTGGTAGGTAAAAGAAATATGATGTAATTGGCAACATTTTACTGTGTTGTTATTCTGTTGGTTGGTAAAACCTTGAAAAATAGAGCATATGGTTTGATTAGACTAAAATAATTTGTATAGCGACTTGCTTGTGTTCATGAGACTTGATGAATTTGTCTCTTTGACTTCTTTTGTATCTATCTGTCTAAATGATGTTTTACCTTTTGTCCTCCTACCAGGCGCTGATAGCAGAGAGAGTGGGAAGCTATGACACCATGGATCTTTTCAGGCACACCACAGAACTCAGCACACATGTACGTGACCTCCCAAAATCACTGGGGTTGCTTTTGTAATACCTGTTAATTATCTGGTTAATAACATCTTTGGTTTGGCTTATAGCTGAGAATTTACCAGAGTGACAGAGAAAGTACTAGTACTAGAAAGTAATTAGGGGTGGTACCACTATGAAACAGAAAATGTGTATGCCTTTCATTAACATTCCTTCTTTCTTTTGCAGATGGAGGGGGTGAAAGGTTATGCCTACTGGGTGTGTACGACCCTCTTGGATAAGAGCAACAGAGACTCTGAACTTTACCGCTACAACATAGTCCAGATGAACGCCATCTCTGCTGCTCAGGTGGCTCTTACCAAGTACACAGGTACAGCATCCATTTGTGTGTCAGTGTGCATCAGCATCCACATATCCCTGGGTTGTATTTAGGTCATGTGCTAGAGATGGATGTTGTGTGACAAGTTTCTTTTGCATCCTTCTTAGAGAGGATCCAGTCTGACCCTGTTGCCTTCATCATGCTTGGTTACCTGAATGAGCATCTGCAGCTGAAGAGGCAGGCCTTACGGGCTTACGAAAGGTGTCTGTTTGAATTACACTAACCAACTCCTAAGGCTCACAGATGAGGCAGTGTACCAAGAAAATAATGAGGGATAGAAACGCGTTGTACGCCTGGATTCCAAAAAAGTTCAGATGTAAATAAAAGAGAATGTTATAATTTGCTAATCCTTTTTGACATATACTCGAAATATACCTGAAAACAGTATGAAGAGTATATTTAATGTTTTAGTTTGTCAACTTCATTGATTTTTGTAAATATATGCTTATTCTGAATTTGATGCCAGCAACACATTTCAAACAAGTAGGGACAGGGACAGCAACAGACTGGAATAATCCACAGCTTAACGGGTTAATTGATAATGGGTGATAATGTCATGATTAGGTAAGAAAAAGGTGTCCTCAGGAGGCTAAGATGATTGCATTATGTTTGTACTTATGTTTTACAGTGTCCTAACTTCTTTGGAATTAGAGGTGTAGAAGGTGCACAATGTAATACATACTGTTTTTTACATGTTTAACTGTCTTTCCTCAGAGCTGTTGAACTGCTTCAGTCCAAGTCCTCCACAGAAGAGCTGGCTTTTGCCTTAGGCAATTATGGCCGAGCTTTATGGTAACATCTTGCTGTCTCATTATCATGTACTTTGACAATGCCTTACAAATACCCCAGACTCCATCTTTATATGTCCCACTGTGTCTTTTGCAGCACCTCGGGCCAGTTGGATGAGGCTGTGTCTGTGTATAATTCCACTCCACTGCAGGAGCTGAGTGATCTGACTGGGCTGGCTCTGGCCTACTGCAGGGCAGGACTCATTGCAGAGAGCATCAACGGTAAGGAGTGGGACTCACGCAGAAATCAGTGATTGTTCATGTGTTGTCATGCCAGAGTGACTGTGAATATACTGTTATGTGTCAACTGTAGCCTATGAACGTGCCTTGGCTGTGGCTTCCACTGAGAAGGACAAGGCTTACATCTTGACTGCTCTGGCCCTGCTTCAGCACCGGCAGGGTAACATAGACTCAGCCAAGACTCTGCTGTTTAAATGGTGAGTCCACCGTGTTGTCTTGCATGATTTTGTTCTTTTCTACTTTGTTTTCAGTCCAGGCTAGTATAAGAATACATTTCAAAGACTATTATTGTGTTGTAATGCTTTGAGAATAGGGCAATATGATGAAGTCAAAGATTATATAACACCTGATTATATTTTCAAGCTATAATGTTTATAAATGTAAACATAAATAAACAATCTTTAAAAACAGATTTTTTTTGTCAACTCAACATATGATTATAATATGTGATAACACTTGTTCTACACTTGCTTGCACACTAAAAGTATTTATGTCTGCTTTTTGTCTCCACAGCTCAATGTTAAAGGAGCCAATCTCGGAGTCTCTGCTGTGTTTATGTGCCCTGGGTTTGGTCCACAGTGATGCTACATTAGCTTCTGCTGCCCTGACGGAACTGCTGAAGCAGGGTTCAGCCTCTGGGAATGTCGTAGAGCAGCGGTGTCTACTCACCTGTGCCTTGCTGGCCCTGCAGGGCAACTACAGTGCAGTGCAAAGAGAGGCTTCCAGAGCTGTACACAGGTAAACTGCTTGTTTGTATGAACTTCTGATTGGCTGCACCTTACAATAAGCTTATTTGACTGTAAAAGAGATCTTTTAAACATCAGTGGGGTCAACCCGCATTTTGACAGCGAAGGCTAGATTAACTGAGCCTTTTGGACGTTGTTTTATGTGCATCTTGTGGAGAATTGCACTACGGATTGGAGAAAGCATGATAAGTAGGTTTGATTGCATGTATCACTGGATTTGCTGTCATTAGTTTTGATGCAGTTTTTGATAGAAATGTACTCGTGGGAAAAGCCTTTACATGACTTTCAAATTCTTCAAAGTCTTATTTATCTGTATTATTTACAGCAATCCTGGAAACCCATCTCTGTGGGCCCTGCTGTCAAGAGTGGTACCACAATACTACCCCAGAAAAGCAAATGTAAGCCTGCATACCAGACATCATATTACAAACTTATCATGCATGAACCCAGGAAGTCTATAATATTCGCACACATTTAACTGAGCAGCCTCATCCACGTTTGCTGCACATTAATAGGAAAAAGGCTCATGGTTTTGTCTACTGTGTTTTCCAGGGCGGAGCGATGGCTGGTCATGTTGCCTGTCTCTCCAGTATGACTCAAGGAAAGGTAAGAGTAACTGTGCATCTGTGTTGAGATGGCCTTGAGTTCTGTGTCTGTCTGTTTTTTTACGCTTTATTTCACGTCACTGCCATTAGAAATTAAACTTAAAACTAAATTGTGTTATTTTGCCTGAAGTGATTAGTATTTATTCTGTTTTATACTGTAGATATGCCAGCATCCAAAATACACACAACATGTTTAATACAATACAGTAAATATTGACTCTGGTATTTTTGTCACAGTGTTTGTAAATTAAACTGAGCCGGTCTTTCTTGTGTGCCTGCAGAGGGCGTTGTTGTACAGTGGAGTGAACCAGCTGGCCAATGGGAGACACTCTGGAGAGGACAAACACAGGAATGCACTGAGGACTATGCAGAGAGCTGTGCTGCTCTGTCCTGGTATAAATATATATTGTATATTTTATATGGTCGTCTCTGTGAGAACCATTCTTCCACACAATGGTGTTCCTAATATATACAGTAAATGCAGCTCTTTTTTTTGCAGCTTTGTGGCAATAACAGGCCTCTTGATGTTTATCCCTTTTGATGAATGTAAAGCTACCTTACACGTCTGTGTGATCTGAGTCTCCCCTCCTCTCTCTACTTTCAGATGATCCAGCGACATGGGCAGGATTAATGGCTGCCTGTCACACAGAAAACACGTCCTGTTATCTTTCAGGTTCTGCTCCTTGCAGACAAGGACTGGAGCAAATCCTCATGTCAGTGGTTTCTGAGAAAGGTGTGTGCATTGATGCATGTGTGTTTCATGGTGTTTATTATTTTGTGTGTGTTTGAGTGCATACTGATACCTTTCTGTATCCCAGTGCGTAATGTGGAGGAGATAGAGCGCCCTCTGGCCCAGAGTCTAGAGGGCTGGGTACTACAACAGGCAGTGACAGGTCTCATGCTGGGAGGACAGCTGGAGCAGGCAGAAGCCCTCTGCTCACAGGTCTGATATGAACACACATACACACAATCTCTATTATTCTTTGAATTACTTCATTCTACGACAGATTAGAGTTGTTACAGACAGAAATTAAAGTGGAATTCCAGTGTTTTTAAACCTAGGACCATTATTTACATGTTTTGGTGTAAATGATTAATTTGTACCAAAAGTTTTGGATTCAGTCCAGTATATCGCCTCAGCTGGCAGCCACAACATGGCTGACACTTAATCATTTGGGTTAACTCCAACTGTCAAAGTTACTTTAAATCTGTTGTCAGACAGTCAGAATAATAATCTCAGCCTGTGAGGGGAAAAATCAAGTACTTTTAGTGGACGTAACATTTTAGGTTGGAGTTGCGCCTAAAGGATTAACACTAAAGCCATGTAGATAAAGTGCACAGGTTTTACAAATAACAAAATTCCCTTAAACATAGATGAGTTACATTCAGATTTCTCTAACGTGGCCCCTTTTATTGTTGTGTACCTCATGCTCTCCTTTTGTCCCAGGTACTGAGTGTGTCTCCAGAACACCCAGCAGTGCTGCTGTCACTGAGACAAGTGCAGTGTCAGCGCCTCCTTTCTTCCAGTGGTGGTACTGTCCTCCCGGACTCTGTGCTGGAGCAACTAAACAACACAGTGATGATGAACCCTACCAACCTTGGGGCATGGCATGTAAGTGGGCAATTCATTATCGTTTTTGGTATTATAGTGAATTACTGATGAGCTTTTGCTTTTTAATTTCAAGCACCAGTGGTCCCCAAACAACCTGTGTTACAAAGCGAGGCTTGAAAATATTGGTGATCTGTCTTAGTTCAGTTGTTTGAAGGTTGAGGTCATTAAATGATAAGATTTTTTTTCTCCTCAGTGCAAAAGCCATTAGCTTTGCTTCCACTGAAGCCCTGGCCTAATGAAGAACATTCCTGTGCCTTGCTTAAGACCTCATATTTGCTGCACTTAACATCAAATGGCTGCAACCAGCAGGGGAGAAGCAGCAAAGACACCAGGCTCTCTCTCTCAAGCCGTGAACATATCGGCAGCGTTTGTAGTCATGGTTAACGACCACACATGTTACAGTATAAATGTGGGGTTGTGTAGCAGTGCCATCTTCTGTATAAACCTTGACAGATTACATACAGTCATTACTGAACAAACATGCAGTCAACAATTTTATAGTGTGACTCATCAGATGTAGCCTGCGGGAATAATAAGCCTGTCATGGATCCACTATTTCAGTTGGCATTCTCCTCCTACCTCACCCCACCCCCACCTTAAAACACTACTTTCCAGGGGCACCGTTGCTGCATTCTGGGCGATTGTGATTGGTGTCAAGAAATACAAACAAGACAGTGCCTTTTTATCCCCAATAGCAGAACGATGATGGGTGCAGCCAGAATTTCTTCAATTTTGCCACGGCGCTATAGATCTGGCTATGCATGACTAACAATTTTATGTAGTAACAGAAAATCACATTGCCTCTCACAATATCCTCTGTGCCCCTCTTTCTTCACCGTTCATGTTTCCCCTCCCACCTGGTCCCTCTGTTAATCTCCTATATTCACCTCTACTCCCACTCATCCTTGATTCGATCAAACTCTCACTCTTCTTCTCTCAGTGGCTGGCTGAGGTGTACCGCAGCCAGGGTCTGCTGGTCCAGGCAGTCATGGCTTACAGGCAGAGTCTGCAGCTAGCCTCACAGCTTGGCATGCACAGCAGTCAGGTAGCCAGCCTCCTTCGACTTGCCCTGCTAGCCCTTGGACCCTGTATGGTGAGTTGGTTCATAGGATATAAATCTTGACATTTAGATCCAAAATAATCAACATTTTAGTGTGATTGTGCTGTAATAATATAGTTACAGCACAAATATCTACAATCTTTTTCCTGCAATACTTCAGCCACAAGTAAGAACTTTTTTAGACCTTACAAAAGTAATGTTGCGGTTAAAAGTAGCACTATGTAAGGACTACAGCACTGTTTGTCTTTTGGACTAGTACTGGATATGTTGTTTTAGAATAAGAGGAAGACTTGCAATTTACTATGCACACACAAGGCCAGAGGCAGCTCCTGTCTACATCCCTGTCAGGTGGGCAAAAGCAAGGCTTAGGAGATGAAAGATGGGTGAATATCCAGCTGGATTATAGGATCAGAAGCCAAGGCCAAGCAGAAATACAAACAAGACAAGAAGCTGCCTTTGTGATTTACCTGGAGGGGATGTAGTTTTTAGTCCACTGCTCACAGCACAGCAAATCCCATAGCTGTGAACCATAAGTAAAATAATATGAAATATGTAAAATATATGGTTAAAAGAATTAGAAGTTTAGTAGATGAATAAAACATATTTTTGTGCAATCGTTCGTAGTAGTTTTATTCTTAACCCTGTGTGCTCTGACCTCTCAGGCGGGTGTCCCAGGAAAAGACTGGACAGACCTGATACTAGAAGCCACCACTGAAGTCTTGAAGCTGGGTTCATCCCCGATGGCCCTCCTTTTCCAGGCCCTGCTCCAGTATGTGACCAAGATGGCTGCTAGGTTAGTGCTTCTCACCGTGTTCTGTTTCCACTGCGGCAGGAAGTATGCAAATACACATGCATGTTGCAGGTGTGGCGGTTGTCTTGCATTGATATTCAAATGGTTTTATCCCATCGGGGCGAAAGTCTAATACATCATCTAAAGGGATCAAATTAATTATAAGATTCCTGGAACTTCAGATTTATGCCTCCATCTGTCTTTTCAAGATGTTTGCACTTTCCGAACTGCAAAGCAATTTACGAAACAAGCAAAGTTTTGCTGTCCTGACATAATAGCCTTCTGCCACTATTTTACAGGCCTGCCAGGATGCTTAATGAGAATGCCACATTCATCAGAGAGTTTAGCAGAACAAATATGCAAAAAACATGGACTGGATCAATTCCTGATGAGATGCTGAAGGACCTACTCTGTGCCAAGCCCAATCACTGTATAAGAGGCCCTTTCATGCCAGAGACAAGTTTCATTTTGTCATATATATATTGGAAAACAGAATGGTAATGGATTCAGACAGGGTTTCAACCCAGACTAACTGAGGAAGGACATTTGTGCCAACTCATTTCATCTAGACAGCAAACCAGATCAGCAGCCATCCAACTCCATGTGTTCAGAAGCAAATGAGCATATGTGTCATTTACATCAACACAGGCAGCACCATTAGGAATATGCATAACATGTTTCCTGGACAGTTTATTCAACAGGTCACCTACATTTTGGCCTGTAAGAGACATCCAGACAATTTAATGTAAATGATTTTGGTACACAATTAACAAGGCTCATGTTATACCTTTGCCCTTTTCTGTGTGTCATCTGCAGGGAAACAAGGCGTTTTCTGGAGAGGCTGGTATACGTCCCCTCTCAAGAGTTCCCAGTGACAGTGGTTCAGGTGGCCAGCTGGTACCTCCTCAGACACTTGCATGCCAAAAACGACCAGGAGCTAATGAATGTGAGCAAACAGCTGCCTCATACCCGCACTGTCACCAGATTGAATAATTTTTGTGATATAATAGACAATGTTTATTCGTTTAAAATGCCAATTTACACCCAATGTACGTACTTCTGTATTGGTTGTTTATTTTGTCTGCAACTTCCGTGGTGAACATATTTTCTCATCTTTTTTTGCAGGTCCTTTTGCAACATGCCAAAATGAATCGAGATCACAGACTGCTGAATTTTCATTCACTGCTTGCCTCTTCTTCATCCTGAATTTTGTCTACAGCTGCATCACTATGAAATCATACACCTTGGCTTCTTTATCCAAGTCATCACCAGTACAGCTTTTCTCTTCACTAAAAAATGAAATCATATCAAATCAGACATTGTGGGTTTTACATTATAAATATGACATTTATTAGCTTTACACGATTCTATGATTTTACATTATACAGTGGTCCGGAAATCAAATATCATGAGCATTATCACATATTTAAAGAATGTATAAACAGTGCCCACATTCAGGCTGAAATAAAGGCATTTTGCTCAATACATAAAGATTGTCTTGTCTTGATTGAAAACACACGCTGACTTGCCAAGATAACACAAATGAAATACAAATCAGAACGTTAAGGTAAATGTTCAAAATATCAATCAACAGTACAACACTACAAAAATTACAGATATTTATTTATGGAATAAAAAGAAAGTAACTCTGAGGAAGAAAAAGTGGAAACTTTGAGTCCTGCTTCCAAAGTATGATTATACCCTGAGCTGAGATTTTTGATTCTTTACGTTAGTTTCCCTCCACTACATAAGAAGGTCATGCTGATGTGGATCCTCGTTCCATCTCTTTCACAACAGCACCTTGTTTTAGGCCTTTACACCGTCTTAGATGCTTCTTCGACAGACATGCTTGGTCATGAGAGTGCAGATGGTTTGCCCACAGCCCCAGCACTGCTGCTTTGTATGTGGAGAACCTTGCTGGGCCTTCCTCTTGCACAGTGAGCATATATCTGCAGCGCCACCACCTTGTGATGCTGCACCCACATCTACTCTACTCGGATTTTTTAGACTACTCGCTACGAGCTGTTGAAGCTCTTCCAGGACATTGCTTGCTGCCCTTGCAATGCCCACAACTTTAACATTTTTGGGGTCAAACACACAGTCCTCCTCTAGACCGCTGGGCACGGCTTTCATGCCACAATTGGGTGGCACCCAAGCAGTGTCAAAGCCCTGCGCGTTCCAGGTGTACTGCAGAGGATGGTTGTCGATGTTAATACGAATGACACGGCCAACGCGAACGTGCAGCTTAAGGGCCACGCGGTCTGAAGGATTACTCTTTAATGGATAACGTTCTGCCTTTTTCCTATCACGACTGACGTACACGCCCTTTCCCAGCATGCCACCTGATGACTGCTGAAAGCCATTGGTAATGATGAGCCGTGCATTGGCAACGCTGGTGCCGTGGTACATGGTGTAGACCCCACTGTCTTTGGGCACCTGAGATGCCCCCAGCTCTAAATGAGAGTCATCATCATAGGTCACCTCCCAGCCGAAGAACTGTAGCGACATCCTGCTTTAACAAGGGAAGCTTTTCAAGTCCGGCAGCTCTGTGACAAATGAAAACAAAGAAGGCATCATGTTATTACAGATTTCAGAGCGATTGGTTGTCACTTTTCATTACCAGTATTTTGAAGATTGCTGAATGTACAAACCACAGTATCAGCTGATAAAATTTATAAACATAGAATATATTAACACACATTTTTTGCAATTAATACTTACATACGTATGTAATAGAGGCAGGATATAACAGTCACAACAAACTTTATTGACCAAAATGACATTCGGCACTAAAACAGTCAGCTTCATTGATAATTTAAAATTACCCCAAACATCTTTGGTAGCATTTTGTTTCTTTATGCCACATATCGGACAACATGTACGCCAATATCTGTAATAGGCAAGTATCGGCTGATTATATCAGCTGATCAAATAATCGGTCGGGCTCTACTTTTTACTCACTACATTTATTGGATAACTTATGTTGCTAGATACTTTTCAGATTACATACTGCATTTAAATTGATATATTTTAATGGCAATCAGATTTTAAAAAAACAACGAACAAACAAAACATTCTATTGATCAGAAAAATGCTGAATATTGGTTCTGATATTTGTACCGGCAGGTAATCAGTCGAGCCACAGTATACAGATCTACATACATGTATATATATGTATAATTTACTTTTACTGGTACTTAAGTACATTTATTGCCAGAAAATTACTTTTGATACGAAAGTAACTGACATATTATATCAGATATTTTCACTTTTTTCAAAGTAATAATTTAATATTATATCTTTGCTTTTACTCAAGTATGACTTTTGGGTAGTTTTTACATCACCGTGTTCAGGTAGCACTGACATTACCTGTCAAATGTCTCTAATGCAGCTGACCAACTATCCTCACAGACAGTGGTCCTATTTAAGTACTACAGGAGGCAATATGTTTCGTTAAAGCTATGAAAATAGGTGATGCAGGTTAAAACATGACATTCATAACATTCATGACCGTAGGATATCGTTATTCGTCGTCCTTTGCGAGCTAACCCTTTTAATTACATCGTAGGCTAACGTTAGCTAGTCTCTGAGGGATCGACTTCCATGTAGCCTATAACTTTCTGTAATACATTTAACTCATTACATGCTGTCGTACAGGTCATCTTTCTTAATCTGTAAAGCGCTGTAATGTCGTTTCATCTTAAAAAACTGCTGATATGTTAGCAAACCTTACCGTCAGCGAGGAATCGTTTACTGGCTTTAACCTCAATAACTTTCACTTTCTTTTCCTTTCAGTCCGACTAAAGTTTCCCTGCGAACACAATCCGTCATTTCCTCGTCCTCATTTTATATTGATTAACTCTGCTTTGTTGCCGAAGTTTCACGGCCGGTTA
Organism: Pagrus pagrus; assembly: GCF_965226575.1. Classification (NCBI taxonomy): domain Eukaryota; kingdom Metazoa; phylum Chordata; class Actinopteri; order Spariformes; family Sparidae; genus Pagrus; species Pagrus pagrus. The sequence continues at coordinate 23,856,184 of NC_140192.1, read as the reverse complement.
GCTCAGTTGGTTAGAGCGTGGTGCTAATAACGCCAAGGTCGCGGGTTCGATCCCCGTACGGGCCAACCTCGCTTTTGTTAACTATATTCATGCTGTCTATCTCTGGCAGACATAAATCCTTAAAGATGCATGAGAATGTCACTTCACAGTTTAATCTATTTTTTTCTTGAAAGGAGGCGTGAGTATTACATTTCATGACAGCTGTTTGAATTAGAAGATGAAGGCTGGATTAGTGCACTGGTGCAATTTCCTATATTAGTTTCTGTTTAATCATGTGACCACACATTGAACACAGATGCCAGATAGTATTCCAGCAGAGCAACAATAAGTAAAGTGTGAGGCATGTTTGAACCATAGCAGGTTAATGCTATGGGGCAAAGGGTAAAGTTATGGTCTCAGATGACAAGGCCATTACAATTTGTTACACAGATTGCTCTGCCCTTGTAAATACAACTACACAAGTTTGTGTCTTGTAAAATAGGAAACTCTTGGGACATTTTTGTATCAGCCTAAAAAAGAATATCTATAATCCAGACTTCCCTCATATCTTCAGTTTACCTCTAGACTGCAACCAACCAATCTGTGGCCTGTAGCACACTTGATGCTTCACCATCCTGAATTTTGTAACAGCATATGTATGAAATTATGAAGCTATGACTTTATCATCCCTTCTGAATCAAATCACATCAAACTGGGTCTGATAATATAACAATGACATTTATTGGCTTTGGTTCTGTTACATAATGAAGTGTTAAGTACATTTAATTCATTCCAGTAAATCAAAATCATGCACATTATCAGGTATTAGGTACATTCATTTAAAAAAAGCATTACATATAGTGTTCTGAATTGATTGTCAGTGATCATAATGCATGCTGATCAGATAATACAAAGCAGTAGACATAACAAATCAACATTATTGTAAACTTCTTTTTTTTTTTAAATCAGTGAATGAGCACATGGCAGGTGAGACACAACAGATTGTAATGCACTGGGGCACTTGACAAGGTTGACACAATGGGGTAAAGATTGTTGTAAACTTAAAGGTATATCGTGTCAATTCATGAATAAGATTCACTCACAGATATCCTTCAAAACATATTCAGCTGTGATCAATCTAACATGTTGCACCAATTACATTTCTTCATTTCTTTATGGAAAGGACAGATTTAGACTATGATCCCTGATTACAAAGTATGATTACATCCTGAGTTAAGAACTGTTGCTCTAATCAACACCAGTCCCCAGCACATGCAAGGCCACACAGATCCTCTGAGCTCTGTTTACTAGCTATCCTCTCCCATCACCCCTGTCAGGGTTTGCCTGGACAGACGTGCTTGGTCGTGAGAATGCAGATGGTTTTCCCACACTCCCAACACTGTTGCTTGTTGTGTGGAGAACCCTGCTGGGTCTTTCTCTTACACAGGGAACACACATCTGCAGCACCTTTGCCTCCTCGTCCACGTCTTTTGGATTTCTTGGACAGAAGCTGTTGAAGCTCTTTAAGTACGGTGTTGTTTGGTGCCTGTGCGATGCCGACCACCTCCACTCTTTTGGGATCAAACACGCAATCCTCCTCACGGCCACTGGGCACAGATCTCATGCCACACTTGGGGGGCACCCAGGCAGTGTCATAGCCTTTTGAATGCCAGGTTAACTGCAGTGGATGATTGTCCTTGTCAATACGCTTGACACGGCCAGGGCGCACACGTAACTCAAAGATCACACGGTCTGAATTCGAAGTATTTGCAGGATAAGCAGATGCTTTATTCTTATCACGACTGACATACACGCCCTGTCCCAGCATGCCACCTGATGACTGCTTAAAACCATGGGCAATGATGAGCCGTGCGCTAGCAACGCTGGTCCCATGGAACATGTTGTAGACGCCTTTTTTTTGGGGTTTCTGGGAGGGCGCCAGCTCCACGCCAGGGAAAGAAGCACCATCGTCCATCACCTCCCATCCTGAGAAGTGCACTGACATCCTGATTTAGGAATGTGACGGATCTGCAGCTCTGTGAGAAATAAATACAGATGTGAATGTGGCACAATGATAGATAGATAGATAGATAGATAGATAGATAACTTTATTAATCCCTGAGGGGAAATTAGGTATGTTAGAGCAGATTGAAGAGCAATCAGGGTGTAACTAGCTGCCAAGAGTACTGGTATTATTTACTAGGGTTTAATCTGTTTTCTACAATTTCAAAACGTTTTTCATGTTTTAATTTTTGTGATTACTTTTTTCTATTTGGTTTATTAGTCAGGAACAGCACCTATTAAAGCTGCTACAAGAAACTTTAATTATTGTTTTGTGTAAAGATCTGGCTGGCACTGGCATTTGTTTTGACTATGATTGAAAAAAGTATTCTTAATTTAATACTATGTTTCTTTTTAAATTACAGCTGTTTTCTTTAGAAGTAACGTATCGATTTGTGTCTGTGTAAGATCCTTAAATTCATCCTGAGCCCAAAAACATATTTTTGCTTTCATGACATATCCAGCCCAGATATGTTGGAATTTGACCCGGTGACAGGCATCAAGATTAACTACATATATCTAAATAGAAAAAGCCAATCATCAGTATTGAATTGTGACTGTTTCATAATCATTCAAATGCTCCTTGTATCAAGTTTAATAAACATTCCTGTACATATGCCAGAATTAGTCCAGAGGCTAGCTGTTTTAACTGGCAACCCAAAATCAACCTTTAATCAAAGTCAACCTATTTATATTTGTCTTTAAATTCACTGTATTCCTTCTATGTTGTATTTAAAGCTCTCCCTTTCCTTTCTAGTGCGGAGGTGTTATGCAATTGAACCTGCCTTGCTCTGTGTCTGTTTCTTCCTCATACTTTTGATCATGTTTATTTTGACCTGATGTTAATCCACCTTTTACCTGTCACTACCTTCAATCTTGATACCCTCGCTATTTTCAGTATACTTGTTTTCTTTTGTTTGTTAACTTCATTCAACTTTACTACGAAGGTCACTCGCACATTTCCCCACACGTCAGCCTTAACATTATCATTAACATCATCAGACATTGTTTCATGACTCCTGTTGGTTATTTTGTTCACCTTCAAAAGAAATCTAGCAAAAACAAGTAATTTATCCGTTAGAAACATTTCAATCTTACCGTGAGTGAGGCGTTGTTTCAGCTGTCGGCTCAGTAGGTTTTACTTTCTATTCCGCAGGTTTCATTTACAGATTTGATGACGTCACATCCACAGTATTTCATGGCCGGTTAGCTCAGTTGGTTAGAGCGTGGTGCTAATAACGCCAAGGTCGCGGGTTCGATCCCCGTACGGGCCACTAAGCTTTTCTGTTAGCAAATCCATTGTTACCACACCTCACTCACGGTAATGACGTCATATCAAACCGTGACAATTATCAGCCGCACCGTGACGAACTAGTTAATACCGTTCATTTGGATCCACCACCATGGAAATATAAGTCCAACATTCACTATCTGCACTATCACAGCTCTGTATTTGTACAGAGTTCCTGAGGGAAAGTACCAGTTGTCTCGATGGAAAGCTGAGCAGGAAGTCTGCTTGGGACGACGAACTATCCAAATTCGCCTTCTCCGGTTACCGTTACGATTTTGCTTTGAATGGCCCTGCGACCCACATCACAACTTGAGCTGCGTCGGTGTTGTTTACTTGGCATGGATCCAGTCACGTGACAAGTTTCTCCACGCCGAAATAGCTCAGTTGGGAGAGCGTTAGACTGAAGATCTAAAGGTCCCTGGTTCGATCCCGGGTTTCGGCAGGTTTTGCTTTCTTCGCCGCTCACGACGAACACAGGTGACTCAGAAGCGATATAGACAACGTATCTTGTAGTGTCCCTTGTGGGCAGGAACATTCAATAGTCATATACACATGTGCTTATGCCTTTTGACCTCAGAAAAACTGGTTAAAAAACAAAGAAGTCTACCTCATATTGTAGAAATACCTTGTCAAGAAAATGGCAACATTTCAAAATACATATTTAATCACGTTATTTAACACAAATATCAACAATAATAGCATCAATATAATATTATGTAGTATTACATTTTTATTTATTACAAAGGACAAGTGTTAAGTGTGTCAGTATTTTATTACAATAGTGTTCTCCTTTAGTTTTAGAGTCAGGTCTTAATTGCAAAAGTGACACATCATGTCAGAATCCTGCCTGTTTTTAATTAAAAGAAGATGAAGTGGGATCAAGTTAATTGGCACACATTTAATCCTTTTACCTTTTTAAATTGAAATCGTAAATTAACTGCACCTCTCACTGACATAGGCAAATATGAATGAATGAAAGCAAACGATCTTCCACAAAATATTAGATGTCTTTCATTAAGCAGCTTCACACCACACAAGAGGTACCCCACTTAAAATTTCTTGATCATTTCTCTGACTATTAAATTCAATTAAATAGATGTGAGCTCAGAGAGTAAAGTGTCTGAAACTATTGCTTGAGGACAGGTTTGACAGTAACAAGGACCTCCTCTTCAGTTGATTGTGTCACACGTCATTGAGCTCTGCCACTTTGCCGCAGATGTCCCTGATATCCTTCTGAAGCCTCTTCTTGTCAAGGTGGGATTTGATGTCGCCTATCTGCCTCAGGGACTCCATGGCATCATGCACAGACAGGAACCCTGTTCAAAAGAGAAGCTGGCTGTGCAGAAAGTCACCAGATATAAAGCATTTAAGATGAAAAGTATTCTCTACTTTGACAGTTTCGAGGTATTATATTGTACTGATTTAGGCTTTTGATCTGTTCAGTGTATTTGTTCATTTGTATTTGTTTGTAGTGTATTTTTGTATATTTTCCTGATTCCTTTCCATTCTTATCTCCTCTGTATGTGTGCAACCATGAACCGGTGAGATTAGTGGTAATAAATCAATTATTATCAATTATTACAAGATAAATAAAGTTGTATATCTTATCTTATTTTATCTTATCTTATCTTATCTAATCTCTCTGATATCCAAGTGGTTAAAATTGTCCTTGGTCCTTATCATCAGTTAGCATGATGTCATTGGGTAGTTACTGTCCTAAAATGGAAATGTGCTTCAATATTGAATGTGCTTGAAGAAGTACTATTCAGCTTTGACTGTGAACTGTGAGATGGAGGGATAAACTTTCTCTTACAGTGATGGTATATTAAATCTCTCCCCTTCTCTTTCTGACTCCCTGCCCGTCTTGCCACGAATATTTACGACACACATCAATTATGCATTGCTTTTCTCCCTTCTATTACCATCCCTCCATCTTTTCATCCTATACTTAAAATAGAGCTATGGATGGATGGCTCTCTAGGACGGAGTGGTGATTCATAGAGCAGTTTACGCCTGCTTTTATTTACTAAGGGAGGCCTTTTTCTCTTTGTCTACACTTTATTAAAGCTGGAGGCTGAGAGGGGTTGACAGAAAGTGGGAGAGGTTTGAGATCTTGTGCCAGGGCTCCTGGGAAATGAGCTTCCAATTTGCACAGCAGTAAGATGTGGACGGATGTCAGCAGCACCTTGATGCACAGTCGAGCTGCTGTACGGGGCTGCCTGGATGGCTGTGAATTTCTGTGGCTTGTCCCATGACGTATTAGCTTTGAGGTAACTAGAAGAAGCAGCTGTAACTCACATCCATCTCATTTATTCTGGTTAGAAATCGTGATGTATTTGCATTCAGGAGGAGGTCATGTCAGTTAGTATGTTGCTGGTAGTTTTCTTTTCTTGCTGGTAGACAGAAAGAGAGGCTTGACTCAATTTATATGATTCAGACAGTATTGCTGCCTGCTGAGTTATAAAGACTTTAAAGGTGCAATTTGTAGGAAAGAATTCAAAGGTAGCTCCAAAAGGGTTAGGGTAAGACAAACAAACACTATTTTGGTGAGGCAATTAAGCTCGTCTTTGTTCAGTAAGAGAGAGCAACTTGAATTCAGATGGTGTACGTTGCATTTTTCTGTTAAGTAAGGAAAAAATGTATGAAAATACCTTTTTTCTAGACATTTTGGAAGTTAAATGTGTTCATTTATTAGACTAAGAAGTGAATGTGCCAGTTTTACATCCCCCAACTGAAACTATAGGGGATCTCGGACCATCACCTCTTGCGGTACAAAGTGATATTAGGAGAGAGGACGGGCCAGGGGTGGCTTATTAGCATGCTAACTTTGGTAGATTTCTGCAACGCAGTACATAGACGTCTTTGGCACATCAACACTGTTGTTTCTTCATAAATTAAAATTCTGGCCATATCTTACAAATTGCTCCATTAACCTTGCCCAGGTTTGTTGTCAGACATACAGTATGAGTCTGATCCTCCTTTGTCAAATAAGTTCGCAGGACAGTTAGAGGACAATCTCTGTCTCCGATCCAGTCCCTAGTCATCTGTCTTCTACTCAGATAACAGAAACACACACACACACACTGTGGTTTTCAGCATTGTTATAAATGTCACTATTTGATGAAACCACATGAATATCTGAATTAGGCATGTTGCCTGTGTCTGCAAGCTCTGCTGCCCTTACTATCAGAATAATTAACTTTCCATGCCTAATTTAATATGTCATTAACAACTGTGATAAAATGGGATATTAACCATAGTAGTACATTTTTGGTTTGGTGTTTCTGTGTGTGCATTATTTCCTTGACGTATATAGTAAGGTACGTGTGTGTGTTTATTCAGTGATGACAGCAAGTTGCCGGCAGGGACCACCCACCTTTGTGGTAATCCTGTTTGAGCAGCTGCAGCTCCTGACGAAGGCTGCTCTGCACTGAGGTTATTCTTTTGGAGAGTTTAATTTCAGAGCGTTTCAGCTCATCTGCCTGACTGCGGCCGGCCCGGTCCAGCTGGGTCTCAAACTGCTCCACACGGGCCTCCAGAGCACCTAGCTGGTCAGCTAATCCGGACGCCACCTCTAACTGAACACAGAAAACACACACAAATACACTTTCAAAATTAAGATTTTAAACGTGCTGAAAAATTCTTTTTAATCTTGATTTGAAAGAACATTTTAAGTTCAGCCAGATCCAGTATTGGTTTGAAAGATGTAATTTACGCCCTTTTTGTAGCTGAGATCTTGTGTGGCTGCTAAGCTAAAAGTGTTAGCGTTCTCTGTCTGAAGTGGGTGCGCCTCAAGGATGTAAACTGGACGAGCTCTATGGAATCATTTTATTTATTTATTTATTTTCCAGTCACGTTTTAACATTTTAAAACACGTCCAGAGAAGCTCAAGAAATGTTTTGTGGACTACGAGACTTCACCCAACTTTCCATCGGCATCAGGGTGAGTAAATAATGATTGAATTTTCATTTTTGCATGAACTTTACAGCTTTACAAAATCTTTTGAGATATTGCTGTTGCCGACTTGCAGCCTCTACAGTACTGCTTGTCAATTACATAAAACTGGAAGACAGTGATTGAAAATTGAGTGTAAGCTTTCAGAGATTTCTGCAATGGCAAACAATGAAAGGATAAAATGTTTTAATAAACAAGGTATTTCACTTCACTAAAATGAAATTTTGGACAGGGGGCGAGAAGCAGCAGCATTTTTAGTCTCCTTATTGAATCAATAATGTTATGTAAATGCTTAAAAATGTTCCATGTAAGACCTTGAACAACTCAACCATGCAAACTGTTAACTCTCTGCAGCTTTACACCATCTGTTCCACCTGATTATCATTTCTCAAAGTTAATTACATTCTATCTGCTGAGTCACAGCTCAAGGAGTGTGACTGAACCCTGCACATTTCAGCACCACACTCAAAAAAGTGCAGATCCTGACTGCTCGATTCATGAGGTGTGAACAGTAAAGGGAAAATGTACAGATATAGCATCATCCGAATGAGGCTTGAATATTGTATTGTGAACATCACTGTACAAACTGTTGCTAGGGTACCATTTTGTCCTGCTGTTGTGTACAGCGCTGGACCGAGCTGGTGAGTTGTTGTTCTGTCCAGTTCCTCAGCAAATCTGTCTGCTCTTTGGCTTCCTTCAGTTCACTCGACATCCTGCGAAGCAATTAGGAAACAGAAAGAGGAGGAATGCAGTAAGACTTTGCTTTGAAAATGCACTCACAGGTGAAAGTTGAAAGCAGTATTCGACCTGGACACAGAAAACACCATTAGTAGATTAGATCAGAGTATAAATGTCTTAATAATGCAAACAGACTGACAAATACCTGGAAACCTGCAGTGCGTGCTGTAGATTTGAGCCCATTATATAAAGCTCCTACTTGGCACTACATCGTGCTTGGCATCCGAATAAGAAACTGTGTGCTTCCATAACCGATACTTTATTGGCACCTCCTTCAAATGTCAGTGATGTCAAAACAGAACATTAATCTTTAACCAATTATTGATTTGCTGTCACTTTATCTTAAAAGTAAGATGCCTAATGTTCAGCTGGTTAAGGCTGTTTGAGAGTCAGTGTTCATAATTCTCTCTTTAGTAATTGGAGGTGAGACTTCCTCAGCAATAGCGCTGCTTTTTCTGTTTTTTCTTGATGCCAGGCTCAGCAGGAGGAACACCGTTACTCTGTGGTTGGAGCGCTGCTATTTATGTGCGAAGAAGCACACGAGCTCACATAACCGAATAGCTGAAGGCACATCTGCACACATGCAAACATGAGTATACAGATACCTAGAGATGCACATTTGGATTGCATTTAGATATATAACAGATAAAAAAATTTTTCCTTTCAAATTTGGTCAGAAATTTTGGATTTTCTTTAAAAACTGGCACCTAAAAAGTGAGAGAAAAGAGAAAAGCTTGCCATTTATACAGTCATATGTAGCTCACATTACTCACATAGCCCACTGGGTAAGTAAGTGTCTCAGATGAAAGCTGCAACCTTGGACATGCTGAGTAAAATAGTACGTGGGCTGTATTGAAGTACAGGACGCATTGGGCTTCTCTCTCTGGGGTGAAATTTTCTGTTCTACATAAAAACATATTGGCATAATTCAGTTTAACATTTTCCTCTAATTCCTCAAATTGAAGGGATTCTTTCTTAATGAGGAAATGAATGAATGTGTGTGTATGTGTGTGCGTGTGTGTGTGCAGCCCAGTCTGCAGGATAAAATGTTGGCAGTTAATGGTTCTGCTCTGATACATTCACGATTTTACGTGTCGTGAGCTACGTACCATATTGGCATTTGTACAAAACGTCTCATTTCACATTCACATTTCACGTTTTTTGACCTGACTGTCTGACCTATCAGGAGGTGGTGGAGGTAAAGGTGGAAAGGCTTTTAAACTGCAGTTTGAGACTTGTAATTTAAGGAATCCTCGAAACAACTTCCACCAGTGTTTGTGGTGACAAAAAAACGCATCCATGACGGAGGACATAACATGAGATCTTATCCCAATTACCCCCATCCTCCCTAACCCCATTGACATGCCAGAATACTATAAATAAAAGGGTCCTACATCCCTGGAGTAGTACAGAAAATAGCCGGAGACGGGTTCAATATTTAAAGAAGAAAGGAATAGAGAGACCTCAGTACAGAAAATGCTGTTCTTATGCAGAGTATACAAGGACTGAAATACAAGGACTGCAGCAGGATTGTTTTCAGAGTCTGCTTGTGTCCATGGAGTTTTATCATTTCTCTATTGTGAGATGGTCAACATGACTGATTTTAGTGCTGTCCCTGCCATCTTGACCCTGTCTGAGAGGCATGTTTGATTCTTTTGTCAGTGGCCTTGCACTGTGAGCAGCAGAACGTTACAGTCGAGAAATGGAAGCTTTCCTTCAACAAAATGACTCCCTTTGGGCAGCTGCCCTTTCTTTTGAGTCAGTGCAGGGGTCAAAGTTGAGGTTTCTAATTCCAAAAAGAAATGTGCAAATACACTAGATTTCAAATATGGAGGCTTAAGCTTGTTGATTTTGGATATTGGGTTTTCGTTTGTGAAAACCAAAAGTACCTCAATTGACAAACCTTGTTGCAGGTTTTGAGGCCCTGAATACTGAGGGGTCTGAAGAGTAATTAACCAAAAGCCAGGAGAATGCAAAATCTATGAGGTCCTCCCTGTGGACTGATGGTCAATGAAGGACAAGCGTAATTCTAGGTGCTGTATCGTAGGTAACTGGACTTGTTTCAGTTTCTTGAAGACGTTTCACCTCTCATCCAAGAGGCTTCTTCAGTTCTAACTAACTGGAGGGGAGTTGCAGGCTTTTAAACTCTGTGTGGGAGTGTCCTAACAGAGTTGTTAAGGACACATGTGAGCTCTGAGTTTTAGAGTCGTTAGGGCCACTTGTGGGTCGTTGACCCAACCAGCCTTCATGTGGCTTGCTAGGGCTAGGTGAGCCCAGGTGTGAATGGTTGTTAAGCTGTTTGGGGAGAGATCTCAGTACTGCATTGTAGGTGGGTGATAAGTAACGTCATAGGCCACGTCCTCTGTTCAAAGACGGTTGTTCCAGTTTGACATAGATGGATTCTTTTACTCCTCTTTCAAACCATGACCTCTGTACAAATTGGTGCTTCTGTACATAAATGGCTAGCAGTGATTAGCATCACACAGCAAGCATAGTGTGAACAAACAAGGAGCAACCATCACAGACGAGGTTGAACTATTTAAGGATGATACATCAATGATGGCAGATGTAATATTGGTTGTTTTCTTTTTTTATGTTCTACCTGTGTCAGAAACTGTGCTGCTTTTCATCTATTTTTATCTATTGTTCTTTTGGTTCTAACATGACCAGTGACCTGGTTTCTATTACAGATCCACAACATTACTAAACAGAGCGGATTCACCGTTCATATCTCCCTGTTTTTGTCCCCTGCCCCCAATAAACCTATGTCATTAATTTTTCATTTTGCTGCCAATTTGAGATTATTTATCAACTGGATTAGTAAATTAATTTAACTAACAGCTTCTCTGTGCCTCTGGCGTCAATACTTTGAGATAACGATTGCTCTGAAATGCCCCAGCCGGGAAACAGCTGTGGAGAGAGTAAGGACTGGGGGTATTATTTGATAAGAAAATGAGTAGCTCATTGATTTTTCCTTATTATGTGTGACTAGGCAAAATGAAAAAGGGAACATTAAAAGTAAATCACTTGGGGAGCCCTGCTGAAAGGCAAATTAGCAAAGAGAATGGCCATTCTTCCCAGTTGTAAGCGTACTGAATAAAACATCTTTAAGGAATTCAAGTCTGAAAAGTTTTTTTGTTAAGTTAAATTAAAAGTTTGAATAAATGTTCAGTGGTTTATACAAGAACATGAAGCCAAATATTGTGATAAAGTGTTGCTGTTCTGCTGCTAATCACTGCTAGCCCTTTATGTACAGAAGCACCAATTTTCACTGAGGTCACTCAATGGACATAGCAGTAGTGGCAAAAGTACACACTCTAGTAGAAGTACAGATACTTGTGTAAAAAAAAGCCTTATAAGAGTAGGAGTACTGATTCAACTTCTTTAATCAAGTAAAAGTAATAAAGTACAGGCACTGAAATTTGCTCAAAGTCGCCATCTGAAAGACATTTTTCCGGCCATTTCCATGCAAAGCTGACTGAACCTCATGTCATATTACTACAATTCAAAGACTATAAACTTAAAAGTAGAATCAGTAGGATTTGTCAGAGCTGTTAAATGCAGTAGACAGATAGTTGACTGTTGAGTCTCATCCCCACGATGTCAAATGTTGACATTTTAGGCTGCATGGTCTCTGCAGATAAGAGACACTAGGACACCTTTTCTCCCCATTCGATTCTCCCTTTCTGTCTGTTTCTGTCTCATTACATCTGTTAGGTCGTTTCTTCCTGCTACGTCTGCCATGTGTGATGTGAACTGAGAGGCTGAAATCAGTCTTGTGATGTTGGGAAGGTAGTGTGCAATGAGGCAAAATAAAAATAATCAATAATTCCCCTCAAATGCATTAAAACTAATGTAAGGAGCCTGTTTTGAAAATGTAAGGAGTAGTAATAGTAGTAATACCTGAAGAAACTACATAAGTACAGAAACTACTATTTGTATTTCATTACTTCCCAGCTCTAGAAAAGTGAAGAAATCAGACTACATGCCTTAATATTATAACAATGTGTGTTTTTCTTGTGCTTACTCTTGGATGAATGGCCTCACCTGGCTTCTAGTAGTTTAACTTGTGTATTCAGATCAGACATGGAGCTGCTTTGACCTTGGGAATGCTCTGACAATGAGGCCTCCAGTCTCCCCAGGTCATAATAAAGCTGGAAAACAAACACACAAATACATGCTGTTATGTGACACTGGAGCATCCTGTGGTGCCGGCTCCATGATCTGACCTTTACCCTTTGTGTTTTCTGCTGAGTTGAGCTGATTTAGCTACTGCACCACTCCTGCGGCCATTCAGGACTGGGAGTTATGGCAGTGACCCACTTTCTCTGAATTTTCAATCATCTTTATGGTACATGCTTGACCAGTGCTCCGCAGCTAATGTACTGTCATCACAGTGATTGACCACCCTGTGCAACCAACAAGGCTGAGTGCAGGCTGAATTACGGTGAGAGCGGGTGATGAGGGCAGTTATGGCTGGCTTTAGATTTAGTACAGTGATAGAAAGCATTATGACATTTGACATTTGTGTCATAAGTGTGGGTTTTTGTTATATTTATAATATTGGTAAGAAATATGAATAAAGGCATGAAAAGCTGCTTACATAGAGACCTTGACATCCCTGTTTGAATGCATTTCACATCTCACTTCCTTCTCTCAGAGTGTGTGGCCAAAGCTTCAAAACACCTGCTCAATAGTGAGCCATCCTGTCCAGAATAAACAGCTGAATACATCCCCTGTGTATATTGTCAGATTGTTATTTCCTTCTTGCAAGCAGCACTTAAATGAATATAATCCTGAGCTTATACCTAATAAATTCAAAAAGGAGAGCATTAATCCTTCATTTGAGACTGGAATATTCAAATGAATCCAAGGCTCATTACTGTGTGTGTTCAACAGAGGAGGGGTTGGTATTAGGTTATTTAGGGTTGTAGATTTAGCTGCTTATTGTAATACGGCATAATTTAAGAAATATTCAGGAATAAGATGAAGACTCCACAACCATGCTAGCAGGCCTTTGAGTCTGTACTGTACTTAGGCAAAGTGGAGCTTAGCTTAATGCTAATGCCAGCATGCTAACATGCTCACAGTGATAATGCCAGCATACTTATGTCTAACAGTAGTGTGTAACCTCGAGTCTTTTAGTTGGTTCAGAACATGTAAAATCGTAAAATGTAAATTTCTGTGTAATTGCAAATTACAGTTAAGCATAACGTTTAACAAATATGGAGAACAAAGTTCCTAATGATAAAAATAATAATTTTGAATAAAGCTGACTGAAATTGTATATATTGATAAGATCTATTGTTTAACATGGTCATCGTTTAGCATGTGAGAATGCTAACATTTGCAAATTAGCTCGACAGACAAAGGGTATATTATTATCAGTTGTGCAGGTCATAAACCAAAGCATTAGTAAGGCTGAACTATTTTCACAATATTATTGAAATTGCAACATGGCCAAGTGCAAGATCCAAATCTGTGAGCTACCATTTTTTTGCTAAAAGTACAATATTATTATGCAGGTAAATGAAGCATTGTGGTGCTACAGAAATACCTCCACCTACAAATGTTATTCTCCAAATGTAAGGTAATATGCTTATTTGGTACAGACCCCAGCAAAACATTACATTACCTTGTCATTTTTCATCAACATTTCAAGGCAGTCCACCAACAAGTAAAAACTTTTCCAATAGTTGTCAACACATGCCAAAAAATGTCATCCTGCTGGTAGCATAAAAGGAAATGTCATTAAGCTCATCCTCTGAGGAGCTTGAATGCTGAACAAAATTTCAGAGCAATCCACTGAATAGTAGTTGGACCGAAAGACTGACTGACATTCCAAGAGCCGCGCTGCTATCATAAAAAAGTATTAAAATGTGTGTACCACGCCAGCTTCACATTATTATGGATTTAAGAGTCAGTGCCACAGAGAAAAAAGAATGTTGATGTTCATCTTGACTTTTAAAGGCTTGTAAAGACTTTCTTTTATGGCTCCGGTGTTCAGCTTCTTTGCACACGATGTGCACTTAAGCTAAACTGCTGTCTTACGTGTTGTATGCCAAACCCTTTGTCAGCACTGACTCTCACCTTGACTTCCAGCTCCTTGAGCCGTACATTCACAGCTGACCTGAGCTCTGCCACCTCCTGCTGCAGTCCAATCAGCTGCAGCCCCCCAGAGCTCGCGCCAGCGCTTAGCTTAGCGATGCTGGCATCACACCTGAGATAATAGGTGGGGAGAGCAGAGAGGGACCACCGAATGAGAATAATGGAACGGGAGGGAGTTGGGGAAAGGTGTGAGGACGGGGGGATGAGCAAAAGACTGGAGAGAGCGCTGAAGCAAACAGTAGACAAACAGGCAGATGGATGGAAAAAAATCCGACAGCTGCCCTTATCAACTCTTTCTTAGGCAAGCTGGAAGCACTAATGAATCCTAAGCAGTGTGAGATTATACTTTGAATGCTGAAGAAACACATTTGAATGCCCCAGTGGACACATATTTGTATCTGGTGATGAGACAACCAATTCAAATAAGTAAACTAGTGCAATAGATTTATCACCAAACAAAATCAGACTGTGGAGAAACACTCTCACATGCAACATCTTGTCTCTAACATTTCCTCTGTTCAGATCAGTGTTACAAGCCTGAACTGAGCTCACCCTGTTATCAGCATTGCAAAGCGGCCCATTTCCTTCCTATGCTGTGTTTGATTCCATCGCTAAGCCTGCAAATACTCTCTCTTTATCTCTATTAGGCTAACTGTGTGTGCATATCATATAATATTTTGGAAAAAATATGCTGCACGCTCAACAATCAATTCCAGCAACTAATTATGGAGATGCCCGGTGTGAAATTTGGGTTATTTCCCTGTAGACCATTACTGCTCTTCCATACAGCTGATCAGAAACACTGGCCCTTAACTTACTTGATTATTTACGACAAACGTACAAGAGCTCGTCAGACTGATTGGATGAGGTTTTTCTACAGCCTTTATTGGACCATAAATCAGCTGTTTGTTGAGTAACAGGCAATATCCCCTCTCACTGCTGATGGCTTAAGCGTCACAGCAGAGGCAGGTCTACTGTGAAACGAGATGTTCACAAAATAACAATACTGTCTCGTGAGAAATCACATTATGTCAGATATATTGACCAATTATTCCTGGAGATGCTCCGAAGAATTCAGCCTTGTGGCAAAAACACCAGTCCAAACTTAAATCCTGTTCCTCTCTTCAGAAATCCAATCTAATAAGTGCAATCTGCACAGACACAAAATAATGAGCAAATGTTAATCAGCACCTCGAGTGCGTTCGAACCTAGAAACTCTACTCTGGTGAGAGCGAAATAATTAATGTGTGCATGTGTGTGTGGTGTCAGAGGCAAAGCCACACTGGAGAGGAAGTTGTGAGACAGTGAAGAGCCGCCAGACAGGACCCAGGCTACACTATTTCTCTTCATTAGAGAGAAAAACAGGTAGGATAACAGCAAGGAGAGTTAATCAGGCAAGTCATGTGTGCATCAGACCTGGGTCCTCTACGTGAGGAAGGAAAGTTTTAATCTGTTAGCTGCTAGCTTCTAGCTGTATCACTGCAAAGTTTGTTCCTCGGTGTCTGCAAACATTATTTGACCCAGGCCTGGTGTGCGTACCTGGCTACTCTTCCTCTCAGGTCGCCGATGCCAGCCATGTTCTTCTGGTCCAGGCTTTGAACAGCCATTGTGGTTCCAGAGGTAATGGAGTCCCGCTGGGCGATTTGTCTCTCCAGGGCCTGTTTAGACCGAAGATGTTGACGTGAAATAAAATACAAAAATAGTACATTTAGTATGTTTGTAAACTAATGTTTCTGGACCTGGCAGGGATGAAACTGGTAATATCATTTTGCCTTTTCTTCGTATTTTAAATGTGTATTTTTTGGAAATTACGCGCAGAACTTGAAGGTAGCTCCAAAAGCATCAGCATATTACCAGAGACAACCACTACTTTTTGCTAGCCATCCTCGGCTGTAGCTAGCTTCTGTTATAGAGCCAGTCGCGCTAGAGTTTGCCTGGACAAAAACCTTTGAGACCAACAGAGCTCGGTTTGAAGACAGGGAACACAGCAAGGAGGCGATTTACAGTGATTCTGACTAGGACTGTGGCTCTGGGATGAGAAGATTCTGCAGGCGGGGACAGGAGATGTGAGCACCCGGAGAGAAGCAAGAGAGAGTTGGGCATCAGCAGGGGTCAAAAACTGAGGATTTATTTCGTCCAAACCAGAGATGGTTGTGGAAAGACAAACCAAGACTGTCTTTGTGAGTCGAGTTTAAATAAAGTGCTTTTACGATGAGTTAAACTCATCTTAGACTGGTAAAAGAGAGGAACTTGAATTCAGAAGGTGTAGGGTTGTGTGTTTCTGATTAGTAGGGAAATGGATGCAAGAGCATTTCCTTTCTTGGTTATTTGTGAGTTTAATTTGCTTGTGTATAATGCTAAAAGCCAAGAGAGCCTGAGAAACGTGGCAATGCTAGTGGCTAATATCTCCCAGCTGAACATTCTGCTGATAATGTTTGCTCATTTTTAAAAAAATATTTTAAACTGAAATTCAGCTAATAATGCTATCAAAAAACAACCACTGTAGGTTAACTACCATATCAAAACTGCCAATTTCATGAACACCTTTGAATGAATGATCATTGTATTGGATAATCCTGTGTGCAGTGTGTATCTGATAACCAGCCAAGTCATAATCCAGGATCAAAGAGACGACCCTCCGGCTTATCATGGTTGCAAAAAGTGAATTGCATTTGATTCGCTGAATATTCACTTCATGACTGAGCTTATTACTGCTCCATGTTCAGAATTAATGAGCTCCTCGGCATTCATGTAATATTTCAGATTATGACAGCCTTTAATCATGTTAATGACCAGCTTGGTACGCCCTAATTAAGTTATGTTTTTCATTTTTGTGCTCTGTTTCTGTGAGGCGATTATCAAAGTGTGGCCTGATGTCATGACTCCAAACAACTCACGAGAGTCATTTTCCACGCAGTTATTCTTCCTGCTGCTGTTTTCCAGGAGGTTAGAGCACAACTTGGCAACATTTATCTAACCACGTACTGTGCACATCATTTGTTTTTTGCTTGTACAGACAAAATGTCCACGGGCTGATGCTGATGAGGAGTCAGGCAGGCTTTGCTCAGGCGCTGCACCATTCTATCAGGTGCAATCAAATCAGCTGTGAGTTTTGTGGGCATGAGTGTGTGTGTGTGTGTGTGTGTGTGTGTGTGTGTGTGTGTGTGTGTGTGTGTGTGTGTGTGTGTGTGTGTGTGTGTGTGTGTGTGTGTGTGCTGCACATCAAAACAGAGGAGGAGAGGGAAGCAGATAAAAGAATGTGCAGGAAAGGAAGACAGACAGGAATCCACATAATGAGATGTTTAAGAAACCTTCCCACTGATATACCTGTATGTCCATGCTGAGCTGCTTGACAATGCGTGTGATGGTCAGTATGTGATTCTCTAGCAGCTTGCGGGAAAGTGCCTCGACCTGGATCGAGCCCTGGGTGGACTGCAGACCCGCTGCCACCTCCTCTTTGATCCTGAAAGCCTGCTCCAGCAGCACAGCCAGTGTCCCCTCCTGACTGCTGTGAAGACCCTCTGAGACGTCACGCCTTAATCAGGAAGTAAACAGAGGCACTGAGTCATAACATTTTAGAGGCCCATTATTATTGATTCTGCTGATTGAGGATGAAAAAGAATAACAATACTCAAGTTAATATTTTCTTTCTCTGGAGGCACTGGGGTACTCTCAGGAAAAAGCAGAATATTTTCACAGTATAATTCAATGCAGCGATCATCCACCCAGAATGAGATGACGTGCGTTGGTTTTCATACCCTCAGGCCATCCTCAGACCAGATCTCTCATTGACTTCACGGCCCTGCGCATGCTGTGTCACCCTGTCTGACGCTAGTGGGGATTAAGGATTCATTTGATCAATGTGATTCACAGCGAAGTAAGTAAGAAAGGTCGCTGGTGGTTCCCAACTCTTTCCATCCCATCAGCGGTGGGAGATAGAACCCATCTACTTCTCGGACACGGATTGATTTTCGAATCGAATTAAGGCGCACAGGACCTACAAGGAGGTGAGAGATTCAAGGTGCTGTGAAAGTTTTTGATGAAAAAAAGAAAAGTTGCCTTGTGTGATTCTGATAGGGCTGTAACTTTGACTCTTGCGACATTCTTCTTCCCTAAAAAGAGAAACCAATATTACATAATTTTTGTGGTAGTTTTCACTCAAATGTGTTTCTCACACATTATTTACAAACAAACATTTTATGATCTTCTCAAAGCATAATAATTTGTGCTATTTATAAAGGAGCAATTACTTTACATTTCGATGTACTCACAGCTCTGTGCTTCTCTTCAGCTGGCTCTTTACTTCGTGTGTTTGTTGTCACTTGGTAACTGTGGTTTCCTTGAGTGGGGTGTGCCTGCCTGCCAGTGTCAGTTTCTCAACACAATAATGCGATAATGACTCATTGAATTCTCGGTGAAGCAGCTTAGCTCAGCAAAGAACATGAAGTGTAAACCTAACTTTTACTAAAACTGTGAGAAATGTAGGCGACTAACCAGCCAGTCGACCAAGTAGCAAATTTCACAAGGCAATGGCTCTCAAAACACTCATTTCAAAAGGCAACTGCACATGCTGGTCGAAGGCACAAAGAGTGCAGAGATGCCTTGAGTTAGTTATATTCTATGACCTGGACGGTCCATAACCAGAAATCAAAAAATAGTTTTGTAATTCAATGGTGACTTAAGTGAGTTCTTCACCTCACTAGTGTAAATAAATTGTTAAATAATCCACCAGCTGGATTTCATTTGATGTGTTATTGTAGCTGGCACCCCCCGGAGTTAATCATGATACAATTAAACACCATAATCATTATTGGATTCAATTTTCATTAATTATGTTTGGATTGCGTTTTTCTATGAAGTACAACAATCCAGCCCCCATGGGTGGCTGTACATGATGTGGATAGAAGCCACACTTTTATGTAAATACAATAAATCTCAGAATTATTTGGTGAAAAATGGAATGAAAGTCCTTAAAACTACCCTAAAGATGTCTGAGACAAGCATTTAGCTGTAAATTACTTCAGTGCAGTTCTTCATTGAGCAGTCCTAAGAGGTTGGAGCAGGCAGCTCGAGCTCCTGTGGATGAAGCAGTCTGAGACTACAAAACACAATATGTGATTAATTGGACTAGGCATTGGCAGTAAAGGGATATTGACCAAATCATCAGAGGCCTCAGCTCTGTTTCCCATCCATCTGCTGTTTTGTTGCACACAATATAACCAGCTCTCTATTGAACATTCAGCTTTTTCACCGACTGAATGAATTGCAGTAAGAGGGGCATGATTCAACACCTAGAGTGAAAATGGCTGTATAATGTTTCATTTACCCAAGACCTAACCCTACTTCATCATGCAGCGCGAGTCAAGTTGTGTAGTAGAGGCACTGTATTACATGCAATTTCAGTCAGTGTACGAACACGATTCAGAGTTTTTAAGTGGCTGTTTCTGTTTGCAGGCATGTGCGTGGACACCCACACACACACTGTGGATTAGTGTCCTATCAACAGGACCAGAATCATTAAGAGAAAAGGCCTGCTATCTGCAGACTCATCAGTTATCTCTGCTGGCCCAATAGAAAAGCCGATGGTAGCTGAGAGCAATTGTTTGGCTCACACGCACACATCTCCATCCACTTAACTGAATAAGGGGTTCAGGGCAGTTCACAGTGCCCTCCTGGTTGTAATTAAAGTGTTGTATTTTGTAGGGTGGATGAGGTATCATGCAAAGTGATCCCAGGCTACAACAAAACTCGTTATTGCCTTCTCATCCAGTGTTTGGTATGCATCCAGATCACTCGTACACCCGGAAATGTTAAATTTTAGTCATTATCTACTAGCCCCTATGCCAATGGAAAAATCCAGAAGAGCTTCACAGAAAAACACATTTGCAGCATTCTCCTAGACAACTGAAGTAGGTGGGGACTTGTTTTACAGAAATAAAAAACTAAGCTAAGCTAAGCTAAAAGCGTTAGTGTGTACATAGGGTGTACATAAAGTCTTTTCAAATCCATTTGGGATCTCGGTAAATCAGGAGACTCTGGTTATGCTGTAAGAGCTGTATGGACCTGTTTGATGTTTTTTTCTTGTTGTTTTTTTTACATTTTAAAACAAGTCCCCATCCACATCAGCTGTTTAGAAAAATGCAGCAACACTGTTCTTCTGTGAGGCTCCAGAAATGTTTTGTGGACTGCTATGAAACTTCATCCAGCTCTCCATCGGCATGGGAGTGAGTAGATAATCTATTCATTTTCATTTTCGGGTGAACTTATCCTTTAAGTTCAGTAGTTATATGAAGCTCTTTTCTGCAGAAGCCAATGTTGGCATAAATTGCCACACGCCACTGAAGGCTGATTATTATTTTCTCATTATCAAAGGGTCAGCGCCAAGAGCTTGCAACAGAATGCTTCATCACCTTCATCATCACTACAAGCGAGGTCATGTCACCGTTTCCATGCGAGCAGCACTTAGAAGGCCTTGGACTCTCAGTTCTTCTCTGCGTAGTGGGATGAAGTTCATCCAGTTACGTCACTCCCCATTCGTAATTTACTTGCTCAAAGTGAAATTTCATCAGCCCTGTTTGCGGATAAAAGGTCATTCTGTGCGTGTGTGTGCAGAGAGTCAGACGGAGAGGGGTATTCATTCTTGTAATTATTGTCTGTGTGTGTTTGTTTATGTGAAAGTGGGCACAGTTCACTAGGGGACAGAGCAGGCCAGCACTGAAACAAAAGGCCAGGGGGGGAAGATGTAATGAGTTATAATACACACTGCCCAGCATCTAAAACAGAGAAGAGGCTGCTCAGTGCTGCCCGCTCTGCTGCATGTGGGTGATAACATTCACTGAAGCTTGACCCATTTGATGAGGAGAACACATCCAGACGTGGGTACAGAGCAGGAACATTTGCATGACACAGAAGAGAAACCTCGAAGGCTTCAGAGGTTTGCACTGTGAGCTCTGGATTCACCAAGGTCACTGCTGTGTAACAGAAAACCTGGTGGCTTTAAATCACCACAAACAACACTAACTAAACTGCAAAGAGATAAAGTCAGATGGGGGTGACAGGAGATCCACAGCTGAATTATAAACATCTCCAGGAGGCATTGTGGGGTTGCGTTATGCAATCACCAGCATACAGATTATCCAGTCAAGTGACATGGTTGGCCAGAGGGAGGCGCGGTGCAGCCGTCGTCCTTCATTTGAATATAATAATTAATGGGGAAGTTTGACTAGACCATGGTAAAGCACAGTGGACAGAGCAGGGACGCACAGACCGTCAACAACCAAGCGCAGCATTTAACCAAGTAGTCTATTTTAGGTGATCTTGCAGAAGTGACTGCATGTGCTCCAACTTCACCACTGAGCTGAAATAAATCTTCAATCGATGAGGTTACTGGTTGCCGTCAAATAAGCGTGCAGCACAGTGTGTGGTATAAGATCTACTGTGCTGCCTGCTTGCATAGGCTTTCTACAGGGTTCGCTGGGAGACTAACACCCCCTTCATCATCACTCTGTGCGTCTCCTTCTTGGCGCTCTGACCTGATCATCAGTGGAAGTGCTCCCGAGCTGCAGCAGCCCAACTGTGACATCCGTCCACTGTTCAGAGTGTGCTCAGGCTGGCTGGCTGCTGCACAGGCACCATGGAGCAGAAATCACCTAAGGATGAGGGCGCCGCAAAGGGACAGGAGTCTCTGTCCTACCAGCGGAGGATGTGGAAGAATTTCCAGGAGAAAACCAAGCCATGGCTCAGTCCGAAACTGGGATCGGAACGCCGGGGCGCAGGGGGCGCGGAGGGCAGCAAAAAGGAATCGGGGTTATGGATGTTTAAGAGGAAAAAGAAACAGTTGGACCGGGTGTTTTCGTCGTCTCAGCCGAATCTGTGCTCCTCCACATCGGCCCCTTTTGAAGGGGATAAGAAGTCCCATGGAGGCGACGCGGTCCCCGGCACCAGCAGCGGCGGCCAGACTCTGCTCGGCGCAGCTTCTGGAGCCACGGGGAGCAAACCCGAGCTGACGGCGCACGGGAGCCCCAAACTCCCCGTGTCCCAGCTGATCATGTACCAGCAGAAGAGCTCCTCTCTCGGCTCGGCGTGCTTCGAGAAGCTGGTGGTGGACCCGGCCGCGGTGATGATGGGAGAGGAGGAGCAGCTGCGTAAAAACGCAAGCGATTCTGTGAGTAAAGAGCATGTGGCAAAAACATGCAGCTGGTAGAATATCAAGGCACACATTGAAATCCTTAAAGAGGAGAGGCTAGGCTTCATTGTCCTGGAAATTAAATAAGGGACACAAGTTTTATGATGGTGGTGGTGCTGCGACGTTCCCACTGCTCACATCATGTGATGTGCTCATCGATTTGCCAGTCCACTGCTTTCTTTACTCTGTCTGGTATCCTATAGGGCTGTATGGGCCAGATGACTACAACCAGTGCCAGTATAGGGCTAATCACAAATGACAAGCTTACATCACTGCTTGGTTTGGGTCATAATATCCTTGCTCTTAAAGGTTATTTCCAATTATAGACTCCCTGATAAGAACTCTACAGACTTCCTTCTCTGATGCCACTATTAGCCTCCCTTTCCTCTGTTCACATCCTTTTCTTCCAGTCCTGAGATTGTCCCCTTCACAGTCCATCTGTCACAGTGTCCTTGCCTGCAGACAGAGGCTGCAACAGGCCCATGCATGATGCCCAAAGGTTAATCATACCTCCCCTTTTTCTTAAAAAGGCCCAGTTGGCAAATAGTTATCAGGCACACCACCGGCGCCAGCAGGGTTGGGAGACTGATGGCAATTACATTCCCTCGCAGCTCAACGTGCTGAGTCAGGGTGCCCTAGGATAAACAGTATCAAAGGGATATGTCAGCTAAAGTTGGCTAGTTGTGAAGGCTGAATTCACAAAAATGACCGACAGCCAGCAAAGGGTGAGAGGGAACTTGAAATTTAGCGACTCAGTCAAATCAGATGGAAACTGATTCTCTAATCTGACCATGCAGTGACAGGTCTTAAAGGTCATGCCCTGTCCCCTGATAGTATCCTAATTCTCTAGTCCTGCAGCAGGTCATGTGATCTCAGACAGGAAGTTCTGATATTTAATAGCACTGTTGATGGAAAAGATGCAGTATATGGAAAAGCCCATAAGTGCAGTCTGTTTCAGTGGTGGCAGCAAAGCATTTCATCTCACCACTCTTGAAGTGTTCCAGAGCTGCCTTCTGAGCATCATCCAGATCGCTGTCTAAATGTGATTTAGCATATGAGTACACTTCTCCAGCACTGCAGATGAAGCCAAAGATCTCTCATCCATTAAATCTCTGGAAGAAGTGAAGCGCACTCAGCAGAAGAGGTAAAAGAAAGCGAGTATTAATAACTTCATTGAAATTGATCTCGCAGCTTCATCACAGCACTTTCCCAGGTCAGTTACATAATACACAGAGAGATCGCACTTCGCCAAATAAAGTTGTAGCGTGCAGCTTGAGCCAATAGTTACCTCCTGCTGCTGCCGTGTTTATCCAAGCTTCTGTTGTTCAGTTGTCGGATTTTCCACATAGCGGGAAAGAGGAGAGCAGCTGTAAACACTACTTACAGCAACAGCTTCATCTGAGGTTATAGTGCAGTGACTCATGTGCTGTCACCTTGAGTGTATACACATGAAGATGTAAAGATAAACACTAGAGTATGATTAATCTATGATGCAGTGAGGTTAGAGGAAGAAGAAATGAAAAAGATGGCCTGAGATGATGAGTGATGAGAGGAAACAAAGGTGATGCTGGCAGATCAGACGGGGTTAGAGGTAAAGGGAGGTGACGAGGGGATGAGATGAGGTCAAATGAGATAAAATGAGAGATGATGTGATAAGAGAAGATTAAGAGTAGAGTAGTA
Source organism: Pagrus pagrus (assembly GCF_965226575.1). Classification (NCBI taxonomy): domain Eukaryota; kingdom Metazoa; phylum Chordata; class Actinopteri; order Spariformes; family Sparidae; genus Pagrus; species Pagrus pagrus. The sequence goes on along the minus strand of NC_140192.1, from coordinate 23,832,188 downwards.
AAAGCGAAGAGAAAGGTGATGGGAGCAGATGAGATTAGATTACATCAGATTGTGCTTTATTAATACCTGAGAGGAAATCAAGCATTATATGACAAAGATATCAATGAAGTAAAGACTCGTCAGAACACACACAGATCAAGCTAAAACTGTCTACTGTTGTGTTTTTGTGCGTGCACGTTGTTGGCATCTATTTGCATGTGCATATTGTTGATGCACTTACAGTATGGCATCCTAAACAAGGATTATAAGTCACACACTTTAAAAGCCATCTGAAAATCCAGCCCTAGGTGAGTGTATACACCTTCTCATTACTGAAATGAGAGTGCAAAGCTCCAAGCCACCATTTCAGAAATGAAATAAGAATATATGGAAATATATGCCTTTTGACATTTGGGAATTAATGAGAGATTTTTGCCAAGTCCTGGAAGTAATTTCATTATTGACTCAATGTTGGAAAGAAATGAGCACATTTAACTTTTGCTGCTCGCAGTGCAGGGCAGTTAGATTATATATGTACAGTAGCTGAGTAAGCACCTGCTGAAACAGAATATTATAAGAGTTGTATTCCTGACATTAAGTTTCCGTCCCCTTTGCACACTCATGTGGAGAGGAGTTGTATTTAGCATGTTCTTCCTCATTCTGTCTCTTTAATTGTAAATGTCACATTTTAAAGGATTTATCCCTTCTTAGCCTCCTCTTCTATTTTTAGGCTAATGTGATGGCAGAAGCTCAGTCTGTGCAGACTTGGTTTGCAAACTAGAGGGTGGCCGGTTCAAGACCAGCATGGACCAGTCAGTATGGAGTGTGCCAGTTCACCTTTTGGGCACTGCTGACGTGCCCTTGAGCAAAGCACAGAACCCTTAACTGGTGCTTGAATCACTCCCCAAAAACTGTATGGCGATGTGTTCTGTGGGTATTTTGGGCCTGTGTGAGTAAAATAACACTGAAATTAAAAACTGAGGGAATAATAACCCTTTAATAGGTTTTATTGGATCAACAGAGGTTTCAATGAGTTTTGTATAAATGCGTGTTTTCACAGAAGCAAAGTGAGACCAGGGATGGAATATAAAAAATGACATTTAATCAAGTACTGAACTTAAGTTAAACTATGAGGTACTTGTACTTCACCTGAGTATTTTCAGTTTTTCCTGCTACTTTATAATTCTACTCCACTACATTTTAGAAGCAAATATTGTACTTTTTACTTCACTACATTTATTTATTTGTTAACTTTAGTAACTAGTTGCAGAGCCAAAGTGGCACATTTAAAAAAAAAAAGATAAATGTGATTTCAATGATTTCATATTAAATATTGAATAATTTAAATAATAGTTGAAAAAATATTTAATCTGCAACTGGATTAAAAAAGCACTGATTCTGATTATCGGACAAATCCTAAATATCAGATCTGATATTTGGTCACCTAACAGTATACATACATGTAAACATATGTAGAATTTACTTCTACTCCTTTACTTTTGATGCTTAAGTACACATATCAGATACTATTCATATGAACGACTTTCACGTTTACTAGAATAATAATTTAACATGTCATCTTTACTTTCTGTACTTTTGCCTGAGCTGAGTTGGACATTATCAATGAAATCTAGTCTGGTGTCACCTTTACTAAATGTCCTCAGTACATCGTATTGACGGATCAGATTCTCTCTGGTACACGAGTCTGCGGGGTTAAACTTTGTTGATTTCTGTCTTTCTCTGGTGTGGTTACCGCTCTAACCTTAAGCTTTGGGCAGAGTTGCCCTTCTGTCATTACCTGACTGACCTGTAACATTAACCACAACATTACTTTGAAAGAATATTGACTGCGGCCAGCATTATTCTTATTCTAGATACTTAACCCTGCTCTGATCCTGCAACCGCAAAGATTTGTAAGTACGGTTCTCAATTCCAGCGAGTTAATACTGTTGCATTCATCTGTAGTATTAAGAACTTCATGTTAACTGATTGGGGAAGCAATTTAAATCCCTGGCAAATATCCTTCCCTGAAAAATGTATTTGGACTGCTCCAAAACTGATTTCTATGTGGCATGGATTTTACAGCAGACAGCCAACTGGAGCTGTACTTGCTTTTCTATCTTGTCACTCAGCCCACTGTGTTTGGGCTATTGTAACTTAGATAAGTTTGGCCTCATTAACTAAACGCATTACTTTATCAGCCTGCAAATCAGTTTTAGGGCTGCATAATGCATCGTTTTTGCATCTACATTGAAATGTGCACAGGCGCAACAGTCACATGCAATTTATCATACAACACAGGGCCTGCTTTGGTTGCTTGATAAAATGAACTCCCCTATAAAATAAATTAATATAGATTGATTCATTAGTTATCTGTTGAAAATTCCTGTATTTTTTCATGTATTTTTTGTATAACAAAATATAGCAATGTCAATTTTTTTTTTCCAATATTGTGCAGCCCAACTCAGTTACATTAAATCAATCACTTTGCCAGTTGCTGTACACCCGAAGACTTTGGATCTTATCACGTTTATTACAAGAGTAGAAAGACCTAAAATCCTGAAATGTGCTTATTAAATTTAAGTGGAATGGCTCAAAAGAAAGAGGGAATCAAGAAGATTCAATATCTGTGAAACAAGACCACCCTTCATAAATGGATAAATAAATGAATAAATAAGTAGAAATATATTTCTGTAAAATAGAAGAAAGACTAAAATCCAGTGCAAAAAGGTGAGTGGTACTGTATCTGGCCAGTGTTCTTCTCTTCTGTTTTGCTGTACTGTTCATCGTCACCACTCTTGGAGTGTCGCTGTCCATGGTATTGAATTGTGGATGTAATGAGGCAGCCTGAGGGCAGCATCCCAAATCGGACTAGTAGCCTAGTTAAATGGACATAAGTGGGATAAACGTGGTACTCTCGGGTCATCATCATCTCCACTCAATTAAGATGTTTCTTTGTTTCCTATGCTAATGCAATTAAAGTATCGACCTAATGCAGTGAATTTTCATATCTGTTTGAATGTAATAGATATGTCATCTCAACAAAACAGGCTATTAGTGGAAAAAATCTCAGTTTACTTTGTGCTATTACTCAGAGGACACTCAGTTATGTCTTCTCTCTTCTGTCTGCTCAGCTCATATGGAGTACTTTAAAATATTTAACACATATGAACCAGGGAAGTGGGTTTTTGTGTCACAGAGACGCTCACAACCTAATGCTAAATATACATCCGATGTAAAACGTGTGGTAGGTATTTCAATTCACGGAATTGTCTTGCTGTTAGGGGACAATACACATGCTTTTTGGGTGAACATGACCCGAACAAGTGCCTTCGTAACCACTGAGTTAGTATGTTGCTTGAGTTGAACAATCATCAGTGATACACAAAGCATGGTAGAATTATGATTTGAGTGTCTTAAATGCCTTATGTAAAAAAAAATGTTTTACAAGGTTTTGTCCAGCTGCTATAGCTCCATCAGGCTTCAGTGGACACTTGCTGACTAATATCAAAACAAAAACATGTTGGAATCATTGCGATGATTTCAGTCATTGCAGTCCTTTGTGTAGTGAGTGTGAGACGAGCCACGTACGGATGTCCTGTAGGAATAATCGCCTTACTTTCGGCTGTTATCTGAGTTGTGTTGTGAGAGCAGCATCATGGCCACTTGGAAACAGCCCATGGCATCGTTCTGGATGTGGCTTGATGGCTGCCTAAATTAGGATTCATTACAGCCCAGGGGACGATCGGTTGTAACACACACTGACAAGCACATGATTGATGTTGACCTCGAAGCTGTCTGGCCATCATGAAGTAGGAGAAAAAAACATTTTCACATTGCCAAAAGTGTAACTGACACCATTTGATGAGTTATAGCTCTCACTTTGTGATTAAACGTCTTTTTGTGACTGGTGTCTGCTTCCCACACATCCGAGTGTGCCTTTTTCTCTGCCGTGGATATCTTTGAACAACCTGTGATAGAGGATTCAAGTGCAATTGTGAACAGCAAATTTAGATTAGATTTGTGTTTCAGGAGGTGGTGTGATGGTTCAGTTTGTTTGCAGTGTTTGTAAATGTCTGGAGGTTTATGCCCGATCCCTTTGCTTCCACTTTGTCTGTGTTGGGAAGGGATGTCAGCATTTGAAGACGGGGTTGCATTGAAAACGTTGTGCCAATATGTATGAATATGAGAGAGTATTATCTCTTAGCCGTGCTATGACCTAGTGACCTGAGAGCATGGATTATCCTTGCTTCCTGCTTATTATCCCCCCAGATTAAAGAATAAATAACATTGCCTTTATCCAGTTTTGACTTTTGAGTCATTTCATCAACTTTCTTTTTGCCTCTAGACATTTTAATGGCTTATGACATTAGTTTCCATATTTTCTTTTTAAAATGTTTCCCCTATTTATTTAAATCACTTGAGGAACTTGAATAATTCTTGATGCATGTGCTTTACCTTAACGCTTTGTTTTAGCTGTGGAACTGTTCTGCTGTAAGTGAATTCATGGACCCTAAATCGAGAACCGACGGTCTGACTGCAAGAGTTGAAACTGGAAGAAAGAGAAAAGTTGATGACGGGGCAAAAAGTAGAAAACACCCGTAATGATAAAAACATTTGGAGCAGTTCAGTTTGTAAAGCTGGTGTACGACTTCAGTAGCCACAGCCACACATTTATGAAATTATTATCTTATAATATCCTGATAACGTGAATATTATCTAAACAACATTTAATAAGCAAAATGCATTCAGTTTATAATAATATAAGGTACAGTGGTACAGTTGTGGGTAGAATGGACAAAATTGTGATTAGCACTAAAGTTAATTACTCCCAACTGTCAGCTCGGCCTTTCAGCACTAAATTCCACATCAAGATAAACTGTCACTTGATCAAAAGCAACTTCTTACACTATGTAGATTAAGCTCTCCTCTGCTTGTCTGAATTAACCTTGTGTTTTGTCAGTCATTGCCCTCAGGTGATGCCAAAAAAATGTTGTCCCCTTTTCCTTCCTGCCATCCCTCCTCAGTGCTCAGTACGACCTTGAGAGATAACCTTACCTGCATTGTCTCTCTGTCCCCGATCTATCTCACATCGCCATCCACTGATCCCAGTCTTAGGGTCTCTGATACGACACCGTTCCCTTACAAGAGCTTTCAAAGGACAAAATGTATTCTGACCTGTCAGAAGAACAGTCTGTGTACTGCGAGATGGGAATGCTGCACAGTGACATTGTGGTACCCTCCAGCGTTGTTTTCTCCAGTCTCAGCTAGCCCCATTACACGGTCATACAAACACTGTGAAGCACAGGACATTCAACTAAGGTATACACAGGCCTGCGCCTTAGACCCAGAGTGAAATTGTAAGCAAGGTTAAGCATGACGGTGTGGACTGCTAAATGACTCAGATGTCCCGACGTGCCTTCATGAATGGCAGGACAGAGACAGAAAACAGAGAAAGATTGATGAGACTCTGGTAGGCTATTATTCTCTGGACTGACAGAGAGATTCAGCTCTCTCCTCTTCCTCTTCTCTCCTAATGCAGCATCATGCAACGGTCATATTGTGGTACGTAGCCCGCTCAAGGCCAACTCGTTTGAGGAAACTGTCATTGACAGAGCCGTAACAGACTGGAATAATTTACCCCACAATATTCGCCTGATAAAAAACAATAATATAACAATAATATATATATGTATATAATAATAATAAAAATAATGGCACGCAGACAACACATTGAATATTAGAAGGTATAACTTTCGATATTCATGTTTCGCTTCATATGACTTGTATAATGCTACACAATGAATCGGAATATTATAATAAATGGCAATATGGTAAAGTGCATTATCCAAATGACGTTTTTTTAAAGGTAAAAATATGTCACAACATACTGTACCACTATAAATGAAGCATTATGGTGCTACAGAGATGCCCTGGCTTGCACATCATATAAGGGAAATAAGCTAACATGCTTAGCCGATATTTTGGCAAACTGATGTATCAGTCAAGCTCATATATGAATGTAATTTTTTCATTTCTTTATATCGATGTCATTTTATGTAGGCCATGTAATGTGTTACGTATTGTATGTCAGATGTGGGATCCGTTGGGGATACTGTAAATAAACAAACAACTGCAATCATCCAAAGGCCAGAAGCAGTGGCAGACATTAGTCAGTGCAGAGCAGGTAGAGATGGGTCAGCGTTTAAATCAATAGATGGAGTCATGGAATTAGCTTCTAACTCTTAATGCTGCCCTCCCACATAGATTAATCATCACAGAGTCGAGTCAGACCAAAGCAGCGGCTCAGCGTAGGAAGGGTGTGTGTGTGTGTATGTGTAGGGAGGCTGGTCAAATTACAGGTGTCATCCAACAGTAGCCTGCTACCTGATATTTGTTGATTATCTGGAAAGGATGAGTTGACTGACAGTGTAATTTTCTTGTTTAAAAGCCCAAACAAAGCCTCAGTGTCTGCCACTTATTGCATTTCTGCTTTAACCCTGACGGTTTTGAAGTCTAACAACCTAGCAACTGAGCTATGATAGCTTTTTAAGTGGGTTGGATGCATTAGATGAAAGCAAGGACGAATGGACAGAGACAGACGGATTAGAATAATATGGCCGTGGCCTTTCTTTTCCGGACGAAACGCATGGTGACCAAAGGCTGTGGGATGTTTTTCCTACTCCTCATGCTAATCAAACATAGATCATTTGCAACTCAATGCAGACCCCACTTCCTCAGTGGTGAGTGGATATTGAATATTTGCAAATGAGTGTCCCTGTAGCATATATGAGCTTTCCCAATTGTCTCTGAATCCTAAGTGTTCCTGCTGCCCATTAAGATCAATATGGGAACATGGCTGCATATTGGATGCACTGCATATTGAGAAGTGGGCACATGTGTGTCTCATTATTCCAGTTAATGATTGGGGTTTTGTGGCACCAATGTATTCTGCACCTCACGAGAAATATCCATTTTGTTTGATATGAATTTGACAAATAAGTGGATTCCCTCATTGTTATACCAATACCTCATTTGGGTTTCACATTTGTCTAGTTAGCAAACACCTCCCCAACTCAGACCATTATAAAACAATATACCCTGACAGTGGCCTGCAGCTGGGGAGCCTAGATATCACTTGAATTATGGCATAATGGCATGAATGAAATGAGCGGTATGATGCCTAATGTCACCTTCGCCCTGCGTCCTAGAATCTTTCTGTCAGTTCTGTTGGTATTTCTTTGCCACCAAGCTACTTCATGACTTATCATAAGTTAGATATTTGGCAAAAAGGGAGATAATATTAATTTAGTTGCATTAATTGAAGTTGTAAACATTTGAAGTTGTAAACATTTGAAATGCTTACATTTCCCTCTGCTTGTATCTGCTTGGGTGCAGACGCTTTTCCGCTTGCTCTCGCTTCTGCTTGCCTTTTTTCCACTATTATTCTTTTTTTTCTTCACAGAGATTACAGGCAGTGACTCCTGGATATTTAGAAACCACTGGGAGCATAATTTATTGGAGATAAAGTACATTGCTGGCTCATTTCAAATTTTTTTTTTTACCGAACTCTTCAACACTTTCTGAACGAGGCCTAAGAGGTAGCACAAGCCTGTTAGCAGCTAACTAGCAAGCTAACCAGCAACAGGATGCCACCCTTCACCACTGACGATTTCCACAAACTCATGCAGAAGATCACTTTGTTGGAAACTAAAATCCACAGATTAGAAGTTAATGTGGAGGTTAACGGACTGTGTGGAAATGAAACCACTCTTCCTTTCAGCGGAAAAGAGAACGCTAACACACAGCTACCTAGCACTGATAAGAAACGGGAGAGCCGTGATCTCCGCAGTAAATCTTCACATGGAAGTCCTCCCTGGAACACTCTTGGGGCAAAGCCAAAGAAGAACTCTGCTCCTTGGAACATGGATGGAAGAATAACAGGAAGAACCGTCCACCCGGAGATCTCTGATGCTACCGGCTGGCCAGCACTACCATCCTCCTCCTCCTCTACTCCAATGCAGAGCAGGACACAGCCGTGGTCAGCTGCTAAAGGAAAGACCAACAGCAAACATCCCATACAACAAACTATCAAAATGCAAAACAGATTTGCTCCACTACGCCGAGATTCCGCATCTCCATCTGATGACCTGTACCACTCATCGCCACAGAGAAGGGTAAGGGCTGAACGTAAATCAGAAGCTAACAGGCCGCAGGCAAAGCTAACGACTGGGCCCCAAACTCTGATTGTGGGAGATGCCACTGTTAAAGATGTGAGATTCATGTGCAGTGAAAACATGAAGGTTCTCTGTTTTCCAAAGGATATGGTTCCTGACATGACAGCGAGAATCCCTGGTATTGTTGCAGCAAATCCAACTGTCAAAAAGATCATTTTGCATACGGGGATGAATGACATTGTGAAGCAGCAGTCTGAAATGCTCAAACAAGATTTTACTGATCTGTTGAACACAGTCAGCTCCCTGGATGTTGAGGTTTTAATCAGTGGCCCCCTTCCACCAGTCAGAAGAGGTGCTGAGAGATTCAGCAGATTGATGGCACTGAACACATGGCTTTCCAAAGCATGTAATGTCCATTCTATGTATTTTTTGGACAACTTCAATTTCTTTTGGGACCGCAGACATCTTTTTAAGCAAGATGGACTCTTCCTAAATAGGTCAGGAGTCAAACTGTTTATGTCCAACATATCTTTCTGCCTGCGTCACCAATCTGTTCCCTCCACCAAGGACAAGAGGCAAGACAGGCCGAAACAAACAGGAGATAATCACAAAGGAAACCGAGCACAACCCCCAGCTGAAGTGAGCTCCACTCATGAGAGATGTCAGGACAAACAGGAAGAGGATTCTCTCTGTGAGGTTCAACTGTCTACACCACCCCAAACCCCACCCAGTTCACCATCTACTGTGGGCATGTTGTCGCCTTCGTCCCCCCTCATGGAGTTCACCGACCAAATGAACAAGCTGGTCATCGCTGGGACACAGTTTACCCCCCGCCCTACTGCAATTTTCTCTCCTCTCATTCCCCTGAAACACCCTCAGCCTTCGGTGAAGCTAAGACACACACCACCCCCACCCCTTTCACACAGGCATCATCCTCCCCAAGCTGATAAGAGCTCAGCACACTTAGATCTTTCTGTCTCTTACTGCTGATGTTTTATGGGTCCAGGCTCTAAAGATGTCACTCCTGACTATTCCCAGCGAAAGTCGGGGCCCAGTGTACTGGAAGCTTCTTCAGTTCATGTTATGATCGGTAATAGAAAAAGAATGTTTAAATTGCCAAGAAAGAGTGTAATGTCAAATTTAACATTCATTCCGGGTCCAGGCTACGAAGTTGATATCTTTAATGTCTTCCCCCCAGAAAAGCCGGGGCCCCTTGGAGTTCAGGTAGTCTCCTCGATTCCTGTGTTTACAGGTAATAGAAAAATGGTGAATTTGCTGAGACACAGGAAGTGCCTTAATAAATCTGCCAATCTATTAAATTTAGCTCCCATTCCTCGTCAGCCACAAACTGTCACAAAAGATTGCACAGCTGGTTTTGACTCTTTTAATTTAGCTTTATTAAACATCAGGTCTCTGGCAGGAAAATCTTTTTTAATACATGATTTTATCATCAAACACAATCTTAATTTTATGTTTTTAACTGAAACCTGGTTAGACCAAGACAACAGTGCAGCTGTTCACATTGAATCAAGCCCTCCAAACTTCTCTTTCATAAGTGAGACTAGAAAGCATAAAAAAGGAGGAGGTGTTAGTATTCTGTTTAATGAGTTACTCAAATGCAAGCGAATGTTTTATGGAAATTTTACTTCTTTTGAATATGTGGCTCTTCAGTTAAACTCATCTTCTCGGGCTATATTTCTAAACATCTACAGGCCACCTAAATACTGTACAGATTTTTTTGATGACCTTGTTGAGTTACTGTCTCTTATCTGCACTGACTTTGATTGTGTGTTAATTGTTGGTGACTTTAACATCCATGTCGACAAACCTGAGGACAGATGGACTAAAGAACTGTGTCGTGTCCTTGATAACTTTGGACTCACTCAGCATGTGATGCAGCCCACACACAACAGGGGCCACATCCTAGACTTGGTTATCTCCAAGGGTCTGAACATTCCTAAGGTTCTGGTATCTGATGTTGCTCTCTCTGATCATTACTGTGTTCTCTTTGAGAGTGATATATGTGTGTACACAAATGTTCAAACTGAGGTCGTCTCAAAGCGTTACATCACTGAAAACACCAGTGACATATTCATTGAGGCTTTCTCCTCCACACCTCCCCTCTCCAGGTTCTCCGTCAATGACCTTGTAGATCACTTCAGTTCTAAAGTTACAAATGTTATTGATGCCATTGCACCCACTAAAATGAAGGTGGTCTCTGGTAAGAAAAAATCTCCTTGGAGAAATGCCACGCTTGTCAAAATGGAAAAAAAGGAATGCCGAAAGGCAGAGCGCAGGTGGCGCAAAACTAAGCTCCAAGTTCATTTTGACATTTATAAAGAGAGACTTTACATTTTTAATTTAGAACTGAAAAAGTCAAGGCAGTCCTTCTTTTCAGACATTATCACCAAAAACAATAATAATGCACGTGCCCTGTTTGCTACTGTCGACAGGCTAACAAACCCTCCTGTGCCAGTAGCCTCTGAACATCTATCTACCAGGGCCTGTAATGAATTTGCATCCTTCTTCACTGACAAAATTCAGAAAATTAGACAAGCGGTCTGTGCCACCGTACCTAGTACAGGAGGCGTGTTATCCATGTGTCCACCGAAAACCAACTCTAACACCATGACACAATTTGACCAAATCAATGACAAAAACCTGCAAGAGATAATACAACATTTGAAATCTTCCTCATGCTGCCTTGATATTTTACCAGCAGGGTTCTTCAAAAAAGTTTCAGACTGCATGACTTCAGATCTGCTACAGATTGTCAACATGTCTCTACTTTCAGGCGTCTTCCCCCAAGCCATGAAAACTGCAGTTATTAAACCACTCCTGAAGAAGAACAATCTAGACACATCAGTAATGAATAATTACAGGCCCATATCGAACCTCCCAATTTTAAGTAAAATCATTGAAAAAGCTGTTTTTCAACAGCTGAACAATTACTTAATAGTAAATGGCTGTTTTGATGTCTTCCAATCAGGATTTCGACCACATCATAGCACTGAGACTGCTCTAGTCAAGGTCCTCAATGACATTCATTTAAACACAGACAATGGCAAAATTTCAGTCTTAGTATTACTGGATCTCAGTGCTGCGTTTGACACAGTCGACCACAACATACTACTAGACCGACTAGAAAACTGGGTGGGACTCTCTGGTACAGCACTAAACTGGTTTAAATCCTATCTAAATGATAGAGACTACTTTGTGTCTATTGGTAATTACACATCTGAAAGGATGAAAATGACAAGCGGAGTACCCCAGGGCTCCATTCTGGGGCCTCTACTATTCAACATTTACATGCTTCCTCTAGCTCAGATAATGGAAAACAACAAAATATGTTACCATAGTTATGCAGATGACACACAAATTTACATAACCATCTCACCAGGGGACTACAATCCCATACAAACGCTAAGTAGATGCATTGAACAAATCAATGATTGGATGTGTCAGAGTTTTCTTCAGTTAAACAAAGATAAGACTGAAATAATTGTTTTTGGAGCCAAGGAAGAACGACTCACAGTCTCTGCTCAGCTTCAATCTATAATGTTGAAAACTGCAAACCAAGCCAGAAACCTCGGTGTAATAATGGACTCAGACCTGAACTTCAGCAACCACATTAAGTCAATTACAAAATCAGCCTACTATCATCTTAAAAATATATCCAGGATAAAAGGACTTATGTCTCAGCAGGATTTAGAAAAACTTATCCATGCATTTATCTTCAGCAGACTCGACTACTGTAACGGTGTCTTTACAGGACTCTCTAAAAAATCCATCAGACAGCTGCAGCTGATTCAGAACGCTGCTGCTCGAGTCCTAACAAGAACCAAAAAAGTAGATCACATCACTCCAGTTCTCAGATCTTTACACTGGCTTCCTGTCAGTCAAAGAATAGATTTCAAAATCCTGTTGTTGGTTTATAAAGCACTGAATGGTTTCGGGCCAAAATACATTTCTGATCTGCTGCCACGTTATGAACCATCCAGACCTCTGAGGTCATCAGGCTCAGGTCTGCTTTCAGTCCCTAGAGTCAAAACTAGACATGGAGAAGCAGCGTTCAGTTACTATGCGCCACACATCTGGAACAAACTCCCAGAAAACTGCAGGTCTGCTCCGACTCTCACCTCTTTTAAATCAAGGCTGAAGACCTTTCTGTTTGCCACTGCCTTTCACTGAAGCAATTTTAAGTCTTTGAACTGCACTGTGACTTTTATTTTTTTTCTCTGTGACTTTTGTTTTCCTATTTCTTAACTTGTTTTAATGTTTTGTTTTAATGTCTATTTCTTAACTTGTTTTAATGTTTTGTTTAAATGTCTATTTCTCAACTTGTTTTAATGTTTTGTTTTAATGTATCTTAAATGTTTTACTGTAATTGTATGCGCCTGTAAAGCACTTTGAGTTGCCCTGTGTCTGAATTGTGCTATACAAATAAACTTGCCTTGCCTTGCCTTGCCTTAGTGAGGCCACACATAATACCACAGGATAAGGGCAGTGGGGTGTACATGTACAGCTGTTAGTGATTCTGATAACTAATTCAGCCAAAAGGGGGTTTAATATTTCAGGACACAGACTTCTTATGCTCCTGTTAGCAGATCACAGTCTCACATTTTGACAAGGGTTAAGTAGAGCTGCGCCTTTTGAACCTTGATGGAACATCTTTGAGTCTTTGAGCTTTCCCGGGAAGCTATTGTAATCAGTTGAAAAAGCCACTGTATTGATCCAGAGATAGAGACTGAAAGAGAGTTGTGACCGTGACTTTGGGAAACATTTGCAAAGGGGAGCCATTTATTTAGACCTGCACCTATTTTCCGTTGGACTTCTTCTCAGTAAGGCACAGTAATCTGTGAATTTGTTGGTTACAATAGAGAGTGGACCTGAGCAGCTGTAAGACTGATTTAGAGTCGAACTCGTCTGCCAATTTTCATTGCAGCTTCACTTGGTGTGAAAAAAACGGCAACTAGAAACATTCCAATACAAATGGGATCCTTAAAATGTGGCTGTGCTGATTTCCATCTTAGTTTTCTTTCAACTAGAATTGTTAGACAACATTAGTGTCTTAATAGTTTGCTCTCAATGTTTTTGTCTTAGGGCAAAAGGACAACATTTATTGGATTATTATTCTCTTTCTCTCTGTTTCAGTTTTTGCTTTTCTCTGATTATGCGTACTGGCCATCTGTGAGTCAGATATTTAATGAAGGAAGGTATTTTAAGATAAGGTTTGTGTGTCCACTCGTACCATTCAATTTACTTCACCCTGTTATGCATTTTCCTGCCTGCATCTCTGGGTGTTCTCCAGTCGATAGACTGTGAGATACCCACTCGCCACTACATTAACAGGGAAGTGAGCTTCATTTTGCTCCAGGCACACATAAATGTCTTTGTAACTTAATAGTTAGAGGCTAGACTAAAGCTTGGGGGACCTGGTCTACTAATATTATAGATTACACTTTAGCAGAAAGAGGTTATGTTGAATTGATTCACACTATGTACATTTTAAGCACTTAAGTGAGGCCTAGAGCAATTTATAATGAATTAAACTGCGGATCAAAGGGAGGTTCCTATATCACCACCGTGACATGCAGTAGTTAGTATGGAGTAAAAAGGTCAGGGTCAAAGAAATGTGATTAATTATTCAAATAGTGTAATGCCAAATGGAAAAAAAAGTAAAAGAGAGGGATTTTTTTTTAACTTCAGATAAGTTCATAGGAAAATATGGTAGGACAGACCAATATCTCTAGGATGTGACCGACTGTGACAGTTTGTGGACTTTAATCCTATTAGAATCATATTGTTTTTATGTTATTATTGACATGACACATATAGGACAAACACATCAGATAAGATAATGTGGCAAATCTAAATTTCCTCAGAAAGGTGATACAAGAGACCCAGGCGTACTCTGCGATTAGTTTTTTTGCCTGTTGGCTTGCCATCCCAACACGGAGCAAACAGACGGCTTGCAGACATGGCTGCTGCTGTCCTGATACATCGGTGTGGAAGGATGCACCTCATCATGGCTGAGCTGAGCTGGATATAGAGATATTTTTCACATGAAGGCCTGTTTTGTTCATTTAAGGCATGCTGCACGTCGGGTGTTGTGAAAGTAACAGTGGTGACAGGCTGCTGTTAATGTGTGATGTGAGAGATCACTATTATACAGATGTGCTCAGAGCATTTTTCGACAGTCTTATCTTGACTTTTTTGTGAGTCACTCAAAAGATATATACAGCCAGCCAGTATCACTTGAATCTGTCTTTTCCTTGTAAGAGACATTTGCTTTTTCTTTCTAGGACACTTTAAGGGTAATCAAATGATACGCAGATACAACTTCTGAACAGATAAATTACAGCTCACAATCTTAATCTAATCTTTGGAGTCATTCAGTCCCTGAAAGCTGTTCAGTTCATAAATGCTGTTTCTCTGTGAAGCTGCCATCTTTCTGAATGAACTCATTGCCCCGTTTCGTCGATCATGTGCCAAACGTCATTTTGGCACATGATCAGCACATCAGCAAAGTGTTAACCACAGTAGAGAATATAACTGACAGCAACATCACTGTGGTAATTCTGTGCTTTCATTCTGTCTCCGTACGCAGACTTGAGATCAGCTGACATCTCAGCCTGAAACTGACAGCATGAAGTCAGTGTGTATCGGCACCAATGTGAACTGCCCTGTACTGACACTGCTAATCTTGCTACTGAATTTGGCCGGAGCTTGGAAGGGACTTAGTGCCACCTACTGGTGAAAAGCTGATGTGGATCTCTGGAGAGAGGATAGAGGAAACTGGCAGGAAATGATTCGAGAGGCTTTTGGCTGGATGGATGTGATGCTCAGCCTTCCATTAATATCAGTTCAAGGGCACTTTCTGCACACTCTGTTGTCCCTCTCTGTGATTAAAAGGCACTTGTACAATGATTTAAAAAATGTTATTGCCGTAGGGCATTACTTCTGCATATGAATCATTGTCTCTCCTTTGAGCAATTCTTATGATTATGACTACACTTTGTTTTTCTGTCCCCCTGAAATTTGGTTATAACCTCGTCTCGTATTTTGTTTATCAAACAAGCTGCTGTGGAGTCTGATCATTTATTCTAGCTTCTAATATTATCTACACCTCCTTTCTGTTGTTCGTCCTTTCTTCTTCTGTGGTTACGTTGACAGACAGGAACATGGTGAGAGAGAGAGGTGCATGATTGATTCAGGCTTTTGCAGGTTTTATTTTGTTATAAATTTACATCCCCAACTCATGTTTGTATGTTTGTGTACATACAAGCAAGTTGTATTTGAGTCTACAATTGTTGTTACACAGTAAGATTTGGGTATCGTTCCTAGAAGGATTAATAAAAACCAGCGTTCCTCTTCACACCAGAAACCAGTCTCAGTGTGGTGCTCGGTCTAATCCTATATCTTGGAATGCATCCTGAGCACTACAGCCACCAGGCACTCGCAGCTTAACTGATATTCCCTCTCCACTATAAGGAGCTTGTGTAATTAGCTTGCCTAATTGTTGCGTTTGTTGTCCTCAGAGCACCCACTGGAAAATTATTCATCTTACGATGCCGTTTTAAATGAGCAGTTATTTTTATCAATCGATCAAAGTCGCCTCAGGTTGAATCAGTTCAGTTGTTTCCTCTAGGAATTAATGTGTCACAAAATATTCTTAAATCAAGTGAAATAGAAATCTAAATTTCCTATGACACTGACTTTTTCTCAGGTTCTGATGAAGCTGGGATGCCTTCAGATGGATGAGTGTCAAGATAATTTTTCTCTGTTAATGTAGGCGTCTTGATACATTTGATCTGTATCTCTGCCATACATTTTCTCCATCCCTTTTGAACTTTTGACTAATAACTCATAACTGAAGATTTATTTTTCAGGGCTGCACACTTAATGGGAAAATAATCGAAATGGCAATAGGGCTAGGTGCAAATATCCAAATCACAAGAAGCTGCTATTAATTTGATAAAGGTACAATGTCATAATGAAATGCTGCTGCGTGGTGCAGACACCAACAAATGTCACATCATCATGATTTTATAAGTGTGATGCAAACATGATCGTTCCCACTGATTGTGAATCATATTGCAACAGCAATATGCCAAAATAATCACAACATGATGTTTTGACCACATCGTACAGCCCTACTCAAGACCATAATGTAGCAAGTGATATTTAGGTGTGAGTAGGATGTGGACAGGAGGTAATTTAGGGCAAAGGTACATTTATACAGTTCACAGAAGGTTACCAAAAAGCTCAACTATATCATTTTATGCCACTGACTAACTCATAAATCACACTGATATACACTGCAGCACCACCACACTGCAGGGGCAGGTGAAATGGCCTTTTTCAATCTATTAAAACTGGAGATTATACTTGTTATGCACAATGTTTTATTTACTAAATATAACAATTCAAATTCTCAGATCCTTGGATGACAAAAAGGTGTATGAAGAATTTTTGTTGAGCTGAGTCTTTCAGTCCTCACCCTCAAGTCTCTCATATTTATGAGATGTACGAGGATTGAAAAGGTCCCTGAGATATGTCTTCATTTTCTTTAAGGTGCCCACTCCTTTTACTTTTTTTTTGTTTGTTTCTTTCGCTGGTGTAGGAGGTGCTGCCCCTCCCTGTTCCTCTGCATTCTGTTGGTCAACTGGCTTTACTTTCCATCTCATTTCCTGTTCGTCCATCCATTCCTTCCATTGTCTCTTTATCAACAAAGCCTCCTCCTCGTTTGTTCTCTTCATTGGGACTCTTTCCTCATCACCCTTGCTGGTCATGAAGCCGGGATTTCCATGAAAGAGATTCTTTGAGATTTTCTCCTCTTTTTTCTTCATTGACTGGCTGGTGCCAGTGACAGTGGCAACATCTGTTGTAATCCTTTGGTGTTCCTGTTGATCCCATTTCACTGGTTGTGAGCTGGTGTCAGCATCAGGGGAGACACCACTGGTTTCACTGCCACTGGTTGTACTTTCACTGGTGTCGGCATCAACAAAGACATCACTGGTTTCACTGCCACTGGTTGTACTTTCAATGGTGTCAGCATCAGGGGAGACATCACTGGTTTCACTGTCACTGGTTGTACTTTCACTGGTGTCGGCATCAACAAAGACATCACTGGTTTCACTGCCACTGGTTGTACTTTCAATGGTGTCAGCATAAGGGAAGACATCACTGGTTTCACTGCCACTGGTTGTACTTTCACTGGTGTCAGCATCAGGGGAGACATCACTGGTTTCATTGGCACTGGTTGTATTTTCACTGGTGTCGGCGTCAACAAAGACATCACTGGTTTCACTGCCACTGGTTGTACTTTCACAGGTGTCGGCATCAACAAAGACACCACTGGTTTCACTGCCACTGGTTGTACTTTCACTGGTGTCAGCATCACTGAAGACTAAGAACATATCCAAAACCATTCTTTTCAACAGCACACGTTTTGTCCCCTGGTCCAGCACTTCAGCATCATCCTCTGCCTGGTGTCTACTCCTGAGCAGTCATTAAGACAAAAGACAGTAAATAGAAAAAGATTGAACTAATATAGATTATTTCTTTATTCATAAATGTTTCAGAAGCAATTGCTAGTATTGCATTTATGATTTGTTTTAGATAAATCAAAAAGTAGATATGTAATTTTTCTTGGTTGATTTTTTTTCACCTTTTTTAATTGAAATTAAAATTCTGAAAAGTTCTGAATGATACGCTGTGAATTAAATAACTACTACGCAACTCTTTGTAAGCTAAATAACTTGCCTGTAACTGAAGTGTTTAATTGAATTTTAGCTCCCTCTTATAATAATTTACAGGGTGTAAACTGTTACATCCTGGACTCTTGTAGGGAAAAGAAAAAGTGGATGGAGTCTGTCTGTAATGCGCTGCAATTGGCATGTGAGCAGAAAAAAGTTTGCTGCTCTGGTTCATCCAACAGATCCTTATCCTCAAAGTGCATATGCAATTCGTAACCCTCGGCTCCAATGTTTTACTTTCCCAAATGTCATGCTGAAAACCGATTCTGAAAAGCTGATTCCGGTCCATGGCCGGTTGGTCGATGCATCTTTAGTGCAACACAAAAATATGTCTAGCTTTTGCCCCGCCCCCCCAAAAAAAGAAAGAAAGAAAATTGTACCTTAAAGGAGAGAAACCAAGACATTCCTTTCTACCACGATTTGCCATCACGCTCTTCTCCAAGTTTGCTGTGGAAAAATAAGCATGAGCACTCTGAACTCTAAATTGGTGTGGAATAACTTTTGATAAAACTGTAACTGGACTGACACATACAGGTGACACACAAGTCTTTTGCCACCCTCTTGCCTTCTAAATAATACACAACCCTTTTTAAAGACAACAGGCTTAGCTTAAGAACTTTAAGCGAGAGTTATTTGTGTCACCAAAGTGAAAAATAAACAAAAGATTATACAGGATATTTAAATAAAAGCTGAAAGATTACTGTAATATTGAGTTGCAGGATACAGCGCCATTCTCTACTTCTTGAAGATTAAGATTAAGAGCAAAACTTCCTGTTTTAATGTTGCCTAGCAACAGAAATTCTTAGGCCCAGAAACTATATATTTTAAAAGGGACATATTATCAATTTAGTTTGGTGTTTATAAGAGTAAAGTGAGATACATGTTTGTTATAGGTATGAGTTGATTAGTAATTTGATGACAAAAACATTTTGTTGGTGAGTGGCCACAGTAAATGGGATAATACCCTCCAGGTGTGTACATTAACTAATTGCAAAGGATGAGGCTGAGGCAAACACCATCTGACACAAAGTGGGTATTATCTCTTTCCTAATGGACCAAATCAGCATAAACTGTAGCTGCACAAACATGTCCTGATTTTAATTTGAGTATTAACTATGCAATGCAATTTTTAAAAAAAATGCTCTTGAAGAAAAATATTTAACAGTCACACTCACTTTAACCAAAAAGGCTTAACATAATCTCTGTTATATGCATGCTAGGATATTTAAAGCACACTTTATACACTACTCAGAATTAGTGAGGGATATTGGGATATGGGTGCATATGTGCATGTGCATGGATATGCAATAAAAGTCAAATGAAAAGTGTTGCATTATTTTTGGGGACCCAAAATATTCACAAAACACAAAACAAAATAATCAAATGAAACACTAAAATATCCCACTATCCCTAACTTATTCTGAGTAGTGTATATACTATTCTGTACAGACAGTTACTGTAGGTTTGGTCTTCACTGTAGATTGCTCCTGCCTGTTAGGATAGTTAGTTTGCTCAGCACATGCAATATTGAAAGCCATTGTATCATTTTCTTCGCTAAACTGTTGAGTAATGACATTATGCAATTGTTTTTCATAAACATGTCACCCTAAATAGACTTACCTCAGTAACTGAAGTCTCTTCTCACTTCTTCTTTATGTAGCTGCACCAACTAGACTTGTTTTTTCTGGTGTATACATTTGAAATTCATAGAGCTATGCAACATCTCCACCAGAACTGTGTTGCCATGCGACATTCCAGGGCATTCAAATTATGCTTAAATCTTATACAGACACATAATAATATATAAAAATAGGTATTTATTTAATTAAAAATATATATATTATGTGGATTTTTAATGTAATCTTGTGTAATGTTAATGCAATGTTATATCAAGGCACATTAGGGTGTATTAGGAAGACTAGTATTGTGTTGTTCATTAATGTGCACATTTTCAATTTCTGCCCATTTAGTTCCATCATTCTCACACTTAACATTCTCACACACATAAACAAAGATAGTTGCCCTATAAATAACAGCATGTTTGTATTTTGATTGAGGCTAGCTATTCCTAATCTTAATATAATGAGGAATTTATACAAACAGCATGTCACAAATAGTGACAGGGTGTGTAAATCCAGCTTGTTTTTCCAATTCCCATTGGAGGCCTGCCAGCCACTCTGTGTTGCGCTGGAGTCTCCACCTCCAACAGGTGGTTGCTATTTCTAAGAGATGATAACGACCGAGTCCTATAAAAAGGCTTGTCATGTCACAGCATTACTTTTCATTTCACCTCATTTCATTATTTCTCTCGACCTCTTTTTGTTTGCTCGCCTCTTTTCTTTATCTTTTTTGTCATTCAGTCTTTGTCCTATCAGTTTCTCTTAATATTTCACTTCCTTCCCATCTCAAGGACGAATAGCGAAGATGTTGAGGAGTACTCCCGACTTGTGAAGGTCTATACTAAGAGGTGTGAGGAGGGTCGTATTCGTTTTCGTCTTGGGAGGCGCTCAGTGGGAGGCACGTTTATCCACAAATGTGTTGATTCACTGGTCTGACACCCTCTCTTGTGACCTCTGAAGCTGTGAGCTTAGGCAAGAATTCCTGTTCCCATTTGCGTGCACATCTGCTGCTGACACACCAGCTAATATAGTACTCCATGACACTCATATCCCATTAACCCTCCGTCTCTCTCAGTCCTCTGACCGTTTTTATTTTGCTGTGAGAGACACTGGACTGTAGGCACTATCATCCATGAGCTCCACGGAATCAGGGGTGAGTTTCATGTCACATTGCTCCAGCTGCGATTTATTACAAAGACATTAACAGCATTTTTACTATTTAAGCAATACTAGAATGTTATTTTTTCATATTATGTCTGCACTGTAAACTGATCCCACATGCAACTAACTCTAACCCTGAACTAAAATATACATCAGTGAGAAAGAATCTGATTTGTGTTCCTCTTTGTTGGATCAAAGTTTGACATTTGGTTTCATGCATTCTTTGTTTCAACACGTTTGACAGGAAGTGGTTGCCAGTTGCACACCTGAGAGACTTTTCTGGATTGTGATATGTTTGTCATTACTCGTCATTACCTTAACGACTTGACAGCGGCGACTCACCACACAGCACTCCCCCGCCCAGCTTTTTTGTTCTTTTTATGTCCCTGTGTGTGAGTCATGCACCCTTACATCTCAGAAATACACCCATTAATATGGATGGATGTCGAGCAGCACAAAAGGAGCTATTTGTTTGTGTATGCAACGGATGGCATTGTTTATGTAAATGTAGACTCACAACTAAAGGAGCAGCACAATCTGTCTTGTGTCTGTACACGCTCATGCATATCATCTGACCCTTGTTTTGAGATGTGTTAATTTCTCTTGGAGAAATGCTGAAAACAGACACGAATATTCATGTAAGGATGACAATGCAACCACGTGGACTGATCACAACAGTGCCCAACACCTTTACAAGACATTTCTGTGACTGAAATCTATGAGCATTTACCGTCTGTCAAGAGAGTGTGAGTGAGAGTTTCTAATGTAGTATTTTTCATGTATTTATTATTGCTCAACAGTGTGGTCTGAAGTGTCAGTCATCGTCTGGAAACTGGGAATGATACTTTCTATCAGCCATCTGTTCATCGCAGTCTATCTGTCTCTTTATCAGCTTTAATCATAAAATCTCTCCTGCTGCTCAAACTCATTTATTCTCTTTTTTTTTTCACACTAATCAGTTTTCCCATCAGGAGAGATCAGTTTCATCCAATTTTTTGGATGAAATATTCTGTGACAACATCCTACTTTAGATGCATAAGTACACACACTTTTGTCCCAGCCTTTATTTTTTTTTTTTATTACTATGTTGTGTACTGTATGATAACGTGAAGTGATCCTCTGGTTTCATAGTAAAAGCCGGCTCTGCTGCACCAATACCTCATTAAAAAAGGCCTAGTTTTGAGACGCTTTATTCATCTAATACTCTTTGGACTAATTTGGCCAAGACCTTACTAACTAATCATATAAGAGGGACAGTCCCACTTTGTAAAGTCACCGCAGTTAATGTGAGCTGTGTAAATGAGTAAGAAGGTCCCTATAATTAAACTTTAGGAGCCTGGGGCAAGGACAGTTTTCATCACGAAGTCTCTTGCAGAACCAGAGTTTTTTTTTTTTTTTATTATTGAAGAATTCACAAGGGTGAGTTTTAAGGGACCAGGGGTTTTAATAGAACCATGTGTTGAGGTATGACTGCATGTGGGTGTTGTTCTGATAAAAGAGGATGAATCACTGGGTGAACCTACAAGGTTTGCTACTACAATGGCTCAGGCCTCAAGTGTGTGCTTCCTTCTAGGTCTGGAGTGTAGGCTGCTGGGATGACACATTGTGTGGGGGAAGACTCCCGGGGTTGTTCTAGGAAAAGCCTTTCCTATCTGAAAACTTTTAGAGTAGCTGTGACGGTAAATGCTGCATTTCCGTGTCTATATCTGTTTGGCGGTGTTTATTTCTGTTTTCGTGGATAACCTGCAAATATTTTGGTGTCTGTTGCAAATATAGACAATGTGATGCCACCCAGAGGCTATTTCCAGTGCAGCTTTAGTGGAGGTCCATAGCTGACAACAAAAACTAAACGTCAGTCCCTCACAGTCAGTTCCCACATTTACACAGGAAGAAATCCTCAAATACGAGTCAGATATCGTCCTCTCCAATGATACAATAATACATTGCACCCACAGTAAAGTGGGTGGAGGTATTGCTGTTATCGTTTCATAAATTATTTTTGTCAATGTGATTACCTCAAACAGAAACACAGGAGTGTCCTGAATAATTTAGTCATACTGTAGTGTATGGTATAGTCGGTGGTTATAAATATTTTAATTATATTTCTAAGAAATCATATTACTACAATACAATGTGTTATGTTACAGAGCCCTTGATCCTCAACAGCTATTACTATGCACAAGATGTCATTTCGACAGTAGGAATGCTTTGATCAATCAGGCTTTCTGATTGAATGGTTCTTTCCTCAGTTCTCCCTGAGACTCATAATTGATGTCCCTTCTCGAAAGTCTCTGTACAGTGTGGAAGTTTTACCTTTTTCATCAGTGAACCTGGATTCTTTCTGCTGTCTAGCTGGCTCATTGTTTGTACTGATAAGTCAGCAGGTAAAGGTTCATGTCCGTCTGAGCTTTGGTAATCCGATAAGTAACAAGAGCTGCGATCGCATAAATGTCAGTGGGTTAATGTCTTTGGTTTTAAAGGCTGCATTACAGTAAGGAGATGCAATTTTCTCAACTTACCAGACCATTCTCCTTGTTCTAATACTCGCCTTTACCCACTTAATCACTGTCTACATTGCTAATGATTATTTATCAAAAATCTCATTGTGTTAATATTTTGTGGCAGCACCGATAGTCATCTCTACAATTTTGTTGCAATAACAATATCGAGGTATTCGATCAAAAATATTGTGATATTTTGATTTTGTCGACCAGTCCATGCATTTATGAAGTGCTCTTAGGGAGATTTAAAAAAATATTGTTGTATACTATAAAGTGTACCACAATATAGCCTGATATTATTTTAAGGTTGTATCGTCCAGCTGTATAAAATGTACACCCACCGCCCAGTCTGATGCCCCTCCATCAACACCACCATTTAGCCGGGTTGTCTATTTAAATTCATTTCATACTGGAAGTTATTTAACCATTAATCATATAAAAGTAGAGATTATCGTGGATGTTGCAATAATTTCATTCAGTTGAACTGTCAGTGTTCAGTTTGGTCTGGTCAAGTATTCATTAGTACTGTGCAACCACATGGAGTGTAGCAAAGCTGCACGTTCCAACCATTTACCCGGTACCTTTAGCTAACTATGTCAATTCCTCTGCTCGCTTGGCTAGCTAGTTTTCACATACTCTTAATTGCACTTAAGTTAATTGTTATAGCCGATGAATGATACAATAAAGACAGGAAAGGCATTTGACGTACACATCACAGTTGCTGCTCCAGCGTTAGCTCCATTAGAAAAGTCTGGAGGGTACAACATTGGTGGATGAGCTGAGTTCATGTGCAAAGCTCAATCACAATGCATTTGCAGGAACTTGACAAACTAATCAAGAGTGTGATTCAGAGTCCAACCAGGACAAAGAATCCAATAAGACATTACAATTTGCCTTAAACTTAGTTCATGGACTACCTCATTTAATTTTGAGATTCATTTCAGAAATTATGCCATATTATAATGTGACTCCATAATTGTGCTAAATCATTTTTTTTTTTAACTTAGCAGTGTTATGTTCCAGGAGTCATTCAAGCCACAGACACATTTACAACTACAAGACAGCTGCTGTGATTTGAAACTCAGAATAAGCTTTGTTTTAATGAGGTCATGACCTCCGGTGCCTATTGCTGCTGCTTGAATTACAGTCACCTGCAACCCACTCAAACAAAAAAAGTTAACTTGAGCTTCAACTTCAGTTCACTTACAGTTCAGTTCACACAAAAGAGTATATATAATACATTATATTGTGTGTTTATTCAGTAACCCAGCCTCAAATTAGTTGAGGCGCTTTAGAGTGACGAATACAGGTTCGGTTCCACCAATTACAAGAAGGTCACAGTGTTCCTTCGCTTATGTCCTCTAATTTGGGTGACCAATGACTTTTAATTTGTCCTCACATTTGTCTTTGAGATGCTGAATGCAATTGGCAATCTGACTGAAGCAGAGGCTCTCTGAGGATACTGACAACTCAAATGAGAAGGGAGACAAAGGGCAGACAGAGGGTTGGGCACGTAATCGACAAAGTCAGGAGGGTGACACCAGGATGGGAGAGAGAGCATGGGCAGAGACAAAAGAAAACAGAGCAGAGAGATGAATCCATGTATAGATCCAGGGGAAGCAGTGATTCTCCCAGGGGGAGCTACACTGTACCTGGCCGGGCTCCCAGTGTGTGCCTCCTCTGCTGGCAGCCATTGGGTCTTCTCAGCTTTTAACTTGACTATGCCCTTTGTACATCACAGGCAGCATCCCTTTCCCCTTCCTCTGGTTTAAATCATTTCATCTAACTCTCTGTCCTTTACATTTAATCACTTCTGCTGTGTTTCCCTTTTTGGAATTATTTCTACTTAATTCTGTCCTGTTCTGTTTGAACCTTTGTCTACCATCCTACTACCATCCTTTGCATTTGCGAAGCCATCTCTGTTTCACTTCTGTTGGGCTACTGAGATCGTTTTTTTTTTACATCCTTGTGCTCTTTATTAGTGCTGCTGGAGCGTGTCTCTAATTAATGCCACAAGCAGTTTTTTTACATCACTACTAAGGCCTGTCTGCTCTGATACTTTTGGCTTATTTCATTGCAGCTGTTACAAGCCAGTTATCATGAAGAAAGGAGATATCTTAGATCTTAGAAACAGAATTACAGCCCTAAACGTATTTTTTGAAATGATCACATCATGAGGGATGGGACAATAAAAGATTTTATTACGGGTGGCGATTAAAAATGCTCACAATAGGTTGATTGTGGTAAATTTTCATCATCAGGATAATCGTGAATGGGGATAATCTTAAATATACTCACATGAATGACTTGACGCACAGTCCTATATTGGTTTCCTGAGTTGTTTTGAATTGCCTAAGTCTCCCTAAATCATGCCTGCATCTAACATGCTTATGGTGCTATCGCAGTGTCAAGATCTGTCCACAGACAGACAGACATATTAACACCAGGCAAAGAAGTCAAAACCACTTCTACGGTAGTTCCCTCTACAGGAATATATAGAGTATTAGTATACATCCGAATGTGGGCCAGGGATGTAAAATGTGGGGGCCACCCCCTGCCTCCAGGCCACTGCTCAGATCATGCCCATGCTCGAAATTCTGCCTTCATTTTGATCTCGACTACAACATTTTGTAACTGTAGCTGCACAATGCTGTCACGGCTGGTAAAATATGTATAAATGAATAAACAGCGACCAATCTGATCCACTTGATCAATATCGTGTCGACAGTGACATATTAAGCCTATCGAGTATCGGCCGTTGTGTGACCGACCTACAATAACGTCAGTTTCTACGTCAATATCATTCTAATATTTAGTGCCTCCACTATTCATTCACTCAGGGCCAGATACTGACTCATTTTGTGGTGCCACAGCAGTCCTTGGCTTCTTGTTACCATATTTAAAAATGATTTGAATGAGTGACAGGATCTTAAATTGAAGAACTACAGAGCACAGGTGGGGGGTTTGGTCCTGAGTACTGGCCGCGAGTTGAAATATTCTATCAGGAAGAGTTGGAGTTGGCTCGGACATCCCTGTCGTATAATCATCTTATGTTTTTATCTCTACTATGCTCATCTTTCAAACCCATGCCTTTTTCAGTGATCATTTTTCAGCAGGGCATTTACAGTCATCATATATTTCTACTGTGTACACAGATTTAAGAGAAAGATGCATAATGAACAATGAGTGTGTGGGTGAACATTCAGAGGACTCTCTCTCTCTCTCTCTCTCTCTCTCTCACACACACACACACACACACACACACACACACACACACACACACACACACACACACACACACACACACACACAAACACACACCACACACACACACACACACACACACACACACTGGTCCTAAGAGCCGAGCCAGCAAACACAGACTTCAGATGCACAACAGAGATGAGAAGAAAGAAAAAGGGAACATAGTTCTCACAGGCTAACGTCAAGAAGAGGAGAAGAAAGGAGAAGAGAAGAGAAGAGAAGAGAAGAGAAAGGGAATTGATGAGTAGTAAAAGTAAGACAGGAACATTAATCATAAAAGGGGCAGAAGTTGTGTTGAGCATCACGTGTCTGCCACCTGTACAAAGCGACCTGTGGTGAGCTCCCCTGTTTCCTGCATGGCTGGAGATTGGTTGATCCCTGTAATTGAATGCAGAGCCCACACCTGGTGGCTGCTACATTTGCTTAATTGATTATTGATTTGAAGTCTAGAGTAAATGTCACAAGCTTGCTACGAGGTTTGGGGTATAAAAATAAATAAGACCAGTGTTTCCTCTGTTATTGTTGTGCATCAGTGGTGGTAGGGTGTCCATCCTGGTTGGTCCTAGTTTTGGCAACTTCTATGCACTGGTTTTTATGCTCATTTCTGTTTGTTATCTAGATTAAAATATATAATTTTATCTTGCTGTGGTGATCCACCTCTCTCGATGGCTGTGGAGGAAACACTAAAGACAGCCTTTTTTGTGTGTGGGCTTGTCTGCCTGCCCATCTTTCTGTCTTATCCACTTCTCTCCCTGCCCATCTGTCTGCCTGCTCACTGAGTCCACCGTGCTACTTCCCGCCCTGATAAAGCCTGTACTGCAGTAGTAAAAGAATAATGGGAGAGGAGATGCTTGCAGAGGTTATGGAGAGCTTCTGTCAGCTGCACCGTCACTCATGTCATTTAGGATTTATGGCTGACGTGTTGAGTGTGCATGTATACAGTATGTTTTGTACTGCTGTTATGCTGTGCATAATTGTGTGTGTATGTGTGTGTGTGTGTGATATGCTTCATGATGTGTGGTGAGTAATGAGCAGACAGATGGTGCACACTCCAGGGTTCGGTGGTGCAGACATGCCAACACAGGAGATTCAGGCAAGGATGGAGACATGGCATGGGTGTGTTTGTTTATCGCATATACATGTGTGCACCAGCGTGAGTGTGTGTAGAAAAACAACAACCTCACATCTAGACTGTACATTTGTATGTGTAAAGACACTTGTTTGTCACCTCAGGAACAGTGCCTGAAGGTTTGGGCGTTTGCACAAGCATGAAGCTGTACAGGCTGTAGCTTCGCCACATGTTCTCTAAATAAATATAGGCCACGTGAATGTGCACATGCACATATTGTACAGTACATGCAGTTATTTTTCTCTGAGCACCACTGGTGTTGGTTATATCATTTCTAAACCTGTCAGAATTGCTGTGGCTTAAGGGAAAATGTGCTTTATTAATGAGTGCACTGAGGCATCGGGACACATTTTGTTGTTGTTGCTTTTTTTTCTTGAGAGATCAGGGTGATTTTTAGTTTCATTTATTCTGCAGTGCTGTAGGCTACAAGGATAAGGTGCGTTGTGTTGTGCGATTGAACTCAGCAACTGAAGTCATAAGACCTGCTGACAGACAACGCTGAACAAGCCTCATGCAGCAACACACATGAAAGGGACAGCTGTCGTGTCCTGGCGTCTGACTCTATTGTAATATAAGAACGTGCACTCTCTCTCCCCCCCCCCTCCCCACACACACATCGATACACAGTCAGACACACACACACACACACACACACACACACACACACACACACACACACACGCTCCCTCTCTTCTGTGCCTTGACAGTGTTTTGTCGTGACTCTGAAGGGCAGTCGGTGCCAGGAAGCAGAGTGGCACCTCCCTGCTGTCGTGCCCCCTGTCTGGCCTGGCAAGTGCCCCGTTTCGCCTCTTAAATGCAAAGAGATCTGAAAGATGTTACAGGAAAGAGCCAGAGATGTATATTCTGCTTGTTATGAGAGCCTCCCAGCATTTTCTTCCCTTTGTTTGTGCTATCAGATGTTTTTTTCCCCTTTTTTTCAGCCCTCCTTTACTGTATCACTCTAGTCTTTACTGTTTTTTCATATCTGCTCTATTGTTACACCCTATGCTGCTGTCAAAATGTTTTTTTGTTGTGTTTGTTGTTTCCTATATCTGCCATCTCATCCCCTCTTCCTCCTCTTTCTCCCACTGGCTCACCTTTCAGCAATCTATGCTGCTATATATTTTCAGACTATTTTATAGCAGCTCTTTTATGCTTCACTTCACCAAAACACCTTTTTTTCTGACTCCTAAAGTGAACCGTTCCGCATTTTCTTCCAGGGGCGGACTGCGTGTTTTTCTTCCGGACTGATAGCTCATGGCGAGGAGCACCCTCCGTATGAGTGATATGAATAGCTAGCGGGCGGAAAAGCATGGCAGACAGGACTGACAGAGAGAAAGAAGTTAAGAGGCAGAGACTGGCTTTTACATTATTCACAGCTTACATATGTACTCAAGAGGAGAATAATTGATACTGTTAAGAGCAAAGGATGCAGGAATGTCCTCAGCATGAAATATGCACACGCAGATTGTGCACATTCATCTTGTATGATAATATCCCCCAATGTACATGTGTGCATCTCTCTTCTTGTTTATCGGCTGTTTACAGTGTTGCTGAATAGTGTAAGTAAAAAGCCTCATTAAAGCAATTTTTCTTTTTGGACAATTCCCAGGAACAACAGATAGAACTTAGCTTTTTGTTGTATCTGGCGCAAAACATAATTGTACACTGTCTGTATGACAAATAAATGAGTGAAATCATTGGACACCTAAGTGTAAAAACCTGTACTACCTCATCATGTCCTGTGGGGGAAGTGCCCACTCAGCAGGAAAGCTGTGGCTCCAGTACTGGTGGTAATTGGTTTCAGAGGGAAGGTTCAGCCCTTCTATTGATCAGCAATAAAGAAATTATTGTTGCAATTTGCCAATGTTTTACCTGCTCTTCAGTCACATGTCTGTTACGGTGTCTGAAGGGGTCGCACACGACCAGAAGTCAGCCGAATGGCTTTTTCAACGTTTCACTCTCTAAGAGACCGTTGCAGGGAAAGTAGTAGATTAGGTTTTTAAACAGTGAAAAGAAGGATGACTTTAGCAGAAGTTTATATTATAGGAGGCGAGTATAGGAAAATTGCGTGATGTGTTGTGGTGACAGGATTTTGTGCAACATCAGCAGTTTCTTAGGGTTGTGAGTTTTATGACTAATCCAGCCTCGCACTCCCACACTGGTGTTGTCATCTGCTGTGGTTGATTAAGCCTACAGTCAGGTTGGTGGATGGTGCTGTGTTGTGAAATAGAAAATGTCACTGAACTCTGCGTTTATGTACCGCTGTTTGGACTGTAATTACGAGCAGCTGAATTGGAAAGAATCGATTCAGCTGATTTAAAAGAACTTGTATATTGTTTATATGTGGTTTCACTTGTTAAAGGGGAATTACGGTATTTTTAAACCTGGACCCAATGGTTACATATATTGCTGTATAAATTATTCACACTTACTAACTGTTTAGGAATGGGGCCTGTTGATCACCTCAGCCGGCAGCTGCGACACAGCTGCAGTGGCATTACATCGGGTTTTTTTGTCAAATAGTGAGATTTTCTTTTTGTGAACAGAAGCCCAAGTTGAGCTTATCTCTCTCTGAAATCGAGCAAGAAGTAAGGAGTTTACCTAGAAGAACTGCCAGGAAGAATTTATTTCGAAAGCCATTGCTCAATATTTAGCTGATTTCATCAAGTCATCTTCTGAGATGTCAGAGCGAGACTTCTCCCTGAGAGGGACTTATGTTTTTTTGTTACATGGTCTAACTCTGTAGGGATCGTTTCCGTAATGCTGTCAGACACTTAGAACAATAACCTCAGCTTGTCAGTAGCAAAAATGAGCACTTTTAGCGGCTCTGACTTTGACAGTCAGAGTAGCCCAAAAGGACTACATTGCAGCCATTGCAACTGTATTGCGACTACCACCTGAGGTGAACCAATATCCAAAATGTAAGATATTTTTTCTTACAGCCCAGGTTTAAACCGCAGTAATACAGTAATGGTAGCTAATTTGGGCTCTTTTTTAAATTAATTTACTCAGTAGATGCAGTCATAGCACGGCAAACAGTGGGGGTAGTAATCACTTACCCTATCGCTGCATCAAAGACAGGACTGGAGAGAGACGGAAATGTCAGTCAAGCCTAATTGGTCACACAGTGCTGAGAAAAGGTCTAAAATGGCAATATGAGTGGTAAGCTTGTGTGAGTGGAGTGTGTATGGGCTTGAAAAAAAGTTACAATGCCAAAATAGAGTAAATGAAAATGAATGGGATGGAAAATGAAAAAGAAGCTTGAGGAGGTTGGCAGCTTTATGTGGCGGGGTTGCTGGTTCGATCCCAAGACACTGTTTGATATAAAAGTGCTACATAAATACAGACCATGTTCAGCTTGTAGACTACATGGTCCCCTTTATTAGTGCTACTGCTGCTGACATCCTTCGCACATCGATTCTTTCTTCGTCTCAGTAATTCATCTCCCCTTTCACCTCATTTTTCCTGCTGCCTCTCTCGCTTAGTTCTTCTTCCATCACAGTCTCTTTGATACATTGTTCAATAAAAGCGGATATGTAATCTTCCAAATCAAATGTCCAGCTGTGAGGATTGTCGGGGATAAAACCAGCTCACTAGCTGTCTAAACATCTGCAGATGTTTGGGGCAGCAGCTGGTAGCCAGTTTCCTGGCTGTGGCCCTGTTAACTTTTTTTGATTTCGTTCCATTCGAGCAGATTAGTCGATCCACAGTGAGCACCTCGGCGCAGTTGTGTGTCTGTGAGTGACAGCATGAGAGGGAGAGTGAGGGGGAGAGGGAGAGAGAGGGAGAGAGAGAGAGAGAGAGAGAGAGAGCAGTCTGCACAGTTGTGAGGCTGAGCGACTGCTCGTGGGGTATGCAAGAACCTCACAGCTGGTTGCCCTTTGCTGTGTGTGTGTGAGCAAGGTGCTGAGTGAGCTGGTGTGTGTGTGTGTATGTCTCTCGCATAGGAGAGTAAGCCAGCAGCAGCAGCAGCAGCAGCAGTAGTACAGTGGAGCGTGTTCAGTGTCTGGATGTTTGCGCTGCCTCTCTCAGCTGCGGGACGAAGCCTCACTGTAGGTATCCACACCACACACACACACACACACACACACACACACACACACAAAGCAGCACACATACACACGTACACAATGCTGTTTGTCTGGCTCTCTACTATTTTGCTTTTTGTAGGCTACTCATGTCTGCAGGCTGATATGTTTCTGCTTCTTCTGCATGTTGTTGTATTGAGTGTCAAGGCAAAGAGCGGCTGTTTGTGAGCGCTCTTTTCCTCCAAGTGTATTCCATTCTGGAGGATTTGAGACAATTGAGTGAGGTGATGAAGGGATTAAAACGTGCCGTAAACCCGCAACATATTTCCATCACTTGAGCACGTTCACACATTTGCATGCGGAACAGATTTTCATACAGTATTTTCATAAAACCTGAGTACCTGCTTTGTTTACGTGGTGATTTGCACTCAGTGCTGTCAATAGAAGGAGCTGGGCATCTTTAATCTATTTGCAGGTGTTATTGTGTGTGTTTGTGTGTGTGTGTGGCGGGGGATCGCGGGGTGGAGGTGCAGTGGGTGTGTCGTGTCCAGTTTCCAATAGTGTGGAACCTGATCTTGCTGCTAGTATGACATGACATGGGACTGTTGCTGGGACTCCAGGAAGACAGGGAGAAAACAAGAGAGAGAGCGAGAGAGAGATGTACAGAAAGAAAACACTTAAAATGTGAGTGTGAGAAAGATAGATGAAGATTTAGAAATGTAAGAATTGATGCACAGCTGAAGTCAGATATCATCCCCCTTGTGCTTCTGTCTTGACCAGATAGCGGGTTTAAAAAAAGAAGCAGAATAGATTGAAACATTTGTGGGAGAGCTTTCCCCTGGCTGAGGACAGAAGGATTATGTGCTCCCCCCCGCCCCTCTTCATCCCACCCATGACACATGTCCCTGGTCCACACCCTTTGACTGTCTCCCCAGCCGCAGTCTTGCTCCCTTAATTCCTATCTCAAGGACTGGACGCTGAACGTGCTCTGAATGAAAGCAAAATAGGCAAGACGGGGGATAGGAAAGAAAGAGATGCGGAGGAAAATGATAAGACGCAAAAGGGAAGATTGAGGCAAGGTAACAGAGAAGACACGGGAGAGGAGAGAAAGAGAAGACTACAGCAAGTGAACTAGAGGGGGAAGACCAGGTTGAAGTGGAGTGGTCTGCTGAGAAGATGAGTGACTCTTCACTGATGTACCTTGCATCAGACAATTGCTGCAGGGTTTCTTCAGACACTCTAGGATTGTTTGGGTACAATTCAAGACCAGCTCATAGAAAAAAAGAATTGGAGAAAACCTAGTCATTTTCACATCACTCCTCAAAATGTTTGTCGTCTCTAAATAATCAAATATTTCGACAACCTTCTGAGAAATGAGGGCGAGAAAAGTGCCAACTTGAGTCAGAATTCCTGAAAGGCAGTTCTTGTTAGTGCTCACATATGCAGTGTAGTACATGCATAATGCAAAGTATGATGTTCTCCTGGGACAGACTAATGTGTTTTTAGAAGTAAGTGCAGCATATGTATAATGTTGTGTCTCTGAGGTTTGACTGAATCATTCATTTTGTTATGGGAGTTGTATGTATTGTATTGTGCTTATGTTAGGGCTGCAAGATATTGGAAAAAACTGACAGTGCAAATAATTTTAATGAAGGAGCTTCACCCGCTTCACATAGAGCTGACAGGCTGTCTGATGCTCTAGGAGTAGGGCATATAGTATGAGGAAAACTTAGGAACCTTCGGAACGTTAGTCATTTAATAGACTTTGTTGACGTAATCCGTGTGCTCCAGTATAATCAGGACTGTATTCCTGATTTTTTTTCCTGATACCATTGCAATAATATTCTTTTCAACAATATATATTGTGATATGAAAAAAATATATGAATTATAAAATGATAGATCCATCAAGCCACAAAACAATAAAGCACAAAGAAAGCAGACATAAACCACCACTGCAACACCAAATAGATATAACTCAGATCAATATTGTGGGTGTGAGTGTGTGCCTCGTCCCATAGATCAATCCACTTGATAAATAGTCTGTTTTATTTCCCCACAACCCCAAAACAGTTGATAACCATAAAAAGAAAGACAACTCGAAATTCTGCTTCTGGCTTAACAGCAGATCCAAAAAAAGCTCCACTCCACTTTTACATGTTGCTCTTTGCCGTGCCGTGACTTTTTCTTGCACTTTTCGCAGTATGACGGTAATATTATCAGCCCTCCCTAAAACAGGTTCTCTGGGAGATTCATAATGGCCCTAAATAAACTGGATCACCACAGGGGCGCAATGTGATGATTATGTTTCCGTCCTCCCCTGCCTGCTGTGCTCTGTCGGTGCTTGAAGTGCTTCATTTGTGTGACACACTCAAACAGTGTCCAAGAATCCACATGGGACTCGCCATCAGTTTTATGTTTACTTGATATTGCACATCCTGCGAAAACCGAAATGAACCCAGTCCACATAATAGCCAACAACAGAAGATATATGCCGATCAGCCGCAACATTAAAACCACCTATTTGATATTGCGCCAATTCTCCTTGTGCAACCAAAACAGCTCTGACTTGTCAAGGCATGGTCATAAGTCCTCTGGGGGTGTCCTGTGGTGTCTGGCACAATGGTAGTTTATCCTTTGGGTCCTGTACGTTGGGGGGGGGTGGGGCGTCCATGAATCGAACTTGTTCTAGTACATCCCCACAGATGATCAATCAGATTGGGATCTGGGGAATTTGAAGGCCCAGTCAACTCCTCGGACTCCTTGTTGTGTTCCTGTGTTCCTGTGAATCTGTTCCTGAGCAGTTTTTGTGGTGTGTAAGGATTGTCCTGCTGGGGGCACTGCCATTGGGTCCATTTAGGAGTTGCCATTGCCATGAGAAGGGTGTACTTTGTCCACAACTGTGTTTGGATAGGTGGTGTGTATCAACTGGCATCAACATGAATGCCAGGACCTGAGGTTTCCCAACAGAACATTGCAAAACATTGAGAAAGAACATTGACGGTTAGGAAGGAAAGGTGACTGGAGGGGCGTTTAAGGTTTGCAGTGATCGAGATTGTGATAAAGGAGCTGAATTAGAAAGATTATCTTCTGTTGCTCGACATTATAAATACTCATTACATACAGACTCCTCTTAGTTTAGATTGGAGTTTTTGGTATCGGCATCCTCACAGTGTGGAGTATGTCTTGGAGTCTTTCATTCATTTAATAATAGTGAAAAACTCAGGCTGGAAACAAACTATGTTTATAACCAACCAATTTAGGCAGCTAGATTACAACATTCATCAGCCACTTATGCTGTTTTGGCTCCCAAATTGAGTTTCAGAATTTTATAAGAACTTCCAAACTGTGACTGATTGCCTGTCAGTGTGCCGAGTGCAGTTCAGGAACAGCCAAAGCATTTGCAGCGTTTGGCTGGTGTAAGTGCCCCAGCAGGGGAGACCTGGAGAGGAAGAGGCTTTCTCTTCAGTGATGTGATAGATTACCTGCAGTTGCACACTTTGGTTGGTTGGTTGGTTGCCTGATTTCGTGGCAGCCCATGGTGAAAACAGGTACTGTAGCATGCTTCACAGGCTCCTACAATGCCAGACATTTAAGATAGCAGATTGCTTAGAAGATGCTCTTTTCTAAGTGTTAATAATACTGATCATTGTCACGATCTGTATTATCTTGGGGGGTAAAGAATAGCTGCAACCTCCTTCCTCTTTATGCAACAGAGATACATGGGGGATTCTTATGTAAGAGGATATTGCTCAGCAGCGCCTTGGCACCTAGGTTATTCATGCACTTTTCAAACGGGGCCAAAAAACCTGCTGCATTTCACCAATGAAACTTGCTCAATGGACTGCACAGTCCGATCTGATTAAGAATGTCTCCCAGTCCTGCGCAGTGTTTGTATGAATCAGTTTGATTTACTCCGTTTCTCTGCTTTACCCACTGCTGTTCCGCCTTTCCCAATTTCTGTTTCTTTTCATCTCCTCGCTTCACATCCATCATGTTCTCACTGCAGTGATACCATCTACTCCTACAATGCTCCTAACCTCTCAGTCATAGCATTTTTTAGCAAATGTAGTGGTGTACAAGGTACACACTCTTGTTATTCTGCCAGTTGGATTGTTTGCAGGTGAGGGGGTGGTAACACACTCTTTGATCAGATCTTCACGACATTGATTTAATGTAGTGAAAATCACGATGTTTTGAATTGGGTGTTCAACCTACAGCATCATTCTTTGTCACAATTAAATGGATTTAGGGCTGATAGGTCCATCAGTCCACAAATAAATATTTCCTGTAAATCCTCAGTTGCCAAATAGACGCCCAGAGTGATGCCAGTCCAGCTGGTCAGTGTTCCTAACCTTTTACAAAACAGTTGGTGCTGGATCACATACAAAAGGTGTAGCTTCAAGCACTATTCATCATCCTTCAACTGCAGCTCCCACTGATTCTTTTATACAGCATGCTATTGCTTCTCAAGATTTACCCCTACAGTATATGGAGGATTCAAATCACCCTTTTTGTATATGAATATGGATTTAAAAATGTAATAAATAAGTGCTGCATTCCTGCAGTGTACAGAGTAGTATCTAAACAGATGCTGTTCAGACCAGATCTATACTCCAGTGTCACGACTCAGACGGTGAGGGAAGGTGTGCTTCTCATTAGGAGTCAGTACTGATGAGAGGCCGTGCCCTGTCACACATAGTCAGTCTCATAGCACATGGCAGCCTACAACCTCCACAGTCCTGAAGGAACTCCACACTGGAAGGAAAAAGGGAAAAGCCTTCCAATAAAGTCAGAACTGAGAAAAATGATGGACAGCGTCTCTCTTCTGTCTCATCAGTATGTATGTTTGGGATATGGTGGAGCATACGACAAGACAAAACATGTTAATACCTCTCCTGGCTCTGCAGGCTTTTTTCAGTATAGTGGGAGTTTAGATTATTCACAGGGGAACTGTTACACGCAGAAGTGCATAAAATGAGATTATAATAGCCTTTTTATTTTCAAACATCTTTGAGTATACATTTTGAAAACTATCTCACAAGAATATGAGGCAGTAGTGGTAGTAAATGTAAGGAGTTATGGGAAAATCGCTGTTAAATGTTAGGCATGCTGGCACTGGTGCTTCTTCACACAACATGAAGTGTACAGTGTGTATCAGAGTAACAGTTCATTTTCTGTGAAGGTTTCAAGCTATTTATAATCTTCAGTATGCAATAAGTGGCACATAAACTGGTGTTATTAATCATATACAGCAGATGAGGCATAACAGGGTGAATCACAGGGGCATCCACATATACAACATACGCGTGATTCAAGCATGATGAAAAAACAGACCTGTTTTTTAATCTAAGGGAGGACCTGTTGGTAATAATTTACAGTATGTTATGGAGACATATTTATATTCAGATGGTAAAGCACAGGTTCATTGTCATCGAAATGTGCATTGGAGTTCATTCCAGTAAATTAGTCCAGGCAAATAAATTCTCATTATTCTAAGTTGTTTTCATTTTGTGATTAATGTCTTTCTGTTGCACGTCCAGTTAGGGGCTTGTTAAACTATGGCCCTGGTATTAGTCTACATTACAACTAAATGTATAGATCAGCATCATCATGAAAAATATGTGTGTTGCTGCGGTCACAAGGATAATAAGAAAATCGATTCAGTGCTGAGTGGTCTGACTCTTAACTTTTGACATGCATTTTCTTGTATACATAATTAAAGATACAATTAGAGATACAATTACAGCATTCAACATTTCAAGATTAGAATTAATAATGCATTAGCAGCGATGTTTACAAGGATGTTGTTAAGAGGTTGTTTACACCTGGAATTAACATGCATCTTGGGAGACAACTGGGCTGTTGGTTCACACCTTGCATTAAAATGAGTCTCCACATGCGAGACCAAATCTATTGTTGTTTTCGACCAGATTTTTACGAGACCACAACAGTCGTAAAAACGACAGGACCTCACAGATTATTGCACAGTAACACAGCATTATCAGGTGTACAAATAACTTTATAAATACTACTTACTACTAAAGTAACTGCTAAACTGGTGCTAACCGTAGCTGTTTGTTAACTAAGGTCAGTTAGCTGTGCCGCTAGCACTCATAGTTTGCTTTAAAGCTTTATTAAATCTAGCAGTGCAAAGCTCCCAACATATTGAGTTCTGAATTGCACCTATACTTTGAGGGTAATATAAAATAAGGACACAGAGGCTTGCGCTGTGTGTGAACCAGACCTGTCGACTTCCTATCTCGCTAACATTTCCTATACAGCATGTTTGCAGACTCCTTTTTCTTACCTTTCACAATAAGAGTCCTGGACATATGTAGCGCCCCTTTGCTGTTCTGGCAATTAACAGGGGTAGCTATCCTGAGTTCTTTTAATAAAATGTTATCTCTAACAGTAGGTGTGTGTTTATTTTGTCTTTTGACCTTCTTAGAGATACTATATAGCAAGAATATTCTGATTTAATGACACTAGCCTTAAGCCTTAACTTCAAAGAATTCAGTCATTTGCCAATAATATATATTTAACTATTTACTTGGCACCAAAAATATACACATTTGCACACAATTATTAATAAACAAAAGTATTTTTCTCAGTTCTCTGGTAGTTATTTTAACTTCAATACCTCAAAATTCCTTGTGAAAACCAGACCCAAATATTCAGTTTCAAAGACCTTTAAACAAAAACCTTCAATAATACACTCTATAGCCGGCAGTTTCTTAGCTTAAATAATGCTATGGGTACCCGATGAGTTACCAGTTCAAACGTTGCAGGCCTGATGTGAAGCTTGGGATCGTTGAAACAAAAACAAGATGTCCATCGGCTCCAATGCTGAGAGAAACACTTGAAACAATGGCCGCCGCCCTCACCGACAGCGCGCCAATCCAGGAAAAGAAGAGACGTCCTCACCCGAGATGTCCGGCGACCAGAGTCCTCCGCTGTCCGCTGGATACCTCAGTCCTTTGGTCTCGATGTAGTTAACTTAGCAGTCCGGACAATGTATATCCAATGTGTCCGAGCAGGATACGCTTGTACAAAGTCCGTGGCTAATAAGCTAGCGCTAGCCGCGTTAGCTTCCTGTTGCACTTTGGTGTCTCAGTCCGATTTTCACGACTTAACTTAACACAACACAACTACACTGCTGCACAATGTTCTCGTAAGAGACACTCGCCGTCTGTCTACAAACATTTGCAGTAGTAAAGTCTAACTGGACGTGTTGTCCACGTAAAACTGTAGCAGTGCTATGTAGCATATATCACAACCTGTCGTCTCACTCTCGTTTCTTGTCTCTTCCTCTCGACCCTTCGCCTCACATCGGATTGGCTCAGAAAATAAACGTAAAGCATACTATTCATTAGACTCCCTTTTTTCCTACTTTTCAAAATAAAATATTCTTAACACATTACCATCATCATGAACATGATAGTTAAGAAAATAAAATACATTTTACCTCAAGTAAATAGCCAAATACTTGAACTTAACCATGAAATCCTATTTCTTCTACAACATATGCAATATGCAACCTCTGAATATTTTTTAACATTTTAAATCCTAAAAAATTCTATTTATGAATCTATGAACTTTTATATTCTAGGCCTAATTTTCCATAGGGCTACACATACCTGCATACACTGTGTAAATGCTAATCAAGAGATCTGAAATTCCGTTTGACCATTTCACCATGAGGCCGGTCATTAAAGTATACAACATGTTAGATAGCTCTGCCAAGTAATAAAGCACTTTAATTAAGATGTGTTTGATTGAGAGTGACAGAAGGTCCTGTAACCTGATGATGTTTTAAAGAGAATATAAGTTTTTTAAAAGTCAAGGTTTTAATCATGAACATCAATGTACGACTGAAATTTTCCATTAAGGAAAAGTGAAAGAAAAATGTGTGCACGCTGTCAATTATAGTTAGAAAGAAAATCGTAATTGGGCAAAATCTGAGTCTGCAGATAGGACAAGTTCTTTTCAAAGGAATCCAGAAAGTGTTGTTGTTATCTGTGGATGCTTAGAAAATGTGAAGCGTTGTGGTGGGTGGAAGATGATGATGCGTCGAAAAAAGCGCATCAGCAATCTTTTTGGGTTTTGTTCTGTTCTGCCTGAAGTTGCTGAGCAAGCAAACAGAGGCCTGGATCAACATGTTCCTGGTGGATATGCTCGGCTCTGTTAGAAGCTGCACTGTTTGTCTGTTTGTAAGGCATGTCAGCGTGATCTCAGACTGGCATTGACTCGCTTCGGGTCGGTTGACAGGTTGGGTTGGCAGCAGGGCGGCCAGCTTGTCTGTCTGCGATGTCAGCAACACTCGACGCTCCCAGCTCAGTTTGTTGCCGCACCGAATTCAGTGGTGATAGGCAAACGGGAAAAACCTGCGAATTCTCTGCAGTTTGTCAATATGCTTGTCGTGTCGTGTCATCTCATTTTTGTGTACAAAAAGGCTTAATGTCTCTCTGTTCTTATGTCTGTCTATCTACCTGTCGTCAACTTCCCCCCTCCACAACTCCTGCTCTCTAATGTCCTCACCTTTCATGCTGTCAAAACCTCTCTGTCTAGTTCTCCACATACATCTTTACAACTTTCTGCTCTTCCCCGTCCATGAATGCGCACCTCATATTTCTCCCTGACTTTTCCTCTTTCTCTCTTAAAGCTCTGGTCTACGATCTGAGAAAGGTTTGAAAAAAGCATCCCCCACACACACCCCCCTCCCCTCTGTGCTCCTTAACCCCTCCCCTCCGAGCTCGTATCGCTCTCCCCTCGGAGTCCCGCGACACACCCCCTCCTGCTACAAGCTTTTTTTTTTTTCTCTCTCTTCAACGAACTTTATACCTCCCGCAACAAACTTGTTTTTTTTTTTTTCTCTTCAACGAACTTTATACGTCCCGCAACAAGCACCAAGAGCAACAAGCCGGCAGAAACCAAATACAGCCCAGCTTTGAATGCGGAGTAACGATGTCGGATTCACAGATAAAGTTATTACAATGCACGTTGAAACTCTTGTTTTTTTTTTTTTCTCTTCAACGAACTTTATACGTCCCGCAACAAGCACCAAGAGCAACAAGCCGGCAGAAACCAAATACAGCCCAGCTTTGAATGCGGAGTAACGATGTCGGATTCACAGATAAAGTTATTACAATGCACGTTGAAACTCACGTAAATCTTGTAAGTCATTACAATGTCCACAGCTAAGCTCCACAGCCAAGCTAGCGTAACGTCATTAGCATGCTACAGCTACGTTACCTTACAGCTACGTAATCAGCTACAACAGCTAAGTTAGCCACTTCTAAAAGTTACTGAGGGCCAAGAGACTAACAGATGCTGCCGTCAGCTTTCATCACAACGATCGCTTCCACATTGTGGCTGAAAAACAAACCTGTGTGTCCCAGCTGCTGTTCGGTGCTACTCAGACTTGTTGTTAGCTTACAATGCTAGCATAGAGGCTAACGTCTCCGTCGAACAAGTAAACAATTGTTGACAACACTGCGAGACAGACACCGTCTAATAACAGAAACAAACTAACGGCAGCTTTCACAGTCATCAGCAGCATCGGCATGAAAGTTTTCTGTGTCACAACATCCACAATAGAGACGAAGGTTACCTGCTCAACAGAAACGCCGCTGTATCAGCACCGGGTCCATATCTTCACGGACCTTTCGCCACCGTTCAAACGATGACCCGATGTTTATTCGGTTTGAGCCCTCTTTGTTTCACATGTCCGGTTTGTGTCTTTTCAGTGACAGACTTTCTTTCTTTGACTCTTTGTCGGTGGGGCGAGCAGAGGCAGCTGAACAGCTCAGGGCAAAACAAACCTCTCGTCCGCTTGTAGTTTTAAATGCGGAAGTGGGTCGGGACCAGACGTGAGCAGGAGCAGGAGAGTGAGCGAGGATTGGATCGGAAAATTGATCCAATAGGAGCCATCCGGGCCGGATGGTTCCTATTGGTCAATTTCTTTTCAGTTTTACAGACACTAGAGAGAATGGATTTTTTTGGTTCCTTTTACTCTCCACATTGTGTAGGTGGTACTATTGGGTCATAACCACCATCTAAATGATGTTAATAATAATAACAAATCTTTCAAATCGTAGACCATAGCTTTAAATGTTCTCTACCTTTACTGGCTCACTTTGCACCCCCCCCCTCCCCTTGCTCTTGTTTCACCTCCTCAGCCTCTGCATTTCTCTGTCAGCGGAAGATCTTTCCTTTTCATTATTTATGGAGAGTGGCTGTCAGATGCAGCAGATAAGAGTACCTGATTCTCTCGCACTAACCTGTACTGAATTTCAGGCAAACTCATGTTTCATACATGTATGTTCTGAGAGCAACTGTTACCTCTCAGCAGAATGCATCACAGACAGATGTCGCTGTACGTGCGAGATGTGGTATTGACACATTTAGCACTTTGTGTTGATGTGTTGAAAATGTCATTTTCTGTTTGTAGATGTTCCCCAAGAGGTACAACGAGCCATCTTTACAGTAACACAGTTAGATGTTGATGTGTTAGCTATGACAGGTCAAGATTGATGGAGTTAATTGGTGCTCTAGTCGTGCTGTCAATGACAGGGAAGTGTGAAATTCTAATGTGAATCGGGCTGCTGGTTATCACATCTGTGATCAACACGAAAGGATCCATTATCCAGCTCTTAACTTCAAGGATAACTGAGTGTTCACTTGCAGCTCATAAATGTCTTTACCCGCCATCATTAACTTGCCAGTGCCTGATCTGTACTGTGCACATGCAACTCTCAACAGAGATGAGAGGGGAGCGAGATGTCTCACTCCTTAGCTTCAACAGCGGCAGACAGAAAAATGATGTGTTTATTTCTTTTTTTAGTATTCGCCGATCAGGCAAGGGAGTTGCTAGATTTACCAGCCCGACACGGCATTTCACTTGTCAGGCAGGCCTTTTTGTCGAGCCCTGAGGAAAAAGGGCTCCTCTGTTTCTGCCACACGAGAAAACTAGGTCCATATAATCAAAAAACCTAGGTGCTGTAACTAAACCTCAGAAGCTGTCACGCTCATGTCGCCTGAGCTGACAGATGTGATGGGATGTGAGCAAAAAATGTAATCTCCCAGGACATTAAAAAGCATAAAACTTTCTTTGATTGAGGTAGTTTATGACTCATTGAGCTC
Organism: Pagrus pagrus; assembly: GCF_965226575.1. NCBI lineage: Eukaryota > Metazoa > Chordata > Actinopteri > Spariformes > Sparidae > Pagrus > Pagrus pagrus. Next base: position 23,789,422 of record NC_140192.1, on the reverse strand, counting down.
AATTTCAGTAAACAAAACAAAACACCCCAGAAACAAAAATTAAACATTGTCTGCCAGTCTGCGAGCTGCTCAAGTGTAAGGAAGCAAGACCATAGCTTACCATAGACTGTGTGAGGTAGTAGTTAAACACACACACACACACACACTCACACACACACACACACACACACACAATACAACTTAATCTTGCTTACCATGGGATTTACCATGAAAGAAGCTCTCCCCCCTCCTGGTCTCCTCCTGTATATGACACAGTGTTTATCTGTTGACTACCAGTTTCAACATAAACCAAAGTGGGCCAGCCAGGCAGCTCAGCCCTGACATCTGGTGCAACTGGGTTGGTCTTGATACAGCTGGCAGGAAGAATAGAAACTGGGTTATTATCGCGGGTATGGAGGTCAGAGCTATAGATTACAGTCACACTCAGAGGTAACATTAAGGGTGACCACCACGATGAGTGGTGTGATGATAATCTCTCAGCTGTTAGAAAGAGCAGTGTGTGGAGTCGTTATGAGGCGCTGCTCCTTTGTGGTGAGTGTCGTGACTACGTGTGGTCCTTGAACAGCAACTGTACAAAAGAGATGATGTTTTCACTTCCTACTGTTTCATCTCTTGTTCTCTGTTCATCGTTATTTCTCTCTTAGACTCCACTGCCTCTTCCCCTCTCTCTGCTCTGTCCAGGCTTTTTTGACAGGAGGCAGACTCTGAAGTGTAACCACGATGTTCCCTCATTCCCCATAGCATTGCTGTGAAGTACAGTAAAGGGAACATATTACATAATGGTACATACACACATTTACTGCATACTTATGTTCACTGGGTGGATAATTTTAATGAATTCAGACAAGTTGTCAGCCTTGTTCATCCTTAATGGTTTCCTCTCTCCTGTCCCTGTTAAGCTCTTTCTTTGAGCGTAAAACTGCAAATGTAGCACAAAACAACGTAACATTAGGCTACTTGTGCGTTATTTCACATTATTATTATCACAATGACTTTAGGGACTGTATTGTGCATGATCCCATTCTATTTCTCTTTATTTTCACAATTTCACTTATTGTAGCATTTAGTTAAACATGTGATTACAGTTGCAGCATTGTGTTTTAAGGTAATGAGCAGCTCCATGTTTTCTCAACCAGCAGTAAACTCAACGTTGTCCCTGGGGCATGGGAAGCTCTGGGGATGTCCTAATGTGCTCTGACAGAAATGTATGCAGCATTCCTGCTGTGCTGTCCAGGATGTCAAAGGAGATGGCTTGGGAACGCAAGTCAGCTCAGAGACTTCTGTCCTCAGTTGATCCTCTGTCTCCTTGTTTTTGTGCCCAAATACTCATGCATGTGCACCGACAGGCTCCACATACAGTACACATTTAGGTCCTTTCAGTATGGGCCAAAACTGCCTCTGACCACAGACTGATGAGAGACTACTGTGAGTGTTGTCCATCACATCAAGATGTGTCACTGCAGGATATGATTGTCCATCTTTGTTAAAAATAACTTAAAAAAAATGCATTTTCACTTTGTTCTTACAGTTTAGTCACTCAAAGCTATCTACAGTAGTTCTCCTTTTCTCATTATTTATTGTGCTCGACACAATGGGCCTTGCATCTGCCAGATTAATGCCTGCTGCTTGTTCTTGATAAAAAGAGAGATTAATGTTTGGCAGTTTAATGACAAGCACAGAAGAGCTATTATTTAATGACGAGCCTTTTGGGTGCTCATTCATCTCTTAGGAAGTAGTTCTTCTGTATCACTGAGATATGAGGAGCCATCGATTGTGGTCATGGATGGATGCATGTAATGAATGGAGGGTAATCCTCTGGAAGACAATAACCTGATAACTGTTCAACCACAAGTCAATGGAGGGATTGGTTGTCTTCAGGTGGTACCCGACTTGTAGTGTTTCAACACTCTCCAGGTGGTGGGCCTCTCATGGGCTCCTGGCTTCCAGCTTCCCTCCTCTTGCCTACTCCATCACTTTCTGCTCCTCCCGCTTATTTCTTGCTCCTTTCTTCCAGGCTGTCTGGAAAGCCAAGTGATTGAGGGCTGGTACTTCAAGGAGGTCCTCTCATGGGTGTCTTTACATCTCTCCTCCCATGGCACTTTTAAGCTCAAGCAGAATGATTTTCTGGTCTTTGGATGTAGAGTTGTGCACACTACCCTTGGGAACTGCAGTCTGCTTCCCAGGTTGACCCCCATCTTCTAGGAGCTGGCAGTTTACACTGGGCTTTGGTTTCTCTTTGTTTATAAAAGGCCTGGCTCTCGCCTTGATGAGGTAGGGTGATAACCTTCTTCAAGTTGTGCCATCTAGCCTCTTCTTGCATCTCTCGTGCTGTAGTGCCACCAATGATGTCTCGCAGCTTCAGAGAACTCTGCCTGCTCTATGGCTGGGTTGTTTGCCCGCTTGCGGCCAGATCTTGATGTGACACCTGGCTTCACCAGGTCCTTGACGGAGTCTCTTAGTCTTTACAAAACTCAGCATTTTGCCACCTTGAATCCCTCCACGACTGATGACAGGGAGAGCTGTGTTGCCCGATTCGGATGAAGATCTACAGGTGAATAGGGGGGGATTGGTTTTGCCAAGTCAGAGTTTTTAGTTTTTAATCTAAGTTAAAGACATCTGCGTTGCTCAAATTATATGCAACCTGTACTAAAACCTGAACATGTTGTATTAAAAGCATCAGTTACAGCAGTGGAATCACTTTAGGCTGACTGAGGCTAGGTGTAAAAGTAAATCACAGGATTATATTCTAGATTCATTAAAAGCCTGTCTAATGCTGTGTTTGTCTCATGTGGAAGCTGTATTGTTCTGAAAGCAATGAGTAATAATGGAGTGTATAATTATGATAATTTGTCAGGTCTAGACAGAATACAGAACTGCTGGAGGTGGATGAGACAGAGTATGTAGCTGTGGATGCGGTGCAATGATGTCTTATTTCTCCATTTGCATGGGAACTGTTTGATTTGTTAGATGATGAGACCAACACAAGTACCGTCGTTGAACTTACTGTCCATGTACCTCTTTTTACTCTGGACAGCAGCCCATCTTTCCAGCCGAAAGGGCAGTGAAAGTTGTCATATTAAGTCGTAGTTCAAGCTTCATTTCTAGTCCCCTCAGGAACAATGTGAGGAAGGTTATGGATTTCATCTGTCAACTGGAACTCTTTCTTGAACTGACATTGGACTGCTCATTCACCTTGTCAGTGTACTTTTTAATCACCTCATTGCTTTCCGTCTGGGTGACCCTGGCTCTCCCTCACTGGGCTTCTCTTTTGTGGTCGTGAACAATTGATAGAACGTGTGATCACCATTCAGGCTGTTAAACTGTCTTTACACGTCAGGGTAATAGAATGGGTGAAGTAGAAATCATTTGACATCAGCATCTCTCTTATGGGAAAGTCGTGGCATTCTGAGTTTAATGTGAGTTTAATGAGTAAACAAGGATGTCTGCACTGCATGCTGATACAACATTATTATTTTTTTATCCCATTGACAGATGCAGTATTCAGTATTTCTGATGTGAAGTTTGGTCGATATTAGGAAGCAGGGAGTGTTGTTTGCTGTTGGGACCGACACGAGCACGTTGGCTGAATGAGAGTGTTTCACTGTTGACTCATCTACTTGATTTGGCTTCTAACTGTCACCTACTCAAACACATGGGTAAGTGTTTCAGCTGTTATCAGCGGGACATTTATACCTGCTTCATCCGGAGACTAATTACCCCAGTCTGAGAGCGGGTTCATCTGTGTTGCTATAGGAGAAAGTGAAGACGCTTGCTCTTCATGCAGCGTACCTCTAGACTGTTATTAAGAAGAGAACTCACCAAAGAGACCTCATTATTTAGCCGAGTGGCTGCTGGTTGTCTACCTGCCTGAGCCCTGCACCGGCTCTGTGATCTGTCACATTACACATCACCTGGCTGCACACAGTGAGGAGAGGAGAGGAGGAAAGTAATGGCCTTGAGATAGTGGTATTTAATGGAGCAGATTATTTGGCTGGGAAAGATTAATGGGGAACACTTTTCAGGGCTTTGCGACCGGCAGTGTGTGATGAGAAAGAGAAATATGTGCATATTTATCCGTCTCATCAGTATGCACAAAAACTATGATATCATTCTAATATTTCAACTAATATGATATTGAGTCCCAGAAATGGCCGTGGAGATGTGGTTTCGTGACGATCGTGACACTGTCTTCATCGTCTTGCTGAGAGGGAGAGAAAGAGAACATAATAGGAGAGTAAAGGAGAGCTGCAGCGAGAAGATGATTCTGATACAAAGAGATTATTCAGTTGTCATTGATGAATTGAGGAGTGTTATGAGCTGCTGACACACTCCTTTACTATCTGTGACCAAGGCTGGCTAAATGGAAATGAGGCCAAATCAGCAATGTGTGGCTTTTGAGTGCCCGACATTTACTGTATTCGTTTGCGGAGTTCAGATTTTAGGTGGTAGATAAAAAGAATATATAGATATATTTTTAATATAAAGACTAAAGTCACATCACAACATCAGTGTTACTCAAGATGTTTAGATTTCCTAGCATTGTTCTTTCATTTTTTTAAAGTTTTCAATTCATTAAGAATCATATATGTCCTGTACAGTTACTGTAACCAGGAGTGCTGCTTCTAGTTCATGTAAGGACATTTTTCTATGCCATGGTTTTGCTGGCTGTGAGTTATTTTCAAAATACACAAGCAAAAGAGCCTAAAAGAACTAAAAGTGTCTCTGCGTCTTTCATAGTAGACATCACACTGTTACTTCACCTCTGTAGAAACTTTCCCGGTGTCAGGAGGTTCAGGAGGGAGAAATATACTGTAGTGTACTGTATCATACAGCTGGAAACAACCTCAGCCTGAATCTCTTCTTCTCCTCTATTTGCCTCCCCCATATGTCCTATAATTAGATCGAGTACATGAAAGATACGTTTCCAGCAATTCAGGCTTCACTGACAGACCTCAAGAGCCTTCCTTCCCTTTGTCTGTGTTCTCAAGTGTTTACACACTGTGTGTGTGTTCATACATTAATGTGCCTGTGCGTGATTTAGTCAGCAGGTGATTCAAGAGGCGAGCGGAGGAAATGGCAAAGTACAGGGTTAGTATTATTAAGTGTTTTATTTTTTTAATCAGTGTGATGGCATTAAAACTAATGGGTCCTGCCTAGCTATGTCTTATTTTGTGTGCCTGTTTATGTGGTGTGTGTGTTTCCCTGTGCATATGCAAAATGTGTGAATGTGTCTGTGTGTGTGTAGGTGTTTCATATGTGTATGGTGTTGTGTTTACATCCCGGAAACCGTGAGATATCTGTTTGATGGATGACTGTATGTCCTGCACAGGCAAAGCTTGTTAAGAGGCTCTGTGGCTGAAAATGAATCCGTAAGGAGAAATAATGAGATCATGATACTAGCCTGTGAAATATCACAGCTCTGACTGGGATGTGTTCCAGGCTCTGTCTACCTTTTATTTTACACTCACTTTATACACTGTTATGTTAATCCTGGAAAACAACAGGGTTTGCTTTATCTCAAAAATAATACCATGTTTTCTTTCTTTTTTCTTTTTTTTTTGTCGTTGCGGAGCAACATTCAGCTAGAATCTTATGTTTTTTGCCCACACAGGACCTAGATCCATGCCCTCAAGCAAACAAACACTCAAAGAGTAGACAAAAGGTCCAGACTTCACTAGTATGTGTCAGTTTTTCTAACCTCACCTGACAGACATCTGCTCCATGCAGTGTATTTCATTTTCTTTTTTCTTTTTTTTATATTATTATTAATTACTCATTTTCTCTCTATCTTTCTGCAATGTTTTCATTTTTTCATCAAGACATTAAAAAGACATTTATTACAATTCAGGGGCCAGAAACATTGATTTGGACACATATTTTACTACACAACACGATCCCAAGAGACAAGACTGAATCATCCTGTCAGGGTGGCTTAGCAACATGATCTAGTGGTAAGTAAGGCCATCCATCTCAGTGTCGTCGAACACAACAGTTAAAGGAGCATCTGTCAACAGCTACGTGTCAAATATTTCATCCTTGAATAAGACACCAGGCTGCACACCGCTGCTGTAAGAACATTAGCCGATGATTAAAACCACAAATGAATACACTAGGTTAGGTTTTGGCTGGAGGTCTGAATACTTATCAAGATATCTAGTTTATGGATTACTTTGTGTCTTACTGCCTAAACCCATATCACACAGACTCACATTCACAGCAGTGATGTTGTCTAGACTGTTTGTATCAAATATAGATATTTGCTAAGGTCACACTCTGTGGAGTTTACAGGAAACACTGATTTGTTTTAAATCCTACGGCAGAATACTGGTTTCTATGTTTTTGCTCACCTCACATCACCTAATGTACAAAATGCATCTTTGTATTTTTGTTCTTCTTTGATGTTTGCTAATGTGAGTGATGATTGTACCGCTGTGTGGAATCACATTAATTAATGTATTGATTACATTACACAGCTCTCATTATAATAAGATCAATTTTAGTTATACTAAAGCGTAGCCGTTAGAAAGCTTTGTAATGATTAATGTACAGTAGCCTTTTTTTTTTTTCAGCTAGCGTGGCGAAATCAGATCGCAGATCTTTTCCAAGCTGCCCAGGTTGGCTTTGTGGAGTTGGTGGGTCTTGGTTTCAGTAAATAGTAGGAATGCGCATATTATTATCTGTATCTGCCTCTGTTCAGCCAACTAAATGATTTGTAACCGTGTCTGTACCTGGAATGGACGGGCATAAACTAGAAGTTGATAGGACTAGAAGTTGTATTTTAATGCTGCAGTACATTGTACTCGGAACACTTTTAACTTTTCATCACTTTTAGTTTGCCATTTTCACTTCCATTCACTTTCCTCACTCGAATCGAGGGTCTAAGGACAGAGGATGTCGTTCACTGTACAGACTGTAAAGCCCATTGAGGCAATGTGATTGTGATTTTGGGCTTTATAAATAAAATTTGATTTGATTTGATTTATGCTTGATAGAAGTCTTTGCGAGCATAAGGCCTACTCTGACTTTTAAGTGTGCAAATCAGCTGCTGTAGTTGCTTGTGAAGTTCACACAGAACTATAAAAAACACTATAAAAAACATCCGTTTGCTGTGGGTGTCCATATTTCACTTAGCCTAACCTTCAGTCAGCTGCCTAATTAGGATTTTCCTCTATCGCAAGTAAGGATATTGACATCTTACTTGGACGATACTCATGCATGTAAAAATCACATTATCTGTACCAGATACTGGTTTCAGCCAAGTACTTGCTCAACTCCACTGAATAATATTAAAATTAATGAGACTGTGTCTATGAATTTGTTCACATTAGTTCCAGAGTCAAAGCACAGGCGCCTGTGACATTTCACTTGGCTACCACAGAGGAATGAGTCATGAATGCAAAAAAAACATCTATTCATCTATTTTCCATACAATGACTCACAAATCAATATATTAATGGTATTTTTATAGGCTACCTAAAGTGTATTATATGAAAATAAAGTTTCTAAAAAAGATAGTTTGTTGCTCATTGCAATCACATGAACATGACTTGATATGACACTCAAAAGCAAACTAACCATCACTCACCATATCAGGACATTAACTTATTCCTCTAGATAACAGTAAAAAAACACAAACAGCTATACAGATGACAAGATTATTGGATAGAAAAATAAGAGGTAAGTGAGTACGTCAAGAGACAAATGGAGGTTTTATGTTGGGTTGCAGGAGGTGGCATCTCTACTAGCAGGAAGAGAACTGTCACAGCGTCCTTGTTAATGAGAAAAGCAGTAACAGGTTATTGTTATGCAGGAATGGAGGTGCAGAGCCTGGAAATTACCTGCCATTGCTGTGAGAAACGAGAGTCTGGCTCCACAGTGCCCGGGGCAAAATACAAGCTTCCTCCATAAAGACACGACGGTCATGACATATAATCCATAATAAAAAATATATGATCTTGGTTGATATCCCAAAAGGGAAGTTTACGAAGCAGTTCTTTTACTCACTAGTCTGCCCTTTAAAGGATAAATGTGAATTTTGAGTAAAATCTCCCAGTAGGCCATTTTTAACTCATTTCGAGCAGCAGTCAAGCTTAAACTGCAGGGCCGTTGCTTAAAGACGTGGCACAATGGCACAGCACAGCACAGTAGTCATGTAGTACAACTTTCAAAATAATGTCACCCTCAGCCATCACAGTTTGAAGGAGTGCGAGGAAATTGAAGTCAGACACAAAAGTAATTTTTGAGTCATGGCTGAGTGAACACAAAGGAACAAAAAGACTGAAGTCCTAATGCTCCCTGTGTGCTTTATGTTTCCTGGAGAGCAAATATGGAAATTTAGGTCTACTCTATTGAAGGGGGAAGAATCTTGTCCTAATTCAGACTGTCTAAATGTTTCTTATCTCACGATCAAAGCTCTACAGAAGTAGTGGAAAACAGGAAGTTGGAGGGGAAACTTACTGACAGTGAGGTCCTACCAAATCCAGCAGCATAGTGCTCTCACTTACTGCATATTTACTGGTTACTGATGCTGCCTGGGATCAGGCACTGTTGTAATTTAGTGGGAGGGGTTGACAAGCAGTCATTCATAAAAGCCAGTTTACTGTCCTCAGTTTAGTCCGTCTTCTTCGTAGAGTACTCCATTCCACTACACTTCTCACTCGATTGTAATGTTAACCTTTCATCACTGGCTGTTTTCACCCGGAGCTTGTGGAGCACCTTCATCAGGGAGTGGAAAGGGGTCATGTGTGGGTTGTGAGTGCATCCTCGGTAAACAGCCACTATTGCCTGTTCTCACTGTGAGATGAAGAGAAATGGAACATGATGAGCCGCCAGATGACCGACGTAGTCTTTTGACATTTGCCGCTTTGCCACACTGACCTCGCTACTTATGTTTCCTTTCTTATGTTTTTGAGACTGGCTGAACGGTCGAGATTCAGGAAGATATTGATGTAAAAAGGCCAATCTGTAGCACAAAAAGTGCTTGTGAAAGGTCATGGATTAAGTTTCGGTTGGCTGCAGAAATGTTGAAACTGTTACTCTTATTAAGATGTGTCGTTGTGTGTGGATCTTTTGTTTTTTATAATTGATGTTTAGGGGAGTCAATAGAAGTCAGGCTGTTTGACTAAGTGTTTTTTATGGCTTCATATTGATATATGTCTCAGAGCTGAGCTGATGCTTGTGCAGTATACTCCACTCCCAAACCTCTTATTACCTCTTAGATATTATGCATTGTGCTTGTCTGGAGTCTGTTGGTGTGGAATATCCTATTGACTATTTACTGTCATCTTTCCTGAAGTGTGATGCATCATCTGTTTCATTTATTGATGAAAGATCAGGTCTCCTTGCTGTGATTCATGGTGAATAACCCTATGCATTCACACACAGAAGAACAGGAAGCACACACACACTGCTCATGCATCATAAACATGCAAAAATCTCCCCAGGGAGATGATGAATGGATGCAGGGTAGCCATCAATATTTGCAATGCAATGTTGAACCTCATTTATCCAATCAAAGTATTTACTTAATGGAAAACGGAAATTGGTATTGATCGATATTTGAATGGATTCAGGTAGAATGGGTTTCTGCAAAAAGCTGAAGGCTTGTATCCAGAGCACTTTCCAGTGTATTTCTCCAGGGTTTATTTAATGTACATGCAAAGTGCTCTGAGAGTTGAATCTCTCTGGATCGTTGCCAGATGCTGCTGTCATGGAATTCCTTTTCTTTTTCCAGTATTACATTGCGCTGATGGATGCTATGTATTCAAACAGGCCTTTGTGTGCATTTCATTACTATTAGTATTAAATAATCTTTAATATAAAGATCTTAAATAAGAATTTTTTGTTGGGAAAAAATGGATCAATGAATGCTTTTTGAATGAAATGTTGACATCTTGCATTTTGTTTGTTTTTACATCACATATGACAGTGGAATACTTGCAACGTAGATCAATTGCTCTGTAGTGTAGGCCAAATAAGCACAGACTTACACCCAGACTGTTGATCTGCAAGCTGTCCCTCTACCAAAATGTTTACTGCCCTCTGGGAGCGGAGCGAGACTGAAAATTGGGCCGTGGTAGGAATTGTTTAGTTGTCTGTCAGCTTCAAGGCACCATGAAACACAGAGCAGGTGGAGTGGGACTTTGTCTGCCTTCCCTTTCTCTCTTCACTTCTCCTCTTGTTGTTTCTGTCACTGTGAATGTGTTTCTCGTCTGTGTCTTTGAGAGTGTGTGGCAATCTCCTCTGAGGACTGAGTGTGCAGAGGGGCTAAGGTCTACTGGACTCTGGGGACACAATAGAGATGAAACGATCTCCGAGTCTGTCCCAGAGGATCGGCAAGGGTGATGGTTATAGCACAAAATGGCTGGTTGGTTCAAGACCCAGAGTCTGCGTGAATGTGTTGGTTTGTGTGTAAAGGAGTGTGTGGTTGTGTGTCTTTATATCTGTGTCACTATTTTAACGTCAACTTTACTTCTTCTTTACCTAAAGGTTTTCATTCTCTTGTGGCTGAGAACTGTGACAGCACAAATCTTCCTTTCAACATATTGAGTTGCTGATGTACTGAATTTTTCGAAGGTTTTTATCTGAAAAAGCGTTCAAAAAATGTACCAAGAAAGTTTGTTTTTCATAGACCAACTGATTATGGATGTTTGCAGATTCAGATACTGATACTGAAAAGGTAAAAAATCTGATAATGTTATATCGACCTACAGTATTTTTTCTTTACATAAACCCATAACATAAACAGTCATCACCTTACACTCTTTGTTTGTTTTTGAAAAACATTTTACAGTTCAGAAATCAGCTTGTCAGTGATGTTTGTTACGCAATTGTGAATGTAATGGTGTCACTGTTTGGAATGACCTCAGTCCTTGTTGGCATTTCTGTGCTGCATTTTCCTGTCATATGTATTGATGCTAACTCAAAGAGCTCAGAGCAGAAAATGGCACGTGCACTGGTATTTTCCGAGGGCACAGAATGTGTCGAGGAATCCTTTTTCTTAATCGCTGTTTGTTATGATGTGACCCGACTCGACATCGTGTTGCTCCGTGTGTCACTGCTTGTTAGTCACATTTTAGACAGAAGGGCTTATGGTCAGAGCCCTACGACTGTTGTACGCACACGCACACAGGCGCACACACTCACACACAAGCGTGCGTGCACACACACAAACAAAGAGAGGGAGAGAGTTCAATTACAGTAACTTACATGAACTGTTGACCCATGTTAATCCTGTCCAAACACAGCTTTAACTCTCCGTCTGTCCCTGAACGTTCACATTAGATTTGCAGAGCTGAGTGGACCTGTTTCCTGGCAAATTACATTTTGTTTTTTTGATTTATTTATTTGTTTTTTCTTTTCCTCAAAAGATTTGACTCCATATCCATTCCCATCTGTTTTTTGCCTGTTTGACTGCAGGTGCTGTGAAGCTAAAATTATTTCGGCTTGACTTACCCATGGAGATTTGGTGCTGTCAAGTTTTCCACAGCACTGTATGTATCACCCTACAGCTGTGGTTTAAAATGTTGCTTTGTAGTCTGAATGACCCTTTCAATATTCGAGTACTCACATTAAATATTCATCGAGTAGTCACAAAAAAGCAACAACAGCAACATAAAAATAAGACCTAAATGAACAGCCAGGAAACAGTGTGGTTAGTGAAACAGTCAGTCAGACTGTCAGTAGTAATACCTACCTTGTCGGCACCTTGCAGATCAGCCCTCAATTTCACTGTGCTTTCCTCACACATCTTTTCTTGTTGTTGTTGTTTGACACGATAGTAGCTTGTACTGTACTTCCCCTCAACAGACACTGCCAGTGCACCAATGCTTTCTCCTTCCACAAAGGTCAGCTGGAGCCTATCTCCAGTCGTCATTTTCTTGTTATCAGCCCGACATGGAGCACTGGTTTTGTTCGAGGCAAGGAGGATTTAGTACTACAGTGTTCTGATTGCCTTCTGTATCTCTGTTTCAGGGAAATGCACACTATTAAAAACAAATACAAATCAAATGTTTCCTACAATCTCTGCTACAAATGCTAACTCATTATCTGGACTTTGTTTCCCAAGTGACATATTTACCCATCTCAATTTCCTCGTGCATAGACAATGAAAGTTAAGCATAATTTCCATTTATATTGTGGTAATTTTTTAGGGCAGCAGAAGATAATCGGAGTGGGACTACAAGGACCACAGCGTAATTATGCTCACCATTATTAACCTGTAGCCTCGGTGCAGGGCTGTCTCCAAATAATGAAAGAACAATGCTACACCATCATTTTCTACTATACCACCACCGTGACACTTCCAAAAATAGGGCTTTGGGAATGTGTGTTCTGTTAGCGTGCAATATAGGAACTTTTTGATACATATCTCACAGATATACAGGGTGCCAGTTTGTGTTTCACGGCAGTCAGACGATATCCTGAAGGGAAACAATGATATTAACAATTACAGGAAATGTTGTGACAGCTCTTATCAGGAAGAATGCCTTTGACACGACAGTGTTAATAGGGAGTTTCCTCATGGGTCTTCTTTCCCCGTTTTCCATTTGCAACCCAGTTTTTGGCTGTTCAGGGATGTCTCTTCTGTTCCTCTCTAGTGGGACTGACTCGTATGCCAGCTGTCTGTTAGTAGCCTCTCAGAGGTCCACTAGCATTTCCCTGCTCTTTTGGAGTTATTCTTATCCTCATCTCAGAGTGAGATAGCCGGGGAAACATGACAGGAATGCCCACGCACGGGTTGTCTAATGGGGAGGAGAGAGAAATGAGGGTCGGGAGAATAAGAAGAGCAAGACATGGAGAAAAGGAAGTAAGCTGTAGTGGATCTCTGAGCATAGCCTGGTTCATCATGTGGTTTTGCTAATGGGCCTTCTCCAAGAGAAACCACGATAAGAGCCAGTGGGGGCTCCCTGTCAGAGTAGAGTACAGCACTGACCTCAGGGCAACAGCGTGACATGAAAAGCCACCGACATGACCTCTTCCAAGAGCTCCACAAGGAGGTTGCATGCCTGCTATGATTTACCAGGATACACATGCTACATGTATTATGTAATGCACAAAAAGTCATTTCTCTGTACCTTTCCAATCTGTTCCTGTAAACTTTTTTGCTTTTTGTGGAGATGATTTATTCGGAGCATCATGATGCTGCAGCAACAATTCTTTTCTTCTTTCGCATTTAGGACACGAACAATCAAAAAACAACCCACACAGCCAGTAATTATCTCTAAATGTAGATGATTCTGAATCAGATTGAAATTTGTTATCTGCCGTTGGTATAAAAACAACTAGTTTTAAGCAGTCAGATTCAAGATTTATTAAAATATTTACCATCTTGCAACAACAGCTAATCCAAATATATTCTTGCTGTCCTTTTCTTTTCTGTCTCTTTGTCCTTATTAGAAAGGTAGAAAAACAAAAAAAACAAAACCTCCATAACTGATGTAACTTCTCTCTACAGGGCATCAACATAGTGGGACCCAGTAATGCAGAGCCCACGCCTCGACCTCCGAGTCCAGCCATGTACCAGCTGGATATTGTCCTAAAGAAAGGGAACAACCTGGCCATCCGAGATAGGACAGGTAGGAGCTCTATTTATTCTTTCTATTACCTCAACAGTATTGAGGTTTACGTAGAGAGACAGGGTGAACAGCTTTATAAAGCCTCTATCTGGCTCACCAAATGAAAGCTACCCTGCTCTGGTCTCTGTCTAGCTATCTCAGTTGTTTTGACACTGGCACTGGCAGCGCAGCACCCAGGATGCTACCATCATGCATGAGGCATCATTATTATTGCATCTTCTATCTCTTTGTAATCCTAAGGGGAATATATATGCCTCGTTTAGTCAGTGTAATATCTTTCTTGGTACTTTTTCCCCCTATTTTTTCCTCTATTCATTCATCTCACAGCTCTCTCTCTCTCTCTTTCTCTCTCCCCCGCTCGCTCCTGATGTAGGGTTTTATTAAATCACACATCTGGTCCTCACAGCTCACTCCCTTTTCCACGTGTGAAGCGAGATGGAATTACCAGAAATGATGCAGCACTTCATTTCCTGTGCATCTAGGCATTAAATGAACCCAGCCTTAGTTTTTCCTAGAACATTGTCACATTAGGAGCCAAAACAGTTTATAATCCCGTGGTACTTTTGTGTAATATGAGTCATAGTGTGAAGTCTTTCTCTCTACTGCCCAGTGCGAAAGGCAGTTTGATTGAGGCTTTTAGCTTAAGTCAAGACCACGAAATATTTTTTATTATTGTATGGCCACCTGTACTGACACACAGGTTCCTGCGTTGTGTGATTAATAGTAATTCATTAACATGAAAGGACCGAAATCAGTGACCAGAAAGAAGGCAGAGTGGCACTCCACTCAGCCTCACTTGAGCAGGAGTGGGCATGTTTGCGTAGTGCTATCTTGAGTAATTCAATTCATTGCATGTGCCTGTTTTTCCCATCATGGGAAAAAAATATTTGATCCACTCTTTCACCAGAAAAAAAATGAATTATCTCAAATGAGCCACTCCGAGCCAGCGCTGAAATGTAACTGTGATTTTAATTGCGGGACTGATAGCCTTCTGCCCACGGTGGAACCCAGCCCGCATACTTTCTTTAAGCGGCGGGTGATTATGCAATACATAGTGGAAAGGCGAGCCAACCAAAACAAGCACCGACAGAGATTTTCTTATAAGCTCTCGCAGACAGTGTTTTGGATGGTGACAGATGCAGAGGTCTCATTAGCAGTTGTAGGAGTCACCATGACGACGGATCCTAAATAGGCTCACCCTCATACTTTTTGCCCGACTACCTGTCGGTCTGGATGATGATAAGGAGCAGCCTGTCCTGTCTTGGGCTCATCAAGACAGGTCATTACAGAGAGAGGGGGAGAGACAAAGACACAGTCAAATAACTACTGAAAAATGGCAATAATGTTTTATTAACAATCAGAGAGGTTAAGTATGAATAAATAAAGCAGTTGAAGGCAAATCCTGAGAAACTGTCATTTGCATGCAGAAGACAGACTGGTGGGATTTTCCTTGAACGACTCTGTCTAGGCTTCATGTCAGGTATGTAGACTTGAGAACAGCTGGGTTTTGAAATACAAGTAGTTCGCTTGGAGGTGCAATTTAGTTCTGGTACCAACGGATTCACTAAAATCTCCCACATGAATTATAAATGATGCAAATATTTTTGTCTGTGAAACATATTGAAGCACCACTCCTCAGAGATAGCTTTGTAATATGGATTTTCAGATATTCATAACAAAAAGTAACACCTGAACTCGACACCTCGACTTGCAGACAAGCATACTAAACACCTCATTAGAATAATATATAAACTGGTGAGGTTAAAACTAAGACAGCCAAAGCATTGCTTATTCTTTTAGTTTTTTAAAACCTTGAAATGTCCACCATAAACCATTGGAATTATTTTTATTTTTATTTTTTATTTAAATAGTTATTTATTATATTATTAAGTGCAATCAGTCTGAAAAACTGGAATTCTGTGTTTTACAAGCAAACGTTGAGGGAGGCTTGACTGGAGTGGTAACCGTAACCTATCAAAAGCACAAAGGTGGCAAGTGTTCACATTTATTGCAACGTTTCTTCTGACACCACAGCTGTGATCCGTGCATCCAAGTGATGTAATGCATCCACAGACAAGGCTGACTAGCCAGACACAAAAGGGGAGTGGTGGTGTCTCAGTTAGGAGGGGTATCCAGTTGCACATTAATGCACAATCTCCTCTTTAGGTCTCTTGGGTAAATTTCCTGATAATGAAAGGAGCTTTTGTGCCTGAGTGAGGGAACAAGGACAAGGGATCAAATGAAATTATCAATTGAAATGGAACAGCCCTCAAAGCCAATAAATGAAAAATGAAAAGTTGTTGTCGTTTAGTATAAGGTTCTGTGCACACGCCTCACCTCAACGATACCACTGATGCTCGGTAGATGGGTGCCAATTATGACTTGGGCGGTTTTAATCACCCGCTGCAGAGCCTGCCTGCTCCGGGCTGTGCACGAGTCATACCAGTTTGTGTTGTTTCTTTTGCTCCTCTGTAAAAGTTTACTAGAACTTGGCACTGGAATTTAAGCCTCTGAGCATGATTTCATCTGACTTCTATCAAACATTATTGCATATTTTGCCATTAAATGCACTCCGACTAATTAAACTACACATGAAATATAAGCCTCTCCTTACTGGAAAGCCTCTGCTGTGGTTGTCGGGAGGTGTCTCGTTCCTCATAAAGCATTTGGAGCTCTTGCAGACTCTTGCACTCATGCGTTTCTGCTGAGCATGCAGGTGCTGTCAGTTTCAGTCTTTGAGGGCTCAGTGCCTCAGGACAGAGGGTGGACATGGAATTCTGGCCAGAGACAAAGTGCAGGCATTGACATGACATACTAATAGATCAATGTGTCAATATACTAATATCAATGTGTCACTCTTAGATGGGAACACTGACGACTTTGGCACACTTCTCACTCTTTGGTGTTTCACTTCAGAATCAGAATTCCTTTATTTGTCCCGGAAAGGGGGAAATTTGCATCTACATGAACAATATTCCTTGTCTTTACTTCCTTCCTTCTCAATTAAACGTGTTCTTGTGCTTTGTTTGCTGTATACACACAAAGGATGTGTAAATACTCAGGCTCTACATGCATCTCCCAGTAGATTTCAGCATTGCCATTGACTACATAGGAGCCTGTTTATTCTTTCTTTGTCTCCAAATGGTGCTTAGAGGTTGCCTGTTATCTACCTGAGCCATCACAGTACACAGACTTCAAGGGAGGATTTCTCTCGACCTCAGAAGAGAGTGCGAGGCAGCCTGATAGGAGTAAGGAGTTCCTCACGTATGGTGCTGAACAAACAGGAGACATTTGGGAGCTTTTTCAACACAACCACAATCACTGGCTGGCATTGTCATCAGTGTCTTTTCAGCCCGCACTTATTCAAGCAGTCTCTCGCCTGAAGAAACAGCCAACACTGTGACACGGTTCAATATTATAACAAGATAACAAAATAAGCACTGGATGAATTACGTAGGTGAATTTCACAGTTGTTTTTAACAAGGTACAGAAGAGGTGTCTAGCCTGATGATGTGCTTTTCCATCTCATCTTTGCCTCTTTTCATTTAGACCTGCCTCTGATGTTGTATTGAATTTGCAGGAAGAAGTAAAGAAAAGCAGTGAATAAGGAGGAGCAGTGACAGCCACATGATGATAGCACTGGCCATTTACATAAATACAAAAGCATCCTTTTAGTAAACCATTTTTGTTTCAGCGCAGCAAATTCGACCTGCCAAATAACCTTGCTTTGCTATTCACCTCATCCTGTTTTGTCCCCGGGGCTTCAACCCTGTCTTAGCTGTCATATATGACGAGCTACCAGTGGGACTTTTTGCAGCTTTCTAGGTGACCTCAGATAAAAAACACACTGCCCTCTGTCTCTATCCCTGTCTCCCTGTGGGTGCGGTAAGGTGAAGGTTTTCTCTAGTCTGAGATCTGACTATCTTTCATTGCATTATATCAATGAAAAAAATGTAGTGTGTGTTTGTTGTGTGTGTATGTGTGGGTGCATGCTAGAGGATATATAACCTTGAACATTGTATATCTTTGGTAGTGTTCACTTTTAGAGAAAACAGCATTTGAATTCAGTACAAATCAACATCAAAGTCTTAGAGGTTGGGCCTGCTCACCACATGAATACAGACTTCATAGCCTAAACTGCCAATTGATAACTTTTTTTCTATAATTTATTATCCTGAAGTAAATACTGACTGCAGTGAAATGGCTGTAGAAATCTGACACCACCCATGTATAGATTGGTTCCCTGCAAACCTTGCTTGCACTATGCTAGCCAGTTTGTCCTGGGGCTGAATTTTATCTGGAAAAACAAATGTCAAATTACTGCGCAACGGATGAGTGTCTGCCATTGTGCAACGAAAACAGGAAGTGGAATGGGAAGTTGTCTAATTCAGCTTTAAGTTAAATAATGTGGTTTTAGTGGAGGTTGACTCTTCACCCTGACAGGTTCTACTCTCGCTAGCAGCTAAATCTTTTCACAACACTTGAAATGCCTCTCTAGCAATCAGAGGGGATAATAAAAGGGTTGTTGTCCACTTTGTTGTCCTCTGAAGTGCAACCCTGTTTTTCGTCTTCCACTTCTGTCACAGCATCCACTTTAGATTTGATTTATAAAGGCAATCAGTACTTACTATTACTACTTACTGATGTGACGTGTAATGAATTATATAATGATATGGATGGATCGGCAATTAGTGTTACAACTCTGACTATTTAAGATGCATCGATCAGTGTTAAGCATGACCACTTCGTCAGGATGGTGTGTCCCTGTGTGTGTTTCTGTGTGTGTTATGGATACTGCACGTGCATTTGTGTTTGTGTGCGATACGCTGCAGAGTATCAAGTGAAGTGTTTGCTTGACCTTTCTAGGTTTTCAGAATCATCATATAATTTTGTTCCAGTAAGCGCTTTAAGTGGATAGTGGATAGCCCCTCTGGGGTCCCTGTGCTGATATTTATCCCTCTCAGGCTCCAAAACTGGGGCAAGTAGACTCCTAATGCACATTTGTACTATCAGATCTATTCCTGCTGCTCTACTACTTTGTTGTAATGAAGGATAATCACACAAATGCAGCAGGTGCAAGTTGTTTAGTGTGCTGCATTTAGGGAATAGTTTTGTTTTACTTGAATGCTGAATATGAAATTGTTGCTATTGGAAAAGTGCCCCTAATATAGAGTGGTTATTCGTGTCAACCTGCCGCTATTGATGAATGGAAATCAGCATTTGCCTGAGCTGCGGATCTTTTTTATTCGTTTTTATTCATTTTTTATTATAAATGAATTGTTTTTTTGAGATGTGATAGAGATCAACCATAGATTCCAAACACTAACCAGGAGTGATAATGCAATTTGTGAATTTCAACCTGTGTTGCAATGTTATCAGTGAGATATCTTGTTTTTATATCTGTCAGACTGTGGTCATTTTTCTGTGAAAATGTAATCAGATTTTATAATTTATCAACAAGTGGTAAAGATGAAAACGCTCGGACACAGAGCAGAAGTACTGTACTGTATGTTGTGGTGTACGTTATCACTAGTTCTTTACCACAAGCTGCCTACTGTCTGCTCTACATGGGGTAATCTTTGACTCACCCGCTGGCTCTTATTTCTCATCGGTTCTTCTCATAATATAGGCCAATTGATTTCTCTCTTTGCAGCTTTTCTTGTTCTCTATTTTTACCGTCATGTTACCCACCCTTTCATCCCTGGATTTGTTGTTTGGCCATATATTTCTGCAGAATTAATTCTACAATTCATTTGTATGGCATAAAATGTCATTTGCCTATAATCTAATGCGACCAATACTGAGTTATCTTGATGCTTAAGCCTGATTCCCAGTCCTTACACATCCCTACTAGAAACTATTGTAATTTCATCCCTCTGAGACTAAGTAATGATTAGCTAGACTGCTGTAGTCCCTGTTATTTGCGTGTGCTGGCACACTGTGTGTTCATTATGCAGTGTACTGTATGTGTGCTGTGTGTCTGTGGTCTGCTAGTATATGTGCATACTTAAAGCGTGGATGGTTAGTTACAGTGATTAGTTCTCACTTCTCAAAGTGTGACTAAGACTAAAGAGACTGCACTGAGCCCTATTATCTCGTCTTAAAATGTGAAAACAGTGAGAGGAGTAGAGCTTTGACAACACTGTCGGCAGGTTGTCTTTTGTTTTATTCAAAGTCCCCTTCAATGCTTTCTCACCTGCCATGTTATTCTCCCGCATGCTGTGCAAATGTCTTCCCTATTTTTGTTTGTGTTCATTAAGCTCAGCTGTATTTAGCAAGAGATGCTACTGTTATGGTATCTCACACTGAATTTAAATTGCAGTAAGATCATTAGTGAAGGTTCATTTTGGGTAAATGTTAGCAGGCGACTGGAAAGTGTAATCCTCTCAGCGTAAAGCAGCAAGAGACAGAGGCATGCATGTGTGTGATTGTGCGTAATTGTAATGAGGCAGACTCTCAACCCACCCGTCAGCATCCCGTGATGGAGTTCCTTGTCTTTGCACCCTCTCCCAATACATCCTCTTGAGCAGATTGCATTCTGGGTAATGGGAAACCCCAGAGCTGCAACCATCCATCAGTCCTGATGCTACACATAGGCCAGGAACTCACACACATACACACACTCACATTTACAGCCTCACACAGTGCCTATAATCTGAGCACGAGGCTGCTCCTGGAGTGCAGCTCAATCACGACTGAGGCTTTTATGGCAGCTTTACTTTTTTTATTCTCCTGTCCTGTTCTCACATCTAATGACAAGCATCAATGAGTCTCCTCCATGGCGTGGCTTTGAATTACAGCCTTTTTGACAAGCAGTGTGTTAGCCAACTCTGAATAGGTCCTCCTGCACTGTAAATCAGAGCGGTGAGAGCCAAGAGGAAGGAAAGTTTGAATGACCACTTGTTTGTTAAGGTTAATACTACAGTAAGGTTGATATGGTTCCCATTCATTATGTAAAAGTGAAATTGAGTATCTCTAAAATGATCGTCAGACTAATTTTTCTTCCTTCATTTCGAGGCTCAAACTAATTCTCTAATTTTTATGTCTTGCGTATAATTAAAGTTTTGTGCAGAGCGGTTAGATTAGCCAACTTTTCTGAATTAATGAATGTCTGTGGGATCATAAGCAGCTCCTTGAAAAAACAAGATATTAGGATGTATAATCTCCAATCTTAGTGTGTAATACTTACTTACTTTTCCTGTGGTGTTACTGTTGGCGCTGCTGTTGCAAAGAGATTCCAGAGTTATTCCAGTTGTTCCACCGTTACCTTGGGACAGCGACCCGGAGAACCACTGTCTATCCCTGTTTTTGTTGCACAAAGGTAGACGCACTTTCTTTTTGGCATAAGTTGACCTCAGTTTTGTAGGAAAAATCGTGCCCAGTGGCAGACCATAAAACATAGTGCATAACATTAAAACCATCTATTAAATGGAACAACTGCTTTAATTGCCAAGGCTTCATACATCAATGAATCAGATGTTTAATATTAATCAGGGTTTCACCCAGCAAACAGATTTGCGGAAGTGTTAGCTCATGCTCTGAAGGTTGATGACATATTTCATAAAACTTTAATGATTTGTTTGATATTTGTGGAGGTGGGACTTATTTATTTATTTTTTTCAGGAAAGGCACCACACCTTCCCTGTAATATGCTGCAGGAAACCCTCTTATTAAGCCAGCAAGTAGAGTGTAAATGAATGTGTAGATGTTGATCAGCCATCAATCTTTAAAAATAAGTTCAAAGCTGCATTACACTACATTTGAATGGAGCTGTCACAGGTCCTGTAGACATTTGATCACCTATCATGATCTCACTGCCTGGCATAACTGAACTGCAGGCAGAAACAAGCAGCTTATCGCAAAAATTGGCTTAGAAGTTCACTACTGTGTGAGATTGATACCAGATACTGTATGTGCAAAACAGAAAACAGATTGGTGGAGTGCAGCATGTGACAGACTGAGACTCTGTGTGTGATTTAATAGTGACTTTCTCTTGGCGCTGCTGACCTAAAGGGAAAGACCTGTGTCACTCTTGCTCTGATATATTCCATTATCTCCAACAAATGCATAAACAATATATTGTGTTGCTGTCCATTTGTGTGCTGCTTTTGTGTCTCACCATACAGTAAATACGCGCAGCTTACTATATATTCTGTTATTTTTTTTCTGTGGCAGTCAACTTTCCTCTCATATAATCAACTTAATCTCGTCACATTTAAAACCGATCAGCTGGGTTGTTTGGTGCTCTGAAATGGCCCCGATTTCATACTGACATTATACATTATTGATGACTTTCTAATGCCATCGGCAGGCGGTTTGTCATCCATATTCATTGTATTTTAATAATCAGTAAGTCTCACATCTACAATGCATTACCCCAGTTCAGATCATATCTCATCACAGCTGCACGTAAGAAATTCTGTTTGTGTTTTTATCTGAAGCTCTGTTGGATTTTACTGTTTGTCAAGCTGCGTGTTCTATCTTTCATATTTTCATGTATTTGAAATATGTGTCGAGACAGAAAGAGTGTTCTTGACTTTTCATTCGAGTAATTTTGAGAACAGCGTACTGCTTAGGGTGCGCTTTACTTCAGAGGCCTTGTGTAATAACAGTGAGTTCATCTTTTTCTCATAGAGTATACTTATTTTTAGAACATGATATCTCACTGTCTCTGTGGAAATGTAATTACCTGCTCATATATTATCAGTTAATAATTCAGGACCGTTTGTCTGCCCTGCACTGACACAGAAAGCTATTGATCATGAATGTGTGATGAGTATCCGCAGATTGATGATGAAAGCGGGGAAGCAGACCCATCAGTGTGAAGCCAGATGATGGAGAAGATTTCTCTTATTTAGAAATGTGTGGCTAATCACCCCGTATCCCTATTATTATCTTTCAGTTAGTAGCAAGCACCTTTCATTAGCTTTTTTTAAAATCCTCGACCCAAGACAGCGTGTCAAGTGTTAGACTGGTTTTTACTAAGTTTCAACTTGACCATATTCTCATATTATGCCATTTTAGGTTGCAGCAGACGCCTCCTCTCCCCTGCATATAGATCTCAGAACTGTCTGCTATCCCTCCTACTGTCTGAGACAGATTGGAGTCTTTCTTTCCCCACAGATTTGTATCTCCACCAAGGAGGTTTTGTTTTCAGTATGCTTTGTTTGTCTGTTTGTCCATTGTAATTCCTCAGTGTTTGCTCAGGGTGTGTTCTGGAGCATTTGGAGGTATACATGCATGCCCTTGGACTGCTGCTCACGAACAGGGCAGCACAGGCATTTAAATGAAAGCTCTTGACCAGCTGCTCCAATAATGAGAGACACATCATACAAGTAGCTTCACCTGCTGGAAATAATCATGTTAATAATCATGTTAAACATTATCACATACATTTACCTACATGCTGCTATGCCACAATTCTACATATTACAAACAACCAATTTACAGTGGTTGGAGACAATATAATTAAGAAATGTGTCACCAGGCACTAGTCAATTTCACAACGTCAAGAGGTGCCTAATTTCATTACTTTGGCAAATAATATAATTAGATTCATATTACCTGGTCTGTCAATTTCATTGT
Source organism: Pagrus pagrus (assembly GCF_965226575.1). Lineage (NCBI taxonomy): Eukaryota > Metazoa > Chordata > Actinopteri > Spariformes > Sparidae > Pagrus > Pagrus pagrus. Next base: position 23,766,260 of record NC_140192.1, on the reverse strand, counting down.
TTCCCCCCACACACCATAGACAAGCTGAAACAATGTATAATTTGTACACCAGAAGAGCCATCATTTTTGCCATGTTGATGTTGCAAATCTTATTTTATTTCACTATGAGGCAAATCGTGCGTCCTGAAGAGTGAGCAGGCTTTTGGATGGTTCTGTGTAAATATGACGATGCCCTAACTTTCTCTGAGTAGCCATGATGGCAAAGAAATCAACTGGGAGTTGAGTTATGAGGCTTAAAACTATTATTTAATTTAGAAAGCTACAGGGAATTGAAAGAGAGACAAAGAACATGGTGGGAAGGGGAAAGATAGGAGGTTGTATGAAAGTTACATTTGACAATTTGCAACAGAGCTCAAGATTTAGATTGGCTGCTGTCTTAAAACATGTTGTGAATGTGTCAGTAAATGCACACACATATGCATTACTTGCGAATATACAAATGCATGTGCCAAGGATCCTGACAGCAGAGGTTTAAAAATAAATGTCCCAGGTGAAAATGATACTACCACAATACTACAATGAGTAAGTAAGAGAGAAAGCAAGACGGACAAGTGCTTAATAGTGATGATTTTATCAGTGTGGGAAACACCTCTGGATATTATGTGTATAAAATATGCATGATGAGACACTGATGGCTCTCTAACTGGCTTCAAGTGCAGTCATAGATTTACCCTCCAAACCCTCTCCCACTGTTACTCTTGCACTCCAGACTGGATTTGCAAGTGAAATAAAAAATACTGACCATATAAACTTTAGTCATAGTCACTTGAACAGTATAACTGAGTTATACTTAGAGGATTTGCATTTTGTGCTTCTCAATCAAACCCAATTTAAAATGTTTGTTTTAAGTGTTAACTCTTGTATTAAATGAACATGAAAAGTAACACATCCTCATACTAAGGCTGGGCAATAGCATGATATTATTTCATTGTTATATTGTGATATGGCATGTTGTCATCTCCTGGTTTTAAAGGCTGCATTACAGTACAAGTGTAAAGGATTTTCTTAACTTACTACACTGCTCTACTCGTTTTAATAAGTCATTGCATCCACATTATTGATGATTATTTACCTAATCACGACCTTATCGCGATCCATATGCTTGCACAGGTGAGCTATGTAGTTGTTTTTCTACTGTTCAAAAGGTGAGAGAAGGTTTACAGTCAGGTCGTGGTGACTTTGTTTACATTTGGATAACATGTGCTTTCAAGATTGCTGTTTTTGTATTCCCAAGTGTCCTGAAGAGTAGCCTGGCATATTGGCAGACAGACAGTGAGCAGCATTTTTATGGCCGCTGCCCATTAGGTGTTCAGAAGAGATAACTGTGTGGTGGATTATGTTTTCTGCCGCCTGTCAGGAAGACAGATAGCAGCTATGAAAACCGAGTCTATCAGAGGCTTTTAAATCTGCCTATGAGCCACACCCAAGGTAAATGTACCTGCTGAGTGCACCACTGGGTCCCCTCACAAACCAATTTATTTCTTTTCCCAGCTGCTATTACAGTGTTTAGTGGTTGGATTTAATAGCATCATTGAAGATGAATTGATTAACACCTTGAACCGCTCAGTATCTCTTTGTGTTCTCGGCAATGCAATTTCTCATCCCTTGTTGCATCAGTCTGTGGATCCAGGGGGTTAATCCAGAGAGGAGGATTAGGAAGGTAAAAGTCTTTCAAGTCAAAATAGAAGGAAATCCTGGATTTTTGTTTCCGAGAATTTTTTTGCTCACAGATAAGCCCCTGTTATAGATGGTCTCAGGTTAGTTGACACACTTTACCGACTTTTAATTTCAGCTTCAGATAGAGTTGGGACCAGTCTCGGTATCAGGTGCCAATGCTGATGTAAGTTACCCATCAGATATTGGACATATTGGATATTGGCAGCAATGAGCCATGTGATCCAGATTCAATAGTCTGATTGATTGATTGTCAATTTCCTATTGCAGTCTCTGAAATGCTCATGTTACTTTTTGACCTCATGTATAGAAATCTACTTACTAGGAGTTGTTAGTACATTGCTCAACACTTGATTTGTTAAATCTTCTTCCAGACATTAAAGGATTTGCTCCTCCTCATCTGTTGTTAAGCCTTCTTAATTTACAGTTCAAATAAATTGCTTTGGACACATATAAACATAATGCATAAGTGCTGTGTGGTTTACTACGGCCTCGTGTAAACTTACAGACAGAGTTGAATTCCACCAAGGTGTATTTAGAAAGTCAGAATTTTTGGCAACATGGCAAATATCATTGTGCAGCTATTTACTTTTAAGTTCACTGTTTACGGTTTAATCTTCTTAAACCTGCTTACGACCTTTTCAGATCTTCTTTTGTGAATTCGATCTTACCTTGTGCATTTACCCCACATGCCTCACAAGTAATGCCCCTCAACTGTGGAAAGACAGAAAATCGCTTTTTGCTTTCCATGGCTGCACTTCAGCACCTACGGCACCTGCTTACTTTAGCCAGTTTATCAGCGGGTGACACATTGACTCCTTATACCCACTCTCCCCTTATTCAGCACTTACCTTTCACAGCCTCCTGCCTGCAAGATGGACAAACATCCAGGGTGCACCGATTCATCAGACCTACCGACTTGAACCCCAACCGGTTTGCTTTCTCATCTGCCATTGCTGATTTTTCTAAAGCTCATTGATTTTATAATGCCTATTTCTTACTGACCTGTCCACTCACAAGCCCTTATGTGGTGCTTACAGTCAGCCTTTCCCCAACTGTGGGAAATATTTCAAAAAATATGGCATAAGTGTCATATATGGTGGTTGATTTCACAGAAAGTACCTCTGCGATCACTCCTGCTGTGCTGTACCCACGCTCACTCATCCTCACCATCCACCTACAGCACCAGCCTTTTCCATTTCATACTTTTCAGCCTGTGTATGTTTATGGCACCATAAAGCTGGCACCGTGGGGTGCAGAGACTCCGAGCCAGTGATGTGGGGAATATCGACCTGGTGGACCAGAGGAAGGCAGAAAGGGAGTGTCTGCAGTTATAGAGATTAGTAGCTTCTGCCTCCTGGGGTAATTTCCTTTTAGTCATGTTTTCAGATCGTTCATAAAGTCTCGCCTCATGTTCGTGATGCAATGTGTTTCTCCTTTTAAAAGGAAATAGATACATTTATCTTGATTTCATGCTTGTATTGTTTACAGAATTCGGAATTCTGCTTCACCTTTACAGCCTGCTGCTACACAGTATGCCATCCCAGACATTTCTAGTTATATCACTTTTGCTATTCCTTTTTTTCCCTCATGCTGTCATCTGTGTCCTCTCGCTGCAGCTCTCCTGCAGTGATGTGTCAACGGCACCAGTGTGTAAAACGGTGTGCATGTGTGCGAGAGTGTGTTTGTAGAATCTCTGCTGGTGTGCGTGAGGGTGTCGGAGGTCGTTCAAATGGGAAGACGTGGATATTCCTTCCCAGCAGGCCAGTGTTAGTCTGATGTTTTTGTGTTTAATGTTGTTAATGATGCTGTTATGTCAGACCCATGCCACTACTAACCATCAACTTAGTATGCAAGAGTCAGATATTACACATCTTGACCTGCTGAGATGTGTGCATCCACTGAGAGAGTCCACGCTGTCAGCCTGATATCACATTGATATGGTATATATCGCACTATACAGTAGATACTATATGCTCACTTGCATTCCTGTTTTATCCAAGAGATATTGGCAGAAAGCATAATCCACAGGGGCAGAGTGAGAATTGTTTGGTGATAGGATTCCCTGCTCTCTCATTTGATCTGCTTGGTAATCACTTTGGTCACAGTGGATGGTAACATGGCACTGATCTGAGACACGTACAGCACAAACAAACAGATCAGTGCAGAGTATTGTTCCACCGGAAGGTGTTGCTCATCAGCCTTACAGTCAGGTGTATAAACACTGGAAGAGGTGATAGTGGGGAGGCTCAGATGAACGGCACTGGGATTCCTTGATGCAGAAGATGAAGGGAAAGATTGAAAAGTTGCACAAGGGCCCGACCATTTTATCGGTTGGCCGTTTTTATAAGCTGATATTGGCCCATTACAGATATATCAGTATAGGCGTAAATGATATCCAATAACTGATATGAAACCTACTTTTTTAAGAGATTATAATGCAGAAAGTGATGCTTGGAGTGATTCATTTTAGAGAGTAACGTTTACTGTTAGACTGTAAAATAGATTGCCTCCCTTACATATCTTTGTCACAAGTGTTTAATGGTCACATCTGAGCAATCATTGTAAAAAATGTGCATATAATAGTCGACATATCGAGTATCAGTCGGGTTCTGAGTTGTAACTGTAGTGTTTTGAAAGGGAGGAAAGCTTTAGGTGTGTTTTGCCTTTGTGGCCATATCATGACTTGAGAGTTTCACTGTAAATGGTGTAATATACAGTCAGTAACATTTTACTGATTTGGCTGGCAAGTTTTGATCCAGTGAAACAAAGTTTTTATGTTCCTCTTAGTGTTCTGTGTGTCCAAGCAAACTGTCTTTTCAGACAAAAGCTGGTTAACTCAGCCATTAGTTTGGTAGTACTTTGAATTTTATATATGCTAAGATTTTACATTGCAAAGTTTTTGGCAGCCCAAAAGGTACAACTTATATAGCACTGAATGGTTGGCCAGCCTCCAAAGACAGAGCTATAGATACAACAGTATGTATAGCTCTCTCTTTGAAACACTGTGGTCTCTCTGCACTACACTGTGAAAGAGGAATGCTGAGATAAAACAATTCTAAATAAGAGACACAAGCTGCACTGTGTAGTTTGTATGTTCTTAATACTGTATATATGTGTGTGCTGTACATATAAAGGAATGTACAGGGCCTGTGATTAGTCCTGCAAGGTCCCTTTGGCCTCTTTATGTTATCTGAGTCTGGACAGGAGCAGACTGTCATGCCAGACTAAATCTGATTATCTCCTGCACGAAAACAGCCCTGAATACAAACAGTGAATTTTGAATGCTTCACAGTCTCCCTCAATCTGTGTTGTCGCTTGTCATTTTTAGTCAGATGCAGTTAACATTTGAACTTGTGTCTGAAATGTGTCTGCTGGACCGAATGAATGTTTCAGTATATTTCATTTAATTCAATTTCTTGTACTCTGTGGTCAGTATTGTCTTTCAGTTGACCCTGTTTTTGTTCTTGTGGTGTTTTTCCATCTGGTCTCTGTCATAGTTTTTTTTTTGCCTGTCAAATAAATTGACTTTATTGTCAAGTTTATGGATGATAGGGAATATGATGTTAGAATAAAGCAGAAATGGAGTGGGTAGCAGGATCGATGCCCATTTGCCAGGGTAATAAAACGTAGACTTAGACTGATATTTTTCTCTAGTTGATGAATTACAGACCTTCTAGCCTGTTTGTGTTTCGTGTATCTCACAGAGTACACCCTGTGTATAAAGTGTGTATTTGTTGAATTTCACGGTATTCATTTCATCTGGCACCTTCACATAGTAGCACAACTAAAACAAATAAATCAATGGTGCCACCTAGTGGTCAAATAGAGACAGTGCATGGGACGTGTGCCTCCAAGCACCCAGCTAAACCATAAACAGCGTTAAATACTAATCACGTGACCCACAATAAAGTCACATGACATGGCTCTTTCTCTCCTCAGGCCCTCAGAGCAGTGTGCACGACTCTGTGTTTAAAAAAAAAATAACTTGTGTTTAAAAATAACTTGAGAGAGAACAAAAGATGTGTTTTGTCGTGACACTACCAGAGACACTGTAATAGAATAATCTCATTGTGTGAAGAGGATATGCATGAATTATGTTTTGCAAGAAAATGCTTTGTGTACTTGGAATTGCATCTTTATGATGATGTTAATGCTATAACTATTCAATATAACTATCAAAGCTCTCACTACAAAAGCAATATATACCATAATACGTATTAATTTAACAGTATTATTCTTTGTTTCCTTTCTTTCTCTGTAGGGACCAGTGACCCTTATGTGAAGTTCAAGATTGCAGGGAAAGAGGTGTTCAGGAGTAAGACCATCCACAAGAACCTCAACCCGGTGTGGGACGAGAGAGTGAGCCTGCTGGTTGAAACCCTGAGAGACCCGCTATATGTCAAGGTACAGCAGATAAGTCCTGGACTTCAAATGTCATCCTGCTGTAAGATAAATTGCTGTCACACATTGGATGATTGTTCAGTCTCATTGGACATGAATTCACTATATTCAAGGTGACGAGTCAATGTAAAGAATATGTCAGAGACTGATTACATTTGCATGTGGTGCTGTGGGTCCACTGTTGACAGTCTCTGTATATTGTGTTCTTGCAGGTTTTTGACTATGACTTCGGATTTCAGGATGATTTCATGGGCTCAGCTTACCTCCACCTGGAGTCACTGGAACATCAGAGGTCTCTATGTCTCTTTTGACTTCTACCTTTTTTTTCCATTAGCTTACCCACCCCCAATCTCTCCACTGATTGGGTTGGAAATACTGTATCTGGTAGCTGCGTTCCCCAGGAATGGGCAAGTTTAAAGAAAGCGGTGTCAAGAGACAACCGATGGTTAGGTTGAGGTTGAGGGAGTCTACTCTCATGACACCATGACACACCTGTTTTCTTGACACACACCACTCTGCCAGCATCTTTGCTTGCTTTTGAGCCAGTCACTTCGATCCAATGTGGTCTGTGGTCTCCCTCTAGTGGCATACTTTGGTAATTCACCTCAAACCTGAAGAGTGGGGCTATATTCAATATGTATTCTACAGAGAAGTATTCAACAAGGAATTTAATCCAAAAAGACAATTTATAGTAGAAGTAGAAATACGGCCATCTGGTAAGTTTGATCATTTTAGCATCAGTCAACCATTATGTGCCATTATTTGCTTTGGACCTTGCTTTGGAAGCAGCTGAAGCTGTGCTGGGAATATGACTTAAATAGTAAGAATAGGAAAGGTATTAACAATAACATTAACAATGATTTCAGTCTATTCAAATGCCCCAGTGTGCCATGAGTGTGACAGTTAGCATGCACAATACCAGAGCCTTGAAACCAAAGCAGCTAAATGCAATTCAGCCATCATTGATTTCATTGGATACACCTGTGCTTGTCCCACTACTCCACTGAAAGGACCCAACGGTCTTGGAGGCTGTTTTAAGTTGTTCAGTCTCACATCAGGCTGCTAAATCCAGTTGAGCTGAGCCCCTTTGTCCGTGATGACTTCCCCTGTGATCTGAGGCCCCGGTCCAGACACACTCTGGGGCCACCGGCTAACTGAACCATGAGATAATAAGCCAATAGAAGCTACAGTCAAGGATAGCTAGAAAGAGCAGCTGTTGTCAGTAGTCTGGTGATATATATATATATTTTTGGAGCTACCTTTGAATTCTGGCCATATTCTACAAATTAGACCTTTAAAAAGCCTAAAATGTGATGTTTGAAGTGATCACCAAAGTAAAGAAAAAGCACCCATGTGGATTTAGCATGGGTGTTTACAGGCTCTAATAATAACATGAGAATGCCCAATGTTTTCTCTTTTCATCATACATTTGTATGGATAGTGATTTTTTTTAATCACATTCATTACATTACCGCTGTATAATAGTGATCTGAAGTTAAAATCTTTGCTGCTCATCAACACAGCATCAGTGCTGCACTGCCAGAGCTGTCTCCACATTACCCGCTGTGTTTGACAGCATTACTGATGTAACCACCGAACACCTCCATAAAACATTCATGACTTTTGCTGTTTCTCAGTGTTAGCACCTGTATTTAAAGACCTGTCAGACAACTTGGGAGTGATATATGGTTACAATCCTGCATGCTAAGATTTGGTGGAAGGTGCCCATTTTTCAGGGATTGTGATTTTAAACTGGTCATAACTGTTGCAAAGAGCAGCTCGGACTGAATCATGCTCAAAGATACCTTTGTTAAGTGAGGTGGTCTTGTTAATAGTAATTACCTACCTTGCTAAATACCCTCATTACAGTATGCATAATTTAGGATTGTTAGAAAGGTTGACCCGTTTATGTCATTGTAACCCGGTGAAAACAGCAGGAATGGCAGCTAGAAGGGAGAGAGGAAGTACTCAACTTGAGGAGAAGCTTATGTCACTGCTCCACATCTGCCGAGTCAGTCTTGAGCTGAAATGAATGTGTATCCACTTTATGTTAAGGAAGGTGGAGTGTGCATGCAGCGCATTAATTAATCTATATACGCATATGTCTAATCCATTTAGTGTATGCTACGTCTGCACAATTGTAATGTGATTCACGATTAGTGAGAATGATCGTTTTTGCGTCAGAATTTTCCAAAAGTATAAAAATCATGTTGATGTGATGTTTGTTGGAGTCTGTACCAAACATGTTATCTTACATCTGAAGAACATGATTTGTAGGTCAGGGCATATCTGCAGCACTATGGTACTTTATTTAAGTCCTGTTTCGTCAGAAATGATCTTGATCAAAAAATTGCCACATATTGCGATTTGGATATTGCACTTAGCCATTTTGCGACTTTGATTATGTTTTGATTTACTGTGCAGCCCTACTGTATGCATATACATGTACAGTATTCATGTAAGCACTTGCAGTATGAGTTTCCATGGAAAGACTACTCAACCTCAGCAGAATTGTTGACATTAGTAACGCATGCTCGTTTATTATGAATAATTTGACTTGGAAGGCAGGACATTTCGGTGTAAATTGTGTCAAAATGTCGTTTCAATGTGTACATTAATAAAATGATAATAAGAAGTTTAACTGAATAGTATAAACCATGGTTTACTGTGCTTCCCTGTAGGACACTGGATGTGACACTGGACCTAAAGGACCCACAGTATCCTGAAAATAACTTGGGCAGCCTGGACCTAGCTGTCACTCTGTCACCGAAGGAAGGAGACATGAAGGACGCTGTAAGAAATCTATATGAACTCCTCTATGACTCATTTTACTCATTCATCTCTCTCTGTCTTCTTGCACAGACTGTCTTTCTAGTACTTGCCCGGTCCTACATTATCTTTGACATGTCACACCCAATAAGTAATAATATGCCTGATATACCGCAGCCAGATCAAGGAATCCTGAAGCATACAGTAACTGCTCTTCGGTTAGAAAAAAAATCAAATAAGTTTTATAGTATTTCTAATTGAAGTTCATCAACAGTGTAATTCCAAGTTAGTGATCTGTTTCTGCACACATCAGAAGCCCATGCATGCTGTGTTGAACTTGAGTGTGCTGGCTCCAAGTCAGCCTCAGTTACTGGAAACTCTTCAACTCAGCAAATGCATATGCATAAACACAAGTGTAATTAATATGTTCTGTAGAAAAGTTCCATGTTCAAAGAGCACTGGATTCTCTTTCCTAATTATGTTGGCTCGCGCCTCTGCGGACGTGCTCAATGTTTGAGTTGCATTTATTTCTGTTCAATTATTTGTTTGGTTAATTGGACCCCTGCATGCTCGATCCGGAACAAGGCAGAGTCATGAGGGAAATATTTTATTCCTTTTGATCTGATGTCTTAATTTTGTTGCTTATTTAGTGCTGTAGTTCAGAGAGTCCACATTTGACAGAACAAATAAACTCTATTTAGGTTAAGCATCATTTTGGATTTCTCCAACTGTGAAGAAAATGAGTACAAGGTTATACTAGTGCAATCTGGATGACTCTCTCTGTTGCCATCTACTGGTATGGAAGGGTAAGGGAAAGGCTCAAAACTTTAATGTACTTTTTAAATTAATCTCTCAATAATCTGGTGATTTTAAATAACGCAGCATCAACAGTGTTTCTGTCTATGATGATGTGTGTTATATACTATGTGTTTTCAAGTTTGTGAGTGTTCATGAGGACATTTATGTAGGATTTATTTGTGCACATGTAAATAGTCCTCTCATGTAATGAATTTTTTTTTAAACTTTTGCATTACAAATTGTAATTAAGTCACATAAATAAGACCATTAATACACTTATTTAAAAAAAATCACTTGAAGCCAAAGTTTTAGACATGCGGCAAGACTTTCACCAAAACTTCCTGCATTTTTGAGGACGTGTCTGTTATCCTCACTCTTAATCCTTGCCAGTACAAAAAAGTAGTTACTCCTGTGTACAGAGAAATACAGTGTTAACTGTCTTTTATTATTGGACCCAAACAAAGAAGTCAAACTGGGAAGCAGCTACTAGTTCCATTAACTGTCTTTCTTTGGGTCTTGAAACGAAAATAACATTTGTGCAAGTATAAAAATGATGGATTGACTGTATGACAGGCACAAACTGCAGCTACTGTATCCAAACATGTTTCTCCATGCGTGTGTGTGCGTCCACGCATGTCTGCATACGCAAATACTTCATATGACAAGTCAGAACGCTTCTTGTACACCTACTGCTTACTTAACCTGCATGAATAACAGCTGCCCTTCTCTCTCTATCTAACCCCACCTGCACCAGGCCAGGCCTAACATCTGAGCATCATGCACCCTATTTCCTTTAACCTCTGACCCTGCAGCTCTAAGGGGGAGACAGTGGGGGGCGCTCTGTAACAGCTTTGTCTCATTTACAGACCATGCTTTTGAGAAGGAACTGGAAACGATCTAGTAAGGTAAACTAAAACAGCATGTAACTCCCCCACCCACAAACTTCCGACTGTACTGTAACCCCACTACCGACCGTACTGCACCTCACCTCTCCTGCACTCTTCACTTGTGTCCTGGTACATGGATGGAGTCTCCCTGGCCCTCTCCCTCTCTCCCTCCTTTTTCCTCCTTCCACAGTGGTATTAGCAGTTTTTTTCTTTATCAGTTCTTGAGTTATCATTGTCATGAGCTTATTTTCCACCAGCTGCAATATACCACTTGACATTTACATCACATTAGGGGATGTAAACTTTTTTTGCAAGCGCGATGAAACCTAAAGTTGGACTGTCTTCACACATGTGAAAGATAGTCCTTTGTCATAAATATACACCAAAGTATGCTTTATGTCTTGAAACCTTTTTTTTTTGTTTTCAGTTTTAGAGCACGTTGCGCTGTGTATTTTTTCAAACAATTAAAAAAAAAAATCAACGTACAACCCTGTCTCCAAAAAAGTTGCTGTGTACAATGTGTGTTAAAACAGAATGCAGTCATTCAGCTTACTGTACATTCATGTGTTTCACAAAGTGGTGAACCAACTGAGCCGTTCGAGGATGTCCCTTTCATCCTCAATCATGATCGCCTGTTATGAACTAATCTGTTCACCTGTTCAATCTTCCAAACAGCTGTTTTTTGAGCATTGTACAACTTTCCCAGTCTTTAGTTGCCCCTGTCCCAACTTTGTTTTGTTGCAATCAAATTCAGAATAAGCAAATCTTTACCAAAATCAATTCAGCTAAGATGAGATAAAACTTAACATGTGTTGTCTTCATACCGTTTTCAATTAATAATACTGTATGCCAAAGAAATAACTTATAACATTCTGTTTTATTTATGTTTCACACATACCCCTTTTATGACCAACTGTTCAGGTGCTTGGTTCAGAGCCAGTGCCTACTCTGGAATTAGTTCTCTTGGTTTTGACAGCTAAAGAAACGGCTCCCGGCCAGGAAAACTGGTCCCAGAGTGGTACCAACACTTTGCTGGTCTAACTTCAGGGGCAGGATTATTGTGACCAAGGACCAACTAAAACCACTTACTAGTGCTAGTGTAGTGTGTCCTGATGTATCCACGGGAGAATAAAAAAAAATGATTTTGACTATTTTCACAGATCTAAGCAAAAGTGGTCCAAGCCTGGGCATGTTTGGATGCCAATGTAGGCTGAAGTGAGGAGCAGCACTTGTAAAGAGTCGATGTAGTCCGCCACAGTTGTTCCTGGCAATGCTGGGAAACTGGAGACATATACAGCTACTGAATGATGTGACTCTACGGTGGCTCTCATGCCCGTGGAAAAGCAAAGCAGTTCTTAAAAGGCTCACAGGTTGAACCAGCTTAAACCAGCACTAGCACCGGCCCAGAACCAGTACTTGGTTAGCTTTGGTCGAAAAGGGGCGTGCCAACTTTTTTTGGAATAAGGGTTGTATCTAACTTTTGTGCTTTTAAACTGTTAGACTATGCAGTCACGATATGCTCGTGCTTCTTCCACTTTTGATCTGCACAGTGTATTGCAGCTGCTGTGTGAGAAAATAAAGCAATTGATTTGTATTTAGGGGTTTTAAAGGAGTCCTGTACAGCAAAACAACTGCGTTTGTTGATTGTGTGGACTGATTATAGGACACTCCTAGACCCCTTTACATCAAGTGGAAATCCTTGACGTTCTTTTGAGTTCCCATCTTGCCACGCATAAGCGACTGCTATCTTTTGGTTTCATTTTCGTGATTCTTGTTGGCTGTCAGGATGAACAGAAAGCATGCTCGTGGAAGTGCCGCTTCTTCTTATTGGCTCATGCATGAAGCCAAATACAGCAATATTGGTATCAGGGACAATTTTGTGAACACAAGTGGGTTTATTTGCAGCTTTGTTTCCTCATGTGTCTCATGTGTTTACTTTAAGTCTCCTAAATTGTGCCTAGAGGCACTGAATCTTTCCTCGTAACAAACAGTGAAAAGTTTGATATCCAATAAGAGGCACAGATACATATTTGAAGTGTGCCTGGTCAGAGCTGGGCAGACGTCCTGCTGTATCGTGCTTCCCCAAACCGTTTCTTTGAAGCCTCCAAACTGGGCCACCCCGCCTGTGACTCGGGAATTAGCTCAAACACTGACTAACTAGCTACTGTGCTACCCCACCGGAAAGGCGCTGCTCCTGAGTGCCTCCCTGCCTCAGCGCTCGACAACATACAGTGCACGGTTATTTTTACACAACCACTTCTTTTTAATGAAGCATCCATGAGTGTTGAACCCACAGCAGAAGATGCAAACTATTCAAGAAGTAGTTTGAGATCATAATTAAAGAGTCAGAGGCACAATAAATCCAGGTCTCTCTCACTTTACCACGAGGCAAAAGGCTTACTTTGACACTTGAAAAGTTTTTCCTTCTTCTAAAGGGCTGCCAAAAGTTGAACTGTGTGCAAGGCTGTATTAATTCTTAAACTGAATGTTAGTATCTCTTAGAAGACTTTCAGCCTCCGAACATCTTTGTGCGTGATCCCTCTCCCGCTGCGCTCTGGCAGAGGGATGTGGATTCCCAATCCAAATAGCCCATGGTTTTCTGTAACAAGAAATTTGCAGCAACAAAACAAGGAAACAATTAGGATTGTGCTTGAGTAGGACATAACGGCGACCTCGCCTCATTAGCATACAGTGTGCGAGCAGCAAGTGAACAGGAGAAATAAGAGATGTGGGAGTTGCTGTATGTGAGGTTGGCTATATTGCAGGGAGCCATTCGCATTGTTTAATGTCTGGAGAATGGAAATTAAGAGGCTCCGGCTCCAGATCAAAGGCCTGCGCTTGCGAGGCAGGGTTTGTTCAGAGTTTAATGAAATTCACCCGCAAAACAAAAGCTATGCTAATAAATTCTCCCTAACGAGGAAGGAGGAGAGGGAAAGGCAGAATGAGAGAGGGAGAGAGAGAAAGAGAGAAAGAGAGAGGGGTGTATTTGTTTGACAAATAAATACCCTGCTCTTTGTTTTAGTGAGGGATACTGACATGATTCAAAGAGAGGTTAAATAGGCCTGTAAGTGCTGAGAAAATTGTTTGGGGGAAAAAAATAAACAGACTAAAAAGATGGAGAATCATCAATCAGAATTTGCAGCGCTGTCAACTTACAGTACAGCCAGATGGAGTGAGACATTTACAGAGTTACACTGTAACAACATCCCAGTCGTCTGTCTGTCGGATGAGACAGTCCACAAATCACCCGTCTCCTTTTTATATATTTTTTATTATATTAAGAGTTTGTAATAAAAAAACACCAGACTAATGTGAGGAAATTAACATTCTTCTGCAGGCTGTAACCTACTTTGTCTGGAGCAGATTTACTTGGAAAGGATAAAAAAAGGTTACAGTACTTGTTTTTCTTCAGTGATGTTTCTCAGCGTTCCCGAGAAAATGTTCACGATTTGAGACTGATTGAATAGTGAGAGACTATGTTTGATAATTTACAGTGACGTTCTGTCAGGTGAGCTTACACCTCTGGGGTAGATTGTGCTCTCATTTATTCCATTTTGTGTTATCTTGTGTGTTTTTGCCTGCTTCTCTCTGTGTTGTCTTGATGTGTTTGGTATTTGGTTAATTTCCTGTTGACACACACACGGCATAATTCAGTCTCGGGGTTAATTAGTGTGTATGTGTGTTTATGTTCACATTCTTTCATATATATAAATGCACATGTGTGTGTGTAAATGTTTCTTTGAATGTGTGTGCGTGTGTCTGCTGCAGTATCAGAGTATGCGTCTGTCAGATGTGCACAGAAAAGCCCAGCTGTGGCGAGGTATAGTCAGCATCAGTCTGATAGAGGGTCGCAGCCTCCAGCCCATGGATAACAACGGCCTCAGCGACCCTTACGTTAAATTCAGGATGGGGCACCAGAAGTACAAGAGCAAGGTAGACACACTCCTGTTTGAAAATGTTTCCTGATTTTACTGTTGCCCCCGTGTGTATAAGACTTTATATTAAATCATGTACAGAAACATAATTGTTTGACTATTTTTGCTCTTTTATTTATTTTCTCCCTCACTCTTTGGCTCCTACAATAAACCTACAATAAATCAATGTTTATAATCATAATGTTTTTCCAATTTCTTCCTTCTTGACTTAACTGACATTATAGCATAAATGTCATGCATCACATTTTTGTGTGATTTGTACAGGTTTTAGCCTGCTTAGCCTTTTTACTGTCTCTAATGATTTTTGATTCCCATATTCTGCTAATTAGCTCATTCAGCTTACACTATATGTACAGTAAATTACACATTTGCATATAAACAATTGGAAAACACATGGAAAAAATGGTGTATTTCCCTCTGTTGTTTACGCAGACAATTCCCAAAACGCTGAACCCTCAGTGGAGAGAGCAGTTTGACTTCCACCTGTATGAAGAGCAGGGAGGCTTTGTGGACATCACAGTCTGGGACAAAGATGCTGGCAAGAAGGATGACTTCATGGGAAGGTATAGTGGTCTTTCTGTACTGTATATGAAGCTATCTCTGTCTTTTCTTAGATTGTGTATAAAGAACAGGTGTAGCTTGCTAGAATTACACATATTTTTGACTTGTATGACCTACTCAGACAGGGGAGGTCTTGCAGAAAATATTGCACAATGAGAAATTTCATTATTTTTACCTCCCATCCAATATCCGTCAGGATAACATTCATGTGCAAATTTAAACCTTGGGTAAATACTGGGCTTTTTCCTAGTATTCTCTATTTTTCATCAGAATCCAGGCACTTATGGCAGCCTTTGCCTTAACCTCTTTGACTCAAGTCCAGTAATTATTATTGGCTTGCCTTGATATTAACTGGAGACAGACTTAGGGCATGCCGGAAAATCAATTCAGTCAAGAGAAGACGCTCTCAAGTGCCTACTTAAAGGTTTTAATTGTGTCAGCTGTGGCTAAGTTGTCTGCAGTTGCTGATATCCAATCCACATGATGTCTACTATGTGTATATTATTATTAGGTGGTTGCTACTGCTATGCTCAGTGTGCAGTGTTTAAAGTGTTTTTGGTGAGATAACAGCTCTGAAATGGAATAGACACTTTATTTCTAAAGGGAAAGTGGAGACCTCTTTCTGTGTGATGTCTCTTTACATACGTTCTGTGATAATTATTACTTTACAGGCAATTTTTCTGCAAACTTCTGCCATAAAAACGACTACTCTTGCATTTCTTCAAGTTCAGTCTTTATTGTCTTCAGTAGCTTTGCTTAGCCTCTTCTTTTAGTATGAGAAATGAGTATTTCAGCACAGTCAGCTTCCCCCAAAAAAGTTCAGCACTCTAAACTCTGTAATCTTCACTTTGTGTATGTGTGCAGGTGTACCATTGACCTGTCGCTCCTCAGTAAAGAACACACACACAAGCTGGACCTGCCTCTGGAGGAAGGTGAAGGTGTGCTGGTGCTGCTGGTTACGCTCACTGCTTCCGCCGCCGTTTCCATCTCAGACCTGTCAGTCAACATGCTGGACGACCCGCATGAGAGACACCAGATCATGCAGAGATATGTGAGTTGGTTTTACTGTAAGAGTGGCTTTGTGTTTATTTGTGTGTGGGTTTAGGTCAAGATGGTTTTGTGAGGGAAAACTTTTTTTTATACTGAGCGCTCAACTAAAAGACGTAAACATGAGAGACGCGTAAAAATATAAGATTGAGTGTGAATACAACTACCAGTGTGCCTAAGATCCCTTCATTGTTCATATAGGAATCAGAATCCACATACTTTATATTTTACTGTCATCATTCCTTCGCACATATCTACAACGAACCTTACGCAGTCACACTTTGCATTACCGACTGACCATATACTTGATACTGTGACTTCCTCCCTCCTCCTTGGCTGGGAGATGCATGTCCCAAGTTACAAAAACAAAGAAAAGTGTTCCTTCTTTCGTGTAATGAGTCATACTGACGTGCCAAACAACAACTCCCTGGCACATTTATCATCAGACTGATTGTTATATAGTCACAATTCATGAAGAATCTCGCTTATTCATCAAGAAGACTGTGTTTTTTTTCACAAGTGAATGTGCTGAGATTTGAAATAAAATCCAGCAGGCTGCAGCTGTGGTTTTGAAGTTTGAAGGAGTGGGTGAAGAGGGAGATGATGAGACTCACAGAGGGAAAGGAAGGAAGAAACACAAGGGTTGAGAGGTCAGCGAAGAGAGATCACATATGTCTTACAGGCATAACTGAGACGGGCTGCTTGGATGAACTGTTTGGAAAAGATAGAGGCTCACGTCGCTGGTTTGTTTCTGTTGCTATTATCTGCTCCGCCAGTATTGTGCTGTATTTGCATCAGCATCCTGCAGTGAGTTGTGTGTGTTGTGCATTTATGATTAATGCATGTGGGCTCATTTATTTGTGTATAAAATGTCTGCGCTTACTAGCCGGGCGTCATTGATTTAAGCTTAAAATCGGAGAGCGAGGGAGAGTGAGAAACAGAGCCCTAAGGCCCCATCTGCTCCAGAGGCCCTTCACTCAACACAATGGTTTCAATGTCTTTGTCTTAGACTAGTTAACCCTTCACACCCTGTCATCCTCACTGCTTGCTACAAAGAGACACTCACACACAACTCACACACACGCTCACACACTTTCAATAGACTTCTTTCACTGACAGCCTTGGACATTTCTCTGCACATCAACAGAATGTTGTGTTGTGTTATCTCTCAGTGCTGCAGCCATCCTTGCCTTCATTCATGACTTATTTGAACGATAAGTGTAAGATATTTGTTCATTTAATGATTTAAGCTCAATTTAGGACTTAATTGCAAAAATAAAGATACATTTGTTGCATCGTTATTGTTCCTGTTACTTTTAATTGTCTAAGAGAGTTGTCGGAGCACATTTTCCCATGAGCACCACTTAGTTACGTGTGCTTTAATGTGCGGGTACAGTGTGCGTGGCTCCCTGTGTTTGTGAGATTATAGGATGTGTTCTGATTTTAGTTAACAGTACGTGCCAGCCGGTGTGTGTTTGCGTCTTTCTTTGTGTGCATAGGCACCAGCGGCGTGGCTCCACAGGCCGAACACGGGTGCCACGACCTACATAACCGTGGCGGTGCCTTATTGGCTAGCCACAGGAGGTCGGCCACTCTGCTCCGCGCTGCAGCAACCACCCAAGATCAGAGGGGGGAGCTCTAGGACTGAGACACACACACGCGCCGTGCCTCTCCTCACAGCCACAAAATGAGGACGGGGCATGTGAGTGCATGTGTGTGTTTGTGTGAGTGTGTGTAATAGGGGGCGAGAGGTAAAGGATGAGGGTTGCACCGGGAAGGGAAGGCGTGTAAAATGAAAAGAAAAAGCTATTTCACCTCTCTCACAACTCGTGCAGACCCCGTTTTTCTGCTCGGCTGAAGGCGAGACATTTCCCTTCCTTCGCCAACCTCTTTTCCTGCCTCCTTCTCTCTCCCGCAATTCCCCATCACTGTCCCGCTCTCCCCGCAGCCTCGGCTCTTTGTCTGTCGCCACTGTGGCCCTCCCGTTAGATGAAGGGATGGAGAGATAGAGGGTGGAAGCAGGTGGGGGGTTGCAGATGGAGGGGCACAGTGAGGTCGGTTAGAAGACTTGAATGCTCTCTACCTATTAACATATTCCTTTTCCCCTGACTGGCCGTCTTTCAGTTGGAGAATTTAATAAAGATGTACCTTATCAAAGACCCCTGATAAGACCAAGTACCACCACTAATACATAACAATGCTGCTCAAAGCCCACTAATCTGCCCAGTGTGTGTGTGTGTGTGCATGTGTAGGTGTATGTTATTATGCCTGGGCACATTTTTTCCGACTGGTATTATCAGCCTGAAATCAGCTGTCCAGCACAAGCCTGCATAAAGCATCCGGTACTGCTAATCACAAACAGGCACACGCATTCAGACACGTGCAAAAACAGTAGCTTCCTGCGTCAGCTATTAAATGAAAAGATGGGGGTTGGCGGAGCAATACAAGTACCACGCTGTCATCATCATCGCAGCTTTGAAGAGCAGATACCTTCACAAATGAGAATGAGGAAGAGGAGACAATTGAAATCCTTTGCTCGTCCCAGCCGTCAGCAGCGTGGCCCACCCTGCTCATCACGAAAACACACACACAGGATTACTTTAAGGCGGTGTGGAGCAGTGGATTGATATTGTAAAAGAAAAAAGAAAAAAAAACCAGACCTAAATGCATTCCCACTTAATAACCTGAATCTCTAAGAAGACATTGCTGATTTAGAATTCTAGAAATGTCCTTTTCACTGTCACACACGCGCACACACACCTCATGTGGTCACAATGAGGTCGCTGCGCTGCATTTAGCAGGTGTTTTTTCCTCATCCCAATCTGTGTCCATTGAAGAAAGCAGATAATAGACACCTGAGTGCTGGGATCTGATGCTAGCGCAGAGCTCATTAATGTCTCTCTCATTGTAGCTGTTGTGCATTGTGACAACTTTGTGTGTGTGTGTGTGGGTGTGTGCCAGGTTTGTGAGTCCCTCTGTACACATGCATGTGCTGCATGCCTGAGTGTGAATGAAGCACACATGATGTTCTCCTGCAAACTACTTTGAATGCAGCTGATGACGGAGCTATATGCAACACGGTGCAATACACTAAGTGACAACTACCTTCGATGTACTCTTGCTCACCGTAACCTTTCCTTCATCCCTAATTACTGTTTCCCAGAAGTAGAGAGGGACAGAGGGAGAGAGGGGAAAGTAGAGGAAGAGATTTATGCGTTATGACGGCAAAGGAGCACACACGCTAATGGCTCTTAATGGGCCTAAGGTGGCCGCAAGATGGGTGGATGAGAGGAGGAGGACATGGTGACCTCTGCTGAAGTGGTGGCACTTCACCACCCACCCCTGCATGCACACACACGGACACACATACATGCAGTACCTCTCCCACCCAGTCCGGTGCACTGCTCTAAGGTGAAGGGAAAGGACACAACCTGAACAGGAAGTGATATAAGGGGGCTGCAGTGAAGTGTGGGAGGGGCAGAGAGCAAACCTGGAGAGCGAATCTTGACAGACAGTGATTCTGAGTTGATGAACAGGGGTGGGAGTCGGAGGAAGTTGTTAGCATTGGGTTTGTGTTTGAGCGTTTCACAGTCATTTGATTAAACGTCTCTTGAACTGCGCGGCTGCTGGTCAGGTCTTTTGTGCGTGTCTGTGTGTGAAATGTTATATGGAACGCTGATGAAAGGTGACGCGACGCAGCGATGACAGCGAGTCATAAGCCTTTGCCGGGGCTGATTCATTTGTGTGTCTGTTGGGTGTGACAGAGACGGGAAGAAGATGTCACAATGACAAGATGTCAATCACAGACGGGGCGCGGGTTTGTTTTATGAAAGCCAACTCTGTCCTTTCATTTCTCTCTCCTCTCCTCTGTTCATCCCTCCTTTGCATCTCCTCTTTATCCCCGTCATTCCACCTGCGTGCTGATGGGGGTGTGGGGAGACGTGAATGAGCGGGTGGGGGCCGGTCCTGGCCTCCCTTCATCTCCCTCTCTCTCTATCTGTCTGTCTGCGTGTATGTCCACTCTCTCTTCTGCTGTCTATCTTTCTGATGAGGATTTGAATCCTTGTGGAGGATGGGTGTGTTGTCTCCACCAGTCATGGATTGAGGCTGAACCTCAAATGTCCCCTCAGGGAGGCTGTATGGAGGGAGGAAGGGATGGAGTGTGGATGATGGGTTGGGGGATGAAGAAATACCTCTGCATCCATACATAAAAGACATCATTTTGTAATTTATTCTCTGCGTTCAATCTCTGTGCCATTCTGTGTATCTGTGTATCCATGGTATTGTTCGAAGTTGCAATATTTGTGTTATTTTGGTGCAATATCAGAGTGGTACTTTTTAAATGCAATTGTCCTATAAAACCTTTTTTCATATTACAAAAGAAGCCAAACTTCTCAAATGTTCAAGTGGAGACCAAATCTCCTTTATGGAATTAAGACCTGTTAATTGCTTTGTTTGCTTTTCGTAAAACAAACTTAATTCAAACTTGACAACAAACAAACAAAACAGAACTCAACAAAACGCTGAAATAGGGCCAGTTAACTGCACAGCTTACTGAGCTTACTGCTAGCGGCAGCTATTCGCTACAGCCAAAGATAGCTACAGCAAAGAGCATTGAGTCCAGCATACTGAGCAGCAGTAAACACTTACTACTGCTAATACTGTTGCCACTGCCCCCTGTAGTTTGGGAGCTATCTTCGAATTCTGGCCATTTTTTTTTACAAATTACACATTTATAGCAAAACCCTAACCCCTAACCCCTTGTCTATTACCAGTTGACATGTCTAAACACAACCAAGACCTTTTCTAAACTAGCGAAAGTTGGCAACATTTTGATTTGAATCAAAACGAAATACAGTTTAAATTGGTACAGTAGAGTTTGATGTCAGCTCTTAGAATAGTTGTAGTTTGGTCTGTACTCAAAGTATTTTACATGCAATTCCCAGCTAGGCTATCGGCAGCATGGCGTGTTGCACCGTCGTACAATAACACACTAACTAGTCAGCCTTTAGTTTGCCCTTGACTCTTCCTCTGTTGCCTCCCTCCTGCCCTCTCTCTGACTCTTCTCTCCCTGTGTCTCTCTTCTTAGCTGCTCCCCAATAATCACAACAAGCAGCTGTATCTTCAGAGAAATCGTGCCTTAAAATGGAGAGTTTTCTCCTCTCTTCCTCTCTCTTTCTCTCTCTTTCACATGCTCTCTTTCCCCCTCTCTTTCTTTCACAGACTCTCCCCTCTCATCTCCTTTAGAGAGCTTTTGGACAATGATATCGCTGGAAACAGGCAGAGTCTGACAGAGTTGGTAATAATGAATTAAGTCTGTAGCCTGGCCCTGACTCTGAAATTTAAATTATAATTACTCCTGTGGGGATGGAAGGGGTTATTGCCAGAGAGAGAGAAATAAATTGAAGTGAAGTGCATTTCCACTCTGCTTTTAAGACACGCCGACATGCTACTCAATTTGGCCTCAGTGTAGGTTTTCTATGCATGTGTTTATACCTGAGTGTTTGGGTGTGAACAAAAGCATGAGTTTATGATTGTGTGCTCTCATGCCTCATGGGCCAGCCGTTGATCTCCACAGGTCTCCCTTTATTCTGCAGATTTACAGACTAGTTTTTACACAGTCATCCTTCTTTCTCCTGGTTAATAAGACCTTGTACATTCAGTATTTCCCCTTCTCATTTCAGACAATCAAAGGGCCTCATGGCACCTCTTGACTGTAGGTAAATGTTCCTCCATGCTGTGTGAGCAGGCGAGAAAGAAAGAATTATCAGGAGGGAGAGTTCATATGTGTCAGGAAGCTCGCGCGTTCACGTTTTACAGCTGGTGTGTTTCTCTATCGTTTTTCACCCTCTCTTGTTTGGACGTTATGTCAACTAAATAGTGTGTGTGGAGGTCAGCGTGTGTGTCTGCCTCCTAACTATGATATCACTGCCAGTCATGCTTCACTGGACGTGTCTACTTACTGTACCACGGCATCTCTATTATTATATTGTGAGCCCAATACTCTGTCTCTCTTCCTCTCTCTATAGAGCAAACAAACACGCCAACGGAAGTGTATGCAGTTTACAGTGAGCCTTGTACAGACACGTTAATATCAATACCATGCAAATGATCCTGAAATTTCTTGCACTTTTTTCCTTATATTGCACATACATAGATTTTTGATTGCTGAAAGTATTTTACTTGTATTTCACTGTTGTCTTTCTTCCTCCACTGATACTAATGCTGCTATTCTCACACCCTCTTAACACTTCTTTTTTCTTACACACAACATCATGGAGTGACTAAAAAAAGTAAATACCAGCCAGCATTTTCAATTGAATTATCCAGCATGACAGTGTGCGCCAGGGAGTGAATCAGCTTTGGGTACAAAAAAATAAATAAAATACAATTCATACAATGATAGAAACGTAAATGTGTTGCTTTCAAACTAATGCATTTTGGTCATGTTAAGGATGGAGGGAGGAAGCCGGAAACATTTTCTTCCACAGCTGTTTCAGACTGACACTCCTCTCCTCGTGGCCGTCGTACCAAACACTGAGGGAAACACAAATGTTCAGTGGGGAACTCTTTCCTTTGTAATGGACTGACTTTTGGAGGGTAAAGTTTAATGGAGAAGATAAAGAGCCCACATTCTAATTGCAACAGTGTATAGTTTATAAAATGTTGTTTTGTGCATTCGCTGTATATTTCTGCATCGTCTTTACCAAAATGGGTGAACTTCCTTTTTTGTCTGAAAAGAACAAAGTGAGGAAACATTACAAAAAGGCACAGCTATTAAGTGAAATTAAATTTGCCCATTTTCCCTCTGTTCGACTCGACTAGAAATGCCAGCTCTACATTTTCAAATAAGGACTGTTAAAGGACATATTCTGCCCTTTCCTCTCTATTAATGAAATGTCAGGCTATTGACCTGACTTTCTCTTTTATGCTAATTTGCCGCCCTCTTTGACCTTTCACCCCTGTCTCTGTGATGTTTCAGAGCGTGTGGAGGTCCTTGCACAACCTGAAAGATGTCGGTGTGGTGCAGGTGAAGGTCATCAGGGCTGAGGGACTGATGGCAGCAGATGTCACAGGTAAGAAGTCCAAACAACAGGACTGTAAGCTCTGCAGATGTCAGACACATTGTTAAAAGTCAGTCTCTTTTGTCCCCACTCTTGTATTTACACTCATATATTCATACGCTTAGATAATCAGGCTGTTGTCTTGCCATTTCCATTGATACTTTTCTATCGGATTGAACACTGAAGAACATCTGATAGGAAATACTACAATTATAAGAGTCTTTTTTTTTGCTTTACATAACTTTTGCTTGAGTTTTGCATCCATACATTGAACAATCTATTCTCCACCTGCAATCTTCCATAAATCTAGCCACAGATAAAGTCAGGGTGTGGTTTTGGTTTAAGGGATGATCTCCGACGGGAATCCTCGGAGCGAGTTAAAGTCTACTTTGTGCAGGACGCTAAATTTGTCTCTGCATTTTTAGCAAAAGATGCAGGCTGCTCATTTGAATAATAGAGAAAAAGTACATATTTGAACCAACAAATCTCTCTCCCTCCTCCTCCCTCCCCCCGCTCCTTCTCTGCTTGCTCTCTCTGAATCCTCCATTCTCCATTAATTCTTACTTTTAATTAGGTCTACAGTGGACAGGCCTAGTTTTTCACTCTGTATTATCTAGTAGAGAGAGAAGGAAGTGTGTGTGTGTCTGTGTGAGTGTGTCTGAGAGAGAGAGAGAGAGAGAGAGTCTAGAGTTTTTTCTCCATTTGAAACAGCCACAGTACCATTAGCCAATACAGAGTGGAGCTGGTTGATTTGGGTTATTGCGTGGAGCGACCGGAGCAGCCGGAGTGCGGGGCTAATGGCTCTCTGGCTCTTGTATTTCACTCGGAGCAGAAATTTGCTCCGTGACCTTGTTGTAGAGCTCATCATTCAGTCTGAGCTTCACGGATCCTTTTAAAAAAAAGCAGAAGAGTAAAACTGTGGAAATGTAATGTCTATTGGCTGTTTGTTTGCCTTTCACTTAGTGTCTGTTGGTTTGGCGTGGTGATAGAGAATGTGTTTGATTCCCTAGTCCTTACAGCCAGTGGTGATTTGAAATTATTACTACGGGCGGACGTCACAAGTGCAGCTTGTCTTCTGGTAGTTTACACAGAAAGTTCCACAGCTGAATATAAAACAAAAGGGAGAAAGTGTTACATTTAGATTTGACAATCCACCGTAAACTTGCTTTTTTTGGACTTGGTGTCATTGTGTCATGGGACAGTGTTTAATTAGACTTGAAAAGAATAAGAAGACATTTTGACTTACAGTATAGGAGAATTGTTTTTCCACATGTACATGTCAACATTTTGTTGCCATATTTGTTCCAGATGATTTCCACCTGAATCCTTCATAGCTTGAATTTCATTGTAGTGCCTAGGTCAAGGGTTTTTTTTAAAAAAGTGCTTGTTTTTTGGATAAAAGTGCATAAACTGCTTTAAATTGTAACTGCATTGCTTTCATAAAAAATTGTTTCACATCGGTTCAGCCACATCATAAAGGATGCCAAGTCTACTTTCAGACACTTGACACTTTTTTTAAAAACATTCTTTTCCTTGAATTTGTCACTCTTCCTGAGAGTCCTACCACAAAACATATTTTTTGATGGCATCTGATTAAATGTGATGAAGTGAAATAATAATTTTGAGTTTACATATGTGTAAATGAATATGTCGTTTACAACAGATGTAAGTTACTGGAAAAGCTTGAAAATGCACCTTGAAAATGGTTGAGAAGTGCTTAAGTTACAGCTGAAGAGGTTTTCACACATAACTTAAGAGATCTCAAGTCCAATTTGTAAGCTTATTTGAATTTTTAAATTCTTAAAGCAAAAAATAAGTATGTTTCCATTGTTCACCAGAAAACATGAAAACATTTTCTTACGGCCAGAGTAACCCCACAAAGATGGATACAGTAGATAAACTGATAGAGATAACAGACAGGCAGAGGGTTATTTCTCTATGGCTTATTCCTGTTTTGAGTCTGACGCTGTGTGTGTGTGTGTGTGTGTGTGTCTGTGTGTGTGTGTCTGTGTGTGTCACTGGCAGAAACAATAGCTCCGTAAGAGCCACATAAGAGCCCTCACCACATGAACACCCTATTTTAACAGCCCAGACCAAGAGAGGGTCAGGAACAAGGTGAGAGAGAAACAGACGGACAGACAGACAGGGAGGGAGAGAGAGGGGAGGTCAGCGAGAGAGAGAAAGAGTTCACCATCTCTCTCTCCCATTCACGCTGCCTGTCTCCTCTCCTGTCTTCTCCCCTCCTCCTCTTCCTCTTCCTCCCTTTCTCTCTCTCTCTCTCTCTCTAATTGAAGTGTTTTTGTGGAGTAGCTCCTCTCCAGCCCGAGTAGGATAACTGAAAATAGTCTCTAAAACCAACAATCCCTTTTGTCTGCCAGCTCTTGTCCCTCTGAGTGGATGCTATACTGTTAGAGCATTTCAGTAGTAACACACACACACACACACACACACACATGCACTTCCAGGAGCAGAACCACAGCATGTGTAGACTTCTCTTCGTCTTTTTTCGCTCAAATTTGAAACAAAACCTGTCAGGAAAGTGTAGTTTTTCCACTGCATCACTTGACACATGGAGGGCTACTGTACATATTCTTGTATGGTTCATTAAAAGTGATTAGGAAATGGAAAATAAATGCAACAAAAATGCATAATTTACATTTTAAAGTCTGAATCATAATTAGTTGTGATTATACATGAGAGCGTGCGCTCCCTCTCTGAACACAAACTCCTCACTAACTCCACGCTTCCTGCGAGGCAATTACCGAGCGCTCCCTCGCCTCCGTACTGTATCCATCCTCCACACTTATCTCAGGGCACCCTGAAATGAGTTTGAGCCCGCTCCTCCCTGCAAACCATCTTCCAGCGCCACGGAGACGGGACCCAGAGGGGGGAGGAGCTTTGCTTGGACATTACCTGGATGATCTCTGAGTGGCGCTCAAACCTGAGCGTGTAATTGGTTAAGACAGCCGCCTCTGGTGCTGGCGGCCAATAAGGTGAAAGTTCATCACCAATGACAACTGGCTCTCTGCGGCAACACAGCCTGCCATGTCATTAAAAACAGAATATTAGAGAGAAAATGGGGGAGGGACGAGGTTGAGCGGGAATAATTTCCATCTCTTAATTTGGGTGATTGGATTTAAATTTAATCAGACTTGATTTGTGGGGACAACATTATAATCGTTTATGCTATGGAAGCTCCGGGATGATTAAGGAGGATTTCAGGACTACACTACTGTAAAAATGTTAATGAAAACTTCTGCCAAAATATTTTTTTTTGTGTGTTTACGATTTGATTATACATTTTGGAGTGTATTCATCTAAGGAATTGTATTTTAATACAATACGTACAGTAGTTTATGTGCTATGCAAGCAATTCATATGGTGGACAAAGTATATACAGTGAGACGCATTGGGAAGTACTTGAGTCCGTAGTCTTTTGTCTGTTTTAATGTATCCTGTTTTCCATCGTAGGAGTCATAGCTGTCAATATCCACTTCAAACACTCTACATCAATAAAGCGCCACAAACAGATATGAAAGGCAACACCTACGGCTCAGCATTGATCACGGTGACATTTACTTTTCACACCCACTAAATGTCCTGCCCTTGTCACAACATTTGAAGAAAATCACACCAATCAATGACACACACACACACACAGATGGACATACACCAGCACATCCACAAATGCAGCGGGGGGCTTTGAACTCAATCCCAACTTTATCGAGTCTTATTATGCAACGCGGCTGCTGTGCTAATATTTCAGTACTCTCGATATTTTCCCCAGGAAGTCGTCTGGGACATATTCTTTTTTAACTTCCTGACCCAGCCTTTTCAAGTGATAAGCACGAACAAACAGCGCAACAGCTCCCAACAGTTTTAATAAAAAATAATGATCAAAGCCAGAATTAAGAGTCGTGTTGTTTTTAGTTCATTCTGAGGCAAATCGAAGGGAGGTGGGCTGGCAGGCATGGGGAGCCAGTCTCACTCCTTTCCGTGTACAAAGAAATTGAAATGTGAGATGTTAGTAAACAAATAGAGAATATATAGGACATTACTGGTTTTGATTATTATAGTACAGTACGCTATTCTCAGGAGGAGGAACTCACTCTGTGATTTTGTTTATTTCTCCTCCCGGTCGCTCTCCACACAGTTACATAACTGTAGTAAATTCTGAATTGAAAGTTTTGTTGGAATGAATTAGCATTAATGAATATGATTTATGGTGAGCCATATATCATATCTGTTTTATAACGTGGAAGGGTCTTTAAAGTTCTCACGTGGTGTATTAAAGTTTTATCTTTTGGCAGCGACAGGCCTCTCAAATAATTTCATTTATTATCCTTGTGTTTTTCAGCTGATTTATTCTGTAAGATAAATCCACATGTGTATATATGTTTTGTTATTATTACTGTAAAATGTCACTTGTGTTATTGATGAAGCTGTGATTGCTGCCAGTTTATAAAAACTCCCTGCAATAAACATGAGAGTAACATTTCAATTTTAATAGCCCAAACCCTTTCACTGTTTTTATTAATTTACATTGCTGTCAACAGAACAAAGCAGAAGGGATGATGAGGAGGTATTCTCTGTCATTCTTTCATCATTTTATCCTCATGTTGTTCTTGCTTTCACTCATTTTTTTTTTTTCCACGGCGCCGTTGCCGCTCCCGTCTCGCCGCTCGCTTGGAGTCGCTAATCATGGACCTGCTATGTTTCTCACACCCCTGCTCGGCTGTTTTTATCGTCTACTTTGAACTTCTCTGGCCTTCAGAGCCACATCGCCCTCTGTGTTCCCAGCACCATCTATTCTCTAAGTCTTCTCTCTCTTTCACCCTCCCACCCCCTCCTTGTGACTGCCCAGGGCACAGTTGTCCTGGAGCTTATCTTCTAGTTGTCCATGTTCCCAGGGTGTTGATAGAAACGGCTTGCAGCTGTTCCACTGATATACTGTCTTATGATATATGCGGCATCGGGCCGAAAATGAATGAATCATATTATTACACTTCTGATAAGTCCAGGGTATAGGAGCTGTCATGTGGTATAGATGGGGATGCTATATACTATATGTCTTAATAATATAAAGGGACTGGAGATAGACAAAAGCTGGTGGAATTACTTAAGATTCTCAATTTCTTAGAAACCTCAAGCTTACAAAAGTTTACCATCTACTCTATTTATGTGTCTGTTTTCACTAACAAGGTCGTTCCTTTCTTTTTTTTGTCCTGTGCAGGTAAGAGTGACCCATTCTGTGTCGTGGAGCTGAGTAACGATCGGCTGCAGACGCACACTGTCTACAAAAACCTCAACCCCGAGTGGAACAAGGTCTTCACTTTGTGAGTGGCTTTTAAAATACCCATATGTGTGCCAGCACACAGACACATTAAATTCTTATTCACTGGGGTGTTGAAATTAAAAATGGATTTCTTTAACCGACATGTTTCTTTGAATTAAAGACTGGTAACGTCAGAGCAACAGTCCCAATATGAAAAAAAAGAAATATAAATACATTCTTTAAATTGATAGTATTGATAAAAATATTTGTTGTGTTTTTTTTTTTTTAAATTGTGGGCCAATCTGAGCGTTGAAAAAAATATGTAATTATCATAGTTTATAGTTTTGAATGCTATTTTTTCTTGATGAACTGGAACGCGGAAGAAAAAAATCACAATCATTGTTATTGCTTATTTAATAATGTTTTAAAATATATTGTATTCCTACAAAATTAAAAATCCAGGAAGGCATTAACATAGTATAAAAAGAAGGCTTAACACATTGTTCTTTCTTCGAAAAAGATTTTTTTTTCAAGTATAGAGTTATACTGAGGCGATAGTTAAATGTTAATGTAGTTTAACTCGACATAATTCTCTATATATAATGCAATTTCATTCCAGGAGTACAAACCTGTGAATTCCCTGTGATGGGACGGATTAATTTAGTCTTTCTTTGAGTGCACATCTTTCTCATAGCCTCCTTTCTATACATATCATCAGCCATCTTCCTGCTAGCCTAGTTTTCAAAAGATGACACGTCTGAGCCTCACACTTAAGTTCTACTTAGCTCATGCACTAATGTAGAGCAATATTACATAAAGCACTTTAATGGGGATTTTTAAACATTTATGTAAATGTAATACAGGGTATTCAAACAGAAAGCATTTGTTATGCCTCGTATAGTGTTTCAGATTCTGAACTCTTCTCTGTGTGTTTTAAATATTTAAAAGGAGCTTGTGCTTGATGTGATAGCTCTCACACCTTTGTTGCTCATATTTCAGTATATATGTCTCTGGTGTTGTCTTTGTGTGTGGTCCAGTAATGTGAAGGACATCCACTCGGTCCTCGAGGTCACTGTTTACGACGAGGACCGAGACAGAAGTGCAGACTTCCTGGGGAAAGTGGCAATTCCTTTACTAAATGTGAGTCAAAGGCACTTTTCTCTGTGCGCTTCTTGTTCTTTTCCTTTGGGGATAATAGAGAGAACATAGAGGAACGGAGAGAATTAAAACATGCAGTGGAAGATATAAAAAGCAGAGGTTATTTTTGCAACTACACAGATGAGACTTTTATTATTTCACAAAGAGGAAGAGATGACAGGAAGGAGAGAAAATGGAAGAGAGGCCGAGAAAAAAAGAAGAGATTGATAGGTGAGAAGAAAGAAAGTGAGGGGATGAAAATGACGCTGATCGAGAGATGGAACGATGCGATTTAGAGAATAAAGTGTCTCTTATATTTGAAAATATAGATAGCATGTGAAAGAGCTGTGTGTCTAATATATCTATGCTCTGCTGTACAGTATGATTCCCCAGGATAGTTAATTTCTGTTTGACAGAGCCGAGCTGCACTGGGTAATGAACAGGTACTTGTCAGAGTTGCCACAGTTGTTTTGGGTTCCCTGTCAGCGCCAGCAGCTGGGGTTCAAAGGTGGCCCGGGGAGCCGATTCAGCCGGGTATTGCCAGACAGACGCCTGTCATGTCCCTCTCCCACAGATCCAAAATGGAGAACGCAAAGCCTACGCCTTGAAAAGCAAGGAGCTGACAGGGCCAACAAAAGGGGTCATCTTTCTCGAAATAGACGTGATTTTTAATGCTGTAAGTCCTCCTTTTGCTTTTTTGATTCTCCTCCCTGATTTTTTTTTATATTTTGCCCCCCCACCCCCCACTATCCTCTCCCTCCATCCCCGCTTGTTCCCTCCACCCCCCCACGCTGCTGTTGTCTCTATTCTGTTTGTCACCCCCCCTCTCCCTCGCTTCCATCTCATCCCTCGTCCCTTGTCCCTCGTCCTCGTTTTGGCTTTAATTATCGAAGACTCCCTCTCAACAGCCTTTGTTCGCCCATTCACCATCGCTGTGTGTGTCCTATAGCGGCCATCTTACAGCTATCTCTCCCGCTCTCCTTAGCCTCTGACATGGGGCACGCTCGACACATCTGCTGCAATGTTTTACCAATACGCCATGTGTTGGAAAACCATTCAAAGTAATCTAAATTTAGTTGCTCGCTAATTCCTATCATCTTTATCTGTATTATTTTAAGTTAATGTCATTTCACTCTCACCGTTTGCTGTGTATGACACTGCGTGTGCTCGCTCCGTCCTCCAGGTGAAGGCTGGTCTCAGGACGTTGATTCCCATTGAGCAGAAGTACATCGAGGAGGAGCCCAGAGTGTCCAAACAGGTACATCAGCAGCCAGCACTATTCTTCTACCGCTCTGACTCGTTTTTATCTGTGTCCACCACTGCTCAACTGTCTGAAGCAAAACCAACAAGCCTGGAGAGTGGCATCTTGTAAACCACAACAACTGTGTGGGCAAGATACAACAGGATGATTGAAGGAAAAACAGCATTTCGTTTCTTTTTTTTTTTCCCTTCCCTCCTCTCTCCCTTCTCCCATCTCTCCCCCCCTCACATCCACTCTGAGTGGTGAATAGAAATGTCAAGCTGTCAGCTCTGGGGTGCATAAGTAGATTGGCCATCCTTATAGTTGGCCCTCTTTGCCACTGCTGCTTTGCACTTCATTGTCACGCCGCTCAGTGTGGCGGCACCACAAAGGGCTGAATAGTAGGGGCTGGCCCACATCAGACATGTCATATGAGTGACCGTTTGGGCTCAGCAGTCAATGCTGCTCCATACACAGCCGAGCATAGCCCAGCACAGCGCAGCTCACACACACACCGGCTCCCATACCATCCTTTTGTCAGCCCTCCTTCTATTCCCTTCTTTCCTCACTGTTTCGGCCTTCTCTGCCGCTCTCTGTATCGGCCCTACTCCGCGCTTTTCTCCCAAGTGCAGAATCCTTTTTTTCATCTCCATTTCACCTCTGACTCGCAGAGATGACCCATGTCAGCGTCTCGCAATGATGATGTCACTGGCTGCTTTGGAGGGATTGCCCCGTGAGGGCTCTTTTGTGTGGTAGCAGCTCCCCTGCTGTCGCTTGCTGCTTAGTGTGCAGACACACACGCAGAGAAAAGAAAAGAAAAAAGCACATAAGCTGTCTGCCAAACAAAACCATTTAATTGTAATTATGACATTTTGACTGAATAAATGACTTTACCACTTTTCTAAATGTTTTTAAGGAATAACTCAAGGCTCTCTTTGAAATAACTCATGAAAAATTAAATGTTCTTATCAAGGCAGTTATGGCAATAATGAGCCCAGAAGAGTACAGCATGTACATCAAGTACATGCGCTGAGGAACGTGAAAATGGATGATTCACAGTCTCGGTGTCCTCAGGGTCTGTGTGTCCCCAGCAGGACACCATACAGTCATCCTCAGTTTGGCAACAAAACGCTTCACATAATTATACACAGAGAAGGAGGAATCCTCCTCTCATCTAGCATCAAAGCAGCCAAGCCACCCCTAACCACATGCAAATCCACTCAGAAGCACAATAGACTTTACAGTAGTGCTACAAACACATGCTGCATACTCACGGCATACACACATTCAAACACACACACCATTTCCCAGAGAGTAAAATAATGGCCTAGAATTTTTTGAACAGCGATCTGCAGAGACGGTGTGTCCTTTGGGAGCACTTTCTCCTGGTGGTGACCTGATTGGGTGGTTGGTGTTCTGCGCTGCTGTTATGCTATTCCCTCAATGACTGGCAACCCAGGGGGAGGACAGCAGTTAGCCAGTTGTCTCATATTTGGCCAAATGCATGGAGAACCCTCAGGGAGGACCGTCCAGGGACTGTGCTGGAAATTGTTATTATCGTACTTAACTTTATCACTGGGAGAGGAGACTTAAAGGAACATTGTGAGTCAGCTCGTCACTCTTTGTCCTATACACCGGTCCACGTCCATATATAGCTATCTAAAGAAGGAAAACACACCGATGTCCTCATGCTGTCCTCAGTGCTGTCATCATGTTGTAATATATTATTATAATATTGAAGCCAGAGTGAGGTCAAAGCTGCAAATCTCAAGTTGTAAAACTTAATGCTCCAGTTAACTTTTTAAAAGTGACAGCAGAATGAGACACTACAGGGTTTGACAGACTTGCTGACAGTTTGTCATTTTAACTAAGTCGCTAATTACATGATGTAACATATTTACTTATTAAATGGTGATGAATTTAGACCTTCACTAAACATGAAGGAGAGAGAATTGACCTCTTTAACAGTATTTCCTCACAAATGTCTAGATCAGAGATGGGCTGTCAAAGCAGCGTTTATGTTTGTCGGGAGATCATTATGCTCCTGCTTACTTTGTCTTTTAATACGACTTTCCATATAGTATACATGTGCAGCTAATGTGGAAAAGTCATAGAACCCTGAAGTGCTTTTTCCATTTATTCTCAGCTACCTGTCACACACACACTGTGTTATTAAGTCTGTTTTTTCAATTATGTTTAGGAACTGAATCTAGAACTACATCGTGTATATAACGCCATGTTGTCTTCCTTGCTACAGTATCTGTCTGACCTTGTTTTAAATCTTAACTTGTTCTGTCTCTGCTTACGTTCTAGCTGTTGTTGCGCAACTTCAACAGAGTTAGGCGCTGCATCATGTTCCTGATCAACACGGGCTGCTACATCAACAGCTGCTTCGAATGGGACTCTCCACAGAGGAGCATCTGTGCTTTTGTGGTACGTAGAGACGCACTTTACATACTGTACACACTCCGATAAATTGTAGCGTATCACATACAAAGTTGCACATTCATCAGACATGAAGAACTGAAACAGGCCCTTGTACACTTATTATTGATTTTGTTTATCAAGAGTTAAATGTAGGGGAAGTACAGTTTAATGTAGTTGTAGAAAAAATATCTCACACTTTTTGGATGAACCTTAATGAACCCATTCATATTGATGGATCAATACTACTCGTAATATAGTGGCTGACAATACTCATATAATTCACTGATTACACTGCCAGTTAGCATCTGCATACATGCAGTAGGGGAGAACCAGGCTCACAGAGGCTGTAGGACCATTTCTGCTAACAAAGTATGGATCCTTCACTGGTAATTGCGCACTCTAACATGAGAGATTGTTGATGTCTCAAGCGCAGTTAAGTACATTACCCCACTACACACTGTTACACACACACTCAAATATCTCGATATGGTGGTCTCGATGAATCCTTTTTCTGGCTTTGTGTTAAATGTACAAGTGCACATGGTATACACATGGCGGCTTTCTGTTTTTACACCCATTCGATGAAAAATGAGCGGAGAGTTGGCGCTGCGGCTTTAAAAACTACTTTAAATGAGACTCGCACACGTCCAAATACTTAGAAAATGCAGCTACAATCTATTGAAGCGTGACAAGCTGTTCCTGCAGACAGTGGAAATGGCAGCTTCTTTCTCTCCTCTTCATCCTCTCTCTCTCTCTCTCTCCCTCCTGTCATCTGTGTCTGGTATTAAAAGGTGAAGTGTAATTGGACAGCAGAGCTATCAGTAAAAGACATTCTCCTGCAGGGCGGTGAGTGGCTGCATGGAGGTTCCTACCCTAAAGATGACAGAGCAGGCATTTAATCCTGTCTGGTTTAGTGTCCTGACTTAAGTAGCTACAGGACAGGTGGACCCGCCCCACCCCAGCCCTTTACCATGGGGGCACTAAGAGTCTCCACAGCCGACATTAGACATTAGCAGCATTTGGCTGTCTGACACCAGTTTCATCTCTGCAGAGGCTGTATGTGTGTGTGTGCGTGTGTGTGTGTGTGTTTGCACAGCAGGTCACAGTGTCATCACAAGACATGGGTCAGAAGAGACATAGTATTGATCAGTTAACATTTTCTCTCCTCGCGTGTGCAAGCGCGCTCTCGTGCGAGCCCGGCGCGTGCATGCACCGCGTTTGCATTTTCGACCACGTAAAGGCTGAACTGGACGCAGCAAGCCCTCGTGTCTTATCTTTTTTAGAAAATAAATGAAAATGTCAGACAAAAAAAAAATGTCAAGGAATTCGCGGAAAACAAGGTCACTTCAGAATTGCCAATCTACATGGTGAATAGAGAGGGGAGGATGCAGCCTTGGAAAGCGCCTCCTCCATCTCAGCACACGCACACGCACGCTTACCTTGTATAGCTCTTCACCCTTTTTTGAAAACAGTGTATCTGAGAGCGTTTCTGAGAACAGTGCCAACTATTCATATTCTCATTGTACTCACTTAAATTTAAAGTATTCAGATGATGATAAAGGATGTATCTAGGCCAAGGACGTTGCGTTTTATAGTTTATACAAAGTCTGAAATTTAGGTGTCATTGTGCTTTTCCTCTCTCCTCCCCCCCCCTCGCTCTTTTGGGAGTCTGTTATCGTAGGAGTACGCACTTAGCTAAAAGCATCAGAGTATTTAGGGCCTCTGCTCTACACAGGTACTCCCTCCCTCCCAACCCTTCCATTTCTTCATCCCTCTCTCATTTCTCCCTCACTTTGAGAGGCCTCTTAATCACTTCGCTCATCTCTTTAAGTGGGTTTTTATGGGGGGCCATCTGGCCAAGGTGGTGCGTTCATGAAGGTGTACGGCTGTGTGTGATTATGGGCATGTGTGTCTGTTCACATGTGCACGTGTGTTTCTTTTCTGGCTGTCTTTCTAGACAGATGTTGCACTTAACTTTTTTCAACGCGGCTGTAGCTACAGAGGTGGAGTTGTGGGCAATTCACCCTCTAAACTTACAAATGTGTGCACTTCTTTGCGGCTAAGTGAGCCTGAGGGGGGCGTTTAAGTGTCTTCAAGTATTTCTGGGGTCTTGTGAATGGAATAGTACATCAAAATGCAGTTGTCATAGTGTGTCACTTCACAACATTCCCTCCATAAAACCGCTCAAATTTTTCTTCATGGTCCCTTACACTCCTTCTGCCCAATTCTGCAATGCCAGCCGCATGTGCATCGCCCATTAGTGCCAGCTGTGATTAGTGTGTACGTTGTGTGTGTTTTGTGTGCATGTGAGAGAAGGAGAGATATCGCATAGTCTCACATGCAGCCTTTCTCTCTCTCTCTTCTCTCTCACACCCACACTGCTGTCACCCACCCATCCCGACAGTGAATCAGCCACCGTGGCAGCTTTGCCTGAGGCGTTGGCACAATGGACGGGACTGGAGTTACCTCCTGTCCTGCATGATGGGTGGTGTCTGTGAACGTGTGTGTGTGTATATGTGTGTGTCTTTGGTGTGTGTGTGTGTGTGTGGGGGGGGGTCTTGGTGTCTCCCTGTCTCAGGGTTAAGCGTCTGCTTCCTCTCTCCACACCTGCAAGCTGAGTGTCTCTCCCTTCTATCCTTCCATCCATCCCTGTTCCTCCTTATCTCTCCCTCCCCTTCCTCTCCCTTTGCTTTCCCTCCCGGAGAGCTGAGGCCATTGTGGGGCTGAGCGGTGTTGGGTTCTGTTCTCCTGCTGCTGCCAGCTCTCCCCACGGCCCCTGCAAGACAAGGCTGTTATTGCCCCGGGGACCGCAGGCCTCAGCAGCTCTTCCTCCAAACAAATTTGCTGTAACTTTATCTGCAATTGGGCCCTGAATTGGGAGCAAATAGAGGCAGCTTTGTGAAGCTCGGGGAAGGGCGAGGGCAGCGAGCTGGGGGTTGTTGGGGAGGCAGGGGAAATGATACCGGGCTCTTTTATGTCAGGCAAAGTAGGACTCTTATCAGGAAGAGAGCCCAGACAAGGGAGCTACTTCTAGAGGAAACTGGAGCACCTATCACCTGCTTTGCATTTAGATAAAAATTCACCCTGCTGAAATAAAAAAAAGGAAAAAAAAAAAAAAAGACAGGTACAGAAGCAACTATTGGAGTGTGTGTGGGTGTGTATGTGTGTGTGTGTGTGTGTTTGCACATTCCTGGCTGGCCGTTTGATACACATGCATACACACACATACAGTGCAGAGACACCATGGCAGTCAGAGGAACACACCACTCCAGGTCTCTTTAAATTGCTCCTTTGACTCCTCTTCAAAGAACCTGTCTAACTTTTAAAAGTTTTAAAGTCGGGAGTTCGTCTTTGCCCACAGCAAGGGACAGCTTTGAAAGATATACTTTCACATTTTACTGCTCTCCTGATTTGCAAAATGAATGATAGTTGAAATATAGTGGCATGACTAACAGAGAATACCAAGTCAGAGTTTAATCACCAGAGATTGAGACTCAACAGAAAAATGTGTAAAGCCTTTTGTTGAGAAGTCGGGGATACAACATCCTCACTTCTCATAGGTGCCAGTGTGCAGGCGCAGCACTGTGGCCATAAAATGGTGGATGCTTTATTTTCATATTCCATGTTATTACAAAATGACTGGCTTTGACAGATTGGGTTTAGTCATTCAGGCTGCTTTTTTTTATCAGATGAACAGCATTAATTGTGCTGTACATTCATGTTCTGCAGGAGTACAGCAGGGGGCAGTCTAGCACCACTGAATGATGCTTAGGTCCGGTCACAAACAGGACACAGTCTCCCTCCCTCTCGCGTTCCCTTCAACTTAACAGGACTTTCTAGTTGCTATCTGGCAACACTTAGTGCCAGCATGGAAATTGATGTAAGAGAGATAAAGGGGAACTCTGAAATCCAAACTTCAGTTTCACTCCACTGAGACAGAGCAGGGGGAAAGTTAGCCTGGTGTGTGGTTAATGTAAGCCAAAGTACTGAATATTACCCTCCCACAGTGCCGCGGCTCCGAGCCGTAAGGACGCGGGTTGTGTTTTGAAACAAATAATGCAAGATACAGCTCTCAACGTGCCACACTGAGTGCTTGAATAAATCATTTTGACTTGTCTGTTTTGTTAACATTTTTAATATATCTTCTTGTGTTCAGGGGATTTCTTAATATTAAGAGAACACATCAAATGTTCTAATTGTAATTAAATCCAACTAAAGAGACTTGTCAAAATGATTTAGTTTATTGATTTTGTGTATTGATATTTTAGCCAAAATATTACAAATTACGCTGCCATGGTTTTACTTTGTTCGTGCTTGTGATTGTCTATTTTAATTAAACATTCCATTTGAATTTCAGCTTGTGCTCAGATGTGAAGCGTGCCCAGTTCAAGTGTAGCCTTTAAATAAATTTGAAATGGTTTAGCAGATTTGACAGTGGGAAATATTATTTGACTTTGTTTTATGACAAGCGAGTGTTGTTCCGAGAAATTCCGGTGCAGACTTGTTGAAGCACAATTTTAAAAGAAAGGGGAATTAAGTTTTATGACAAGTACGATTTGCTGGGTGAAGGTAAATTGCTGCCGGAAGTTTTAGTCACAAAATCAAATCAGAACTTAACTAACTCAAAAAATGGATATAGAGCACTACTTTTCTTTGGTGGTTCAGATAGTAACACAGACGGTATTTAATACATGGTAGTATGAGAAGGAAAAAGAAGAGACATCTCTCATTTTTTGTTTGAGAAGTTACACATTTATTTTCATGTTTTCAAGACTGATATAAAGATATAGAAGCACATATGCTCAGTGTGATATAATAATATAAATATTTTTTTTTTTACATGAGCACACAGGTAAGAATTCAGCAGCATTAAACACAAAAGCAAGAGGAGCACAGTGAGCTTCCCTCCGTGTGTGCGCTCAGATATTCACAGTGACTGTCGCCGACCACCAGATAATATGTCTCTGACCACACAGTCATCTACATCTGGAGCTCCCTTTAGCATTTCCCCCCTCTTTTTCCTGTTCGATCCAGAATTCTTCATCGTTGTTGTTGTTTTTTTTTTTTCCCTCCGCCTTCCTCTGGTCACTGACATCCACAGCGGGCTCCTTCCCACTCCCTCTTCCCCAGGCGAAGAGCCTGCTATCTGGTGTAGCGAGCAGTGGGGGGTGGCTGTGATCTCCCAGTCCTGGTGGAAAGGTCCAGGCACTGCAGGGCCCCTATTACCCAGCCGGGGGGCATGGAGACGGGGCAGGGCTGGCCACTGCTGAGCCTGGGTGTCCGGTTCCTCTAGCTGCCAGTCAAAACTTCGCCCTCAGCTACTATAACCAAATGGAGGAGGAATGAAGGGGGACGACAGGTTATACAACCTCAGGCAAATGGAGAAGAAAGCAAGAATTTTTTTTTAAAAACATAAAAGAGGGTATTAAGGTTTCATATAAACATCAAGACAGTGAGGAGCAATTAATTTGTCTGTTGTGTGATAACTTTATCATAAGCGATTAGACGACCAGACTCTAAACATATTTACAATAGATTACATGCCTGCTGTACAGTATATTTATAGCAGAGTATTTGAAAGGAGCGCCGTGTGTGTCTGAAGATGTTTGTAAGTGTGCAGTTATTTATAGCCTCTACAAGAATAGGTTTAAAACAAGTGAGCTCCTTTGTTTGTTTGACTTGAAGTCATGCCTCTGCACCTCCATTGCACATTGTTATCGTAGGAATTATTCCATTGTTTATCAATGTTACAGAGATTTGTAAATTCTTATAATTTGCAGCAAGATGGATAATTTTAGGATGGTTGTATTTTGTAGAGGAAACGTGTGTGTGTGTGTGTGTGTGTGAACATGTGTTGCTGGGTTTGTCTGTGCGCAGGTTTCTGTTGCTGAGCTTACGATGTCTAACATCTTTTTATGATGTATGAAGGGAAATGGTTGTTTTGCTTATTAGTATACAAATATGAATTATTGAATAGTTTCTTTCCAATTCTCCTACACAGCTGAATCAGAGAAAGACTCTTTGTGTGTGAGAAAGTGAAGTTGAGCCTGAGAGAGAAAGATTTCCTTTTGGGAGATTTGGTTATGGTACCAAGGCCACTCAGGTTTTATTTGAAAAAAGAAATTTAGCTGTGAGCATTATTCAAATGCACTGGACATTTCCAATGTTTAATTTATGCCTATTTCTGCTTTGTATACTCACTGTCTGTTAGTTAAATTTACATGAAGTTGCAGCTCTATTCAAAAGTTTGGATGTGAGCCTTTCAAACTTTTCTTTCGTAGAAGTGGAAAAGTTGAGGAAATGTAATTGTTTAATTGTGTTGTTATTGTGAGGAGTTGTTTGCATTAATATTCAGATGCAGGTTTGTGCGTGCGTGCGTGTGAAAGGAAAATGAAATACCGACGGCGCAGTGTGCGAGCGTGTGTGTGTGCGCGCAGTTCAGTGTCCGACCGGCTCCACAACAGTAAGAGCAGGACTGCAGACACACTCTTGAGGGGCTGTTGAACCTCATATTCACATTAACCTTAGACTGTAAACACAATGAAGAGCTTTATTTTCATTCTCCTCTCGCCCTCGCCCTCTCCCTC
The DNA here is from genome assembly GCF_965226575.1 of Pagrus pagrus. Classification (NCBI taxonomy): domain Eukaryota; kingdom Metazoa; phylum Chordata; class Actinopteri; order Spariformes; family Sparidae; genus Pagrus; species Pagrus pagrus. Next base: position 23,726,455 of record NC_140192.1, on the reverse strand, counting down.
GCTCCTTTTCCGCACACACACACACACACACACACACACACACACACACACACACACACACACACACACACACACACACACACAGAAATTAAACTATTTGATTGTTGATTATTAAGCTCTCTCTCTCTCTCTGTCCCTCTTGTTGATGTTGTTCAGCCAAACAGGATAGATCATAATTGGTACACACACCAATAAATCTGCTTTATACAGTAATAGTCTCCATTTCACCACTCTTCAAGTCCCCCATCAAAACTGATTCCTTCCAGTGAGTTATTAATTTAAAATATTCTTTGCTCACATTTTAAATAATGGATTTCTTGTACTTGAATTTGATAAATATGTTTTTCTAGGAAAGATTAAGTATTAGGCATGGTTTGCATTTTCAGCATTTGTTGTAATTGCTGCTGAGGTCTTATCAATCATTAAAAATCTCTCGAAACTTACACGTGAAATTATTAAAACAGATGAATATTTTCTTGCTCTTTCTGTTTCTGACAGATTTGATTCCCGCAAGAAAACTTTTTGAAATAGCTGCCACAAGGCGCTCCCACAAATGGCACAATGCTGCTGTATTAAAACAAGCTTCCCTGATTAGCAACTTTACTTTCCCACATATATCTTCACTCAACCACCGAATTAATCTGTTGTCAAAGGCTAAAGAGCCCTGCCAAAACCAGAATACAGGGTTTTAGGAAAGGTTAATTTTCAGATGGTACTTTTCTTGTTTGGTGATGAGAGGGGAGGTATAGAGGTTATGGTTTTGGCAGATGGGTGCAGAGAAGGTTAGAGATGGGGCATAGGAGCCTTTTAGGGTAGAAGAGAGGGTATTGGGGCTTGGAGTGACAGGGTTAGGGACTCGGGGTGTGGGGTGTGTGAGGTCAGATGCTGGGGTTTTGGGGTTGAGTATGGAAGGGTCAGCTTTGACGTGCTGCGGCTGAGCACGGTACATGACCTCGGCCTCTGAGATGATTGGCAAGGAGGAAAGGAGCTCTGACGGCTCATACTCATCCTCCTCGTCGTCATCCTCTTCAGCTGAAGGCCCAGAAAGCCTCCAGGGTCAGGGTGTTGAACCTGCGACACCAGGCCTGTATCTTTGTTGAAACCCAATCTTATTTTTACGCTTTGTTCCATGCTGGTTATGACTCTGCATATGAATGTGTTTGAATGTGTGCCGTTTCCAATCGCACATATGGTCGGTGTGCGTTCTCAGGAGTTTTTGCCTCACGAGGGTCACTCTGGGGTCTTGAATGTATACATTCTTCGCACACACTGTTCTCACTTTTTTGTTCCCACTTTTCTTTTGCTGACGGTTTTTTGTTTTTCTCTCTCCACAGCTTTTTGTCATTGTTGTTTGGAACTTTGAACTCTATATGATTCCCCTGGCTTTGCTGCTGCCTTTGGCCTGGAACTATATCCTCATCGCATCGGGGAAGGATACCAGGCAAGATGTGGTGAGTCAACCTCATAGCTTCTTTTCATTTCGCTGTAAAAGCCTCTTGCACGGCAACTCAGGCACCATTGTTTCATGAGAACATTCCGCTCTTATTTTATTTACGGCATTAATCACATCTCCTGACATTGCATTGCTTTGATACTAGACTTAATACAAACGGTACATACTTGTGCTTCACACACGATTGCTCTAGATGTACAGATGAGTAAGATGAGGATAATACAAACTCATTTCAAATAAACCTTTTGATTAAATTGCAGTCGTAAACTTAAAACAAATTGGAATTTAATTTAAAAATCTCTCAGCTGAATTTTTTTTTTTTTAATAAAAAATAAAAAAAGCAAAACTCCATCTGCCCCTTGAGAAGCTGCATTTTCAGTGCAATCTCACATTTCTCACTTTGCCTTCTTTGAGGCAAAGAAAAGGGAGAAATAATAGGCTGTCACCTTGAGCTACGTTACGCCACTTACCTGGTAGTATATTTATTTAATTCATTTATTTTTATCTCTATACCAATTAAATGATGTCAAAGCAATGTCATGGAGAAACAGACATGTTTTAATCATGGCCAGGCACATTTGGAGAGCAGAGAGTGAAAACCAGAGAGAGAGCTGGACTATGGAGTAAGCGTGAACAATGAAGTGATTAATTTTAATAAGAGCTTTTTTTTTTTTTCTCCAAGACTCAGTTGGAAATAACCAGTTAACAGACCTCAGATTTTCTCGCAGACTCTCGGCTTCTATATGTGTACATTTATCTCTTCATAAGGATTCTTTGGGTCGGATTGGATTTGGAAGAGATTTTCAATTCAGTCATTATAATGAACCAAATCTCATTGCTGTGTGTCAATGAAATATTGCATAAAAATTGAATTATATGTGAACTGTAAAGAACTTACAACAGATTTATTTGCTAAGTATTCAGAGCTGAGCTTTATTATTTATAACCCTTTACTTTTATATTTGTTTGTATAAAAAGTTGACAATAAAATCCACATATGACGACCACCATGAGACAGATACAAGCCATCTGTTCTTGATAATAACCTGCTTGTTTTACAGCAGTTTGTGGTACATATTGTAATTTAGGGTATTTAAACTGGATAAAGTCAGTTAAGTCAGGAATTAAAGGTTTGCCGTTGCAAGTAGACAAAATAAAACACTTAATTTGTCAGTGATACAGACTTAAATGGCTGAGGAGTTTTTTTCTCCGCCTGTAGATGGCGACATTGCTTGACAAAAAAAAAATCCCACATGCCTTAAGACAAAACCCGGCATGATGATCTGTCCCCCCACCTGCTGCTTGTATTTATCCAGACCTAATGATATTCTTTTCCCATGCACCTCCTAATTAAAATGAGGCAACAAAGGTTACATATTCTTGTAATGTGCCACTCACTTCACGTACGATTAAGTACATGTAACTCCTACTTCATGCAAAATTGCTTTTCTCTGCTCCTTGAAAGGGACTGTTGTGTCTCAAGTACCCCAGGAACTGGTTGCAACATTAAAAAATGTTGATACTCGTATGACAAGTGCCTCTTAATATGACAGCACTGTTCTGATTAGTTCCACAAAGTTGTCCTATGCTCAGAGATAAGAGGACATAGGAACGTGTATTACTGTACTTCCATAGGATCTTTCAGTTTCATTGTTGTCTCAGTAACATTTAAACACTGTCATTTTGATTTACATGCACTTTTCCACGTATTTTTGACTGACTCAAACCTATCTAAGTCAGTTGTACTATTTAATGCCTTTGCTACCAACTATAACTCATCTTTCACTTTGCCACTCTTTTGGATTTTTTTCTTCTGCCCACTCCAAGCTGAAGGGGTTTTTGCCTCTGAAGGTTGCTTCAATATCATCATCTTCAGAGTGTGGTTTGAAGGTTTTAGCTTGAATTCTAAGGACTTATCTGCTTGAGATCTCCGAGGCCAGGGATGATTCTTCACCGTGAGATCAGTGCTGCAAAGTTTACTATTTGGCTTCTTTCAATTAGATGGAATCAGTCTCCACTCTCCGATATGAGCACAATCAACAATGGCTTTAAGTGATCGTATTGTGCCCTTATTACACTTTAAGACTCTTGATTTGTGTGGATTGTAGTGTCCGTGCTGGTATTTGTTAGTGGCAGGTATGCAGAGAAGTTGGTTCGGGGCAGGTGGTGAGATAGTCAGAGGCAAATACGCAGTGGAAGAGAATGGGACAGCGGTAGAGTATACAGGTTGTAATGAATGTGCAGGTGTGTGCTTGATGCATGAATACTGAATATTGTGTGTGTTATGATGCCGGTGCTCTGCCCTCTGATGTAGTCTGGTATGTTCTCTTTTATTCCAAGGTTATGATTTCAGGCACCTCCGAAGTGTAGAACCACAGCTCATCCACACTCATACACAGGCATTTGCATTTCCATTTGCATGTGTGAGTCACTCCAGTTGTGTGTTTGCACGGCACTACTATGTGTGTGGGAAAATACAGGGTGTCCACATCAAGATAAAAGTTGTCTGTGTGTCTGTGGGAGAAATATGTGTGTGGATATTTTCTATCTTCATATCCATGAATGCGTGCAGACATTATTTGCAACGTTATATCAAAAGAAAGTGGGATTAATTGTCGACGACTGGCACTGTTAGTGCTCCTCTTCCCTGTTGCTGCTGCTGTGACAGCACGGCTGACACTAAGGATGGGTATCGTTAGAATCTTATTGATACCAGTGTTTATACCGATACTGCTTAACGATAGCTATACTTATCGGTATGCTAATTGATTCTACGCTCCATAATTTTGTGCAAAAACTAAAGACAAGACATGAAAAGATGTGAAAACATCCAGAAAGGATTGGTATTAGTGAAATAATTAAACTTGTAATTACTGAAAAAAATGAGTTTCCTGGCTAGACAGGAGAAATTGCCACAGATGTAAGAATTACTTAAGACATACAGTCCTTGACCTTCCCGGAGGCTTATTTTTAAAAGGATAACGAGCGTTACTCAAATAAGATACACAGATTTATAGTTGTATTTGTAAGCACTTGATAAGGTTGCTGGTGTTACCCACTTTACAAGTTTTACACATATTACATTTAGCTGCATTTTCATTAAACATTCTGCGCTGTCAGCCACGACTGGAGAGCTCAGAATGTAAGCATGCACTCAGACAACGTCAAACATAATTGCTTGACTCCGGCAGCTTTGTCATCATTAGAGGACGCTTTGAGTTAAAAAATAAACGTTAGCTAAGAATTAATTAACCGTATGCACCAATACTAACACCTTTTGTCCTGGAGCTTATCGATATTTAGGTTTTAACTGGCACCAGGAAAATTAGTACCAGATATTGATACCGATCTCTAGCTGACGTCTCTCTCGTCTCACTGTTGCAGGCTTACTGCCTCAGGATTTGTAAATGTCGTGAACTTTCTCCATTTTCTCTTTTGTCAACTTTCTGCCTCATCCAGTTGTCACGGTACTATCTTGTGTCAAACTTGAAAACATACAGCAAATGTATCATGCATCGGTGTAAGCATTCATTATTTTATTAAGGCATTTGTGTTTGCAAATGCTGCACATACACACATTCTAACACACACACTCAGACACAAGCATCCCCCGAGTCCTGTCCCTGTTTGTTTTCAGATCTGCAGCGGTGCAGGGGGGAAGCGGGTACAGCGAGAGCAATACAGTATCTGCGTTCTTCACTTTCTCTCCCAGTCCCCTGGATTCTTCTTCCCAGCCTTTATCAAGCTGAAGTCATGGACGCCTCACTGTCTCGCACTTGGCAGAGAACAGAAAAGAATAGAAGGGAAAACAAGGAGAAAAGGCTTTCTAATTACTTTAAACAACGCACCAAATTAAAGCATTGTGCTGAGCCGAGCAAGGGTCAGCATCCGGAGCGCTGCGGTTTTTTCCAGCAGTCTGGGGTGAGGGTAATGCCAAAGGAATCTGTGCTGAACTCACTGTGAAGGGTGAGAGAGAGCGAGAGAGAGAGAAAACACAAAAAAAGAATACACTTGAGTACAGACTTCCTAATGAACTGAAGGGCCTTGCTTCTTTTGTTGGGTTCAATGTGAGGACCCATCTCTGATTTTACACCGCAACCACAGTCCATAGCCCTGTCTATAGCAAATAAACAAACACAGTGTTCTCTACACGCTGTAATTCACCACTCAGGGTCACCAAGTGGTGCGTGGTTACATGCTGCTTTGCAAACAGATCCCGGATCAGCACTCCTTACCCTCGCCCCAACCTTGACCAGTACCTGCTAAGTAGTCGGTACGTCCTCAGAAACGCGATTAAAGGAGGCGATGCACTAGCAAGGTTGCCGACCTCGTCTCTTATCATGTAGCACTCCGACCTGTGAACCTTGACTCTTCAACACTGTTAGCCGACCTGTGTGTCATGCTGTAACATGCTCACTGAAGCAAACAAACAAAGAAGAGGACCTTTTATACTTTCGAATATATGCAGAGTAGGATACTACTTTTCCCTTGACATTCAGAGCCGATAATGTAACATCAAGGAAGGCCTCTCCTGGCTTTCTGTGTGGAGTCTCCTATTGTGAAGGAGCACGTTAATGACATGACCCTCTCCTCTCCATCTCTATCTTGTTGAAACCTTGAAGACTTCGCGGCTTATATTCATCCCAAGCCTGTTGCAAGGGAAGCTGCCAGTAGGCTCGGCTCGGTCAACCAGAGGACAGGCAGCTCCGCTGGAAGAGAAAAAGGCTGCGAAGTGTGTGTGTGCACGCGTGTGTATCTTTTCATAGCAGTCTGCCGTAGTCATGTGTGTGCGCTACATGAGTGTGTATGATGGGCGTTGAGATTAAGGAGCAGAACACATCCCAGTAGAAATCTTTCCTTGCTGTTCTGTTGGCCCAGAAAGGCCCTTACCAGATGTTATGAAGGTGTTAATTTCAGTGCAGGCTGTTGTAGAGGGCACATACGGAACATGGTGATGTCTCTTTCTATAACAGGATGACGGGCAATTAGGCCTCGTGACACAGGAGAACCATCCTCTTTATCCCATGCTTCAGACCATTACATAGATTCACCCACTGGATCTGGCAAACCATTACAGTAGAGAAGACCTTAATGGTATGAAGGTACTTCACACTTACAGAGATGCCTCCAGCGGTGAGATAAAGCTCACTACTCCTAGGAGATAGATGGCATTTTCATAAAAACAAAACTAGAGTTGGAACTCCTTAATAGAGCGTAACAACCCTTTAAAATAAAATAATTGACTTAGGTTCTCTGCTAATTTTCTTTTTCTTTTTTAAATCCATGTAGTTCCACTTGTAATTTTTTTACTTTCCAGACTGTGAAGCAGTCAGTGTGACAGCAGTGTATTGTTCATTAGTGCAAAAATAATCTGGTTTATCTCCAAGACAGTAATAATGTCTGATTTTATTGGGACATTGTATCATTTCTGGAACAAGACTTCATTGCCATTTTTATCTATTCTATTTTCTGCCTGATTCTGCATCTATAAAAAAACTCGTCTGCGTCTCTAAACACACTGTGCCGTGACATCTGCCCTCATTAAGAGCCATGCACAACACGGGTACAGAGGAGTAAATATTAAGAAAGCTGGAAGGAAAAGACGAAACGCTGCCTATTATACCTCAACTCCTCCAGAAAGTCACACCTCCACTCTTTCCCCATAAAACCTCAACTCTGGAAAGAAAAGGAGTACGAGAAAAGGAGAAGGAGTGGGAGCACGAGGAGACAGAAAAAGACGGAGAGGCATTCAGAGAGACGGAGCGACAGAGAGACAGAGGCAGAGGAAAACAGCGGTGGATGGCAGGCACTCCTCAGTGCGGAGTCAGACATGGCAGTTGGTGACAGGTGACAAAATCAAAAGGTCATGTCACTTTTAACTGGGAGCGCCTGTGCCCCACTGATTTCCCCCGTGCCGCCCCGGCATCACCGCGCTCATCTCTGCTCCTCTCTGCTTCTCTCGCTGCCTCTCTGTCTCTGCTAAACTGGCAGATAGGATGGCAGGCTGGCAGGCAGAAAGACAGGCGACGGGCAGAGTTTGAAGCGGGACGGGAGCATCGGGAGCATCAGGAATGCCACCGCAGAATCCTCCCAGCCTCCCTTTTCATCATGTTGTCTCTCTTTCTCTTCCTTTCCCTCCGTTTGTCGAACTCCCTTCATCACACTGAACCTTTGTAACTGTCTGTGCTCTTTGCTAACAACATCAGCAGCTCAGGGTGTCTGCCTCGGCGCTTGTTGTTGTTGTTTTGTCTATACAGTACGCCCGCTGTAGCTGTTTGCCGTTTCTCTGTTTAAACCTTGAGCTTAAGCCTACAGATGTGAGTGTGTTTGTGCGCAATAGATTGCACATCAAGTATGCTAGATACCAGCTCTGGCCCACTTTTCCACAAATGTATGAGAATGAAAAACAAGAAGACAAGACTGTATCATCTGTCTGAGAAGGACAAACATCTTATACTGAATTGACTGTATTTACTGACTCTCTCAACAATGCCAGTGGAGCATGTAAAACTGTGATTTCCTCTGGATAGCTCCTGAATCTCTGACTAAACATTCTTGCTGATTTGTCAGCAAATAAGCAATGAGAAACGTACATTGTGTTGTGCGACGCTTACATTATTATCCCGCGGCTCAATCTATTCCGAACGCTCACAGATTTGGTGTTGCTTTCATGAATATGTAGCCGCCCTTCTCACCCCCACCCCCAGCCTCCAGCTCCAGTAGCACCCCAGCCTCACCCCTATCCAGCCCCCTGCTGGGTGAGCCCTGGCTGGGGCAGTGCAGATGGAAGGGCCCCCCTCTGAGGGCCACAGCTCTGACAGCTTGTGAAGGGCCTGCGTGGGTCAGCCAGGCTCAGCTAGCAGCCCTTATCAGACGCGCAGCCCTCCCCCAGTCTGCAGAAACTGTGGTGTAGGCAATATGCACACGCACACACACACACACACACATACACAGACACTCATGGACAGTGCATACCAAGTAGGGCCTTGAGATCCCCCAGCCAGCCAGTCGGCCAAACCTCAGCAGCTGGAGAGGTTAAAACCCCCTCACGTATCAAAGAGGAATAGCAGCAGGAGGATGGAGGGAGGGAGGGATAGAGGAATGGGAGAAAAAAGAAGGAGAAAGTATATCTTCATGTTCGCCGGGATGTCTGCCTCGGCGTCAATTCCCCCTGCGGCTGTCATTGGGAAGGTTAGGAGGGGAGATAGTGGAACTCAGCCCGGCCAGCGAGAGAGAGGGTTCGAGTATGCAGGCATTACAGGGGAGGGGTGAAAATGATGTGGCTACCATTTCAGGTAGTAGATTTCTACTTTTCCTCTGTGGAGTTGTGTGCACTTGTTTCACTGACAGGATCTTTTCTGTTTTACTTCAATAAAGTAGCATCCATCCATCCCAACTATTATTTTTTGTTCCTGACTTGTCAAGTCAGATTCACACTCTCCTGTATATCTCTCCTTAGTGTAGTTATACAACTATGGATAGATATGATATCTGGTTAATGCGTGGAATATGTGTTCAGTATTTCTAAGCGAGGCTCTTTACACTTTATATGACTGACTGTAGATAAGGGCTAAGTTCTATGAGGTGCAACCATACTTCTAATCCTCCAACATTGAAGTCAGAGTTAACTTTGCTGGAGTTAGGGGAGTAAGGCACTTACAACTGGACTTAAATCAGGCTTGGCTAAGTTAAGGGGCTTAAGATCACCTTTTTTATCCTACTCACCGTAACACTACAGAGCTATGAGGCTATCCTTTAAGCAGAAGTTTGTGACCCTAAGAGTGTGCTGTCTGTCTTTGAAAAGGCATGATGGGTGCTGTTGTGCTGTTGACTGCGTGCAAGAAACTCCCCGTGGAGGCTGCACGAATATTCCTCTCTGCAATCAATAGGGTATCAGAATTTTCTACCTGAACTGAGACAGAAACTTTATTCTGCTATCCGCTTTTACCATTCTTACAAGTTTTTATTGCATCTCAGTCAACCAGTCTGTGCAGCAAGGGTTCACTCACACAGAAAAACATCAGATCCAAGAACTCTCCGGACTCTTCATCTACCTTACATTCCTCTCTTTTGTCTGACTTTTTTAGAATTCAGTCCGGGCAGACGTTAGCGAGCGCCGTGCACCTCAGCTGGCACAGAGCAACAGTAAATGGTGGAGAAAGATCTGGCTCTGCAAGGCTGAATATGAGTTAGTGCTGACATGAAGATGCAAAACATAGTTTCACAGTGCCAGCTTTGTGAAGTATCAGTTTACCAAATAGAGTAAAGCAGCAGTCATGCAAGGAAGCACTGAAGAATACTAGACACAAAACAAAGATACTACTTTACACCAACTCCGATGATTTGATTTGGCTGTTGTAACATTTCACTATGGTTATTAAAGATTAAGTCAGCCACACACGATTACAACGTCCGTATGCAGAAAAGTAGGCTTTTATCCACAATAAAGACTATCTTTAACTGAGTGTACAGTGCATTTTGGCTCTTTTTTTGGACAATAAATTACCCTCAAAATATGAGTGTATGGAGGAGGAGAGAGAGTCTATAACCACAACTGTAAAAAAGCAGTGTCCAAAAAGAGCGATCACTATCAACTACTCAATTACTAGTGAAAAAGCAACCAGATAAACTCTTAAAGCAAAGATGCACGAGGCCATACATCTGCGCTGGATTATTCGTACTGTATTATCATGTGTATTATTAATGCAATATTAATACTACATTTTTAATATCGTGGTTATTTTGAATATCATGACATTGCGACATCCCTAGTTTATATTGCTAACTGGTTATGTAGCACAATTACTGATTTTCATCATTGATGGTGGTTGTTTAACAACGAATACGACAACTCTGATGATCCCATGTTTCTCCACGACGTCATCACATACTGTGTGTTTAATTTGAATGGCAAGCTACTCGTCCCTCTCAGTGTTCTGCGTTGATGGGCTATACAGTAAGAGTGAAAACACCGGAGTGATGCAGCAGACCTTCCGAGCCAACTCAACAGAAACTTAATTCTTGCAAATCGGCTTTTTAGTCACAAGCCACCAAGGCCAAACAGATGTATTCATACCTTCACAGCCATTTGAACTCTCAATGTCATTGTACTCGCATCTATTCTTTGTGTGTATTTTATATTATCACCATCTTTGTATGTATTTATGGGGCACAGTGTAATCTGTAAGAGTAGCCTGCATCATCTCTGTATCATTTGAATAGGTCTGAATATGTTAATCCCCACCTCAGCAGATATTGAATTGACTGGAGCAGCTCTGCAGGCAATGTGAGCTCGACGCGATCCTGTCGACAGCAAGGCTTTGATGCTGTCGTGCTGTAATGATAGTAATTCAAACAACATGATAATGGGGGGATAAGCAGACAAATGATATCATACACCAAACAGGTCTTAGAAAGAGAGGAAGAATGAGACAAATAGAGAGAGAGAGGTAGAGAAAGGAAGATGTTTGGAATTCATCGGCTGCACTGAGGTAATTTATATCCTCCCTTACTGAGACAGTAGCTCCAGTGCACACATTTAGCCGTGGCAATCTTCAGGGCAGATGACATGTTCTGTGTCTTTTTATTTATTAATTTTACACTGTGTCTCATTGCAGGAAACATGACTTCTCTCTGTAACCAGAGGCGATAGAGGAGAGAAAGCAGAGCGGAGAGCACGGGGAGACAAACGACTCTATCATTCTCTCTGTCTCTCTAGGTCATGCTTCTCCAGCTAGCTCATGCTCATTCCCTTTGTTTAAAGTTTGGAGCGTGTGCCAGGCGTGCCCTACTAAAGCCTCTGTGTGGAGGAATCCATTATGTTTGTATTTTGGCACGGGTGAAAGGATTTGGGAGGAACCATGATGACTTTATAAACAGTTATAGTTCATTTGTTTAGCGATGCCAGGAGGCTTTCATTTTACAGTATCGCGTCTGCATCTTTTGCCGCGGCTGAGCACAAGAATTCCCTCTCTGGTGTTTGTATACTGGAGTCGTCAATGTATTCTGTATCAATGAAGAGAGTGTGAACTGTGAACAGTGAGGCTTATTTGTCTCGTCGCTGATGGAGTCTCAGTGAACTGGGAATAACCAGTTGCTACAAAGTCAGACAGTTAAAACGAAGAGTGCCATGCATACATGCACAACACTTTGCCCTAGTGACTGTGAGCTATTGATAGAACACACACACAAACACACGCACGCACTATTGACTCTACCCTCTCAACTCTGCTGTTCTGAACTCCTCTTTGTTTGTGTGGGAAGCTGCATTTACATAAGAGGCTTATGTCAGCCGCCACATAGTTTCCCCCCTTATTCCAATGAAAAACAAAAAGGACAAAAGCTATTGTCTTGTTAAGTAATGATTTTTGGATTTCTCCATACCGGTTTGTGCTGTTCTGGAGGTGGTTAGGGGGTTGTGGCGATGTTGAGGCTGGGCGAAGGTTTTTTTTTTTTTTGTTTTCTCGGGGGGTTGGGGTCGGTTACACAGTGCAACAATGAGAGCAGATGAATGCTGAGGTTGACAGCTGTAGGGCTTATGATATCGGTGTTTGTTTATGTAAATTGGGAGCAACAATATGACCTTGTGGCTTCTGATGTGTGATTGACAGAAAGAGAATGGATGAGAGATGCAGCGGTGATCTGTGGTTTTTGCCTCAGTGGCATCAGACTACACTCGTGAACTTGTGCGTGCTCGCGAACACGCGACTCGAGCACTGCATCTCCAAACAGTAATCAGATTTAGTTTCACTGAACAGAGGCCCGCGTTGCTCTTTCCATATAGCCCGAGACGTTTGTTTATTTGCTTGCTTTCCACACACAAATAAAGGTCTGAGCTGTCTGTGAAGAGCTGCATTTTCCGTTCAGACATTTTTCTACTACAGTTCCATTTCTTAACAGGAGGAACTTCAGCTTGCTTGAACCATTGTTGGGTTGTACACAATCCATATGTTCCTTTGTGTTTGTGGCTCTGACTGTGTGCACATGAGTGTGTTCCTGTCATTTTTTCCCTGTGTCGTACAGTATGTATCTCGGTGTCTTGGGGCTTCAGAGCTACACCAGCTCCGGTTTCATCGGTCGTGGACCACTGAAGCACATAGTTGCCGTTCTTTGTGACTTGCTCTCTGTGCTGCAGGCTTTCTTCTCTCTTCTCTCACGGAGCATCATCCTGGGAGAGGATGGGAAACGATGGATAGATAGATAGATGAATGTATAGCGTCAGGAGGGCTGACGGTAGAGGTGCGAGACGAGTGCAAAGGTTAGCGGGGTCAGAAGAGACGGAGCCGAATCAGACGAGTTGTGCTGCCTCGTCCCGCTGAACGCTATAAGATTTGAATGCTTTTGTGCAATGCGATTTGAGTGGATGAATAGACTTTAATCCTCAGCCCGTTGAAATTCAAAGCCCGAGCGTTCGCTTACATTTCCAGAAGTGTCAACACATTTGAACAACAGAATGTTTCTAAAATTAAATTCTAATTCTAAATCATTCTGCGGCTCGTGACATATTAGCACACACCAATCTAATAGTTGTGCTATCCGCATGCTTTCCATACTCATTAGCCAACTCATGCCAGACATAAGCATATCCAATCAGCTTTAGTATGCCTCTTTGGCTGTTCTGATGATATTAACCCTGTGTTATCTAATGTTTATCTGTACCATAGCTGTTGCATAAACATTATTTTTTTCTCTCCCCTCTGTTGCAACTGTCAGCAGGCAGTGGAGGACCTGCTGGAGGACGAGGATGAGGATTTTGACAAAGATGACAAGGTAATTATGTCTTGTGTCTGGGATGCACTCGCACGCAAACACACACTCCAGCGTACGCACACGCATACACACACCGCCTCAGGAGGGGTTGACACTGCTTCATAAACCGGAAACACAAACAGACGAACGAAATGACTCCGTCTTCCCCTCCCGCCTCCTCCCCCGTTCAGTTATTGTCACCGCCTGAGGCACAAACACATGTACAAAGATTGTACAACCTTTTAACCTTTTGAAAAGTTTCCTCTGTAGGTATATACACGACACATTCCTCATCTTTCTTCTTTGTGGTTTGCTTTGCTTTGGTCTTTTACTGCAGTTCGGTGCACTATCCTTATTTTTCCCTTCATATTACGCTTTGCCAAATTTATTTTACCAAAATGTTCTGCTTCAGTCCCGCTTCCTGAGAACATGCACCCACATAAAGTGCTTAGTTAGCTATTTAGGTCCGTTCACTGCCCCTTTATGTTCCAGTAAAACAGCATCTGGGCTTGTCCAGACACTATCAGGTAACAACAGGTGGCTGCTTTACTGCCTCCGCTCGTTTACACTGGAGAAACAGCTCCTGAAACAAATGCCACTGGATCGGATACAGTGCCATGTCAATGTTCCACCTGGGAATGGTAATTGAAATGGTGCAGCTCGTTACATCTATCCAACGTGTTGTCTGGTGTTGTCTGGTGTTGTCTGTTTTTTTTGGTGAGACACACTTCAAATTAAAAACGTTTCCTGTTTGATACTCCAGTCCAGACAAAATTAGAATTGAGCTTTTAAGTGAAGTCCAAATCATTTACTGCCGTGAGCTACCTTGACTGAACAACTGGAAATCTGAAATTACTTGAGCTGACAATTGATGCCTTACAGCCACACTCCAGCAATATAAAGGTTAGTAGGCCAATATGTGGCAAATTGCATGGTCTGTTTTGGTAATCTTTTTGGAGGAAATCTCTGGCTGTTTGAAATGGTAATTGTAAAGGCCTTTGACCAGGCAATTTGATATCCGAAAATGATTTTGCCCGAGGACCCTCTGTATGCTGAATTTACTTATGCAACTACAACCTTGCTAAAGCCTCTTCCATTTTTGTAGGGTCATAAGTGCAAGCCTGCAACAAAAGGGTTAAAAAGAAAACATATTTAAAGTGCAGATGGTCAAATAGTCATCCCACCAGCAAGTCAGGCAATCAGTCAGCCAGGCAGCCAGTTGGGCGATGAGCACACAAAGATACGTGAGCATTACATCCTCTCCCACAGAGATGCAGAAGCAAAGTTTCATGGCTGTGAAGTTCCAAGGCTGAAATGTACGGGGGGCCACTGACTGAAGATATGCACCAGGCAACCTTGAACCTTTTTTTTTTTTTTTACTCCTCCTTTACGTCTGCCCTCCATCATTGCATTTCCTACCTCCTCTCAGAGAAAAAAAAAAAAAAAATACAGGCATTTGAAAAGCTGCAGATTATATGAAATACATTTTGGACTTTCATATTGAAATGAGGTGCAGCAGCAGCTTCTGCGGCCTCCGTCAGATTTGGTGCCAAACTGATTATTCCACATAAGAGGGCCTTGCTCTCTGTGCTCACACAGGGCTGGGATGCTGGATAGCAAAGCCGCCACAAAGGCTACAATTTACCAACTCTGGCTTCATACATTTTGATCTATTGCTCCCCGCAACTGTTAGCATTTCATTTGAGCTGTAGGGAAGTTGAAAAGGGGGCCTTTTTCTTTTTTCTTCGCCTACATGTCTCTACCCTCCCACTCTCCTTCTACGTCCCCTTTCCTGCCTTTTTTTTCTTTCATTCTGACACATTCTCTCTCACTCTCTCCCTCTCGCTCCCGCTCTCTCTCTCTCCTCTTTGCTCTCCCGCCAACCTGGTTAAGTGCAGAACAAATGGAGTTTCAAGGCTTAACAAATTTGTCTTTTACAATGGATATGAGGTCTTTTACATTGGATATGAAGTACAGCTTCAGATTGTATGAGTATGCATGAAGGACGGGTCAAAGGAGGCCTCTTTTATGGCACAAGCCTATAGGGGAGAGAGGGAAGAGGAGAGAAAGAGCAACAGAGCGAGAGAAGAGGGAAAAAAGATTAATAAATATGCCAAGGCCTCATTTTAATTGAACTTGAAGCATATGTTGCAAGTATGTACAATCCGTCCCAGATGTTTACTCCGGCCATGTGCACGGCTCTTCCCAGTGCACCACAAGGCAGCTATTAGCTGGATAACCTTTGCTCCAGAGGCTAAATGGGGTATTACATGGCCAAAAAGTAGAGCACCTGTTTTTCATTGCATAGCGGACCCCTTGCAGGCTTTTTGCCTTGGATCACCACATGTGTTTTGACTTAACAGATTGTTGGGCAGACGTGAAAAGTGTCTTTCTTGTGAGCAAGCACTGATATTAGTCACTTAATCTCAATGAAAGTCCAGCATCTAGACTAATTGATGGGGACGGCTCAGTTGTTAAAGCCAAGCAGGCGGGCTCATGAGGGGTGAAAGAATGTTAGACTAATTTTTTTTTCTTCTTCTCCTCCTCCACGCCGCGTGTTTATGTGTGTGCGCCGTGCCGACCTTCAACATGGAATGTTTCTTGATTCGTATTGACTACACACACATGCGAGCATACACACCCACCCACACACACACACACACACACACACACACACACACACACACATTAAATATGTTAGCGGCAAATTCCCTAAAGTTTTTTTTTTTTTTCGATATAACTGATTTTAAACACGGTGGCAAGTTTCAGATGCACCTTTTCTCCTTCAAAGTACATGATGGATCCAATAAATACAAAGTTACGCATTATTAGAAATAACCTGCCTTTTATCACTCTGTGTATAAGGATGTCAGGAAAGAACAAAAAAACATTTTTATTCCCATAAATAAGTTTGTCATAGATTCAAATAGTCCAATAAAACTACCCTGGCTTTATGCAGAACCCTTGTCATTGATAGTCTTGCATGCAATGGATTTGAATGTATTTCATTTAACCCTGGTTTACATAATTAGAAATATTGAACTCAGGTTGAATTGAATTTATTGTCAAATTAACATCTTTCTTTATTTCGTCTTTAGCCTTGAAGGTGTTCAAAAAAAGTGTTTTACTGGAATAATAACAGAGATGTAGTCATCAATGGAAAATATTTTCTCTCTCTCTCTGTTTTTAGTGTCAATCAGGTCATTCACGTCATTCATGCATTGTTGCTATTGTCATGTTTGAAGGCTGATCTTAACCAGCTAGCACTAGATTGCATTTCTAGACTCAGTTACTAGTGGTGGAAAGCACATTTATTTACTGCTGTAAGTAAAAGTACTGAAGGTACTTTACTCAAGTGTCTCTAGTTTCTGCTGCTTCATACTTCTGCTTTCTCTTCTCTATCCTCTCTTTCTATCTTTGAGGCAAATATTGTACTTTTTTACTGCACTAAACTTATTTGACAACTTCAGTCACTAGTTACTTTACAAATTCAGATTCACACTACAAAAAACTTAATAATAAAGAGATTTATTTTATTTTATCAAGAAGGCTTTGTTGGTCACCAGTAGGAAATTCACAAGCAAACCAGCAGTATGTAAAATAATACATGAATGTATACAGTGTTATTAGCTCCACTTCCACTAAATTCAACATTTAAGTGATAAACAAAGAAATGTATCAGAAGAATGTAATCTAATAATATAATTAATATTATTCTTAAATGAGCTGTTCTGCAGAAAGGGCAGTTTTACTTTCTGTACTTTAAATATATTTTTGATCTAATACTGTTGTACTTTCACTAAAGTAACATTTTCAATGCAGGACTTTTACACTGTGTTATTACTACTTTCAAACGTACATGCAAAATCCTTGTACATGCGTAGAGAGTGCTCAGTGTGAGAACAGTGTACTCTCTCCTTTGTGTGTGTGTGTGTGTGTGTGTGCGTGCGTGTGTCTTTGTGTGTGTGTGTGTGTGTGTGTGTGTGTGTGTGTGTGTGTGTGTGTGTGCCAGCTAATTCTGTGGCCAATCTTGCCTGGTGCTAGACATTATGATCAAAAGAATCAAAATCCAATAAAACTTAATTCTCTTTTTGTATTCTAATCTCAAAACGCTCTGAAAGACTTCATTTGTGTTTTAAAATCCTTACAATTTTCTTCCGCAGACGATGCCACCTGACCCTCCTACCTGATTTTAGTTCTGTATCTTGTCACCTTTTCACTAAACTGGAGTCTGCAGGTCAAATTATTATGTTAGACGTTTTGACATTGTGTCATGGCAGGTAAAGCACATGTGTAATGAATAACATTAACAGTGACTCTATTCAATCAAAGTTGCCCAGTAAGCCGTGCCACTGAACTGGTGATAAGTGAATAGCAGCAGTTTTTGATATTGTACCTGTGATATTTTACAACATGGACAAGTATTCACCAAGTATCTACTGTATGACTTCTCACCTCAACAATCCCTACAACTCCAAGACAAAGCAACTGCATTTTTTCCCCATTTAATTCATCCACTCATTTTAAAAAATGTGTCCCTTACTATCTTTATGTGCCTTTTCAGTACAGCCTGATGTAACATTGGAGGCTCGGACAGTGTTAGATAGCAGAAACATGCTACTCGCTCCTTTATTTACAGGCTAGTGGCTGCAGGTGCTTCAGTGTGCAATGTAGCCTGTGATGTCTCCTCTCACCTGTGGGCTCACCGTCCAGAGCTGGCATGAGGCAATCACCTCTAGGCTCTGCATGGGCATGAGTGTTTGTGCGCGTAAATGTGTTTGTGTATTTGTGTGAGGCGTCTTGGTTGTGTGTGTGTGTGTGTGTGTGCGGTGGCTCAGCTGCCTCCCAGAGGGGGGGCTTACTGGAAAAAGAGAGAGAGAGTGAGAGAGAGACAGACTGAAGGAGTGAGGAGATTACCCTCACACGGTTGACTGGTCACTGAAGCGCTCGTGCTCCGCTCAGCTAGGCTCCACTAGCCTCAGGAGGACCTGACACAGATAAGATACACACTGCAATCATGTCCTGCTCACGGGCTTACTGCTCGGTGCACCCCCTCTCCCTTTCTCTCTCCATGTCTATCTATCTATATCTTGCTCACACACACACTCACACACACACACACACACACACACACACACACACAGACGTACCACACGAACCCTTAAAAAAAATCTCCCGTTTTCTGCTCATTTTCTCCTCCCCAGCCTCATATGCAAAGCGGATGGTAAATATAGAGTGGACGTTAATCATTAGCATCAACACACTGATGTGTAACATATGAATTATAATGAAATGAAAAGGCCTCTCTAGTCTTATTTATGGACCAGTTCCCTGCAGGCACTCCATATTAACCAGCAGTGAAATGTGTTTTCATCCATGCTGGGGTCAAACAGTAACGCTGTTTTTTTCACCTACTGCTTCAATAGCTGATTCTAGTTGTGCCTTACTGGATTAAAATACAATTTTGAATGATTTAGGACTGTATGACTCATGTACAGTGAATGACACACAATGAACATGATATTTCATCAGTTTTATGAGCGCTGTGCAGTGTTTTTTCTTCCTTTTTAGAGCTCTCATCGATGGGTCCACTGTGTATATAAAACCGAGCATACATGATCCTCCGTTTCTTCATCTCTCCTGCCACACAGCCATCTTCCCACACCACAGTATCTCTTTATCCTTCTCATCAATAGTGCTGAGACAGCCGTTCCACCCTCTGCTGCTTCCCCCCGTAGGCATGACTCATGCACATACATGTGCGCACACACACACACACAATCGTGCGCATGTGTGTGTTTAGTAATGGTTCTCTGGCAAGTATATAACTCCTGGCGAATGGCTAGTTATCAGCACACATATCCAGTTCTCATCCTGGAGGCCTCACAGCTATTTTCAGCCACTGATTTTAACATACAGCTTCTCTCTCTGTTTCTCTTTTTGTATTTATCTGTCTCTTGTCTTTCTCTTCCCATCTCCGTCTCAGCTGCTATCTCCTCTTCTTTATATCGCCGAGCAGCTGCCAAGGCTTTTTGCTCCGTATAATGTTAATAAGACACACACTTTGTCTTAGTGTGAATATGGTTAAAAACAGTGCAAGTTTTCTGACTCGTCTCCTCCTAGCATACGGTGCTCGGCAGCACCTTCCCGAAGCCCCGGCACTCCTCTTTCAGTCCCAGTCACGGCACTGCGCCGATCGCTCAGATGGCATAATGTAATTGGACTAAAGGGAGCACTGGGAATTATATCAATGCTCCGAAAAAAAAAAAAAAAGGTTGACTGAAATGTTGTTCTAGGGAGGCTATTGAGCTTGTGATGCAGTGGGGTTGTCCTCAGGTATCAGGGGGGTTTCTTGGCTGCCGAGGAGAATTGGAGAGAGAGAGACAGAGGGGAAGAGAAAAAAGTTTGAATGTCTGTGTTCTTTTCTTCTCGCCGCCTGTGAAGGATGAAAAGCGCCACGCCGTAAAAGATGCTTTTGACTTTTCCGCTTTATTTTTCTTCCCATCTCACTGTCTCTTTTTTCCGTTGCTCAGCAGAGACGCTGGTAGGAACTGCATTTTAATCATGTTTTGCTAATAGAGGGAGGAATGAAAACAAAAAGGAGGGTGAAAGAGGCATGGAGGGGTATTGTCTCTCTATGCAAAATACATTGCATTGTTTGTTTGTTTTTCCTCTTTGTCACACACACACACATCAGGTGAATCATCTCTCACTATCGCTATTCCCCCCAGATACGTATCTCTTGCTTTGTCTCCCGTTTCTTCTTCATTCTCTGACTCTTCTTCATTCTCTTAAGACTTTAACTCTACCTCTGGCCTTTGTTATTTAAAAGAAATGTAGCTGTTTTTTTTTCTTTTCTGCACTGTGGGTCTCAAATCAGTCCGGCATTAACCCAACTATCAAATACAATTATTTTGAGGTCTTAACAAAGGTGAGTACTAAAAAAAAAATCAATCATGACTCATTTCTGCATTGCAAGGCTAAAAAATGTTTCCACTGCAGTGCATTTGGCGAGAAGAATGTTATTCTTACCCACAGGCTACAGCCTACTTATATTGGCCCCAGTTGTAAAACATCCACATGTCTTCTTTAACCCTTTCACCTTAATTTCTCTGGGTTGTAAAGAGAAAATCTCACTGTAATCTATCCACAAGGATCCTAAACCAGGCCCCTGGGAGGACAGCCGTGATAAAAACCATATCCTTGAGGATATGTTGGCTTCCTGGCACTTTGAGTGGATACGGGCGATGGTGGTAAGTGGGCATGTGTGTGGCTCTGGCAACTAACTCCTGATAGTGTGTGTCACTGTCTTCTGGTTTCCTTTAGCTCTTCGTCTGTCCGACGGCCTCTGTCTGCCGTCCTGTCGGGGTTTGTGTACAGTACCTGTCCTCTGTCCGCGTCTCAATCAGCACCCACGCACTGCACGTTCAGCCCACAACCCAACCCAAGCTCGAGGCCTCCGTCTATGCCTGCTCTTTAAGGTGATGGGGGGAACTAATGGGGCTCCAGCATGGAAGGCTGCTCCCGTCTTTTTGTGTGACTTCCCTGTAGCACTGTAGTCCTGTCACGCTGCAAGGTGACGGCTGTAGTCGAGGTGCGATGGCGTGCTGACTGTGTTTAGCTGGTGGGACTTTCGGCTCTGGGGTACTAAAGGGTGACATTGGGAACGACTGGAGTGACTTTGCACCTGTTTTGGGTGTAATCTGTGCAGTGAGGGGGGTCATTAGGGAATGGATTCTGTCATAGGGTACTTAAGTGTAATGTTTTGTTTATCTATTTTTGACAAAAGTAGGCTTTTAGTTCAGATTTGTTTTTTTGAAAAGCGGTGATTACATTCCTCTCACAAATAATGATGTTTTCACAACTTGTGACCCCTAAGTCACTGATAACAAGCACCTAACAAACTCATTTTCCAATTAATTTCAGGGCCACGCATGTGTGTATGCGTGTGCATGTGTGTGATGGGGTGATTTGAATGCGCGCGTGAGCACGTTCTCTTAAAAGTTGCTACAGAGGCAGTAAAACTATTTCATATTGCCGGAGCAAATCCCAATGCTCATTATGCCTAATGCAGCGATTTCTACTCCCCCAACTGTTATTGTTCTGAATCACGCACACACACAAGCGGCTGAACCAACTGAACTTTTTGACTGATGAACTATGCATCAAAGGATTACGATGAGCACTCGTTGCACTGTAGGTGAGGAGTTCTCGCGCGCTCTCATCCACCCAAAGTAACTCTCTCGGAGACTCTCACCAAATAGGATGTCGAAGATGGCACGCCGTCAGCCCTCCCGGCCTCTCATTGGACAGAATGTGGAGCACAACACTTGACAGCAGTGTCGTCTGAATTTGAAAGTCAGACATGTTAGAAGGCAGCCGCCACCTTTTCTTTTAACAAGAGTCATAAATGTGTAATGAGCACAGAGAGGATGCATATTTTATTTACTTTTTTGAAGACGTGATCCCCTCACTTCATAGCGATGCACTCCCGCTCTGTCGTTTTTTTTCTGTTTCACTTCCAAAACAAAGTTTAAAACAGTGGCTGTTACAGCTGTTTCTATTGCCTGTGTCTCTCTGAACGTGAATATGTAATTAAAGGTACGCGAGGCAAGCAGAGTTTTAGAGACCTAGGTGATGAATCAGATGTACTTTAACTAAATATGATATGATTTAATGGATGGGGGAAAGTGTGTGTATTTTAAAACCTTAATAAGTTAAATAGTATAAAATGCAGACTCTTACAGAATCAAAAATCATGTGTCTGAAAAATATATATTTTTTTAAACTAATTACCTAATTTCTCTTCCTAATCTAAACATATGAAAGCCCATCATCTCGGGGTACAGCCAAAACAATTGAATCCAGTGTCTCCAGAGTTTACATCGTGCAGTAGCATATGTTTTCATGCCAGCCCAGACAGGAAGAATGAGACAGACAAACAGATAGGACAGACTGACAGACAGACAGATGGGGGAGATGGGCTGGAGCAGTTAAACCAGGCCAACAGAGGACAAGAGTAATGTTGTCCCATTCATCACGCACTGCCAGGCTGGATCCTGGGAAGGACAGGGGAAGGAGAGCGCAGGAGCAGGGGAGCAGAGGTGAGGCAAAGTGGGGGAGAATTGGGCAGGCCGGGGGTGCAGGGTGGGCGGGGGTCGGGTGGCGTTCAGCAGGAGGCAAGGAAGGGGAAGTGATCAAGCGTAGAAGTTGTGGGGTGGTAGACATTTATGTGTGTGTGTGTGTGTGTGTGTGTGTGTGTGTGTGCGCGCGCGCGCCCGACCTTGAGTCTGATGGAGTGGCTGGTGTGGTGGAGGTGATGAGAGGCCCCAGGGGGAGATGGGTAAAGATGATCAGTGGCAAACAACCTCCTGCCACCCAGACACATTAGAGACACACACTCATAACACCAGAAACCTTTCTCTTTAGGATAGGAAGCGGAGGTCAAACTGAAAATAAGTCACTACCGCCACCTCTTCCTTTTATTCCCTCTTTCCCTCTATCCCTCTCTTTTAGATATGTGTATATTTATCCTCGCTATGGGACTAGGCTGGGCAAAGAGACTAATTAGTACTAGGGAGAGCATTGTGTCTGCCTGGTACACCTTCAGCTGACAGTCTTAACTGGAGTTTGACTTTGCTTTATGGTAGCAACCCTCAGCACACACAGATATTCTCCAAGAAAACTGCGTGTCCGCGTGCATATACACACTCTCTCCTCACATTTGGGCCTATGGGAGTGGGCCGCCCCTTCACATCTTAACGTGGCCTTTGTGTGTGCCAGCCGCTTGATGAGGGCCAGGAGGACGTGCAGCGCATCTCAACACCCTGGTTAAACAGATATTTATGTGTTTATGATAAGAAGAGAGGGAGGGAAATAGAGATGTATTCCCCACATTCGCTCGTGGATTAGTTGTTGTATGGGATAAATTATTTATTAAAACCGCAGCCTCCAAAAAAAGAGAGGAACATCTGCTTCTTTCATGTGGCGCTGGCGAGGTGCCAGGTTGCATGGTGGTATCTGAGGCCGGTCGCAGGGCCTTTGTTGCGTCTTGTTGTCATTTCCTGAAAGAGGGGAGATGTTCTTTTAGGCCACTGGGTTCCCAAGTTGTTGTTTTTTTTCCTTAAGGGGCCTCTCTTAACTCCCAGTGGGTAAAATCTGTGACTCATCGCTCCCCAGTGGAGTTGGTAATGCTTGGAATAGACACCAATGGAACACTTTAGTTATTATTAATTTTGTAGGGCAGTTATTGGCTTACATAATGTACCACTGTTTTGGGAGCTGAACTGTTTAAACGCACAGCATGTTTTCTCTTCGGCTAGGGAAAACAATGAAAACAAACAACCTAATTTGATTAAATCCGTCTGGCATGACTCAGGCAGAAATGTTCACGTATGAGGTCACATTCGCCAACCTTTTTCTGCAATCTCTGACAATAATCTAGTGTTTCCCAGGAAGTTACAGCGACAGGCGACAATGGACCACACATTTACCTTGAGTAAGATTTTGAATTTCTCTGGGTTAGTACATCAGTGGAAAAATTTGGGATAACGTAAGTTAATGCTGATATTGTGTTGATGATACACATATGATAACATCATGTGATGTAAAGATGTTGGGCTTTGTGGATTGTTTGTTCATGAGTTCATCTGGTTGCTTTTTCACTGTCATTTAGTGTAATTGTAACTCGTATTTTGGGGGTCATTTATTTGCCAAAAAAGAGACAAAACACACAGAAAACCAAGTTAAAATAGATCTGATTGCAAGCAAGTTTTCTATAAATATTGGGATGATGTTGTAAATTTGTTTTGCCATGATAATCATGTGGTGAAAATCTGATATCGTGACAGGATATCATTACCAAGATCAGTCAGAAATTGGAGGAAATATGTTTTTAGGAAACACAAAAGAGTATTTTATTTTTGACTGGAGCCGAAAGACAGTTTCACTGCGAACATGTGAGGAATAACTGTGTTTACCACCACCTTTGATCATAAATGACCTTATACACACTTTTTGGAGCATTTTCCAATGTACCTACAACACATACATACAGTATTGTTGCTTGCTTGATTTTAGAGACAAGCCGTCTGAACATGGGACTGTTTCGACTCAGAACTGATACCCATGTAATACTGCTCGACTGATCTGAATGCCACCAAATGAACTGATAAAGCTTCCTCTCCTTCTTGCGAAACAGTGTTGCACTTTCATCAGTCACTAAATGATTTTTATGCAATAAATTCAAGAAATTCAAATGGATTTTTCAGAGAGGTAGCAGCACATCGACTTTTAAGAATACAGGAGTAGATTCTGTGCAGTAGATGCTTGCACATTGTATGCAGTGTTTATTATTCTGTCATTCCTAATTCCTGCGCAGGCTTTGGAAATTGAATTTGTGTCACCCCTAAAGCATTCCTCAACTTGCTCAACTTTTCACCGTTTTTTTTTTTGTTCCTTTTTCCTGGGGTGGAAATGGGAGGGATGCCGTCTCCCTCTGCAGTTACAAAATCAACAAGAGCGCTTTCAGATGCCCTCTGGGAGCCACATATTAGCATCCTGTCACGTTTTATATGACATTTCAATTTTTACTGTGCTGCCAGTGTGAGAGAGGCAGAAAGAAAAACAAAGAAAAACAGGTGCAATTTTAGCACAGCAGCAATGAGCAGCAGCCACTTGTGGTTCAGACTCATTTCGTGGTGTGATGGGAGATATGCTGCTACATTATAACGGTTAGGTTTATCATTTTTATGGCGTAACCCAGCAGGGAGAACAATGTGATCGGAGGTTAAAACAGTCTCAAATGGCTCTCGCTATTTCCACCCAGTAGATATAGGACAGATATTTGAGTCCATCGTAATAGGCTAAGTCCTCAGTGACCTCTCTCTTGTTTAGCTCTAGGCCTTGGGTCAGTGAAGAGCAAACTGTCTTTGCAAAGTTTACAACTGCTCACTTTGCACTTTTTTGCATTTAGATGTACTCTTCCGCGATGCTATCTCTCTGAAAGAGAAATGGAGCAGTCGGGTACACAGAGGCATTGTGCATCTTTCCTTTGTTAAATATTTAATCCAGTGTTTCAAGGAGTTTACCACATTTGTTTACCACAATTTACCAGCAAGTGCAATGTGGTTAGCCTAACGTGGCTGTTTCAACGCGTGTGTGTGTGAGGGAGTGTGTGTCCCTGGGCTCTCTCTGGTGTCACTGAGGGTTGTTTCTCCTTAACGCATGCAAACAGCTCGCATCACTTTAACGAGCCTCTCCCGCCTCTGTCTTCCCTGATGGGAGCATTCCCATGATGCAGCCTGCTGCACACACTTGCACACAGGGTGGCTCGATGCTGAACTGATGGGTGCTTGGCTGCGATTTCGTATCCCACTCCACACATCGAAACAATGATGCAAACTTTGGACATAACCACAAAAGATGCATTTATTGTCTTTAAATGGCATGCATGCAATTAAAACAACTCTCTGCCAACAAAGACTCAGGAAAAATTTCTCCCACCGCCCTGATGAGAGTTAATTGATGTCAAAGAGTTTTTCCCTGCACATTTCATTCACGGGGTAAACAGATCATCTCAATGCAGTTTTTCATTTAATACACAGTAGTATGCAGTCCGTCTGTACCCTTAACTCCTGACCCCTTTGCTATACGGTAGATTATAAAACAAATGATTTTCATAACGATAGGTAGGCCAAGCAGGAAAAGACAGAGAGAATAATGATTAATAATAATGATTCCTTTGCATGTATATTACATAAACGCTCTGGAGTTTGCATTCCACAAATTACTGGTGTATTGCATTAGCTCACCGATGGTCATGGGCATTCAAAAAATTAAAACCGTATGTATTCTCTCCTCTTACATATTCTGTCAAGCCACAACTGGGGATGCTAATTTATATTCAGTGTTTCTATATTCTTGCATATAATTTGTTCTCATTTAATGTTAGCGCTCCGTCAGTATATGCAAACATTATGCTTCCTCTTAAGAATTCGGTTTATATCAAATATAGTTGTGACGCAAAGTAAGTCTCAAATCTTTAGGTAGGGTTGCAGCGATGTGCTGATTTTAAGGTATGAAAGCTGACAACTATACCATATACCGTGTGCATTTGAATTCTAACATATTAAAAAACATAATATTTCAACAATATATCAAGTTTCATGTCTGTAAGGACATAAAATAAAACCAACATACCCTTCTGTTATCATGGCTGTAAGGGTCATTGTAACAGATTTCAATAATTATAATAATTTTGTTATACCGTATACTGTGATATTATCTGAGATGGTTATCACATGGTAAAAATATAGAACTGTTGCAACCCCATCTTAAGGATTAATCCCACTCATTGACATTGTAAAAGTGCAACTGTATGAACTATTCTACACTTCCTATACATATGAACATGGTATGAGAATCCGACGTATCACATTTACTTCTTACAGTGCATGAAATCAAGTAAGAATGAATGTTCTGTCATTCATCTGCAATGACAATTTGTAACACGCAGACTGAACTTGCAGTTACTGTAACATGTCAGCGTAACACATCGCAGATTAACCTACGGTCGCAGTCCATTAAAGTGCATGATGCTAAAGTCATTAGGCAGGCTTATTACACTATTTGTCTGAATGATTCAAGCCATGCGGCATCATCCGTCAGAACGCTGTTGTCAGAGGTGCCGGGATTTGTGGCATACTTGAGCATTAACTTGACGTGCAACTGTAGCCAAGTCAAAGCGTGAGAGAGGCCTCGCAGATTTCATTTTATTAGTCTTGCCTTCAGGTCTCCAAACAAAGCCACTTAGTCTCTCTGACAGACACAGGAAGAGACAGATGGAAATACCGGCCCTGAGTCCTTCTTTTTGTGTAATGCACAGCACAAGCATTTCGAAACGGAGTACTTGATTTGACTTATTATGCCAGTGATGGATCCACTCTTGAGGATGTGCAAATGTGTCTTAGGAAGCTCACCTCATCCTCAAATATTTCACCATTTTGTGAGAAATCTGAATTAAGAGAAAGAAAGCTTCCTCTAACCTTGACTGTGATGTGTGAATGCCATGTCTCCCTCCTCATCTTTCTGTATCAGTTACCTCTCCGTCAGTGATGACATTGCAGTCTAAACAAACTTGTTCAGTAGAGAAAGAAACTGCTTTTAGGAGTGAAGGGCCCTCGTCGTCTAATCTATGTCGGGGCATAATATCGTTTGCAGAGCCACAAGACCAGGTGTGCAGATCAACCTTATCTAATAGCTGAAGGGTGTGCGTATGTGTGTGTGTGTTTGTGTGCGTATTAGGTTCCATTATAAGAACAGGTTGCCTGGCTCCATATGTGCGCAGTGTGCGGGGAAGCTGGGAAAACAAGGTTCTCCGTGGCCCTCTGTGTTATTGCTACCTCCCGCCTCCCCGAGTCGTGTTTGAAGACAGGAAATACGAGTCAGACCGCAGTCCGAGGGGCATGTGGCAATGGTTTATACTCCGATGACCTCTGACTTATCCTCTCCACCCCCGCCCGCTCTCTCACACCACTCCCCTGGCCCTCAAACACTCTCCCCTGAGTCTGGGCCCGAAAATAAAACGGCCTGACCGGGCCCAGCCCGGCTCAGCTCGGCCTAACCCAGCCCAGCACAATAGACCCTGCGTTCTGAGATTTGTTTTAGCGAGCAATGAAAAACAGATGGACTCTGAGGAAAGGACGGAGAAGAGGAGGAGAGAGAGAAAAAGAAAGAAAGGGAGTCTTGTAAAATATTTGCGAAGAAAAATAACCCAGGGAGGCTGTCTAATTATATCTATTTGTCTTGTGTGGTTTTGCTGGGGAGGCCATGTGGTCTCCCTGGCTGCTCCATGGTTCATTTTTCACATTATCTGATCCTGGATGGAGAGTAAAAAGAAGAGGGTGGGTTTCAGGGCAGTGTGGGGAGGGTTGGGTGTTTGGGGTCTCAATGGGAGGGTTGTGGTGAGGTGGAGGGCGGACTGGTCTCATGGAGTGAAATGCGGTAAAGGCCTCTGGGGTCCCGGAGGTTTCATGTCTTTGACTGCTTCACTGTCCTCTTTGGTTATAATGATAAGGATTACTTCTCTAATCTAACAGCGTCCATCCATCTTCGTCATTAACACAGCCATCGCTTTTTCATGCTATTTCTCTAACAAAAAAAATAATCTTCTGGTTCCTCTTTAAACTTTTCCGGTCCATTTTGCAGTTAATTAACTCACAAACAGCTGTGTGATACTTTATTCTCCAGCCTTATGAAATCCAGACTCTTTCTTATCTAAAGCATGAAACTTTCTGGCATCTTTAGTGGAGTGTTTTCATTCACAAGTGTTCATTAATACTCTCAACAAAAGGGGGGGAAAGCACATCAATTCATCCGATCAAGAATATTATTAGCAAGCAATATATCAGCAATAAAAATGTTTTGTATAGTTGTATGCGTGCTGGTGTGGTGACATACTCGAACTGGATGATCTTATATTGAAAGTCTTCTGCCAGTTAGCTGACCCATGACCCATAATTGTAAACTGACCAACAATGACAGTCCCGCTGGACTCTTTTGTAACTTTCCTCCGAGAACAAATAGTCCACCTCTTCTTGTTATGCCCCCTTTTTTGTCTCCCAAGCATGCCCACCAATCACATCCAGCCGCAACCAGTCTGCGTGTTGATGTCCTCACTCAGCCAACGGCTCTAGATCACTCTCTGTCACCTCATTCCGTCCAGATCCATCCTGTCCCTGCCTGTCAGTCAGTCAGCAGGCAGCTCGTTGACTGTTGCATGACTTCTTAAATTCTTCACTTTATTTCAGTGAGAGAGGGGGATTGTAAATTTTAGATTGCCTGCCTAGTTTGTGGTTTCTTTCGCCGACTCCTCACGATATTCCCAACCATCAAAAGTTGAAAAGGAAGAGCTCTTCATGGTGGGTGACGGCGTTAATAAGGATGATAATGATGTCACGGCTGGTGACATCATCACAGTGTGCCAGCCAGCAGAACAAAAGAGGGCTCTGCCCGGTCTTCCTAGCTGTCTTGGCAGCAGCAGAGAGGGAGAAAGAGCGCCCAAAAATTGATGTATCCATTTGGCTTTCAGTTTAATTCTGCCTCTCTATTCACATATTCAAATTTTCCTGTGTGAGCTTTTGTAAGGAGGGAAACATTTTGATTTGTTCTGCCGACTTTATATCTCTATTACTGCCTGGAATGAAAGCACTCCGTCAGTTCATGCAGGATATCCGGTGATTTGGCTCCCCACTCCAAATCTTTGACGCTATTTAAAATGTATTGTTTTCACAAGGATGCCTGTGCCCAGCCTCTGTCTTCTCTCTCCTCTCCTCCCCTCTCTTCACTGTCTCCTCCCTCACCCTCGCTTTCTTTCCCCCTTGCCTACATCTCTATCTGTCCTCTTGCAGGACTCGGAGAGAAAGGGCTTCATGAACAAGCTTTATGCCATTCAGGACGTGTGCATCAGCGTGCAGAATGCACTGGATGAAGTAGCCTCCTATGGCGAGAGGATAAAGAAGTGAGTCGTAAGCCCGCTCCTCGGCACCCGGCCCGCTCCGCTCTGCTCCGCACGTCCCTGTGTGTTTTTTCCGCAATGCTAGGTTGCCCCGCTTCCCCTTGTCAGCCTAACTGAATATAACTCTGTGCCGCTCTCAGGAAACGGTGTCAGCGTGACACCCAACCCCGAGAGACAAAAACACAGGCTGTCTGTCTTTATGTCCATCACATCTCACTTAACCCTGCACGACCTCTTAACTGAATCATCTACTACTACATACTAGATTAAACACACGTCACTGCACATGCACACACACGCTCACATCCATTTATTTACTGTATACTCCTGCTTACACAGGCAGCTTTACTTTCACATAGACGTACAAAGGGAAGGGGAGGCGGGGAGTTTTGTTTTGATTAAAAGCTGCAGTAAAAGAAGGAGTCAGGCCACAGGTCCTTTCTTCAGTTACAAGTAAACACATTTTAAATCAAACTGAAACATCTCTGACCTGTGTTTCTGTAAGGTTGAGGGCACTTTACTGATTATATAGTGAGAATTGTATTGAGTCGGAGCACATTCTCACCCTGTAATGCCGACCTGTAAGAACTTCGGGTGAAGTTATTTCCTTCTGCAAAAGTTCCAGTGAGTGTGATGAATTTGTATTGCGGGGGCATCCAGATCATCTTGTTTTGCTTGAGAAAAGAATTAAAATGCCCTCTCTGACTCTCTACTCCTCTCTGCATGTTTCGCCACGTCTCCCGATGTTTACAGTCTCTTTTTTTCCTCTCTTTGCAGCACATTTAACTGGACTGTGCCTTTCTTAAGCTGGCTGGCCATTGTGGCTCTCGGAGTGGCCACCACCGTCATCTACTTCATCCCTCTAAGATACATTGTGCTAGCCTGGGGTGAGCTGATATAAAAGATGTATAAAATGTATTGACTTGTAAGCGTAAGTTATTAGATTGAAAAGGTATATTAAATGTAAATACATGTAATGCAAAGTAAGAGTTAAAATTTGCATTACTCTCTCTGTGAATGCGCTTTTCAGAGAGCGCAACAACTCATAAAAGGCTAACAACTTCCGCCACAGACAGTTCACCAACTCTCCTCTACCTGCCCCCCCACCGTTTCTCTCTCTCTCTACAGGGGTGAATAAATTCACCAAGAAGCTGCGAGACCCTTACACCATTGATAACAACGAGCTGCTAGACTTTCTGTCCCGAGTGCCCTCAGATGTACAAGTGGTGGGTGAACCTTCGGCTTTCATCTTTGTCTCATCTTTTATATCTTTCTGACAACACATCTGTCAGTTCCAGACATGGGCAAGGGTTAGGGCTCCTTTTATGATCTCCTCTCTCTCAAACTCACAACGTCTGTTTTCTTTCCTTTTCTTCCTCTCGGTCGTTGGCTCCTCACTGTTGTGCTTTCATGTGAACTGACTTTCCATTGTTTTTAGCCACGCACACATCTAATCTAATTGTTTTAAAGTCGTTTCTGTGTTTTCCTATTAAAAGCTTCCTAGTCTAATTCAATTTCCACATTCAAAGCTGGAGCTGTGTAATAAGATAACGAGGTTAAGTGAGTTTAGTGCCCGGCACATAACTAGATTGATTGACTCCATGCACATACACTCACACACAATTACAGTTAGCTGTTGTTTCCCAGCTATGCTAGTAATTGGAACAGAGTGTAAACCAACAGTTAACCAGCCCCATGCGGTTTTGCTTCTACATTAACCGTGAGATCAGATTAACTTTGTGGCTGAAGACTACAGATGCTTCGTTAGGTAAAATATGTTGTGTAGATGTGGATGTGTGTGTGTATGTTAGCTGTAACGTGCTGTGCTGCTCGGGACAAAGTGCAGTTTAAACTGCAATTAAGCGGCAGCTTGTGAAAGTCGTTGTGATATCCAGCACCGATGGTGTCCGCTGTGGCTGTTAAGCCCTGCTGTGCTGGGTTCAATACACACGCACCGGAACGCATAGATGAACACACATGCAGGCCGAGGCTGAACGACCCAGGGCCTCTGATACGACCAACCGCCACATCAGCACTGACACACTTCCTCTTTGATCGCTTGTTGCCCACAACTTCTTTCATCTTTACAGGGTCATAATCCTTGCTCCCCTGCACACCCCTGCCAACCCCCCGTGTTCTCCCCCCTTTCGGCCCCCGTGCAGTTTTACAGTTTCTTCGTTTACTGGGCCCTGCTGCAGCAGTAGGCACCAGGCAGGTAGCCATCGGCTTAAATGAGCCCAAGCTGTCCCCTCTGGTGAAGTGCAGCCACCTTACACACCTGGAGCCTGGTGGAACGGAGCGGCGAAGGGGCCCAGCCCCGGCAGGTATAAGGCCTTTACAAGGCCCCTAATGAGGGCCTGCTGGCTAGGAAAGGTGGGGGCAGACATGGTGCTCTGGTCTGGTGCCCGTGCTGCTGGAGTTGTGCCTACTGTATAAGTAATACTGTAAGTGCTACTGTAACGGTTATTGCTGCAGCTGTTGGAATGGTAATTGTTGCCAGGTTTAACTGACAGTTTGGAGGCTTTGCGAGTAATGAGGGTGAAAGACCAGGGGAGAGGGGGTAAGAATAGATTTCAGGGGAGGAAAGATGAGGATGGAAATAGAGGAACCGGAGGAGGAATGAGAACAGAAAGTACAAGTAGAGTTGACTGATCGGTGGAGATGACTAGTTTGATTATTGAAGGCACGGCAGTCTTGTTTTTATCAATAAGAGATGAGCATTAAAATTCAGATTCACTGCTTAGTCAGCTGTTAAGAAGTGAGACCATCGCCGATCACTTTCTCACTCAATCCAAAGGTTAATTTTCTGCGAAGGCACCCCGCACTGCGGTCGTTGGCTAAAAACAGACCAGAACGTTCTGCTCTGCGGTGCGTCCCGCTGCTGCCTGCGGTGGTGGGTTCACCTCATTGCCTGCCCCCGCCTTCCTGGGTCAAAGCCGTCTGTGGGGATTATGCCCTTTAGGCTCTGCGATGATACACAGAGGTGTTGGGGTCCAAATGGAGCATCCCCCTCGCGGGAATGGCCCATGGCACCTACTGGCATTGGTGCAAGGGCCCACTATGCCTGATACCCTGGATGACTAATGAAGTGCTATTTTAGGGCCCTGGCGTGACCTAACACACATACATAATCCCACACACACATGCTCACCCAGCAGTAGGGCATGTGAGGTAGGTTGGGGGTGTTTCAGTGCAGTGTTCCGCATCATTTGGAGGTGCTTCGGTGCAGACAGAACTGATGAGGCTCTAATGACTTTATATACAAAGGGCATCCACACTGGGCCACAGTCCATCATAACTTATGTAGCCGTACAGCTTTACAGTAAAGAATTACAGAAGTTTTAGTACATGAAAGGGAGTTGGCGTTTAGTGTAGAGCTGCAAAGATTAGCTGATTAATTGATTAGTTGATCAAAAGACAATCATTTGCAGTCATTCGAAGCAAAAATGTCAAATATTTGCAAGTCCCAGCTTCTTAAATGGAAAGATTTGCAGCTTTTTTTGTCATGTATGATGGTAAATACAGAATCTCTGGGTTTTGGACTGTTGGTTGGACAAAAAAAAAAACAGTTTGAAGACATCACTTTTCATCATATTTTTGAGCATTTTTTGACATCTTATAAACTACGATAAATTGATTAATCGTGAAAATAATCTGCAGAATAATTAATAATGAAAACAGTAATTAGTTGCAGGTCTACTGGCAACAGCACATCAGTTGCGCTGTTAACGGAAGGTACTTCAGTCTTGCAGGCTCTTTAAATCAATGACACCGGGCCCCTAACAGCATTGTCAAACACCCTTTAAAAACCAAATCCCTGTTGGTGCATGGAAGCTGCAACAGGCAGAGTTACCTTTTTTTTACCACCTGAACAGTTTACTTAAATCATTATGTCTCTCTGTGAGCAGCAATGTCAAAGGCTGACATGTGTGCGTGAAAGAGTCACCGTCCCTCTCCTGGCAACAGTTTCGTGTTGGACCCTTCACCAGTGTAAGCTATCGTTATGGTCATTATCAGGGAATCCTTCATGTCCTCTTAAACGAGGCCAAACTGAGCACCTTTATAGTGCAAAGTATTCCCTACCTGGCGTTTGGGAGGTGTCAGTGCACCAGTATGTTTTACGACACCATTAGCCATGTGAGCTAGGGAGTGCATAAGTAGGGCCAAGGCAATTAGCATGCCAAGTGGCCCTTTATGATCGGTGTAAAGTAGCTGGATCAAACCCCCGGTACAAAAATAAGCATGAATTCCAATTTAGCGCCTAATGAGCGGAGGGGAGTCGGGTTAATATTTTTAGACAACATTTATGTTGGGGATGAAACCTCCCTGGACACGCAGGGGTCAAAAGGCAGGATAGTTAAAGGTTGACTCGTAGCCAGATGTCATTACTTCTATCTAGCAGAGGTCTCTCTCTCCTTCTCTTTGTCCTTCTCCACTTTTTGTGACAAATTTAAACATTTCACTGCAAGTGGCCAATTAGTCACTATTCAGTGTGTGTCATGCCAGAGCAGCTAATAGGCAAAACTTTCCTTACTTTGTAAATTTTTTGCTCTCTGGTTTATGTCACCTTGACATCCCTTTTCTTTCCCAGCAGTAGACGTGAGTGCTGAATCCTCCGATCTGCAGATGTGTGAACTATAGACGCTAGTGTTTCCCTGGAAACATTTAATAACCCTTATGCTCCATTAGTCATCACATGAGATGAAACCCGCTGAGGTTTGTGCTCCCCTGAAAGGACGGGAAAACAGAATAACATAGTATCATTAAAATGTTGCTCCCTTGCCTTTCTTGACTTCATTTATTTACTCGCCTATTCGCCTTTTTTTCGCTCACTGTCACCCACCTTGGTTTTCGCCTTGTCTGTCTGCCCACACTGGCATCATCAAAACACTGTCAAAGGTTCAGCGCGAGAGGGAGAGAGGGAACGAGAGGCAGAGAGAGAGCGAGCGAGGAGCAGGTCCCAGGATGCTTTGTGGGTATCACTGTTAAACGAAGCACGATGCACGGTACACGGCGCCCCTTCAGCAGAGCACACTTCAAAGCCTGTTTTGCACTTGTACTGTCAACATTTGGAAGAGGAGAGGAGAGGAGCGAGGGTGGAGCAGCCTTTGAGCAGCGCTGGGTCTTTACCCACTGCCTCTCTTGTCGATGTTCCCTTTAAGCTCCCCACTCGCGCTACCAAATTGCTTATGTGCTTGCCGCATTACCGCACTTTTTTACTTTCACCCAATTCCGGTTTCTTTTATTTTGCTAACGTCCCACTTTCTCCTCGCCTCCTCTGCCTTTTCTTCTGTTTTTTGACTTTAACTAGCTCTTGTTTTCTGCATCGGATCGGTGACTGTGTGTGTTTGTGTATGTGTGTGTGTGTGTGCATGTTATTAGGTGAGGTGAGCGGGGGAGCCAAGGGTATAGCATCACGCAGGCCTGTCACCTGTAAGGTGGAATTGAACCTGTGACGCATGAGCCGGAATTCTCTTGGCTGGCAGCTCTTCACAGAGCAAACTCCTGTTTGATTGAGATATTGTTGTTTTTTTTCCCACCCTTTCTTTTTGTCACTACCCTTCAAGAGAAACAAAAAACGACTCTTCTACTGACATGCAAACTTTTCTTCGCCTGCACTCACAAAGAGTTTTGTTTGGACAGGAATGTCAACACGCAGAATTAAATTGCCTGTTCCTTTTTGCTGCTGTAGGCGTTTGGCCGTATAATGGTCCCACTAACAGTCGGTGATCCCGTAAAATATCTGTCCTACTTTTGGATCCACGTTAGCTCGCTTGAAGCTGGCAGCAAACGCTGAGCGAGAGTAAGTTCATATGGAGGAACATTTTTTTTTAATAAAAGGTGGATTTTTGGTGAATTTTCTTGCAATCGCAGGTATTTGTCCGTGTATCTGCGCTACATGCAGATGTGCTGTTACTCCTTCACTCATGAGTGAATTAAATCATTCAACCATTCTCTCACTTCTTCATCCATGGATGCACCACTGTCATTGATCGCAGTGGATGTGGGCACTCTGCCAGGACTGTCATGGTCCCCTAACGAAACTACCGCCACACACACACACACACACACACACACACACAGATGGGGTCGTATAAACCCCTTCTCTGTCCCCTGGGTGTCGCTCCGTTGTCTGCTTTAGTTGGCAGGGCCGTAAAAGGATCCACACCCACATGAGAACAGTATCTGTCATCACCCGAGTGTCCACAGATCTCCCTCCGTCTCACCCTGTATCTTCTTCACTCTCATTGTTTTCTCTCCTATTCACTTTGTTGGTTTATCCTGCTCTCTGCCCTTCCTCCCTTCATCTTTCTGTCTATTTTTGTCCCTTCGCTCTATCGCTTCCCATCGTTCCTTTATTCCCTTGTTTTCTCCACCTGGATTACTTCCTCGTCGCCTTTCAGACTATCTCCTCATCTCTCTTCTCTCTCACTGTATCCAGCAAACCGGTTGTGTTTGTACAGCTGTTTGGTAGGATGTTAGTTTGCCTTGTGGACAGTGAGGAGTATCCAGATCTGAATCAGTGCAGTCTGGCTGGCTAGTGAGGCGTAGAGAGCAACACATGCTGGCCTAACCACCTTAACGAGACATTGGTGACCACCGCTGTGAGACAGAGGAGCCAAAATACACCATTGCCTGTGCATACCGTGGCGGATTTGTACGGGATATTAATGATACAAGAGTGTGTCTGTATGATGTGGAAGGCTCGGGTGTGTGTGTTTGTAAATTCTCTTTGCTGGTACTAATATGCGTCTTCATTCTCGAGCGCACACAGACGCCTTGCAGCTCAGACTCGTACATTTCAGGCAGAGGGTACTGGAAGGCGTCACTGAAGCGACAGTGGGAACCAGTAGAAGATGGATGATAAAGACTCGTTCCCAGCCAGCGCTGAGAGACGCCGCTGTTCCCGTCCACAGCAGACAGACCCACCATGAGACAGAACAGAGAAACCATATTGACGTCAGTTTGTTGTCTGCCTGGAGAATCAGAGAGAGTGTCAGTCAGTCAGACAGGCAGAGTAGCCTACAGTACATCAGCCTAGGGAGGATCCCACAGACGATACTGGCTCTTTGGTGCTGTGACTGTTAAGTCTTGTTTTTTTTCTTTTTCCATTAGTATTCTGATTCAGTGGCTAGTGCTTGTCAGTGTCTTGAATCTGTCTAGGCTAGCGACTGTATTTGTGTGTGCGTGCACAAGTGTGTGTACATTTGAAAGTGAGAGACTGGCGGAGTGACAGTCTCTGGTTGTTGATGCTCAGCCACTGTGATGCTGTTGCGTGTTGAGTGTCCATCACTTCAGAGCAGTTTCTTTCTAAGATCGGCACACCGTCTTTGCTAAGCATCACATGAAGTGGTAATCAGTTCCCTTTGGGTAAACCAGGTGACTCTCCCTCAGTGATTATGTGGTCTCCTTGAGTTTTTCAGATATATATTTTTCGGCGCTTTGAGCACCACGAGCCGAGTGCTATCCAGTTCCATTATATTCAAGAGAAGGCAGACATCTCCAAAACTTGGCAACTCACACCGAAACAGTTAAGATGAATAAATAGCTATACTGATAAGAGTAAAAACTTGTTGTTTGATTTTGGGGTGAACTGCCCCTTTAAGTTTGTCTGGCATGAGACATTTATTGTCTTGGTAACTTGTAGGATTAAAGCAATGCTTTTGACATACGTAGGAAGTCACTTATTTCCTTTCTTGCCGTCAGATAGATGAGAAGATGGATACCACTCTCGTATGTTTGTTAAACATGAAGTTACAGCTGGGTGATAGTTAGCTTAGCTTAGCATACAGACTAGAAACCAGAGGAAACAGCCAGCCTGGCTCTGTCCAAAGGCAACAAAATGCAAAATGCAACTAGCACCTTGAAGGCTCACAAATGATCATGTTATATTTTTTTATTCAAAAATTGATATGGGTCACACACACTTTAGACAAGCATCTTGAACTGCACTATGGATGAAAAATACAAGTTTTCATGTTGGCAGATATCTGAGAACATGTGGACATCGATATATCTGTGATAGGCTACAATCGACCAACCAATATATCAGCCGGGCTCTAGTTTCCTTCCGTAAATCCTTGAGTAAACTTTAAGTTAAATAATGGAAACTAGAAATTCTGGACTTTTTGCTGTTTGACGCTGAACCACCCCAAATAGTTAGAAAACCCTCCAATGTTATGATGCTGTTCTGCATGTAATGTCTGATGGCGAGCATCTAGTGGAGAGAGAAAGATGTAGAAGAGGTTGCACGTTGTTGTTGTTTTTTTTTTTGTTTCTTGTAACATGAATGATGCAAACACAGTGAAAATCTCCAGTGTGTTCGGTAACCTCTCCAGCCTATACTAAGTAGGAATTTCCTAACGAGCATTTAGGATCAATACTGTGTTAATGATGCCGTAGTTACTGTAACTGAAAGGGTTACACTGCGTTTTTTCTACCCTCTGTTTCCTTCCCATCTCTTTGCCCTTTCTCTCCTTCCACCATCTTGCCATGCTGAGATGACTCTGTTGTCTCTCCAAGCTTTCCCATGAGGCCTTGCCCTGTTCTCTGTTTGTTTGTGTGATCCCTTCCCTTAGGCCACTGTCCCACATCTGTGGAAGTATGCGTGTACGCTTACATTTGTGTGCAAGGGCGAGTGTATTCGGAGCTTTGAACAGTGTACATGGATTGTGTTTGTGTATGTGTGTGTACGTACATGTGAGTGTCTTTATGTGTGTCTGTGTGTGTGTTGTAATCAGTGTGTAATCCCCTCCCTGAGGCCACTGTTCCACACAGCTGGACTCAGAGAGCCTCTGGAGGGTTTCTGTGCTATTCAAGCATCCTTTGCTCTTTCCACCTGACCGGGTGGTGTGTGTTGTGTGTGTGTGTGCGTGCTTGTGTGCGCGTATGCCTGCGTGTGTGTCTCTGTGTGTTTTAACAGGTGCAGTACCGAGAGCTGAAACTGGATCCCAATCCCAGTCCAAATAAAAGGAAGAAAAACAACCCCGGGTAGATGACTGTGTCCGCCCACCAACTCTTCTCTTCTCCACTTTTCTTCTCGTGATCTATTACTGGACACTGAGGAGCAGAGGAAGACGGCTCTGGACCAGCTCGGCTCAACTATCCTTCCTTTTTTTTTTTCCTCTCCTATTTTCTTCTCTTAAACCCTTTTTTTCTGTCTTTAATTACTCATGATGTACAGTGCAGTTTCCCGAAGGTGTAATTTTTGTATGAAAAGAAAATGAGTAATCTTTTGAATTGTTATGCTTTTGATTGATTTTAAGGGCGAGCGGGAAGGATGGATGGAATGACCTTTTTCTCAGCCGTGTGAGCCACTCTCCTCCTTTCTTCTCTCCATCACTCTGACAGCTCGGGGGACTCTGACCATTTGCTTGCCACAAGTGTCACACGAGTAAAAACGAGTTTTAACATTTATACTCACCGTCCCAAAAAGACATTCTCGGCGTGTCCACGGTTATCAAAATACAAGCCTTATACTAACAATCTGCATTATGGCTCTGCAATAGACTTTTTTTTTTTTTTTTTAGATATGATAGTTATTAAATGATTTTGGTAATATGTTGATATTTTCTAATTGTTTTTGTACGGAAGAATCTTTTGTTTTCTTCCCCTCTTGGATGTGGTAACGATGTTATGTTCAATGGCAGTAATTTGGTTTGTCTCCAATTAACTCAGCCG
Source organism: Pagrus pagrus (assembly GCF_965226575.1). Lineage (NCBI taxonomy): Eukaryota > Metazoa > Chordata > Actinopteri > Spariformes > Sparidae > Pagrus > Pagrus pagrus. Next base: position 23,687,057 of record NC_140192.1, on the reverse strand, counting down.
GCCAAGTTGATTAGCAATTATGGTGGTAGCCTCCAGATATGTCCTTCCACACAAACACAAACCTGGACCAACAGGCTGAAGGCTTGTGGTGGTATCTCTCTGTGCTTCAACACGACGGCCAAATTGGCTTTTTATGAAAGATTTGACTCCAAAGCAGAAATAAAAAACAGAAAAAGAAACCACGGTGGGCAGTGGTACGAGTACAGTGAGTCTTAAAATAGATTGTGATTACATCATAAAATGAAAAACCCAGAGGAGAAAAGAGCAACACTGTTCAGACAGTTGGAGTTAGGCCCCAAACCATTCAGATCATTTAGCTGTAGCCTCATTTAACCTCTTTAAAACATGTCAAAATCTCCAGTCAGTCAATCAGAGAGACACCTCCCGTCCTCTGTGTGTCAGGAGGCGCAGCAGACTGGGCCTTCTGCCGTCCTGGTGTTGATATAGATGTCACCCAGTCTATGCAGAGTGTCGCCAGGCAGGCAGGCCTTTAGGCAGCCGCAGCCCTAATCTTGTTTGAAAGGCTGGTCTCCCCTGCCCCTGTGCGTTTGCCTCGGCGGCCACACACATGAGAGCATTCACGCGCACAAAGCTTGCATGCAGACACACAAAGAAACCAACCCATCCTCTCACATTGCTTTTTTAAGTGATCTCACGTACACATACTGTACCTACTTGCTCACGGATGAAAGCATAACATCCCATTTGAGCAGGCACATTCTCTCCCTCACAAGCACACACACACACACACACACACACACTCGCACATTGCACAAACATGCTCTCTGTGATGCTGTGCCCCAGGCTGGCCGCCCTCTCCATCTGCCCCACCTCCTGTGCCCACAGCTCAACTTTGATCCGTCTTCCCAGAGACAGAGGCTTCTGTACGTGAACTGTGTATGTGAGAGTGTTTGCGTATACACGTTTATACAATCAAAGACATGTTGCTTTTCTCAGCGTTGGTTACATTTGTATCTTCCCTCCAGCTGTAGACTGATGCGTGGATTCAGTCTATGAGCCAGTGTGTGTGTCAGCATGTAAAAGCATGTGTGTGTGTGTGGCGCAGCAGAAGTGCCAGCTGTGGAGACTGCTGGTGTGGAAGGCCGTCAGCTAGATGAGCAGCAAGTCGCCGTGTGACAAGACGAGGCTCTGCGGGGACTAAGGCCTGAGATGTCAGGGACCGAGGGATGTGTGTGTGTGTGTGTGTGTGTGTGTGCATTTGATGCTATTTCAGACCCCTCTTCCCATCATGCTTCTCTCCGTTTGCTCTCTCTGCGGTTCCCTCATTCGTCAGTGAGCGGGGTTGCGACCCTGTCTGAAGGGACGGTCTCCCGGGCTTCTTGCTGAGCATCTGTTGAAAGATCACAGCTCGGGCTACATTTGAGGAGGCCTCCTCTCATCCTACTGATCCCTGCCTCCATCTTTCCCCCCTTTGTCTGTCTGTCTGTCTGTCCGTCTTTATCACTCTAAACCCCCTCCTCGCCACAACTAGAGCTCTCCGCTGCCATTTTGTCATCCTCTCGCCCTGCCTGTCTGCCTGCCATCGCCTCTACCCTCTCCTGCTCCCTCCCTGCTCACCCATCCATCGCCATGCTTAAATATCAACAGGCTCGGATCTGTCACTCCAGAGGGCCATTGATTTTGTTTTGTTGCTTTGAGGAATCCACTTGAAAGACAATAACAGACTGTCCCCCAAGAGCGGCGTCGCAGACTGATTATAGCCTCCTCAACAAACACACTCTGCGGCTCGTGAAGGATGGCTTTTTATAATGCCTGAAGGGACTGTTTGAATACCTGATATGTATGTGTCTACTACTGTATGTAGTTATTTTACAGCAAATCGTGGTGACTATTGTGTGGTATTGCATCCAAATACCGTTTCTTTTTTTTTATTTTGTCATTTATTATTGGACTTTGGCTCCATTTGCAAGCAAACCAAAGTGTTTTTATTTTGTATGACGTAGAGAAAATAAGTTATATAAAGGAATGTATCAGACAGACAGCTGTAAAGGAAAAAAAAGCACTTTTATTTGCACCAAGTTGAGATGAGACTATTTATTTTTTAAATAATAACTGTACATAGCTTATTAATTTATGTTTGTATTTTATACAGTATGCCTGTTGATGGTCTGGTGATGATATTGTAATGTAGGTGTATGCCTGTCTCATTTTCTAAGATCTGTCTTTTTTTCCGCCTGCGATGTTGCCTGCTTGTGACATCATCTTTATGTGCCCAGTTCTGACCAATGAGAGCAGGAATAAGGAGCTGACACATGGCTTGGTCAGGAGGGGTGAAAAATGAGAAATATTATGTATATTTTCCGCATTGAGAAGTTAAATGCATCTGATGTATGTTGCTTATTTTGAAAGAAAAAAAAAAAAGAGACAACAAACAAAGGATTAAATATTTTTTATCATCTTCAGAGTGTCTGGCTTATTGCAGAATCTGTTCTCCGCATCAACAATCTCATTTTTATGTCAACGCCGTTGGAGCGAGCAGGAGTATAGGGCCATTCATCTCAGTCTCCGATACAAACTACGCTCACATTTCAGGTTCAGCTCTCTCTACTCAACACCTCCGTTGCTCCATCGCCCACTCCAACAAGCGGGCCTAAGCTCCTTTCTACAGTCATGTTCGGCTTCAGGAAGTGGCTCATTCCTCACTGCTGTCTGTGTGGCTGAGTCCCTGAGTGCACATCAGTGCCTCGAGCATCTCAGGAGGACTTCTGTGAGAACTGGTTTTACTCCTTTGCTGTGGCCCCCACATGAAGCCACTCATTTGTTAGAGTACCTTTTAGTCTTACACTGCAGAAGCCATTTTTCCCTTGATTTATTGGTACAAAATACCTGACCACTCTGCTGATGTAATCAATACTTTGCTATTGTACTTAAGTAGATTTTTCAGGTATCTGTGCTTAACTTGAGTATTTATTTTACTTTTACTCCCTACATTTTAAAGTACAAATATCCGTACTTCCGAGTTTTCAGTTAATTTATTTTCATTTATTTTGTTAAATAATAACATGTGAAGAAACAATTGTATCTTTGTACATTCAGAAAAGTAGCTGCAGAAAACAAGAACTTGAGGTAGTAACAGTCTACAGAAATTTTAGTGTTGTATAAAAAGGTGCAACTAAAAACATTCAACATAAACACATTTTACAGGGAAATTTTGTCAACATGAAATATTTTCGACTGACACAAGGAGTAAATAACTCCAAACTATGTTGTTTTATCAAAAGTATGAAATGGATTCTCTAGAAATGAACAGCTAACTTTCAGAATGCATGCTTACCCATTTATCTGAATGGGAAAAGAGAAAGAGCCCCGTCATTTTAGAGGCATACATTAACAGACACCCAGAAGGTGTTTGTATAATTTTAAGGCCTTGGTGACTTGTGTGATGATATAGTGAACAGCTGTTTCTAACAGACACATAACATTTCAACCACAAGTTGTGCATTCAAGTCTTTTTACAGATTTTCATTTCACAAGTCAGCCACTAGCGCCTCTCCCTGAGACTTAACATATTCCAGTATCTCCATTAGAAACTGTGTATTCTCTCCTTTGCACTCTTTCACTGCCTGAGGCACCTGCCCCAGGTAACTCCCTCTGCTGAGCTCCAACAGCGTCTTCGCATCCTCCACCAGCCTCGCCGCCCGCTGGTCCGTCCAGCCCATAGTCACATTTTGGACGGAGTGTGCTTCCAGGGCACTGACCAGCCTGTAGGCCAGGCTGCTGGATGGGTCGCTGGGCTGCATGCAGCCCGACAGGCCCCTCTCTTGCTGGTAGGAGAAAATGAGGTGGGCCAGCAGAGTGGATCCGGCCTCCAGGAGGGGCAGGTTCAAGACCTCAGTCACTGCTCTGTTTCTCTTTGAGTCTCCGACCTGTGCGCTGTGGAGGACCTCCTCCCTCTGATTCGTCGCAGAGACCAGATCCAGCGCAGTCCGCCCGTCTCCATCAGTCTGCTGCAGGAGAGCTGAGCCTGGAGGGGCAGAGATACACAGGATCAGACCACACAACCTTTACTGACTCTGACTGCTGTCATTTATATCTTAACTTCTATTTAACGCACATAACAGTTTCCATTTCCACATTACTGCACTTAACAAGGTTGTATGCATGGATCGAAAAACAACCTGCGACAGGCCTGATAGAACATGTTTGCCTGTAAATACTTTTGATACTTTTAACCAGGTGAGTCATTTTTTAATTGTGCTGCCTTGCTTAAAGAACACTCAACAGTCTGCTCAACTTTGTTCCAATAGCACCAAACACTTCATCAATTTTGTACAAAGACAGGAAGAGAGTATTTAAGAGGATCTGTAAATGGCTCTATTGAACTAAAACAACTCTCCGCATGAAAGCGCAAGGACGAGAGCACATCATGTATTCAGCTGATGGAGTGCTCGAGACAAAGTGCACGCACGGGCACTTAGAGCATGTCACAGCCTTCACACACACAAGACAAAACTGAAAATCCAAATGCAATAGTTACTTAAACATACTCTTTGACCCTCCCAGTATTCTTCTCCGTTCTCTCAGGCTCATCTCGAAGTTGCCTCATAGAATTAAAGCAATGAAGGATGTGAGTGGTGTGACCTGAAAGTATTTCCCTGGAAATTTGCACAGAGAACATTTGGGGCCAGATCTATCAACGATGTGTACGCACAAAAAATACACAGCTTTTACCCACACATAAAAAAGGTGCTTATAAAGGAAGAATTCATACTTCAGACCAGAAGTACACACGCCCGTCTAGAGATAGCTGTGGGTGAAATGACGATTTGGACATGAAGTACAGGATGAGAAACTTTAGAGTAAAACATTGTTAAAGTTGTTTCTCAACTTCACTTACATCGTGTCTATAGCTTACACACAGCGTTCACTCAGAGGCGTATTTGTGAAGTGACTGTGTCAGTCAGATCTGGAATTGTGCAGCACTTTGTAAAACCTGTTTCAATATGAGCTCTATCATTGATTGTATTGTTTTTCAATGCTTTTGTTGGATTCATTTAGTTTGTGAACTTTTTTTTTACTTTAGGGAGGGAAGTTCTGGGTCCTTTGGCCCACGGCGTGGCTCGCCCAGACTTCCCCCACTCTTTTGTTCTTTTTAGTCAAGCCTCCAGATTCCTATAGTTTTGGTTAATTTCCTTAAGCAAACCTGTACTCGGGTATGGCATCCTCTTTACAGTGTATGTTGCTGGTTACGAGGTAGAGCCAACAAACTCATTTATGAGAAATAATGAGTATGTTTCCACCAGGTTTAAGATTTATATTACATAATTTAGGGCACGCACAGCTCTTTAAATCTGATGAAAAGAATATACATGCATGTTTCTGCATGTTTAGTTGTCAATCTACATCAAGTTTTATGCAGCTGGCCCTTAGTAATGAAGTTTAAATTATAATGTTCAATTCAATAAGATTAAGATTCGGTAAGTATTTCATTTGAACTGACTGGTTAGCCTGAGACAAGGAGGTTAATGAGTTCAGGGTAAACAGCCAGCTGAAGCTTCAGTGATAACGTCATGACACAGCGTCATGCAGCCGAGCTACTGAAGGCCGCAGCATCATTATCAAATAAGGCGGAAGAGACGCCGCACGGGTCAACGGCGGGACACGGCAATGGATATAAATAGTGCACAAACAACACACACACACTCACACACATGACTGCATATTCTGTAAAGTACACTCACGCACAAACTCCCCCACACACACTCGCGGTGAAGTGAGGAGTTAAAGTGAACAGCTGTTTTCCCACTGGGCCTCGGTGCCAGCCAGGGCTTTTAGCTCACTTCAGCACTAACTTCAGCTGACACCTCGTCTCAACTGTGTGACTGGCGGGTCACTTTGTGTTTGTGTAAAAGGCGCAGAGGGTTAGTGACCTAAATGAGGCTCTGCTTTCCTGCTAGCTTTTTTTTTTTTTTTTTTGATCTAATGCTGTGAGCGTGCTCATCGCTATCATCAGTAACACTAACACAGAGCGCTACCGGGGGTGTCAACCTCGCAACAGACCTCGACTGTGATGTCAGAAAATTGCTCTGCTAAAAGTTCAGATGTGAAAACGAGGTTTGTGAGGATGATTCGTGGGAAAAAAGTTAATCCAAATCACTTGTGACTGTGCTGCAATGACTGAGTCTAGGCTTTCCCTTTCATTGAAGAGCTTTTAATACTATTTTAGTGAAAGAGACAGAAGAGGTACATTAATGCTAAAAATAATCATATAATAATTTTCTACAAATTCAAATCAAGTAACCTTGCCTTATCCTTACAGACGTGCTTCACCACATTTAAACTGGACATGACAGTCACAGCTGAACACTTTATTCCTCCCAGGAAAGTTAGAATGGTGACATTTACCGTCTACTCTCTCTACTCTTCTGCTTTGTCTGCTCAGACTGAAAGCCATTTTCCAGTGTCAGACAGGCCTGTGCGCACTTAGCCTACACGGAGCGGGTCGAGTCAAGTGTGAGCCCTTTGTTTGCTTTCAGATAGACCCATTTCTATGGCAAACTGCTCTTGATGGCACTTGACTGTTCAGCCTCTGCAATGCTGCTGCCACTTGCGAGTTTACGGCTCTGTGGAGGCTCGGCGTGACACACAGACGGCTGCTTGATACCACTGCTGGCAGTTGTTTCTGTTTGACAGACACTGTGGGGCTGCAGGAGGCATGATGTCTTAAAGGAGGGACAATCATGTGTGTGTGTGCATGTGTACGTGTGTGTGGCGCACTGTGACATAAACCACACTTACTAAGCCTCACGAATGCCATTTTGACAAAAAGACAGCCATTTTTTAAATGACACTTTTGAAAAAAAGGTTAAAAATGGAACGTTATGAATTCTGAAATTGCTCTCCATCTCTCTGTCTGCCACAGAACCAACACCGTGTGCAGCAGTTATGAGATAATCGCTGAGAGCTCACGTAGCTGTTAGTGGGGAAGGTCAGCGCTCATCTACCTTTTAGTGCTTCAAGCCTGAGTGGCGAAAACTGAATCTGCATAAATTGTGGCATTAATCTACATAAACTTTTACATAAGCGGGGAAATTTCAAATGCAGGGGTCAGGCATCGGGGGCAGCAGTCAAGGACGTAAGAGCACAGATTTGATCAAAGTGGCCACAAGAGAAAGGCCAAGAGGGAGGGAGAGGGAGACGGAGCGGCGTGGCGTGTGTGAGACAGAGTGAGGTTGTTCACAGCGGGTCATAATCACCAGGTTTCTATAACAAGCTGTCCTCGCTATTACGCTCATCCAGTAGGAGGGGCTGTAATGTGTGAAGCCAACCATGGCAGATACACAGCAGAGACGTTCAGGTCCACCAGAATATGGAAAAAACACTACTACAATACCCCATACAGACACACAGGAACATGCAACAGTGTCTGGTGTGCCGTAAAATGGATCCATCTTTGTCCCTTCCAGGTGAGCTCTGAAAAAGATGGCATGGTTTTTTTTTTACGAGCGAGGTCGTTTTTTTTCTCTTCACAATGAGTCCTATTCTGTGGCTTCCTTTGAGAGGGCCGGCCTTGGACTGAGCCCTGCAAGGGGCCTTTAAGGTGCAGCGGAGGCATTTGGGCCACGAACCCAAGCACTCTGTGGAGTGTTTTCAACCAAATATGAAGAAAAGGAAAAAGGGAGTACAAGGTTCACTTCTCTCGCTCCTACCTACTCCTCCCCCTTTCACAGACACTTACTGCAGCCGCACTTGTCCTCAGCTGGCACAACACAGGGACATTCAAACTGCCACATAAAAAACAAACAAAGGGAGAAAAATTTAAATCAAGAATACTCAAATATGTCAAGTGTATATGCATGAACTACATTTTTAAATTACACCAGCCCCTTGAGCAGCATGAATTCCATGCATTAGTTAAATAAGATGAAACTCCTACAGTGCGTTCTCCTCTCATGGGAAAATGGCTTGTTGCAGCAGTGAAGATTGTCAATGAGTGTAACAAAAATAGGGATAATTTAAGCATAAATCACCAGATGAAGCAGCACTTACAATACAAGATTCCCATTGTCAAACAATAGAAATCTTTTGGCACTAGAGTTTCCTTAGAAACTCTCAAATGATGATAAAACGAACTGAAACACACAATCCACCCAAATTCATATAAAAGGTGTCTGCTCCAGTGCTTTTAGCCAAATCCAACCTACCACTGTCTCTTCCAGTTTTCTTTCTGTCAGCTCTGTTCGCTTACACGCGAGATGCACATCACCAGCGCTGGAGAAAGAAACGCAAGATACAGACGCCCCAAAGTTCCCCGACGTCATTGTGTCAAACCCGCGTCTGACAGACAGGCTCCAACCTGAGAGACGACACTGGTGTGGGGAGGAGAGGGCCCCCCGCAGCACGGCCCTGGGCTCGGCTTGCCTGAAAGTCTTTGCGACTGCCTGTACGGCTGCGTGTTTGATTGTGGATCTGTCTGCCTGAAAGCTAACCGTGTCTGCCGGTGCGTGCTGTCACATTTGCATGTTTACCTGCTCGGATTTTTTTTCCATTAAGCATCAGCTTGTGTTTTTTTGCTTTTCCAGGATTTTAAATTTATTTTCCTCCCTGTCTATACTACAAGAAGATCCATCCTGGGATATAAAACACACTCTAATGTCTTACCACACAGCAACTGCACTTAATACTTAAGATGTCTGTGGTCATAGTCACTGCTGAATCACGTATTTTCTAACAGAGGACATGAAAATAGCGTCACGTGCTGTTTTTAACACACACACACACACACACACACACACACACACACACACACACACACACACACACACAGTTATGAGACTAGAGACTGGGGAATGGTTTGGTGCAGGGACGTTGACTGAAGTGAATCCAGGTATTGGCGCTGGGTGTCAGATATGCTGCAGTGGAGATAAATACAACACCTGGGGGATTACATGAGAGCACAGGGTAATTACACCATCCTTTATGTGTGTGTGCGTGCGTGTGTTCGTTTGTGTGTGTGTGTGTGTGTGTGTGTGTGTACATGAATGTGAAAATGCCCCGCTAAGACCTCAGCTCTGAAGCCAGAGCAGAGGGAGGAAACGCACATGTCGAGCAAGAGCCACTGCCTGATGCACCAGCCAGATGCAGTCTGACTGGTATATACGCACACACATGCACACGTTCACATACACACACATACATATACATACAAAGCGCAAAGCCCTTTGGCCTTTAGAGGGCAGGCGAAGACAAGAAATATAAAAGCGAGAGGGGAGGAGGGGAAAACTGGCGCAAAAAGAGGGAGGGAGGGAGGGAGGGAAGGAAAGAAAGATGCAGTGCTCCCTCCCCCTATGTCTCCCTCTCTCTGTGTCTCTGGTCTGAGGCAGACAAGCTGGGAAGCAGGCAGCTCCACAGCATGGTAAACATCCTCTCTCTCTTTCTCTTTTCCCCCCTCGCTGCCTCAATGAGAGAGGCAGGGCGAGTGTGTGAACTGCAGCCAGGGGCACGGCATCACATATCCACAGGGAGCTGCTAGCTAGCGACTAGAAACCACAGCAAAAACAACAAGGCCGACCCAAGTGAAGCACCAAAGCAGCCAGCGGAGAGGCATCAGATGCAGGAAAGAGAAAAGACCAGGCAGACGTGAATATGCTAAAATCCCTCCCTGCTTTAGCAACGCTGTCTGAGCATTCAGGGATATTTTTCTCCCATTTTCTGCATTGATATTCACAGTATAAAAAGCCTGGCCTCGGGAGGTTTCACCAGATGATGCAGTCAGGTCAATGTCTTTTGTATGCCCATATTAGAGAAGCGGGAACGGTGCTACACCACCTCTACTAATGTCATTATAGCCAGTGCTTTGTCCTCCCAGTCACAGGTGAGCGCCATCCTTAACAGGTTGTGTGTGATTACCGTGGTCCTGCTCTCCTCACTGCCCGGTCAGGCACAGATTACACTTGGATCATAGCCTTCAGGAGGAGGTGGGGCAGATAAGGTAACATGTGTACGCACGGACACCAACTGCTAGCTCTGCGTAATCCCCTGCCACTCCGACACATCGAGTGAGAGGGGGCAGCAGATATACTCTAAATTACAGGATGCTGATCAGCGGCTGGTGTTAAGCATCTTAAATAATCAGAGTGGAGCCCTAAATGAACTCTTAACTGGTCTCTTGAATCAGAAAAGGCTAATCACTGACATCCACCGTTAGCGCTAATAATATATCATGCACTGAATCATCATGCCCTGAGAGAGTGAACAGTTTCCTGTGCTGCCGTTAACGTGCACTAAACCCGGTTAGGTTACTCAAACTGTCTGGGAGTTAATTTGATAGTGTTAAGTGGACCGTAATGTGGCTACAAAACAACAAAAATCAATCCAAGAATACAGAAGAATAGAGCAAGATAAAAACACAATAAATACAAAAATTAAAAATTAAATAATACAGGTTTATATTCCATCTGCAAAGTTTTTAATGGGCATAATGATTTAATACAAATTAAACTCATTAGGGTTTTATTTTCATGGCAAAGACTTGTCCAAGAAGCACTATGACGTGTTGTTTTTTTCTGTACTTAAAGTCAAAATTGATGTTTTAAGTGTTTTTTCACATATTGTTGGCTCCATATCGCACCTATGCGCCAGTATCAGGCCCAATAGAGGCAAAAAAATGTTGTAGGTATTTTTTATTTATTTTTTATATATTTTTGAATTATATATTATTTATGAATTTGTAATTTCCTGGCAAATCATTAAAAATGTCGATGACTCATCCTGCACGAGCGGGCGTATATTAATCTTTCATCCAACATACGCTTTGTTCCATTTCATGACCCTGCCATGGATGTATAAAAGGAGGAACGCTGCCAGAGTGGAGTGTTGCTCGGGGCCGTCTGCGTTATGACGGCCACACCGGGAAACATATCGACCAATCATGTTGTTGCACTGACATGACCGCACAGTTGAGATTCACGGCAGATTCAACTGATTCGGTGTGGCTGCAGACGGACTCCTAATAGAGATGGGAGAGGAGGATATCAAACAAATGCACACGATAAGCAAGAAAGCTGAGGTTGTTCAAACCTTAGACATTAAACCTGCTTTTGTTGGTGTCAAGAAAACGTGCGCACGTGTAGAAGAAGTATAATCTGTGCTGTATTAAACCTTATTTAAAGCAACTTTTCAAAGCAATTTTTACCAGATTTTACTTCTATACATGCAGTTTTAATGTCCTGGTGGCCCTAGAAAGTGAAGTTATGGATCTCTTCCCATTTATTCAGAAAGAAGCCTGGTCCTGCTATTCGTCCTCAAATAACTGCCCGGGGATGTCAAGATGGCTGCCGAGTGGCAAGACTTACCTAAAAAGACTTCTCTCAACGACAGTGCTAACACGTTCACAATGTTAGTTTAGCATATTAACATGTGCTAATCAGCACTAAACCCAAAGTACAACTAAAGCTGATAGGGATGTCTTTTTGCAGATTTTTCAATGGATAAATGAAACCTTTGACCTGCTGACAGATGAAAAGTCAGCGGATCACCGAAAGATATCATCAGGATTCATCCTCTGGTGACCAAGTAAATAACATAAAAAAAAAATAAAAAAAAATCAACATTGATGTCCAAAATAACATTCCTGTTACTCTGGATAATCCACAAACACTGTCAACAGTTCTCAAAGGGACCCTTGCCTTCAACATCTGTGGTCTGATACCACAAGGAGTCGTTGCGAAAATGTATTTCTTGTGAATTCATTTGGCCTTGACATTTGACATTATGATGACAAAGCTAAACCTGACGACCTTCAGACTCACATTCTTACTGACTGAATAACTGCTTTCCACCATATGCACCATCCTCACTGCTGCTCCAACCTCTTTAAAAGTAAAACTCTACTCACACAGCAGGATTCTCTAGAAAGATGGATTAGAGTAAACACACTTCAGCTGCTATTGAATGTCTTCATTTAAACATGATTTTCACTGTATGACCCACTCCACCAGAGTTCAAACACTAACCATTGTTGACTTTGAACATCTACTGTAGTGTTCAGCTCTTCTGAGGAAATTTCAAATAAGCAAAGTCCTCTCCTGTCTGGAGTTATTTTTTTCAACACTGACTGAATGAAACTTTTATTATTGTGCCTGCATATACCTATGCTCAGCCCGCATGGGCTTCCAAGACACCATAAAAACTAAACGAGGCAGGACGAGAGTACGGCATATACATTTTCAAACGGTGAACAAAAATTTAGAATCGAATTACACATCCTTCACATTCAAATCTTCAGCTGCCACTATCTACAAAAGCAGAAATGCTGAAAAATCAATGTCAAAAAATGATCATCCAGTTGGCTACATCACTCCGACGGTTTGTTCATGTAGCGCGGATGTGCTAGTCAATGACATGTGAAGTTTGGAAATGGACTCAAGCGGACATCATACAAATACTGGAATCTCTACAAGTGGACTGAAAAGTAAATTGTGGGCGCTTTCAAGAGTAATCACAATCTAAAATTGCATTTGCTTAAATTAGCTTCCTTTATCGAAAAAATAAACAATAATAATAATAATAAATAATAAATAATAAATAAATACACAATCGACAAATCATACAAAATGGCTTCAGTAAAGGACCCGTTTTATTTCAAAAGGTGTATCAAGCCAGTCAGTAGACTTACAGTGTCTTTGCTCTTCACACAGGCAACTGGGCAACTATAGAACCAATCACAGTGTTTGTTATAAATTCTGTGTAGAAAACCCTGAACAGTATCTTACTGTATATCCAACTGTGATCCTGTTGTTCAGTACATTAGAATACGATTTGTAAGCTGAACAAAGGAGGCTGATGACCCTTGAATTAAAGGGCCATTCTGTGGTCATTCTTTGATGACTTTTAGCACCAGAAGCGGAGCCCGCTCTGGGCAATGGAACCGGGTTGAGCAGCCTCTACGGACATCATGACAGAGGTGAAGAGACCGAAGAGGACGTTAATGGAGGAAGCTAAGAAGAGAAAACCCCGTCCCAGATACAGGGGTGTGGCTGTTGAATAGTGAGTGATATTAGGTGGCTTGTCTCTTGTGTTTTGTTGCTCTTGCTTGACGTTTGGCTGCGTTAGCAAAGTTGTCAACTCGTTAGTTTCTACATCATAAGGCAAGTCAGCACATTTCGACAGAGGTTTAGCCAGTAGCATGTTATAGCCAGGTGTTATTGTCTCTGGTTCAGGTTAGCTTAACGTGCTGTTACTGTTCTGAGTTGTGCACAGTGCTCGTGCAAGCTTCGACTGCCACATGGCAAAAATGACATAAGTGTCCAAGACATAACCTTATATATTGTGACAACTAAATGCGTGATGAAACATTACATAATTTTGCTTTAAGAATGTGTCATCAAAAGCAGGTGAAATGTGGTCTCAAGAAAATAAATCTGCCAAGACTTTCTCCTACTTTTCAAGCATACACTATTCATCCCCTTCAGAGTTGTTGGTGAATGGTTTGATTTGGGGTTAGACAATTTCATCCTTGTGGAGGGTTTGACAGTTTGAGTTCAGTGCTGGAGCACAGACACAGAGAACAATCTTCATGGCCAACAACACAAAATCATCTCTGGCCTGTGACCACCTTGTTTTTCAATCAACCTTCGAGCCAACAGAGGAGATGAACTAAACCTTGAAACTCCGCTTTGTGGATGGAAGTGAATATTATCCACAGTTGTAAAATCACCACTCTCAATTACTATGTGGTCCTTACAAATAAATACACTCCGTTAAACTCCATCAGAACCTTTTTGATGAAAGAGGACAGCAAAGTAGGTAAGAATGGTTTAATGTTCCTTGGCCTCTGTCCTTTCCTTTTCAATGGAGCGAGCTTCGTGTGGCCTTCACGCTCACTAAATGCTGCAGCTATTTAAAAAGAGCAAAATATATTTGTATGTGTTTGTACACTCGAAAAGGTGGTGCTGGGCATAAGTAGCCTGCAAGAAACCTTTGGTAACAAATTGCAAAACCATCATCACCCTCCTTTGATCGTCTCTGGCCCTCATCTATATAAAGCACACATCTGAAAAGGGGTCTCTCCCTCCTCTTAAAGAACGTTGAGGAACACCCGGGGAGACTGTTGGATAGAGCTCCAGACTTAATCCTGGCAACCACCCCAAAACACAGAAAGAAAGGTTGGTTAGGAGGGTTTGGATAGCGAGAGACAGGCAGGAAGAGAGGAGAAAAGAAGCGAGAATCAAGTCAAAAAATTCCCAGCGAGGGAAGTCCTTGAAATACAGCCTGGAGAAAGCTGAAGTTGAAACATCAACACACCCGAGTGAAGCCGAGGGCTCCAAACACAGCCTCACCTCTAATAGTACGAGTACTCAGCTCCTCGCAGTTGCCAGTTCAGGACCCACAGGGAAATAAGTGCTGAGCAGAATGAACTTTCTTTACCGTACTGACAGTGAAGAGGCCCAAGTGTGTCTAAAGCACTACCTGAGTGTGTGTGTGTGTGTGTGTGTGTGTGTGTGTGTGTGTGTCGTGTATCTATGACAGAGATAGACAAACAGACAGAGACAAACCATGACTGACTACAGGGGTCCGAGGGGACCGTGTGTTTCCTGTGCCACTGAGCAAATGACATCTTTCTGCTCCACAAACACTCGTTCACATTAATATCTGCAGGGACCACGGGGCACTGTGCATTAACCGTGTTTGTGTGAGCGTACGAGAGATGCACAAAAATCCAGGGAGGAATTGAGGAGGCAGTCATGTAGCAACCTCTCCTGCCGTCTCTGAACTTGACTCAAGCCAAACAATTAGACAAAAGAGAAACGACAGAAACGCATTTGCACACACCTGAACAATTCTTTCTGCTCCCATACTCTTTCCCCTCTGAGCATCTAAATGAGTCTGTGTATGTGTGTGTGTGTGTGTGTGTGTGTGTGTGTGTGTGTGTGTGTGTGTGTGAGTGTGTGTGTGAATGTGTCTGTGTTTACAAGTCGAGGTGGACTGGCTGTGCTTACTAACACGGTGGGCTGCATTGAGAGGACGCCATCAGCGATTACGCTCACAGGGGCGAGTGGTGACAGCTTAAAGGCTCTTTTCTTTATTTCTCCACCCCCTTTGCTCACCGACACGCCTCCTCTGTGTGTGTGTGTGTGTGTGTGTGTGTGTGTGCCAGGTCTGAACTGCACAGCTAAAGGCTCCGGGTCATTTTCCATTCCAATCAGGGCTACCGGCTGCCCTGGCCACCCTGCAAAATCTTAACACTCCTACCAGCTGAGGAAGGGGCACAGGGAGCGTCAGCAGGCAAGCACTCTCACACACACACACACACGCAAAGACGCAAACACGGACACACACTCACACGTACAGATGCTTAATTGCAACCCAGCATAAACTCATTACAGCATCCGAGATTCAGGAAAATATTTGTGCATGCATACACATATACCAAAATATATAGCCAAGGACACTTTAATACTGTGTAAAAACAAGCCACGCACACACAAACACACTTATACACAGGGTCATGTGGGGGGGCCTTGGGCAACGGGTAGGAGGGGGGGAGGAGAGCAGAGTCAGCCTTGCCCTCAGCCATGGCATCCTTTCCTTGCCAGCTCCATAAGCCTGGAGGGACTGAGGTAGAGGGGGTTGGGGGTGGGATCCATCCTTTCCTCCCCCTCTTACAATTCACCCCTAAAAACGCGCACACACCACACACACACACACACACACACACACACACACACACACACACACACACACACACACACACACACACACACACACACACACACACACACGTACAGAGCCCAGGCCTCCAAGCAGACAGGCTTACAAAGGGGTGAGATCACTCCCAAATAAAGGCTTTGTTGGTGTGCCAGTGTCAGCGTTGCCCTCTCTGGCCTACCAAAACCTTGGCAGCTTGTTTCAGCCTGTCTGCTGGAAACAACTAGGACAGCAGGGTGAATGCCTCAATGAAAAATATCGTTTCAGGAGTTGCAGCGGGCACTCCGAAGAATAAAACACAGGAATACGATAAATAAAAAAGAGAGAGGAATGCAGATGGCCCACTATCCTGTTTTACTATCATGGGAGAATTCAAAAAAGTAGTCTGATGTATGGGTGTTAGAAATGCAGCCACAAGCACAAAAGTAAAAACTGGAGTGAACAACAACATAAAGATGGTTACAGTAACTAAGCATGATGTAGCCCCAGAGCTAAAACTTTCCACATTTAACAGCTTGGACTTAAAGAAGGAAAAAAAAAAAAAAAAGTCAGGCCTATTGACGGTGTCCATGGCAACCACATCACGGATCACGGAGAGACGGTATAGCCTGGAGTCAAGAGGACCACCTCCTCATCAGCTCCCTGCTGTAGCCTTTAGACAACCCGTCATCAAGGTGTGAGGAAATAGCAAACAGTCAGGAGAGAGCGAGTGAGAAAAAGAAGTATAATGTACGAGCCTGCAGGTGTTTCAGGTCGGGAGTATTCTCATTCCTGTTGCTCTGCTCTGTCCCTGTGAAGAGACCTGGCCTAGACAGCAGGCCAGACGTCTGCTGCACACACACACACACATACACACATACACACACACACACACACACACACTCTCTTCCTCTTCTAATTTTATAGATACAGATAGCTGCTTCTTCCTCTGACCTCTTTTAATTTGCTCTCCCTCCTGTTCCTGAGGAAGGGAGGGGGGAAAAAAAAAAGGGAGCGCTCTCTTGTTTCCTCTCCGGGACTAAACAATCCCAGTCTAATTTATTTTTTGAGGACAGAATATGTACATGTGTTAATGGGAAAGTCGAATCAAATTAACTATAATTAGTCAAACTGAGAAGTGAGCGGAGGCAGAGGTACGTTACATGGGAGACTTGTTCAACGCTGGTGGAATGACACCCCTTACCACCCTCCCCGCCCCCACCAAAAAAAAATACGCACACACATTTCCTCTGCCACCTGCTGCCGCGCACCCAGCGACGCCACCCTCTCCCGAGCGCCGACACCCGTCACGCTTCCTTCAACCCTCCTGAGCTCAGACTGTATGTGGCACGCAAACATGCCGACACACAAGCCAGTTGTGTTGTGACACATTTCACACAAAAACCTGCATGTGAATTTCGCAAGCGGTGGATCCTGACTCCTCTAATCTTGTCAAAAAGACATTAACAGACATCTTATGAGGTGATGCAGTAATCTGTTTGGACAGAAACTGCGGAGCAGGATTGCATGGAGATTATGAAGACAAGCAGTGGGGGCGGAGGGAGAGATGGTAAAGATGATCTAGAAATCATACAGTGAAGAGGCAGACAACTGCCATGGTCTCTGGGGTCCAGTACCAATCCTGTCTGTCTTGGGGATACTGTGTGTGTGTGCAGCTGTAGGTAACAAAAAAACCCAATTCTAATAGTTTTGTCTTTTAAGACAAACCCACCAATAAAAATCCATGTGTCGGCGCTTCATATATATATTTTAAAATGTATGGCTTGTACTGCACTTTGTTCTATGGGAAGTTAGAAATTGTAATATTGTCTATTTTTTTGTTTTGTATCAAAGAACTTGCTGCACCGACGGCCGAAGTGTAGTGTCGCCTTACGTCTCCTGTGTATCGGCCAAATAGCTGCACTTGAACACACCGCAAATACTGCTGCCAGCGGCCAACGAGCTCATACACTCTGCGCCTGCGTGAAAGGAAACACCTCTCTGCCGATATACAAGCCAATGTTATGATTAATAGCATTTTTTAACACCACTATCGCTAATGCAGACGCTTCTAACATATGTTTGATTATGTTTGATTTAAGTTGCAAACAGTAGTGGCAAAGAGGAAGAGAGGGAAATGTAAGGAGAAACTGCATTAATGGGTGAAATCATCCTTTCTTTTTCTGTTTCTCTTTTTGTGCACTGATCCGCTTACCTGAACAGCCAATCAGAGTGATTTCTATCACAGACGAGCCGCCAATTCTACATGCTCAGTCAACCAAAAAGCTGCCATCAAGAGCCTTACAGTGCCGACAGCATGGGACACACCACACCGACTAGAGCCTCGGATGCTCACTGACAGCCCTGACAATGCCCGATGTTGACCTGCTGTGTCAGGGCCTTTAATCTCAATGGGACCTATCCTGGTTAAATAAAGGTTAAGAAGAATAAAAAAAAAAAAAAAGGCAGACAGACTTTTAATCTGAAGCATGGATCAAGCCCAAAAAACCCTTCATCCTACATGTTCCATAATGTAAATCAATAGCATCTTTGGTCTGATCCTCCATGCTGGGTAAATGCCCATGTAGAGTTAGGCAATCTGGACATATCACAAATGTTTTGATCATAATCTCAGTCAAATTCTGAATTGCAATCTTTTTTCTTAATTATAAAATACCCTGTAGACGGCAGCCAGACTTCAATTATCCTATATCCTATGGATTTCTCCATTTGCACCATTTAAACACAATAATACATGAAAGATAGTTCATTTTTTGCACAAGCTCCTCCTCTGCCATGCCGCTAGCTATAACTCACATTGCATTACTTAAAATACGTCACCCAAGGAAGAGCAATTAATTTGTCCAAGTAGTCAGTGAGATTATGGGAAGTTTGAAAAACAGAAGTAGGAGGACATTCAACACCACAATCTCTTCAATTCAACTGATAAGTAGATTGCGGATGCCTTTAGAATTGATCACAATCTAAAATTGTCAAACTGCCCACCGCTATGAAAATGTCTTTCAAACTACACGGGCCAAGTCTGTAAGGAAGGATTTATGCTAGACGACATCAGGGTGTTTTTTTTTTCAGACTTTGGAGAAGACATTATACAACAGCTTCCACAGGCTGAACAGTAAATACTTAACTTGATGTGTAAAATCAGTGGAGTGGCCCTTTAAAAGCCTCACCATCAACAGGTCCCCTCCTCCAGCAGGAGGCTAGTTAAGATAAAACTGCCCCTGCTAATAAGGTCGAAAGCAGCATTCAATCTGTCAGTAAGCTCCGCTACATTTGTTGGCTACATTAAATTGAAAGCTTGTCTTGGCTACAGCAGCAGTGACACGCCGCCCACCACTGTAGTAAATCATTAGCTAAATGGCTAATTCTACAGATTAGCTCTCTTGGCAGCCAACTGGCTAGACAAGTTAAAGGTGTTTTATTTTAACATTATATGATTCCATCAGTGTGACGGGGACCATTTGGTTTAATGAATCGTTTCAGGGAAGATGGATTGCATAGAGACATGAAAACAGTTGAGTATATCCCATCCAATTAGGAAATGTACACACATGTAGCATACAGTTAGAGGAGGAGTTTTTAATTGAACCTGCCTGAGTAATGGTACTGAGACCAATATCAGTGTCACGGTTTCAACTTACAAAGGAAATACAGACACACTGACATTAACATAATGAAAGATTGGCAGAGAAAAGTTTAAAGCAATAGCCTAACCATATATATATGCACCTAGATGCACAAAGGTGCACATTTTCATATAAATCCATTATGTATGTTTACTATACATCCTTGAGACTGACTGAAAAGTCTGCCAGAATGGTGCATTAATGTGCCTCCATCCATCAATCCACTTTACAAATTAGAAGAATGACTCTCCTCACAACTGAGTTCATAAATGTATGCAAAGCTGCAGCCAACTCTAAAGTGTGGATGTTGGCGTTCACCACCTTGAGGGCAAACCACCACAAATATATTCTCAACCTTTGCAAAACACGACCTCTCATGTAAGTACTGACGTGCTGCTTAGCAACCACGTTAAAGAGCAATATTACTTGGTATAACAGTACTTTTTGGCTATCACAAAGATAACACTGGAGTTAATTAGTTTTATTAGTATTAGCTACATCTTATAAAACCGATATGTTGTGTGATGCTTGACATCAGATTACGCTCTAAAGCATTGGTGAAGTTCACCCACCTGCATGCTCCAGTAGCATTTTGGCGATGTCCATGTGTCCGTTTAGCAGGGCGTCGTGCAGCGGACTGACTCCGCCCACCTGGTTATTGAGCACAGGGGCGGGGTGGTGACGAAGCAAAGCCTCCACGCACGCGGTGCTGCCGTGGTTGCACGCTTCGTGCAGAGGCGTCCAGCCTGCATGGTCTACAGGGTCATCAAAACAAAAACACACAAACAAAAACATAATTAAGTAGGAAAGGTGAATTATCTGGAGAAAAACAAACTGTTATCTGATATATTCAGGTGAACTGGTTACATATATATTTAAAAGATGTCTAATATTTAAAGACTTGGCATTCTTCCAAGAATTTACATGGAAAATGGTGACTAAAGGGCGACATTTTGAAAAGTATTTTAAGTATGTATCAGGTGAATAAATGTATTGGACAATGTTTTACTGGAGAGTCCTGATGACAGATTTAATATTTGGAGAGACTTGTGGCATGAGCAGGCTAACCCACCTGGTTGCGGCTAAGTTGTTGGTTAGCTCTGAGTGGCTAGCAAATAAGCTAGCAGGCGCTAACTGGAGGAATTCTGTGCCAAAATTGGGAGAAAATGACAAAAGACAAACTACAAATATTTTTTTGATCATTGTTTTTTTCCATTGGCTGAAAACAAAGCGCATTAGGCTGCTAAAGACTGATTAGCTATTCTTAAAGCCGCTGTTTAAAATTCTTGTTTGGGAGTTACAAACAGGTCACCAACCACTGTCCGTGTCTTAAACAATTATACAAAAATCTGCATTTTATGGAGCATTTACATACTTCAGTCGATCATGTTTAAAAGCGTTAGTTACGAACTTAAACGGCCATGGTTAAACAAATCCTAAAGAATATAATGGAATAATGGGGATCTGCTCGAACTCCAACGGAAATGATTTGCCTCAGTTAACACGGGCCTCGTTTTGGGAGACAACTACAAAGTGACAGCGATCATTTTACCATTCAGCACGTAGTTCTGCCTAATCACATTTTGGACATCAGCTCTTACGTAAGCCCCCTACTGAGACGCAAAGGGCAACTGCAAAATCGGAGACACCCTTTGAAACAGCACATTTCAATAAAAGGAGGGCAAGTCATTATATTTGACCTAAAGGGACAAAAGAAAGTCACTCTGAAATATCAAAAGGCATCCAATTCACTTAGCAAAGTCACCATAAAGCTATAAATCTGAGTCTCCAAACCCATCCCGCTCCTCCTAGACACACCCTTTACATTTTAGCTGAAGGTTAACCTCAATGATGACGCACACACACTCCTATTTCTTCTCTCCTCTTTTTTTTTCTCCAGTGTTAATCGCTCTTCGGAAACCCCAGAGCAAACAGTGGGAGTGAAGTGAGATGACGGTGAGACTGAGGTTACAGAGAAAGCAAGAAAGTCTTACCTTTAACGTTGACGTCCGTGCCAGGAAGCGCCAGGATCTGAAGCACTGTTTCCACTTGGTTCCTCTTGCAAGCTCTGTGGAGGAGGGTCTCTCCTTCGACCAGGACACACAACGGACAAACACACCCAAAAGAGAGAAGAGGCGGAAGAGAGAAGAGAGAAATCCAAAAATTAGGGTGTGCCCGATGTCCTGCCCATTGTCCCCCTCCATATGGTGAACACACCAATAAAATACCACAGAAATGTCCCCAAACACCAAAAAAAAAAAGCGCCTGACCTAAAAAGTACGACCCGCCAATGAGGATGCGATTTAAGAAGAGTGATGAGAAAAAGGGGGGAGATCTTTCAAGGGAAAAAAAAAAATGGAAGGAAAAAAAATTAAAGATGGATAGTTGGGCTAATTCGCTTCGCTCTTCTCCTCTTTTATAGACACAGAGATTTTCCACTTACACCCCGAGCCCAACAAAGTTGATATCGGGGCAGTCGGCGAGTGAATGAATGTAGCGGTGAGAAAGCGGTCCTGCTTCCTGTCCGCTCGTCCCTATATTGTTACTTGAGAGGAAGTTATGCTAGACAGCCCACGCACAAAGCCTCGAAAAGGATTCTTCACAGATCCAGGGTTCAAAAGCTCCGCTGGGCATTGCCAGTGTCACCACGTGATATTTAATCAGCAAACTACCAGTGAACAGGCATGGAATAACCCTCTCATGGATTCCATTTACATTTTTAAACACAATTTTCTTCTCCCCTCTTCCCTTTTTTTTTCCTCATCTTTACCCTGTCCCTCACTCTTTCCTGATACAATATTAAACCAGGAATATATTAGCGGGCCAGAGCCCCCTCTTTTCATGTATGGCTGAACTTCAGAGGGAAGTTAAAGGCCAAGCATGAGTGGCTCTGTGCTTGCCAGTATAATACAGAACTGCAAAGCCCATAATAAATGCTTTACTAGCTCTCCCCAGGACGCCACGCCTGTACAGGGGCTCCACTCCAGTGCGCACAGAGCACAGACTGGGGCAAAAAGTGGTGGAGGAGGAGAGGGGAGGGAGAAAACAGGGGGACAAGAAAGAAGAAACGGTGGAGAAGAAAGTGAAAGGGTTTCTTGCATTTCAAAGCATATGAGGGCAATATTAAAAATGCTGCCTCCTATTCATTCTGATGAATTCCTTTCTTCCTGGAGGTGTCTTTGAGGATGCAGAGGATGCATTAAATGCCATTCACCATTGGTAAAGAGGTTGAGAGTGGAAGAAAGAAAAAACAGGAAAATGGAAGTTTTTTTTTTTTTTTTTTATCAAAAAGAGAATCTTTTATGTTCTCCCTAGAAATGTGATGCAAAACCTAACAAGCAGAACTTAAAGTAGGCAAGTTTAAAGTTTGGAAAACGCACACTTTTTTTCTATGAGATGATATCAGACCGATAAATTAGCCGCCTGATAATGGGAAATATCTGTCATCAGCCATTTATCGTATTGTTGGAATTCCTAGACGATAAGACAAAGCCAAATTGCTTTCATAGACTTAACAAGCACTGCATCACAGTCTAACGCCGTAGGTGGGGAAATGCACTTTTACAGTTGTGATCCGCCAATAAACCCAGACAAGAAGAAGAAGACTAGGAAGAAGAAGAAGAAGAAGAAAAAAAAGAGCAACAACAACAAGCGCAGCACACAATACATGTCCCCTAAGGCTTACAAGAGGAGAAAAAAAAGTCCACAAGTTTTAACACAACAAATGTTATAAGAGTTTTGGAATATGAAATCATCCATTTTTGCTCAGCACATCTAAGCCTTCCTTACCCGCAGGTGTGAATAAACACAGGGTTCTAAACTTCTTTAAAATACACAAAAATGATCAGTTATCTTATCGGCATCAGCCATGTGAAGCAGGTCGGCTGAAAGAAATCCATATTTCGCATCCCTACTTTTTCTAGTGCTGCTTATGTCCACTTCAGAAACAATAACACAATACATAGTGTACATACAGCATGTTATAATATTTCCCTTCACATTACATATAGAGATGTTGCAGCACGAGCCTCTACATGTACAAGATCAACAACGAACAAACACATGACAGCCATAGTGAAAACCATGGATCACTGTTAAGAATTTCACGGATTAAAAATGTATGAACCTACACATTGTTCCAAGTTACTAATACTTGCTTATCAAATATAAATACTGGCATTAGAAAATGTATTTAATTAAAAGTAATTTGTCATTTAAAAAATACAAGAAGACATTCTACACAAACTACTATCCTTTCATTTTAGCTATTTAGTAGCCTTAACATGATTGGATTTTGTTGGGCCAGTTGTTGAACAGTGACAGACATCGAATAAAACTATTATTTTGTGTTATTTAGTTATCATTAAAGTAACTTTGTGTTTACTTTAACATCTGTTCTTTTAACTCCACACGTAGCCTATTCTGATTTCATATCAGACATACAGCAGATGAGAATATATGTCAATAGTTGAAACAATACCTATTGGAAAAACATCCAACACATTTCATATATTGTTAATGATTAACTGATAATCGATTGTTCAGGCAGCTGACTATCAATTAAAGAAATTGCTTATAGTATGCATTCCTTGATGAATCAGTAATGTCTTACTTCAAACCCTGGAAATATTTGTCTGACAATTTGAATGCTTAAAAAAAATATGAAATCACTAAAATAAAGGACTTTATATTGCAAACAAACAAACAAACTTGCCATGAACCTTTGCAAATGTTAGCAAAAATACCAAAAATACCAGACACATTCTACTGGAAAATGAGGGTTACTGTCCGGTGCAATAACCCACTTCTATGTTTCACTCTAAAAATCAATGAATTTACACACAACAGTGCATGGTTGTTTGTGAGCGCAACATCAGAAAGCAGACACTCCGAAACAATTATGACATCAATCAATGAAGCAAACCAATATTTCCAGTCTAAAAATATAACAACACTCAAATAGAGGGTGGAGCCCGGTCCCGACTACAGTCCCAAATGAGTAAGCTGTACTGTGTGGCACATCAGTTTTCTACATGGGCTGCTGTGCTATTACCGGGCTCTAAAACGATGTGATTAAACACCCATTCCCCTACACCCCATGTGTACACATCCTCGCAAATGCCAGGACCAATCCACGCACTGTTAAATCACTTTAATGGCCCCAATTTGGACACAACGCCTCTATTATAGGGGTAATTGCATGCTCAGCATTTACAAGCACGGAAAGGATAAATCCGCCTGTCCTTTTCTATAAATCCCCCGTTTCACACTTTAATAGAAAAGTTAAATGTATGTGTTGCTCTTTATATCCCTCAGTCTGCTTGCTATGCTCCTGTAAAGTGTCACTTGGCCCGCCGATCTCTGGACCAGAAAGCTGCTGGAAGCCTGTAACAATGCTATTTGTGAGGAATGTGTTAGAAAGGTATTCTGTGCCAGTTATTGGATGTATTTAAAACTATTTGAAGACTACTGCTGTCGCTGGCTCTAAGAGCAATGGCAGCACGTTAATTCCCCCAGATCAAGCTTACTGCAGCTTTCGCCGCGCCTCAAAAGAATTTACTGGCATTAGCGTAAGTGACCATTATTGTAACATTCCACTTGCAGAGATTTTAATGTGAGATACGTTCATTTAATCAGTCGAGCCGTTATGTCATCCTACCTACCAACAGGAAGTTACATGACGCACACACAATATCTCTTTAATAGTACTATGCAAATCCTTAATATGAAAGCTTAAATACACTACAAGGAGGTTTAAAATGGTTATGGAACAGTCTCAGTTTAAAATGCTGCTATGCTTCTATATGTCCTACATAAGCAAGCAAGGTCATTAGCGACAAGATTGGCTTTTTCTGTATAGTTAGTGAAGTGTTCAGTTATTAATGCCTGTCAACAGGTCTGACTCTGACTTGGTCTGATAAAAATTAAAACTATTTTGGACTCGTCATGTGCTGCGCATGAATCGAGGGAACACTAAGACAAATTCTGTTTCACCATCATCATATTATAGTTACTAATCTTACGTAGCCACAAATAGAGACATTACCTCATCGCCATGCATCCCACAATCAGCTGTGTTTAAAAAAGAAAAAAATAGTGTTAAAAGTACGTTGCATCTTTCTTTCGCTTGCTTAAGACAGGAGGTGGTGGTGCCCGTACTGCTTTTGTCCACAGGGGTCACCAGAATCAACAAAAACAAAAGAACGTTTTTTGTAGCAGCTTTAATTTACTTTAAATGTAATGTAAAAGCCACAGAAATGTTTTGCTTCTGTCATCTAACTGTTATACATGATATAGTCTTGCATTGCCGGAACTCTCTGCTGCACTGTAACTGTAACTAGTAATTAAGCGCAATTGTGTATTCACTATACACCTTTTTAAAAGTTATGATTACAGACTCTCTCCACCTACCTACACTCGTATTTTGAGGGTAATTTATTTGCCAAAAAAAGATTTGATTGCTAGCATTTTTTTTTTTTTCAAATTTATATAGATATTGCAAAAATATCATTATTGTGAACTGGTTTGGCCACGATAACCGTGTAGTTCTGATATCATGACAGCCCTAGTGTGAACATATTTATTTCCGATGGCACATAGAGGTGCAATAGGAATGTTGTGAGTGATCAGGAACAGATTAGAATCAATATTCACTGCAAATCACTGGTTAGAAAAACGCATATGAGAAGTCCTTCAAATACTGACATGATGACAAATGTTGCTGCCTGACAACTTAGTAAACTTCATCTGCTGAGGAAGACCAGCTGGTGCAATCGAAAACTCCAGCTACTAGTGGACATTGTGGTGACATTATTTTAGCCAATATCAAGTGTGTTAAATATATTTTGATTGAAAAAGAGTAACATTTATCATTTACATCATCTTCAAAGCACTGCCTTCTTAAATACTTAATTTTTAGGGTTTGATAAAGTTGCTACAAGTTCTATAACTGTGCAATCAACTATGAAGTTACAATGTTTGTTTTACACTTTGATCCAGGGTGACATGAAGCCAAACGCAAACACACACACACGCACAGCAGGTCTTGTTTGACAATCTACATACAGTATATTGAGGCTGATTTAGATTGAAATATCTGCTGAGCCTCGAGAAGCAAATACGGAAACTGAATAAGAGAGGTTCATCCCAAATCCCCCAACCCCTCTGAGCTACTTTGACAAAGATACTGAAGTTCCAGGAGGCGAGAGAGATGCTCCAAAGCGGAAAAAAAGTGCAGCATATAAGAAAGTGAGCTTACATATGTGGGGGAAAAAAAGCCTGTAAGAGAAAGAGCGGGAGGGAGGGAGGGAGAGAATGGGGTGAGATGGGATGGGATGAGAGGGCGAGAGGGGAGGATGCTGTGCCGATGGTTCATCAAAAATTAATGCCGACCGCATCGGTATAGAGATCACGTAGTGGAAAAACAACACATGCCAACAGCCTTGAGTCTCTTGCCTCTCCCACTCCACCACTCCTTTACCCTCCACCCCTCCTTCATACCGGCACAGGGCCTTTCTGATCAGGTGGAGGGGGGAGATATGAGCTCTGACACCTTCGAGAGTTCACATAGAGTGCCATGCCTCTAATTGCAGGAAGTTCCACCAGTGCAGCCGCTGTATATCTGCAGCGCTCCCCTAATTGCTGCATTTAATATCTCTAAAATGGAGATCTGAGGCACACTCTGCCGCGTACTAATATGTGGTATTGTTTTGCGTGAGAAAGCCATTATTCCTGTGTGCCACTTACTTATGTATTACTTTTTTTAAAAAGGTGAATAAGACATGAGGAAAAAGAAAACAAAGAGCGCAGTGTCGCGTTTCAAAGCAAATAGAACGAGGGGAGGAGGAGGCGTAATACAGAGGTGGTAATGTGGCCCAAACTCGGCCCCAAACATACACGACAGGCTGAATAATGCAGCCAAGTCGCTCTTACAGCTGACTAGATGGAAGCATGGTCCGATGCAAATCAATCACTCTTTCCATACATTATGTGCTCTTCATTAAACTGAAAGTGATGACAGAGCTATCATGTTCCTCTTTACTGATGACCTAGTGCAGTGCATCAGTCCATTAAAAGTCCGCTCCTTGCAAATGTGCAGCTATACTTCCAAGCAGCTGTGTGTGTGTGTGTGTGTGTGTGTGTGTGTGTGTGTGTGTGTGTGTGTGTGTGTGCGCGCGCCTGTGTGTGTGTGCCGTACCTGCTGCGTTGACTCTGTTCAACCCTCTGGGGATGTTCTCTTTCTCCGGGCTTGTTCCATTCACCAAAGAGCTCTGAGCACTGTAAGGAGACAAAGGACATGGTCAAAGGGGTTATGAGAAAATATATGTGTGTGTGTGCGAAACCTAATTCAATAAGAGAGCCCATGATTCACATTTACAAGTCCAAAGTTTCAATGAGTGACCACATCAGCATGACAGCGAGGAGACCTGGTGGTATAGAAAGTGGAACGGGCATCTCTGTGCTGTGAAAAGTGCCATTAGCAAATGAATCCCTCGTGGCGCCATATCATTTCATATGAAATCTGACAATATCTGTCAAACCCCTACTGTGTTGGCCACACACACACTTCACACACCCAATCCTCCATTCCCGTCTCCAAAGCACTTTTCCTCCCACTTAACGCCTCAAACGCACAGACGGAGAATTCGATGTGAGCAAGCACATTAGGAGGAATAACTAGTAAAAGAAAGTGAAGCCTCTTCAAAGTAGTGGCGTGCTAATAGCTGTGGGCTGTCACTAGTCCTGTGAGTGGGTATGGGAGATCTGCCTGCATGAAGCCTGACAGGTGTCTGGAGTGTATACGTCTGTGCACGTGCGTGTGCGCCGCATTGAAGCGGAGTGCCATCCGTATTACAGGGAAGAGGCTTGTTCCCTGGTAATTGGCTTGTTCAGAAGCCAGGAAGAAGCTCCCAGCAGTGAGGAGGAAACACACGTCCTGTCACGTTGCTTGTTATTAGCAGGGACAAGGCTGAGAAGAGATGAGACGAGCTCTGTGTGTATGTGTATGTGTGTGTGTGTGCATAAGAGAGTCCATAAGAGTGTCTGGGACAAGGGCGGACCACTTCTCATCTCGAACCACTTCACCCAAGTGTCCCCTGTCCATATAGGTTGGCAGCAGTGGAGGTTGACAGTACTTGGCTTGTATACGCCCTGGTCTCTCCTTCCCCCCTGGTGTTCTTTAGGAGGCCAGCATGCTGTCAGTGGCCCAGATATCAATTCTGGGCCTAGGGCAGCATGTGCCCTTGGAGGCCGACTCTCAAGAAACTTGTTTGCAATAATGCAATAAAGTGATGGGGAAGTGCATGTCGAATGCCACAACGAGAAAAAGCTATGCATTACATTATCTACTTCATTTAATTCTTCCAAAAATGAAAACTCATCCTCTTTCAACCGTCTCCACTGTAGGGTTGCTACAAGTGATTTTCATTATCGATAATCTGCCGGATATTTTTCACAATGAATCGTTTGGTCTATAAGATTTCCCAGAGCCCAAAGTGAAAGATTTAAACTGCTTTTGTTGTCCAACCATCATTCCAAAACACAAAGATTGTTCTTTTTCTGATCATAAATGACAAAGGCAAGCAGCAAATCCTTCAATTTAAGAACCTGGAACAAGTAAACGTTAATCTAAATGATTAATGATTATAAAAAAAGTTGGCGTACAAATTTTCTTTCAATCAAAATAATCGATTGTTAAAAAAATCCTGTTACACTATATACAGGTCTGTTCAGGAGAGACGGAGCCAAAGTAATGACATAGTCAAATGGCTTGAAAAGATAAGCAATGCACAGAGCTTGATTAAACCAGCAGGAGGAAACCTTCATTTAATTACAGCTTCCCTTCTGCTAACAGCGCTCACTGCCATGCAGCCAGCCGGCAAGTCAAACGGCCATCTAAACAGTCGGTCAATCAGCCGGCCTGTCAGCCTGGTATGGCTTGGACGTGTGCCCTGATGCCAGCCTGTCTGTTGGTGCAGAAGAAGCACACTCGCCATCTCTCATATATACAGCACCTTCAAGTCACAGTAAAACAACCTAATGCGTTCTAACAGCCAGAAATGAAAGATAAAAAGGGTCACGTGGCTCCTTTTAGCCTTTATGACCTGCTCCGGCTCTTCTGATGAATACGATACCAAACATCTTGCCAGGAATTTGTCTCAGTCTTGTATTCTACTGACAGTTTGAAAAGAAAGCAAAAACAGAACTGAAACATCGACATGAAAAACACAGTGAAGCCATCGACAAATTTGTGCTATTTAAAGCAGAGTACAAGCACAACAAATATAGCTGATTTCTTACATAAAAATATTTAAATTTTACAGTCAAAGCAGTATCCAAAAACAGAGAATTGTCTTGAAAATGCTTGGAGATTGAGGACCGTGTCAGACGAAACACTTCAACATAAAATGCGTTAATTGATTAAGAGTGTCGACATCGCTCAGAATACGTATAACATCACGGATCCGACCATGAAACACGAGGAAACACGATTTCCTTTTGGTTTCTGTCCTCGATTTATCACATGCTTTGTCATCTTGATGTCATTCTTTCTTTCAGGGTCAAATGATTTTACATGCCCTTTGGCATTTCTTTATCTCATCCGCACAGATTGCATTCCTTGTTTTGTTTTTTTCCTGTTCTTCGCGTGTCTATGTCAAAATAAGCTAAACCCTTTAAACTGCGGGGAGAGCAGAAAGTAGAAAGAGACCAGTGATGGGTAGAGGGGATCTGGTCAGGGCATGAACCAGTAGCCTTCACATGAACCTGCTCCCTGGTGGCTCCTGCTTTCTCCAGGCCAACTACCTGCTGGTGGAGTAGCAGATGTCTGATACGGAGTATGGAGAGTGTGTGTGTGTGATTGAATTCAAAGAGGGATTTAGTATGCGAGGGCAGATCAAGAGAGGTGGAGAAGGTGGGGGTGAAGACTGAGAGCTGGTGGTCGTGAGGGAAGACACAAAAGCCTGATGGGATATCCTAGTCTGTCTATCTGTCGGCTTCCTGTCCAAATCAGACTCAGCGCTGTGTGTGTGTGTGTGTGTGTGTGAGGAGGGGTCTAACCTCCCATTGCACCCCTCCTGTCAGCCAGCACACACTGATAGGATCAGACCTGGGCATGACCCATCACATGCCAACTCCTCACGCTCCGTCTGACCTCCATTTGCCTCTCTCCAGCTTTCCCTCAGTCCCTCCATTCATGCATCTCTGCTCCTCACCCCCACCCACCAACACACACACCCACCCACCCACCCACACTCATCCTCTCTCCAGGTGTTCCTTTGTTCTTCACATTTCTCATCGGGCCTGTACACTTTCACCCGTTTTGCCTCATGCTGCCTTTATCTTTAAATCTATGGGTGGCGAACTGACAATGGCGGCGGAGTAGACAGCCGGTTGAATAGTTCTGACGGATACAGCTAATTTGAGAAGATAACAGACCGTGGAAGATTTTATTACACAGCTTCTGTGAAATCTGACCGGTAGCATGTATGCTGCCACACACACCCTAGAATCCAACATTTTGGAAAGCAACAAGCCACGATGACAGAGAAAGCAGTGACCATAGACGGTATAAAAGAAGTGGCCACTTGATCTAAAAAGGGAAGCCAATGTGCCTTACACATGCATTCTTTCTAATGACCAGCAGTCGGCGACTCCACTGGTTTCAAAAAGAAGTCTGATTGTATGTAAGCTTATGAGAAAATAACCCTACTTCTCACTTTATTTATGACCTCAGCACACTGTTTCCTAATGAGTTTATGGTCTCAATCGATAGTTTCGAGTCTTCTTCAAAACAGCATGATACTCAGTTAGTAAATTATGGTACCATTTAAAGTAGAACAGAAGATAAACCATAGAATGCTTTAGGGCATGGCTACTTTGCGATCGACAAGATGCTACCATGGTGACCTTGTGGCGATCGCCCAAAATTACATTGCTTATAAAGATACAGCTGTGAGCGACCGAGCGACACACAAACACAAGAGGATCTGCCTGCACTAGTGATTTGAAATTTTGAAACTCACAGCAGGATGTAAATACTGGTGTGTATCTATCGTGAGTCTCGTTGATCTTGTCCCGTGCTGCTTCCGTAGTGCAAACGCTGTGGGGGAGACTCGCGTGCACGCGGAGTGTGCCTCCAGGCAGATATAGCATAGTGACTGTTTAGGCTAGAAAAAAGTATTAAATGACGTTGTTTTGAGTAAAGTCTGGATGTCGCCACTTCAGGACACTTGGATTGCAGCGGACGAGCAGTATGGAGGAATATTACAAAGTTTTTGTGTAGTTTTATGGACCTTTTCGTCTTGGAAGCCATTTACGCTTGTAATATGAATTATTGCTGCCAGAGGGTACCCCCGCGGGTCTCCAGCTGCACTTTGAGGAATAAGAAACTACACCGGACTTCTCATCAGCATGTGGGTGAGTCGATAATGACTGAATTTCGTTCTAGAGTGAACTATTCCTTTAACATAATGGTAGCTATTCAGTCAAAGCCTAATAAGGAGGTAACATCAAAGTCACTTTTGCTTCGGGCTCTTGTGAATATGTACCTGAGAGACCAACAGTCGTATCGACAAACAGTGGTGTAACTGACCTGCAGGCGGTCCCCTGGCTGGTGCATCCAGTTTTGAGGTGGGCCCTGACGGGACCCTGAGCCAAACTTCCTAGAGCAGGCAGGTACGACAGCACCTGTCAGAAGTCACACACAGACACACACAAGGTTATACGGTGCCTTTACGCACAAAGCTTGCGTGTCTTTTGGGGACTAAGGAGGCACAAAAACTCCAAGTGTGTGTGAGACAGCCAGATGTTCAACTGCTATGTGATATAATGGGTCGACCACATCAGGCACCTTTGTCTCTGTGGCAGAGAACTGTGATATAATCCGAACCAATTTTCACATTGCCAAGTTACCTTATGCTTAACATCTGTGTGTGTGTTTGTGATGTTTTATCAGCATTTTCAGATCTTGCAATCTCTTATTTTGCCAAAACTCACATTCAAAGTCAGAGGATTATTTCAGCTAAAACTAAACTAAACTAAGCAGCACATGGCTGTTTGGTTTCATACAAGTCAGAGTTGCATGACTCAAATTACAACAAAGACTTTCATGATAACAAGACTGGTGAAAGCAATGAGGTTTCCTGTGGGTAAGTAATGGGGCATTGAGTGAAGAACAATAAATAAACACACACTCACCATTTTCTTGAGCGAGAGGGGTTCATCCACAACTGTGTATCCATTTCTGCAGCAAAGATTCCTGAATATGGCATCAGCCATCACCAGCTTCATTCTGGTAGAGTGAATTCTGACAACCAGCTCTGCCAGAACCACCGGAGACAAATCTACAGACAAAACAGAGGCAAAATATTGCAGATATCAAACTGAAATGATAAAACGATTGACTGATTGAAAGCAAGGTATCTTGGTCAGAAGACAAAGAGTAAGTATACAATTCGGAAAAGTATAATGCTACTTATCTAAATGCTATGATTGCATTAATAGTAAATAATGTTTTTCATTGCACATTCCATTTTCTGGTGCAGAATTTCTAGTACCAGCTGGAAACATTTGGACTTCTATAGCATTAGTTTTTTTGTGTGTGGAAAACACACACACAGTCAAAATGAAACTCAAAAATAGGCACAGCTATGAACCTAAGGCCAACATTCACACATAACAAAAACTGCGATATTCTTGCTTTTTTAAATCCTTACCCTGGCTAATAACAGCAAAGTGCTCTGCGAGGTCTTTCAGGCCCTTTTCCACCAGGTTCTGGTTCAGCTTGAAGTGCTGCTGGCACCAGAACTCCACCAACACGGACAGGAGGTCCAGCAGGGTGTCCGCCAAATGCAGCTTCTGCTTCTCACCCCCCTCGGCGTAGTCCTTCAGTGACAAACAACATCACAGTATGGACTTAGCAAGCTCTGAGAGAAGGTGTAACTAATTTTTTTTTTCTGCTCAGATTACAAATGTGACCCAACTTGCCGTTTTGTTGGGTGATGTAACACACCATAAGTCCCACAGTATTTACCTCAATGGCAGCCTGTACCAAGAGCTGGGTTAGTTGTTTCACAGCTCGGGACAACAACGTCGAGCGCTCCCACACAGTCCAGAAGGTTCCGTACAGCAAAGATCCTGAAGCTGAACCGTGACAGACTCCTGTTCCCTCAGGCAGCAGAAAATCCCTGAGCCAGAGAGAGGCAGAGGAAGACAGGGGTTACTAAAGGAAGAATAGACCATCTAATGGTGCAAATTCAATCCTTTATTGTTAGAAAGGAATGGCATGAATTTAACAAATTAAAATGAAATCAGATTCAATATTATGTACAGATGAGTAAGTATGTTACTTGAGGCTTTTCAAATGCAGAAAAATGCACATGTTGTGAATTCAAATTAATGTGTGCCAACACCTGCAGCACACACCAGCTAAAATAAAGCAATCTGTTAAGAATTTCTGGAACAGATTAACTCATATCTATTGGGAAAATCCCTCCAAACGTCTGTCAATGCAAGAACAATCACAGGCTTTGTTGACGAACAGAACGTTTAAAACAAACAAAAAGAGTCCGCCCTATCTCCTACACTGTATATACAGTACTTAGGTTGTTACCAGGTGGTGAGAGAGTGGAGTTCCCCCTGGAAGAGCTTGAGGACAAATGCCAGGAGGTCAGTATGAAATTGTACCAGCGTTGGCAGAGCAGGTCCAGGGAGCGGGTGACAAGTGCCCTCACTGGACAGGCAGTAACTAAAGGAAAACATGCACAGAGAGAAAGAGTAAATATTTTAATACATAAAGTGGTTACTTTTATTGAAAAATAAAAAAAGATTTTAAGTGTTTGTTTCCTTATATTATAGATATATAGATATGTATATTATCTATACCTGATGGATGTCTCTAGAAAAGGCCACAGGCCCGCCTTACACCGAGGACACTGCAGCACTTGGGTATAATATCTTTTCAGTGTGCTGGGAGCCAGCCAGGGAGGGTTGGTAATGAGCAGGTTGTACATGACGTGTTGCAAATTTCTCAGGAAGACGGACGTGGCATTTCCCTGTTAGATAATGATAAGAAAGAAAATAGGAAGAAAATAAGAAAAATAGTGAAGTTTGAATGGTTTGGATTAGAAATTTGGCTGTGCATTAAAGATTGACAATCCACCATTCGAAAAAAGGGTAATGAAACATGTTACAGTTCCATGCAGGCCCCGAGGCTAATGCAGCAGCAGGTGGGTGCTTTTACAATCCGGTAATTCTGGTCCTACCTGCTGTGCGTATTCTAGGATTGAGACCAGGTACGGCACTGGTGGAAGCAGGCCAGGGAACAGAGCACTTCTGATTGAGTCCAAGGCTTCAATGAAGAGCCCGCACTCTATCATACTACCAACATTGCTGAAGTCTGTTTCTGTTGCCTGGAGGAATAAAAGAACAATGATGAAATGAAAGAGGTATACGAAAAAAGGAGAAGAAAACACTGCACTCAAAGAGACGGACGGGCCGAAAGAGGAGAAAAAAGCAAGGGCAGAAGGGTAATGGAAATAGGAAGTGAATGGGCATCACAGGTTCCTGGGGGTCATTTCTGACTGTCTGTTATTGCCAAATAGCATTTGGATTCAGAGAGTAGAGAATGGAAATACATGAGCACTTATAATAGCAATCTGATGGAGAATCACTTGGGTAAGGTATGGACAGGACAGTGGAGAGTATTGTTAATAGGCCTGCCAATCACAACTCTCAGATCAGCTGACAGTGGTGGTTAAATTGGTGACCTGAGTATGAAGCGCCCTTGCTCTAGATGTCACTTTCCATTGAAATGTATGACATAAAGGAAATTGAATGACCTGATCTTCTTGATGAAACACGTAGTTATTTTAGAGATAAAAAGAACTTATCAAGGGTGTGTGTTGGTGTGTGTGTGTATGCATATCTACCTGGGACTGCGGACGGTGCGGGTCATGGTAACCCAGAAATTCAAGGAAGCGCAGTCTCGGTCGGCCCTACAGCAAAAGACCCCATTAACAATGTCAAATACATACAACACAACCAAAATAGGTCATTCAAGCGCACAGAATGCAGACCGTCTAAAAGAAACTACGCTTCAGTGCTTCTCTGCAACAAACCACAAACACACTCACACACACACACACACACCTCTTGTTTGATGACATATTCCCTGAGCTCTGCCTCCAGCTTAGAGAAGTCAACATCAATAAAACTGGCCTTCTTCGTCTCAGCTGGATGATCATCAGTCATGTTGAACTTCATATCGGCACAATTGCTCTGCCAAGAAACAAATTATTTAGACCTTTAAACATTTTTTCAGGCTAGATAGTCCTCCATCTGAAAAAGCTTTAATATACATTGTTAAAGCAACAGTAAGTAACCAATCAGATGCAAAATAAAAGCCTTGGAAGACTTCAGGACTGACTGCACATTTTAAGAGCACCAGGTTTAATATTAAAAAATTAGATGTGAAGAACATGATGAAGCCTGATACTCAGTGGTGGAATGTAACCAAGTGCATTTACTCAAGTGCTGTACCTCAGTATAAATTCAAAGTACTTGTATTTACATTCAATGCAACTTACTCAACTACATCTCAGAGGCAAATATTGAAGTTTTTACTCTTACTCTAGTATTTGTCTCACAGCTTAAGGTACTTCTTCCTGTCAATGAAAACCATGTTTCTACAACTTTGGTGATTTTGAATGAGATTTTTTTTTCACAAACTATAGGATTAAATGTTCCTTTATGGTTCAATTGTTTAACAAATAAACTGCTAAATAAACTGCTAAGTATCATAAATATTTTACCTAACTAAAGGATGTGACTACTTCTTCCACCGTTGCTGATAATTAATCAATGAATATCATTTAAATAAATTAGTCTGACTTACCCCAAAGAGGTGCTGGACAATGTGGCTTACAGAATAGCAAGGAGCATCGTGGGATTTTGAGTCATCTGTGATGGGTTTAGCCATGACATGCGTGACAGAGGCATGAGATGGAGGAGGGCAGCGGTATACTTTGGCCCTGCCTGCTTTTAGGAGCCTGGGAAAGATTAAGGTGCGATTCTTTTAGAATCATGCAACATTTTGTACGCACAGGGATGGATTGTTGTGAGTAGTGATAAAGGATTTTTGTATGACCACTCACCGTTTGAACATGGCCCTGCGGGTGGGCTCGTGGACCATGAGGAGAACCCCCCAGCCCTGGAAGGCCCCTTTTATCCTCCCACTGGCCACCTTCTCCCTCCACTGCCTGACAGGGTAAAAGGCAGATGTGGCACATGTGGAAATGGAAATTTCATAGGGTCCTTCTGCAAGCCAGGAACCATTCTTAACACTGTCCAACACATAGTCTGGAGTCACAACCCACTTTCCTGGTCAAATGAAAGAGAGAACAATGGTGTTGTGTCAGTCTTGGGACTGTGAAGTGAAGTGTTGGAAGGGAGATTAGATATAAATTATTTTCTGAAATTCATCATCATCAGTATATTAATAATGGTGACTGACCTGCAGCACAGGCTGCCAAAAACTTCTCGCTGGACAAAACCTGAGGGATTATGAGATGGGTGCTGCTGTGCTGATAGACCTGGATAATAGATGATAACAGCATCAGTGTATGTAACAAATAATAACAGATGGCATAAAACAAGACCATGTATTATAAACAAATTATTAAAATGGTTCAAATCAAAATCAAATCATTCAACTAATGCTCATGGAAAATAATTGTGTTCCTCCGTTATTTGTAATGAGAGGCAAAACTCTTCAGACTGTGCAAAATAAACACTTAGATGTTATTACAGTTTGCTTGAAATCATTCATTTGAATAACAGAATTGTATATAAAATAACACAATTAATCCTGTGAGATTAAAACTGCAATTCATGACTTTATCTACTAGTGATTGAAACATTTATCGCAGATTGGGATAAAAAGAAACACGTAGGACAAGTCGATCGTGGTGAATTTCCATTTTCAGGATAATTGTGAATATCCTCACGCGTGATTTAAAAAACTGTCAAGCTCGCTGACAAACAGTCCAACCAATGTCCTGATTTATTCTGAATTGCAACACAGGGAAGGCGACATCTTTAAAGTCATTCCAATATCAAAAAAGTTTGTCACCAATCGCACTCCCGTCTTTTGTGGCCACCATCCAGGTCTTTTCAGCTACCAGTTTGTTTGTGTCCTCTCTGTGATGCAATATAAATATTTCTTTCTTAACAATTACTTTTATTACCTGGTGGAATGTCGTGAATCAAGTTTATTTCGCCCGGGGTAATGGTGATGTGGAATTTCAATATTGTCCCATGCCTCAACAACAGTAGACTCTGTTTTGTAGGGAGGAATGCTCACACTGTTTTGTGCTGTTTTGTAGGGAGGAATGTCCTTCAACTGGTATGGTAGACTATCTTTCCAAATGTTTATTATGTAATCATACATTAGAAAAAAATGATACCAGGTTCATCAGGGAGTACATCAACTACAGTATCAAGCACAGTAGTCTCTTACACTGTGAACACCTCTATCTGACAGGAGCTAACAGAAACAGGAACTGCTGACAGCCAGAGGCAATGTTTTCTTTGTGTTTTTCATAAAGACAAACAACAAGGACCACAATATTTTCATAGCCCCATTGTCTTATTTACTTCCTTGTGAAACCTTGGCAATACATTGCAATGCTTTCACAGGAAGCAGCTGCCATTGACAGGTCACAGGAAGTTTATTTGACGTGTCATTGATTGAATAATCTTTCGATGCAGACCTATCTATCATAATGGTTAATAGCCTTGGTTGAGGTGCATCTTGAGGGATCTCTACTCACTGAGCCACCTATGTATTTTCCACCCAGCTGCTGGATTCCCTGAACCAAGACTCTCTTCTTCTCA
Source organism: Pagrus pagrus (assembly GCF_965226575.1). Classification (NCBI taxonomy): domain Eukaryota; kingdom Metazoa; phylum Chordata; class Actinopteri; order Spariformes; family Sparidae; genus Pagrus; species Pagrus pagrus. Next base: position 23,648,868 of record NC_140192.1, on the reverse strand, counting down.
CAGTTCTTGATCCCGGAGATCTGGAAAACATGGGTGCAGCTCGCCATCCTGACGAGGAAAATGAAGAATGAAGTCAAATGTCAATTCTACGTACAGTACACACATTAGACCCACTGGGGAAAATAGTCTTGATTGACCACAATACTGGGATTACTTGTTTGTGGGTTGAGCGTTTGTATTGCCTGTATCACACAGCAGGTTGCTTGGGGGAATAATAAAAACCCACTACTTGCACTTGTACAGTCTCAGAGTTGACTAGATCACCAAAAGCCTGCGTTTCGTTCAACATGTCCTTCACAAGTATTTATATTTCATGCACTTGTCTTAAAAACAGCTGGTACCTGTCTCATACCACCGATGATGACTCTGTTTTCCCAGTTACGTACAGGCGCGCCAAAACTCGTAACTCTGACCCTGACACCGACATCTAATAACGTGAGCAGTGACTTTCACAATGTTCAGCGCCTCTCCTCTAACAGTATGCTACCACACCTCGCGAACACACATACATGTCGACTTTTCTAATTAGCGTGAGTAAACGGATGATAGTTGTAGATCCTCTCGTGAGTTCACCGCCCAACTGCCATGTGTTGACAACATCACGGCGTAGCTAACTATTCTGCGGAGGGGAGGTCATTCATTTAGTATTATTTCATTTACATATTAGCAACGTTTAAACGACTTTTTCTTCAAACGAAGACGTTAAAGTTTGTTAAAAATGTGTGTGTCACGTCAAAAATTCTCTACTATTAGAAAACCTCACGTATATATTCGTCACCGTTAGTTTCTTCACCCCTTGGTTTTCTTCGTCAGTTGCACTCTCCCAAGAAGCGGAAGTTTTCATAGAGCTACTTCCGGGTTGTTGTCACGGACGCTTTCTGTCCCCGGAAATAACCCAAATAACTGGATATCCCACAGCACTGATTGATTAACGGGATCATTTGATCGATCGATAACAATGATATCATTCGAACAGTGAGGCTGCTCATGAAACCGCGCGGCTATTGACAAAACTACTCAGCGCAATTTTCAGTAACGTTCAGTGACAACGACAGATAAGCTTCCCATCACAGTCACATCAATATATTATACGTTGAACTGTTTTCACCGTTTTATTACAGTTATAAGAGGCTTTCGTAGACAAATGTCAGCAATAAGTGACGGCAAATGATGCTGGTCATGTTTTCCCGACCTGTAATGGACTAACATTGAATCGAGAGAAAGAGAGAATATAAAGGAGCTGGTAAAAGGTAAGCTGTATGTTTATGTGCCACAATGTGTTGTAAAAGATGGAGGTGTCAATATCGGCACAAGTGCTGTAGTGATGCTTTGCTACAGTACTTGCTGACCGCATGCTGTGAACTAGCAGGTCAACACAGCTCTGCTGTCACTGTCCAAGGTACTCCACACCCCCTCCACCACCACCATTTGTTGCTTATATATGTTTATAGCTTACATCAGAGTATACTGGGAAAGATTATAAAAACAATCAATCAGTAATTAGTGATATAATCAAGCACCAATACATAAGTGTTAAGTCATAAAAAATACCAATATTCACAGCCTGTCAAATTGGTTATTGGGCTCTTCTCTCCATTACTTGCATTTTATGTCAACTGAATATGTATTGATGTTAGTCTACTGGTTGGACAAAACATTTCTTTACAGAATGTTATTATTATTATTATTATTATTACTATTTGACACTGAAACATCTGATTGAGCAGTTCTTGCTGTGTCTCACTAAGTGATGTCACATGGCCAAACATCTGCACACTCTCAGTGATGTTTTTGCTTACACCTATCACATAGGGCTGGGACAAAATATAGACATGACAATATATGTCGTATCGCTTTTTCTTGCAGTTCAATTATTGATACACTGGCAGAAAATACTGATATTTTTATTAAAACTTGCAGGTGCTCTAAACAGATTCCCCGGACAATTTGATTAACAGAGTTCCTACTTCATAGCTCCTTTGGCTGCAAACTTTGTAAACTAACTTTACACAGATGTCAGATATTTTAGTAAAAAGGTATCCTTGTATCCTTTTAGACATTTTACTCGACTCTTCCTTTTGCCACATTATGGTTGTTTTACATTGGAGTGATAGCACACGTGGACTTTTATACATTGTTTAATCTCAGTACTGTCAAATTCTGTGAAACTGACACCAGAATGCAGCGAATAATTCACAGATTTTTTTGTATTATTCAGTAAGATAGACGTATTGTTAAATGACTGCCTTGCAATGTATCAATCACTGCAGAATCACTGTATCGTGAATTGTGTTGTGTCACGAGTTACTCTGTGATTTCCACTTTGAATCAACATATACGTAGTTGTGGTCAAGACCAGAAAATATTATAAAAGACAGTGATAAGATGTAAGATGTTAACTTTTAAGCTTAATATATGATTATTTGATCATTTATTATCTGGCTCACAAACATGATCAACTAATCATTCATTGATTAATCAGTGAAGTCATAAATGATGAAAAAATACCAAACATTTTCTGGCTCCAGCTTCTCAAATGGGATGATTTTTGGCTGTCTTCTGTTGTATAATTGTAAACTGAATACCTTTAGGTTCAAGACCATTGCTTGGTCAAAAAACAAGAGGTTAAACAAGTTCACTCAAGGGTCTGCTAAGTTCAGATGAGTATTTTTCACTATTATCTGACATTTCACACGCTAACAGACTGATCATCTATTATGGAGCGATTAATAATGCAAAACTTTTTCGTTGCAGCCTTATTGACAACTTACGATGGGTTAATTTATTTACTTTGTTCTTGACAGATTTTCCGTTGCCTGTGCTGTTATCAAATGCAACCATGCAACCTTTGTTTTTTACGGGGCTGTTGTAGTTCTCCTACAGTAAATGCATCCTTAAGATAGGAGTATTTAAGTTCACTGAAATCATGACAGTTTTGATGCAATAAGCTACACAATGTGATCTGTGCCTGTATGACAATATTGTCTGGTTTTTCAACATTTGTAATTGACTCATTGCTCAGGCTACTTTAATACTGTTGAACGATGATGATTATTCTGCTCAACAGCAATGACAAGTAATATCAGGATTAAGTCATGTATTATTCATTCCCTCAGTGTAGGCTAATCACATAGGCATTTGTTATGATGATGCCAAGTTGTTGCGGCGCAATTTCTGAACAGTCTTACACAACATATTTTAAGAACACATTATATCCACATATTTCCCTGTGGTAAAGAAAAGAATTGACCAATATATTTTAACAAGATTAGTGCCTCCTAAATTGAGCAGAAACGTCACAACATCAAACCTGATGAGACTAGAGCCCATCACTAAGCAGACAGGACTTATTGTAAAGAAGAAAATCAGTCAAAGGCAGCACAGTGAAGCAGGACCACATGGTTGCACGGTGAAGCCATGCTCCCCCTGGGCATGCATGAGATAGTTCTCAGCAGCGTTGTGATCTGAGAATATGCACCTATTTAATTTATTATGTTCCCTTTACAGCAGACTGTTAGGTACACCCTTTAAAATAATGTTGACTTTAACTTGACATGCTCTAAGTGGCTTTAAAGCGGCGGCCTGGGGGACGCGCTGCTAAATATTTCAGGACAAACTCATTACTGTAAATGGGCCTGTGTGTTAGCCTAGCTGGGGTAGACAGGCAGCAGCAAGAGAGATAGGACAGTGATGTGTGTTTGTGTGTGTGTGTGTGTCTGTGTGTGTGAGAGAGAGAGAGAGAGACAGAGAGAGAGAGAGAGAGGGAGATTGTGTTCCTTCCCCTGTTTTAATAGCTGTGGAGTCGATGTCTCAGGCAGGCAGCGTCTCAGCGCCTGGCCCACTTGTCCCTGCTGCAACACAGTGAAACACACAGGGGCTCCTCCAACATCTGCTTTGTAAAGAGCTAATGACAAGACAATGGAGACCAGATGATTTAAAGTCTAGTACTAATGAGGCCCCGTGTGCTGCTTGGAGAATCCTGACACACTCACACTTACATGTACACACTCATGCTTAAGATAACAGATGATATGTTGGCAGACCAGGAGGTAGACACCCAGCAGACAAACAGTGTACACATTCAGACCTTCTGTCCATCTGTTTGTCCCTCTTTCATACACATAAAGAGAAGTATGGCGTTGAAGACATTATATATAAACAGACACCATTCAAAATCACATGCTCGCACACTGTCTGGCTCATATAATTACAATGTTCAGTTCCTAATCCATGGATTTAAAATCTTCTCCTCTTTCAGCGTATAGACCTCTTCTCAGACAGTGGCGCAGAGGGAGCGTGATGATGAGGGGAAACAGTAAGGGAGAAGAAGAGAGGGAGAAATAATAAAGGACAAGCTTAACTGGTGAGGCTGTCAGCGGAGGAAAATAATATTTGTCCAGCTGGACAGGCCTCCCTTTGTGCAGGCTAAATGAATGTTGAGCTTCCTGTCTGCCCTGTCAGGGAGAGTGGCATAGACTGTATGCAGCAGCGAAGAAGCGGAGCGCAGTGCGGGGAGCTGTTTGGAGTTTGACAGGGATTATTAAAATCAGAGCAGATGACGAGGAAAGGGGCGAGAGGGGGAGTGTGAGAAAGCCAAATTGACACAGACACTCTCCATTACCTTCCACTTGACTCGCGTTGATGACAATGTTGATATGAGACCCAGCAACGCAGCACCGGCGTGGGATTGGCTGTTAGCATGAGCGTTAAGCACCACGGGGTTGGGGGGGTGGCCCTCTGTTCTGCCACAGACGTGAGGAGATGAGTTGTTTATTTAAAGCCTTGACTGAAGAGCATCTCACCTCATTGTTTATTTATTTGGTCTCTTTTTTTTCCTTTTTTTTTTTTTTGCAGTGTTAACTCACTGTAGTGTCAGTAGGTGGAAGTGGTTAGAGGCTGAGGCAATGCATTTTGATCAGGGGAGGTCCTCCTTCTCCAAATGACTTTCTGAGGAAAGAGGAGGGGAACTGGAAGAAACAGTTTTTGTTGATGATAAGCTTCCCGTTTTTCAGGTGTTTCAGGTGCAATTGATTTGTGGCTCCTAATAAGACTCCTGTTTGAGGAAAATTCAAATTATTATAGACACATGACTGTGAGTGTGTGTGTGTGTGTGTATACTGAGTGTGCATGTGTGTTCAGTGTCTTGACAGACAGCTGTGATAATACAACACTCCAGATCTCTGTTATTTGGTGTCATTGTAAATTGTTGATTTAATCCTGACACCAGTGCTGTCTTTCTCATTATTTAGTGTTATGAACTGGTACTGTACGTGTCACGCGTAGTGTTTCTGATGTTACACACTAAGGCCCCCCTCTCTCTTTCTCTGTCTGGTTCCTTCTTCATGCAGGGCGGTATGGAGTGGCCGGGGGATCTTCCTGATGACCATGCCTTTGTGGAGCTGATGGTTCCCGGGCTTTCCAGTGAGATGGACTTTGATCAGTTCCTCAAAGACACAGAGGAGAAACTTAATCTCAATGCCAACAGGTCAGTCAGAGTAAGAGCTATAGTAGTTGTATCCGTCCTTCAAATATTTTGACTCCAGGCTGTTCTGCTTTCTGGCAAATCAGACTTTTGCCAGTTCGTGGCTATTTTACACGAACACGGACAAGTTGCAGTCAGTGTGTGGTAAAGAGGCACTAAGATAAGACTTTATGCGCGTTTTTATACAGTGTCAGTTTATGTCAAATTCTGTGAGACTGACATCAAGATGCATTTAATCAATATGTAATTCCTGTACTTTGCCTTTTTTTAGCGGCATTTTGTATTCTTCAGTTAGACACATATCGTGATGTATTGTTAGATGTTTGTCCTGCAATCCACCTTATTCCTAGTCCCCACGATACCTTCATTTCTGGCTAACACTTCTAACGAAGACAACCCAATTGTATCAAATTTTGTGATTCCCACTCTGTGTCGGGGTAGCAAAAGCATCAACTTAATTTGCCCTTTTCTTTGAATTTTAAACATCCCCCGATCACTTTTACCTGTGTTTCCATCATTTTTAGAATTCCAACTTCATGATGAAGCCAGATTGAAATTAAATACAGTCCCAGCTGACAAAAATAAGAAGACACAGACGTGACAGTAAAGTTTTTAAAGCAGTCTGTTTTTGAGGGATTATTTCTTGACGAGGTTTTCCATTTCTTTCTGTGGATCTCGGGTGAATGACAGAGAGCAGAGCGCAGCATAATGCACAGTTTAGTGCGAGAGCACAACACTGGAACAATGAAATGAATGTTAAACAGTAACTTTGACAAAACCTAATTAAAGCTTGGTGTTTACTTTGATGGATTATATTGCTTCTCATAAAATTTTCAATTCTGCTGAAGTTGTTGTTCATACTGTACAAAGATTAAGGAGGAAAAAAGGCTTATTCTTAAGGTGGGAAAACAAGCTCTGATTTTTGTTTATGCTGACTGCGTGCAGACACTCGCAGGATCATTTTAAAGAGAGGAGCAACCTGTATGACTGACAGGCTTAAAAAAAACACTAGTAATATTGTTTACACTGGCAGCAGTGTTCCAGAGGTAGAAATATGAAATCATGATTAAAAGCTGAAAGACTAAATCCATATTTTTGTTTTTCTGTTTTACTTTCTCTCTCTCTCTCTCTCTCTGTCTCTCGCTCTCTCTCTTTGCTAATGTATCTTTCTCCTGATCAATCCACAAAGTTCAATGTGGATCTCCTGAATGAAGACATCCAATCAACAATTCTGAAACTGCATATATACTTCAAGCGCAAAATGACATCTTTTCAACTTTACCCCCTCCCAGTGGTTCCCTGTGGTCTTACTGTAGGCGCTGCTGTTACAAAGACCACATTAGTAACACGGCCACCGCCAGCAGCCTGGTTACTGTCTGAACCACGACCAAAAACCCCTGTCTCAGTGATATGAAAAGGCAGAACAAAACACCCGGTTGCATTAATAAGTAGGCAGCTTTTGTTACTTAATAATCTAGCAGATAAAATGCCGGTTTTCAAAACAAGTCCTGGTAGTAAGGATGGAACAGCGGGGGAACATACTTTGACACCAGCGCTCATCAATTAACGTCTGCTCACGCTTGGTTTCTATCACTCTTACCTGGGGATAGTGACCAGGAAAACAAAACCTCTTCTGGTACTGGTCGCAAAACGGCAGGCTCGGTTCCTCTGTGCCGTAATGCAACCTATAGGGATTTATAGGGAACCAGTCTGTACACATATGGTGTCATTTTTCTACAGCCATTACACTGTGCAATCAGTATTTACTTCAGAATGATTAGTAGAAGCAAAAAGGTTTTCTACTGCTAGTTTAACTGAGTGAAATCCCTGGTTGAACTATCCAAAATCAGGTTTTTCTGCTGGAAAAAACACATTCATGGCTCTTTGCACAGATGTCTAACAGAGCATTAATTTGATATGCAGCACAAAGACAGGTAAAGTATCACTGTGGCAGTAGCGTGGAGGAATGAAAGGAAAGACCATTACTGTAGCTGTGTGTTCTTGTGTCTAAAGACTGTTAGTTAAATACAAAGTGGGATTACGGCTGACTATGACACTAAAGCAGAAGTCAGTTTCCACAGCCTGCTTGTACAATTCAGGCACATTTGCAGGATAGGAAAAAAATGTGAGCTGACAATGATGGTCCTTTCACTGTGCAGTCAGAAATGCACAAAAAAACTCTCCACGCTGCGGTGTCATAGAGGGTTTATAGCCAATACACTGAAACATACAAGCCTTGGTTTAGAACATATGGTAGCGCACAGGGAGAAATCTGACCAGGTGCAGGTGTCTCTCCGTGTGTCCATTGAATTTGATCTATTTAACACTGTTGAGGGCTTTCACTGACATCACATTGTTCGTGGTTGCACTCTTCTCATGGTTGAGCTGATTTGAGATAATTGAATTGAGATTCATAAAGAGGCCTTTATCAAACTTTAAGACTAATCTTACAATGATCCCCAACATCTAGAGTCATTTGATAACGTAAACTGTGAGCAGAATCTTTCTCTGTGGTTCAGATTCATTAATTACTAGATCAATCTTCTCATCATGTGTTATGGAAGAAAGTGCAGTGCAGCAACATTTATTTTTTCCTGTGCAGTGTCACTGAGTACTGAAATATAGACGTCTGTCAATGATGGTAGACAGGGATAGTGGGAGAGCACAAATAGATTGATAAGAGAGAGACATAAGGGGGAGAGAAGAAAAAGAGTAATCTATATTTCAGGTCTTTTATCGTTTTTGGCGTTGTGAGGCTGAGGGCAGATGATGAAGGACAGGCTAAATGTAGCAAGTGAACAAAGCCTCACTCTGGCACCATTAGTGTCTGGGACTCATCCCTTCGTCACTCTCTCTCCCTGTGTCTCCCTCCCCTTCTCTCTCTTTCTTTCCTTCCTCCTTCTAAATGGGAACATAATAATTGAAGATTCCACATCTTGAAACGAAAACCCTTGGGTAGGTAATTCAAGGCTTATTACCGAAGGCCGGGCCATTTTTCTGCTTTCTAAGCATTAAAGGGTTATTTTGTGTTCCTGCAGATGGGAGAGGGATAACCATTATGAGAACAAAGCGTCCAGATAATGGAGAATGGGGCTAAAAATAAGGCAATCCTCCTCTCGCCGTGGGGGACCACTGGTCAGTGTCTGTCAGGCTGCAGCCAACTTCCTCCCAGACTACTTCAGGACAGCCCTTTTACTGCCGGGACACATCTCGGCAAACAACATTTTGCAAGGCTTCTCTTTATCTTCGACCAGGGTGGGCTGCAGACATGCATGTACCCACACACACATGCGCCGCTCACTCACCTGCTGCCTAATTGACTTATCAGTGTCTGGGACAAATTACGGAAGTGGAGGAGAGGAAAAGGAAACCGAGAGATGGAGGAGACAGAGCTGCCCACACCCGTGAAGGACTTCAACCTGTTTATGGGTCAGAGTGACTGGCCTGCTCCCAGTTCTCAGATGTCAGAGATTTGCCTAAGAGCTGCTCCCTAATTGCAGGAGATTAAGATAGGCTGACAACAGAGCTGGCTCCCCCAAATTGAAATGCTGCAATCCATCAGTTTTCATCAGTTGGGACAGTGGTGCGGCACAGAGTTGGGCGGGGAGTGGAGCCGGGCAGTGGTGGGCCACCAGGAAAAGACCTCTAATGAAGTGTCAGCGCGGGCCTGGAGAGTGCAGACAGGCCTCTGGTTTCACACTGGCAAGGCAAATGGCTCTCACTAGTCGCCTGCCAATCTTGATCAGGATACAATATCAATACTTTTAAATTTGATTCTGTGTGAGTGCTCCTGATAATCAGGATTTTGCGTTCGTGTACAAGCAGCCAGCGTTGAAAGCCTGCCACAGTAAAGTATCGTGCAAGGTTCCTTTTCAGTGAACAGAAATACTGATCTGTAGTCCTGGCAGTATGTAGTTGATTTTGTGTTTAGCTGTGCGTGACACGTGTGTTAAGTTAGTATATCAGCTGTATCGGTTCTCTGGTATCATTGGCTGGGCCGGAGGTGCTGGGGGGCTGAGGGCTGAGGGCACTAAGTGGGCGACAGGCTGGGCCAGGACGGGATCTGTTTTCAGCCGGTTCATTCAAACCCATTCACTCCTTTCCCCCTCGCAGAATGGGGCCCTTTGATGGAGGAGATATTTGGTTCTCAGGCGGCTGGTTTGGCACTGACTGGAGCTGGGGCTTATTTGAAAGGGATCTTCCTGCCCCCGTTGCCTCCAACCCCCCACCTCCTGTAGGCGAGCCGAGCGGAGGGGAGTGGAGCGCGACAGACAGACAGCCCCACAGCAGCCCACCCACACTAAATTAATTCTGACAAGGAACTTAAGATAACGTCAAAGCGCTGACTAATCGCGGGATTGGGTTTCTGTAAGTCAGGGAGCTGTGAAATGTGCCATCATATCTAATAAAAGACCTCCGGTTGTTCCCTTTCTCTCTCAGCGGTGGTGAAGGTTGGGGGGGGGGGGCACGGTTGTGGTGTCGACTGTCAAACTAGACCGCTCTGAAAAACAATTAGATTTCACTTCAGCAGTCAGAGTGCAAGTGTGTGTGTATGTGTATGCTTGTGTGTCAGTTAGGGTAAGATGATTGACATGTTTGTCAAGAGGCCTAAAGAATCCTTTCCTCACAGTTTCCTCTTCCTCGTTTCTCATTCTCCAGGTCTTTTGTTGAGTTCAGCTCCGGCGTTTTTGCCATTACCGGTTTGTCCATTGTCGTCCTTACTCAGAAAGCTGAATGGTTTTATTTTCTGTGACTCCTCTGTTTTCTACCCATTTTTACCTTCCTCTTCTCTCATTCTCTTTCTGTCTCTTTCCGCCGCGTCTGAGCTGCTGGCAGTGGAAGTCATCAGATTCGGAGCTAATCCTGCCAAGTTGATTAGGCTGCAGGTAGCTTTTACACCGGCGGGCAAAAGGTCGCCACATTGTAGAGAGCTGGATGGACTTCTTGACACAGACCATCCACATTGACTTTATAACTTACAGCACAAGGCCCTAAGGAGGGGTAATTGAAAGGCGAGAGTAAAGAAAAGAAAATTAGGAAAGTAAGAGTTTTGAGGGGAGAGAAAAGTAAGAGGGGAAAAGAGAGAGAAACTGTGCAGGCAAGGCTTGGAAATGTATCTGAGGAGGCAAGTGCTGTAGCTGTAGCCATTACAGTACATTGCTTTGTTGAGGGAAGGCAAGAGTTAGATGATGAGGAGTGGAACTAGAGAAAGAGTTTGTAGCCTTAAAGTCATTCTCCTACCTGTCCTTGTGTGTGGCTTCATATGGGTTTCAAGTTGGCAATCTCTTTCTGTCGTGTCCACATCAGGCAAAACTGAGCCTCGGAGACTGCTCACCACACAGAGTCCAAGGCTAACAAGGTGGATAAATCAAAACTCAATTCTGTTATCAGAGTAACAAGCAAAAATCCACAGTTCAAATCAGAGTTATGTTACGCTTTGTTTTGTGTCCGTTATTACAGGTAGACCACTCGTGCTTTAAGGCTGAAACAACACGGCTCACACAGGAGCTAAGCTAATTATCTCTTTTTTTATATATGCATGGAGCAGTATCGAGACAAAAACAGGACAAATGATGAATGGCGACAAGTAACTGAGGAGGTTGGCCTGCCAGGTGTGTAGCCAGTTGTGTTGTTGAAAGACATATAAACCACATTATGCACACGCTCTGAATGTAACACAGCTACCATGCAACCAATGTCAGCTAAATATGCCGTCAAACGTTTCACTTAGAAAGAGTATATAAACAGAGCTGTATCACATTCATCAGTTAGTGAACCAATTCATTTTCATGCTAATTGTCCGCAATCTGCCACAAAAGTTTAAACTTTTTAACGTAATCGATGCATTTTTCGGACGGAAAAAAGAGTTTGACAAATACATCAGTGATATTTTAGTTTATGTTTTTTCCGGGTTTTATTTTTATTTCAGTTTTTCACACTCGTTTGAGCTTGAGTTTTGTTTTAGTTCCCTATATTAACCTCGGTTCATATCCGCAGTGTAGTCTACTTCCGTTTTCTGCTTTTAATGAACTTCAGAGAGTGTTTGAAAAGTGAGCTACAGATGGAAGCCCATTTGAAACCTGCTGTCTGTGTGAAGTCCTGGGGTTGAGCCCAGAACGAACATCCATGTTTATGACGCGCTATAAACGCACATACAGTGCTCTGTGCTGCCATTTCATCTACAGCCGGGTTTCATTGCACGACATGGCATATGACAAACTAAACTAAGAAATTTGAGTGAGAAAGTGTCTTAGTTTTGCATTTATTCTTAAATGTATGTTTCTTCTATTTATATGTTTCCTACCCTGAGTGACTTTTAAAAAAGGAAAGGGAAGGTGTTGTTATTTTAAGTATCCAGAACTACATTTTCTCCAAAAGTCAGAGGTCGCACAAACAAACCAGCATCTGAACACTCCTTTGTGTTGTTTAAAGTGGTGTCTATTAATTTTACACACAGTGCCTTCAGCAACCCTGAGACATGCTGGTTTTGCTTTGACCTTGCTGAAGCTGTGTTTTACAGCTAGTGAGCCTTTGGGCAAGCATAGTTAAGAGTTTCTGCACTCACACAGTCTGTCACAAGTTGAAGCAATATCATTCCTATACAATGTTCAGCTCTGATATACAGAAACACAGACATACACACAGGGGGGAAACATGATAAAGGTTGTCTTTAATGAGGGGTTTGATAGTTCTGTGTAACAAATACCGCCTGGCATCAAATCACTCCAAACACACAAAAACACACCCGCTTTATAATCAAGGTTTCTGTCAGTCAGCAAGTTGGTGTCAAGAGAATAAAGTGAGATGCATCATCTGGCCTGCCTAAAGAAGAAGCAGAAGAGAGGAAGAGATAGTTAAAGAGAGAGAGAATGATAGTGTTCAACCTAGAGGATAGCGGTTTGTAACAGACTATAACATTTTATCCCCTCGCGTTTTTCCCCTCTGAAACCAAAGTGTGTCAGATTGAACGGTTATTTAATGTGTTGCCATTGTAAGACATCTGGATACGTTCATGGCCCAGGAGCAGGCAGGAGGCAGTTTATAGACCTGCGGTAGGGGATGAGCTGTCTGATGGGGAAATGGCACCTTGGCTCTGTGTCACGTATGCCAACACACAGACACAGACATTTGCACATGTGAGTTTTGAAGACGAATAAGTAGATCTGCAACTAATTCTCATTATCTATTGATTATTTAATTTAATATTTGATTAATCGTGTAGAGTATAAACTGTTTAATGTCATGACAACCAAAGTCATGTGTTAAATTGCCCTTTTTTTTTTGTAAAAACAATCAAAGGTGTTGCGGTCATAATATCAAGGTTCGATATTTAAAATGCAAAATAAACTTTAGACCATGATAAATATCAGATCTGTCATTCATACATATTCTCTTCTTAATTGATTTTTGATTGATTGATGAATCGAATGTCTCCCTACTTGTATTGTATGCACCACACACACATATACACACTCAGACAAAGAAAAACACAGGAACACAGTAGCAGCATTCACAACACCAAAACATGTTTAATTATGCAGGTACGTAGGCCTATGTGCGCACACACACACACACACACACACACACACACACACACACACACACACACATACTTACACACTGCCTTACATGGACAAATATATATGCATAGATTTGCATGGAAATGACTAAACATGTCGAGCCCAAAGATGTCATTTCTAATCTGTCATATTAAAGGGGAAACTGATCGCTGATGCAGTCGGGTAAAATCAGAAAAGCTGTGTTTGTGTGTGTGTGTGCGTGTCAGGGGGGAGAGTAAGACGTGAGACGGCAAGAAGCGTGTGTCTCAGATGTCTGCTGATGCCTGTAACGCCACTTCACACCAGATGCTTAGCACACACTCACACACTGATATATCGATGTCTTTGTTCATTACTGTTGATGCTTCTGTATCTGTCTTCTCACGGTACGGACACTGAATGAGAGTGAGGGAGAGCCAAATGTGATGTGGTGTGTAGGCACATGTGTATCTGCAACACGGTGTGTATGTGTTTGTGTGACTGTAACGTGGCTGGTTTTCTGTATTGTCCCTGTGTGTTCCTCATGCCACAGCGGTGTCTTCATTTGGGTATGTTTGTTTGACCGGGGCTGCACTTAATCTCTCAAAAGTCTCCCTTTAAAATGAAGACACTGTCCCAGCAGAAACTGACAGTCAAATAATTTGTCCAATCACTACTGGGTACAGGAGCAGCTGTGTGCTGGTAAACATGGCATATAGAGATATTCAACACATTCTCGTACCTCAACAACTGAATAGCTCAATTGTCAGCGTTTCCAAAGCTACATATATCACCGGGCCCAAAACAACATGACCGTAGCAGCGCATTGCAAACACAGCGCAGTTTGGTGAGCCTCAGGCAAGAAAACAACTTGGTTAGGTTTTGGAAAACCTTGTGGTTTGGGTTAAAATAACCCAAGGCTGCACAGATACAGTATATGTTTGTATGTGTTCAGTGACTTCTTCTTCTTCTTCTTCTCAATTATCCTATTTTGTGTGCCTAGAACCTTTATTTTATCGTTCTTAAATTCTGGTATTGTGACAACCTTCTTGCTGTCATGTATGTTGTTTCATAGTCCTTATCTCTCAGACTTACACAATGCATCTCCCTTTCTCTCAGCATTGAACAGCAGCTGAAGGAGCTCCAGGCCAAAATGAGTGACTCCCGGGCAGGGGAGCGTCCCCCGAGCCCCTCAGAGTGCCTGCAGTGGTTCAACCTCAGAGCGCACAACAGTTTCAAACCGGTTACCACAGGACATCAAGAGCTCATGGAGTTCTTCAGAGCTTTGGTAATACATCAGGGTGATGATGACACTGACTGATGATGATAAGGATGATGATATTAGTCCTGTTTATTTCAAATACCGTTTTTTTAATGAGAAATCTAAAAGAATGATAACTGATGGGAGCTATGTCAATCTTAATGACTTTATCAATCTGATCTTCAATTTTCCACTTAATTGCACAGACACTCTATTATTAACATTTAGCTATCTATTGATCTGTAACCCTGTTTATTAACAAGACCTCCAGATGTAGGAAGTCAGCCCTGAACTGAGCAAATGGATGAGTCATATTCAGAATTGTAGGATCTGTTCAGTGATATTAACATCGCCATTCCCCCTCTGTTCCCCTCAGCAACAGTACCTGAGGTCTGAAGATGAGGGGAAAGAGGAGGTGACGCTTCAACTGCTGCTGAATCTCTCTGCCCAGTGTGGTGTCTGCTTTCCTTGTACCCCGTCTTCTTCCTCCTCTCTTCTTCCTCAACCGACTGCCTCCTCCATTCACTTGGTACATACAGTCAGAGATGATGCTTCATTAGAGGTAATGTGCTGTGTGATTTTGAATGTATTAGTTGGTGGGCTACTTTTTTCAAATACTCATATGCTCATGTGTACATTGAAAGCATTACTGGTCATTCAAAGTGTTTCTCTTCTGCAAACTGGCTGCAAACAGCTCCCTTTCTAAAGTAATTTCTGTGTAGATTATGGGGGTTATAATACAAAGTCCTTGCATTTAAAAGTTCAGCTAAAGCTTTATGAGGCTTAAGTAATCTGAGGTAGTGAAATCAAGTCGGGAGCTTCTAAAGTTATAGTCTTTTGTTTTCTCTTTTTGTTTCAACAGAAAGTGTTTGCACAGACTGTTGACCGTGGACTTTGTCCAACCTCACTTATACTGAAATTGTACAAACAGGGATCTCTCTGTGGCCAGTATGGACAAAATTAGACTAAAACAGACTTGAAAAATGCTAACCTGTCCTTTAATCTCATGTGTAATTCAGCAGTTGAGTGTAAGCTAAAATAAAGGTATACTTGAATAATGGCACTGTTCACTGCTAAAGATTACTATCCAGCACCCTCTTGATGTGTTGTTGTTGATTATCAGTTTATTTTTGCCCTTCCTTAAGATCCAGGAGGTCTGGGATGATGTGCGTCTCCAGCTGCGGCGCCACCTGCTGGACCGGCTGTCTTCCCGCAGCCCAGAGCATCCTGAACCAGCACCTATTTCCACTCTGTCCATCCTTGATCGGGTCCACTGTCTGCAACAGCTGTTCTTTCTGTACCCTGAGTCTGAGGTGCTCACACATTACCAGGTGTGTTCAAATAGTGACAATACAATTATGAATTATGTGTTTTTTCTGCCATATTTTAGTCAAGAGAACAAGAACTACCAATACCAATGTTATACAGTAGAATACCAATGGTTTTCCAGTAATATATATTATTTTGATTTTAATCCTCCAGCGTCTGAGAGGTCAGTCTGTGCTGGATCTTCTTCTCTCTGCCCTGAGCTCAAGCCCAGGTGGTGAAACTGGCTTTGACAGACTGGCTGCAGGCTTCCATTCTGCGGTCCCAGCTCTGACCCAAGCCCTCACAGATGAGCTCCATGTCCTTTCAAGACTAGCAGAACCGCACACCATCCTGGGTTTTCTTAATACGGCCTACCTCAGCACTGTCACCCACGAACTCGCCTCCCAGATGGAGAGAGAATGTGAGACGGCCCTGAGGGACAACACCACGCTCAGCAGCAAGATTAAGAAATATTCAGCCAGGTCCCGGGCAACCGTAGGTAAGTGTCTCTTTTGAAAAAAAGATTTTAAGTCTAAAAGTAATTTTAGTCTTTCTGTTCATTCTGTTTTCTTTTCTCTCTCCTCATCTCTGGTTAGCAGTCCTCAGAATTTATTCAGATGTGCCTTATAGCTGTTTGTTTCCCTTTGTTTCTGCCTTCTTTTCTCCTGCTTCTTATTGGTTAACAATAAAGGCTAACGATTTTCTCTCTCCCTCCTCTCCACTTTTACTTTTCTGTTTCTTTCCAACTGTAGTGTGTTGTGATCTGAATCAGAGCCAAGGCCTCTGTAAGAGATTGTCAGTAACTCCTGTTCTCATTGTAATTGCTTTCTGTTTACTGCCCTCTTTCCTGTCTGCCTCACTTTTCTCTTTACCAACATAAAAAAAGAAGAGGAGCATTTCGAAAGCTGAGCCAAGGCTTCATTTAAAACTACACCTAAACACTATTTACCACATAGTTTATCTATCGCTGTGATGAACTCTGATGCCAATAAATGTCCGTTCCATATCCAAGGTCTGTTGACAGCATGCTTAAGCCACAGTTAAATCAGCTCTTCACCTTGAACCTGAGGCAATGTGCTGCCCCGTTGGACAATGGTTTGACATAGCTACGCTGTGTTCTTTACAGAAATTCAATTGAAAGAGAATAAAAACAAAATAAAGATTATTAAAACATACCAAAGGTAGAGCAGCAGCAGCACCTTTACAAAACTTTGTGACCTTGCGGTGGAGAAGGGAAATGTAACTTTATTCTCCCTCTCACTTTTGAGCAGTGATACAGTTATGTTAAGAAACAACGACGAGTTAAGAAAGAGTTGGTGAAGGAGTAAGAGCAAGGTTCAGTATTCTCTCAACTTTGTTACACAATAGGGAAAGAAAGAAAATATCTAAAAGCACTTGAGTGTTTGGCACAAATGCAGAATGTGTCACTGTGATGGGACGGGCAATGATTTATACACTGAGACAAGAGAAGCGCACAGACCTTCACACACCATGTCACTTTTGATACTTAATTCCCCCCATATTCTCTTTGTTTGTTTCATATTGGCCTATTTACAGCTCGCTGAGGGTAAAGATTCACAATAAAAAAAAAAGTGTGAGCCATTGTTTACTTTTTCAAAAATGGTGCACATGTCAGCTTCCCTGAGGAAAGGGGAGAAGAGTGCTTTTACATCTGCCATTCTTCGATAAACACACCGCCAGCCTTGTGTCTTTTTTTCCCTCCCTCCATCTCTCTCTTTCCATCTCCCTCTCTGGTTTTTACTTTCCCTCTCCTTAAATGTGAGATGAGAGGAGGCAGCCAGGATAATTGGCCATGCGTCAGTTGGGCTGTTTGATCACGTAACGCGGCGGAGGCTACACACCTACGTGCCGCTCAACAAACCGTCAAATGTAGCACCGGAGGCAGAACACGGCTCCAAAGGGAGCGGGGGACCCGTGCTGTGTAATGATGGTAAAATGGAGCAGTTTTGCCTGTGCTGGTTTTATGTGTGTGTGTGTGTGTGTGTGTGTGTGTGTGTTTGGATGTGTGTGTGTGTCTGTGTGTGTGTTTGACTATCAGCTGCAACACAGCTTTGAGGGCTACAACTGGGATTACATTTTTGTGTTGTTCATGTTTTAAGTCCCCCCACCCCCCCGACCAAAAAAAAAAGCTCAAGAACCCACATTTGCACCACCCAAACGCCCGTGGCTCCTTAAGAGCCAAAGCTTGAGCATTAATGCATAATCTGCTTTCACACTTTACTGTCTATACTGTATGCTACGCCCATAATTGTCAAGACAATTATGACAGTGGGAAAAAAAAGTGATTCTATTTTCATAAGCATCCAATGACTCCTTAGATCTCTTCCTCCCTCCCTGCTGTGTTATTGTTTATTTCTGCTGTAGAGGCAGGCAGTAGGTATATTTTGATAAGAGCCATGCCTGGGAGACTGTGCAGGCTCCCAGGGGAGCAGCGCTGTCTGTAGCATCAGCCACTGTCAAACCACTGAACCATTTAACAGCGTTCACGGCGAGATCTGCCTCCTCTTTTAACCCCACCGACTCAAAGGCAGGCTCTGACATTGTACCTAGACAGATGTGAAGGGTCTCAGCCCTCTTTTTTCTTGCTCTTCGTCCCCCCCCCCCCCCTTTTCCTTTACTCCATCTCTCCAGCGTCCACTTCCTCTCCCCTTTTCTTTTCTTGTCTTTTGCCATTTTCCTGTAGTCTTCCAAGTGTAATGGGGTGAGCAGTGAGACGGGGGAGTGTGCTAGACAGGTTGGCTGGTCAGGAACAATACAGGCTTTAAACCTTACTAACACACCTCACTGAGTCTGCAGGGGAGTGGGTGGGCCGAGTCTGCATGTACATGTCACTGTATGTGTGTGTGTGTGTGTGTGTGTGTGTGTGAGTATCTGTGTGCTGAATTTTGCTAAAAATACACAAATACTGGGTTTTGCTTTTTTCAGTTACTTCAGCTCTATAGAGAGGCAAAGTCACGCCCCTACCATTGACCAGCATGGGACCTTATTTCAGAAAAAAATATGTATGGTAGTGAATGGCAAAAGACTGTGATTTTTTTAATCCCTTTTGAATTGTGCCCTGATTTAAACTTACGATGCGTGTCAATTTCAAAGTCATGAAACTACAACCAACAGTTGCATATGTGACGTCATCTTGTTCAACGCTCACCTAAAACCCACGACTGAAACCTTGTAGAGCCGTGTTTTTGCTTTCTTTTTTGTTTTTTTTACTTTTTGTGTGCTGAGGTGATGGCTGATGTTGGTGTTGATGATGGACGTTGAGCGAGACAGTGTAGTTCATTGAGCGGTTAAACACAAAACTAGATGGTGTTTTCTTTTTCATGAAAAACTGCGACTTTCTCGTCTTGCATAGTTATTTTTTAAGCGGAATCATAAAATGATTTATCCCTTTGTCCCTACCTAAAGGGGTGTGACTTCAGCTCTCTATTGAGCCCCTTCCGATGTGCCCCACAGGACCTTATTGCGGAGAAAAATTGTACAGTAGTCAGTGGGGAGAGACAAATTCATTTTTGGTACCATATTTTCTCTGAAATAAGGTCCCATGGTGTTCCATGGGAAGAGGCGTGACTTGCACTCTATAGAGGTATGGTGGGATATGGGTAACATTTGAATGCTTTTAATAATAAACCATGATTTTTCACAATGAAAGCTGCATTTGAGCAAATTCCTCAGTAAGGACGTACACACTCTCTCGACAATGTAGCTAACTATTGCTCCTGTTTCGTGATCAGAATTTGCATAACTTTTAGATAACGTTGGAGTGATTTCATGCTGTGAGCTGCACCGGACAGCCGTGCAGAAACACCAGCACTGAGATGATTGTTTTCACCTTGTACTGCAGTGATGTGTGTTTTCAGTCACCTTTGAGCCTTTGTGACGTGAACATGTCTGCCCAACTGTTTCTCAGTCGATGCTAGTGTGTTCGTGTGCACACTAATTGCGGGCTGACTTAGAAAATCATGTGATCACAAGTCATTTAATACCTCCCCTTTAAAAATGCATCATTAAATTTCCATATTGCATCAGTAATTTTTATATGTATGCATAGGAGATCCGTGTTTTTGTAGGACATCAAAAGCTTCCATTCCAACATCTCTGCATACACACATACAATTTATTCCCTAACAATCGACCACAGGGGTGAAGCCGAGGTTGTGAAATTCTGTTCAAACACTCTGCAACCCCATTCTGATAGCGCTGATTTGAATTCCACTTCCACTAATTTCCCCATATGACGATGCTGGCAGCTCCCTATAGATAAAAAAGAATTGAGTTAGAACATGTATAGCAAGCACATTCACCCTCACCGCTCCCCGCCCCCCCTCGCCCTTTCGGGCTCTTTGAACTCTTTCTTAGAGAAAGCACAGCAGCCTATTCAGCGGGGAGAGAGGTTCTGTAGCGACGAGAGATAGCTAGGCTGTGGCTCCGACTGGCATTGGAGGTGCTTATGGGGATTGAGGCTACTTGGGAATGGCGTTTGTTAATATTTATTAAGAGCAGCTCTTCAGTAGATCATATCTCCGCCTGAGTTTATACACACTGTCAGCCAGGGATGTGCACCCGCATGCTGCCGTGTAATTATGGGCTAGGTATGGGGGTTTGTGAGTGTGTATGTGTACACGCAGACATGTGTGTTTGCATGATGCTTGGAGTTTTGGATGATGCTTTTTTTATGCGCCTCTCTTCCTGTCCTGTCCTCGATGAGAAGGCCTTGCTTAAGGGAAGTTCGAGCAATTGGTTGTTTACTAATCTTAACGAGAAGAGCTGGGTCTTTACTCTCTGGTTGTGTTGATGTGTCAGTGTTCATTTTCTCTAAATCATGGCTCCAGTGAAATCACAGAGAAGGAAATGTTTCATGGCCCTTGAGAATGTGTATTATGCTTGCCATTTATTTTTTTCCCCTATTTCCTCCGAGTGGTCACAATGGCTTTTGTGTATCACTCTTGAAAAGCTCAAGGATATGAACATTTTCCTGGCACATTCTATTGAGAAAGCACAAACAAAAATGGCTGGCTTATTGAGAGCCGCCAGCACTTCGTGATGAAGAGTCAGTGTGATTCGCCGAGGGCTTGAAAACAATAATGTGAACAAGGGCACTAAACAAGTGGGTTTTAATGAAATGCTCCCATCAAGACAATACATTCCTCTGTGTTCTTCAACCACGGTGCTCAGTTCAAGTATGTGAAGGAAGCCAGAGAAATCTTAACCCCCTCCCACTGTCATCAATTTTTACCACAAAGACAGACATAGGGGGACAGAAAAACAAACCTAAAGCAGAGGAAAGTTGCCCTGCTTCTTTGTCACCACCAAACACACTAGCATCACCACTACATTGCCTTCTATGTACTGTAAGGCAACTTAATTGAGATATCAAATATTGCTACTTTCCCCTTCTGTGAAGGGCAGGTGACCCCTGCTGGGGCTTGGTTGGACAGCACCC
The DNA here is from genome assembly GCF_965226575.1 of Pagrus pagrus. Classification (NCBI taxonomy): domain Eukaryota; kingdom Metazoa; phylum Chordata; class Actinopteri; order Spariformes; family Sparidae; genus Pagrus; species Pagrus pagrus. The sequence continues at coordinate 23,627,818 of NC_140192.1, read as the reverse complement.
AGGGAAAAGGCCACAAGAGACCAGGAATTGTGTGGTTTATGTGTGTGTATGTATGCGTGTATGTGTGCGTGCATGTGTCAGAGTGAATCACAGCAGGAGGCCTCCCATAATAACGCTGTCTGAGCGAGCAGTGGGCCGCAACTGACGAAGAGGACCCCAGCTGTCACAGGGCCTAGCGGGTGGTCCACAGTGGCTCATAGCCTCCCCACATATACACACGTACATGCACAGATGTACCCCAAGGCCCTCGCATGACCCTGCTTGACACCCTATGAACACACATGGATAACCTGAAAACACAGGCACAAAAAGAAACCCACAGAAGTGCTCACCAACCACACTTTTAGACCCCAAGAGCAAAGCCCGATTTTAAGAATGAAACTGTGCACAGATACACACCCGCGCACACATACACAGTTGGGAAGGACTGGCCCATTTTGATTTGAGTCCCTGGGCGGAGAGTTTTGTTGAGTCATGCCCAGTTTTTACTTGTCGTTTAGATTTTCCTGCTGCTGCTCTTGCCTCTCTGTTTTACTGTTAATCATTTTAAAGGATGTTGTGTGTGTGTGTGAATTGTTGAGCTTGGACTGTCAATTTTGTGAACTATTTTAAGTTTTTTTATATATATATTTGTGGGACAAGGAATATTTGCTAATTTTTTTCTGTTCAACCAGGCCACTGTGCTATGTGGAGTTCCACAAGGGTCAATACTTGGTCCTATTTAATTCACTATCTATGTGCTTCTGTTTAGAAGCCCAAGATCCCAAATTGATTTGAAAAGACAATATTTACACCCTCGACTCACGGTCCAGTTCATGCACCCACTTCGGACACACTAACACTATTAACTCAGCAGCTACAGTGAAAAGTTTTTGGCTTAATAAAGTATGTAAATAATGTCTTTTCAAATCAATTTGGGATCTTGGGGCTTCTGTAGACTTGTATTATGCTGGGTGAGCTCTACTGAACCATTTTATGGTTTTGATTTTGGTTGTTATTTAATGTTTCAAAACAAGTCCCTTTCTTCTTAAGTTGTTTCGGAGAACGCTCTAACACTGTTTTCCTATGAAGCTCCGGAAATGTTTTGTGGACTACAGATTTTTATTTTTGGGTGAACTTACCCTTTAATGTCTGTTAGCAGACAGCAGATTAGCAGATTTTTAAGGGTACTGGTGTATGTGTGATTAAGGATTGGGAAGTTAGAAAGAAATGCGTTTGCTCAACCTGTTTAGTCCTCACCCTTACTTTAGGCTTGCAGCCTAGCCGATATTAGCAAACACCCACAATGCATGCGTTATGGGCAATTTAGGTGCCATTTTTGCCAAGGAAGAAGAATAAGTAAATGTTCTGCTGCTTTGATTTTGATTTCATTGCGAGCATGACAGTGTTACAGAAGTGCAATGCTAAATTCAGCTCAATAAAGACAAAACAGAGGTAATTGTTTGCAGAACACAGAATAGTTGAAAGTTAGTATGTCTGCCTTGATTCTCTGTTCTTGGAACCATGGATCCAGGCTAGACATGTGGGTGTTATTCTAGACTCAGATATCCATTTTAGCAATCAGGTCACATCAGTTACAACACCAGTCTTTTATCAACTGACAAATTGAGTTAGAAGATTCAATTCCAGACATCGGAAAGCTGATCCATTCTTTCTCTATTCAGGTTTATACATAGAAGGGCGAAGGCAGCTAACTACTTTGAACATTGAACTTTTGTTATAAAAAATGTTTCATTATTATGCTTTATGTATTCTGTGCAATATGTATCGCAGGTTGTTTAACACATGCTAAAATTGCCTTGCCTCTCTGGATCAAATGAAACCAAATGCTTACATCACCTGTAGAGGGTGTCGTACAACACACACATTTGCACAAACACAGAAAGCTCATCTTCACATATTGTGATTGCATGATAAGAGACTGGAGACCAGGCGCGGGTAGTGTGACTAAGGAGAGGCAGACCACCCCTCTGATGGTCTGATTTACACTACAGAGAGGCAGAATGAGAGAACGAGAGGAAAATGAGGGACAGAGGATGAGAGAGGGAGAGATGCTGTGCTGGAGAGAAATTAAATCAGTGGCTAAATTATTGCATGATTGCCCATTCCCCAAAGACTTGGGCATCATTTGGTAGAAAGTGTCTAATAATTGGTTTTCAGCCATGTCAGACACATGCAATTCCCCCTACTAATGGCTCTGTTTGGAAGAACTGGGCCTCCTGGGTCAGAGAAGGACAGAAAATAGCCAGACGGCAAAAAGCGCCCTATGCCCTTCTCAGTTTTTTTTCCTCCCTCAGATAAACGAGAGAACGAGAGAGAAAGAGAGACACAGAGAAGTAGAGAGATGGCAAGAAGGAGAGAGTGTGTATGTGAGCGAAGAGGAAATGAAGTGGCAATAAGTGCAGCCAAAGGGGAAATGCTCTTCACCGTGAGTTTAATACATCAGACTGGGGATTTGGCAGCCCGCCACACAGCAATTGTTTACCTTTTTGCTCACTGGCTGCATCTGTTCTGTTTTGTAAACGGCACTAAACTATTCGCCCGTAAACACCGGAATCAATAACAACTGCTAAGGGAATTCCCTTATCCCGCCCCTCCCTCTCTTTCCCTCCCTCTCTTCCCCATGTTTTCATCCCGAACCACCACCCCTTCCCCTAGATCTCCTCCTCTCTCTCCTCTTTCTCTGTTCCCTGCCAGTCAAGAGCAGTGTGTGTGTATGTGTGTGTGTGTGTGTGTGAGTGGGAGAGAGAGAGAGAGTGTGTGCCGTGGAGCCGATGGTGGAACCCACAGGAGAGACAGACGAGAAGACTGATGGCTCGCCAAAAATACCTGCTCTGTTTGTTTTTTTCTTCCTTTTTGTGTTACATTGTTGTCATTGTTAAAAGCTACAAACTGAGACTGGCCACTGTAGACTTACAGAGTTTGGTATTTTCAGACATTTTATTTTTTTATTTTTATAATGTTCTTGCTCCATATGAAACATAAAGACCCTCCTCCTCCTCCTCCACACACACTGTTATCTGTTTCACACATTAGTTGGATGACATATTGCTTGACATATGCTTGTTTGCTTTGGGGGCCCTCCGGTAAGATGCATACTGTGTTTATGGTTATCACACTAATGTGGCTCACCATTGATTTTCTTTTTGTTTATAAGAACATCCTCCACACTATAATGTCATACGGACGAACTCTTATATAAACATATCATTTTCGCACTGCTTTCAGTGCCAGCTTTCAGCATCAGTCCTCCCTTATTGATTCCCAGCACATTGACCTTTGGTTGAACTCTTCTGCCTGCCAGTGCCCTTCCACATTCTACTCTGTATGAGACATGCTATGCACTATGCTATATGACACACCTGGGTGCTTTTAAGCACAACCTCTCCATCAACCGGCTATGAGAGCCTCCATTTGGCCTCACTGTTGTGACAAAGGTATAATGAGGTTTAGATGGCTGTGTACTAGACTGCTATGGCTATAGGGCTATTTGGCTAGGGAGACGACTATAAATACCTATATAGCCTGGGCGGCAGAACTCGATGAGAGGCAGAGCATTGCTAAACATCAAGGTCATGTGCGACTACTTAGAGTGTGACTTAGTGAGTAAGTGAAACAGTTATGGGGTCACATGCTGAGGGAATGAATGTTTAGGAATTAGATAGATGGAGATGATGCTCGGGAAAAGGTGACGCTCCGGATGAAGTGGTGGTTAATGGGTGCTATGCTCAGATGAATGCCCAACAGATGAGGAATTGGGGGTTGGGTTTTTTTTTTAGTGAAAGCTTTTTAGAGAATCCAGCGACTCTTTCTCTAATGTGCCCCTGTCTCATCGGGTTTAGATTGTTTACTCTTGAGTTGTTGACAGCTTTAGTTTGCCCCTGCGTTGAGGCACGGAAAGCTCTGTTGATTTGCTGGTGACTTCAGAAATAGACATGATTGTTGGTGCGTGCGTGAAAGTGCGAGCTGGAGTACGAGGCTGGCACGTGGGTGTCAGCCAGGTCACGCATGTACACATGCAGTACGAGGTAGTCTCTCTCGCACAGACTCCCACTGGACCCCATTACAGAGGAGCTGCCGAGCTGCGGACCCATGCGGCTTAATTATACATACACACAAATGCATGCACACACAAGTCAAACACACACCACATAATTACACAGCTATTCACATGTGATTTCATTCACTCGCGCACGCACTCGCACATAAATTCATGTATACACTTGGACTTGTAAACACAAACAAACTTGAGGTCAGAATATATTCCATGGTGACCACAGAGTGTGGGTGCAGCGTGGCAATTATCCTGCAAGACTGACATGTGCAAATGTGTGTGAAAGTGTCTTCGACAAATCAAGTTATTCAAAATGGCCTGCATTACATGCACATAAACACACACGTGCACACCCGACAGACACAAAGACGCAACAGCTCATCGACTCTCGCTCATAAACACTCACGTCAACATACACACATGCCTACACACGGAGAGAGTCAGACCTCATGCATGATTAAACCGGGCTTCCTTGGGGACAGTGTGTTGTCATATTGTCAGATTTTGTTAAACAATATAGCAAAATTACATTAGGATCCAGCAGCAATAATGTTACAATTATTGGAAAAGGTCCCCCTTCTCCTTTCTTCCCTCAATCATCTCCATGCTTTCAGAGTCAAGGCTAATACTGAGCTCATCCACTCCCAAATGCCTTTGCAGTGGAGGAGCTCATTTAAGCGGACACACAAAAGTATTTGTGCATGTGTCTGGGAGTATGGCAACGCATCTCCCAGCCGCCCATTCTCCAGCTTAATGCGGAACATCCCCCGGGTGATGGCTTTGGCAGCCTCCAAAATGGGAAATCCATATTTGCCGAGGGGGTCATCGGCGGGTTAGGGGGAGAAAAGTTTTGTGTCGGGAGAGAAGGATGTGCATGTGTGACTTCTCGGGGAGCAAAGTTTTGCATATTTTTTCACTGTCTCTTTGTTTATGCTGTGTATTGGGAAAACATGAATGGGTCGATATTTATAAGAGGTGCCGTGCAAGGCAGAACTTGAGGAGGGGGGGGTGTCTTCTGATGAGTGCATGTAGGTTGTGAGGTTCGGTTGGAAACCTGTTTTCATGAAGTTGTTTATTCCTTTACTGAACTGTTAACTGTAGTGCAGTCTCACTCCTCTGTCTGTCTGTCAGTCATACATTCACAAGAATATACAGTGCAGTGTTTATTTCTCCTCTTTCCTCTTATACACTCTTTTTTTCCCCTTCCACAGCGCCGATGGAGCTTCCCATGAAAAATAGGAGCTTCAGTTTGACCTCCCACCAGCTGAGGGCGTTAACCCAGCTGGCCTGCACCCTGCTGGGGTTTGAGAGGACTGTGAAGGAGCTGGTCACGAATATGACCTTTATTGATTGTACAGGAGAGACTCCCTCTATAAAAGGTACTATACCATCACCCCAAAATTTGCATATGTATATACATATTACTCATGTAGTCACGGCTGTAGCAAACCCTGAGATTACCGGGTCTTTGTTTTTTTTCTGGCACATTGGGAAGTTTTATTAACCTGAGGTACAGTTTACATCTTACAAAATGGAACACATAGCAGATACTATAAAGGCAGATTCAAGGTTCTTTAGATCAAATATCCCTAAAATTCACCATTTTTAGGCCAGAAAATATTAAAATATATTCAGTATTTCCCCACAAGCCAATGTGGAGAGGGTTCAGAAGCAGCATTTACACCGCCAAGTACGGAGAATTTACTGAAAATGATCAAAAAGATAATGTGAATAATCCAAATGATGAGGAAAAATACTGTCTTTTTCTGAGTGCTGTGAGGTTACAGTGGAGGGACTCGCAGCCTCAGTATTTTTAAAACTCTGGCTACAGCCCTGCATGTGCGCCACTCCTCCAGGCATAAACAGTTCAGTTACACCCCCACAAACACACCCATGCACGCATTGTTACATGTTCTAGCGGCTAAGTCTAAGTTGTGTCTGAAGAAATGTTATTTTAGTCGGGAATTATCTTGGGTGTTATATGAGCCTTTAGTATCATTTTCCTCCCTCCCCTTTGAACTGCCGCTGCAAAGATGTTAAATGAAAGCTTTTGGTGCATGGAGTAATTTCCATAAAGGTTACATTTACAAAAACAAGACTTGCAGAAAGGCTCAATTTACAGAGAGGTAAACAGCCTTTAAAGGGCAGTTATCCAAATCATTAATTCCAGGCAATCAAACGGCTTAATTACCAGAAATTCATCAGATGGGCTTAAAGGTCAAAAAGTGATGCGCTTGCTGCTTCCTCCTTCTTCCATTCCATGTGGTCTTGTTCGGCTAAATTGCCTCGCCTGGGGTCTCACTCTTCGCCTTCTGATTAGGAAAATGTGGCCTTGATGTTCACGCTTTTTAATTGCAACCCAACCCAGCATCCTGTACGCTTGTCTTCATGCCACCCCCCCGCCACGCTCCTCCATTTCCCTCAACACATCTACACAATCCCCCCTCGTGGAATTGCCCCATATATGTTTGATGCTATCTGGGTTCAAATCAAATATAAGCCCCAAAGTTAGACTCGTAAAGCCATCGCTATTAGCATTTACAGCCTGTTTCTGCTCCCTCTGAGGCGTGTGCTGTTATACTCCGGCCACTGTGGCTACTGGGGGAAGATGAGAGCAGTGTGACCCATATCTGGCTCTAAGTTATAGTTGCTTTCAAGTCACCGCACTTGATATTCAGTCAGGTTCTTAACACTTAATATGATACAGTATATTATCAGTGATATGGAGATATCCATGCTAAATAATGCATACACATGAAAGAAGCTATAACTACATAGCTTTTCATTTTTGAATCAGGATGTCTCTGGAGTTCCTGTGTCATTGTTGGAGAAATTTCACTGACATCATTTGAGAGCTTGACCAGGAACAGTTACTATTTAATGTCTTTCAGGATGTATTCTCTGATGTTTGAATTAAAACAATGTATTGGTCATTTAGGTATCTTGAAAAAAAGTAAAGAGGATTCACAAATGACAACAGATGGCAAGAAATCCCCAGCAGAAGCATCTCTCCACACACCAGAGGTGAGGCTTTTTTATGTCCTCCTTTGTGACATTCTGTGAGGAAGTTTCTGTTCTATTACAGCTGTTCAACGTCATTCAGGCTTAGAATCCTTTTTCTGTAATTACAAAGAGGCAGGACAGTTTGCCTTTGCAGCAGCGACGTACAGAAGATGAGAGATTCCCTTCAGCATTCAGAAATTAATTGAATGTTGGCTCATCTCCCTTATTTTACAGGCAAAGGTTTTGGAGTTTGACTGGAGGTCAGCTTTTAGGGGGCTGGTCCCTCACATGGCCCACTGTGTGAAAGTGGTGCTGGATGATGCTTGTGCCAAGAGTCTGCAGCAGGAAGAGGCCTTACATTCGTCAGGACACACCTCTGTCACCATGACCAGCACTACTGGAGACGCCACTGTCACTGCCAGCAACACACAACTCAGAGAAGACTCCTTCTACACCTACTCAGAGAGAGACAGTCCGAAAATGATTGCCAAGGTACTTCCAGATTTAGGGTAGTGTGCATTTGACAATTGTTTTGAAAATATTTGTTGGTTGAAGTTGAACTTCTAACAATGAAATGGTAGTGATTTACCTGCTAATGAGTATGAACAAAAATTTCAGGGCATGCATAAACACTTTTCAGTGTTTAGAGTGCAGATATCTTCTCTCTTTTATGTATCATTCACTACAAAATATACCATAATTAAAGGTGCAGCATGTAAGAATTTTAGTGGAAAATATTAAACATTGACCAAAATCGTCAACAGAATGTAAAAGAAATAACAGTGACTTATGTGTTGCAGAGATATCTACTGAAGTTAGCATGCTTACCTGGTCTATCCAGGTCCAAAGCTCCTGTGCTAGCGGTGTAAACACCAACACTTCCAACTCCGAGTATGGACTGCAAGCGACGCCAATTCTTACATATTGGACCTTTAAGTTAATGAGCCAGAATATCTTGCCAGTGGGTCAACATTGTCTGTCTGAGGGCTTTAGAGTGAGCAAAAGAGGCAAAACATGTCGGTCCTCTCCTTTTGGTTTTCCTCTTAAAGGCACAAAAGTGGAAGGCTGGCTACCAAAACAATGCACACATTATCGGAGTATGCTATCGCTTCGAGACTTACTGAGGTTTGAGGAGGCTGACTTAAACTACACGTGAACTGTGCTGAAAAACCTTTAAAATGCAGATTTTAAATCAAACTGTTGAATGTCAAATGGCTGTAATTTATTCGGTAAAAAAACATGTGATTGGGCTAATTAATCTGGTAGCACTCTCTTAAAAGCCAACAGTTTCTTTGAATCACAGGATTATTTCATTTTTGCTATCAGGAGAGTGCATTGCCTCGTCATCCTTTTCATTTCTTCCTGGCTGATTTTGTGTAATATTTACATTTTTCGATTTTGTTATCTGAAGTTTTAGTCAGTTGACTAAAGTTGTTTTCACGTGCACATTGATATGATTTCGACCTTTAATTAGAGGAAGAAGTTACTTTGATTGATCTGTTTAAATAGTTAATTAGAGTACTATATCATACACATTCCTTTCTTCATGGTATGGAGTGGAGCTTTACTTAATTAAGACGCCTCCTCCACATTATTTTACAGCATTACATTTCATGCCTCAAACCCTAATTTCCTCTCACCTTGTTATCAGTGAATTACCTTGTGAATTTCTGCAGCTATTGAAATAAAATTGTGCTTTAAGCAGTTCATTTCAAAGTGCCCACAGATAGTAGAGAATGCCCACAGATGCTTTACTAAAGAAATACACACCACGCTGTAAATGGCCACCAGCACAGCTGGAAGCACACAAAGTCTGTAGCCTGGAGAGCATTTATGAATGATGAAACATGAAAGTGACAGTGAAGTGTCTTTCTAGAGCTGTGAGATCTTTTTTGGAGTGTCTCCTCAGATGTATATCATCTGTGTTTTCAGAAACATTTTATGTCACAAAATCCTGTGAAAACTCTGATAGCAAGGATAAAGGTTTGTACATCACTTCAGTAGGCCCCCATATAGTAGGTCTTAATACGATTGTAGGTGCCCCCCCGTCTTCAGAAAAATGTGTTATGTGTTGGAGAAAAAGGTTTTGTTTGTTTTGTTATTTTGATTTCTTATTTGTGGCACAGACATTCTCACAATATTTAATCAGAAAGGTTTTATTTCTGAAAGAATTACTCTGCTACAGTGCAAGGACGCATGCTTGTTAACAAGCAAAAGTCAAGTCAAAGTGTCTTCTATTGTTTACCCTGTTGTCTTTTTTCCCCCAGTTTCTCTTTAAGATTAAAACTTCCAAATGAAATTTCAGAGAAAAAGAGCATGAAAGGACTGAAATTAAATTCTGAAGATTGCGTCAAATTTGCACCAATCCCCCATTTGCCTCTCCCTAAAATTTCCATTTAGCATTTGTTGGTACTATCAGCCTTTTGTTTTCCCTACACAGAATTTGTCACATTATACTTGATCTGTAAAAGCTGTGTCATAACACCTTTTGCACCCTTTTGTACAACCAGACTCTCTCACACGCATGCAGCTCTAATACATTATTTGTGTACAGTTAACCTTTGTATAAGACTCCAAACTGCCACTCCACACCCTGTGCATGAGCATGTTTTTCCCATACACACCCCTGTCCCTGTCCTGTTCATCCTCTTTTATTACTACCTGGCTGAACAATGCAGGTCTACACACATCACTCACACCCAGAGAGATTAATGGTTTTTGTAGCCCTAGTGGAAAGCACCTTCTATAATAGAGAGCCCAAATGATTTGGGCCTGACACAGTTGACACCCTGGATCAGAAAGGGCCTTGGGAAGAGTCATCAGTATTACTTGAGGGGAGGACTCTGGGGACAAAAGAGAGACACGAGGAAACCAAGAGCCAGTATAGGTGATATTATGTGGGCTAGATGGTGTGTAGAGAAAGGTGTTGAATAGGGGAAAGTATACAGATGATAGAGGGACGTATCACAAAGGCAAAGAGGCTAGGGTAGAGAGCAGGATAAAGAAGGGATAGTGCGAGAGAAGGGGTGAGAAGAGAGGGCCTGGGAAATGGCAGAGAGGTGAAGTAGGCACTGGTGATTGACTTTTCTCAGAAGGAAGACCGGTGTCTGATGTGAGACCAGGCTTAGAGATAAACCTTACAAAGGTTTAGTTACTTGCCTTTAAGGGGACTTCTGGTATGTTTAAACCTGGGCCCTATTTGTATTTTGTTGTGTACATGATTCATACTTACCAAAAGTTTTGGAATCGGTCCAGCAGATCACTTCAGCCAGCAGCTGCGACTTACTGCAATGACTGCAACATAATCCTTTGGGGTGTCTAAGTTATGTCCACTCAAAGTTTTTGCCATTGGGAAGCCGAGATTGTTATTCCAAGTCTATGACAAAATTACTGAAATGATTCCGACAGAGATAGACCTTTTTTGCTCAAGAGAAAGATCCTTTTTGTAACCAGAAACACAAGTCTCGCTCTGAAATCTTGCAAGTCGAGGTGCTACAGTTGATGCCTTATCTCAAAGCCAACTGTCAAAGTCAGTTAAATATTCAGCCATGAAAATAAATTCTTGCTTGCAGTTCCTCTCGGTAAACTCTGACTCTTACTCATGTTTCCACTGTCGTCTCCCTGCAACAACCCACCTGTCACAAAAGGCTGAGCGAGATTTTTGATTCAAACGGATTCATGCCAAAATGTGTGAGTCTTGTAATACAACCATTAAAATAAAAAAAAATGTTACAAACTTTCGAGGAATGTGTACATTTTGTCATGGCTTGCAAAAAGATGAAGTACCAAATGCAGACACAACAGTCAGGTTATGAAACAAAAACCGAGCTTTATTTATTAAGCTTTATCAAAATCTAAACAGGGGCAGGCAACAACACTGACAGAACAGTCTGGGAAAATCCAAAAGACTAAAGAGAAATCCAAAAACTTAATGAAGTACAAACCAGGATGAAACCTGGGGGAAGAAGGGCAGGACTGCAGAGGATGGGAGAAAAAAGAATGTAGGAGATGTGAGATGACAAAGAGGGAAAAACACAAGGTTAAATGCACTGGAATGATTAATAAGTAAAACACAGGTGTACACAGAAAAAGTAAAATACAAAATAAAACGGGAAATAACTAAACCAAAAACCCAAACCCTGACACATTTGAGCGGATGTAACCTTGATGGTCGCAGTTGCCCCAAAGGATAATGTTGCAGCCGTTGCGGCCTTGTCCTGGCTGCCTGCTGAGGCCCTCCACAGGAATGATTCCAAAACTTTTGCTAAGTATGAATCATTTGCACACCAAAACGTATAAAAATAGGGCTCGGTTTTGAAAATACCGGAATTCCCATCCAAAATCTCACTATGCCTGTCTCTCCTCTTCATTTTCAAAACCCATTTCGCCGTTGCCGAACAACTTTTCCTCCTGAAACTCCCTGAAACTTTCCCCGACTCACATTCCCCCATCTTCGTCTTACTCTTCTGCTACCCACCACTCTCCTCGACACTGCACACTGTACAGTCTCTTATCATTACTGCCTTACCTCTCTTCTCTTCTCTCCTCCTCCCCCTCCTCCTCCCCTACCCCCTCCTCTAGCCCTTTTACACTGACAGTATTTGTGGCTCTCATTGCTAACGAGAGTCAGAATTTGTCTGTGCTCAGGACCTGTACAACATATTTATGTGTAGGTCAACGCTTCAAAGATGAGAGCCTTTCAACCCAAAGGTTATACATGCATGCATTTGCATTCAAAAACACCGAGCCAGACAGACATCCAAGACGAGACCGTTAGATATTATATATATATTTTTCCCCCTCCTGTCCTTTTTTGACACATGCCCTAGTGTTTGAGCGGAGAGCAAATTACTATACAAGACGTAAGCATGAAATATGGCCGGTTCAAAGGCATTATGATGGATCAATATTTCACACATTTATATTCATATGTTCATACCTCAATCCTCACTTTTTTTTTTCATTCGAACCCACCTCGCTGTCTGTATTACCATACATATGCAGGCTGCGATGATACTGTTCATCCATCAGAGTACTTTAGATAGTGTACTTTTTTTTTATTGGCAGTCACTTGCGCGCTGAATGCCAAATACCCTGCCTTCAACAGCTGGAAGCTCGCCCTCCTGTCAGAACCTGGGATTGAGCTTTCATTGTTTGGCTGGGCCCTTCTAACCTAAGTGCTAGCTCTCTAATATAGCAACAGAAGTGCCTTTTTCTGTATTCAGACCTCACTGAAGCCCTCACCTGCATGTTCAGTCCTCCACTTGTCTGTCTACTCCAAATTCTGCACACACAAACAGGCCTCCCAAGCACTTAAAAACTTTATACAATCTCTTTCACCTTGCTGCAATCGTCGTGGTGGGATTCCTGGCTTTGATCTTAGCTAGTTAAGGTTTCAGTCTGACTTCAGTGTGGATGTGCAGTGTCTGGCGGTTTTTGCGTGTGCGTCAATGACTGACTCGGTACGTGTGTGTGTGTGTGTTCGTGCCAATACTGTATGAGTATGAGATGCTTCTCCAGAGCCTTTCCGTCACCCTGGTAATGCTGAATGTTGTGTCTGCCTCTGCTTTCTCTCTCTCAAAGCTAAGCTCCTAATGACTACATGCAGTCAGATATTGACTTAATTGTCTAAACGGACACCATTCCCAGGCCTTTTAACCCCTCTGAAAGCTTTTAAGGAGAAAATTGTGTAAAGAGATTGCGAGATTGTCAATTGTGTACACAAGCTGGAGCCCTGATCTGACAGAATGTCGAACTTCCCAGTCAGCCCCCTACAGTAAGTCGAGTAATACAGTGTGTGACTCTATAAGCGAGTAATACAGTACATGCCATGATTGATTGATTAAACTGGTATAGAGTTTTCTGAGTTATGGAGATCTTTCCCCCAGGCCTGGTAGCTCCAGGAAATAAGGAAAATATGCTTTGTTTTAAGGCTTTTTTGAGAATCTGCTGACTCATAACTCACATCCATAGGTGTATAAATTTGGAAGTGGGCTTACACATATGCAGCTCTTTGCCTGATCATGTTCCACTGTCTCACTGTGATGTAAATAGGAAGCACATGAGGTAGTACATGCAGCAGTGTCGAGGTGCACGTGCGTGCATCTTGGTATCTGTAGCAATAGGTACATGGTGCTTATTAAAGTGTCTGCAGAATATACAGTATATTAAACTGTTACACTGCAGTAAATGCAAGCTGTTTGTTTATTTTGTGCCCGAGTTGGCACCCAGCACTTCACCATCCTAACACACAGACACAGACCCACATCTCCAAGTTAAAACTACAGCTAGTCTGGTGCAGCCCAGTCACAGGCGTGAAGTTACAGGCAAGAAGGCAGTTCAAGACTGCTTAACATTTGTGAGTGTGGCACCAGTGGATGTTTTTAATCTCCAGCTGTGTTTGTGGCATCAAAAAAGACCATCGCTTGATGTGCTTCTTGGCAGCCAAAACAGGTATTTTAAGCCAAAACATGATCTTTTCTCAATCCTAAAAAAAAGTGTTCTTGAGCCTAAACATAACCAGAGCACATGCGCACCTTTGTCACAAGATGAGAGCCATGCATAGCCGGCATTTATTCTGGCACTCGGGTTGTCTTAGTGCATTTTTGTGAAATTGTTTCAAAGAGAAAAGAAGAAAATATCAGTGTTGCATTATGTCAACCATGCCGATTGACACAGTGCAATCATTAAATTAAAAGTCCTATTTGTAAGAACAGTCGATTTTTGAGTCTCATTCCTGACTCGTCACATTCTGATGCTTTGGGATTCTTGGGTCGGGTCGGCTTCCATCCCAAAGCGTCAGTACTTGATAAGTTGAGAATGAGACTCAAAAATCAGCTTTTCTCAAAATAGGACCTTTAATTAAAAATACTATTTTTTAAATTCATTTTAAGTAAATACCAGCAGATACCAAGACTGCTTATCTGTGTCGACACAAGCCCACACACTCAACTACTTTTTAAAGCCCTTGATCAGCCAGTCTCCCAGCCCCTGGAGAGGGAAAGGTGTAGGCAGCCCTGTCCCTATAGGCCTTTCTCCAGGACAAATGTGGATAAATGAGATAAGTCTTGCTTGTTACTGTGGCAGTTCATAGAATAAGCTGTAGGTCTTTTACATTGCTGAAACAGCTCTCCCTCCCTCCGTCTCACTCACTCTCACCTTTGCCTGACCTTTTCTTTTTCTTTCCTCTCAGCACGCCTGACTCCCCCACCTCTCCGTTACTGTATGTACTGTAACATTTTTGCTTGAATGTGGTTAACATGATGCATGCAGTTATAAGATTAGACAAGTGCTGATGTATCTCCAGGAGTGAAGGTTTTATTTGACCTGATACCAATTATGCATGTTCAGCAGCAAAGTTTATGTGGAGGGCATGTCTTTAGACATCTGTATTCTACATTTGCACTGATGTTTGCTTTTCAGCTCGTACAAAAAAATGCATGTGTAACGCTCACATGCTCTGTCTCGAATCGTTGTCATTCTGATGACTCCTCACAAACGTTCCATTATTTATATCTAATGAGGTCTCTTTCTGATGTTTTTTTTCCTGTTTCTTCTCTTACTGACAGATTTTTCCCTCTGTTATTGAGATCATCTTGTCTCGTCTTTGCCTTCCCTCTCCCCTCAGTTCTGCGGAGCGATCGTGACGGAGCTGGATGCTTTACTCCCCTTGGCAGCAGCCTGCAGGGAAAGCTCTCTCCTGGAGGTGCGATCGAGCTTTGTGGAGGCATGTGGCAGGGCGGCGTTTGCCGTGCTGGACAGGTTGCAGGAGAGGGCCCTGGAGGTACCGACCTCTGCACCCCTGAAGAACCTGCCTGCTCTGCTGGCCACGTGCATCTATGTGCTCCAACGACTGGAGCACTACCATGGCAGGCTGAAAGATTCAAATGCTGCTGCAGCTAAAGTGTAAGGAGAGAGTGTGTATAATAGTTTATCGGCTGCGTTAGCATTTATGTCTGTGTGCTTTACTATATCTTAGTGTGTAAATCCATCAATCTGTCCATCCTCTCATTCCAGCATCCATTGGATGAAAGACAGAAATTGTTATTTCTTATTGATTTAATCTTGGCTGCACTGAGTACTGTATATGTTGCAGTACTTTGTTCTATAATCCCAGTCACCATACATACATACAACCATACTGTAACAGTTCTAATAGCAATTCAACAATGGTGTAAAATCGCACAGATGGTGACTGAAGAAGGCATCAGGCTGTGTGAAAATGATCGGGCAGGCAACAAACTTCAGCAGCGGCCAACTTTAGAATGTTACTGGGAAGACGACAGCACCCATTACAGATGTTGTGTCGAAACCCGAACCCGCTCACAGCTGCCACATTCCTGTACCCTGCACCCAGGCTTAGCCTCGTTTCCGACATTGTTCCACATCTTTAACATCACTCAGTCTTTTCAAAACCACTTTTAAATTTATCAACAATAGCCTAATCAGACAGCTGCTCAACAGATAAAAGATAAAATGAATTGCACTACAAATAATTGCACCACAGGCTGAATCAGTGGATCACAACTAATTCCAGCTGCCTTGTTTTTATTGTCAGGCCCGTTCTAATTATAATGTAGATGTTTATTAAGTAAAGATAAGGGAGGATTGACTGGATCACAGATATCCCTGCCTTTGTACAGTCAGAAAACTCTTTTAAAACATGTTGAATTTGATTTAAATTGTACATTTGAGATTAAGAGGAAGGGACCAGAGAGTTTAAAAAAAAAAGAAAATGAGTAGAAATGATTGACAGGAGGTAATGACACCCATATTGTGTCTACATCTGGTGAGTTTTTATGCCCCGTAATACCCCCTTAACCTCTGCTCTCCACAGATCCCCTCTAAAGGCATTGCTGGTGCCCTCAGAGCTCCTGTTGTCCCACCTCTGGCCCTGTGCACCCCTCCACCTGCACTTGCACTGTGCCCCCTCCGGTCATAAAGCACTTTCCTCTCTCTACAGCATCCAGTCCCCCTGGCTTAAAGCCTCCTGCACCCCTGTTAAACTCTTGCCTCTCTCTGGAAAGTATCAAGGCAGGCCGATTTTAAAGGATATGAAATGTCACGCTGAACTTTTCGAATAAATCATCACTTCTTTCATCTAATCATTTCAGCTCATGTTTGTTTGATGGCTCCCTGAATATACAGTAGTCAATTATGCATCTGGATTACAGGATTGTGCCCTCTTGGTCGCTTTATCCCAGTTCATTCCCTTTCTTTTTTCTTATAGAACCATATGTGCTTTCTATTATTACCTTTAAAAGTGTGTTTCCTTCCTCTGTGCCCAGACCTCTTACCCTGCTGCCTATCCAGAAGTGCCAAGAGACAGTGGAGGCCTTGAGAGACCAGCTGACCAGCTACTGTATCCAGGTCTGTTCCACCTGCATTCTTCAGGACGCCGAGAGCCACCACTGGGCCGACCCCAAGCCTTTCTACGAGGTAAGGTGTCCTCACATTTCCCTGAAATATACATGGTTGAATTTTTCTTCTCTCCCCCAAGACGCCTTGAAAAACCAATTAGCCACGCCCTGCTAAACACTTACAAGATAAAATACATTTATTTTTTGTACGCAAGTGTCTCGAAGTTTAAGATATTTCAGTGGAGACAATTTGAGGATTACTAGTTATATGTATTTATTTACCCACAAATCAAGGACAGTGACACATAAAACATATCCAGTACTGCCTGGTGTTGATTTCATTCATTTCATTGCAAAAAAAGTGGAAATTCTAATGCCACGTGTCTTAGTAGGCTTTTTCTGTAGATTTTGAGGAACTCTAGGAATTATACTCTGGAGCTTTCTCGCTTCTTCTTTTCATTCCCACAATACACCTTTACCTCCCACTCTCCCTCTTCTAACCGAGCCTTCTACTCTGAGCTCCCTGAGAACATCTGTGGCTTCCATGCTGCCCCGGGGGCTCCAGGGATTCAGCTGTCTGAAGTCTGCAGTCTACACTGGGACTGTCTGGAAACAGCATAGGGCCCCTGAAACTCCCCTACCTTTATGCCCTTAAACCAATCTAAACCTCCCCTCTCCTTCTTACTTTACTCTGCTTTTGCCTTTTTTTCTCTTTGTTCCTCCCTCCTTCCCTGGGTCACTGGTGTCAGACAGACCTGCTGTGCGCAGGTGTGTGCTTTTGTTCAAGCATGCCTGTGTGCATCTGTGCAGATGAATGCACGTGTGGGTGTGCAGCAGCAGCATCTCCGGATGTGCGTTTCATTTTGTGTGTATGTATGCATCTATATTTCCATGTCTGTTGCATATGTGTGAGGTTTTTATCTCCTGGATCCCCAGTGCGCCTGTGTCTTGGCTCTTTCACAGCTCAGTGCAGCTCCAGAGACCCTTCTCCAGCTTGGCTTTTGCTTTCTCTTCTTTATTTTACATTGATTTTGACACATGAACAGTTGTTGGCAGAGAAATATTTAATAACAGCGCATGAGGTCAGTTAAGGCGATCAAAGGAAGTTTAGAGTGTGACCCTGGCTACCTTTCTTGTCAGGATTTAGCCATCAGAGCCAGATCATTAAAAAATAACAAAAAAAAACGGGCGTTATGAGTTTCCAAGTTTATTCCATCCTCAGTTCCCCATCCCAGATTCAGTCCTCGCTGTTGCCACGCTGTGATCCCTAATGGGAATCAGTTTATAGTTGACCTGGCTGGTTAAATAAAGCTTGACTCGAACAAACGGATAAAAAAGTCCAACCACACATGTAGCTGTGGCTGCTCTTGGTTCAGATCCAACGTCTGTGTCTGCGTTTGCTCTGCTGAGTCCACAGGCGGAGGATGGCGGCCTAATCCCGGACATAGAGCTCGGTCACGCTCCCCATCAACCACAGATCCCTAAATGACTGGCTCCAGGGAGGAGAGGAGGGGAGAGGAAGGAGAGAAGTAAAATACTAGATGGATGAGGTGAAGTGGGAGGAAAATGAAAGTAGACTGGGGGGCATGATGAGTTGAAGACAGCAGGAAGTTTGGGGAGTTTTGGATGTGTCAGTATCTCTGCCACACACACACACACACACACACACACACTGGAGCAGTTTATTGTTGGAGGTTAAACATGAGAAATTTGAAGAAAAGACAGGTTTAATGAATTAATTCTTCTATGTCCTTTCCAACAAAACTGCAGGATGCCAGGATAATAGTCCCTTTTTCTCCATCAACTCTGTCTGTCTTTCTTTCCTCTCACGCTCACTTGTCTTGGCTCACTTTATTCAGAGACGTTCTCCCTGCCTCTCCTTTTCTCTCTGTACGTGCGAGCATGTAAGTGTGTGTGCAAGTGTGTGTCTGTTGTGATGTGTTCTCCAGTTCCAGGACTTTAAAGCAGTCTAAAATCCCAGCGGGGGGAAGAAACCCAGGTGCAGAGTGCAGGTGGCGTGACCACTGAGACATCCTGGCGTTGACAGACCTGCCTCTGTCTCTGTCTCTCTCTTTCCTCCCTTTCATGTTTTCTCTCTCGCTCTCTCTTTCTCTCCCTCTATTTTTATCTCCTTCTCTGTTTTTGCTTCACTGTCAATATCCATATCACAGTATATCTTCATCTGCAACCCCCTCCCCTTCCTTCCACCACTTTCTTCCACAGGGCGAGCGCTGTTCTTTCTCGGTGCAGATGTGGTTCTACTTCCTGTGTGGGCTCCGTAGCGACCTGTGGGCGGTCCTTCCACCAGACTTGGCCAAGGAGGTGCTCGGCCAGGTGCTGTCAGAGACTTTACAGCTGCTGGTGCGAAGATATGCATGGGCCCGTCCTTCATACAAGAGACACCTGCAAATCAGGTACTCTATCATGTACAACAGTGTCACTCTCTGTCACATTAGCCTAGTAATATGCGATATACAAAATGACCTATCACTGCAATTTGTGTAGCGATAGGTCATATTTTTGTCAGCGTGATAGCACCACAACTGTGCAAGATACAGTCAGGAAACTTCACGTGTGGGTAGTTGAGCTCAATATGAAGGCAGAGTTTAAAGATGGGTGTGGTCGATCAAGGGCACTAGGACTAGGGGGATAGGAAAGTTTGTTTGATCCCATCCCAAGATGGTCTCTAGTTTTCTCTATAAACTTTCCTTAATGGACTTTCTGGAAAATCTATGTGCAGGTATCAATCAGTTCATTTAGGAGCTTTTATGGACTTTTAGATCATATCACGTGATCTTCATCAACAGTTAAATTTTGGCAACCAATTTCCATTTTTTGGACGGGCTTTAAGCCCCTCTTGTCCTACCTTGTTCAACCTTATGAGCAAAAGGCGCTACCATTGAACTTTTCCTCCGTTTTCTCTGGTCACCAATTTCAAAAATATTTGTGTCTTTCTACTGCACACACAGCCCAGTTTTTTCTAGCAGTTTCTTTAAAGGCTAAGGTTGGGAATTGTTTTCTTAGCTGCTGTTTTCCAGGCTTAAGAGTTAACTTTGAACATTGTGGTTTCCCTGATGTCAATGGCAATGCATTATGTGTGTACCTCCTGTGAGTGATTAAGCTTTCATGTTTCTAGCTGCATAGTTCTCCCATGACTTTTCTCACACATGTATTTGTATATCCTACATGAATGTAGACCTTAGTATATACTCTGCATGCTTGGCTATACATCCTAAATTACACATAGACAAAGCCCCAAATTGTTTCAGCTCTCTCACTGTTGGCCTAATTTCACTCAGCTCCTTTGGGTCTGACAGTGGAGGTCTGAACATGGTGTTAGTCATCGGAACACTCTCTGCACAGGCTCAGGGGTCATCCTTTCCATCCTCTTTTTCCTCCTAATAGCTGAATGATGACAATGAACAGGTTAACCTGTGACACACAGTTAGACGATGAAAGAGTGACAAAGACAAAGTGCATTGTACATGTGTAGCACTGCAGGACGTCAGCACTAAGCCTGGTTTATGTTGCTTGGAGATGCTTGTGTTTCTGGAGCGACAGGTTTAAAGTGAAAGGCTAGCCTAAACAGATGGCTTTTCAAAGTTTCCTATGTGTACAGCACTCACATGGGTACTGTTATGCTGCCTCACCTCTCCTGTATCAGTCCACTCCTGTGTGTATCTAATAGGGATATCGGCCATGGGAAGAGCAGGGATGAGGAGATGAGAGATGATGAGCAGCTCTTCCAAACCAATTGAGGAAACAGATTTAGGGGCGTTTAAATTTAAAAGCAATGACTTTTATAGTGAAATCCAAAGCCTGAAGTACTCTTAACTCTCCAGCAGTAAAATCACCAGGAGGTTCTGTTATCTGACTGGCTGCACAATGAGCCTGTTATGTCATGATGTAATGGTTTGAAGACAGGGATGTTCCTTGATGTGTCTTTCTCTTTTTCTCTCTTTGTGTGTTCTCACATATCATCTCACAATTCGTCTTTTCTGTTTTGATCTGTAAATTCGCCTTTTCGGTTTTCTTACTCCTTGTCCAAAGGTGTGACATTACAGCAGTACTGCTGTATGTGGAGCAGCTCATGTGGAGTGTTTGTCAATGTCCTGAGGCATTGGTGCGCTCCAGTCCTTATTCAGCAATCCTCATCATAGCGGGCGGATCAGACTGGCCATACCAAATCCACAGCCTGTGTGAGCAGCTCCTGGCAGTCCTCGTCATTGTCACAGCACCCCTGTCTTTGCTCTATAGGTTGGTATGCACACTATGTTTTTGTAATTCGACATTTAGTGGAAGTAAATTGTGACCTCGGCACACATCTTTTCATATAAATCTAATAAACAGAGGTTTAAACATGGCTATTGCCTCATACTCTGGAATCTTGTCCTAAAAAGGCCTTTTTTTCCTCACCACTGTCCTTGCTTAGAGGGGAATGTTGCATCACAGTAACTTAAAGTATGTTATATACGCAGCATAACTTCATTACATTAGCAAGTTACAATAACAAACCGTTGACTTTTAATTTCACACTAGACACAAACAGGGTGGAAGTCCTGTACTTGACCCGAGCATCCATCCCCAACCTCCTCCCTATGTACGCTTTGTCCCTTTTTATAGTACTTTACCTGACTTCCTCCTTTGCTTGTGTAATAATCACTGTGGCCACGAGAGGTCACCGCCAAACAGGAAAGGTTCCTTTGTGTTATAATGACCTTCTAATGAGGACGGGCTGGTTTTATGATATCACTACCTGAAGAAGCATGACCACCAACCAATATATTTTGTTGTAAACTGAAGATGTATTAATCAAAATTCTATGCCGTGTGTGATCTCACTTTTCTCCAGGATATTTATGGTTGATCAGGTGAAAGAGTCCACGACACATGAGCCTGACGGCCCTGCTGTCCACTGGCTTAATGCTATCAACCCTGACCTCTTCACAGAGCAGGTCATACGGTATGTAAAATACACCCATCATACCATCCATCATTCGTCATACAGTAGATGCACATATGCATGTTCTCACACAAACTCACATACACGCACGCTCTGGTATGCTAAGCCATCACACACACCTCCACCCACTGTATAGAGAACCATATGTGTGTGTGTGTGTGGAGTTATAGCCACATACTGTATGTGTGGATGTATAAGGAGACTTACCCGTTGCTCAGGGCTTCAAGCCTGAGTTGCCGTGGTAATATAACACAGATGCAAGCTGAGAAAGAAAAAAGTAGAAAATAAACTACCGTTGCGGCTGACACTGATTTTGTTTATGTTGATGGTTGCTGAGGGCTTTACACATGAGGCGTCAACAGAGTTCACTGCAGTGTGTATGTCCTTGTGTATGCGTTAATATGTACATGCGTGCATACACGTGTGTACATGTGTGTCCAGTTACTGTTGTGACCTCCACAGCGCAGTCAATCACTCACCCCCCCATACCCTCACCCTTGACTCCACCCTCCTCCCCTCTCATCTCCCTCACTGCCAGAGGTGATGTCATTGCGTGTTGATGGAGCACAAATCAAACTAACCCCCGCTTTCCTGCTCCTAAGTATCGGAGAGCTGAAATTAGTTTATTTTTATGACTTTGCTCCCACCTCCTGCCTGCATGCGAGGGCGCCAGGGGGCCTGCCAGTGGCCTGGGGCCAGGTCCACAGGTTCTCATCCAGGACCCGGCCTCCATGGACAGACATCTCTCCACAACACATAAAAATGAAAACCATTGTTATGGTTATTAAATAAAACAATAATAAAATCAAAAAGCACATAAATAAATCCTCCAGCATAACAGGCCATAAAGAAAACATCTGAAGTTATGTTTTCTGGCCTCATGTGTGTTTCTTTGCACACATTCATGCTCTGCTTTCCTCTTGCCTTTGCACGTGTGTGTGTGTGTGTGTGTGTGTGTGTGTGTGTGTGTGTGTGTGTGTGCGCATGTATGTGAGAGTGTCTTGGTTCCGTAAGCTGACCCTGGGCTGTAGCCGGATAGATTTATCAGAGCACTTAAAAGAGGATTTCTTCTGGATTTGCGGTCCTAGTGACTTCATAAATTGCACTGTCAGATTGAGGCATAGTTTTCCTCAGTCAAGCAGCAGGGTGCACCCTGCTCCAGCTTTCTGGCTCAAATAGAATGGTTAATTTCAGGGCAGACACCCCCTGCACTCCCTCCCGCCCCCGCGCTCTTCAGACAAACTCTGTCCATTCCGTCCATTAGATTTTATTGAGATGTATAAAGTAACATGCAGGCACACACATGTCAGCAGGGTCTCACACTTGCACACACACATAACCACAAGCATAGGCTCTGAAGGGTGCATGCACACACACACACACACACACACACACACACACACACTCTTACATGCGCACGCACCGAGGATACGGCTCATTACCCACAGCTGGCTGCAGCCTCTTGGTTATACAAAAGATGTAGGAGGGGGGTACTGCTGTATATTCATGTATTTGGCTGTCTCCCAAATGTTAATTTGGTTTTAGCTGGCCAAGATTAGAGCTAATTCCTTCCCGGTGCACACTATAAGTAAGTGAGAGTGAAGGCATTTGCAGACTAAGCTCGTATCAGGAGTGAGTGACACTGAAGGAAGTTACCATTGTAGCATAAACATTATTTCCCCCCAGATTGTCATCCAAGACAACTGTGATTTCAGTCTTTGTCTTTCACTTGAGAAGCTTTTTCCCTCCTTTGTTGTCTCTGGCTAAATTGACTGCTATCTGTACACTCACCTGACACTGCAGAACTGTCAACTTTGTTTTGCCTCTTTCCGCTCTCAGAGATGGCCTTATGGGCCAGGCGGCCTCTGCATGTCAGCTAAGGCTGCTGACCTCTGACCCAGGACGTAATCCCAGGTTGCTACTGCGAATGCTGCTGTACAGAGACTGTCACCTGCCCAGAATACTCCTGGAAAACTCTCGTAAGTCTGTTTTCAGTGTACATGGATTGATGTTGATGAATAAAGGGTGTGTGTATATGTGCTGAGCATGCCTAACTGTCAAATCATTTAGCATAAAGCTGGAGTCACTTCTATTAATTCTTTAATGTTTCCTTGTTTTATAATAGTGGACTCACAGGGCCGATCCCACAGGGGCCATGTGTGGGAAGATGTTTACCAGTGTCTTAATTATGGTGCTCTAAGATCCTAAGCGAGTTATACGGACCTTAGATGAGCTCCATCCATTTTATGAAGTTATCATCAGCATCTTTGCCTTCATCATCATTTTCACCTTGGTCACCATCATCACTAAATCAATGAGAGCAGTAATAAACACTCAACAGGCCCGGGCAGAGCACACAGGCTGACCTTTAAAGATTTTCCCTTCCTTCTTCTCCCCTCCGCACCGGCAACAGTCTAACCTTTAAAGACTGTTGTGCACTCGCACATTAATTCACATTATAGCGACCTCATTAATAACAACTCTCACTGTCTCATTCTCTCGCTTGGTCTGAGTCTGGCTCAGAGGCTCTGCAATGCTTCTCCCTCCACGCTGCCGTAAATCAACGCTGGAAGCGCTGACGCTCGCGTGTTATCACGGTGACGGGCTAATTAACCAGGAAGCAGACAGACAGAAGGAGCAGCTTGACTGAACGGCTCCCATGAGCCTATGAACTTCCCTATATATGTACATATGTATGTATTGTTTCTTGATGCTTTTTTGTAAAAACGCATGTTGAACTTACTCAAAGTTGAAATACAGTGAGTCACAAACTACATCCCCCCTTCCAAAAAAGTTGGGACGTTGTGTAAAATGTAAGTAAAAACAGAATGCAAACATTCATTCAAAATCATGATACTATCACCTTTTGCCACTTAACCTGTTTACCTGTGGAATGTCCCAAACAGGTGTTTTTTTTAAGCAATCCACGACTTTCACAGTCTTTTCCCAGCTTGTTTGAAACATGTTGCTGCCATTAAATCAATTAAGTCAATTATGTTGAGTGTGTGTCCAAAAGGATAAGAACATAATCACATTCTATTTCTGTTTATGTTTTACACAGATCTCAACTTTTTTTTTTTTTTAATCAGGGTTGTACTCTAATTTATGCTGAGTCAAAAACTTCTTCTTCTGCTCTGTCTAGTTCAATTCAATTTGGTGCTGTTGCTTAGTGACACATTTTACAGTACAGTTTATCGGCCTTATTGAAGCACGCTAACTTGCCAGAGAGCTAGCCAGCATATTAAATGACCTACCCATTGTCTGCCGATTTAAAAAAAACACATTTATTTGCTGGAGGATAACACCTCCTCCACATTTACAATAACAGTTTTCGCCCTTGCACAACACCCTGCCTAAATCAGTAGACACACTACTTATGGTGCGCACACACACACACGCACGCGCGCACGCACACAGCCTTTTTATTATCATCAGCGTGTCTGCTTCCAATTACAGGGGTTTGCAGAGAGGGCCCCTGTGACTGGTTGACTGGCTGTCCGGAAGATAAACAGGTGTATGTATTGGCTATGTATCAAGGGTGGATAAGCTTATAGAAAGAGAGGGAGAGAGGAAGAGAGCGAGGAAAAATAGAAAATGCATCCGAGAAATCAACATGGAGCACAAACGCATTGGAGTTATTGTATGCTGCAGCGCGAGTGCAAACTCCGCAGAGATGTGCCAGTGCACTGTCATCTGTTTTTGTGAAGTCATCTGCTGCTCCATAATGGGATCATTATTAAAAGGCGCCTAGTTAACCTGCCATGCTCTCCAGCACCCCAAGTGGAAATTAATGTTAGTCACCCCTGTTCCCTTGGACCGTCGCAGCCACAGCAGTGATATCCAGAACACTCTCTCCTTAAGGACCAATTACTAGACAGGCAGAGAAAAAGATGCCGGCTTAACCCACATAATGCCGCCTAATAGACTGATTGTAGGTCAGGTTGGTTGACCACTTTTGAGTGTATGTGTTAGATGTGTTATTGTGAGAGAAAAGGCGAGAGTGAGAGACCTTGGAGATGGAGACAGGGTGATAAAGGAAATCAGTTCTCATCAGGGCCTTGAGTGGCGGCAGCGCTTCCTACCTGCCTGTTATTAAGGCGCCTGATATTACGGGTTCTGTAATGCAGCAGCTAATTTAGCCCTGTCATTTTAAAATAGTCCAGCATTAGTCAGAAGGAAGCTGCGCTGCCCCCCATCACAGCGCCCCCTCATCGACTGCTGTGTTGCGTACACTCTCCTATTCAAATAGCTGTCATCTCCCACACAGCAGACTGACAGACCGCTGGATGTCTGCCACCTCTGGAGCTATGGGCCTTTCCTCAGCAACCCCTGTCAACTTAACACACACACATTTGTAAGCACACAAAACACATATATAGACATCCATATGGGTTACACACGCACACACCTCCATCCTCAGCCCTGTGCTCAGACAGCAACCCCCACAAGGACACCCTGTCAAAACCTCTTCCTTTTCACTTCCTGTCTCCATGTGCTGTGGGGGCTTTGAAATCTGTTTCTTTTTCTGTTTTTTTTCTGCTCTGTTTTTTTCTCCATCTAACACAGATGTGGGTTTTTCTTCCCCTTCTATTCCACAATGCCTTTTGTTCACCCTTTCTGTTAACATGTGTCAGGTTGGGCAGCCTTGACATTTTCCAATGTGTTTTTGTGCAAAGAAATCAAGATGCTGTTTCATAGGATAGGGTTTTATATCTCTCGCTACCTACCTCCATAAGGTTGATATTTTCTGAATCGTAAATTCGAAAAACAGATTTTACACTCACCTACACACCTCGAACTGAATGTATGTACAGTATTCGCGCATATGAGCAAGGCTTTTCATGTCTTTGTGTATCCTGTTGTTTGTGTGCATGTGTCAAGGTTTCAGAAATTCAGTGACATTTTGAATACCCACACATTTATCTGTATTGTGCGCAGATGTATCTCACTGACTCACACTGACTCCATGTTTTTTTTTTCAGATTTTTGCCAGGAGAGCTGCTTAGAAATGTCTACAGAGAGCTGCAAGGCAGGAGATGACTTCATAGTCGCATTGTTCAACCTTTTCAGTTGCCTGAACAATGTTCCCAAGGCCTTGACTCAGGCCCTTCAACCATACCTGGAAAGGGCACAGATATGGGAACATCTGTACACACTGGCAGGTAATGGAGCAACAAGCTGCTGTGTAATGTTGTAGTTCAGGGGTCGTTATGACAGACTTTGTAGAGGTTGATATACAGTGCATTGCTAGAAGCTGTAGTACTGTTTTCACCAGACTAAATGTTAGTACATTTTTGCAAAAAAAAGTTTCTCTATGCTGCAACTTTCCGTTTATGTAGGTTGAATTTTCTATTTCTCTCTCTCCACAAAGCTGTGCTTATGCTCTGCTTAGGTTAAGGCACAAAAACTGCTCTGATAGGGTTAGGAAAACATCCTGGTTTGGCTTAATAATACCTGTTTTGGACGCTTCGATCATGGATCGAGACGGTCCGGTTTTGGTCGCCACAAAAACAGCTGGAAATATTTGCAGGTTTCCTCAAATAACAACTAGTTTTAATGCCACAAAAACGGATGGACATATCCCCGGGTGTCCTTGAAAATATCCACTTGTGTGACTAAAACTGTTGCTTTAGCAGTGAGATCTCACTGATCTCATTGATATTTATATCAATTATAATATCATTATTTTTGGTCTTACTGCTACAGCAACCCGCTGGAATGTTTTGCGGACGCCGCAGCCCCCTTCCTCAACCGTTGCTGCCTAATAACACCACCGCTGTCCCCTCCACCTCCTGATGTGAAAGATGGCTAATAAGCATTTAATGTGACATTTGCTACACATAATAGCACCTTGGATGTATCTGTGGTTCGCAGAAGCCTTAACTGCTATCATTATATAGCCGCCACTGGGCTGGTTTTATACCATCTATTTTTTGTGGGTTTTAAAATTCAATTTTGCTCATATTAATAGAATTGATACACAGTGTTAATTTGTTGGGGCAAAAATATATTTTACTCAGGAGTCATTTTTTCATATTTTGATTGCTCATGATCTTAGTTCTGTTTGGTTTATAATGCAAAATACTGTATTATCTATCTCTTGTATACTATAGAATGAAGTGGCAATGAAATAGTCAAGTGCAATTATAATTTTACTTTAAACTGGAAAACAGATTGTTAAATCTATCGGCTCTTGAGATGCAGAAACGCAACATCCTTGGACAGCAGCAAATGTTTGTAAGTGAGAGTAGAGAGTTTTTTCAGAATGTGTTAGATATGTTCCTAAATACGAGACTAAATCTTCCCAGAAAAAATATCTTAATTTTCTCCTAAGCTCTGGTGTTGACAGCGCATGCACGTGAGCTGAAGCATGAGTTTAATATGCTCTTACAGTGACTGTAACTACTCCCCAACTCTTTCTTTTTTTCCGCCTCTCTCTGGAGCGAGCTTTGATACAGAGCTTAATCAGAACTCCTGTGGAGTATTGAGCTCTTTTTGGTGGTGATTTTTATATCCTGGGTGAGTGGTAATTATTGTAGCATAAATTAGGGTGATTGGAGAAGAGTATTTGGATGGAGACGGAGCAAGGGAGGGGTCGACAGAGGGAAAGAACGAAAAAGAGATAGAGTAAGCCAGAGAGGAATTCTCAATGTCATCCAATCATCATTTATCCTCACAGGGTAATTAGTTTAATTATTGGACTGTGCCAAATCTTTGTATTATAATTTTGGTTACAGGATACCCCCAGTGCCCCCATTTCTATTTAAGCTGTTCACTGAGTTAACTTTCATAGATTACACTCTTTCTCCACTTACACTGATGTTTCATCACACAGTAGCAGGTTGTTTCGAATCAATACACCAGTCAATACGATAGCGGGCGGTATGAAGTCTGAGAACCAAGTGACTTTGAAAAATAGGTCTAGGTCTCACCTGCCACAGCGCGCTTCGACTTCGAAAGCTATATCATTTTCTGTTCCGCTCTCCTCTTTTTCCATGGGTCTGAGGTCACACATTTGTTAGGCGTCCCCAGAGACTTCAGTGCACTGCCAGTGCCGTCACAGTACTATATCTTTCGGTTGTAGCCTTTGGTTTTACAGCCGACGCTGTAGGAAGTTTATGGGTGCCATACAACTTCATGCTGTAGCTGCTCTGCTATCAATATTAGCGGGATATGAAAGGGCAGTGCAAGAAGACAAGCCAGTAAGATTTTCTACTGTCAGGCCACCTGGGTTTGATTGAGAACATCTGAATTTAACTTGACTTTACCTGCTTTTAGTGTAGACATTTTCACAGAATACCTTTGCGCTCTTGCGGATGTGCAAGCTATTAATGTCTCTGTATTTTGAAAAGTAGAGTCATTTCTGACACGGACTGAATGTGCTTTCATGAGTAAAGGGTTATTTCTTTTTTGAAAAGCCCAATCGCACAATGCACATAATAGGAAATGTAACCCACTCTAATTTGGTAGCAATCATGAAATGTTATCCACCCTTCATTTTTAGAGCTGAAGTCCAAAACCTTTCATGATTGAAATCGTAGTACAGTAATAGAACAGTATTTGAATAGCGTAGTATTAAATGCTCTTGCACAAAGGTGGTGTCCTTATTTTTATTTTGCATTGAGAGACTTTGTACTGCATGTCTACTTTTGTAATACATAAAATCGCTTTCTTCCTTTCTTTCTTCCTTTCTTTCTTTCTTTCTTTCTTTCTTTCTTTCTTCTTTTTTTTGCACAGCAGGCAACATATTTGCTCATTAAATGTTGAATTCAACTAGGCATAATTTCTTTCACCAGCGTATTTCTATGAACTCTTTTAAACTGGCAGGTGTGCCATTGCAGGATACAACTACACAAACTGTCCTGCATCACACTGAATTTAGTCCAACTGATAGAAAAAAGTTGTTACACTACCTGACATCATTTAGTACCGGCATGCTGTAGCCTGTTAGCTGGGTTTCTTCTAATTTGCTGGATTGGTCCTTAGCTTGGTTTTAGTTTAGTTTATTTGCATATATTTATAAGACAAGAAAAGTTAAAAAACAAAGTCAACAAAAGTAAAATACATGTGCAGGTGAGGTAGAAACCCATTACGGGCTTATCTGAAAAAACCTCACATCATACAAAGAGGAAAAAAAACAAAAAACAACACATGTATACGTATAAATTAGAAATAGCAATGCAAAATAAAACTAACATAACTTTTACATGCCTAATCACATTATCAGTTATGATTACATACAT
The DNA here is from genome assembly GCF_965226575.1 of Pagrus pagrus. NCBI lineage: Eukaryota > Metazoa > Chordata > Actinopteri > Spariformes > Sparidae > Pagrus > Pagrus pagrus. The sequence continues at coordinate 23,598,197 of NC_140192.1, read as the reverse complement.
TATTTTTATACGCAATGCAGCTATAATAACATCAGAAAAATTAGACATAACCAAGATTAGTCATTTACAAAATCCTTTGCACTTGTGAGTCTCATGAGACAATCAGTTACTAAGCACACGTATTTTTATGAGTACTATCATGGACGTAGGTAGGTTAAGGTCATTTACTTGTCTAGTTTTATGAAAATTAACTTTAGAATTACAAATAAAGAAGTTTTTGAAAACTTTGAGGCCAGTCTGTACTCATATGCTTTACTTCAAAGATGAAGATGCATATTTGAAGAATGTTGATATCAAAGATAGCCAGTATATTACAATTCAGGAACAAGCGAGAGGTTGCAGAGAAAGTTGCTACTCTAACAAAACATTTTGCAGCAGAAGAATTTTATGAAGATAAGTTGGAAAAGTGTTTGCCAGTACAATATTAAAGTAAGTAAGGTATGGGTATATTAGGCTATGATATAGTGTTATAACACAAGAAGAATGTATAAAGCACACATTTTAATAATCCCCAGAGATTTTGTAACCTTGTTGCGAAGGGTGCATCCATGGCACCATGTGTGATACGCAGAATTAGTAAGGCCTTAAGTCTTCAATTTTATAGTCTTTCAGCCACCCTTCTTAACTGCTGCATTCATTTACCTTTTTTTGTCAGATACAACACAGACAGTACCTGTTGTGATCAGCTGTGTCCGTGCGATAGTTACCAAGTCTACCAACAGCCTCTTGGTACACCTGGTGTCCATGGTGATGGGTTGGCAGGCCACAGAAGAGCCCAGTGGAGCCTTTTTCAAGCGGAATGTACCAGAGAGCGTCCTGGCCAAAATACCGAAGGAGTGGAACTACACACCACTGGAAACAAAGGGAAAAGAGCCTGCTACAAAGAGTATGCACAGACCGGGTTTCATGTCAAATAGGGAGCTATAATCTTTTTATTTTCAGAAACTAACATTTCTTTCTTTCTTTCTTTCTTTCTTTCTTTCTTTCTTTCTTTCTTTCTTTCCAGCTGTCATATCCTTAACTATTCAAGCCTTGTCCTTCATTTTCACCAACCTGCCGTTGGCCGTAGCATCCGTGCCTCTTCCCATTCGCTACCTCTTCCAAGTGGCAGAGAAGCAACTCTCCCAGCATTCCCGGCAGCTGCGTTTAGTGGGCCTGTTACTCTGGGCACTGCTCGGCTGTCTGATCCAGGGCCTGGAGGACCCACACACAACAGAACAGATCAGTGGTCTGGCCCTGGACCGTGGGGCAAAGGAGCCGCTGTCCCTGCTGGCTGAGTGCCTACAGGCTACCATGGGCATTCAACAGAAGGTAAGGGCTAAGATTAATGTCATAACAATTGCATCAATGATGGGGTTTGTCTACAGTTTAAGGTAGGGTAGAGCATTATGCCGGGCTGCTGTAGTGTCACTTGTTAAATGCAGTCTGAAACTATGCAAATGTATATGAGTATATATATTTCAGATACAATTAATTTATTATATTTAAGGTTGATTAAACTTGTGCCATAAAATCCACCATCAACCATCTGACTTTCACTAATAAATCTAATGGTCTGCTGTTTGTCTGACAGGGTGTTCCTAAACCCACAATGCACAAAGTGCTGCAGGCTCTGGAGGAAAAAAGACCCAAGTGGACAAACATGCAGCTGCAGAAGGCACGCAAGCTTTGCTCAGACAGGTGAGAGGTCAACTGCCGGGAATTTAGCAAGAAGTCAAGGTCAGACGGATATTGATGTAGATAATATGACTATTTTTCATGAAAGTGCTATATATGCATTATCCATCATTAGTCTCAGTTTGTATTAATCATTTGTCTGCACCTCTAACAAAAAATGAGATCATTTCATTCCGATCGTTTTGATCGTAAAAACACTTTTTATAAATTGAATTTCCCGATACATAATTTCAGTGATTTATCAATGGTAAGATAAGGTTCAAGGCTGATAGTCTGATGAGCTGACTGATGGTGTATTCAGCTGCTTGACATTCAATAAAGAAGCTGAATGAAACAATGAAAAAGGAATGCAGTTTAGATATGCTTTTTTAATTGAGCATTTCAATTCTGATGTATTGTATCATCAAGATCATTTTTCATTGGCAAGCTTCGTGAGTAAGATCAATGATTCTCAGACGTGTTTGTTGTGGTAAATGATGGACATGGCGTCTGACTGAGTGGACTGCAGGCCGGAGTGATGGGAAAACAGCTTCCACTTTGGGCAGATATGCGACCTTTGGCTCTGTGTTTTTGTAGCTCGTTCCCAGAAACTGCGCCTCCGGTCGCTCACTTCATCATAACAAACTCTGGATGCATCCATCCTCATGAAAAGGTGATTCAGCGCTGCATTGCGACATGTACAATTAAAAAAAACAAAAACATAATTAAATAAATAAAAACACTGAGTAGATTATGGTCGGTTCTAGGAAACGCTGTCTGTTTCAGTGACAGGAAGAGGGGACGAGAAAAAAACAGAAGAGACAGGGCGGTGGAGGGGTGGAGAGGGGGGCTGAGTGGAAAAGTGAAAGAAGAGTGATTATGTATCACCTGTCGGAGGCATTCAGTGGGATCATTACTATTCATTAAACTAACCTTCACAGGGAAGTGACGCCTGGCTTGTAAACAATCAGAATACAGTGTCAGAAAGAGAGAGAGCGGTGGGTGTAATAAACTCCAAAAACAACTGGCACTACACTCACTGGCATCTCTCTCTCTCTCTCACACACACACACACACACACACACAGAGTAAACCCCTCAAAAAACAGCGTTTGCCCCTTGCGAACCCTCCCACCTCTGTTCCCTCATCCCACTTTCCCTCCTTCCTTTCCCAACTGTAACCCCCCCCTTCCCCACGCCACCCACCTTGTCTTTGCAAAGTAATTTGTAGAGGAGAAGATTATTGTTCTCCATCATGGTGACCCTGGCTGGGCTGACGGGATGCATACACAGATGAAGATGAATGCAGTTATTCCTTGGCGGAGGTCTGCCTCTTTCAGGGCACATTGGCCCTAATGACATGATTGATAGGCTGTCCCAAATCCGGAGGGGCCCTCATTAATCACCCCGCTGACTGAATCCAATCATCTGCTTCACCTGCACAGTGATGGACAGGAAAGGATACAGCGCAGGTGCTGACACGGGTGCACAGCCACCATCGCCGACAACACCACTGTCGGGCCGCCAGGCAAAAGAATGAGGGGATGTACGTGGACGAGAGGGGACTCCTCTTCCTTTGCCACTCTCAATGTCAAGCAGCCAATGGCTGGTTGACAGGCGACACCGCTTCTGCCACCTTATAATTACAAAGAGGAAGGGAGAGAGAGGGAGAACAATGACAGGAAGTGTATGTGAAGGAGAAGGTTTGATGGACGGTGGTGTGATATCCATCCATACAGGAAGGGCAGGAAAATGATGCGGGCGTCTGCCAGGGTTGGCGACCGTACATGCATGAGGACCTTGACACACAATTACACAGACACACGTACACGCTTAAGAACACACACACCAATCATTTTTAGTGCACCAGCATCCTTCGGTTAAATGCCCTGCGTGTATCTCATGAATGGTAATGAAAACAGTGAAAATTATTTTGTTATCTGACCCTCAATAATTTCTCTGTATTTTTCAGTCTTTTTCAGCAGCGTTAGCCTTGAACAGACCGCGTGGTTTCCAGACAGTTTAGTGGAGCGAATATGTTTCTTTACTTGCCAAGAATTTTAAATTTATTCGCCCTCTGGAGTGAATGATTTCTCTAAAAACTAAAAAATCATTAATTCGAAACTCCGGAGTCATGTTTAACTTAATTTTCTTGGGTAGCAAACTCCAAATTCTATCACAGATGCTTCTCTAAACTAGAAAATACTTCTTCAGCCAGAGGTGGTGTAGAGATATAAGCTCACACCCTCCCTCTTCCTGTTTCCTCTCCTTTCTCTTACCCCACTCTGTTTTTTCTCTCTTTGTGTTTTCACTCCCATCTCCTCCTTTTCCCGTCTCTGTTTCTCTCTCAGCGTATTTGAGCGAGGAAGGGAGAGCGGAGTCGCTGCGGCTGAACTGACTGAGCAGAAAATAGGCCTGATGCTGCTGGAGGTCTGCCACAAAGCAGGTGGCAGCGACTACCTGAGGCAGATCTATCACATCATCCAAGGCAATGAGGTAGGGAAGCACTCCCTCTCCCCAGCAATTAGGTGGCTGCTGGCCTGAGGCCGCAGGCTGTTCAGGAGGGGGAGATGGAGGGAAGAGGGCTGCTGCTTGTGTGCAGTCTGCTTGTTCTGATCTTCTGTTGTTCAGGTGACCTCAAGGGTGCAAACCTACAGTGATTTCCTGTGTTATACGCACACCACATGTAGAGGAGAGGGAGCCACATGCAGTTATGACATTCACCATAGAGCTTTTTGGAGGAGATCTAAGTTAGAAAAAGCAGCGATTCTTTTTTTTCTAACTCAAGTGAAAGTTATTTTAGCTAAATTCACTTCAGAGGAAAAAAGTTTAACAGAATCAAAAGTAGTCCTCGAGAAAGTGCACAAGTTGATTGAATTACATTTATACAGTATATAGAATATATAGAGAAGGTTTAGTGATATTTTCCTAAAGTTCATTGTTGGTAAAACAAATGCTTTAAGGTAAGAGAGAGCAGTATATAGGAAGTGGTATGTGCAGCAGCTCAAGTTGTTAGAACTGGAGCCATAACACCTCTTCAGTTAGTCCTGTTGGCATCTTTCCTCGAGTGAAAATCAAACAGAAACATCCTCCACCTACAGTCCTACATTTATATCTCACAGACTCCTGCTGGTGTATATATCACAAAGACAGCAACATATGCTACTCTATACACTGTGTTATCCCATGTATCTATAGAGTGTATCCTTGCCACAAGGGCTCTTTCAATGGAAGAGGTTATTGATTCGAGGTTGAGGCTGGTAATATGCTGTGTTTTTCTTACTGTACAGTCAATATATTCCATTAAAAGACCCAAACCAACAGTGTACAAGTCCGTTCTCAATACTCTCAGCCTGACATCCATTGGTTACTATTGTGAACATACATCTTTTGGAAAGGGGGATGAACATATACTTTGATTTGATTTCCATGGTTTTTGAGGGGCCACCGTTATTTTCAGCTTAAACAGGAGTAGTCTAGTTCTTGACTATTTTCAGCTGCGGAATGGGTATTCAATGATCTATGGTACATATGACAAAGCTATATAAGGCTGCACAGATAATTTAGCCTGTTCATGAAATGTGTTGACATTAAGAAAGAACACTGTTTGAAGCTAGAAAGGAGGCAGGGTCCGCCAAATATAAACAAGGTAAAACAGTATGAAATTGTGTTGTCCTTTAAGGTCAGTTTGTTTATTCAGTTCATTCAGTCATGAAAACGAAGAGTTTGTTTATTTAGTTTGTTTGGAAATTAAAACAAAGAGAGTTTGTTTAGGCATAATAATCAGTCAATGAAGATCTTTCTCTTCTGATTAAAATATCTTCCCTTAAACTACATAGTGCACCTTTAAATAGCATAAACTAAAAATATCTTTAAAGGGAGAATTGCTCCTGCAGAGTGCTATCAGAAACAAACTGCATCACAGAAAAAGCAATCGTAATAATAACAAAGAAGCACTACAGGAATATCTGTACAGAATAACACATGTGCTTGATGTACAATATTCTGTTCAGAGGTGAAATTTGAGTATATTTGCACCATTTTTATTGTTTCATATATTATTTTCTTTTTTAAAAATATATTTTATACCTTGTTTTTCTTTGATGAATGGTATTCAGAGTGGAAGGCAAAGGAAGAATTGCATTGTACAGGAAAACCTGTTTTTAACTGTGCATATGACAACTGGAATGGTACTGCGTACCTCTGCCAAGGCCCGACAGTCCCCCTAAATTCAATAAAGCCTCATCCAATATCAAATAAAACATATTTAAATGCTCTAGAGCCTGATTTTCATTTGGATCTTCAAATTGTACTCACCCATAGGTACCAGCCACCTAAATATGTGTTTTTTTTTCACCGACAAATGAAAAAAAAAAATGTTGAAAAATGCTTTATCTGTCTATGTTAAAGAAACCCAGATCTGCACCAAAAGTTAATGGGGTCTATTCTGGGCTGAGACCCATCCTCTATCCAAGTTTCGTAGCAATCTGTTCAGCAGTTCTTGTGTAACCTTGCTTACAAACCAACCACCGAACAACAAATGGACATAGGTAAAAAACATGACCTCCTTGGTAGAGCTAATTAACAAACTAGCACATACTGTACAATATTCTGTGCAGAGGTGGAAATGTTGATATGTTTGCACCACGGCTCCACCCTCATCAGGAGTATGTGAAAAAATCCTCAAATGCTTGTTTAATGAAAGTAATGCACAGTGGAGGACCTTTAACGCTCATCACAGCACAGCATAAATACTGAGTGTACTGTATAGGTGTTGGCTAAACAGCTGGGAGATGCTAAGTTTGGTTGGTGCTCATCTGATTCTTACTGACATGGTCCTCCTATAGACCGTCTATTAGGACACAGTGTGGAATAACACAAACATAAGCACCATATTTAAATAATGCTGCTGTTAAACATAATGTTGAGCTGTTGAGTCCATGAGCAGCTTTAACTCCGCGTGGCTATTGAATAGAATGTGAATGGGATTCGCAAGTGGGCTCTGAGTTACCCTCCTAGCAGCTCGAGTATCTCTACCCAGCGAAGGTCGAGGCAAGAACACACAGGTCAGGGACAGAGTGGGCCGGTGGTGAGGCGGAGGGATACGAGGTTCGGAGGCCATGTCAAGCTGACGGATGGGAATATAGTGGATTCACACGAGGATGCCCATGTACACACACTGACAGAGACATACACAAACTCATTGCTTTATGCTGTACATTTTGCAAGACGCCTGTACAGTACAACAACCACAGCAAAGGTTATTGAAACAAATGTGTACTGCTGTCCTCAAAACCCCCTCTGATTCTTCTTTTACACATATCTGTATTTGTTTCTGTGTTTTCATTACTCTGTTTATAAGCAGCTCTGATTAATTACACTTCTGTGGGGCTGATCATTGAGGGACCGCTCTGCCCATTACTGTGCTTGTCTGGAAAATGCGCAGTGTAAAACCTGTCTGAACTTGATTAGTTTGTGCTTTTGTTGGGTCAGTCTAATTTGAATGAATGTGAAGTTATTATCATTATAACTAGTGATAAATAAATATTGCAAAAGCAAGAAATGTTACAGATGTCAGTATGCTGTGTGCTGAGTTGTCTGCTCTGCTGAGCTTTCAGTTTGAGGAAGTTTAGTTTACTTGTAAATAACTTTTTGGCCTCTCTCTGTTGGTCTCATAGTTGGTCAACCTTTTTCTTTATAGAATATTTTCTGTCAGTCTGTCAGTCATAATATGTACTTTTCAGCCTTCTTCATTTCTGTCTCCCTTGTGTTTCTACCCTCTCCCTCACCTTCTGTCTCGGATGCAGGAATTATTAATGTATAAACTAAGTGGAGGCACAGACTCGCCCAGTAATCCTTCTCACTTGGTGAACTTTGACCTCGGCTCTGAGAGTCAGGGGGACACATCCGGCTTCAACCCGCTCCACCAGTTTGACCACGTCGGCAGGAAAAAGCTGGATCAGGTTTGTGAAGCATTTTTATTTTTGGTAGCAAATCATGTATTTATTATTTATTTTAATTCTATAAAGTGACTTTCATACTCCAGCGATTATTGGAGCTTCTTGGTGTCTTCAGACTTTGTGCTGTGTGGGTGTGCTTGTGATGTGCAGGGCGGAGTCGCTTTAACTTCCTCCCAAGGCCAGAAGCTTAATGTTGAAGGTTAGGAACTGTTTGAGTCTCTAGTGAACTGGATACTGTGGCAATCTCTGAAGCTGCCAGGTCTTTTCTGGGGCTCGGCTTTCCTATTCTCCATAGGTCGCTGCCTCTTCCAGGCAGGAGTTAGGCTGGCAGGAAGAAAAGAACACTGAAAAGGTGAAAAGATAAGAGAAGCTTTCTGTTTCATGAAAAAAAAAAGAGTAATGTTAAAGGAGAGCGCAGTCTTAAAGTGCACTTCTTTGGCGCTTTGAACCGTGTACCCTCTTACCCCAAACTTATTCCCAGGAGTGCCACCATGATGTTCAGTTAATTGTTAGATTTTTTCTTCATAAAGGGGATAAGTCGCTACTGGTAGTTTCAGTTCAGTGCGAGAGTTGCCGGTTTTCTCCCCCATTTCCCTCCTACTATCAAGGGAAATACCGCTGATATCACACAAAACAATCAACAAAGGCTGGCATTTCCTCAAGTCAGGCGTGTGTGTGTGTCTTTTAACTTTTTAAAACGGATCAGATGTATATATACACATGTGATCCCCTTTGTAATGTAGCTGTGTTGCCGCTATTGTCTTTGGCACACGTTTTTAATCCTAAGACCTGTTTTCAGCTTATCACAGGAGGCTGCATAGCTTTGCATAGAAACACCCTATTAAGAGAATGATTAAAATGCCTTCTCCGCTTCAGGTGCCTGTGTTGTTTGTCAAATAAAATGGAGGGAGGAGGAGAAAAAAGAAGTTACATCCATCAATCACCTGTGAGGAAGGAGCAGAGGGGGCGGGGGTGGATGGATGGAGGGAACGAGTGGAGTTCTCCTCCTTATGTCAATAAAACTCAGCCTGGAGTTAAGAGTGACATTTTGGCAATCAAAGCAATCTGATTTTTATTTGCTTTCCCAATATGGTGCTGGTGCCAAGTGTGTTTGTGTGTGTGTGTGTGTGTGCATGTGTGTGTGTTTTAAGAAAAAGAGAGAGTAAGGGAGAGAAAGAGAGAGAGAGAGAGGTAGAGAGAGGGGGGGTTGGCGGGGTGCCATTGAAGATGGTAAGAAAAAAAGGCAGCGCAGTCAGAAGAGTAACGACTCCCTCCCAAAATTGATTTATCTTTCTATAAATGATGGCTACATCCCCCCAAATGGATTTATAAATTAATTGCTGTCTTATTGGAATAAAAACCTTCTTGTGCGGACATGATTGATCGCCTGGTGTCGGTAGCCTGCGCTGGGGACCCCCCTCCTCCTTTGTTAGTGGGTCCCAGCTGGAGCGGTAATGCACTGATGGTATTAACCCTGATTAATAACTAACAATACGCTATCCTCATACATCAACAGAGTGCCGTGGTCGACTGGGCATGGGACTGGCCGAGGCTGCTGCCAGGCTATCAGGGCATGAGTCAGGTCACCTTCAAAACTCTGCTGGCCAACAGGTAAAACAGTCATTTCACTTGTTACACGTGCACTAACAGCGGTGTGTGCGCACATGCAAAAGCGCAAGTGTCTTTTTGGGTTTTCATGTTTTTATTATGATCCTCACAGGTGTTTTTGTTTTTGAGCAGTCTTTTGATGAAATAAAAGCCCCGCTCCGCAGAGGCATGTGCTGCATCAGTAGTGTCTTTACCTGTGCAAAATGAGCCGTTCACATGGGACTCCCGAGGCAAGTTTCCCTCCCCAAATTCCCTTTTGACTTAACTTCGGCGTAAGCTTCAGTCATTGGGGATCACATAGCCTCGCTGCTCTTCATTAGAGGTTCAAACTTCCACTTTGTTCAAAGGCCAAGGGCTCCTGTGGCTGCTACAATGGAGGATGAGCTGTGGAAAGAACTCTTTGGAAAAGGATACTAGAGTGCTGTAAGACGCCGTGTGTGTTGAAACATGGATTACTGTCTTCGTTAATGCGCATGCACGTGTTTGACTGACTGTCCTCATGAGCAAAATGATTGCATATTTTGCTCTTCGGGTACTTTTAAGGCCTTGAAATGACCAGAAAGGTAGTCAGAGATGGAAAAAGAGTGTCTGGCTCAGATCTTGGTGTCACCTGATTGAGGAGTTTTTCGCCCAAGTCCACCTCTCCTGCCCCATCCTCCTCCCCCCCCCTCCTCTCCTCTCCTGCTCTCCAACGGGCATAAATATTTATGCAGGTATGTGACACATATTAGATGGCAATACTTCAGGCTGTTCCCTGTTCTCCATTCACAGCTGTCACGCTGCCAGCTATCAGGGAGCCATGGGGCTACTGCACCTTGTCTCCACGCCTACGCCCAATCCATTCTAAATCACCGCCATTGTAACACACACACACACACCTTTCTAACAAAGGGCAAGCTCTGCATCTGCCAAGGACACGGGTCTAATAAGGGTGAAGTACGCGGCTCTGTGCTGCGCTGTGACGAGCTTTGTCGCCTTCACGCCTCTACCCCCTCTTCCCACACACACATACACACACACGCACTCCATTCTTCCTCCCCTTATACGCTGCTTTGTTGCATGTTAAAACAGATACTGTCATTGCTTGACTGAGCCAAATTAGTGTTGGGGCATTCATGAATAGAAAGTGAATGAAGTTGATATGAAGTCAGATAGGAAGAGAGAGAGATTGGACTGGCAGTTTGAGATTGTGAGTGACATGGAGAGAGATAGAGGAGTCAATACTGACAAGGCGCCAAAATGTATGAGGAACGATGGGAGTGGGAGGGGGGTAAAGGTTATATAATTCACCCTAATCTCACAGTATCAAAGTGTCTGAGATTCTGCCATTTGCCTCATTAGCCTCTCTTTGTTGGGCCAGAGGAGCAGATTTCATGGAGGATTTGGAGAATGGCTTTGGTTCTGCCTGAGACGCTCGCACAGAGCAGGAAGTTAGTTTCACGGCTGGCGACATGTAAGCTGTCAAAGTTTTCCTCAGATCCATCTGCGACTCAGAAATATCTCTCAAGCTATAGAAGACCATTCACGGGATAAGCGCACTGATGTCGGATCCACTGATCCATTTGTTAGTGCAGATAAGGATAATGCTCTCTGCATAGCTGCAGACTCAAGTGCCCTCGGCTCTTTGCACCAAGGCTCCACAACAATTACTCTTTTACTGCCTCCGGTTGCTGGACAAACCGCAGGATATAATCTTAGACACTTGACAGAATTAATAGTAATGACGTTGTCTTATACTGTACAAAAACACCTATCATTGAGACCTTGCGATGTTCTAGATGTTCCATCTTATAAGTTTTAGTCTCCTTGAATGACTTCCCTCCCCTGTATACAGCCAATTTTTTTTTTCCCGCTCCCTGGACTGCATGAGTTAGCAGCGTGGCCCATTGGCCTCCTATATATTGTTACAGTGGCAGGACAGTTATTGTGCCCAGGGTTTATATCACATTCTAATGGAGCAAGGCTATGAGTTAAGGGCGGTAGGCTTTTACACCAGGGCTGTTAAATCACTGTTCAGATGACTTCATTAGCAGAGCAGGACACATGCTGAGACACTTGCGCTTGCACACACATAAATACACACACACACACATACGCTTTCACCCTGCTACCTTGACGGTGTAACATCGGGGCCAGACAGGAGGGAGAGTGGATTTATACAGGTGTGTGTGTCCTTCTTTGTCACCTGTCACTTCAGTTCCCTCTGCGCGATGGCTCATCCATCATCTGCAGATTGAGCTTTTCAGCAGAAACCAGACTGATTAATACTACCCCAGGACCCCCAGGGTTGACTGGCTGACTGGTTGACCTGGCTTCCTGGCAGGCAAGAGGTTTAAATGGATAGATAGACTTGTGGGCGGGCTAACATTTTCGCCTGCTCGTATGCTGGCTAAATTGCTGACTAACAGGTCGACTAGCTTGGTTAGGTAATGACTGGTTGATGCAACGGATGTAGGAAGCAGTGATTAGTGGAACAGTTGAGGAGGTTTAATGGTTAGCCTACCCTGTAACTAGCCTGTTGGTTTGTTGGTCTTTTTTGATAAATGACACGTCTGAAAAATAGATTGATGGTTAGATGATGGACCAACTGACTGGAAGGAAAAAGCCGATTGGGTGTTAGCTGATGGCTAAAAGCAGGAATAAAAAAACAGACACAACAACGAAGAGCAAAGTAAAGACAGACCTAAATACACAAGGGCTAATGAACAAATGAAACACAGAAAAAGGGCAGGGAAACAGAAAGAGACCGTTTGTCAAAGACCGTCAAATTAACACAGCGTTTCTTAACTTAAACCATATCAGTTAGCCTTCACATTGTGAAAGTACTGTTGAATAAGAGCTAAACTGCAGAAAGACCACATTACACTGTATTCAATAATCAAGGTTCATGCGCAGGCCTCAATAGCACTACAGTACATCTGAGATTTATATCAACCAATCTGATGTGTGTTCTCTCATTTCCTTCATTACAAGTCTCTAGCAGCTTTAAAGAAAAGTTCCTTTTATAAAATGTCAAAATCAATGACATTTCATATCGAGATTAAATTCCTACTTAACATTTCACCTTAAACAACTTGCGCACCAAGGGTTTGTGTTAATTGTCATGATCTGTTGATTAAAATGTCCACATTGCCTCACTCACTGACCTCAAGTTATGAGCTGCCCTTTGTTCTAGCAGCATGGTGTAAAAGTATTCACTAACACACCCGATACTGAAAAGCTTCTCTTCAACTAGTGATCTATGAATGGATAACTGCTTCGTCCTTGGTCCGTCTTTGAATGTCTCCTTTCTTTAGTGAACAACTCTGTCACAGCATATTTTTGAACTCTAATTGTGTTTCATGACCTGTATGAACTGAAGTGTTTCTTTTACATCCAAAGAATAGGATAAAATAAAATAAAACGCTGAAAAAAGTAAGATAGTCATCTGCCAAGGTGACTTCTTGAGACACTTTTCTTGTGTCTGTATGTCAGAGAAGGTCCTCTGACCTGGTTGATAAGAGGTAGCCAAGTATGAGAGATGAAGCTCCATGTGTCACAGGGCAGCTCCTCCACTCCATCATAAGGACCTCATATCATCCAAGGACATTCATGCTTACAACTACAACACAGGTCGGGGGACAGTTCCCTAAAACCAGCCTGGTACAATGCAAAGACTTCATACAATTGCCAACAGTCCTTTTAAAGTTAGATTTGCTGTGGCTTGTGCTTTTGTCACAGCTAATACTCTGAGTAAGCACCCTTACTCATGATTTTATCTAACACACTGACAGCAAGAAAGTACTTGCAGCATTGACCCGCAGATTTGGTAGCTTAATGTGGTAAGCTACACTGTAACTACTGAACACTAAAGCATTTCCTCTGCATTGTCTCATTGTTGCTGTTACCCCTCAGGTCCATAACAATAGCAGTTTGTGGAAAAATGCCAGTCGGTGGCATTCTCTTGCTTGAGCGGCTCCTTAAATTGCGGCGATAGACGCTTGTGCTTTCAGGAAGTGGGCAATCGCCATCTGTTCCCGGGCTCTGCCATATGGCGGGCCTTTTTCTCAGGGAATAAAATAAAAACAAATATGTCAGAATGTTCGTCTTCCTCCACGGACGCTGATCAACCTGGGGAGAAGCTGGATCTCAGTGTGTCTGGATTAATGGTCTTACTTTACGCTTCAGGGAATGAGGGAGTGTGTGCTTGCGGTTGGTGGGGCTTGTGTGTGTGTGTGTGAGAGTGCATGCGCACGCCTGTGTAAGGGTATGCACATGCTAATGCACATTTATGTACCTGGAAGTATTTCTGGAATCATTTATCAGACTTAAAGGGCGATGTTACCATACCATTCTGAGCAGTGGGTCGCCCTATTCTTGGAAGCATTAAACAACACAGGAGGAATGAGCTTCAAGGTTAGCCAGAGTGACATTTCATGGCTGCCGCTGCCAAAGAAACAAGAAGAAACGCTCTCAAGCCATCATCAGACTCGCCGTCTTGCGAGGCCAGAAATTCAAAAGACTTGTCACTTTTGAAAATCAGGAGAGTGTGATGTGTCATTGAGGAAGGGCTTCTTTCTTCTCTCGTCGATCCCCTTGTGTGTGTCCCCTCCGCTGACTGACAGCTTGGGATGGGAGTTTGTGTTGGTGGAGACAGAATACATCTTTTGTCTGCTTGGTTTTACATGGTGTGTTTTGTCTTCGCTACCCCTGGACAGCACTGACACATTGAGGTTTTCATTAGCCGTAAGCAGGTGGCGGAGGAGAGGGACGAGCTTGTGCGCATAAGCCTGTTTCCGTGTCTGTCTGTGCGCGTACTCATCTGCACTGCACCAACTTGTATACTGTATGCATATCATGGAGGGCGTACATGTGTCTGCCTGCATGTGCGTGAATGTTCGCTCTTATATTTCGGTGTGTGTGATATTTGGAGGTTTGCTCCAAAGGCGAATAAATCAGTGATGCCTGGGATAAGGCCGTGGCCCCTCCTCAAACTGCACAGACAAGCTGAGAGGCTCATTAATCAAACGGCCAGTCACAGATGTGATGGCTTCCACACAAACCGCCAGCAGACTGTGAAAGTCACATCCAACAGAGTCAACTGTCAGCCAGGCAGGCAGGCAGGCCACACTTTTCCTCACCCCCCTCTCCCTCTCTTTCCCCTCTGTTGTATTTATCTCTCAGTCTGCCTTTACCTCCTCTCACCTCCAGCGTGATGCCTCGGTGTGATACATCTGAAATATTTGTCTTGTCCCTCTAAAAACGATCTGCAGGGTCGAGGCAAATCTATCTTCTCGCAGAGTGGTCATGGTCAAGCCATTCTAGGGACACGAGGCATCAGTCATTACGGCGCGTCGCTCTGTTCGCTCTCCATACAGCCGACTGTACTTTGTCGTATAGCACAGTTTGTTACAAGTTGGCTCTGTCTCGTAGCAAATGTGGACGATTGCACAAACGTCACCTTGATGGGCTTCTATTTGGTCGAACTACGGATTAGCATAAATGTAGACATCAGTTATATCAGTAGCATCAGCGGTGTGTGGGTGAGTGTGTCATGTGGTGTGTGTAAAAATAGGAATCAATAAATAATGTACATTTGGAGCCATGGGGTCTGGCATGGTGAAGGAGAGAGCGCTTAAATACAGGTGAACCATGTGATACAGGTGTGCCTCATCTCCTCTAATGAGCCTGGCCTTCACCCCGCCTACGAGCACCCTGGAACACAACCTAAAGATACGTGTCCACAGGGGCGTCATTTGACTCGAAGGTACGCAATGCTTCCCAGCTTTGCATGCTTGCACCTCACTGCTTGCACCTGATTTACACCCATTTCGCGAAACGCCACGCTTTGCTGCCAGAATGCATTGCACGGCTGCGTGCGTAGACAATGAAGGGGAAGCGTGGAAATGATGGATCCTGTGGACACGTACCATAACATAAGTTTTAAAAAAGGCACACACCAACCAAAACAATGGATAATCCCAGGGTCGTCACAAGTTAAACATTATCTTTTTCTCCAGCTTTGGCTACCCAGAATGTTTTGTAACCCAAGTAATCCTAAATAATTCGGTCATTCAGTGAGAATTTTGCTTTGGTCCAGCCCCGGAATACGTTTGAGTTAAATTTGAATGATGGATATGACAGGCATGTCGATACATACTGTGTCCAGCTTTCTATGCTGACAGAACATTTCCTCACCTGTAATTTCCACTGTACAGAACACTCAGGGGTACATTCAGGGGTAAACGTGGATGCCTCCTTCATGGAAATGCACTCATGTGAAAATGAGTTTTTCCATCTCTTTCTGGCTATTATAGCACATATCATATTCTAACCATTTCACTGCTGTAATCTCCACTCCCAAAGGGTTTGAATTGTTAACAATAGTGGCAATAATATCACTATTCACTAACAGAATTGTCAGTGCACAGTGCTTATGCCACAAGGCAATCTTCTCAACGGGATTATCTGGTTTTCCCTTGTGTATTGTGAACTCTCCTGCAGTTTAACCTGACCTCTTTTTCACAAATATTGCCATTTTATAAATAATTTCATAACATAAATAGCACCTCTGATTGTTCCAACTTTCAACCTTGGATGGGTAAATGGTTGGAGAGGCTCTGTAACACCAGCGCTAGATGAAAATGCCACTTAATCTACTGCAAAGCCCTCCAAGTATGGAGAGAAATGCTGGATGGAACAGGGACAAAACAAAGCCACCCGTTCCTGATTAAAAATGGCAAGTCCCAAGGCTCCTCAAATACACTGGGGTATTTGATGGTACAAAAATAAAGACAGTACTCCACACAGCAATAGAAAGCTATTCTTTTGTCCTCAGTAATTGTGGTGGAGGGGAGGAATTTCTGTTGTTACATTGCCAGAATTTTGAGGATGACACCAGTTCAGCTGGAGCCTCATAAAGCTGAACTACTCTCTTGCAAGATCACTTTTGCTACAAAGACCTTGAGAGCAGCTATTAAAACCAGGTTTTTAAAAATATGACATGAGCTGCGATTCAGAAACTTTTTGGCCTATTTAACACTTTTTTCCCTCAACAACAGCCCTGTTTTTTCTAGTGTGAAAATCAGAAGCAAGGACTCGTGATTGCCCAGTGAAGGAAGGGTCCACGTTGATGTTAAAGTGAAGTGAATTGAGGTCCTGGTCTATCATCTTTTGTATAGCCTACTTAAATTGAGCTTTGCCATATTAAATTCAGTGAAATTGTGGACGGAGCCTTGTACAGTAATGATGGTAAAAAATTCAATATCACACTTGTAACTTTCAGGTATTTTGTTACCACGTCTGACTTTGCTGAAACTTTTTTCTCAGAAATTCTGCTTTGTCCACTGGGTATTTGTTTTTGTCAGCTCCGTCAGCAAAATAATTCCAAATTTCGCCCCTGGAACCAGTTTTGTCAACCAGTTTGGACGGACTGGGACTCAGTTAAAGACATGGCGGACTGTTTGACGCCGTTGCCATGTTTCCTGCTGATTTACTGAGTTGACTTTTTAGCTGACTGCAGCAGTCCATTGTCAAGAGCCAGACTGTGACCGTCTGTTCCAGACCATCATTGTGTTCTTCTTCTTCTTTTTTCTTACTACTCCATGCCATGTGCCATCTTTATTCAAACTCTCTGGAGGTGACACTGAGTTAGGCTTTTAGCTTGCTGAATATGTTTGATGAGTGTGTTGAAGGATTAAACTGTTAAACCCAATGTTGAGTGGAAAAAACTAATAATACTGAGTCAATACTGCAGTCAAGAAGAGCTGTGCTGCACACACTCATGGTGGTGGTGTTGATATTGCTGAATATTGAATGAGTTATAGTAGTTAAACACATGCATCAACAATCGTATATGTATTTGTATATGTTTGTGCTGGTGCACCGCTGTAGCACAGGAATTGAGAGATCATGCCCTTGTAAAAAAAATAAGTATAAGATCTTAATTTTATTTCTTGCAGCAGCCAAATATCATAATCGTGTATTTGTACAAGATTTTGGGAAGTCTTTATATCCGTTCAGTGTAAGTCACTCTCAAACAGGGCATCAGCTGAACGTCTGTGTATGTGTGTGTGCTCCCGTCTGAAGCTGTGTGACGGTGAGGGTTTGTTTTGGTGGTACATCACGAGGTTGTATCCTGTCGCCAGGCTCATTAGCCCGGCGGCGGCGCTCAGGCTGCCCCAGCCAATCGCTGCTCTCGGCGCGGCTCTGCCATTTGCATGTGGTCCAGGAAGAGATAATTAGAGGGATCTCTGCCTGTCACTGTTAATCTGGGACTTAGTGAAGGGCTGTGACGCCGACATGCTGATGGACTGACACACACGTCTGCACACACACAGTGTGGTGTCATGCCCGTGTACACACATTGGCACCGGACGCACACCAAGAGCAAACACAGTACCTGCACACACACACACACACATACTAGCATTATGCACAGGCAAACACACATGAAAACATGCTCATGCATACACACAAACACTGTCTCTCTCGTGTTTCTTGACTCTGCTGCCAAACTGACGTCTTTATTAACTCTCTTTTTGACCCGTGGCTAGTAAAATTGTCTCTGTCCCATCTTTTTATCTCTAATTCTGTAGCATATTCCACTAAAATATATCAGAGCTGCTTCTCCATTGGTATGTGAATGATAGCATGTTGACTCAGTGGCTGTTTACACCAGTTGTACTATGCTGTTGACACAGGTTTTAGATCCCTGTTCAGATAGACTGCGCGCTTGTTGCTTCCCAAACAGGCAGAATGCTCGGTAAGCCTTTTGAACAAGCCCAGCTGTCAGCCCTATATACTTTCACACACACACACAAACATTGATACGCACACATCCCGACAAACATGTACATGTGCTCAAGCACTGGCACGTCCCCAGCCACACACACGCCGAAAACACACAAACTTACTTACACATCGCTGATTGGCAGGCCTCCTGTTTCCCCATAATTCCGACTGATTTATCCAATCAATCTCACTTGGAGAGCTGCTAAAGCGTTGACTAATATTAAGAGTAGAACATGCGACAATTAAAACATCCTTCAGGTAATTACAGAGCTGGTTTAGCAGCAAACAACTGAAGCATTTTATACATTCAGCTTGTTGCCTGCGTGTTTTATTTGTACCTGTTTGATAGTTAATCGGAGGAAATGAGGTACATCTGTGAATGTTACCGCCTTTAATGCGCATGTCACATAATATGTAAAATACCATATCATTAGATGAATGTGTCTATGCAAATATTGACTCTGCTCGCCTAATTGAAGATCGTAGACAGTGTTTCCTGCAGGAGAAAATCCTGTGTTAAAAGCTGGATAGATGTTCTTGTCAGCGCCAAAGACTTTTTTCCACCCAAATGACAGCTCGTCCTTTTTTGCACACTGTGGGACTGTTTAATGGTGCATGTTGAGAGTGAGGGTGAGCACCGCTGCTGACCTCATTCGTCCTGCTCAGTGACCCTGTGTCACCACTGATGACACATAATAGTTGACACTTGACTTTAGGGGCTCTTTAAGTGCCAAGAGTTCTGGATTCATATTCTAATGTGGTCATCTTTGTACTCTGCGCCTCCACCTTTTGTCCAGGAGCTCTCTCTACGCTTGTTCCCACTCTTTCTTTGCCTTTCTTCATCACTCTCTTTCTCTTGTCTTACAGACCTATACACACATGCAATCACACACACACACACACACACACACACACACACAGAGACACTAACACTTAGACCTACTCAGACACACTCTTGCTGAATTGAAATAGCCTGTCCCGCCCCCCTGCCCCTGTGCCATTACAGGTAAGCACAGAGGTGCACTTGTCCTGACACTTGTCTTGACAAATCTATAGACAGCCTGAGCGGACACTCCAGCTGGAATCAAGCTTCTTTTTTTCAACCTCTCCTCTCCTCTCCTCTCCTCTCCTCAGTATCTTCTTTTATCTTTACATGCAGCATGTTTTCCTGCCATCACATATGCCTCCACTTGCTAGACCCCATAAATATTCAATATTACCGTTAGGGTTGGGTATTGTTTAGATTGTAATGACTCAGATTCAGATTGTGCTTATTGATTCCTAAACTTTCAATTCAATTCAACCTTTGTTGAAATCCCGAAAAATCATTGAGGGCAAGCCCTCATTTTCAATGCTGTCGAGAGCACAAAAACAGAATAGGTGCAACATTGTGAGAATACAAATAAAACAGAAAAAAGTGCTAAAATTATGATAAGAAACTGCAAGCAAACGAACAAGACAAAACACAAAAAAACAGAGGTTCCTAAAAGATAAATGGCAGGCAACCATACAGGACAGCACCTAGTCAAAAACCGTGACATTCAAATGCTGAGTAGTTTGAAATCAAAGTCTTAAACTGACCTATAGGTATAACTGTATAAGTTTAAATGTATGTTGTAAATTGTTCCAAGTGTATGGAGCACTGAAACTGAAAGCATTTCTCCCAAATCTAGTGTTTACTCTGGGAACTTTGAGCATTATACAATCACTAGAGCGTGTTGAATAGTGACTCTGTGACCAGTTTAATAAAGAGCTGATACACATCAAATTATAATTTGAGCACACAGTTTTGTTTGAGTCAGCAAAAAATCCTAAGTGAAAGTGTGCTTATTTTTAGCAGATTTAGACAGACATTAACCAACCCAGTAACCGTCATAAATGTTGGCAATGTACGGTTCTGCAAGGATATGTTGAAACTTAATTTATGTTGCGACTTTAATGTTCTGTAGGTTGTAACCGGAAAAACAGAGGAAAGTTTGATGTTTTGGCATAAAATACCAGTTTTGGTCACCAAAAACACAGCAGGAGATATCCCAACTTCTGGTCAAAAATATTCAGTTTTTGTCACCACAAACACATTTGGAAATTGTCCCAAGGTCTCCTTAAAAATATCTAATGAATTCACACTTGTTGAAACTCAGCCTTCTCGTCTGTAACTCTACCACCATCCCCTTCACCTCCAGATATGACAGTCATAACCATGTAATGTGAACGTGATATGACATATATCATAGAGATGTAAATAAGGTACATATACATACAAATGTGAATGTATCAGTGGTTTGCAGATACTGAATTGCCAACCTTTTATCCTGACGACTGGGTTGCCATAACAATCATATAATATGCTGGAAATAACAAGGTATCAGATTTGGTAAGCGCATATACAAAAAAAGACTTTAACACTCTCCATGTTGCCATGCTCAAGATGAGTGATGGCTGTTTTACAGTTGGATGAACCAACATTATGCCTTCAACAGGGCTTTTAAAAACCATTGCATTCTTACACCATGCTGCAATAAATGCTTTGGCATGTCAATCCAACTTCCTCCCTTGCGTGATATCATTTTGATGTATTAGTGCTGTTTTCTTCAAAGCCTGGCCACACTTTTTAATGCAACAGTAGCCACATCAACCAGGTTAAATAGATGCATTGAAGCCTGTGGAACCGTTGGCGAAGATGGCAGCCAGTCTTGGGGAGTAATGGAATACAGGATTCCGTTAATCGGATACCAAAACTAGGTAACTACAATCCATCCAAGTAACAGATTATTGTTTAATAGGAATATTTGTGTATTGATATTTATTTTATTTTCTCTTCATTTGCATATGTTTGGTATTGATGTTATCCAAAAGTAACGGAAGGTGATCAAGTTACATAACTTTAATACTGTGATACTTGGAATAGGTTGCAAACTACATTTTAACAGGAAATTTGTAACTATATAGGAATACATTTTTTTAATAACCCTCCCGACCCTGATGGCAGCGCGTAAGGTCCAAACTTCATTTTCAGAAATCAAAAAGTGCGTTCCTGGAAATTACAAATTCAAAACCTGCTACCCAGTTGCCCAACCCTAATTATAATCTAAGAAAGATCAACATATACTGCAAGTGTGGCGAAAAGATGCGGGCAAATGGCGTGTGCTCTCGTCCTCTTGCCTCCCGCCCTGTTTCCCCACCTTTGTGGATTTTTGCTCTGTTTCTTTTCAACCCTTTCTCCTTTTACCTGCACCGGCTCCCCCTCTCTCCTATCTTCTCAGAGAAACCATCATGGGTCATGTTTTTCTGAGTCTTTGATCATTGAGTAGTCTTTCAGTATGTTGACTACAAGGCCTCTCACCTCCCCAGTGGTTGTTGCAAAAGAGGGGGCACACTTATCTGGCTCCTATGATGTTAATGGTTGAAAGCATTTGCTGATGTTGAAAGCGTATGCGTGCGTGTGTGTGTGTGTGTGTGTGTGTGTGTGTGTCCACTCAGACATGATGAAAGACTCTGTTAGAGCAGTAGTTTGTGATCACGTTGCAGCTACATTGTAGTTATGTTCATAGTTGGTTAAGTACAACATTCTTCGGTATTCTACTGTGTAAGACTGGCTGATAATCATGTGACACGTCATCATTAGGGAGAAGAAGAAAAAAAACCCTCAGCGCTCAAAATTCTTACATTGTTTTTAAACAGCTTAAAAGGTTGAAATTTAGATCTCCTACTACCTCGAGCATTTCATCCGTATCTATTTGTTCAGTTATTGCATGGAAAACTTCCCGCACTGTGCTATAATGGGTTTGTCCTCAGGGCACAAACTCTGGTTCAAATAGAAAAAGCCTTTTTTCCCCCCTCAGTCTTTACACCTCATGTGTGTAAACGATGGTTGGGTGTCTGAGAGCTTTGCCGCTCCATCCAACTGCAGAATTCTCCCCTTTGTAAGATGCAGGGGATGGCCTTGATGTGACAGCTTGCGATGTTAGCCCAAGTTGTTTTTGACAGAAGACAAAGGAAAAGGGAAGGAGGGGAAAGGGAAAAAAAAGAAACATAAAGGCAAAGTTTGGGAATTTTTCCTCATAGATGAATTGCCTTTGCACAAATCAATTCTCTCTCTCATTTCTCATTGTCCTGGAGAAAAAAAACACACATCTCTGTTTTCCTCTGTATCTTTGCTTTGTCATGACTGTTAAGAACAGTCTGTTTGATTGAATTTGCCACTGGAGACATTCAGTGATCTTGATGGATTCTCTGGATGCAGGACGTAGGCATGCTGGAAGCATCTTTTTTAGATGTTTTTTTTTTTTTTCTTCCTTATGACATTACGGAAACAGGGCTACCCTTTACAGCAGACTGAACGGTGAGTGGTATTATTTGACATATTGTACTGCTACATGCCAGTCTATAAGAATGCCAATGACAATCACAGGAAAGGACATTTAGATTACTGTCGAGCCTCCCTGTCCTGTCTCTTCCTATCTGGACTCCTATCACTCCATCTGTTCTGTAATCTGTCTTCTCTTCATCTTGAGTTTGTAATGATGAAAAGCTGGTCAGAGGGGTATAGAGCGTCTTGGTGTGTATGTGTGTGTGAATGGGTGGGTCTTGTAAGCCTGTGTGTATGCGTGTGTGTCCAGTATCCCTGCCCTCACTGAGTCAGAGTGTGACCCTTGGGCTGTACCTTGCAATCAGTCAGCCTGCCTAGCCCTCCTGTCTGAGTGTTCCTCCTCCAGCCCTTTAAAAGAGCCCTTCTTATCACCGTGTGGTAGACCTTCCCTCAGCCCCTCACTGTTCTCAAGGTTAGCCTCACTCTGCGGCCTTTCTGTTTCCGCTATCCTTCGTATGCGCCTTACTGGTATCTATCCACGCTCTGCTTATTACACAGTCTCATAAAGGAGTCTGGATCTCGGAGGTTTTTACCCTTCCTCTCAAGGTGAGCCTCTCCTGGTGCTCTCCGTGTAACCTTTCACCAGCTCTCTATACAGCACTTACACACATCTGACAAAAGGAGTGGATGTTTTAAGGTAGCTTGGCTCTCTCCTCCCCCTCATCCTCACTTTCTTTCAAGGTGAGCCTCTTCCTACTCTCGTCTTCTTCTCTTTCTCTTCTCCAACTTGTCGCCCCACGCACACACACTCTCATTCTAAGATTCTTGAGAAGAAGAAAAAAAAAACACTGTGAGTTGGGCCCCACTACCGTCTCTTTTCTTTTCCTCATCTGCTGTCTTGGAAGGCCTTCCCACCTCATGTGTAGGGTCCGTGGTTTTGATGCCCACATGCCTGGTGGAGAGGTCAAAATGCCTGCGGTAATCTCGGAGCCTGCCAACAGTAAAGACGTTTCAAGGAGTTTCTCCTATATGTACACTATGTCCAAGTCTATCGTAGTGTATGTGATACAATATAAGCATTGCTGGGACCAAACATTTCAGAATACTTGCCAAAGAAAAATGCAACAATGGATAAAATGTTCCTTTTGATTTTATCAATTGAATTTATTGTATGGTTTGGTTGTAAGTTAGTCTTTCCTCAGCGGGGTGTTGTTACTGCTGCGGTGGATTATAGGAATACAAATCTGAATGTTTTTGAATAATTGTGAAGATGTTTGAAGCACTTGAGGTGAAAACAGTGAAAAAAAAACACAGCATTATTTTGCAGGGAATCCGAGTGCTCAATTGCAAACAAAAAAGATTGGATTTTTGTGGGTAAAAATTTACAGAAAAAATAAAGAAACATATCTCTGAGCCAAAGAGTCAGTCACCAGCTCTGTCTCCTAGATATCATGTTCGTGTGCTCATAATTCATCTTCCCTTTTTCCATTTCAAGTAAAACATAATTACTGCCTGAATTATGGTGTCGGGAAACTTATCAGAGGAAGTGATAGGTTTTTGTGCGCACACATCTTGTAGGGTGGAGGTTGTGGTGAATGTTGGGCATACAACACACATGAGTTTGACACAGGAAAGAGGAGTTCTCACCCTGTGGTTAGGTGTAGGCAACATAAGCACTTTGGTTGAGGTTAGGGAAAGACCATGTTAATGTCTTGTGTGCTTCACTGTCAATGAAACTATAATTTCTCCCTAACCATAACAAAGCTGTGAGTGTCTAAACATACTCATAAAAAAGTTTGATCATGTCGTATGTGCTGTGAGGAAGAGTAGCTATTTGAGGGAACTTGGAAAAAAAAAGTTGTCAATGAACATTTTGCAACTTACCGATAATTTAATTACCAGTGTTTGACGTAGTTGTCAAAAATTAAAAAAAAGTTTTTTCAATAAGTATTGATTATGAATATCTGAAACAGTTCAAATACTCATTTGTCGATACGCAGTCGATGCAAGACCACAGCCCTGCAATACGATGTATTTTACAGCCAAAATAAGATATGCAAGTTGTCATCTCCTCTCAGGAAATAACCCGGAGTGTGGAGGCTGTGTGTGTAAAATTAGTGAGGGTACGAGGGTAGAGAAAGAGCGTGTGTGTGATGGTGAGCATAAGGTTCACAGCAGCCTTATAGAGGTGAACATTCCTGTGCAG
Organism: Pagrus pagrus; assembly: GCF_965226575.1. NCBI lineage: Eukaryota > Metazoa > Chordata > Actinopteri > Spariformes > Sparidae > Pagrus > Pagrus pagrus. Next base: position 23,573,687 of record NC_140192.1, on the reverse strand, counting down.
TGTGTGTGTGTGTGTGTGTACAGTTCAGGTTGCTTGTCAGTGAATAAGTGCTGCTCCTCAAGACCAAAGACGAGCCGTTTCTTGCTTGCAACCTACTGGTTTAAGTGAAGGCGCTCAGCCAACTTCAACCCCGGGTCTCTTGAGCTGGACTAACTATTAGCTGTTCTCATTTGAGTTACAAGACCCTTCTCCGCCGACCTGATCCCCACTTGGCCAGGCATAGCTGCTACATCGATATTTTTCAAGGTATTCTATCAAAGTTTGAATCTCCATCATTATATATATATATGATATAACATCAGAAAAGAAAGAAATATAACTTGTTGAAAACCCACTTTCTACTTACATAAACGTGTCACTTGACTCACAGCACTGGATACTGTTGGCTCATCACTTCCTCTCGAGGTGCTGGCGTCCATGCAGTGGGAGGCCAGTGTGGAATGATATCTGTCTCTCTGTATCTGTATCACTGAGAGCAGATATGGCTGATATCTCTGTCATCTCAGCATCTCAGACCTGACAGCACCGATCATAATCACTCTCCCTCCTGCTCTCCCTCCTGCTATCTGTTTTTCCTCCGTATTGCAACCTAACCCGTATAATACACCAGGTGTATCTGTGTATCTTGTTTAGCGTTGCACCTCAGTCTTCATATCTTAACAACACCTCTCTTCCACGCAGTAATGGTGCACTTTGGGAATATACACTATATATGCAAAGGGAGTTGGTGTTGGGAGTGATTCTGCTGTTATTTCTGTACAGGGTTGTGTTGGTGTGTTTGTGTATGTGGGTAGGTGGGTGTGTGTCAGAGAGCATTTACAAAGGGATCAGCCCTGGGGGTGTCGATGCATCGCTGCAGTGGAGGGAGAGCAAAGGGGGTGGAGGCGAGCTAGTTCACAGCAGATGTAGCAAACAGCCAACTAGCTTGAAAACCTCGCCTCAATTGGCTCTGCACTGCACAGTTCAGTACTTTATTTATTTATTTGGGTTGGGGGGCAAATGTATGTTCAGTGGCGTTGGATATCAGTGACAGGAAGGATCAAAGAGCGACACCACAAATGAAGCTGTCAAAGTGGCCCGACAGCTGGGTCCCGAGGCGAACATCCCTCGCTCGCACATTTTATTATGATCGCAGTGAAACCTCACAGCAAGAAGGAAAGAGAGGAGGGAAGAAAAAAAAGAAAACCATCATCTCCCCGACCAGAGAGAAAGAAGAAGAGACAAAACGAGCGCCGCTGTATCATCGCCGTCCATGATGGAATGAATTATGAATGTGTGGAGGGGATTAGGAAACAATGGTTGAAGTCACTAGGATCCTCGCCTAGTTTCCTCACCCTCAGCCCGGCAACTAATTAGCACTTTCAACACCAGTGTATGATCTCATTAATGTGATTTCTGCTTATGTAACGTGCATGCAGTCGCGCACGCTTACATGCAAACACTCGCGCACACACGCAGATTGCAGTGTTATTACATAAAGCAAATGAACGTGTGAGTGAAAATGTATTGTTTGTTGTCGAGCTAATACAGTTAGACTGATGAATCAAATGTTTTTCTAATGTTGAGAGTGCGGTAATGTTGTATGTTTAGTCGACAGTGCCGTGCAGTGTTTAGGGGCATTTACTCCAGGCTTTCCCCTTATGTCTCGCAATTATCTGAGCAATTTGATAATGTGTGATGAATATCATCAGTCATGGTATCATAGTGTTGACGGGTCCACCGCAAAGACAGTTACTGGATAATTTCTGTACTGCCTCTGTAGGGAAAAAGGAACATAATAAAGTTCACACTGGTGGCACAAATGTGTAATGTTTTAAAAGACGGGAATATAATTTTTTCACATAATTGCATAGTCTATTTGTATAGTAGATACAATTCACATCAGCTAATTAGTATCCACACACTGTGATATAGGGAGAGGGAAAAAAAAAAAGAAGGGGGAGGACGCAGGGAGAGGGTAAGGGTAGATAATTAGACAGAATTAAGCCATCTCTTTTAATCTAGCCTCTGAAAGAAAGAGAGGGAGAGAAAGAAAGAGAGATGGGGGTGGGAGGGTGGGGGTTCTGGGGGTGAGGCCTACACATTCACCCCTCTGCGCTCTCTCTCTCTCTCTCTCTCTCTCTCGCTCCCTCTCTCCCTGTCTGGCAGAGGGTGTGAATGTGTGGGAAAAGAGGGGCCTGGTGCCTTCGCCTCAGCAGAATGGATCAGCTTGTGTTTCTGAGGCTCTAGAAGTGTCCCATTGTCATGATGTCACTGCAACTCAAGACAGCTGACCTCTGACCCCTATGGATTCATGGCAGCCCACCGCAGCACTGCCACACCCCCACAACGCCAAAAGGGCCAGATTGCCGCTGGGCGCCCACTAGGGGGTACCCAAGCCTTTTGCTGTGGAATTTCGAGGTGCTTGCGGCTTTACGGTGAACGACTCAGTAAATTTGCCAATGAATCCGTCCGTCTATGTCCCCCTGATTAGGGGTCCTTTCCCTCGCTCTTTTTTTGTCTTGCCTTCCCTCAGTCGCTCTGCCATCTCAGCCAACCATGGCTCTTTCTCTCTCACTCTCTCTCTCTCTCTCCCTCCTACACTCGTTGTCTCGGTGCCCATGAATATAGCAAGCGCCGCCAGATGTCGCAAATACATCATCTGAGGGATGCGGTGCTGATGGAAAAAAGTCAAGGCACGTACGAGTGGGGGATGTGAGCCGACTTGAGCTCTCTGAGCGATTGTGTGTGTGTGTGTGTGTGTGTCACTGTATGCCAGCATTCAACTGTGCACGCGCATGTGTGTGTGTCTCTGCTTTCTGTTGCGCGTGTGTGTGTGTGTTCGCGTGCACCTGCGTGCGCGTGGGTGAGTGTGTCCCTTTTGTGTGCGTACGCATGTGTGGAGGTCACAGCAGGTCAGCATATTGTCCCTCAGATGTTTGATATTTTATGTATAAGAGGGTGGCTAGAGCGAGAGGATAAGCACGTTCCTGACAGAGGCATCTCTCCGCCACAATCCGCCACCTCAGCAATGTAGAGCCCAGAGTCAGATCAACAATGGAGGGGAGGTGCCTTATACCAAGAGAGGGCTGATGGGAGGAAGAGAGAAAGAGAGAGAGAGAGAGGGGGAAAAAACCTAGAAAACCAGGACCGCTGCTGCTGCTGCTGCTGCTGCTGCTGCTGGGGCAGACGGCTGTGCAGCCTGACAGCTCTGTTGCAATAAAACGACTATGATTACACACAATATTGTGTTTACATATGCAATGTGCTGTACTGCATGCAGCAAGGCACATCATAAACATTCAACAAGAATACATAAAAGCTTACTCATCTACACGGACCAAAGGAAAACAGTCGACATGTAGTAACGCCAAACCCACACAAGCTCTTATAGTGTTGCAGGTGTGCGTGTGTGCGCGTGTGTGGATGTGTGTGTGCGCGCGCGTGTGTGTGGGGGGGGGGGCAGTCGGGCCAGGACGGGCAGTGGCATCCTCAGATCAACCCGTGTCGGGAAGGAGATTCCCCAGAGTGGAGCTATCCCAAACAGCACTCTTCTCTCTTTCTCCTTCAGGGGAAAAAGTTTACTGCCAGCTTGCTTTTGTAGTCGGCCTCAAAAGATTTGCGGCAGTCAGCATTAAAAGGCACAGATCTAAGGAGACGCCTCCAACTGAAATACCTACAGAGGAAGGAGAGAAGGAGGAGGAGAACGAGAGGGGGGCAAACTGATACAAACATTAAAGACAGACGTTAAACGCTCCTCTTTATATTGGCTTTGTAACCCAACAACAATAATAACAACAAAAATCCCAACCATCATCTCACGGTGCTTTTTTCCTGCTCGTGCTTTGATTCCTTCCTCCTTTTTCTTTTTTTTTTTTTTTTGGCTTTGCCCTTTTTCACACTCTCCTATTTGTGTTCAGTTGTTGAAAGGTTGATTTCTTTATTCCCTTCTGCACACAAACACGCGCACGTAGGCTGGTTACCAGGGTGATGATGTGGCGGATGACATCATGCCCTGACTGTGTTGTATAGTGGGTCGCGCTCTGGCAGGGTTCATGGGATGGTGGCGTGGGCTGGCACAGCTCTCCTCGCTGTGCTCCCTCCATCTTTGCCTCTGTTTTCTCTCCCTCTCTTTCTCTCCCTGTGTCTCTCTGGGCTCTCAGCATTGGCTTGTCCGGTGCGCCTTGTGTTCCCTGGGAAAAAGATTAATTATTCAACACACAGCCTCAATTAAATTTGAATTCGGCAGTTCAAGTAACCTTTTAGCATGGCACATTTATTATTAAGGCAGATGCTTCGGCCCTGTTTAGATATAGAGCTTATCGGATTCTTTCAGCCCCTTATCACATAGGCAGTTTACTTGTGATGGCTGTTAGGCTCGGCCTTGGCTGGGCTGAAATGCAGCGGGATATGTCCTCTCAAACAGTGCCTGGTAAACATTTCAAACTGTAAATTTCCTTTACTGAGGTTATTGCAGTATAATATATACTGAGCAGCATAGTAGTTTTACATGTGACTCATGCAGGGAAAGTGTGAGGCTAGTGATGAGCTGCTTTCATTCAACTTAGATTCCAGCTCGGACTTCCATCATTTGAAGAGGCTATCAAACACAGGACAGGATGTCATCTTGACTTGCATTTTCTAGCATAATGAATTCTTGGAAACTTTGGAGACTTCATCACCAGTAGATTCTGTCTTTCTTTTCCGTCATGTTCTTCTTTCATTTCCCAATTCCCCTGCTGAATAGAGCCGAGTTGCTGAATAGAGCCGAGTGGCATGAGCAAAATAGGAACTTGATAGTAGCAGAAAAACCCAGAATAGACATACAGGGAAAAAAATTAATCAGGTTTCATCATAGGGCAGACATACACACTCTCTGCTGATACATATTTGTGCTCCACGACTGCAAAGACTGAGACATGAAAGCATAAATGCTTACATTTATGCCCGCAAAGAACAGCACGGCGGAACGCAACACAACAAGGAACGACAAGAAACAGCCTTGACGGTCCCTCTCAGTGATCCCCCTCCCCCAGTTCCTGTCTCCCCATTTCTCTCTTCCTCCATCGGAGGAGGTGGCGCCTTTGTCAGGCAAGAGCACGAAGACCTCACAAAGCGAGGGAAGATGTCACAACAAACAAAAACAGCATAGTAACCCACCGAAATCTAATCAGGAGCCATTGATTCATGCTCTGAATGGAGACTGAGTACCTTGAGAGTAGCTCATCCAATAAGGCCATAGACAGCAAGACAGGGGCCTTCACAATTCAGCTGTATAGTTCCCTATCATTCTGTTCTCGCCTTTAGACTCAACTCTGTCAACTCAAAGATGATACAATCATCACTCCACTTCAACATTATAGGTCCTTTTTATTTCACTAATACATCTGTGCGCTTCAATCAATGATTTTCTCCATCTGATCCGATGTATCGAGTAGTTAGTTTATTTGGAGTATACACAAACAGACTTGCTCGGCAGATGCAGAGGGATATAAGTCCTTAGTGCTTCAGTTACTGTGATTGTCCTTATGAAAGATGCTTCAATCGAGCAATTAGGCACAAGGTAAACCTTTACTTAGCAAGTTTGCCTTGGGTTTCTTTTCAGTCCTAAAACTTGTATAAGAACACGCACATTTCCCAGTGGCATTATGTGAATGGGAGAGCACTTGTGTGCAAATGTTTTGCCTTTTTCTTTTTCACAACATTATCATTATCACAGTGTTGCCTTTTGCTTTTCTTTGTCATCACCCCCCCCCCTTCCAAAAAAAAAAAAAAAAAACAGATTAACAATGTAACTCTATTAACTCTTATGGGAATCTGTGACATTTCAAATGAAATTATTTAATCTATACTACTTGCATGCCCTTCTGAGTTCTCTTTTTTTTAATGCTCAATATAATGCAACAACTTTGTTCTTATTATTTGTAATGATACTTTGGCATTAGAGTGTAAAGGTATTGATTCTGGAACCCACAGCATTTATTGTGGAGGTAAATGTTATTATTTTAATATTGGACTCATGCTAATTTAATAGAGTGTAACATACACGTCAGGTTGTGAGCCGCAGGGTCTCTCTCTCTCTCGCTCTCTCTCTCTCACTCTCTCTCTCTCTCTCTCTCTCTGCCATTGAACATTGAACAATGTACAATATTCTCAGGTAATGTCAAAAACCAGTCATGACTGCTTCCCAGTTTTGATTTGGCAGGCTCTGCTTCAACGAACAGGGCTGACACGTTTGGAAACGTGTTGTAGCCAAGTTTTGTGCATATTAACCTGTATGGATTGTTATTTTTTTCACATTTAATAATGTACTATGAGTTATGGATTAGTGGAAAATACTCAAAAACTCATCATCTCAGTACATCATACTTATATTTCCCTCATTGAGATATCAATGGGAGTGCAGTGCACCATCAGTGTGGCTATCTCTGAAGTACAGGAAAGCCAGCGGTCAGGTGGGCTGAGGGCTCTCGAAAGTCCAAAAGGTCACAACCTTAAGGTATCCTTAAAGGTATAGGTATATTCTGGCCAGAAGTTAACACTTTTGCAGGTCTAATTTGTATGCCCCCCCCCCCCCCAAAAAAAAAAAAATGATATCATTAAATCAATCAGCAAATGTCTTCCTATTTTTTGAATTAGATATACAGAATAGGTCAAAACGTGTGTCCCAGATTATAAGAGACAATGTCGACAGTTGTAAAAAGTAATTTGAAAGGAATGGGTGTAAATTTGAGGTTTTTAAGGACAAATTTGGGTTTAGATGAGATACGTAAAAACACTTTTGAAGAGGTAATGAGTTCTCCATCTCACCCTCATCTGTGTTGTCATGACAAGTGACTTTCAGCACTGGACTTGTTAAGTTAATATTTTATGTTGCACTGCTATTTTATAATGGACAGATTTATACAAGAAGTCCTCCAGATGAAAATGACGTAAAAAAAAATACATCTGAGGTCGACCTTGATTTTCAAAACTGTTGAAAAATAAGTCAGATTGATGCTACAAAAGTTTAGCTCCAATCAACTTGGATAGCTTTAGGGAGAGATCATGGTTTGGGTTAAAATGACTCCTCATGGTTACAATAATAAACACATAGTGTACTATGTGTTATCATGATCATCCCCTGTCCCACCCAGTGCCTCCCATCTCCCTCTTTTTGAGTACACTGTTCAGTTAAATGAGTGTATATGTGAGGTTGGGGGGGACGATGATTTCCCCCACTTTTCTTAATAGACTAGAAGATCCCTGGCCTCTTGGTTGTTACCATGGCAACTGACCCATTTGCCTGCTGCATATAAAAGTGCGGGCGAAGGAGCTTTAGACTAAATGTGACACAGGGTCAGATAGATTGACAGACAGACAGGTATGGTCGTAAGAATATAGGAAAGTCCTTCTGCTCTGCTCTCGACTCTTCAGCAGCACCTCTGTTCCTGTCTTTCTCTCTCCGGCTCTCTTTCAGCCATCTGATCAGCTGTATTAACACAGGGACACTTGCTGAGCAGGGTTAAAAAGGGCATCCATTCACTCAGCACAGACACCCTTCACTGCTCCCTCTGCATTTGTCCTTGTGCGTGTGTGTGAATGTTAGTCCTTACGCATTGTTAAGTGGGTGTGTAAAAACTTATTAGAGTGGGGCGTAGGTGTGTGTGCGTGTCAATATATGTGTGTGTGCTTACCCATGCTTGGACAAAGAGGTGGGGCCTTTTTTTTAACACCCTGTCAAAGGCGTTACCAGCAGGAAGGAGGATTTTGGGGTGGCCTCCCCCCAACTCGCAGATATGAAGCTGTCATGGGAAGAATAGCTGCATTCATTGAATGACACTTATTTTCTCCCACTTTACACAAGTGCAGCGAACAAAACAGGCAGGGGAGCAGCTGAGGAAGACATTTTCTTCGCCTTCATCGGCAATGACAGACATGCGGCAATTACTTTAAGTCTAAGCAGACACCAAGAAAACTGCCATTCCTGCTTAGCTTTGTTACTTCATTCTTGCAAGCTGCCTCGGGCTTTTTTTATGTTTACTAGATGTGATGTGTGTATGTGTGAGTGTGTGTGAGTGTGCTTTAGTGTATGCATCTACACTGAACCTCATGCGCTCTGTCTATACTGGTGTCCCGGCCTGATCTCTATTTCACACTGTCCGCAGCCATTATCATGTATCACAGTTGTCCAGTAGACTCCTAGTTTGCAGCTTGTTCCTGTGCACACTAACAAGTCTGCTAACAGTTGATGGCAAGGTTACAGCTGTTATGTTAAGGCCTTGTGTTGGTTATCTTAGACAAATTATTATTATTATGAGTGGAGGCACAGATGCAGACACAGATTCTCCTCAATCTTTCACCATTCTTCTTGATTTTACACGAGTCAGAAAAGAGTGAGTGGCGCCTTTATACAAAGCTGCATGGCTAGCAGCGTTGAAAAGACACATTGGTGACACAATATGGTGTTCACATTTCAACGAACAAAGCAAGTAGTGGAGCTTGTGTTACTGTCCTCTGTAGCCATAAATATTAGGGATACATGATAATAGATTTTTTTCAAATATCCGATATGGTGATATGTTCCAAGTCATTTTGGCTTATTGCCGATGCGGATACCAATATATGCACATATATTTTCCCATCTAAACGCAGAAAGCAGCGGGAGTCCACACAGACACAGAGCGGAGCAGAGACACGGACATCACTCAAGTTGACGATAGGATGCGTTGTGATCTGTTGCACCTGTTTTCTTTTGGGAAAGTAACGTTTCCCAGAATCTCAGTTGTCAAAACCAGGACGGCTAACTTTTTACGGACAGACTCCTTTTTAACCTTTCACAATAAGTGTCCCGGATACCAGTATAAACTGCATGAATGCTTATCAGAGGGAACTTGAATTCACTTAAACCATTTCAGCAGCGGGAGTCCACACAGACACAGAGCGGAGCAGAGACACGGACATCACTCAAGTTGATGATAGGATGCGTTGTGATCTGTTGCACCTGTTTTCTTTTGGGAAAGTAACGTTTCCCAGAATCTCAGTTGTCAAAACCAGGACGGCTAACTTTTTACGGACAGACTCCTTTTTAACCTTTCACAATAAGTGTCCCGGATACCAGTATAAACTGCATGAATGCTTATCAGAGGGAACTTGAATTCACTTAAACCATTTCAGTAACAGGTCACTCAATAAAATAACTTGTACAGTCAGGGAGCACTTTGCTTTGAGACTTGTTTGAGTGAGGGCGAGAGAAGGTCCTTTTAAAAAATCAGTCACCCGTTGGCATCACAAACCTAAGAATATCATCTTATCGGCTTGACATCCCACTTTTACCGCGCACTCTTAATTAAAATTAATTTTATTCTCCTATTTTGTCACGGCAGAAGGATGTTTCTTGTGATGCATGATTTATTTCATGCAATGCACTCTGGGTGGTGAGCACTCATGGAAATACAAGACACAACCAAACATCTCAGTTTGTGTACAAGTTAATAACTCCTCAACAACAACTCCTTCACACCATTCCACACCATATTCACTGCCATTTCATCATGCAGTTGATGTTTGGTGACGCTGTATGCTGTACGGCACCACTTGGATTCAACTTCTCCTGATCCACACATCGTTGTTTTTCTTGTCCTATGATCTCATAGGAGACCTGCAAGTCTGTGGGTGTGTGTGTATGCGTGTTCATACAGTATATCTATTCGTGTGTTGTCACCTTGCCCACTCTGGGTTACCTAATAGCTTGGCAGCAACATGTCTCTCCACCTATGCCATGTGCCTCAGTCTAATCTGACCATAGCTAAATTAAAAGTCCTTTTGGTGCGGAAGTGGACGACAGTGTTTCCCTGTAGCTCACCTTGCCTCCCTCCCGCCTCCTCCTGCCTCTCTCTCTCCCTACCCTCTTGCCCTGGTGGCCCGCAGCCCGTTTTCCCACTAAGACCAGGTGTCCCACCACACCAGAGAGGAGTGCGTCTTAATCAGGACCATGCCACACAATACAGGACTCACACACGCGCACATAAACACATACACTCACATGCACACAGCTTAAAACTCACAACCACGCATTCATCCATGCAAAGTCAAATTAAGCACACACTCACACACTGCAAGGGGCGCCCCACTGTCACCCTGCCTTATGTCTAGGAGTGACACTTGGATGACACCAGCAGCAGGATTATAAGAGCATATTTATTAGCCTTAGCACCGGCCGTGTGCAAGGCGGGGGCAAGAGTGCGCACACGGATACAAAAGTACACTGAGTGAGGGAAGCCAGGAACAGGAACTAAATGACAATTAAATCCAATTAATGATTCAATGGCTAAATGCACACAGTGGCAAATTTTCAGGTCCAGGTCAAATCTGTGCACCTGTTACTTATTTTTATCTGTATATTTCTTTCTTTCTCAAAACAAGAATTTTTAGGATGCTGTGGGACATTGGTTTAAATGAAATTATGTCACCATACATGTGTGTGTAACTGTAACAGGAAATAATTGAACATGATTTTGTCTGATAGCTGCTGTTTAGAACCAACTTGTTCACAGTGGCCTTCATTGTACTGTGTGGTTCCAGTATATTGAAGTGGACCACTGACATCCTGAAACAATCGAGATAATTCTGCAGCTCCTTTATCAGCAAGTGAAACTCTCCTTGCTCTTATTTCAGGATTGTATTGATTAAGTATTCAACTTTTACTTTTCTTTAACTTCACTGTTTGATGACTAATGTTTGTCCCATATTGTGAATTTTTAAATAAACGCATCAGTTTCTCAAGGTTTCTGTGTGCAATGTTTTATATAATGGATTTTTTTTTTAAAATCCCCCCAAAAAACAACTGTACTGTGGGTGCAAAGGGGTTTATACTGTTAAAGAAAACAGAAGTAGCCAATGAAACTACTTTCTCTGGAGTAATTTTACTTTAGTTATCTGTACTGCGTTGCGATAGGACTCAGGTTTACCCTGCGTAAACCTTGGCGCTGGAGTGCATTAAGAAGTTTTTCATGCTGAAATCTAGAGACAAGTCGCAGATAAGGATGAAAGGACTTTAGTTTTTAAAGGGGAGAACTGTTAAAGCGAGGAAAAACAAAGATGTGGCTCGCTGTTGCCATTTCCCTCCTCCCCTGTCCTTATTATCCTGTTTTGATGCTTTAGGGAGACAAATGAACTTCAGGTGCCTTGAAATCTCATAATGAACTCCTTCTTACCCCTCAGCCTGTCCTGCCTACACTAAGCTGGCACAGCGGCAGTTGCTTTATCTCCCTTTGGTGTATGAGCGGCTACGCAGATCCAGGCAGACATACCCACTTAAGTGGAGGCCACACACCGAGTGGGTCTCTTACAGAAGGTTCACAAACATAGACACCTGCACATGTATACCAGTACACGCTCACACCACCGCTACTACCCATCTACTATCCCAACAATACTCTTTGTGCACTTGAAAACACACACAAGTGAGATGTGTGTCTACTACAGTTAACGTACAGTGTGCAGCTTCGTGTGTAGATGGAAAGCTTTCGCTGTTGCTTTTTATGTTTTTAGATCTGAACAGGCAGGCACTATAAGAGTGTGTGTATTCTCCTACATTGAATAATCAGCCTGTGATTATCTGACTCAATAGAAAGACAAGCACCAAACAAATAGCATGGGGCATCTCCTCCGCAAACAAGCCAAATAGATTTTCCGTTTAGCCCAAGCCTTTGAGCTACCAAGACAGCGTTTCTGTCTGTCTCAGTCTGCCTGTTTGTGTCTGTTTTTTGTATGCGCACTGCTCCGAAACTGAGCCAAGGTAGGGCAGTCGAAATTTAAAAATTGACTGGGATTTTTATATTCACTCTCATCCTCCTTTTCCTAAATGTGTCTCTTGCCCTGTAAAAGATAGATGACAACGTAGCTGGTCAGAAAAGCGGTCACACCTGTATCCTTGATTCAAAAATCCAACTTTATTGCTGTTTAAGAGCCAGTTACTGTAAGCATTTCCAAATCACAGAGGGGAAAGGATGAAGAGAAAAAGAGAGACAGTGGCTATATCATTAGGACAAATGCAGACACAGGAAAGAGAAAATGAGAGACCAAGGAAGAGGAACAGGCAAATGAAGAGTGACACAGATTGGAATAGAACATATGTTAGGCTCAGGCTGCATGGCTAGCTTTCGAGCTTCCTTGAGCTCTTTTCACTGCCATGGACGTATATAGAGTTGGCCGGCTGGCTAGCTGGCTGGCACTATTGGCTGCTCAGTGGTCCTGAACCAGCCTATTTGAAAAGCCTGATGTGTTTTATTTGGGCCCGCTTCACACTGTCATCTGCACTCGGAGATGGACTGTAATTGAGAGTCAACTCTAATCTGCATGGAGGCAAGCTGAGGAAAGTCTGGGAGGTGAAGGGAAAAGGGGCCCCTGAATTAAATCTTGTGCAGTGGTGTTTTTAAAAGACAATGTGAATGTTGCTCACCGAGTCTTTTCCATTTTTTTCTCCTTCTTTTCTTCTTCTGCTTGTGGTTGATATCTCCTCTCCTCTCCTCTCCTCTCCTTCAACTCTACCTCACTGGCAGAGGCTGAACTCAGGGTCACGTTTGTCAATTACCTTTTTTCATTCCTCTTTTTTCACACCTTTTACACATACATGATCTTTCTTTGCCGCACATGGATTTAAGCAGCACCTTGTATTTCACATGGAATAGAAAGTTTGCCTGGGAGGGGATGTGTGTCTTTGTGTGTGTGTGTCTGTCTGTGTGTCTGTGCGTGCAGGGTCGTGTGTCTTTGACTGTTTTCTGGAAAAATAGCCAATCTGTACTTAACCTTGGGTAGCGAGTAATAGCTGAGAGGAAAACGTGTGTTTGGGAGGCCAGACCCCAGTCTCTAATGGTACAGTCTAAGACAGCTGAACGATATCAAAGAAGAGCTGCTTTGGGTTAGTGTTTATATGTATGTGGTGATTTGAATTCATCATTTCTATGAGTATATTTTAATGTTAATGTTGTAGTGGGCAGGTGGTAGGTGGCAAAGCACACATTCTTTACTCAAGTAGAAGTACAGCTACTTGTGTAAGAAATAGAATCTGGTAAAAGAAGAAGGACCGATTCAACTTCTTTATTCAAGCAAAAGTAAGAAGTACAGACTCTGAAGTGTACTCAAAGTATAAAAGTAAAAAGTATCCCTCTGAAGGACTTTTCCACCTGCCATTTCTGTGCAAAGCTTACTGAAACTCATGTCATATTAATGGGGCTCTGTGGAACTTATGTGTTGTCTTGGAAGCCGGTTGTTAGTTCATGTTAACTGACTCATAAAGTAGCTGGAGTGCATAAAGTCACATCCTATGGACTGTCACAGAAAATCCCACCCGAGTCCTTCACAATGAAATCCACAGTCCAGCAGGATTACAACAACTTCAACAAATCATCCACAGGCTTGTGTAGACAACCGAGAACAACGAGGAAGGTCTCATTTTTCAGGCCACGTTCTAATCCTCATATAGCCAATAAAAAGTGATTAATACCTGTAGATTGCTGCAAATTGTTACATGGAGCCCCTTTGATATAATTCAAAGACTATTCAACTTAAAGGTAGAATCAATAGGATTTGTCCAAGTTGTCCATAAACACACCAGAAATATAGTTAATTGTTAAATCTCATCATCCCAGGATGTAAAATATTGATATTTTGGGTTGGTAAAGCGTCCCAAGCAGAGCAAATCTAGGATACAAAACACTAACACGCCTTTTCTCGTGTGTGAGTGTCCCACTCTTTCTGTTTCTGTCTTGTTACGTCTTTTAGGTCGCGATAGGTTGAAATGAAGTCTTGTTATGTGGGGAAGGCAGCGTGCAATGATGCAAAATAAAAATAATTGATAATTCTAATAATGTAAAAAGCCTGTTTTATAAGGAGTAGAAAGTACAGATACTTGTGGTAAAATGTAGGGAGTAAAAGGTAAAAGTTAAAAGTACAGGTACTGGAAAAATCTACTAAAATACAGTGTTTTTAACAAGTTTTTTGTACTTTTTTACTTTCCACCTCTGGTTGTGGGAATGTGTATCTGCATGCCCACATTCATGTTCCAAATATGAACGTGTTTGGTTGGCTTTTGAGGAGAGGTACGAGGGATATGCCACACTGTAACAAGATAACACACTCCCAGTTTGTGCGTAGCCCACGCTAACAGACTGCCAGTGAGGGTATGGAGATACAGTATGGCTCTGGGGTTAGGTAGGGAGCTGTACAGTATGTGCTGGGGGCAGGGAGCAGCCCAGCAAGGCGAGGCCCTTCTGTCTCCTTGTCATCGCCTTGTGCCATTGGGGGTTGAAAGTGCCAGTGTGTGTACGTGTGTGAGCGACACAGTGATGCAGGTGGGCGCGCAGCCGAACGGGCACTTGACTGGCGCTGTGGCACTTAGCTAGCGCGTAGCTGCTGGCTTGGCGGCGCTCCAGGTTAACTCGCCGTGCTGTGAGGTTTTTTGTATCCATGTGCGTTGGGTGATGTGGCACCAGATGCCACTCCATGTGCCCAAATCCTGTTGACATTTGGAGCGTGGGCAAGCGGGCACACAGGAAGGAAGCAGAAAAGAGGAGGGAAATTTAATTAAGATGAAACAGCAGCCTCAGCCGTCGTTACAGTATGCTGTGATGTACTGTTCGCATGCACAAGCATGCAGACGCGAGCAAAGTCGCCCAGACACACAAACACAAAAAAAGGCATGTAAATGCACACGTTCTCTTTGCCAGTTGGACTGCGACTGTATGTTTTTTTTCTCACACATTCTGTGGGGAGCTGGTAGATCAAAAGAGCAAAGGGTGCAAGGTTTAGGATAGGCATAGATTGAGAAATGGGCTTGTGTGTGCATGGGTGAGGGGGTAATTTGATTAAGCAGGCTGACAGAAGGAGGAAGCGGGAATGGTGGGGTGACAGGTTGATGCCAGCTCCTCCTGGCATGGCCTTCACCCTTATCCCTGACTGAGAGGAGATGGAGTTGTCGTGGAGGCTCAGAGTGTTTTGCCCAGCATCGTGGTAAAGGAGGATGAGAAATAGTCCGATTCAGATGAGATGATGAAGAACAGAGGGAGGGCAACATGGGGCAGGAAGATGCCGTGACAGGGAGAGTCGCAGTGGGGATTCAACGAAAAGGAGGTGAGATAGAAAAGTGGTGAGTAGGTGGTGATATGAGGAAACGGCAGGAGGTGAAAGAGTAGGAGGTGTAAGGGCAAACTGGCACCATGTTAGACAACCTAAACTTACAGCTTTTATTCAACTTTCACACAGTCGGCTTACTAAATCTTTCTCTACAGATAAAAATAACACTTTTTCACCACATTGTGGTGGTGAAACTCTAATCAATGGCTGTGCAGCACAGTTTTTAGTATTTCCACTTCCGTTTTATATCTTCACAATTACAACTCTAAAAGTCATCATGAGATATAAGACTGCTCTTCAGTTGTTTGACCTAAAATATCACACTCAGCCTTCTTGCATGAAGCATTACCACAGCAGAATGCTTTGGGGCAGTTTGGACGGTCCCCGACATGCTTTCCAGTAGCTAACACTAAAGTGCAGGCAAACACACATGCACACACACACATAGAAAGAGAGCCTCATTTAGATGCAGAAGGCTGGGGCTGACGTCTAGCATCAGGTCTCACAATAATTATTTTAAATTGCTACGAGGAACACAGGTCCTAGTGGGATATATTACCTCTACTCTAACCAGAGATGAATTTCACCCGGCACATACATACACTACAACCTTCTGGCTTTATACATACATATATATATATATATATATATATATATATTTATATAAATATATACTAGTGCATGCACACGTGTTTGTGCATAGGTCACAAACACACATGCATGCCTGCATGCTCGTATGTGTGTTTGCAAGTACACGTGGCTGGTGGGTGTTCTTTTTCTCCGTGTCAGTATAATGTATATATTTCAGGAGAGTCTTGCATTAATTTTTTACGTGTTGAGACAAGGTCATGTGGCTGCATCTGTGTACTTATGTATGTATATATGTACAACTGTAGGGATGCTGTGCTGAGTGGGTGTGCTGCGACTGCTCATCTATATAAGTGGTTATTTTGATCAGGTATCTTGAGTGTGGATCACACTTATTCCCTGCAGACCTGAGTACCCACTACACACACGCGCACACACACACGCACACACACGTGCACAGACACACACACACACTGCCTGACATGATGTAGACTGTGTGTTATTGTGTACAGCATTGCCTCCATGTACCTGTCTCCTTAGAGTACACCCTGTTGATCGGGTCAATTAGTGTAAGCGTGTATGTGTGCATGACTCTGTGTGTGTGTGTGTGTGTGTGTGTGTGGGCAATACATTTTTCTGCCCACAATAACTAAGAGGACCTGTTATCTGTGAGTCCAGGAGTGTCTGTGAATTCTGGGGGGAAAAATATTCCTCATGCTTTTTACAGTGTGCAACATTTGGCTTCCAGAACATCCCACATCTAAACAGGGTCACACACTAAAATCGGCAACTCCCTTACCCATACTCCTGCTATCTGTAACTAAAATTGATGATTTTCATTGAGTATGCAAGTGACACCAGCACTCCTCATAATAAAGGTGGCATACTGTCATCGTATGACTCTGCTGGGCGGAGAGGAGGTAATGATGTGAGGTATATACGGATTTAACAGTCATAGTCCATGTGAGCCAGAATGTACAGCTTCATAAACTCAACAGAAAGAGAGCGAGAGAGAGAGAGAATTGGAGTCGGAGAGCAAGATGCATTCCTCCCCTATCCTCGCATTTCCTCGTCCTTCCCTCCATCCCTCTCTTTCTCTCCCTTCTTTAACCCACACCTGAACCTGTCAGCTCTGTATTGCAGAGAATTTTCCAGCAGCTCTTCGACATCTCACTCTCGCCCTGCCTGTCAAAGACCGCTGAGGGCATAGAGAGAGAAAAGAGCGAGCGAGATAGAGGTTGAGGGAGGGAGAGAGAGGGGATGTACTGATGAATCCTCTCACAGAGCAGAGAGTTCACCTCTCAGGTAATCCTATAAAAAGCCAAGGTGAGATGCTCCTCTGCCTCCCGCTCATTATAGCATCTTTACCCTGCACCGCAGCCACTGCTCTCCTCCTAGAGGTATATTGGGATAGTGGTGTGGGGGGGGGGGATAGTTGGGGGAGTTGGGCAGGCAGGGGCAAAGAAGAAGAGGAGAGGGAGACCTTCTCACTATGCACACAGTGCTTGCACGTTGCACCGCATGCGCCACATCTGTTAGACTTTTTTTGTATCTCTCCTTCTTCTTCTTCTCCCTCTCTCTCTCCTTCTCTTTCTCTTTCTCTCTCTATGTCCCTCCCTCCCTCCCCTCCGCTCCCCTCTCAGTTCCTTTTTTAATCTTTTATTCATAGCTTAGCAGGTGATGAAAAATTTATGCCCTGAGTCTGGCATTGAAATAAATGCAAAACGAAAACAGAAGCAGTTTATACTGACAGTCTGAATATCTCTATCTAGAACAAGGCTGCTCGCTGCAAATCAGGAAGCCTGGTGCTCTCCTGTTAACTCCGCTGTGTAAATGATGCTTTGTGGCTTCCTGCGAAGCCAGAAGATTAGTGTGTTTTGTTTTTCCCTCTCCTCTCCTCTCTGTCATCTTACCAGAGGGGAGGGAAGTGGGCACTTTTTTTTCGGGCACCGTATCCCAAATCTTTTCAGTAACTCCCCTCCCATATCCACTCACTCCACCAAGCCCCCCAGCCCAACCCCCTTACTCCCCCCCCCCACCCCCACCCGCCACTGCCTTGTTTGCGGGTAGCCGATCAAAGTGGGCGAAGTGTTAGATTTGTTGTTCTACATGGTGATTGTGTGTATTCTCAGGTGTATTCTCAAGTGTTGTGTGTGAGTGTGTGTGTGCATACCTCCCTTTAGCAGGAGCTCTAAAGTCCCAAGCCTGGCTTAAAAAAATACCCACCCACGCACGCATACACATACAGATACACACTTACCAGTCGGCCCTAACGGCTTGTAAGAGGGACTATCCCTCTCTTTGGAAGTGTTATACAGAGGCTAACTCTTCCCGCCAGCCCTGGCATATTGCTGCTGTTGGTTTTGAAAGTGGTATCCCTCATCTCTCCCCCCCCCCCCATGTTAAATCTCTGTGTTTTATGAAACCCGACCAAGCGATCCGTAAAAAACTATTTGCGCAATAAAAAAAACGGCCGTGTTAGAGAATATGCAACACGCACAAAAAGTTGTACAATCTTTACAGCAGGATTGTTATCAAATGTGTAGAAACCCTCACACTTTGTAACAGTGTGTGTCTATTTGTGTGCGAGAGAGACCCAGCGAATAAGAGCATGCACATAAACATGACTGTACGTGTGTACGCACACTTGCGTGTGTGTGTGTGTATGGTACGGTGCATTGTGAAGTCCTGCTGTCAGCTGTAATGATGTGTTGTGGTAGAGTGCTGAGAGCGGAGAGGCCGGCGTGGCCTCGGCCATGGATCTAACTACTGATCTGATACTGTCTGACAGCCAGGGAGAGGGAGGGAGAGAGAGATGGAGGGAGAGAGATGGAGGAGGGAGGGAGAGGAGAGGAGAGGAGAGGAGAGAGACCCGATTTAGGGCAGAGAGGAGGGATGGATGGAAGTTTTAGGGCCTAGAGAGGGAGAGAGAGGGGGAGCATTCAGTGAGGGGAGAGAGATGAAGGACAAGTCAGGGCTAAAAGAAGAGGAAACTGGTGTGCATGGTTAAATCCAATGCACAGTGTGAGGGTTAGTGCACAGGTATTGTGATCTTGATCGCTTATATATAAGTAAAATTATATTGTTTTCTACTGTAGGACCCAAAATAGTCCAGCTACAGTAAGGCATTTTCCTCTGGGAATTATCATCAAGGAAATTCTTGCATTAGTGCACACACGTGTCTATGAGCGTGTGTGTACGTGTGTGCATGTGTGTGCATATGCATGGATGTAAGTGTGTGTGTGTGTGTGTGTGTGTGCATCCCTGGCCATGCCCCAGTGCCACAATGCCAGTCGTTGGCAGAGCGTGGCGGTGTGCAGCGAGGACGAGTCACCCAGCAATTAAATAAAGATCTCTAATTGGCTGCTTCATATTAGGGTCAGCAGCTGGAAAGAGAAGAGAGGTTTGTCGCATGCACTTTCACACACCCATAATATGCACACGTGTGCACACAAGCCACACGCGCGTATGCTCACACTCATATACTCGCATACACAAACACGCACGGCTCCTGAACAAAATTCAATTATTAATGGACTGATTGCTCGAGTGGAGCTTCTCTGGGAATCTGAACCTGCCACACTGAATAAAATAAAACCACTGCTTTACATTTTCATTATACCAAACCGTGTTTTAAATTGCAAATGCGTCTCGGAAACCCACCGTTGCCCCTCCCTCTCCTTCCCTCTCCTTCCCCCGTTTTTCCTTGCTGTCTCAGTACAGCAACCCTCTCCTCCTCCTTGTCCTCGTCCTCACCAGTTACATGTATCTATGCTCACGCGCACACACACACACACACACACGCACATTTTACTGCTGTGGCATGTGTGTGTACATCCACCATTAAGCAGTCTTATTAAAGGGAAAGGCTGTGTGTGTTTGTGAGAGAGAAGTGTTGTGTGCATGAGGAAGTGCTTCTGGGCCGCGGCGGAGCTCCTTTGCTTATTTGCAATCAGGTCAGACAGACACCACAGCCACATATACCACTGTCACCTCCCTCTAGACTCTCTCTCTCTCTCTCTCCCTCTCCTCATCCCTCTCTTCTATCTCTCCTCCTCCTCTCCTCCTCCCCCCTGCTTCTCTGTTTTTTTCCCAGCTCCAGTGAAATAGCACATTTTGTCAGGAGTTGGATATCTCAATTATCTCCTTGGTAATACTGAGGACATTCCTCTTTGTTTCGCCAACTCACTCTCGCTGTCTCTCTCTCCCGTCGCTCCCCCTCTCTTCTCTTCCTCTGCTCCTTCTTCTTTTGCATTTCCATTTCTAATTTACCTCTGTATATTTCATCCTCACCTTGGTTGCCCTCATTCTGTCGTAGGCTAACTGAAAGCCAAAATACTGATTTTTGCCCACTTGTGTCATCATGTGGCAGGGTTTTGTTGTTTTCACATCTGCTATTTCACGCGTGACTTTTTCTGTTTAGCTCGTGTGCTTTTTTGAAAAAGGTCCTAGTTTTTTGTTTTTTTTTATTCTCAAAAACATTGCTCATTTATGGTCTTTGCAGTGGTGTGTTGGTGGTTTGCATTTCGAGGAGATCACTTTTTGCCAGTGAAGTTATTAAAGTAAAAGTTTCTGGTTGTGGCACTTTTTTTTCCTTCATCTTCCTACAGCCATGCTGCAAATTCTCACCACCACCAGTTTCCGCTTATGTTTATTCCAATCAAACTGCTGGTGCTGCTGCCGGATATTTAAAATGCATGACCTCCTGTGCACCGAAAGGATTTTTCTCATGAAAGACCAACCTGACGCCAGATGTTTACAACAGCAAAAGTAAAGGAAGTGTGGAGAAAATGATGCGGCCACAAACTGAATCACTCTTATATCATATCAGTCTGACAACATGAAATTGTGGTTGCTGTATGTAATGTTGATAAGCCAGCACTAGCAGTACAGTTACTCCAATACACCTTATGTGCATGTACAGCAGATATCAGGTATGGCTGCTCTTCTTATGTTGTTTGTGCCTGTGTGTATATGCATGCATGCGCTTGTGTGTTTTACTGCATGCACTGAGCACCCACATGCCTCTGAGTGTGCTTGTCAGCAAGCATGTATGAGTGTGTGTGCTACATTTCCATGCATACCTCCTGCCTCTCTCCCTTTCTGTGCTGCTTGCTCCTTTTTTCATTTATGTGTATTCTTTCTCTTCATTTGCCTCTGTGTGAATGTGAAAGAGTGTGTGTGTGTGTGTGTGCGTGTGTGTGTGTGTGTGTGAAAGTGTGTGAAAGAGAGAGAGAGAGAGAGAGGGGGAGATAGAGAGAGACGGATAGTGGTTATGGAGGGGGCAGAGAGGCTCATGGGAGTTGTGCTAAGGGCCATAGTATCACTCCACTGTCTCTCAGGGCACATTGTTTATGCATGGGGCCACATATGCAGCAGGCACAGGCACTCACTGCATACTCCCAGAGACACTGTGAGGCAGTGTGTGTGTGTGTGTGTGTGTGTGTGTGTGTGTGTGTGTGTGATCCTGTGTGCATATAAAAGTGCATACAATATGTGTGTATGCAGGCATACATACTTGCTTATGTTTTCAAGTGTCTGTTTTTATGTGTGTGTGTGTATGCATGCAAGAGATGCTCCGTCGCCATTACAGCCCACAGGCGGGACAGTGATCTCATCCTCTGGTCTGCGTCTCTGACGTGTCAGCACCCCGCCGGCCATGTTGTTCACCTTCACACAATTCTTCGCCGCCTCTCCGGGAATCTGTTCACACACAAAACGTCTACACTTTTGCATATGTATGCGGTTGTATGTGCGGGTGTGTTTGTTAGAGTTTGATTTTGTGTGTGTGAGTTTGCCAGTCAGACAAGTGGAAGGTCAAGTACTTATGGCTGCTGTCTCTCCCCCCCCCCCCTCCCTTCTGCCTTCTCGCAGAGAGAAAAAAGCTTGTGCCAGATGTCCTGTTAACAATCACCCCTCGGTCCTTCCTGACTTCTCCTCCGTTTCTCTGTCGTTTCATCCCACGTTTCCTCATTTAATTAACTTCCTCATCCAGTAAAACGCTGTGACAAGGACCCTGCTGCCTGTATCCTGGTTTCTCGCACATTAATGAACACATTACTGATCCAGTGTACACTATGTTCTCTCCCTCTTCCCCACGAAAGGACGGGGGTTTTCTGATTATCCTTTTTGCCCATTAACACATCTATGCACTTACACCTGTACACATATTCTCTTAATCTCTTTTCTCTTTGTCGGGACAGCTTTAGTGCGGGGATGCTAAGGCTAATGTAGTTCTCATGGCCATGCATCAATATGTATATAAAAGAAGTTTATACATAAGTTTATAGTTTTACAGAAATAATGTGCAGTTAAACTGGGAACCAAAGTGATGATTTTTCTTTATGTCTCCAGACTTTTTGGCTTAATTGGAATCCAGATGAATATATACTTCATTTTGATTTCACAAGTATATATTTTTTTCAGACTGTATAGGTTATATTATAGTTTTATAGTTGTAAGAATTCATTTTATAACACAGATATTTTATTTACCACTTTACACCATCTCCACCTGACATGTCCTTGAAAAAGTAAGCTGTCTTACAATGTTTATACTAGCACACAAAAAGAAAGAAGCTCCAGGTGATAATTCACTAGAAAAATGCACCATTTTTTAGAATTGTATACACTGTATACTGTTCATAGACTAGAGTTAACAAAACATGGATAATGTGCTGTTAAAGGGTAGAAATACATACTTCATAATGACTTATGTGCATCCTTTTAAAAGGATTAAACCTCTTATTACAGCATAGTGAATTTAAATTTGAAGATATAAGAGTCAGGTGTCAAAGCCATAGATGTCAGAAATGGAGATCCAACCGCTGGCATAAGATGCCATGAGGTAATGGAGGTCATGTCTGAGCTACTACGCTCTTATGTCATAATCTGCCTGGCCCCTGGCCAATCCACCTCCTCCCCGTTTCATCTTAATAGATATCGTAGAAACTATCTATGTATGCGGTGCACTGATGTTGCAATGCATTATGAAATGCCATTTCTCTTCTGGGAGCGTCTGTCAGGAGTGGCTTTGAAAGAAATGTGTCATTGCAGCCTTGACAACAAGGTGGCACTCTGCACTAAGACAAATCCCCCGAGGCCTTTCCTATCCCCCAGAGGACACCTTTACCCAGTGAGAAACTGAGGGAAACACGGAGAGGGAGAGGCACTGACATACAGAGGGAGAGGAAGATTGAGAGAGAGAGGGGGAGAAAGAGAGAGAGAGAGAGAGTGACATAGACCTGTGCTCTTCTGTGTCTGTATACTGTGTTTAAATTTGATGCTACAAAGATGCTCTTTCCAAACGCTGTGGTTGTGATCCGTGGTAGTGACTTGAGAGTCTGCCCTAACCTGTGTACACATGTTTGTTTGTGTGCGGCCATGTGTGTATCAAGGGTATAATGAAATTAAGAGCATACAGTGACGATGAATACCCTATGCTTAGAAAAAAATGGTGGATGCATCTATTAAAGTCACAGCGATTGGAATTATAAAATTGCTTTCTCTCATATGAGCTTTAATGGTGTGTTTATCGTGTGAGACACACTTATATTAAGTGAAACATTTTAGTGTCTGAAATTTAATTGCATGAAGTGGAAAATGGTAAAACAATTGAGTTTGGCTGGAGACACAGATGAAACAACTGAATTTAACATTTTAAGAAAACCTTCTAATGATTTTTACGGACAAAGGGAAAGACTTTTTCTATTGCACGCTAAATTTTGAAAGTTTCATAAAATTCTTCTATTTCATGCGTTTAAAAGAGGTAGGTTTGTGCACAAAGTGTTCTGTGTGTGTGTGTGTCTGTCTTATGTGTGTGTGAGTGTCCCTGATGGTGGTCTGTGTGTGTTCAGTATGTCACTTCCTATCCTCTAAAGAGAGTCCAGGTAGCGGTGTGTGATGGTGCTGTTCTCACTGGAAAGAGATCACTGGCAAGTACGCCCAGAGCCATCTGTACCAGACCTCACACTGCAACATCTGTGATACTCACACACACACACACACACACACACACACACACACACACACACTGGGCCCATCACCATCCCATGAGGAGTATACACTTCTGTCACACTGCTGTGATGTAGCTGTCATACACTGAGCATATGGCGCTAACCCTTCCCCCCCAAACCTTAAGGTCCAACATCAGATGTGACAAGCTACGTAGAATTAGTCTCAATTCTTCTTCGTAATAAAGGGTAGTTATTCACATTATGCTGAGGTCAGTCTCATAACAACTGTCAAATTAGGGCGCATTTTGATTTGATTGCCCAACTACGTGCGGGGAGAGTAAATGATGAGTGATTTTCAGCCTGCAGTTCAATAAAGGCTGATTCGTAATGGCTGTGTTGAGTTGAGTCGATGTTTGAGGTCATTCGAAACTTGTTCTCCCACGCTCGACATTATTATGGTACGTCAGAGCATGCAGCCGATAACAGATGTGCGCAGTAAATTATATCTCAGGAAAAACTTAGTGACTGACATGTCTATATACGAAATGCATCTACAGTATCTGGGCTGGTTGTATAGGATGAATGATGTGAGATGTGAAACAAATACTATGTATTTTCCCATATTGGTTTATTTTGAGCCTTGCTTTTGTTACAGTATGCGTACTGTGGTGTTTGTTTCATTTTACAGTTATAAAATAAAGCAGTCCTCTGGCCATGATGAAATTCTCATTACAGTGCATGCCATGTCAAGAACTTGAAAAATATACACAAGGCAAACTCTTGGGCCAAGGTTTCGACTTCAGTATGACAATGTTTACTTCACCAAACTTTTACAATGTAAGCTCTGTTGAGCATTTAAGTCAGAACCATGACCTTATACATGATTGCCATGAATTTGTTTGTTGAATCTATTTTTGTCAGCTTGTTGTTGGCATGGGCCACCTGCATTACCCCATGAAGTATCCAAAACGTTCAGTCCGCACCAGTTATAAATATTGTGTGTACTGGAGTCGGCTATAGTGGTGTTCGTGTGTGTGGGTTCGTCTCAGATTGTACAGCAGACTGTCAGACAGAGACTAATCACCTCGCCGTAGTGGTGATTGCATATTCGAGGGCTAATTTCTCCATTGCTTTAAGGGCTGATTTGACTATTACTAAGATCCATTGTTAGACTTTTCCACCATTTAACTGTGATCACTGTTATTAGGACATCAGCTGTTAATGAATAAAGAGGTTTTGATTGTTCTCTTGAACGGTTGTACGACTACAACTGGAGCAGCTAGAGAAAGTGTTGTCGCCGTCTCAGTGCCTACTTTTATAAGCTATAATTGGATTGTAGAACTGTTTTCCCGGTTTGCCTTTTAGATTTTCCTCCTCTTTTTAATCTTGTGGCGGTCTTTATTAGAATTGAATAACTCTTCAGTATCCCTATATTTCATACTCACAGGCCATCTTTCATTAATTAGTTTTTTTATTTAACAGGACAAGTCTATCGCAGAGATGTCTGATTTGAGTTTTTGTCAGTTATGTCAGTAAAAGTCATTTAATATTGAATATCTGCCAAGTCCCAATCTGATATTTATATTTTACATATTACAGCCTCATGTTGCACATTTAAACTTAACTAGGGCTACATTTAATTTAGTGTAGCGGCCCAATTTAGATATGATATGTTTGACAGCTAAGTAGGCTGGCATGAAGAAACTACAGCCTGCATCACAGCTTTTCTTTAATGTCAGCTTTAAACGCAGCCCTTCCTCGAGAAAAAACACACCACTGGGTGATTTTTTTAAGGGGGATTAAAATGACAAATGTTTACTTTGGCAGCGACTTCTAGTGGCTGTAGTATTCAAGACAGGAGCAAAGGAGGAAATCAGGTAACATAGTTTAAAGAGCATCTGCATAGGGAGGGGATTTGGTCGGATGGATGGGTCTAGGGTTGGGACATAATATTGATACGGCAATATATTGTGATATTTCCTCTTGAGATACAATTATCAACTGCCTTTTTAGGGGTATTTTATATTCTTGAGTTAGACAAATATCGTGATGTGATCATTAGATGATTGTCTTGCAATGTGTTGATTAGCGCAAAGCGGTGATTGTATCGTACCATATCGTATCGTATCGTGTCGTATCTTATCGTGTCGTCTTGTGAGTTACTCTGTGATTCCCACCCCTGGTTACGACAGAACTTCACATCACATACGTAATGTAATTTTTATGTAACTCAACGTGACGTACTTATTTCAACCCAAACAATGAGCCTTTCCAAAACCTAACCAAGTATTTTGGTTATATATGGTCAGCCTCAGTCCACACCAGCATGGAAGTACAAATGAAGTTTTCAACCAACAGCTACACCTGCAAAATGTTGCTTGAATAAACGTAAAACAACAAACCACAAACCGTCAGTGCATTACTCCTGGCTCCTGTTTATTTATTGTTAGGAATGAGTCACAGTGTTTTCAATGCAGCACAATCAGTGTTGGGGTAGTTACTCAAAAAAATCATGTATTACACATTACTTGTTACTTTTGAAAAAATAATGCATTACACAATACATGACGCCA
Source organism: Pagrus pagrus (assembly GCF_965226575.1). Taxonomy (NCBI): domain Eukaryota; kingdom Metazoa; phylum Chordata; class Actinopteri; order Spariformes; family Sparidae; genus Pagrus; species Pagrus pagrus. The sequence goes on along the minus strand of NC_140192.1, from coordinate 23,547,479 downwards.
CCTAGTGCAAACATCAGTTGCCTTAAAATAATATATCAAAAATATAAAATGATATGAGACTGGCCTTCCTATAAGACCAGTAGATGATGATGATGATGACAGACTTTGAAGGAAAATTCATGTTGTAATGGCACACGCTGCATTTAATGGGCCAAACACTCTGAGAGCTGATTTGACTTGTTTATCCGTGGAGCAGTGGTTGTAATCTGGTCCTCCCCAGATTCAGTACCAGACTGTCCAGACTAGAGAACCTCTCCAAGGGTGCACTTGACGGTGTTGCTGTGTTGAATTTCATGGATATCAGTGTAGGTCAGGCGGTTGATGCGGGTACTTGATGAGAAGGCACATTGGATGATTATTTTCTCTCAACCTAATATGCAGATAATTGTAAAACTTATGAAACGAAAGTAACAACATGAAAAGTAAAGCGTTCCCACCAACACTGAGCACAATTATGCGCTTGTAGCAGCTGGTGCACCTTCACAAATGGTTCAAGCTTTTTGCAGAGACACCAATCAATTAAAAATAAAATCCTTAATTGGCCCTGATACCAATCATGTACATCAGCTCCGAAAATCCCTTGTCTTCAGTCCAAATGTTTGACTTTGCTTTTTTCCCAGCTTCCCGTCTGTTTGTATGATGGTGAGCGTCCAATCCTGACTCAGTGTTTGCCTCTTCACCTCCCCTTTCTCTCCTTCTCCTCCTGCCCTTCACCCTCCCCGTTCTTCACCCCCACCCCCAACCTCACTCCTCTAAAAAGTGAAAGTGCTGATTGCTTTAAAAGACCATACAGACACGTTGGCAGCCATTATCTATGGCTAGAGAGGACCCAGTAGAGAGCCAGGCCTTTTATCCAGACGACTCCGCTATCTCCCCCTCTTCCACCCTCCCCCCCTGCTGGTTTGTGTATGTCAAAGCTGCGTAATTTGGCCCAACGTATGGCCCAGCGAGCCACAGTTAATGAGGGGCTGTTTGAGAGTTAAACGCACATGAATAATCATCGGGGAGCCGGAGCTACAGAGAAAGAGAGATTTAGATATCAACACATGCAGAGCAGGTCCAGGGACTGAGTGATCACAGACAGACAGTGTATAGACACATGTAATGGTAAATGTGCCACAGGCCCGATCAAAAAGGACGAACAGTTACATGTTTCTTCGTTTACAAATATCTAAATATAACTATAATTCACTTTACCTCGTCACTTCCTTCGCCAGTTTACCTTTACAGACTCAAGCACCTCAAGCAGGAACATTTGATGCGCAGAAGAGCATTTAATAACTCACATTAAACAGAATTAGCACTTTTGTCGCTAACAATGGGTGAAGATTTCTGTGATTTTTCTCTATGGGAATAGCACGTGTCCCTAAATTGGACAAAAAATATAATAATACAAGCCTGATGTTTAGCAGTGCTGCCCTAGGATATGAGCATCCTTAGTGATGCAATTAGCTCTATTGAATATCTGAAGAGGTGGCTTTGGCTGCTAAATGGCCCGTTGTTGACATGTTTGCAGGCTTGTCAGGTGTTTGCATGGCTCATGGTGTGTGGATGTGGAAGTAAACATCATGGTTCTACAGTCTAAGAGGAGAATGTATAGTATTTCCAGGAAATGAGAATGGATGTTAAATTTGCATTTCCGTGCCTGCTTTTCATCCTAAACTTGGTTTGATATGTTCAGGACGTTGATATTTGTAACAATGTACTTTATGTTGACATGTTTTAATTGAGGCAAGTCAGATGAATGAGAGCTCCTGAATCAAGAGCTGAGTACTGAATCCACATATTATCCCACTGCTGATTTAACACACTAATTAGACCGTGGTGCAGGGGTGTTTAAACACGCAGGGATCCCTGTGTTCTAACAAAGACTCACTCTGCCCAGCACCAGCTATCAGAGAGAAGGAGTGTAATGGTAAAAGTCAAAACAGGGCCATTCATTTGCTCTTGTTGAGCTAAGTGCATTCTTGGCTCACAGTCGGGGGGCATCGCACCAGACTGCGCGGCTAAAGCCAGAGAGCCCATTTGTGGAGGCAAATGTCATCGTGTCACACCGCCCTGCATCTCTGCATCTTTCTCTCTCTGGCTGGTACCCTGCCGTGCCCTTCAGCTGTAATTCTTTCTCTGTGTGTTTACATCTGTTTCTCCCTCTATTCCAACCTGTGTCCCACTCTCAAGCCCCTCATCAAGTTCATCTTTCTGTCTCTCACATCAGTTGCTACTTACCACTGAACACTCTCTTTCTCCGCATTGTATCTGCCTCAACAGCCCTCCAAATGTTACCCTCACAGCTGAGCTTGTTTGGTGCACCTCTTTCCATTTTTCTTCCGGCGCTACCTTTTTCTTGCCAGTCATCATTCAGCCTCAGCTGAAGTGTAAAAGTGGGCAGCTTTTTCATAACATTGCACTCTCTCTCACCCTCGGTCTCCTCTGTCCTCCCTCCCTTTCTTCATCGGTCAGCCAGTGGACATTTTCTGGTGTGTTTATGACACAGAGAGAAGGAGAAGGAAAGTGATCAAGGCAAAGATGGAGAGTGATCTGCTTTATCCCTCCCGTCCCTCGATCCTTCTTTCTCCCCCTTGCTCTTCCTCCCTCCCTCCCTCACTCGTGTGTCACAGAGACTGTTTCATCTTTCCGCTGCCTGTTTGCATTGCAACCAGAGCGCGCCCCGTGGTTTGCATGTTGCCACTCTATCACAAAACCAAACAGTGAGTGTGTGCTCTCGGCCCAGCAAAATGTTTTATAAGGCAGTAACCGCGTGTGTGGAGCTGCCAAGATAATGAATAGGCGACGCAGCTCATGCATGCTAATGTTATGTTGTAAGCAGTTTTGTTGACAAGTGCTAATACTTCTTTCATACTATCATCAAAAGCAGCTAATACAACAGCCATTACTCCATAGCACTCCATGCAAGACATGATGGATTGTGACCTTAATATAGGTTAGCCGAGTTTTGAAAGTTAAACAACCTGCAATAAATCACGGAATTATTACAATGCGCTTTAATTGGTTAAGGACTGTTTATTTCCTAAAGAGGTAGGAAAAATTGGGTTTCTGCACTTTTTAATTTGCAAAGTGCATTTTCATTACAAATGGCAGTTTAATATTACCCTCCTTTGTCATGCAAAATACGCAACACACTGGCAATCTATTAATTGGACAAAAATGCGGTGCCAGCGTAAATCCTCCTCCTCTCTCACTCTGTCTCTCTGTCTCTCTCTCTTTCCCTCTCTCTCTCCACCTCTCGGGTGGTAAGAGCTGGTAACATCTATCAGAACCAGAGACCAGGGAGACAAAGTTAAACACTCTCTCTCACTCCATGCCAGTCCTTATCGGCTGATGAAAATGCAGCAACAAAACAGAGTATAAATAAATGCAAAACAAAAATGACAGGCCATTGTCTGCGCGATGCCAGCAGCTTATTAAGATATAGTAAATACGGAGACATGCTTGGTAATTATGCCTGCCCCCTGTTGGTTTAGGATTTCAGCTCTTCCTTACAGCAGACACACATGATTCAGACAGTCGAGGATGAAGCTGCTGCTTCTTCTTTTTTTCCACCGTGCTCTCCACGCGGACTGATTACCTGCATGCAACCAAAGAAAGCCCACTCAAATGAAATTGGTCAGTACTACTCAGACTGTAAATGGACAACAAATGGAAGTCAGAACGCTTCCAGATCCAAAATCTTGCCCTTTAACTACAGATTCTGCACTCATATACAGATATCTGCTTATAGAGATTAGGGTATACATACAGATATTCCACACACACACCACAGTGTCCCAAACTTTGTCTCTCTGCAACTTGTTTTAGTTTTGAAAGAAAAAAAAATAAAGAATTGTGGGTTTTGACTTTGTATGAACAATCTGCATTTCAGGGTGGGAAATATTCAACTTTCAGTCGGCAATTCATCCTGAAACATTTTAGCTTCATTAAACCAGCTATTGATTGTGGTGTGTACCTTGCATATCTCTGTCCATTTTGTTGCCGTCTTTTGTTGGTGTTCAGTTTTATTCCCTCCAATGAACGTCCAAAGAGACATGCACACTGCAGCAAAATTGGTTATAATAACCATCATCAATAAACGGTCAGTTAATAGTTGATTAAACTTTAGTTAATAGTCATTTCACCGTTAACAAACAATGAAATGCTTTATGAACATGTATTTAGCATTTTTTATTGTAATGTTGCAGCAGATATTTATAACACATTGTAAAAGAATTATAAATATTGTGTAGTTCATCTATAAACATTATTTGGATGGCGCTTAAAAAGTTGTGACTGATGTTAAAAATCTTTACAGTTGTTTGATTAATAGTTTATAAAGCTGCTTTCACTTTTTCAGTATTGTGGACTGTTGAATATGCTGAATTGAACATCACATTTTGCCTTTTAGTTTGATAGTTAGTGTCTTACTCTCTTCATTCCTTCTATTTCACCAGTGTGTATTCTGCACTGAACTTTTCTTTCCCTTGTCGCCACTTCACAAACCATTGCAGCCATTGAGTTTGCTTTGGTTGTAATATTGGTGGTCAAGGATTTTGAGCTTATTCCATTCTCGTGCTCATTATCAAGTGACGGATCATGTTAAATGTGAAAATGAGCTCCATTGCAATTGCAGTCTAGAATTACATGTACTATTTAAAATGGAGTGTGTGCATGTGTTCTTGAGCTTGACTTATTTGACACGTGTTCATTATGATATCTGTGGGTGAACAAATCACTATATAAAGAGCCATTCGTGAGTTAAAAGCTGATTCAGGCATTTTTTTCTCTTTATTTCAATGAAGTTCACATATGGGTTAAATAACGATGTGAATCTTGAAAAACTGAGACTAGAGTGGCGTATGACTCCCTGATGGCAGCATTACGACACGTTGCCAGCTGGCTTTGACAGGGTGCCACCCAGACATGTCACCGTGCTGTCCTGTGTCTCTAACCCTAGCCAATACACATGCACACACACAACACACAATTTACACACACTCTGTATCCCCTTGGGGCCATCACTCACCCGTCATTCTTCGATGCCTCGTAGACCAATCAGGCGCCGTCTCATGAGACGCAGTGTCACACATTTAAGGATGCATGACAAAGTGCTCCTTGATTTCCCAGTGGCCACTGTCTGCAGCCTGCTCTCGCTTCTAAACACGCACGAACGTACACGCACACATGTGCTCACACCCAAACCACGCTTTCATTTATGATAGACGGTGCATGTCAAAGGCTATTACGTCAGTAGATGCTTAGAGTTTGCCTGAGCAGACAGGATCTTAGGTCAGTTTACAGCTGTTAACACTGTGAGAGAAAAGCTTTGTGAAAGGATGTTTGTTATTTAGGCTTCATGCAAAATTAAAGGACTTTAAAGGGACATATATTTTTCATCTTACCTGTAGCGCTATTTAGTCATCTAGATTGTTTTGATGTAAGTTGTCGAGTTTCGGAGATACTTGTAGATGGCCCTTGGCAAGAAAATACATTTGGCAAAACTCCTGCAATGTCTCTTTTCAGAAATCATGACTTGGTGACTCAAGATAATCAAGTGACCTTGTTGTGAGCCATTTCATCTTCTTTCCACCGAACTACACCTGCCAACCGTATCACCATGCAGAAGGAAGCGTACATCTACTCATGGACGAGAGTCTGGGGATGAAAATTAGTTAGGTTAGTTAGCTTATAGGTTGCCCCCTGGCCATGAGTAGATGCACAGCCCATAGCAAGGTCTGTGGATTTTCTTGAATAACCACGTCATGCTTTTGGGAAAGAGACATTGCTGTTGAGTTTTTCGAAAAATATATATTTTTTGGTGCTTTGAGCACCACAAGCCGAGTGCCATCTCGTTCCATTACATTGGACAGAAGACAGACATCTCTACGGCCGATTTCTCTGAAAATCGATGACACATATCAAAACAATCTAGGTGGATAAGTTGCTCTGCAGGTCAGAGGAAAAACACGTTTTCGGGATCTGGGGGTGAACTGTCCCTTTCAGCAAAGATAGTAACTTTATAGTAAAAACTTTTCAGCCAATGTAACACTATACTTTTCTCACACTATACATCGTAGTTACAGTGTAATGCTGCAAAAAAGGCCAACTACTGGGCACTAAAAGCATGTGGCTTCGGCTCATAGAAGATGTGGGGCCATAACCACCCAGTCATCAGACTATTTTAGACTACTCTTGGTTTGGCTTTGGACCCCAATTCATTCTGCAGCAGGGAAACATCCACGGCCCACCAGCACGCCTCCACCGATGAAGAGAAGCTTTTCTTTGATGTTGACATTTTCAAACAAGGAAAAAGCTCAGTGGTTGACCTGTGTTCTCTCTCTCTCTCTCTCTCTCTCTCTCTCTCTCTCACTCTCTCTCTCTCTCTCTCTCTCTCCCCCCCGTGTTTTTCTAACTGTGTTTCTCTTACTTTTCGCCTCTCGTGTGTATATTGCATTGAGCCAGGCTAAATGAAGGGACCTGTGAGGTGCTGCAGAATGCTTTTACTATCAGAATAGAGGGAGAGAAGAAGGAATTAGTAATAGCAGTAGTCTGTTTAAGTTGTTCAGGTCTCAAAGTTACCTCTACATGACCCACAAAAACAGTGATTTTGTGCAGGGAATAGGCATTTTGGACCCATTACTCAAGCCATTGTGGTTGTGCACTCATATGAAACAAGGCGGAGGGGTAAAGGCGAGGAAAGGTATAGCACCAAAGCTCAATTGCAAACGTAGCTTTTATGCTGGATGAAAGCAGAACTTCAATTGGCGAGAGCTTTCAGGGTCCTGGTTGCATTGAAGAAAGGCATACAGTAATGTTACAAAGCCATTTGTGCCACACTTTTCACAATTACAGCCTTTTCTCTAAAAATGCGTTGTTTATAATAGGTGACTGAGACAACAATTGCACCGGAGTGGCTTTGAAGCTTGGGAGCTCTGTAGAGAGTCGACACAATGCACCAAACATGTGAGAATGAAGAAGAGCATAATCTTCATAAACCAACAGCAAATCGCCATTTAACTGACATTGTGTGCCGTGTGTATAATCATGAATAATACTGTATATGTGCAAGTGTTTTTAAATCTTTGTATTTGTGCACGTGTTTGTGTTTGTGAATATCTCTTTTTCCAAAATAAGCACAAAGTGCAGTGAGACAGAAGTCATTTAGCTTTCTCTACACCGTGGCAACAGCCGCCTGATGTTCTGACACCAGCTGCTGTAAATTCACCATCTTTTAGCCAGCTATATGAAGCAGTAATTGTTTGTAACACAATGCCCGCACTTATCCAAAAACCAACACTGTCTTAGGCTTATGTGAGATAAATCAGTCATAAATCAATTTACCAAACCGTATATGCAGAGCTGGCTTTTCAAACCGGGTCTGTTTTGGTAATGGAGTAATCCTTTTTAATAGAAAATACACACACCCACACTGTTCTTTTTACCGAGTTTGATGGATTAGCTTTTCTACTGAATTCCATGGATGACATCCCGGAGTGGAAATCCAGGTGTGGTGATCCTTTTACTTCTTTTTTTTTTTTTCTTTTTTTTCCTTAGGGAGCCTGAAATGGCTGGCTGGGTGGGTGATATGGCATCAAAATGATGACAGAGAGAGAAAGAAAGAGAGAGATGATGGCAGGCTTGTATGCCTGTTTTTCACATATGTACTAGTTAAGACGTGTTCTTGACTGACATTTGTGATATTTCAACACATAAACGCGTCTTCTTTCTTAAATGCTACAATAAAGTGTCAGTTTCACTATTTTAACTTAATACCAGGCACCACAGTAGTGTGATAGCCGCTGTACAGTAGCTGCAGTGATCTCCTAAATATTTATATGTCTTTTATTCATGCTTTTTTTCCCGAATGAGCTCCTTTTACTCCCCCAAGAGCGAGTATACTCAATCATGTAAAATGCAATAACGCTGCCACTCTAACATGATTGATCCTCATTCCACCAATTAACCAAAGAGGTTAAAAGTTGAAATGGTTCACAGCGACAGGATTCATCACCTCTCAGCTATTTGTCTTTCATCCTTCCTTTTCTGCCTTGCTTCCCCTTTACCACCTCATCCTCTCTTTCATACATCCATGTCCATGGGTGGAGTAGGAGGGGGGTGTCCGGTGTGGCTCAGGTGCACTGCAGACAAAGGCAGAGAGAGTGCAAGTGAAGCTACTGTGACCACGTCTATTTATCTCCAGCCGCCTGTGGCTAAAACACTGGCTGCGGCCATTCAGCAACTCAGTGCTGTTTTCTTTAACCAATCGCAAGGCGTGACGTTGGAAAGCGAAAGTACCTGCAGCCACGTTCCGCCCTGCCTCAGGCGTGACAGACAGGCCTGTCAGCGAGCGACATGACACACCTGGGTAAGAAAAACAGCCTGCCACAACCTGGGTTGCTCGCATGTTTTACTGCCGTCTGAATCAGCTATTTGTTGTTTTGTCTTTTCACTTTGGATTAGGGCCAATAAAGAGAACAGGGATGGTTGAACTCCATCAGTGGGTTCATCTCCTCCTGCATCCTTTAGCTGACTTACAACCCAGCTGCACTCAGCCGGGTCTGTTCACTTCCTAATACAGTACCAGCACATAGAGTTAAAACACTTTCAAACATGCACGTACATACACACATGCCAGTGTGTGGGAGTCATACTCACCTACTGCTTTTACCACACACACAAACATTGGGAGGGAAGACACATCCGCCCACGACACACCTTTTCACACACTTTACACCCAGAGAACATCACTATCCTGTAGATTTATAGATCCTAATAGACATTCCTTGCAGTGTCCTGGATGAGATGTCAGAATTGATGGCATGCAGACTTTTATTACCTGGTATGGTGTGTGTAATTAGGTTAAATAGATGGGGTTGGACACGCATGGTAAAGGCTACATTTCTCACCCCGGCTGGATTTATTGGCCACGCTCCGCTCTCCGAGGTCTGCTCTAATGCACTCATTTGCATGGGGGCACATGTAGCTGATGTGTGTATTACTGTTACGTCAACTGCTAAGCACAATGGCAAGGGCCGGCTCATGAATAGTTTGGTTCAGTGGTTGGCAACGGCCTGGCCCGCCAACTGCCTATTAGCTATGATATGAAAGCTGCCTGGCAAGTGTTAGATTGATACTTGACACGTCGAACAAAGCTCATTGTCATTGTAATTACTATACGTTGAGTCTTAATTTCATGGTCGTCCATATTGCCAGCGTGATAGGGCTGTCTGTTACTTACATCTTCAGTAACAGCTGTCTATTCAGCCAGTGTATCCATCCGCCTTTCATATGTTCAACAGTCTCAGAAATAACGACTTCATAATGACTATAATCACCTCAGATGTAATTATAATGCATAGCCATTGGTACAATTAAACTGTATTTTCTGAAGAAACATACCACTTTTTTCCTTCCTCCAGATGTCCAATCAAGTGTAAATCACAGATAAACTAATAGCAGAGGACTATATGTGTTATGACCCGTTCATTGAATAGACTTTAAAAGGAATCACTTTATACCAGTTACTCTGTCATTTGCTGGAGGGTCCATCCCATCTGTCTGTTAAGGACAGGCTGATAATGAAGTGTATTTGATGAAGTAAGTTGATAATGAGAGCCAACCGGCCAGCAGTAATGACAGTGGAGGAGTAGAGACAGTGGCAGTAGCCTGCAGTGGTGGATGTTACTGCTCAGACTTTTCTGACCTTCACAGATCCCAGTTTCCCCTCCAATACCCATCATCAGATTGAATCATTGAGGAGGCGTGTGCGCTCATACTTGCGCTTTTGTGGGACTGTGTGTGTGTGTGTGTGTGTGTGTGTGTGTGTGTGTGTGTGTGTGCGTGCTTGCAAATATGGCAGGATGATCTCATTCACCAAGGTCTCCCCCTCCTAGTTTGGGGGGGAACAAAAATAATCTTGCAAAGAGGGACGTTCACATTCACACGCATTCATGCACACAACCCGCCTCTGACTCCAAGGCCAGGCAATCGGTTCGGAGCAGCTGAACCATGTTACTCTGCACACACGCACAAACACACGTGCACGCCCAGACTCCCATTTCCTTGAACCTGGCTACTTGCCTGCGCATCAGGACGAGCTCTGTAAGCCCTCCGCTGGGATGTGGGATGCATATCGCAGCAATTTGTCTAATATCTCCTGCATCCCCCCTCTCTCTCTCTCTTTCTGTCCATCTACCTGTCTTTATTTTCTTTCCCTTGCAAGCACATGCACTATTTCTTCACCCTCATTCGCCTCTGCTCTCTTTTTTATTCCCCTATTTCCTTATACTCAACATCTCCATGCTCACTTTCTTTCTCCCTGCCCCTCCCACCACCACAGACACCATAGAGGGGTCTGCTGAAGACAGGGCCCATTGACAGGCTAGAGTGGCAGTAACTTATTGTCTATTGATGGAGTGTGACAAATCATGTGGGAACGCAGGGGTGCGTGGCAGTGAGAGCCAGGGTGTTGAGTACGTGAGCGTGCCTGCGTGTGTGCATGCATCTCAGATGTGTGTGTGTGTGTGTGTGTGTGTGTGTGTGTGTGTGTGTGTGTGTCTGTGTGTCTGTGTATGTATGCCCGCATGTGTTTGTGCCTTTTTGTGTCTATGCATGTGTGTGTGTGTTTGCGCGTAACGTCTTAGTGTGGGGCAGGCGGGCATAGCCGAGACCCTTCACAGCTCATTTAGCCCAAATGGGGCCACCTGGGTGGTGAGGGAGCTCAGCGGGGCGGCCCTGGCACTCTGGAGCCCCGCTGACAGCCCCCAAATATAGGGGCTCCGCCGGCCTATTAATCAACACAGCCACTCTGACAAATCACCACAACTATGACCTAATGAGAGGCGGAGAGAGGAATGAGGGAAAGGAAAGAGGTAGAGACATAATGGAGGAGGTGGAGGGGCCACAAGGAGTATATGGACGAAGGTGGAGGGGCTGTAAGCACGGAGGCTAAGAAGTGACAGAGAGAGCAGAGGCTTAATGAAAAGGAAATGAAAGAAGGAGTAGCCTGACATCGGGACTGGCAGTGCGGGCCATGGGGGTAAGCCATGAGGTAATGAGAGGAGAATGCTAACACAGTTGTCATCCGTAGCTGATCCTCGGTCCTCCAGTCTTACTCACAACAAACCAATTGATTTGTTATGAAAGCCCAAATCATGCACTCCAAAATGTAACAGAGTGGATTAGCAAGCACCCACTCAGCCCCACCAATTCTCCATCGCCGGAAAATAAATTAGACTACAAATGCTTTCTAGACACTGTTTTTGCAGATGCTTCAAAGCAAATTAGAGGTGAGAAGACGTTTGAGTTTGAAAGCAAACAACATTGATGTATGTCTCCTTCTCTGGTTCCCACCCTGAGGTGAGCTAGCATCTAATCTCTCCACTACCAATCTCAGGTCCAAATCACATTAGCCGGGATCAGAGGTGAAACTGGAGCTTTTCAACAGCAGCCTGTTCTCACTAATGAACCCCCATGGCCATCCACTGCATATTACAGCCACACTGAGTGAGGGGGAGAAACTTTTGCAATAATCATTATGTAATTGCACAATGCCCGGGTTCCCATTGCCCTGACATTTCAAAAGCTCGATAGCAATATCTTTATGCTTCTCTATAGGGAATATGTTTGGAATGGCTGTACTGTATATGATTGATGGTTTTCTGAGGCTAAGCAATCTGCTTTATTGTAATTATGTGGTGCAGTGTCTGTCTGAAGTTTATACTACACAATATTAGTTTATTTGCAATGAATTTTGTGTTGTGAACCTGGATTGACTTGGCTAACATTGATTGTGTTTGTTAAGTGACCCAGCTGCGAAGTCACTCAGTCAACCCCAACTGTCACCCGCAGCCCAAACCACCTCTACCACACACACACACACACACACACACACACACACACACACACACACACACACACGGGCACACATCTCCACTACTTCTTCTTCCTTTCTCTCGTTCTACAACTCTTTATAAAAAATCTGCATCAAAGACAGAGCTCTACTTTTCTGTGGCCAATTAATATGCAGCCCGCCACTGAACACTAGAGTGAATATTCAAAAGCAGCACCTTCCTATTGACTTGTATCTGTCTGCTGTGCTGTCCAGCTATAGGATCTATGTGATATACTAAGCCCAGCCTGTCTGCTCCATCGACTGACCCAGGATGGAAGGCCCATAGAGAGGATGCACAACTGCATGCTCCTCCCATCCATTACCAAGTTATGGTAACACTGCAACAGCTACAGCTTCTAAGTCTGTGGAGCAGAAAGCCACATATACATCTTGTTAGGTATGCACACACAATCTGCTCCCAATTCACGCAGATTGAGGCTCATTGATGAAGGTGTTACAGATTGTGTGTCTACATGTGTGTGGATCCATCACCAAAGGATCCTTTACCAACTTATATGAAAGGCATTTCTTTGCCCAAGGTTACTAAAGTGCGGCACCTTCCCAACATATAGGCCTATATGTTCTGCTTTGTGTATTTTGTGCACAGAAATAATTTGATCGTCTGCCACCAAAAAGTCTGCTGCTTTCGAATTAATGACAGTTGGAGCTTTTTCCTGCTTTTTTTAATCAGTGGTTTGTGAAAATGATACAGTTTCAGATGTTGCCTCTGTTTGTTTATGTAAGCTATGTCTTCACTTATATATTTAGTTGAATGATGTAAACACTGATGAATTAAAATCCACTGATTATAAGGATTACATCTGTCTTCTGATCCAGTGTAGGCCGGACAATTACTGTACCACCCCCTTCAGCAGCTGCAGCTATACAGTACACCATGCTCCCTGAATGCAAAGTGAAACAAATCATGAATGTATAGTGAGATGCATACACCACTTTAACAAACTGTGTACTGTATATAGTGCACTGTCCAGCCTATTGTCACTGCCAACGCGTCAAATACTGCAGCCTGGAGAGTGGCCTAACATGTCAAAGTTTGAAGCTGTTGTTACCCCTCTAGCATCATTTCTTGAAGCGCTCACTGCAGTAGTATAAAGAGTCCAAGTCAGGGGGTGGTTGGCTGGGTCATTCACAGAACTTATCCTCCATAGGCTGGGGAGAGCGTTCTGTTTTGTGACAAAGAGTCCAGTGTAATACGTTTTTAATTATGTAACATAAATAAGTGGACTACATAAATTACGTAACTGATGTCACTCACGTTACATGAGTGATAACACCAAAACTACATTTACCTTGAGTGTATCTTCAACCCAAAGTATTTTTTTCTTGCCAAACCCCAACCAAAATGTGGCAGTTTGACAATGTTTGTCACATTCCAAAAGTTATAACATGTCACACGATGCAAAATCTAGCCTGACTGATTTTTTTCTGCTTACCTGACTGTGGAGCCTTTCACTTGACACTAAAGGGGTAGGTGAGGCATCATTTGGAAGCTTGACCAAGCTGCCACTGACCAAGCTGCCAAACTTGATGAGTTGGGAGTGAGAGCGTGTTGCATTGTCACTTTGCAATGGATGTAAAGTCTGCCTGTTTTGCCTGTGCCATTTATTGTTACTACATCGGTTGTCAGTGTGCTGACATTGAATTTTCTGGACTGTGACCTGCTCTGTTCACACATGGGCTCAAATAAACATTACACGGACTGGGTACAAGGAAGCTCACAGGATAAAGTCCAGTCAATATGTTCAGTAGCGTGTATACACACAGCTTGCCCAGTTTAAAAATTCAAAGTAACATTGAATGTGTGAATACGCCGTCAGTGACGCTTATTCCTCGAAATTTATCGTATTTGATGAAAAACATTTGTCTGATTTATATACAGAGTGGCAAGTTTCCATTGAGTTGTGGTCAAGGTCGCCATGGGCAGAAACTTTTTCACCATTTTTTCTCAAAAGAGCGAAAATGATGTGATCTGACATTTAATGATGATGAAGGCCACCTCAGCCAGTAAAGTAGCATATTAGTGCCCCCCACCCCCCTTCATGACCTACACATCACTAGTGGTACATTAATGTCAGTAATGTGCTCAGGTCTTTCATGCACATTAGTGCTACAGAGAAATGAAAGTGCAGGCCTGTACAGTACGCATGCGGAGCAGTAAAAACCTGGCATCACATGGAAAATCTAGTCTGTATGTTATGCTAACATTAGTTGTATTTTGTGATATGTGTGTTGGCAACCAAATCATGAATGATGATGTTACCCTGCACTTTTCACAGAATTTGACAATGTTTGTAGTTGGGTTGTAAGAAACGCAACACTGCCAGAGGGATGTGTGTATGTGTGAGTGAGTGTGTGCATGTATGCTCTCCAGAGTTGACAATAGACCTTTACAGCATCAAATCCCTACAAGGTGAGGCACAACTTAAAAACGTCTTTTCATCGACCTCCTTATCTCTTTCACACTGCTGTTGGCAGCAAGAAAGAGGAAGAAAAACTGAGAGAGGGAGCATTATAATTTTATTATAAGGACAGAAGGGGTAAAATAGAGCACGACTGATAAGGATCTGGAGATTAGGATGGAGCAGAACAATAAATTATGCAAAGTGTTTGAAAACACATACAGCTATAATTAAGTGGCATTTGATTTTAAATGAGGTGACAGCGAGGATTTATTTATCTCCTTAACCCCCTAAAACTGCCATTAGCATGGTGGAAAATGAACCGTTTGAAATGGTAAGAGAACAAGGCCCCGATCTGATACACAATAACAGAGCACTCCCAACCTAAGACTTATACACACATACAAACACACACACACACACACAGAGAGAGAGAGAGAGAGAGAGAGAGAGAAAGGTGAGATCAATGTCTGCATGGACTAATCAGTTCAATGCAGGCCCAGCAAAACCACGGGAGCCCATTGCTAATAATGTCATTATGAAAGGAGCCTGAACACTGTTGTATTTAGAGTTTGGCCTTCAGTGAGAATTACTGCACTACCTGGTGTCAGTTAATTACTCTAATTTCACCACACTGTGCAATTATTGATAGAAATTTTGAAGTGCTAAAATAAACAAACAGTTTTATTGGAGGATGTCAAAACCATTTATAAACTACAATTAATGTTTTAGGTACAGGGTGTAGGATTTCTTCACTGCGAACCCCTTTCTCTTCGTTAAAGAAGGGTACAAAAACCCGATATTAAACGGGCTCCGGGGCAAAGTTATTAAATACCGTAGTATTAATTAGCAGAGCAGAAAGGCAGTGGAGGAGACAGTGAAGTGGACAAGGTGAAGGTATCTGAAGTTTAATCCAGTTGACAGCTGAACCCTCATTACTGCAATAAAACCTTTGCAAGTAAAAAAAACACTACTTTATCAATACCCCTGTTCACCAAGCATAAACATGGAAAACATGTAGAAGGTGATACTTGAACCGCCTCTGTCTGCAGTCTCTCACAACTACCAGTAAGCTAAAATGAAAGCTGTCTGCATGTAGTCTAACTGTTTAGCAGGTAGCAAAGTTTGGCAAACTCT
Source organism: Pagrus pagrus (assembly GCF_965226575.1). Classification (NCBI taxonomy): domain Eukaryota; kingdom Metazoa; phylum Chordata; class Actinopteri; order Spariformes; family Sparidae; genus Pagrus; species Pagrus pagrus. Next base: position 23,532,038 of record NC_140192.1, on the reverse strand, counting down.
TGAAATGACTGAGAGGAGGACTGATACTGACTGACTGTGTTCTTCAGTCTTCACTCAGTATTTTCATGTCAGGAATATTGCTCTGTTGACAGTTTAGGTCCGTTTCCACTGAGATATCAATGAGTTTAAAGTGATTTTGCATGAAAATATGACTGTTGCCGCTCTAGAAACAATATGGTTTTATTTAAAACATTGAATTATATTCCTGTTCTGAATTAACAGAATAGAATTGAAATGGTAAGATTATTTCAATTGTCAATTATGTAAAAATGAAAAAGAACCGCGAAGAATACCGATTAAAAAAACGAACCAATAAGGAGTATCAATAAGAGTACATTACAGTGCACATGTGTGTTAGAGGAGAAAGTCTACTAAAACGTGAATCTATGGCAGTAACCTTGATGTTACGCGTGGGTGCTCCCTGCTTCTGTGCCTGAAAGGTTTTCAGGAAGTGACTGAAAGGATGAAGCTACATCACCATGGTTTCCCCCATTTAGATGGTTATATACAGTATAAACTATATAAAAACCTCAATGGTTTTATGCTAAACTTATGTCCCTAGTGCAACCAAATCAAACACTGTGCAATGCATGAATTTAATGTCTGTGATAGTCAGTAAGGTTCTGAATTAACACTTGATTTCTATACTGCAGCAGGAGGGTGAAACTGAAATATGTGTGGAATCCAAGACTGTGCTCACAATTATGTTGTATCTGCAGTACACAAATGTTGTGTCTTGTTGTGTCATAGCTCTGACATTTTTTTTGTCTTCAGCCTTAGCCTTGATGTGGTCTTTGTTTTTGTGACAAGGTAACTTCAATTTTATTCCAACACGACTGCTTCTTCTCCAGCTCGATCTCTCAGCAAGAAATAAACCGAGCTAGAAACTTACCCAACTAAGCCACTACAAATCCATGAAAAAAAGTAGAATACGCTGAAATATGCAATTTATTCATAGTGGCTATGGAAATGATATATAGCAGGGTTTGAATAGAAGTTTTGCCAGATCAATGTCTGAGAGCGAGGCCTTTGTCTGAGAGCAAGACGCAGTTTCTCAACCCTCAGCGTTCCTTAGTAGATTTCTCAGTTTATATATGCACAAATGACAAAGAGAAAGCACTGAATAAGTAATAGGCTATTTCCTGGTAGCAGATTGAGGTGAAATCTTTTTTCCCCTCTGTATGCTGTTCAGTGGGGAGATAGCATGTGTGAATTCTTGTTCCCACTGTTTGTGCTCGTGTGTGTGAGGGGGGCAAAATCTGACGCTACTGACTGTTTATCTGAATCATCTTTGTTCATTAATTCATGAGTGATATTGTATGCATTTGGTGACAAGGTTGAAAGGAGTAGATCCAAATGCGTACAGAAGGCACGGAGGGAGATGGTATGTTATTGGAGACTTTAATGAGCATTCTGCTAAGGATGTCGAGGCCTGCCGATCATCTGGTGACAGTGGATGAGGTTGGACTGGAGAGTTGAAGGTTCAGAGGAAGGCCGGTGGAGGCAACAAGTGATGTTGGGCTGGAGGCAGGTGAATGTTGTGTGGTGGGAGGCTGAAGATGGAAGACGGAAAAGGCAACCCGGTGGAATCTCAGTTTATTCAGAAACAAAGGATGGTGAGATTGTCAAGGAAAACTCGAACTGATGAGTAAGTGGAGAGACCTCGCCTTAAATAGACTGGAAGCTGAAGAGTAATTAGGAAAACAGCTGGGACTAAGGCAGGGCTTTTGTTCTTTTGTTGAGGCTTTGTCTCCCTTTGTATTTTTTATCTTTTGTATAAGATTGTTTTTGTTGTTACATTAAGAATGTGCACATTTGTTTCTGTGCGCGCCTTTCGTCTCGACTGCCCCCGACTAAAAACACTTACTGTAGATAGGGTTAACCCTAGCAGCATATAGCCGCTTTTTTCTGTGACTAACAAACAAATGAAAACTTGGTCGGACTATTCTAATAGTTTAGTCGACTGTTTGGGAGCAGCCCTAATTTTGTCATCAGGTTTTTACTTTTGTCCAGAGAAACAACCCCTCCTTCCTTCTCCTCTTTTTTTATCTTCTTCCTGCTACTTTTCTATTTCTCTCCCTCTCTCTCCTTGGGTCATGGGAGAAGACAGATTGCCTCTGCTGTGATTTTTGATCCGAGAGACCTGCAGGCACACTGGAGCTGTTAACAGGTGCCTGCCAGGCTGAATGACTGACTTACTGACTGCCCGGCCAACTTAGCCTCCCCTTGTTACTGCAGTGAAATGGGGGAAGGTGATGGAGGGAGGAAGAGAGTAGTCGTGGCATTTGAGTCGGCTGCCATGCTCAGATATACATGCATCAGTTTGCAAAGATATTACTTTACTCCTGTCATCATAAGTGTAACATCAGAAATTCAATATGTAAACACACGAGTGTTCATCAGATGGATTGAAAAGGTTAAGATTCATTTGGAGCCACTCCTTAGTTCCTTTTTGAAACAGTTCCTGTGCCCCATGTGGTGGGAGTTTGAGAGGCGGTGTCAGACAGTCGTCAGGCGTACACAGGACGCGGCTGAAAGGTGCCAAGGTGGTTGGCTTCCCTAACGAAGGCCCTCGCTGCGATGATTTACAGTAGCTCAAGTGAGAGAGGTCACACACATACATAAGAACATAGACACGCTCGCATTTCTCCGTGTCACAACCTCCTCTTGGGTGCTGTTTCAGTGAAAGGTGCCAGGCTGCTCAGCCAAGCTCCTAACAAGAGCCAAACAGTCAAGAGACTGAGGAGGAAGAAAAGAAAGGTGAGGTAAGGTGGGGGGGAGAGGGGGGCGAGGAGGTGAGATAAGAGGAGCAGAGAGCTGTCAACCTCCTGGGACATGTGCAGAGCTCAGCCTCTATGTGGAGCAGTCAGCTACTGCGCTGCACTGACCAGCAGACGCTGGCTGTGTAGACTTGGCAGGTGTTTGGTTATTTGCTGTTGTCTGCATGTAATAATACATTCAAAAGCAGCAAGGATTCTAAATTGGACCTCACCTTGTCAAACACAAACAAGGCCCCTAACCCTTTTCTCCCTGGAGAAAGAGTTGATAGATCTTACCCACAGAAGCACAGCAAGCCTATTTGAGGAATGTACCAAACTGTGTCCAATACACTAGTACTCACAGTCACACTGTGGTGGACAAGCAGCCTAATGATGTCTGAAATACCGGCACAACTGCTATGATATGCTGTGATAATTGCTACCCTCCTGTCCGCAGTACAAATAAATGTGAAATCGGTGGGCAAACACATTAATATGGAAATGTCTACATTAATTTGGAGCATGGTCTAAATTATTCAGTAATTAAGCCACTGCAAATTTACACAAACTTTCCCCTGGATGACTGGAGAGAATAGTGAGGAGCTAGGAACAGCCGTGCAGAGGGATTTGAAATATGTGGTCACATGATGTGAATACAGTCGTATTCCTCCCGACAACAAATGGTATCTTGCAAAATTGGCCCACAAAACACACACAGTCATGCATATACGAACCTAACCAAGAGTTTCTCCTGCAAGACAAACGCCATTGTTCATTTCTATACATGTAGTAGCAGATGTAGAAGCCTCTACCACCTTTACACCACCACTACGACTATAATTACCCAGCAGCACCACACAAAATGATGCCTCTGCAGGGTGGAGGCAAAATAACAACAGCTAAGCAACGGGCATAACTGTCCCTTTCCTGTGATGCATGCACAAACAGTAACCTGCAAGACCAGTTGAAATAATAATTTTAATTTATTGTTGGGAAATATGGACGGTCACACATCTGTTTATTCAATATGAACCTGGAGCCAGCAGCCAATTAGCTTAGTTTAGCACAAAGACTGGAAGCAGGAGAAAACAGCGAGGCTGGCTTTATCCGAAGGTAACAAAATCTGCCTACCAGCACCTCCAAAGCCAGCTAATTGACATTATATCTCATTTGTTTAATCCATTCAAAACCCAAAATGTAATAAGACATTCTCATCAAACTCTCAGCAAAACATTAATTTCTCAAAACTCTGAGGTTTAGCAGCACCCTCTGAATGAAGTCAGAGCTTCTTTTCTGTCTTTTAGGATAATCTAGATGAAAAGCAAAAGGTTTCTGGCTTTTTTCAGGCGTGACAGTCAGTCAAAAGCAACATGTTGAATTTCGCAATACCATCTGAATCCTGCTGGCATAAAAGAAGGTTGAAAAGATAAGCCAAAAATTGTCCATGCCAAGACATTTTGTATTCACTGGGTAAGACCTTCAGAACAACCAAAATATCTGTTACTTACAAAACACACTGAGAACAATTCAGTGCCAACATTTCTGAGGAAGCATGACATTGCAGGACAGCACTGCTCCAAGATCACGGGTCTGACAGGGAGGAAAAACTGTCAAATTAGGGAGAAAGCAAAAAGGTCTTCTTGCTACATTTAAGGGAATCGCATTGTGTAGAGAGTAAAGAAAAACAACAAAAAAGGTGAGGTAAAAAATGGAATCTGAAAAATTGTTAAAAAGGATTTGCACATAAAACATGCAAGTCACACAGTTCATAGGCACACAATACTTTATACGCAGTGCTTAAGAGGGCAAAGAGCAGCATTCTGCATGCATTAAAATACATCAGGAAGGGATTTTAACTTATACATCTTGCTGCATTTGCACATGACTAATGAGAAAATGAAAATGGGCACCTTCATTTCAACCCTTGAGAGATCTCAAGTCATAATCTATTATATATCATGTTAAGAGGTGCTCACAGTATTTTTGGCAGACAAAGCACATGAGACAGACTCTTTATTATCATGTAAATTATGTAATACAACTGTGATGTGTTTTGGCTATAAAAACAGAGTCAACTTACCTTTACAAATGTTTTAACTAACCCCAACCTCCACCCCTAAAGCCTAATCTGCAACTTTGTAATGTGCTTTTTTAAAGATTTTTGCAAGTATGTTTTATATTCAGAGGAGTTGACATCATGTTACCTGTGCTGGTGCACCACAAGCTAGGCTTATACCCTCTACATGTTCACCAGCTCTCTGTGAACCTAACTTGTTCTCCGAGAAATATTACCGTTAGCCTACATCGAGTTTCAACTTAGCGCTGCAGATACCGACTGTGACCAGCCAAAAATGCGGTTTTGAATCATGAAAATGTAGCTGGCAAATTAAAATAGAGATTCAATTTGCATAACTTACCCAGAGATTCACAAAAACTCAAGATCCCGCTTCAGCTTTTGGGAGATTTCTCTGAGTAGAGCCACTGCACATGTGCACTGGGCTGTTTCCAGCAACGCAGAGTTACAAGTCCAATTAACTCGAGTGAGTTGAATACATCAGTCAAATTAACAGGAGACTATGTGAGTAAGAATAATATGAGATAGCCAAGGTGAACCTGTTTGAGCGTAACTATTCAGTAGAGGTATGCCACAATATCCCCTCTCTCTCTCTCTCTCTCTCTCTCTCTTCCTTAACCTCCTTCTGTCTTTGGACTCCTCACTCGTGTGTGTGTGTGTATGTGTGTGTGCTGTGTATTTGAGGAAAAGGCCCTTTGTGCCGTCTGATGTGCTGGACTTATCATTGCTTGGATTTAGAGTTTAAAACCAGAATGTGTTTGAAGTTTTGTGTATGTGTGTCCCTTCGGGCATGCAGTGTGTGTGTGTGTGTGTGTGTGTGTTTGCGTGCCTCTGAGACTGCGTGTGTGTGTCTGTGCCAAAGCACGTACAAGCGTGTCAACTTGTGTAACTGTGGATGTCCTTTCAAAGGGCCTTCACAGATCTGTCCGAGGCCCTTTGATCAGACGTTCTATGACTCGCCTGCTCTCGACGGCCCTCGAGATGGGAGGGTGCGTGCCGGGTGGGACTCAGGGCTGGTTGGACATGGATGAGACCGTGGATTTGACCCACACACACACACACACACACACACACACGCACACACACACACACACACACACACACAGACAAACAGAACAAACGTGCAGCTTCATTCAAATGCGATACATCAAGACCTCAAAGTGAACTGAAAAGACGCAGTATTGGACAATGCAGATGTTTGTGCATGAATGTGCGTGTGCCTGTGTGTGTTATTGTGAGTCAAAATGTCATCACAAGGTTAGAAATTACTTCAAAGCATAAGCATTTGAATAGGGTTAGTTTTGAGTTACTTAAGTTAGGAAGGTTAAGGTTAAGGTTGGCAGTTGCAAAGTTAATTTTGTCATCCTCTCAAGTGTTGTAATACAACATTTTGTGTGTGTGTATTTGTATTTTTCTGTGTTGTACACAGCAGCTGTAGGGTAAAGCTACCTGTTCAGGTTTGCTTTGAAGTAGATTTACTTTGATATTGCATATTTTGTGTCCTTTAGTGATTCAATGTGTTTCTTGTAGCTTTTGAGTGGACATCAGTTTGGATTGAGATGGATCCCAGGTAGGGTCTAATACTGAGTGGCATCACCGCACCGCACGGACATACTGTAGACCTGACACTGAGTTGATCTGACAATAGAATGGATCAGTGTAGCGGCTAGTGAGTCAGAAGGTAGAGCATAATCCCTTCTGTCAAGTCTCTGTCTCGTCAATATTCAAATCCAGCCGGCTGTCCAATGGCTGTCAGTTACAATCTCCCTCTGGCTCATAGCCTAGCACAGGCACATATCTAAATTGAATTGGATGTTTGCTCCTCAATGGAAATTGAGTCGAAGAGATGACCCCCTGGCCCTGTATTGTGAACTTGTCAGTTACCCCAACTGAACTAGATTCTAATGTACAACATCCAGTCCCAACTAATAAGTTTTTCCCTTTTTAAAAAAAAAAGCCTTCTTATTGTCCTTTTAGTTCGTCATGTAACTGCTCCCTCCTCTACTCTCCATGAGTTTGAATTTATGTATTTATTCACCTTATTTCAAGGAACAAGGTCGATTGAGATTAAAACTTTGGACAGATTTGTATAAATGTACAAAAAGTGACTTAGTTTGCTGAACAACTTATAACTAATGACAGGTCGTGAACTAAAACCCCAATTGCTTTCTGTCACGTCTTAGAAGTGTTCTCTGTTTTCTCCTATAATGATGTATTCCCATGCACTCTGCTTCTCAGACACCTGCGTGCACTGCTTTGCTATCTGAGGAACTGCAACACCAAAGACCAAAAGTAATAGCATGAAATGAAATAGTATGGGCTTAACATGGATACACAAGGTCTCCTTCTACAGTGTGTGCATCCTTTCACCTATTCATCAACTGACCTCACCTTTACTGTAAAACCTAACCTTGAACTCTGAACTCTGCAAGAACTAGCAACTTATTTCTTTACTTATTCTTCTCAGGTTGAATAGGTTTGTGTCATGGTTTGCAAGAAGAGTATGTTAACTGTCGTCCAAAGATCAAAATCCGGGCAATGAAAAAGGCAGGCAGCAAATCCAAAGAACAAAACTGAAAAAATCAGAGAACTAATAAAGTGCAAGAATACGAAAAAAATAAATAAAGTACAAACCAATGAAGCACTGGGAACACGAGGCAGAATCACAGAGGCAACATGTGGAACAAAACAGGACCCGAACACAGGAGTGACATGGGGAAATAAACAAATGAAACACAGGTGTACACAGAAAAAGGCTGGGAAAGAGACAAAGACAGGAAGTGGAAAGTCACAAGATACATGAGGATGAATTCTATAAAAATAAAACGATCTAACATCTAATCAAAAACCCAAAACATGACAATTCATCCATCACCAGAGAGTCCAGCTCCAGCTTTTTTCTGTTGAGATGTACATTAGCATGAATCTAAGTGTCTCAGTTAGTGACAGACTCTCTTGTCAGTTGCAAACCCATTTTGTGATCTGAATCAAGCTGAGAGGCTTTTATTTTTTCCCAAAAATCTTATATATGTGATTCATCTTTTAGCCTAACCCCAAATGAGATGGTTGAAGACGTGACGACCAGTCAAAAAGATGTCCGCTTACTAAAAGTAACCTGACTCTGGGAGTCTAAAACTGAAAGGGTGAAAATGATAGAGGACATTTAACCATAGCCTCTCTCTCTCGCCATCTCTCTCCTTTGTTCAGTCCCTCTCTTCCTACTTCTCTGACACATGTCGCCCTGGCGTGCATGGAAAGGCCTGACCTTTGGAAAGTTTAGCACTTTAAATATTTAGGCTTGGGTTATGATGGATCCTCCAGGCCCCGCGGCAATGTGCAAAGCCTCTGATTAGGGCTGCTGTCAGAGTCATTTAGCCGAGTGTCTGGCTGTCGGTGGCGCTCTCTGTTTGACAGGCGAGCCTTTTAAACAAACAGCGGTCCCAGTGGCAGAGCAGGCAGGGCACCCAGCGCAGCACAAACACCCAACACTCTGAGAGAAACCACTCAGCCTGCTGACAGCTGCGGAGGAAACCACTGGCCACTGTCTCTCATGATCTCTCAAGCACTTTGTCTTCCTGCTCACTCACTTTCTTCCACATAGTCTATACTTGTACCTCTGCCCGCTTTATTTATTTTTGTTGCTGTTATTTTTTTTTTTTTCGTTTCCCTTTATCACAGTTTACAACTCCTTCTTGTTATGTTCTCCGTCTCTGGAAGCTGCTGAAGTCGAACATCAAAGTTTCGTCCGTGTTGTGTTTTGAGTAAGATTTAGTGAGTAAGTTGATTGCCGGATGATCTCTGAGCAGGGCTTATGCTCTTAATTTGTCAAACATCACTACTCATTATCAGCTGAAAATCAGGATAGATGCTTTATGTCTTGTGCCTGCATCGTCCCATGATTAGGACAGCTTACATTGATGTTCACGTTGAAATACATCTGAGCCAGCCTTTTCATCTCACTCTGAGACAATCTCCCGTGGCATCAATCCTGTAAATATATGAGTCTTAATATGTGTGTCCTATTCTGTATTCAGAGGAAGAGCCAAGTCAGCAGCTCCAGTATTAATGCATGAGAAATGAGCAGAGCCCGTAAGAATTAAAGGGTAAGACTCTCCTTATTAAGATGTAAATTCTGGGGGAAAACTTGCCGAAATGAGGATACAGGGAAGTTATTGTCAACTTTAGCCTACTTATGCATTTCTAAGAGGCATTGTTGATTTGTAGTTGTTGAAATTAGATCCACACAGCAAAGCACCCTGTGTATTTTTCGGCTCATTTTCAGCACGAGATCAACCAATCTCCACAAATATGCAACCTATACTTTACGGAACAATTTACACTTTTGGCAACATTATCTAGTGACAGTATACATGGCAAGTATCGTTGTAATTTAATCTCTGTCTGTGTGTGCGCCTTTTTTTTCCCCCTCTCTCTTTCTACCTCTCTCATTTCAAATTTGCACTTAACACCTTCCTGGGGAAAGGCTTCTCATTCATCAACGGTGTTTGTCCCAGTGACAAGCAGGGCGCCTCCTGCATATCAATATCAGCTAAGACAATGCTGAGCCTGTAACCTTCAGCTAAATGTCATTCTGCTTAATCCTATTTGAAAATTAAACATTGAAAAACCTTTAGCGTACCTTCCTGTCTTCCTTCCTCTCCCGCTCCCTCCTTTATTGGCCACCATTCCTCCAGCTCCCCGCTCTCCCCCGCTCCCTTCCTGCTCTTGTTTTTTCACACTGTGTGACATTTGTTTTGTTTTGTTTGTTGTGAGTGTTTGTATCCCATAATGGTTATTTAGTGGAACTGATTTTGATTTTATGTCACTGAAAAAATAATATAGGGGCAATTTGTCTGCCCTCAGTAGTCATCTGCTTTCTCACAACAGAGTCTACAGCAGCCATCAAAGGTAGACTTAACTACTTCTGCCTTTGTTCTGTCCGTTTTGAGAGACAGTCCAGTCAGACCCAATCTCACACAAAAAAAATCCAGAAAAACAGAGAAACTAGTGACCAAGGTTAGATGTAGAGGGAGACATGTGGAGTCACATGAGAGGAAACCTTTCTGTCAAAACTGCATATTTACATAAACAGATCCTCCCCATACAGAGGGTAATTACCACACTGATGGTAGTTGGAAAGCAAAGAAAGATGTCTTTCTTTATTTTGTCTGGTTCGTCCAGATACACACTATGACAGAGCTGAAACTTCCACAAAGCGCCCGCTTCTTAGTATGCATGAAACACGTGCACAGAGCACAACTATATGGTCCATGTTTGAAGATACAGTGAGGAATCGGAGGGGAGGGAGAGCAGGATAAAAGGAGACGCAGAGATTGCAATGAAAATGCAATCATTTGCATTCAGACAGATATAATTCTCCTTTGGACGAAGTGTGATGCGGCAGCTCAAAGAAAAGCCTTCAGCCAGCTCTCCATATGGATTTGATTGACCACAGTCACTCATCAAGAGATTCAATTGAAATACTGAGAGTGAATTACAACGTGACTACCCTTGATGTCTTCATATTGAAGCCCTCTATCCACTCTCGGAGCTCCAAGAATTAGAAAATGTGATGGGGAGAGGTACTGTGGAAGCGGTTAAACACGACAGAGAAGCAACAAGATATGAGGAGCAATTTCCTTCGTGGTGAAAATTAGTCACACGTACAGGGTTGGTATGGAGTTTAACAGCTGTTGTACCATGACCTCGCCACAGTAAGAGTGAAAGAAAGAGGAAGACACATAGACACATACGAAGAGCCAAAAGCATCTATTCTTTGAGGTTTTTACTACCGCCAAGAAGGTTGTGTTTTCACCCGTGTCCATTTGTTTGTTGGTTTGTCAGCGGGATTACGCAAAAACTAGTGAACTGATTCCCACGAAACTTGGATGGAGAATGGGTCTGAGCCCAGAATAGACCCCATTAACTTTGGTGTGGATGCGGGTAAAGGGACGGATCCAGGAATGTGTTTCTCACTGTCTTTAACATTGCAAGATAGGGCATTTTTTGATATTTTCGTTAATTATTTGGGAAATAAAGCATGGATCCCAGATGTACTTAGGTGCCTGGTACCTATGATTGAGTATAATAGGGGACTGCTGGGCCCTGGCGCTCTACTACTGTAAGTGCCATTCTAGTGTCTTCCCTTGAGTCTTCATTCTCCGTGCAGATGCTTGCAAGTCTGTAAGTGTGTGTTTGCAGAAGTGCAAAACTGAAAGTGATAGTGTTTCACAGCAGCAGAGACTGCAGTGAAACTGACCCCCACAGCATGAAAAAAATAGAGAAGAAGACTCCCATGTGAGAACTTAATGAGTGACAGTGTGCCTTGCAGAGCCTTGGAGAGTTGCAGTCTGCTGTGTGTTTGAGTGAACGTATTTTGGACTACAGGTGACTCCTCACTCTGTGTTGAACCCAAGCCGAGTTGGAGGCAATTGGGTCCATACTTCTTTCTGGGAGACGCAAATAGAGGGGAGATACGGGCACACAGACAAACAAGTTTTGTTGGTGTGCTGAATCTGCATCTTCATACATCAAAATAACTTGCAGAAGGCACATTTATTCTGCTGCCTGTTTGTTTTCATTTAACCCTGACTGACAAATGTTTGTTCAAAAAGCTGATGTTCTGTCTCTCTATGGTTTCCAGGTGGGAGATGCAGGAGGGTGCAGAGCTGGAAGATGGAGAGAAATCTATGGTAGAGGAACTTCAGAAAGCCTATTTTGTTTGCTGCTGCAGCCCGAGACCGCAGGACCCTCCTGGAGCTGATGAGACACTTGCAGAGCAGACTCAGGGGGAAACACAGCCATCCGATAAGAGTGCTGCCCAATAACAGTCCACGTATTTTGAATTTTTATCACATTGTAAATGTTTGCTTGTAATACTCGCTTGCAGCTCTCAAGGTAGTAGAGTGTGTGTATGTGTGTGTGGGCTTGTGGGTGTGTGTGTGCACCTTTGTGAGTGTAATTGGGTTTGTGCATGCACTGTATGCGGCGAGTTTGCATATGTGTGTGCGTGAAAACACGAGTGAGACAGCGGACAAGAAACTGGAACAACAAAAAGAGTGAGGGAGACGTTGCCTCCCTCTTTATGCACGCCTCAGACAAACTCTCGGTGCTTTTCTGTGCTGCATCAGACGCATTTCATCTTTTTGGAGCACATCTCCAGAAATCAGTTCTGGGAAATGGAGAGCCTGGATTTGTTTGCCTGGGACAAGATGGGACTGTGTGATCACTGTTGGTAGTTGAAGTTTTTTTTTTTGAGAGACAGTGAGTGTAAAGAACACATTGGTGTCAGCATACTTCTTCCTGGTTCCTGAAAACAAACATCAAATATCACGGCTTGGATGTAAGATGATGTATGTTTTGATTACAGTGTGTCCCAAAAATCTGCCCCACTATGTAATATCAGTCAGTGTTTTGTGCAAACTGAGAAAACATTTATTTTATGTGTAATACGATTGCTCACTGTATTTTTTTTTCCAAGTTTGTCCATATTTTGTTATTTATGAGATGGAATCTTTTAGAATTAAACATGAAAATAAAATCATATTCTTACTTAACCACTGAATGTGCTTCTTCTGTTGCATGATCAATATGTGTGATCTCTGTGCAGTCAATAATTTATGATGATTTATGACTGTGAAGTCAGCATTACTTTTTTGAATACATACATCAGATGTTCTTCCCTATCATATATGATCTTCAAATAAGGATTAAACAACTCAAATGATGCTCTTTTCGACAACAAGAATGCCAGCTGACAAAGGTTGCTGCGCACCCTGCGCAATTTCTTTGAGACAGGACAGAAACATTTCCTGTTCTGAAGAGAGATGTTCCTTTCCTTAACTAGAATTTTAATGCAAATGTTGCGAAAGATTGCGATCGTCAAACCACTTAGAGAATACAAAAGCCAACAAAACGTTCAGCCTGTGGCTCTGAATAAAGGCTGATAGGCAACAAAGCACCATAAGTCTTTGAAAATGAAATTTGACATACAGTAACTGGTGTAGCAGAAATAAAGTATTTGGCCAGCTCAACTGATCTTGTATGTTAACTGTTTTCTGCTTTAACCTTTGTCTTTCCCCCAAACCTGTAAGGTTATCCATCTGAACTTTCATCTGATAGGTGCACAAGACAGCTACCAATATAAGTCACAACAGATCATTACAAAGAAACATTCATCACAAAAAATTAAACTGGATACTCTATTAAACAGTATTCATTCAGGGACTATCAAACCTACATAAACATTTTAAAATCTGGGAGCTCCTCATGACATATTTATGAAGGATAAACAGTCACAGCATTTTGACTGTTTTTATATCCATTTCAATTGATTACCCTCAGAATATGAGTGTATTATCCATCAAATACAACAAGCTAAGTGACAACATGTCACAATGTACAGGAGTGAGTCAACATAGTATCATTACAGGAAGACCATGCTTCTGCCAGAGCGCCCTGGTTTCACTTCATTTTCATGTCAAGTCCCATCTCTGTATCATTTGGCTTTCAATATAAACAAATCATAATGCTCAGTTTCCAGTTTTATGTTGTGACAACACTGTGCATATATATTAAATGCCGACATTTTATCCAGGCCACCGGACTGAAATTTATCGATTTAAATCCTAAAAAATGTCTTTGCATACAAAGTGAATCAATGTGAGCTCCTATTACATGGTCGACTAAAAAGTCCCATAACACTACAGTAATTACTTTAAAAGCACATTAAGTCACACCAAGCTTCACATACATCTACAGTTTGAGCACTGGCCTACATGTCTGCTACTTAAGTATTTGTGTAAAAGGTTAGTGTTCTTTTTTTGTTGTTGCTGTAAGGTCAAGTCTGAAAAATCACACTTGAAACTTACATCCAACTTAAGTCCAAGTCATATGACTCATGTCCCCAACCTGTCACAAAGCTCTCAGGTGCTGCACTGAGTGTTGAGTGAGCATGAAGCATTTCCTTTATCTTGTCAAACTCAGTAGACATCAGTGCCACAATATGTCACCACTGTTTCTTATTTGGGTCTCCTTTCGCAGCATTGCCGGTGTTTTGCTTGAGGAAACAGGGTAGCTCAGCTCCCCTGAGAAACAGCTTCAACTTCTAGAGGCCGTCCAGAAGTAGGGCATCCAGCTTTATTTTAACCAGGAGGCTATTTCTGTGATTTTAAAAAGCACATGTCACATAGTACAGCTGCAGGTGCATGATACAGGTGAACAGGGTGTGGCAGAGGTTTTTTTTGGAAGGGTCACATGTGGCACTGTATCAGTAGGTCTAGCAACCATGAAACCAATCAAATAATTCCCCCACCTTTTTAAGTAACATGCACACATTTCCATCACAACAGCTTATCCATAGACCAGGGGTTTCCCAAAGAGGGCCCCCAGTGCCAAAGCTGGTCCAACATAAGGTTCATTTAGCCCGCCAGATGTTTCTAGTGAATTTATAAAAAAAACATTAAAAAAAGGGCAACACATTATATTAAGGATCTTGTGTCAAGTGTTAGTTAAAAGGTCATAAAGGACTTCAAAGTCCTCAAAAGATTATTGTTAACATTAATAAGACTACATAAAAATTAATAATAGCATCATAAACATGTTTGTCGTTAGAATATAAAACATATATAAGCACTAAAACTAAACTTTTCATGCTTAGGATCTGGTTGCTGCAAAAAGTATAGTTAACTGTTAATAAATGCATGGTTAAGTTTGTATTAATCTCAATAAAGTGATTGTTTCTGGCCCTTCAAGGTAAAAAGTTAGGGCACCCCTGCCCCAGAGGAATCTAATGTGTTGTGACAGTGGTGGAGAATCAAAAAGAGGCAGTTCTCTCAAATCTTTAAATTTTGACATTATTGGCCAATTATCAGATTCCATTTTCATCCATTTTCTGATTGCTGGAATCAGTGTTTTGTTTTTTTTAAAATCTTTTTTGAGGTGATCAGATAAATTAGTTTATCAGTTTTTTCAAATAAAGTAGTGCATACAAACTACAATATTTGCCTTCCAAAATGTAGTGGATTGGAAGAAGTAGCAGAAAATTGAAACACTTGATAGAAATATCTTAACATTGTACTTAAGTACAGTACTTGAGTAAAAGTGCTTAATTACATGCCATCATTGGTTTGATTTAAAATAATGCATCATATTTGACGAGGTGATCATAAAGATGTAAAATCTTTATTTCCAAAGCATCTTACTTATGTAATAACTACACAGTAGCTGTACATGAAGTGGATGAAAATGTACAATATAACAGACTAAAATGCAGTAGAGTGAAAACACATGTACCTCATAATTGTATCCAAGGATAAATTTACTGAGTTAAAATCCACCACTGAACTTTCTAGAAGGAGACATTACCGAGTAGTAGACATCTCTCTCTCTCTCTCTCACACACACACACATGCACACACACACACACACACACGCACGCACACGCACACGCACGCACACACACACACACACACACACACACACACACACACACACACACACACACACACACACACACAGAAACATCTGTATAACCTGGAGCTGCTGCTGCTGCTGTTGTGTTACTGTGCCTTTAAATATCCCTTCCAGTCCGTTGCCCCGGTAACCCGGAAGCTTCACGCGCTCCATGCTCAGCACTGCTCCGAGTCCTTCCTGTTTCAGAAATTTCAAGGAAGCAGCCGCAACTGGACAGTCGCAGTGTACTGATGGTGCGTGAGTCGAACAAAAAAGATGCATGCATCTGCTGTAAACAGCTGGTCCTCTCCGGAACTCCGTGTTTCGTTTGGTTGAAACTAGTGTGAAATAAAAGCACGAGTATCCTCCCGTACCTGCTCGCTGTGGCTCCATGTCGAGCGACTGCACACATTCCGGGAGTTGTTTTGAAGAGTACGAAACATTAAACAGATGTTAACTGTCGGTGAGAGGAAGACAGAGCAGTCTGAGGTTGCTACGTATGTGAAAATGAATGTTTCTACCGCCTGCAGCGTGGTTTAAAAGCAAGAATAACTTTGCTATGTTTGCATAATTCATTGAGTTGATGCACGTGTGCAAAGTTCAGCGAACACACGGCAGCTGCCGTACTCCCAGTGACATGCTTCATAGCAATAATGCTGACAAATAGTTGTACTTGGCTGTTTATGCCGTGTGTTATTGCAGCGTAAATTATCACTGCTCTGTTTTATTTAGTAAGCTATGAGCCTGTAGCCTGCAGAGGAGTGTGGGATTCAGCAGTTTAATATGATGTTTTGGCTTGCTGCCACCTTACAGGTGCAACAGCTTTGAGACAGTTATCTCTATGGTCGCTGTAAATAAGGAAAGGATTGATTCTCTGAGAGGTACAGGCATGTTACAGCATGCTATGATGAGTTCCAGCGATGTTGATTTTCTTCTTCCTTTTCAATTCCCACATGTGACAGGATGCATCTCAGTGACCTTTGGAAGGGGAGGACCCATGCTCTCTCATCTTTGTGCTGCCACACCAGCTTTGTACATACTGTGGTTCACTATGGCCCAGATAGCAGGCCAGGAGGACAGAGAGAAAACTACAGCACTCAAAGGTAAATTAAATGATCGTTTTAAGAATCAGAAAGTGAGGTAGTACCCTAAAAACAACGGAGAAGTGGAGGGGGATACACCTTCGAATGATATTAAATAAAATGTCTTTGCTACAGAGACTTAACTTGATTTTTTCCCTTTTCATTTATTTTCATTTAAACTCTGTTTTGTTATTTTAGGAGCTGTTACTTGCCTTACCTTAAAGGTGCAATATGTAAGAATTCTAGTTGAAAACATGAAAAACAAAACTACTGAAATACTCAACAGAATGTGAAGAAATAACAGTTTTGACATTATGTCATCTGTCTGAGGTTAACATGCTATCTAGCTACTGCAGCCCATCCCAGTCCAAAGCACATGTGCAATCTATAGGCCATCATATAAACCATAAAGACACCAATACTCCCCCCGCCCGCTCCGAGCTCTCAGTCTGGGCTGCCAGCTGCACAGTTAACTGAGCTAACTAGCTAACGGTAGCTAAAGTAGAGAGCATTTTGTGTTATTCTGGTGATGCACTGCCCTTTATTTGTTTTGACTATGAGTTTGACAAGATGCCAACTTTAGCACACTGCATCTTTTAACATTTCTGCTTTGATATGACCAGACCTTTGTTTTATATTTTCCTGTTAATCTGTAGGTTTACTCAAGGTAACAGTGCATTTCATTTACTTTCATTTAGTTTCATTTGGTTGTCCATATAACTTCCTGAAAAACATCAGCTGATTTGTGAGAAAGTGAGGAAGGAAGTTGGCAAACGTGACTAAACGTAACGTGAATAAAACTTCAAAACATCAACTCATCGGTTAACATTTCTGCATGTAGATAGATTTTCATTAGCAATGGTGGCTGTTGAACTATGAAGACAGCAACTCCCATGATCCCACACCACTTAAACACACTCCCCTAGAAATGCTTGCTGCTTTCACCTTAGCTTAGTGTCTCTCCTTCCTTGACCTGGAGGCAAGCACACCAGCATGTCTGACTTGTCTAATACCTATGACACACACAATTCATAATTCATAGACTGTAGTCTTATCACTGATGATGTACCTGAAGGAAAAGTGTTCCAAACACAGCACAAAACTAAAAAAGTAATTAATGGCGTTATGTAAATGTGAAGTGGATGAGTCACACTTGAATAAATGTCGCAGAACCATTAATTTTGTCTCGTATTGGAAGAAAGAAATTCATCCCTCTCACTCTGATTTGTGATTGCACACCTTTGAAATGCACGTGGTCGATCTGACTCCAAATAAGATATATTTTTTAATTCTTGTGAAATGAAAGCTTGGTTTACAAGTTCACAGTCAGACTTTTTGCTGAAGTCATAGAAAAGCAAATGTTCCACTTAACCTTGAGTCAAACTAATTCACTCAGTACTTGAACACACCAGTTTTTGTGGTTATTTATTTTTTAAAGAAAATGTCTACTTCACTGATAGAATTTTCAGAAAACTGTTAATAGACATTTTTGTTATGGTAATTATTTGATGGGAATATCCTCTTTTCTACCTACCATGCCACTTGAAGATGATGGAAAAAACTTGCTAAAACAATGAGACATCAATTTATAATATAGGTGAATTTGCTGAGTATTCTTAGGTGATGATGTGATTCAGATAATAACATAAAATCTTAACTTCTTAACAAAAGCAGCCCCAACTTTTGAACAAATTTCTGCTCACCTTTGATCTTATCTTTTCTCTGTCTCCTCAGATTTGCTGTCACGAATAGACCTTGATGAACTGATGAAGAAAGACGAACCTCCATTCACTTTCCCCAAAACACTAGAGGAGTTTGAATACGCCTTCAATGAATGTAAGTACATAATACATCCTCAAAACATAAGGCACAGCAGCCCTCTGCTTTAAAATTAACACACCAAATCCCATGAACTTTGAGTGAATAGAAGAGCACTGCTGACAGTTCAAGCATGATACTTCAACTAATGTGAATAGGATGTTTAATCATGGCAGTGGATTGTCAAAATCGCAAACAGAAGAAATAGGTCTTACCCCTTTAATTCAAAGCAGTGTTAAATTGCGGCTTGAAACCGCTTGAATATTTTTCACCAAAAAGGGATTTTGCTACTTCTATTGTGTCATTTGAATGATAACCTGAAGAGCTATCTTGTAATCCACAAACATTTATTTTTCTACATTTTTGTTTGGGAATAATGCATGGATCTAAATCAGGCGTATTCTTAGGTAGCTGATATCTATGAGTGAGTACAATTTGATTCAGATCCTAATAAAAACCTGGATCTAGTGGACTTAAAAATGTTTTATTTGATATTAGATTAGGCTTGATTGAATTAAAGGCGACTGTTGGACCGTGGCAGAGGTATGCACTCTACTGACCTCCATTCAAGTTTCCACTTTTATCATCTTGTGACTGCTCAGAGTAGTTTTGCGACCACTTGATGTGTCCCAACTCCAAGGTTGGTCTCCAGGGTTTGATGCTTCCACTTGATTTGGTAACATTTTATAATAGCCATCATGAATAAATGGTAAATGTGTAGTTATTTAAACTTTAGTTAATATGTATTTCACTGTTAAAATTATTTAGTCCCGAAAAACTCCCCTGACGAGTATTCACAAGCAAATGATTAATTTTACAATGTAGTTGAGTGCTTAGTCTTCACCTGTAGGAAAGCAATTTGGTTGTTGATGCAGATTAAAGAGAAAAGTTCTGCATCTTTGGAACAAGAGGAATCCACTGTTAGCTTGTATTTAATGACATACGTTATCCTCATGAATAGCGTGGAGCGATAATCACACTCCAAATGAATAAAAGAAAACAACAACATTAATCATAAAAAAATGAACTAAATAATCTTTATACTGATTTGTTATTATGCTTAGTTGTAAGGCTTAGCTTAAGTGGATTTCCCAGTTTCAAGCTTCAGTCGGTACTAAAGTGAAAGGCTACCCAGAAGGCAGCAGAACAATGACTTTAAAAACTAAAATGAAAACAAAAAAAGGAAAACAACCAGGATAAAGTTAGAATAAAGCGGTCAGAAGTAAGATCATTTATTTTCATGCTTAATCATTCAGGCTAATGCTTGACCTTTAACAAACAAATTAAGTATTTATTGTTTATTGTGAAGTTGCAGCTGATGTTTATGATACTGTTCAGTTGTTAATAAACACTGTGTCGTTCATCTATAAACATTATTTGGATGGCCATTATAAAGTTGCAACTGATGTTTGCAAACCTATACAGTTGTCCAAATAAATATATTTTTAAAGCATTTCATTATTTGTTAACAGTGAAATAATTATTAACTAAAATGTAATTAACAGTACATTTACCAGTTATTAATAATGCTTATTATAGTGTGCTACCCTTTATTCAGGTTGTAGCTACTGTGAAGTTGACATAAAAACAAAATTACCATAATCTTTAAAAAACTACGTCAGTTTTACCGTGGACAGTCAGTGTGTAATTGCAGTTCTGCTCAACATAATGTCACTGTTTCTGAATTAATGACCTAAAACTGTCTCTGCTGTCACCTGGGACGTTTTTGGGCTAAATGTGTACTGCAGATTTGTGTGTGTGTGTGTGTGTGTGTGTGTGTGTGTGTGTGTGTGTGTGTGTGTGTGTGTGTGTGTGTGTGTGTGTGTGTCTGTGTGTGTGTGTGTGTGTGTGTGTGTGTGTGTGTGTGTGTGTGTGTGTGTGTGCGCGCGCGCGCCAGTTATTAGTGACAGGAAGAAGCAGACCTGGACCCAGAGTGGTGTGGGTCCAGATGATATAAAAGTCTCTTTAGAATTCTCTTGGCTCGCTTTTATCAAACCAGGTGGAGAGACAGAGGAAGAGTTGGAAAGGTGGTGGTGGTGCTGGCGGTTTTGACTCTTAGTATTCCCCTGTAGCCTCTTTCTCCCTCTCTCTCACCGCCTCTGTTCTCTGTCAGTGTCTCTGCTGGCTGTCTGGCTGGCTGAGTGGGGGGACATGTTGTGTACTCTACGGCCCGTCAGTAACCTACTCAGCCTTGCCCTCCGCCTGACGGAGCATTTGCATAACCTCGCTGTGCCTAAGAACAGAGACACGGAGACTTACCCCCCCTCATACCACCCCCTTACCCCACCCTCAAGTCCTGGCTCAGTCTCCCATGGAGGGAGGAACACATTCAGGGACCCTCCATCACCCTTCTGTCTCCCCAATTCTCCTTTCTCTGTATCTCTATTTCTGCCCCTGCCCGGCTCAAAATACCCGACCGAAACACAGTTTAACCACACACACACACACACACACACACACACACACACACACACACCCATACCCATCTGTATGTCTTGTCAATTTCCACTCAGGTCTGTTTTTGAAGGATAGCATTTCACAGTCACTGTGGCTCGCGGGCATTTCTATAGCTACACCCAGGCTACCTTTGCCCAAGACAGGTGGAACAAAAATGTTAATTTGACCATGTAATGATGTGAATACAGACGAGGCTGTGTACAATAGTTTGCAGGTATCTTAATCACTGAAGATGATGGCTTCATCTTGCTAGCCCTCCAGTTTTCCATTACTGGAAATCCAAGGTTATGTACACCTAATTAAGCGGCCAAATTGAGAACAGAATGCTAATTATGACAGAAAAGAGGAGAAAAGTTGAGAAAACGTTATTCCTCTGAGAGGATGTGTTGGGGGAGGCAATGGAGCTGATCACCCCCCTAGCTCAGACACACACGTACACACACACCTCGTCTCTCCTTCCCTCGTGCACACCGACACGCACACACCCCTTTCCTACAGTAGGATTTCATTATAGCTCCTCTCTTCCTTCTCTTAGGCAGTAGTGTTTAGATCCTCACCCCTCCGTGAATGCATAATTGATTTTCTTCAAGGTACTTTTTGTGCACACTGCTTTATCCTAACTTCTCACTCGACTCCAGCTCTACCTCTCAGGCACAAGTCTGCTTTTTAATGCAACATAATGACAAACCTAGATTCAGGATTACATGTTGTCTAACAACTAACCATGAAAGCAAATGTTGTAATACACAGTGTGTTAGCAATGTAAGATTTATCACATTGATAGGGTGAAAATGGTGGCAATTTAGAGGGAGATGAAAAAAAAAGTGCTTATGTATTCTTTTATCTTGCAAAGATATTTATTTATATCCTAGATGGGTCTCCTCACGTTGTGCAATAATTGAGAAAGTATGAGAGCCCCCTGGCTATTTGGGTTAAGTATGTGTACTTTTCAGTGGTTTAGCGCTTACAAATTCTGCAGTCATAAAGGTCAAAATTAAATTTAACACTGTTTAGTGTTTTATTGTGTTGTAGTGTCAACCGCAGGATCGATGGGCTCATTGCTAAGGTATAAACGTAGAGGTTCCACAGCCACACAAGGGTAATTGTTTATTAAGAAAGAAAGTAGTATCATTTCTGAACAGCATTTTCCTGTCTTATGACTGTTTTACATCAAATAAAACCTGGGTGTCTTAAAAACTCCTCTGCCTCCCCTGAATTATAATAAATCACTTACAAATTGTCTCAAAAAGCTTTTGTTTCTTCTCAATTCTTTTGTGCCGTAATAGCGCTGGGCTTCCTTGCAACAATTTACAGAAACACACTTAAGCCCAGTGACACTTAGTGTATGACCACACCTGGTCCTCCTGGCTGGATCTGCTGCCGCTGTGTGTGTGTGTGTGTATGTGTGTGTGTAAGCTGTGCTGGTTAGGGTGATTGGCTGATGCCCAGACAGCATCCTCAAAGGAATTGCAAGGAGCAGTTGTCGTTGTGGCTAATGCGTGCCAGGCCACCTTTCTGTGTTCATGTACACACACACACACGCACACACACACACACACACACACACACACACACACACACACACACACAACCACACACAACCACACACAAAACACATGCTGAGAACCTTTCCCACACCTCTGTTAGTCTTTGCTGGTGGAGATTTCAGGTGGAGAAGGCAGGGACAGACCTGTGGCCTGTAGCCAGAGTGAGCGAGGAAGGAGAGGGAGCAAGATTGACACAGTTAAAGGAGGAAGGGGAGAGGCTTTTAGATGGATGAAAAGAGGGAGGGAGGGAAAGAGAATTTTTTGCCATGCCAGCTGTCCGGCCCTGGCCTGCCAGACTACCCAGAAGGCCGTTGGAGTCGTGACTGGACGAATGCTGCTGCATCCACAGGCGTTGTACCTGCCAGATAGGGCTGGTTGAAGCAGGGAGGGGTGGGTAAGGAACCGAAGGAACAGACAGAGGAAAAGGGAGCAAAAAATACAAAAAACAAAGTAGTCAAGCTTACCTTGCATAATTTTGAAGATAGCTGTACTTTTTGTGTCCAGTCAGAAGTCTGCCTGTTTCACTAACACATATACATGTATCTGTTATCATTACTGATGTGTTTTCCCTTCTTTCATTCTGTCTTTCCCCCACAGATGGCCAGCTCAGACATATTAAAACTGGAGAGCCCTTTGTGTTCAATGCCAGAGAGGATCTCCACCGCTGGAACCAGAAACGCTATGAAGCTCTTGGAGAGGTAATACATGTTTTCTCATTTGTAGGCGTCATTCAGGTCAGCCATTTTCAGAAACTTTTGCCTCAGCTACCAGGTGTATTAGAATGTTCTGTTCTGAGCAGCGTTTGTGCCATGATGATACAAGATGTTGCAAAGGTTGCTGATTCTGTATGGAGCAAGCAGACTTGGCACTTTGGCCCTAATCACACACACAGAACGTGCAACATGGTTTATTGCACTGTTGTTAGGCAGAGTTGCTCTTTGCGCTCACACATATACGGTACATTCCCCCATACAGTTTACTTGAATTTGGTTACAGAATTTAGCCTGTGACGCCACAGTAGGGGAGGCCTGACCACGTCCTTCTGATGGAGACTGCAGTCCAGACAAAGCATGGGCAGATGAGCATCAGCTATCTTGACAGTTAACCATGAGAGTGTCGCCATTGAAAAACTGACACATATTAGACTTTACACTTACTGATGCACAAGAATGCAGATGAACTAACGGCCTTTATTGTTCTTTGCTACAGCTTATATAATGAGTATATAGTGGGAAAAGCATGGATACTGAAAGATACCTTTGGACTTTGACTTTGGACTCTTTGCAATGAAATAGCTACAGCTTTAAAATCCTGCTGATACATTTATGGTGAAGTTCTTTGATGCTCTTATGAAGTTCTGCGGTCGTCCAACTGCAGCTGCATATATCCAAACATACACCATCCTAAAGTTCACCTCTTCTGCGCTCCCTCAGTACCACAACATGCAATATGCATTACGATAATGAGACAAATGTTCTTTTGTAATCTGTTTTTTTATTTGCATCCCCTGCTATGTTGCTTTTAATTGTGTGCATTCTTTGAAGTTCAAAGCAAAGTGATAGACCCGTTTGTGGGATTACCTGGGTGTTTTTATTATTTCTAATGCAGGTATACAGTAGCTCCTTTGAGAGCCAGCCTTCTGTGAAGGCTTTTTTTCCCCCCTCTTTTATTTCGCCTGCTCAGGCACTATCTACCAGCATCTAAAAAGGCTGTAGAAACAAACATTTGGTAGCATGCAAGCAGAGGCCCTGAAAGAACACACAGACATTTAAACTAACTGAACTCAGGCATCCGAGGGGGGCCAAACATTTGGAGGAAACAAATAATCATCAAGCAAGATGTATGCAAATTTTATTCATCCTGTGATTAAAAAATTGACAGAAGCATCTTCTTTAGAGAAGAAAAAAGGAAACCGTGTCAATCAGAGTTGATACGAGCTTGTGTAATGAGCACAGATACTGTATGAATTGTGCTGCCGGAGATTAACTGGCTTAGAAGAAAAGAGCACTACCTGAATAAGCGGTTTTATTTGTCTGTTGTTTTTAGGCCACAGATGTTTCAAGAAAATGAATATTGTACCTCATACAGCTTTGCAAGAACAAATGCATTGTTTTGCTGGCAAGAAATATGCTCCATTATAAATAGACACAACTACTGAATTTTATGCCTTTAGTTGTAAAAGTGGGTTATGCTGCTTGGTCAGCCCTTGTACATGAGCTGTGTGTGACACAAGTGTACATGTATGTTAATTTCTGTGTCCGTCTGGCTGACACATGTATTTGTGCTTCCCATATGCGATTGATTGTCTGTCTAGACTATTCTCTCATCCTTCTCCTTCATTTCTGCATCAGGCAGGATGAGAGGCTTTGGCAGATGTCATGAGGGTAAATGTAGAATAAGTTTCTGTGCAGACAGGCCTTTTATAGGCCAACAACACTGCATCACACACTGCAGTGGCCTCTGTCAACTCGCCACCTGAGACGGTCTGAGAACTAGCCACAATTCAGACTGAGAGCTGTGTGAGATGGCACAGGGACACTGGTGCTTTTCTTTGCCCCTGGCAGTGTAAATAGAAGCACATCGTTATTGCCCCCTAATGTTCACTTCCCTTCCTTTCTCCTTCTACCTTACTCCTTAACTCTGGAGGATTGATGGCTGCTTCCTGCTATGCTACAGCACAGATGCCCTTATCACTTGCTCCTTGCTGAGTTGATTCCGAAAAAGTTGGGACGCTTTGTAAAATGAAAATAAAACCAATGCAATCACTCGCAAACAACTGTGTTTGCTGATAATGGTTTTACAAAGTTTTCCTGAGCCCAGGTACTAAAATTCTTTTCACAGTTATGTGTTGAGCCCCGTCCAAATGACAAAAATTAAGAAAGTTAACATTTACAACTGAACCATTTGGGGGATAATTTCTAATAATCTGGGTTGTAGTTATCTACTTTGAACTGTCTTATTGTACCCATAATGTTAACCTGGCCCAAACAGTAACTTAGTGGACCACTGACTGACTGAATAATACCTTGGACTCACTATGCCTCTCTGCTAATTGGAATCAATGAAGTGCACATACTTATAAATTGTTACAGAAGAGTACCACACTTGAGACAAGGACATCTGTGCTGGAGTCAAGTCTTATGAACTCTAAACTATCTCTAAACAAAACCATAACTTTCCCAAGACTCATTGAAACAAAACCAGTTATTCCATGCGCTATGAAAGGGATAATCTGGGTGCAGAACCTAAAGATAAGTGCAAGACTATGATTTATGGATACAATCTAGTCAAATTTGACCCTGAACAACTTGCTGACAGCCAAAAGTGCCATAAACACCTCAGTCAGCCCCAAAACATTGTAATTGGAAAAGTTTATAAACCTTTATTTATTCAGGGAGGGTTCAATCTTTTTCAGGAACACGCTGATCATATTCACACAATTACACATTCACACCTGGAAGCCGCTCAGTACAGCTACAATCTGCCAGCCACTGAGCAGCACCACTTGAGTGGTTGAGGTTAAGGGCCTTGCTTAAGGGCACCTCAGTGGTGGTAAATGAGGTAGGGGCAAGTGGTGCCTTTCACTTTCCCCACCCAGATTTATCCAGGGATTTGATCGGTGCCCCTCTAGTTACAAGCTTGGTTCTCATTTAGGCCACCACTGCCCGAAAACGTATTCAAACCAGGAACAAATCTCCATTAGTCAGAAGTGGAGATTGCTGCTGGTAAATTTCAACAATCTTTTCTGGGGACAGAGGCATATTTCAAGGCAGATGGCCTCCACTCAAGCAAATCTGGAATTGAAGTACTGATTAACCATTTTTGGTTTAGCCTGTGACCCCCATCGGCCAGGCCTATGATAATGCACACAACACAATAGAATCGAAGCACTGGTTAACACTAACATTGGGTTCCTCCACCCACCAAAGCACATTCTGCTATACCAACCATGGTGATAACAAAGACAACTAAAAGAGAGAACAGCTTTCTCCTTCCTGTCCTGAAAAAATGCTTCTGCGAATTGTGATTATGCAAAACAGTGTACTGTAGTTATGCAGATGACAGCCACATTTATATAACAATATGACTACGGTCCCAATCTACTAGCACTGAGTAAGTGGATCTAGCAAATCAGTAACTGAATATGCTCACCTTCAGTTGCCTTGACCTAAAAACTAACGCAGAAATCTTACCTAAATTTGAACATGCACACTAAGCTACAAAATCAGCCTACTATAACTTTACGAATATATCAAGAATTAGAGGACTTATGTCTCAACAGTTTAGGATTTAGTTTAGGATTTAGAAAAACTTGATGCGTACATGCGTTTATCTTCAGTAGGCCTGACTACTGTAATGTTTCTCTTTAAGATTCTGTTGGTTTATAAAGCACTTCATGGTTTAGCACCAGAATACATTTCTAATCTGCTACTCTGTGACTGGTCTGCTTGCTGTTCACAGAATGGAAACTAAACACCTAGAAGCAGCTTTCAGTTTCTAGAATGAGAAAACTTTGCTGCTCCAACTTTTACATTGTTTTAAATCAGCTTTTAGGACCATTTTGTTTGCCACTCGTTTATGAGGTTGAATTTGGGACTATTTTTTTATTTATTTCACTGCACTGTTGCTGCACTGTAATATTTATATATTATACTCTCTATCCGTCATAATTAATCTTCTATTTTACTTGGTTTTAATCCTTTTAATCCTGTTTACGTGTGTCATTGCCTTGTTTCTGTTTTTTATCTTGTCTTCATGCATATATGTCTTATCGAAAGCACTTTGAATTACCTTGTTGTTTAAAAGTGCTTCACAAAAAATTGTTGCCGTGTCTGCCTTTGCCTCTGCCGATCTCTCCCTTCCTCCTTTCTTCCCTTCTGTTTCTTTATATCCTCATGGTCCTATATTTTTGTGTGGAGGCCTGTGTGTGTGTTTGTGTGTCTGTGTATGTGTGTGAGTGGGCTGGGGGGTGGCGGCTGTATTGTCAGACACATCACAGCACCAGATGTCCAATTTGCACTTCAGCCTCGTCTGAATGGAGGGACGGATAGAAAGAGGGGAAAACGAGGATGTCAGTGTGATGGCCTCCAAGAAAATGAAACGGGGGACAAATTTTTGGTTGAGCACAAGAGCAGTGAATAATTTTTCACTCCTCCATGAAAAATTATTCTTAATTTTTCTTTCTCACATATTTTTGGTATGAACTGGAGAGATTTGCAGTTGCTGTCTCTAAGAAGCTGCAGCGGTCCACTGTGTTTGAACACTGTGGGCCATATTTGCGTACATATAAGTGGAAGGCAAATTCCTGCCTGGGCTGCAGTTCAGCCTTGTAGGCCTGACTATATTAATAACTCAATAAGAAAGTTTAAGCAAATGAATATAAATTAAGATGGAATGACACAAGGTGCACAAAAGTGCTTTCTGAGCATCTGTTGCAGCTGGTAATCACTACTTTTCCTTGTTTTCTTTGAATTACTTTTCACTGTCTTTCTTACCCTGTAATTTTGAATGTAATACCTCTTGTGTTTTCTTATTTGTATTATATATAGTACTTGTTTTTGTGTGTGGATTAGGGCTGAAACTACAGATTTTTTCAATTTGATTAATCAGTTGATTGTTTTCTCAATTAATTGATTAGTTGTTTGGTCTATAAAACGTCAGAAAATGGCGAATAACTTTGTGTGTCTCAAAGCCCAACATGATGTCCTCAAATGTCTTCTTATGTCCAGAAACTAGGAGTAAAGAAACCAGAAACAATTCACAATTAAGAACCTGAAGTCAGAGAATGTAGTTGTAGTTGTAGTTTTGAGTAATGTTTTCTTAACAAATACTCAAAACAATAAATCAATTATCAAAATAGTTGGTGATTAATGACAACTAAGTGATTAATTGATTAATTGTTGCAGCTCTACTGTGCATAATTGAAGGCATATCTCAATTTGTCTTAAAAGAATATATAGCTCATAAAAACTATGCAAGCAACTGGAGCCATTATAGAGAGACATAGAATGGACGGACAAGGAGGAGAGTGGGACATAGTTGAACTGACAGAGTGACTGGTGATGGTGTGTGTACATGGTAACTCCATATGGTGGGTACGCACTTTGATTGCATAAAATACAAACAATCTGACTGTAAATTAATCAAATTCAACTGTTTTAATGTACTTTTGAGTACAATGTACTCACTCAGAACCATAAGCTTCAGGTAGCACCTGATTATTAACAATCTGAACTACTGTATAGTCTTTCAAGGGTTAGCTCAGTGTTTTGGTTGGTATGGCTCTATTTCGCATTTACCCCGAGTCTACCCACTTACTGATGCCTTCGATAGGTCTCTCTGTGTATTCTGAAGGTATGGCAATAGCCTAAGAATTGACATCTATGGTTGTCTCTGGATAAGTAGGTTATGTTCTGAATGCACTCTATAAAGAGTTTTATCATTGATTTAGAATATCTTTTAGTCTGTTATTCCCATTAACCCCAGTTTGTAAATTGTTGTATTGGACTAATGTATTTTTTTATTGTGTTCTTTTCTTCCTACTACTAGTGTAGTGACAGTTTCCATCTTTGGCTCAGACTGTTATCATAATGGCTGTATTACAGCTGTAATGTAGTGCGCCCTAATCTATCTGCGCAGTGTTGCTCAGTGCGGCAGGGTCACCTCAGCCTGTGTAGGTGTCAGTTGTAGTCTAATTCCTGTGATTTGGTGATGAATCTCTCTGATAGGAGACAAGCATAGGGTCTGGCCCAGATGGAGCTCTATTAAGCTGTTAATAAATGAGGATTCTTCTCTGCTCTGCCTGCATCTGTGGAATGGAAGGCACTCACAAATTTGTAAATACACACACACACACACACACACACACACACACACACACACACACACACACACAGTCAGAATATTATAATGAAGTAAAGCTAGCCAGATGGCTGAATTAGAAAGCCGTCTCTCTCTCTCTCTCCGTTTCTCTCTGTCTCTTCATCTCTCTCTATTTCTTACACTCTCTGCTGTCTCTCTGTTATCTTTTTTTTCTCTTCCTGTCTCCCTCTGTTTCCACATTATGGATGCTGAGTGTAGTCATAGCGCCGACCAGCTGGCCAAGGTGTAAGGCCCTGCTGAAGTGCCCTTGAGCAAAACACCGAGGAGAATGGCAAAAGAATATCTTTGGTAATAATAAATTATGACTAAATTATTGTATTATGTTATGCTGCCATAAACTGAGTTGATGGTAGTAACTTGTGCTATATCTCAAACATGTGCATAAATTAAAATATCATCTGCATGCATTTGGATGCCAGTCTCCGGACAAACAATATATGCTGTGACACGGCTTGGACCTAATACTGGTCGTTGTGGAAGACCTGCAGAGTCAGTGGACAGCTGGTTGATGATTTTGTACAGTACTTGGACAAATTGATATTGCCTCAAAGAGTTAGCTTACGGTACTATCCATTGAGGCTAATTCGTACTGTCCGTAGTCACATTTCTGGAATGCCAATTCCGTCATCTGCTAGCGTTGGTGATGTAAGTGAAGTCTGTACATAAAGGACCACATGTGCGAACCACTGACATATGTAAAGATGGATAACAGCTCCTCAAAAGTGAAGCCAAAACATCTAAATGACCCCCTAGTGGCTGGCAGCAGTCTAGGTAATACATCTTTTCTTTTCGTAATTTTAGGTAGTTCTTATCACGCTGATGTATAGTGCTAGTGTAGTACAGTATAACCTGCTGTTAGTATTCAGCTGTTTCAGAGGATATTAGGGAATATAAAGAGTATCTGAAGAAATAGAGAATTCGATCTGAAAATGCCACCATCATCCAATGAGGATATGAGTTGTTGTTTTTCCAGAGAAAGCAGAAATTAGGTAGACTCTTTAGACCTTTAGATAATCAACATTTTCCAAAAAGGGGTTATATAATTATATTTTAAAGATGTGGAAGTCTTGTAAATTAACTGTAAGAAGTCATCATGGTGCAGTCATGAAGTCTTGCAGCAAGTGGGAACCCCGGAGACAGGCCCCAATACTGTACTTAAAGCATCAGGAGGCCCCATTCCAGTCGTGGACCATTGTGTTGGGAAGCTAATGGGATCTCCCTAAAGAGGGACTATAAATGACAGCTGTCTGCCCGGATTCGCTGACTGCCATCACATCTCCATTCCCAAAACACTTAAACACTGGCGTTGCAGCTTCTGCTGAGAGCACGGAGGAGGAAGCAGACACAGTCAGACAAAAATGGTTGCAGGGAGTGGGTGAGGTGGATTAGAGTTGATGAAAGAGAAGGGAATTGGACAGGGGCTGGGGGTGTGAGGGGGGGGGTGTTAGAGAAAAGGCAGGAGGGATGGTAGTTACAGCACTGGCATCTGTCGCTACCGCCGGCACCCACAGTGGCATACAGTACTTTACTTTGAATTAGACCTCTGCCGGCTTCTCAGTTAACACCTGAGGAGGTCATTACGATGCCATTAGGATGAGTAGTGCAGGGAGGGCGGTAAGAAAGTGAGAGAGGGGGTTATCTACGCTAAGTGTAAACAGTCTGTCTGTCAGTCTGTGTCTGAGAACTTTCTCTTCCCCTGGAGAGCCCTCTCTCCTCTGACAGAAAAATGACAGAGACCTCATGGGAATTACACCAGTCTCTCTCTCTCTTTCTCCCTCTCTCTCTCTCTGTCTCTCTCTGTCTTTTTCTTTGTTTCCCACGCGGACTGACAGATCACAAATTCACAACAATAGGCTCTATTTTAATACCACTTTCTGTTGGTACACCAGGCTGACTTTAAATAAACAACCTTTCTATTGCCTCATGCTCCCTCTCATTTTCGCAGCCTCTCTCTCTTTTTGAGTATGCTTTGCTGTTGTTGCCGCTGTTGTTGTGCTGCATTGTTCGGGGGGATTTTCTTCTTTTTTTCTTTTTCTTCCTCTCCTCTATTCTCTGGAGAAGAAGGAATGCTTTCCTGGGTGCAGTCAGTGATACGGCATGGGACAGCTCTTTCAGTTTCATTATATAAACAGCTTTGATGCCTCTTCTTGCTCATTGGTTTCTATGGCTAAGTGGCTTTTGGAGGGGGCTCTGGACTAGAGAGACAAGAGGAGTGTGTGTCTACACATTTTGTGTGCGTATACAGTATGTGCTGCTGTCTTGAGTATATTTGTGCACATGGCTGACACGGAGATCAGATAAACCATTGAGGCTCCACAGGCCCCAATTAGTGTTAGAAACTAGAGCCTGACAGACACTTTTGGGGTGGATGCTGATACTGATATTAGAAGGTAACAAATTTGCTATTTCAATGGGTTGGCCAATAGACACACATTTTTTGCAGTGATCATTCAAAGGTGGTTATCAAATGGAAGGATATTTTACAGTTTAACAATAAAACATTTCCAAAATGACAGTAACAAAGGGCCAGCAGAAACATTTTCAAACTGGTTTGATATAATCCCTAAGGCTGGACTGGACCAAGAATACCAAATTTCAGCACTAGATGTCGCTCCAAAGAGGAACATAATGAGAGTGTGGCAGCACTACAGTCCATCAGGGCAACTGCAACACGTCATGTTCTCATTTCTCCCAACAATTCAGTTTAATTTGTCATCTAAAGTTTAACATCAAAATGATAAATAAAATAAGACTTCAGCTGAGTGAAACTGGAGAGAAGATGGCAGCAGAGACATTTCAGATAGTCACATATGTGAACCTTGCAAGTCAATGAATTTCCTCAACACGTTCCTGATAATGTTTCACAATAAAAGCCTTGTAAAGAGATGTGTTTCTGTCCACTGAAACACTAGAGTGCCTGTAATCTGAAGCAGATACAAGAACTGTTGAGTTTGAATTAACAGTGTAATACAGTAACTTTCACAGGACAAATGGGAGCATCAAAGGCATCAGAGGCTTCATACTGCAGGCTACAAAATCAGCATTTAGCGCTAATATTCGTTAGGGTTCATTAATGATCTGAGGTCTGGCACAACTCTCAGCTTTAGTACATCATAGCAAGACATAAGCACCACACCACCTGTGGAGCTGAGCTAATCGGCTATCCCCAGGCTAACTAGCGACATGCTGCTAGTTCTCTCCACTTTACATTATACCTGACAAATGCCAGTTCAGGTGGCTGGCACAAACTCAGACCTGTTGAAGCTCGTACACCTGACCTGACCAGCAAAACTTGAACGTACCCAATCCTAAATGACAGTTATGTACTAATACAGAAAACCTTACAGGGAATTTAATTATTCTAAATTACACCAAGTATCTTTTTCTGCTTCAAATCTCTATAAATAAGAGTTTTCATATTGGCACATATCGAACACCATAAACGCTGATACCAATATATCTGTGATGCCTATACTGGATAATAATATCAGCCCGCCAATATATTGGTTGGGCTCTAGTAGAAATGTCTCCAAATACATTATTCAAGCTAGAAGCCTCACAAGGCTGTAAAAGCAGCTCTGTAGCTATGACTTCTGATTACTTAAAATTTGTTTTGACAAGTTTTGTTGGGTGGCTGCATTTTCAATTACTTAAAGAGACTTTTTAATGTTTGATGTTTACTTTCATTTATTAGTTGATCATTTATTTCACTACGACTGGCATCATATTGGTCTTAAATCTGTCTCCATGAAAGCTACAACGAGCCTGATTAAACATCAGGTCATGTTTCATGGTCGTCTCTATGGGCTGGTTTGAGATCATTACTTTCTCTGTTCCCCTCTAAATACTTCAGTGTCTCCATTGCCATTGACCATCTCAACCTTTACCTATCCCTCTTTACTTTTCATATTTGCCTAACTCCCTATCTCCTTTCTCTATCCTCTATCTCCATCCTCCTTGTTCCTGTACTGGTTTCCTTCCTCCTCACGTCTGTTTTGTGCGTGCCCGGGAATGATCATGTCCTATGCCTTAGGTGCGGTCAGCCAAACCAGGCATGACTGTTGTAATCAGTGCAAGAGCAAACACACGCACCTGCACACATTAACTGATACATGTGCACACATAATGTGGGAGGTCTCTCTCTGTAGTTAGGAGTTTAAAAACATATCAACTTGCAGCCGCAGTGGTCTTCATTAAGACCTTGGCTTGCAGTGTGATTGAGAGTTATGAAGCGATTGTTATTGGGATGACCGGGGAGTTGATGTCACAGCCCACCCACTTCTTATCAAGGCCACATACTGTACTGTTTTCTGTCCTCATCCGTCCCTCCTTCTCCTCTCAGCTGTTCACTGCAGTGGGAGCTGGCACGGACTTCTGGCTCCTGGGGATTACTTCTCCATCTCCCCATTCATGTCTTCCTTCTTTCCTCCCACTGAGCCCTCCTCTAAGTCCCTTCCTTCCTCCCTGATCCTGCTCTTCTTGCTTCATCGCCACAATGCTTCCTCTACACAAACAAACCACAGACACAGAGGTGACCTCAGCCGCAGAAGGTCTATTTCAGACTCTCCCACGATCACTCTCACGGCCATGTAGAAAGCTCGCTGTTGTTTCGAGGATACATTATCATCAGACTGCCTTAGAGGACAATTGAAACTTCACTTGTAGCCTTTTATGCTCTTTTTACCTTAGTGAAGGCGGATGTTGTCTCTCTAGTCCAGAGAGAATCAGTGAGGGTTACAAACCGTCACTCACGGCCATTGCTCTGTGGTGAAACTGTGCATTCTGGTCCATTCCCTCCACTTTGTATGACAGACCGAGAGAATCTCAGCTCACATTGACATTTCAGATAATGTTGCAGCCTTATCTTGTCAGCCTGAATGATAATACATATTTGCTGCAGATACGAAGGACATTGTAAACATGTTTATGGTCATGAAACCTATTGATTTGAATTGATTTAGGTTGCTTTTTATCTCTCTCCTTCTCTCTCTCCTTCCCTCCCTTCCTTTCCCTTCTCTTTGTGTGTCTTAATATTATTTGCCAAATCCACTCCTCATGCTTCTCCTATCGGCCCATGCCGACAATGAAGGCACTCAGCGTCGCTTCCTGCAGGCATTTCATTAAAGCACTAATAACACATTGGTAATTAGGTGACAAAGAGGCTTTTCTTATTGTACTGATCAGCTGCCGAGACATAGTCCTCAGAGGCCCACACAGAAGGAAGTTGGCTGTGTGAATGTGTGCACCCACGTTTGTGTGCATCAGGACATGTTTTTATGGGTTGTATGCTTCTGTGCCGAGTCTATCCCATTTTTTTTTTTGAAAAAAAAAACCCAAAAGAAATCAGATTAACAGTGGAATGCTGCACTGTCCCCTTTTCAACTTTTGATCTGGATCTTGTTTACTGAAAAGGTCAGTCTACATTATGCACTAAAACATACAGATGACCACAAGCTTGGATATGAGATTCTTAGTCATGATATGATCTACAGTATCAGAGGGAATGCATTCACACAGTGAAACTCTTGCATTCCTTCCACCTTTTCTTTCTTCTCTTGTTCCCCATCAGTCTCTCTCCTTATTCTATATCAGATGGTTCTCGAGCCACCTGAGGCACTGAACAAATAACGTAGTGCAAATGAAATTTCCTGTGAGGCTTATTGATGTCATTAAACACTAGCATACTGAGGCCCGGAATCATTTTAGTCTTCATCAGACTGGCTGACATTTTAGTGAATTAGCTGTTGGAGGTTCGGCGGGATGGGGTGAGGCGAGGTTGTTTTAGCTCCTCTAGCTTTTTTCTCCCCTTCACAGGGTCAAATGGTAGAATCGATCATCTCATTTGGTCCGTCTGCTGGCCTTTGATTGGCTGTCATAAGGCTAATATTTGTCTGGTGTGTAATGTTATTCTGCGTGTTGTTTTCTGAGCAGTAAATCAAGTTAGCATCGAATGTTTTTTTGGCATTAAAGAGCATAGCAATATCTCGATTATCATGAGAATTCACATTTGACTTAAAAGCCAAAGCCCTACCTTTTCGCTTAAGTCGCATTGGGCCTTTTTTGTCCTTTCTTTCTGTGTGAAAATGCCAATTCATGCCATTTGAAAAGTGTTTGGAGTTTAGTACATGTAATTTAGGGATATGCATCATTCATTTTTCCCAAGGTTGACATTTTAGAATGTGGTCTACGGAAAATGTTTTGTGTGTGCCAAAAATGACAAAAGTTAAGCAGATCATGACCCAAAAGAATCCCATTTTCCCAGTTTAATCCCATTTTTTTTCACTTTTTGGTACCAATCTGAAGCATGTTTTATCCAATCTTTGAAGTTAGAGCAAAGATTTTCTCACCTCTTTCAAGAAGTTGGTAAAATAATATCAATTTTCGTTTGACTGGCTTGTTTTATTTAAACAGCTGGATGTTTCTTTGACATGCAGGGCTATTGTCATGTAGCTGTAAAGCACCACCTTTTTTCTACATGCTGTAGCTTAAAAAGAGCAGGCTTACTTTTGATTGGCTTTAGATGCACACTCGTGACTTGTGAGTG
Organism: Pagrus pagrus; assembly: GCF_965226575.1. Classification (NCBI taxonomy): domain Eukaryota; kingdom Metazoa; phylum Chordata; class Actinopteri; order Spariformes; family Sparidae; genus Pagrus; species Pagrus pagrus. Next base: position 23,496,423 of record NC_140192.1, on the reverse strand, counting down.
TCTGTATTTTGTCAAGACTGCATGTTTTTGTTTTTTGATTGTTTATATTGATGTATAATACCTATTACATTTAATGTCTATTGACCTGTTTCCTGCTTTGCACTAATTAACACTTTCTCAGCATCATGTCACTCTGTGCTGTGAGACATGACAGTCTCTGGTTGGTTGTGTTTGTCAGTCAGTTAGTCTGTCTCGCTTTGTAGCTCTGGCATTACCGCCATCCTTTGGCTTCCTGATTTTGTAAGGCCGGTGCTTCAAAAGCAAAACAAAGTGAGACTTCACAGCAGAGCCGGGCAGCATGTAACTCAGCTGTCCCTGTGGTCCGTCCGCCCATCATTGTATTGTCCTGACATATACAGGACAGGGAGTCTGTCATTGCACATGTTTGGGAAACATCATCACAGAGACAACAGCTCCAACACAGCTCACTGTCAGCGGTCGTGTGTCCTGTCATCTGTTATCACCACTCTGTCTTTCCCTCACAACTGATCAGAAGTGGAAATCTGTTGCACGAAGCGCTTCTCTCTGTTCCCAGCTAAGCAGGATGTGGGGAGAAGAAAAGAAAGAAAGAAAGAAGAAATAGGGAAAATGGAAAAGAAAGTTGTTAATGTCACTGAACCATGAAAGGCTTGGCCTGGGGTTGGAATGATTCGGTATACAAGGTTCTTTAGTGCTGTGGCTGCGGGGATAAACATAACTTACATCAGCCCTTCGCTTGTACAGGAGATTTCCTCTCCTGGCACTTACAACCTCAACACTCTAACTGCGTTGTGATTCACACAGTCACACTCACACACTCACACACACCGCACACAGTACGATTCAAAACCTTTCAAGTAGCTCATGTATACACACACACACACACACCAGAGGGCAAACAAGGGTTTTGAATAGTATTTTTTATTCTGTTTGCGAGCATGACAGTGGTTGCTATTACTTGTTCACACATACACACAGAGTTTAGTTGGCTTTTGTTGGATGGATTTGTATCAGCAGCAATGTATAAATATTCATTGTATTATCAATGTAATGTTTGACTGTGTGTGTGTGTTCTGTGTCTTTTTTTTCTTTCCAGATCATCACTCAGTATGTTTATGAGCTGTTGGAGAAAAAGTGCAACATGACTAAAGCAATCCTGCCAGTAAGTACCCAGAATGAAAAGAGGCATTTTCTTCTTTGATTTATGCCCTTGAAGATTAAAGGGAGTATTAAATATGAAAATTGACGTAAATGCTTCGGCTTCAGAGTGTGATTATGATATTGAGTGTCCTGTTTAAAAAAATAAAGAAAAGGGGATTGTGAGGAGTCAGCTCTCCTCGTTCTTCACCAGTCTATCTCTCTCTCTTTTCTATCTCACTCAGTCTCTCTCTTACTCCCTTTCTTTCTTTTACCCCCTTCTCTGCCCACATCCTTTGTGCAAAAGTGTCTCCTCAACAAATTAACTGTATTGTGACGTGTCATTTCAAAGGCGCAGAGGCGCAGCATGCTGATGCTTAATCTGTTTTGCATTCATTTGCGCTGAAGGGGACTTTCTACTCTGCCATCGTGGAGTTATTCTTTGCCCAGCTCATCCAGGCTCAGAGCACGCACTTGATCCCTTTTATTTGTTGTCGGAAGCATGTTTGTCTCTTTTTGCCCCCCTTTACCCTTCTATCCCTGCTTTTTCTCTGTTTATAAAAGTTGTGATCATTTTTCAGGCTCCATTTATAGGGATGTTAGGCAGCGCTGGTGTTTAGAAGCATAGCAGAGTTAGCTCCAGCGCTAACAGTGTCCATAAATCACCTAGCCGAGACTCAGCGCCTTTCATTAGCCCCCATACACTTTTACTGGTTTATCTGCCTGGCCTATTTATCTCATTATTCCTCTGGAAAATTGCTCTGTTCTGCTTTTCTGCTGCCCACCCGCCTGCTTGTATATGGCGTGTGTGTGTGTGTGCGTATTTGTGTTAGTGGTGGGTCCGTCCACCTGCGTGGCATTGAACTTGTGACCGCAGATTTTAAGAAGATTAACCACAGCCAAGTATAGGGAGAGGGAATGAGGGAGCACAAGAGAATAAAGGGTAAGATTTTCTCCCCCACTCGGCTCTCTTTGTCTGCTTGGATTAAGTTCTTGCAGCTGCCACCCATGGCTTTTATGGACAGTGTTTGTCTCCTTAGAGATTCTTGCAGGCATACTTGGGAGTTATGCAAAGACGCATGGGATGTGGACGGAGCGCGAGCACACACACGAACACTCGCTAACTTGCTCAGCTTCCCTTCCTGTCTGTATAACTTTCTGCCTCAGTTTTAATCACACAAAGGCTGTTTTCTAATCATGATTATTGATGATTAGCGTGCTGATGCATATGAGCTTTTTTAATTACGAAGGCCACAGAGGAGAAGGCCATTTCTCCTAAAGCTCACGCATGTTATGTAAGAACAGTTCTGAAGTTTCTCCTCATGATCATTATCGGGGCATTTTGAAGCAGCAGAAATCAAAGCTCTAATTATAAAATTACAATTTGATCATCTTTTGCTTTTGCTGCTGTTGCATGAAAAGAGCAGAGATTAATTTTGGTCCCAATAGTCTGTGAAATCAAAACATCTTCAGCAATTGAACATCACTGGAGAAAGTCTTAATTTTTTGTTAGATAAGAGAGCAACTTACATCAGTGGTAACCTGTGTTTCCCTGAATGTTTAGGTGGATGCTACAGAAGATGAACCCACCACTTTTATCTACCTGAGCCCAGATGCCTTGTCAAACCCATCCAAGCTGCTGGTGCTGATCCAAGGCAGCGGCGTGGTGCGGGCTGGTCAGTGGGCCCGTAGACTCATCATCAACCAGGACCTGGATTCAGGGACACAAATCCCCTTCATCACCAGAGCCATGGAGGTAGGGGGCACAACAAAAAGCTATTCTGTTGGATGCTGAACTCATTTTCTGGTCTTTGATCCAAGATGTCCTGTTTTCATGTTTCGATAAGGGGGGCCGAGTAAACTGAGGACACTGCACATGTAAAATAAGAGGAGGATATTATTATTTCTTTTCTTTTTCTTTTTCTTTTTCTGAAAGCTCCTTTTTCCTTTTGCATACACTATAAACTGTAACACATTTTTGGTATGTACTTTTGTGGCTCTCTGAGTGAAAAAGTCATGCACTGTGCTCATCATGTGGCTGTCGGTGCCACCACTACCGCAGTGGTTAGCCTTGGTGTGACAAGTGTAACACACAGTGTTTATTTTGAAGGGCAGGCTTGAATATTTTGGGCTTTGGAAAGGCATTGTGGCACCATCATGAGCGAAGTGTTTTGTTTTCTTGTATTTGACTGGAGGTTTGAATGTGATTGTGGGTAATTTGTTGTTGCTGCGTGCTTTCAAAGCTGCATCGACCCAGTTCAGCTTAACTTCATTGTGCAGTTCACACAAGTCTGGAGTGGAAAGCAAACTTTGTCCTGGGGTCATATGAGAAATTATATGATGCTGAACCATTTCTGCACTGCACAGCATCATATAATCACAGAGGCAAATAACAGCAAGCAGACATCCATTCACAGGTGCAAACATAGTCTCATACTCTTGAGTGATACTATAACTGTACAGTCCTCAACCCAGAATTGAGGCTTTATATTGTCTTGTTAGTGAAACGAAGCATATACCTCACCATGAAACATTAATGCTTTCGCATGATGTATGGTTCCTATGCAGTCCTGTGTATTCATGGGTGACTGAGCTGAGAAAGAGGAATAGATAATGTAATGTAAAATATAGATTAGTTTTTCTTTCCCTCCTGTATGATCAGACATGAGTGTATACATCTGTGTGTCAGCAAGCAAAAGGTGGCTCTGCCTGTCTTATTACTTTCATCCCCATCCCTGTGTTCATTTGTCAGACGGGCCACGACTACCTGTGTAATTTCATCGGCCTGCTGTTCAAATTGACTTAGGGGAGATCCTGCTCTCCCTCTCCCCCTCATTCCCTCGTTTGGTCCATCTGAATGCCATAAAGACTTTCACTGCTGTGTAAAGCCCTCTCCTGCTGTGTACAACAACAGGAGAGGTTTGAGTTGCGTGCGCGTGTGTCCATGTGTGTGCTAACGGATGATTTGGCTACCCTGAGACTTTGAATTACAGTTATCCTGGCTGGTATTACAGTTGGAGAAAGCAGGGTTGTGCTGCAGAAAGCCAAAGTGACAGCTTCGATAAAGAGAACATGGTGTGTGCAGTGCGAGTGTTGCTCATTCATCATAGTAAACAAGAAATCGTGTTCTTACACCCTGACAAATCATCATCCAGGCATTTACCACACACAGGCCTTGTACTCTGTGTGTGCACTGGAAAGACAGGCACACACATTTACAGTCAATTCATGCTGTCTGCATCTATTACAGGCAAGCTTGTAGTTTATTATGTCACCCCATGAAATCTGTGTGGATGTATTTGTGCACGTACAGAAATTATAGCTGCTCTACAATGTGAAGAGATAAATGTAGTTATCGATTCAGCACAGATGTTCTTTTTGTTAATGGATCTACATTTTATACTTTTATTTACAATCCCGCAGCAAACAAGTGGTCAAACGCATTTGATCAATAACTCACATAAATGGCAGCTTACAGAGATGACAACTCTCTGACAAGATGGCTCTGTGAAACAGCAAAAACAGACCGCAGAATCCATGATCAGCAGCATTACGTCATATTGAGAGTAGAATCCCAAATGTGCATGCACGTGGATTAGGGTTGCAGCGATTAACTGGTTTTAAGGTGTACTGTGATATGGAAATTAAAAACTACTCTACTGTGTCCATTTGCTTATTCACTGTATTAAATTCTACCTCGTTAATGTTTTTAAAAATATACATGGGAATGTATAATGTCTTTGTGTGTACGTACAAAATGAATTCATCCAAATCAAATCCATCCTGCAAGCCTCACCCGATATGTACCCTAACCCAGATGACCCTGCTGTCTCTTCCTTTTTTTGTTTGTTTGCTTTTTTTCAGTTTGTTTCTTCCTGTTTGCTTGTTTGTTTGTGTTTTACTGTTACCTGTCTATGTCCTTCATGTTTTTGTATTTGTCAGTATGTCCATATTTTCTATATGTGTATGCACACTTTGGTGAATAAAGGGGAAAAAAACAAATTCCAAGAGCAGAACCCCGATAGATCAACAGACCACCTGTAGGACTAGCCATTATTGTTGCCAGCACAAAGCGATGTAAAGCGACACTGGCTTGCAAGAGGTTGCCACTTTTCCTCTCAACCCACCACACCATCAGCTGAATTTGATTGTTAGTTCCATCCAGCAGAGAGGAATAAGATAACCAGATAAATCACCAGGACAACAATCAAAGCTATTGACCGTTACTAGCAGTGCCTATTATTTTAATTTCGTATAGTATAGAGGGCTGCAGGAATGAGACCCAGAAATAAGTTAGCATTTCTGCACTTTCAACATAAAAACATGTCAGTCAATACCCCACTTTTAAATAAAAAAGAGTTTTGCCCTTCTTTAAAAAGGCGGTTGCTCACGAGTGGCTGACTGACACAACAGAAGTTGTCACGGACATTAAAAGTCACTGTGATGAACATGGAAACTCAATATTCCACCTTTATAGGTGGACTTTATTTGCTAACTTTCCTTTTTGTAGATTTTTTCATTTATAGTCAAGTGTGTATAGTACCGTAACCTTTGTCTGCCACAGAGGTTATTTTCTACAAGAGTACATCATTCCTGCAGCACTTTAAGTAGACACTTAAAATTGCAGTATGCTCAAAAGGTGCATCACATGTAAACAACATCAGCAGTAAACAACAGTAAAAGTTAAAAAGTTGGCATTTATTCAATAATCAACACTAACATATCCATATTTCTGTAGGCACAGTTACATTGGTTACAATATATCAGGTATTTGACGAGTGTGGCTCAGGGACAATTACTCAATATTTTTGATTTACACATTTTGTTAAGTGCAGCGTTGGGTCAAGTTTTGACATTTTGACTGTACACTTTATTATGTTCAGATTAGGCTCCATTTTCCAAAAATGTTTTGTGGCTAGTATCTATTGCCTGGAGTGCAGCTCATGTGCCGTTACTCATGGGAAGTTGATTGAAAATTCAAAGCCTGCAGCAAAGGGTCAAATGGAGTGCATTCGGCAAATATGGAGGGAGCTTGTGTCTGTGCAAAACACATGAGCGACCACACATGCACACACAGACACACACACACACATGGATAAAAGAGTTAATTTGACTCAGTTCTCTACAGTGTGTGTGTGGACACAGTGCTGTTCTGTGGTGTGTACGGGTGTGCACATACCTGTGTCAAGGCACCACTCTGAAATTCTTAGCCATGTTCCTCAGAACTTTGAGTCAGCCTTTCCTCTCTTCCGATGGGAAAAATAGCTGATTGCGCTAGTTAATCAGGCCCACACACACAAACACACGATCACAGGGTGAATCTCGGGGCAGCCTGTCTCTTATACCCCATTTACACCCCATCGCCTGTATCTGCTTCCCATATACGCCATGCTCCCGTCTACAGATGTATCACAATCTCTGTCATGCTGCTATATGATGATGACACATTAATAAGCTGGCAGAATGTATATACTGGAGATAAGTGTAAAATATGTACAATATAGACACAAATGCATCACATCAGGCAGAGGGTATGCTTGTCGCATGCAGTGACGCAAGGCAAAGGGAAATCTTTTTGAGTTGTGCGTCCAGTGTGTGTGTGTGTGTGTGTGTGTGTGTGTGTGTGTGCACATGGAAGTGGTGCTATTCCCATAGCTTAGAGGAAAAATGACAAGTGAGAGGAGGATGCTCCAGCAACAACCAGAGAGTGGGGAAAGAGGTGGAAAAGAGGAAGCTGAGATGGAGAGTGGGGGTGCAGAGAGGGAGAAGGGTTATGATTGGTTGGAAGAGGACAGGAGAGGAAAGAAGGAGAGGGGTACAGAGAGGATTGAAGCAGGAAGAGAGAAATGAGAGGAGGGCGAGGGAGTGACTGCAAATGGGGTGGGACTGGCAGAGGAGAGACGGGTGTAGAGAGAGAGAGGGAGAGAGAGAGAGAGAGAGGGAGAGTAGGCAGAAGGCAGGCGTCTGACAGCTCCACTACTGGGAGAGGGCCTCTTAATGACAGCTTATTCCTTCATGATTTCAATTCCTGACAGTCGACAGGTCTGCTTGTTGCATCATGGCAGCTGTATCATTACCTTCTGGCCCTGTCACTGCTCTGCATCCTGAGACTGAGATGGTGGAGGTGGAGGGTGGGCGCCATGGGGTTTGGAGGGGATGGGGGATGGTAGAGAGAGAGAGAGAGAGAGAGAGAGAGAGAAGATAGTGAGGTTACAGTTAGAATAATTGAGGAAGGAGGGAGTATTGAAAGGTGGGATCATTACTTAGAGTAGCTGTTGCAGTTCAGAATAGGACTTTTAACTCGTGTAAGTTTGTGTCCAAAGTGAAAGAAACATGTGAGCTCTCATATATCAGTTGAGAAGTAGAAAAACAATATTACAATGTTACTTTTTTCTCTTTTAGTTAACTTTGTCTCACTTTTTAACTTTTTTCCTAAACCATCTCTCGTTTTTTGCAGGCAATGTTAACAATCGGCTACCATTTATGTAAGTTTCTTCAAAGCCACAAATAAGTTACAACTTTACATTTCTTTCAGTTCAATTTTCAGTATTTTGTCTTGTCATAATGATGTGCATATGCTCTGCTTAGGTTTAGGTGCAAAAACGACCTGGTTTGTGTTAGGAAAACACTGTGGTTCGGCTTAATACCAGTTATGGTCGCCACAAACACGGCTAAAAATTGTAAAAAAAATTATCCAGTGGTTTGAGGCTATAAATGTTGAAACACCATGGTCCCGCCTCAAAAATCAGTCATTTCAAACTTACAAATGCCGAATTGCAGACTCAAACTGTGGTCAGTGGATTGGCAAACATGTCACCTGTAACTCCACCACCATCACCTGTAGCTCTCGGTATGAAAGTTAGGATATAAACATGTAATGTAAACCTCATATGATATTTTTTGTCTAAATGTCATTATTGTAGGTGGCTTATGACACGGATGTATAGATGTATCTATAGTTTGGAGTAACATTAAATGCCAACACTAAGTCCTGGTGATTCGGTTGTTTGGATAATCTATTCAATAGTCTTGATTTAACTGTTAATTACATTTAATCTCCTTTTCTCTTTTTATTTTACACATGTCAAAGATGAATTAATTCATCCACAATGTCAGGCCTGGCAACTCTCCAACTTGTTCACACAACCACACACAAACCGCAGAAATTCTACAATGTCGTCAAGAACAACTTAATTTGACTTGGTAGTTGCTAATACAAAAACAGATCTGTGCCCCCTGCAATGCCTCCCTCCTTCCCACCCCCCTTTTCTCCATCTCACTCTCTCTCTCTCTTGATAGTGAGTCAGGCTCGACACTGGAGACCCACTGGAAGGAAAGAGGGGGTGTGGTGTTTTCAAAAGTGTGTCAAAAGCCTAGGGCTTTGTATCTGCCCAGAATTTCAATGGGAGGCTGAAAGGGGGCAGCCAAGCAGACAAACTCAAACACAGAAATCCTCTCTTAATTTCTGTCATCCTGCCCACCCTCCTTTTTTTTTTTCTTGCTGGATGTTGTCGTCTTCAACATCGGCTGCACACTCTGGCATCTGCCGGCTTTGGCCCTGTCATGGCCCTGTGTGAGGATATCTCTCTCTCCTCTCTCTGTCTCTCCAATCACCCTTCTTCCTCCTCCTCCTTTCTCATTAGTTCCTCTAATTCCCCCCGAGCTGCAAGTTAACCTGTTTGTATGTGTGTGTGTGTGTGTGTGTGTGTGTGTGTAGCCAAGTGATAACATTGTGCGTACAGTGTGTGTACAGCCTATCTTGGGGCATCAGGTGGCTACAGAGGCCAGACAGGTATCCTCTATCCACCCAGCCAGGTTTAGCCAGAGGACAGTTTGTGTGTGTGTGTGTGTGTGTGTGTGTGTGTGTGTGTGTGTGTGTGTGTGTGTGTGTGTGTGTGTGTGTGTGTGTGTGTGTGTGTGTGTGTGTGTGTGTGTGTGTGTAAGGGTCAAAAGATGTGCCGCCTTGCCATGGCCTTGTAATAGCAGCCCTGCGAGCAACACACACACAGGTATACACACACCTCCAGGTGGGAAGGTCCCAGCACATCCCGCAGCTCAGATCAATGCACTTGACACCTTCAAAGGCGGGTGTGGGGCCTGGACTTGCTCTGGGGTTAAACCTCTTTTAAATAGCATCCCGCGGGAAGGCAGCTGTCAATAACCCACCATAATTACCGGGGCCAGGCCCGCCAAGGGCTCGGCTGCACAGGCCAAATTAAAAATTGATCAGAGGGAGAGAAAACATTATTTTGTGGTGGTATTCCCTGTCCTAACAGCACTGCTGCTGCCGTATGCGAAATCTCATCAATTGAGGTCCAAGGTAGATATCTAGAGACCTATTTATCTATCTGCCCGCCTGCCCCCCTTCGTCCAGATGAACAACGGAGAGCTGTTCCTGTTGTAAAAAAAAATATTTGCATATTAAGTGTCTTTCAGCGTGCACGTCCATGTGTGTGTACAAGCAGTGTGTGATTGTGTGCGTGTGCATACTGTATGAGCATCAGCTGATTGTTATTTGCTCCAGGTAATCGTACATCATCCTGTATCCATGCTGTGTGTGTGCGTGTGCGTGCGTGTGTGTGCACCTTGTAGCAGTGTATTGATTGTGGTCTCATTGAGTTTCTCTTGGCAGGGAGCCTTTATTTGTCAGTCAGAGAATGATATGAAGAAGATATGTTCATCCTCAGGCTTCCTCCAGGAAAACACAGGGGCTATTGTTTCACAAGACACTGATAAATGAGAACGACAATTTACAGTGGGGTTGAAGCATTTTCTAAACATACACTGTAGGTAAGAGGGTATGAATAGCACATGGTTTTCATCATTGTTACTGAATGTCATTTGTGGAGGACATGTTTTTTGAATTGCGTATTAAGCCCCATTTAAAATTGATTTTCTTTTGGGAGGTCCTGTCATTATCGCAATTACCAGTGACATCTGTAATTTTCATCCAGTGCAAACCTGCTGGATAGATAATTCACGCAAGTATACAAGAGGGAGCATGGATTATGACATTTCATATTTGGGCTAAGAGCAGAGTTTCAAGAGAAACCACTCATTAAGTTTTGTGGTGTTTAATAAGTGTTGATTGACCTCTATAAACACAGGATGTATTGATTTTAACACTTTCAGAGTTACAGTAAATTAACTCTGGCAATTTTACTGTGCAGACATTGTTTATCTTGTTCAAAGTACCTCAGGATTTACACACATAACAGATGCAATTGCATTATAGGATTCCTCTGCTAAGAGTAATCCAATTTAAATAGTGTGACTTTAGATGAGTTGTTCCCAGTGTGGCTGCTGTGGAACCACATGGTGCCATGAAAACTGTCCAGGGATATGACGAAATGTTTCCAATTTTTGTCGTTCCCTTTTTATAACATTTTATCACACATTTGTCACAGTAAATAGACCTAAAATAAATGCTGATAGTAGATGATTTACTATGACATTCTCGGCTGAAAGGGGTGGTTTGTTCACTGGGGCGCCGTGGTTTAAAATAATTTTTGCAAGTATTGCTGAACACGGCGAGTACAGATGTGGAAGTCTGTTACAATAGTTCATAGACACTCAGAGGGAAAAATAATCTTGTCTCTGGATGTACAGTGTTCAAATATACTGTTTACAGTGTGTATATAGTTGAACATATCTGTTGAGAGTTGTTTGATGTGGAGGTTTCCAGGCTGCTCATGCCACCATGTTGCTTGGGGGATGAGAGGATTGAAACAACAAGAGGATGAAAAACAAAAAACAAAACAGAAATGAGAGGAAGACTTTGATCTAATTGTTAAACATTATTTGGGAGTGGACATTTTTTAGCCCACGTGTGATAATTGACTATTTTTTTCTCTTGAAATTAACAAATTATATCATCAAAAAGGCTTTGTCTCTGTGTGCATGTGTTCATGAGTGTGTGTGTGTGTGTGTGTCTGTGTGTGTGAGGTGGGTAGTAGGTCATTTGCAGCTGCAGGCTGTGTGTGTGCGTCCCAATGGGAAGGTCTTGTTTAGTCTCTCTTCCAGAGGGCCCCAGGCAGTGTGTGGTGGATACCTCTTCACTCTCTCTCTGGGAACACTCCTCTATGGCCAATACACACATGCTCACACACACACACAAAGACATGCACACACTCACAGAAGAATTCTCCACAATTTTTTGTACAATTCGTCAACCTGTGTGGCAGCATGTTCACTATCTGACAGCTGAAATTTCACAGCTTTTACTTCTTTTTTGGTTACAGGTGGAACCGTATGTGTTTAAATCAGTTAATATTACATGCAGACACACAGACACACAGACACACACACACATGCATGCAAAGGCTCTTTCATCCTCTTGTAAATTTTACACTTATCTTCCATCGCTGCAGGTTTGTCGAGGTTAAAAGTGCTTAGCTGTGGACGTTCCAGGAGGAAATTGAGTTTCGCGAGGAGCTAGTGGTGAGCAGATAGGTGACCTGCTGTGAATTTACACTACACACACACACACACACACACACACACACACACACACACACACAAATCAGCCACTGAGCATCTCTGAGGGTCAAAGTTGAAACCTGCTGTAAGCTCTCCAGTACCAGTGTCATGCTCCCAGACTGTGTGCGGCACACTTTGATCGATGAGAGGAAACTCAGTGCTTAAATAGGGGTTACCGGGGTTCTCGGGGGTAGACTGGGGTTATTGGCAAACAACAACAAATCTTTCTGTTAATAGTTTTAGTGCCGACTCTGTGGTTAGAAATGAAAATAGATGCTGGAGGGCTGCCCTGCTTTTCCTGTTTTTCAGTACTTTTTAATAGTAACATCATGGTGCTAGGCAGACCTCTAAACCAGCTTTTCTCTCATTCGGCCTACTGGATTGTTTGTCATGTATAGATGATTAGTAATATGCCATTCATTTATTTAGGGCTGTGGTTTTATCTGTTTTCCCTTACGTGTTAGTGTCTTGTAGCTGTCTGCTTTTGTGATTTTTCTTCCTCAGTATGCACCCAGACATTGAAGATGGAATCTTTATTTGAAGGCTTATCTGTCTTTTGAGACTGATATTGTCCTGCATTCTCTGTGGATGTGAAATGTACATTTCAGTACATCAGATCACGGCAGTGATGGCGGTGTCACAGCGTTTCAAGATATGTGTGCTTTTGTGTCTGTGCAAAAGAAAGGGAGGCAGACAATGAGGAGAGATGGCATCAGTGATCAGATTTGTCTGCAGCTCTTTTGTCTTCTGCAGCTCAGTGGGTCAGTGGATAACTGTTTGTGTCTGTATATCTGTGGGCCCTGTACAATAGATTTCTACATGCATCTTCGGTTGAACTTTTGCACTGAAATGCATGGAATCCAAGGCATGGTAAGAGAAGCATTTGGTCTCATGTGAAAATGTAAAGCATTGAAAAGAGCACCCACACTCACGTCAAGTAAAGGCAGCACACTATATACTACTTGTTAATGCTTAACAGGGAGAAAGTGTTACAAATTGAAAACACTAGGCATGGGACAATATGAAAAATGCAACCTAACCCTAACCCACGATTTTCCTGTCCAACATAATTGGAATCCTGATAATCATCGAAACATTCTTAAAACTTTTAAATAAAAACTTAAATTGCCCTAAAACATAGTTGAATCAATAGAACCTTACATATAAACAATCAAAGAATCTTAAAATAAGTCATCATAAATCAGAAGGATAAATAAATGGTGGTAATGTTTTTTAGTTTGGAATCTGTAGTATTTACACACATACGATACGACGTGGAAGCCATGCCATCAGCCATGGTGGCAGGCTTAGACAATTCAAAATAAATCAGGAAACCAATTTGGGACTGTACATTAGCGAGCTAGACAGCTTTCATTCATGTAAGAATATTCACAATTTTCTCATTCACGATTATCCCAATTATGAAAATTCACCACGATCAACTTATTGTAAGTGTTTTTTTAATTTTTTTATCCCATCCCTGAAAACAGATTCTGAATTCATAAGATTGTGGTCAGGTTTCAGTCACTCCTCTCTGTCTCAATGTTTCTCTTTACTTTTCTGTTTTATTAATGCTATAAAATGCAAGATCAGGATCTTAACTTCTTAACCACACACCAACCTCTAACACATGTTAAGATCCCTTCTTGCTTACCCATTACTTTTTTTCTGTGAAACTTGGCATCTGTTTCTCAGAGTCAACACCAACTTGTGTATTTGGTCTGGCTCCTCTCCCCTTTATCTGGTATTATGGATCTCGTGATAGGTGTTATTATCCCGCTGTATGCTGACAGCCTATCCCTTAACCCTCTTAGGAGCACACTATGCCACGCTTGGCTGACTTGTTTGCGCTGATGTCAAGTTTTAGCGGTTAGCAGGCGGTTACCATATGCCACTGTGCTGCTGTCGCCCCCGATGTCAGTCAAAAGAGTGTCAACCTGAGCTCAGAACACAGTACGCCACGGCGCACACCCAGAAACACCGCGACAGTGACAAAACACACACAGTCACTCATACACGCATACTGTACACACAATTTTCCATAAAGAAAATGCAGACACACTGGAGTAAGAACAAAAGACTCGCATCCTGTTTGGGATGTCAGGAGGGGACGCGGAGGCCCTGATATGCTGCTCTTCATCAGCTGACTGATGGAGGCAGCAGCGTCTACAGCGGTCCTTCAAGGGAGAGAAGCCTAAACACAAACTTAAGTAAGCAGTAGATTGTTTCAAAGTCTAATTGTGATTGACCAAGAATTTAGTCAACCCATTAATTGATTGAAACAATGCACTTTATAAAGACCCTCTGACATGATGAGTCAGAGGTTCTGCTGCTGGGCATTTAACCCCAGTCTGCTCCCAGCAGACTTGGCCCTGTAATAATTTAACTTAAATTTGATGTACTTTTGATCTTAAAATGCTAAAATGCAAAGCTAAATGAGCAGTATTACTTATCAGGACTAGTAATGCATCCCCGATTCCAAAAAAGTTAGCTCAAGCGCAAAATGAAACGAAATGTAAAAATGTATATATATATATATATATATCAATATATTTAATGTTATACCTGATCAACTTTATCATTTTTGTAAATATATACTCATTCAGAATTTTATGCCAGCAACATGTTCAAACAAGTTGGAACCGGGACGATAAAAGACTGGGAGAGTCTGGAAACCAACTTGTAACTAAATTTATCAAATAGACGTAATGAGTAAAAGTACACTATTTGCCTCCACAGTGTAATGTATAAAGTAGCAGAAAATCACACATTGATACAAAAGCACACATACAGTGACACAAACTGATATTCACACAATCATATTTGCCCCTAAATTATATCTTGTTTATCATTCTCTAATATGTTGTCATATATGGTTTCCCATCACCACAGAACAAAATATTTGTGTGTTTGTTTGTAGCTACTGTATATTATGCTCTTCACTCAACTGATGAAAGCATACCTCCCCTCACTCCCTCCGTCCCTCCCTCTGTATCCATCTTAAGATGTTGGTGGCTGTTTGGTGAGTTGTTGTGTTTGCTGTTCAGACGTGGCCCTGCAGCTCTGCTCATTTGACCTTCTTCAAACTTGCCCTTCCTTCACTCTCCTGAGTTTTACTTCCTCACTACGTTCCTTTTTCCAAGGTTCCTGTTTCCCGCTCATCTCACAGGCTGCCTTTGTGGCTGTTTTATCCAAAGTGTGTTGCAGCAGCCTTTGGAGTCACCGTCTCGCTGGCCTTTGACAGATCAGGACGGCAGTATGTAACCGTGGAGGCTTTGGCTCTTTCTGCATTCCACTTGGCGTCTCTGTCTCGTTTTCCACTGCTGCCTTCTCTCGTTGCCTCTCTCTTTCCCCATTTCCCTCGCTCTGTGTCTAAATTAAACATTAGTTAAACTGCTGAGCACCAGCTCCGATGGACAGTGATAAAGAAGTAACATTATAGTACAGTAACATGACATGGTGCTGTACAACCCCAGGGAATGACAAGAGAGAAAGGCGCTATAATCCATTTTAATTTCACTGATATCATTGTATTGAGAGAGAGAGAGGGAGAAAGAGAGACAGCAAGAGAGCGAGAGAGAGAGAGAGAGAGAGAGGCAGAGGTTGGCAGAGTGAGATAGAGAAAAGGGAGAGAGAGAGATGTGAGGTGTCTCAGACCAGAGACTGTGCTCTAGCTGACTGCAGTGTCTTGTGGTGACCTAGTTGCAACCTCTTTGAAGTCCACAGGCTGATCTCTCTCTATAGGCTGCAGAGGAGATCTGCTGCATACAGCTTTATTAGCCCGGGATAAAAAAAGAGAGCGAAGCGAATCAAATTCTCGGGGTCTTGAACTTGCCCTAAACCTCCATTGCCACAGATAGATATGTGCATGTACTGTATGCGTCAGTTTGTACATGCTTTCCGGAGTGTGTTGTGCGTTTTAAGGATATGTTTTTGGCTCTAACTGTGCACCTGCAAGCTGTGTGTGCACGTGTGTGTGTAGCAGGTATTCCTTTTGGAACATGTAGCTGTAATGTCAGGCCAAACACAGCCTTTATCCTTTAGCCCACCACATTAGGAGACAGTGGTGCATTGTCAGGAGAGCTGACCTAGAATAGTCCAATCACTCTACATCCAGCCCCCTGTCTGCCCTCTCCTGTGATCACCATGCTGCCAATGCCGCAGTCTATACTGTGTGTGTGTATGTGTGTGTGTGTGTGTGACCCAGTTCAGTCACTGGTGTCGCCAGGCTTGCCCCTGGTGAGGGCATGCATGTTAGGGCACAAAACCTTCAGATGTGTGTGTTCCGTTCGAGCACAGCTGTAGATTTCATCATCTGCGGTTTGGAAATCTAGCAACATGAATCATAGCTGGATCAGCAGCTTCTTCGTTTAACCCCCACCCTTTCTGTCAGTATGTAACTGGCGTCTGTACATTTTAATTAAGTTTGCGTACACTCATGATGAGAAAGTGTCGATTTTAAGCTCGGCATGTGTCTAAGAAGAGACGAAGCAAATACATGCAGGTGTGAATATGTCGTTGAAGGATAGGGCGTTCGTGGCTACACACATACATGCACACTGTATGACATGGCCGCTCGGTGAACTCTCTCAATTATCAGGAGCCTTTCTCCTGCACCCCTCCATCCCTCCATCTCGGCATCTTTCCACCTGCTCCCCATTGAGAGCCTGTGTGTGCAGACAGACTCTGCTGGGGGCATGCTTAACCTTTTTCCTGCTGCACAACACCAGAAGACACACATGCTCTTCTTCAAGTTGGGCTTCAATTAAAAAATCCACTTCACTTTTTTTTTCTCTGTCTTTCTCCTTTTCCTCCTCTCTCTCATTCCCTTCCGTTGCCTTCTTTTTGAAGTTAGCCCGGGGCCTCGCAGAGCCTCATCAACCCTTTGCCTTGGCTAGATTGCATACAGGTACCCTCTGTGGCTATTTCAAATGACTTAATTAGCTTCTGAGTGCAGCGGGTTGGTAGAAGCCCTCTCTCTCTTTCTCTCTCCCTCCCCCTATTCCTCCCTCTCTCTGTCTCTGTCTCTCTGTCTTCAGAGAGAGAGAAAATGATTGAGCCCATGTGACACATTTAGTCCCTTGCCGTGTGGTTTCACTTTCTAGGTCATGCTCTGGCTGTGAAGCTGACTGCCTATTACCTCGTAGAATAAGACGACTCACACCGAGACACGCGGAGAGACGGTGTGAATTATGTGGATGCATCTGTGCGCACACACCCCGCCACAAACACACGTGTCTCATTCTATGTTTAGTTTGATTGTCAGTCTGCAATCTTAAGCTTTGGGCTACATCCGACCACCATCATTTGTAATTGATCTACTTTTCATTGATGCAATATTTATTAATTCCATAGCCAAACAGCATGTAAGCCAGACAAGTGGAAATTTGGTTGCTATTTGCTTTGCTAGTTTGGCGCATGTTTGTTTGTTTGTTTGGAGGCTCAGACACAATCCGACAGTGTTTTGTTGTGTTAAGTCCCCAGGCGTGAATTCCCATACACACCAGTGATCAAGGTGTGCTTGTGTTCAGAGTGTTGCTGCGCCTGTGTTTTTATCAGTGACAACAACGTCAAGGGCATGCCCCACTGCAGTACCATGTTGCCATATCCATCTCAGCCCCGATGCCACACATGCACCGCACATACATTACACACGGGTACTCCACACACGCACATATAGACGAAGTGGCATGTCTTTTCAGCTCCCCTTCCAGGGGACATAGAGGAAACAGACACATGTTAGATGTTGCCATCTTTGTTGTCCTCTGTTGTTGTTCATCTCTGTCAGACTGTATACAGCAAGGCAAGTGGTAGCACTCCTCAAAAATGTCAGTTTCGCAAACAATCACAAACCATGTCAGAAGTTTTGTCAATGACAGCTGAATGGTTCCCGCACCTCTTTTAGCGTTGTCAACTGTCAAGGTCTTGAAAGTCAGGGGGGGAAAAAGTTTTTGCTCCATAAAGCTTTATTGTAATGAAGTGCCTGACGGAAAGATATGACCACAAGGATGTGATCACGGATGGTCATCAATGACTAAATGAGTTCTCTCGCCCCTCAGGGTGAAAACAAGATCTCAGGGGGTTTAGGAGAGCAATGTGCCTGTTAACTTCTGGCTCTCTTGTCCAGCTTTAGCTCGCTGGCTAGCTTCAGGCCTGTGTTAAAAACCTGGGCCTGCTAAATTAAGTTTGGCTGTGTGCACAGCCTGTGGCACCACACACATGCACACACAAGAGCGAGTGCACTTACAGCCGCTTTAAGTCAGGCATTCACCCATCCCAGTGTGCACGAACACACGCACACATACTCACATTCACTCTCCCATTACCCAATCTTAATTGGCTACCTTCCCTCTTTCTCTCTCCCTCTCTATCTCTCTCTTGGACAGGCCTACAGGCTTGTTGGTACGCTGGCACACAGCAGCAGAGTTTGGGCGTGTGAGCAGATCTGGGGGCATGGAAGAAATTGGAGAGAGGGAAGCAATACAGATGGGTGCTAGGATGAGGTTTAGAGCACGATCAGGGGATAAGAGAAGGAATATTATAGTCATGCCTCCATACAGAGTAACACTAAATATCAGGACTATATTAGTGTTACTGTATTTACACCACCACATATGCAGGCCACTTGTTAAAGCCAAGGTTAGAAAGTAGAGTAGGAGATGCCTTTCTGCTCTTCCACTAGCTGAGGAGTTGTCATGTGCTGTCAGCCAGCATGTTCTCCATGTGCCTGTCACCGCTCTGGATAGGAGCTCTGGGTCTCAGCATCCTGCCAATTGGTGAACTGTGTGTGATTGTGTGGGTGTGTGCGTATGTATGTGTGCATGTTGCCCTCAGAGCACTTTGTTGATTCTGCTCTGCAGTGTCAGTGACACATTGAGCGGGTTCGGTGGGAGTCCCCTGGTTTCCCTCGTGCTGTGTTTACTCCATCTGTTTACTCCCCAAAAACACTCTCAAATCTATTACCTCTCTCTCTCTCTCTCTCTCTCTCTCTTTCCTTCCATTTTCACTCTCTATATATCTCCCTTATTTACTCCTGACTTCTCTTGACTTGTCGTTTCAAATCAGTAGCTGTGTGGTAGTCAGGTGGTGTGCCTGTCGACAGCCAGCGCTCATCTCTCCCTCAGCAGGAGGCGGGATTGAGTTTCTCTCTCAGCCATCCAGCCAGCTATCTTTTTGCTTGAAGAGCCGGAACACATTCTTTTCCTGGATGGATCTTTTAACTTCTGTGTTTTTGATAAATAGAATAGTTATATGAGAGACTGTGGGAAAAATTAGATGATGCCAAATACTCAGAAAGCAATAATGAGAGGCACTTTATTGTAGGGCTGCCAGTGATTATTTTTAATTAATTAATTGGTTTTTTTTTTGTCTAAAACATCAGAAAATTGTGAAAAATACCCATCGCAATTTCCCTGTGATGCAGTGATGCTTTTCTGAACAGCAAGAACCAGTGTACCAATTATCTATAGACATTATCTAATCCACATACTGTCTTTCATGTTGAGTACTTTATGTATCCCACACTTAAAGGAATAGTTCACTCTAAAACAAAATTCAGTCATTATCGACCCACATGCTGATGAGATCTCCGGTGTAGTTTCTTATTCCTCAAAGTGCAGCTGGAGACCCGCGGTGCTACCCTCCGGTAGCAATAATCCATATAACGAGCGTAAGTGGCGCCCGAGACGAAAAGGTCCATAAAACTACACAAAAACTTTGTAATATTCCTCCATACTGCTCGTCCACTGCAATCCAAGTGTCCTGAAGTGGCAACATCCAGAGTTTACTCGAAACAACGTCATTTAGTACATTTTTCTAGCCTAAAAATTGAGTCGATAATGACTGAATTTTGTTCTAGAGTGAACTATTCCTTTAAGCCCTCAATTGGTACTCTGGAAGTCATTCCTGAAATTTGTGTTTTTTTATCAGATGTTAATGGAAAAACACTGCCTGAAACGCCTGGCTTGGAGTTGAGCCTTTACTTCTGTAACTTATGTGCGTCACTACGTAACAGGTGTTATATAAATATGTATTTTTATATGTATATTATAAAAGATATACGGCTGTACCGCAGCCATGGTTACCAGCTATAGCAGCGTTATTTTCGATCACACTACCTTGCTCGGCATGACCCGCCCTATTCTGCCTCTGATTGGCTACATCCTGCCAGTTAAATGATGCGTATGTGCAACTCTCATCAAAGATTGAACGGAGGCGAGATGTCTCACTCTGTAGCTAAAATGGAGCGTTCAATGCACAGCGTGTAAAGGGGTGCTGCAGCAATTCACCATATGAAAAAAATAATGTGTTTTTTTGAAAATTAAAAGTATGTAAACCTATTCTACTAGGACCCCTAAATAAAAGTATGAACCTGGAAATTAGCATACTATGACCTTTTTAAGAGATAAAGGGAGAACATAGGACACAGTGTTGTTTATTTGAGCTGGATTGCC
The DNA here is from genome assembly GCF_965226575.1 of Pagrus pagrus. Classification (NCBI taxonomy): domain Eukaryota; kingdom Metazoa; phylum Chordata; class Actinopteri; order Spariformes; family Sparidae; genus Pagrus; species Pagrus pagrus. The sequence goes on along the minus strand of NC_140192.1, from coordinate 23,476,375 downwards.
GCCTGTGACCAGTGGTGTTGGATAAACCAGTGTGTTCTGTGTTGGAATTCCCTCTTCCAGTTTCTTCTACAACTGCGACCACAGGAAGTGGTCACTGCAGGCTTGGATTCAGAGCAACTGGCTATTTGAATCTGGCTGTCTGATGACAGAGGTAATGCATGAATAAATGATGTGAAGAGGAATATTTATATGCTTTGCGTTCTTTCAAGGATGCATCACCGACTGCAACGGTTTTCTTCATTTTTAAATTCACGTGAACTAAAATAGGATTGCGAAAAAATCATTGATTTTTCTTTTCCACACAGCATCACCTCTGAAACAACTTCATTAAGCTGTGTGCTCATTATGCAACCATGGTACTGTTTTATAATGCCAGCCCTGAGTCTGTGTGTGATGGTATGAATTGATAGTTTACATACCCAATGCCAAGGGCACCACCAAGGGCTCATGAATGAGAGATGAAAAGGAGCAGAAGTGGAGCAGTGGAGGAAGAGAGAGATATCTCTCTCTTTTTGCCCCATCATACCTGAAACCAGCTAATTAGCCTGCTACACTACCGAGCCTCAGCTGCAGGGACAGGGTTCAATAGTTCACCTATCTACCACTGAGCTACAACGATGGTAAACCTGGATTACCTGCTCTACCGGCTACCAAACCCCAGTATTACAAGTACCTGTCTTGTTCAGCAACCTGGAAATCAAATCAGTCCAAAGAGCTGGCCAGGTGGATCTACACGAAATCTGTTGTCCTGAGAAGAGACATCGTAGCTTGCTCCCTAATCTCTGTGTATCATGGGGGGAAAAGTTTGAGCGGCCCGGAGACTGAAGCGCCAGGATGTTCAGCATTAGGGACACTTATGGAATGAGAGACAACCAAAGATTTGTTAATGGGATCAGATTTATGACTACTGTCATTTAAAATGGGATGTTGTAAATGCTTTGTCCTAGATGTGTCAGCAGCGCTTGTAAATGATTAAAGGCTATTGATGATATGGACCGTCAATCAGTTTTTGTTTTGACAAGCTCAAGCATGGGAGATTAGCTTTCATCTTGATATTTGATATTTCAAGTATATGTGATGCTTCAGTCCGTCAGCCATTGATTGAAACTGGTTATAGATGTGTTTTTTTATGTACTTTATCTTCACATATGAATGATTAAGTTAACACACCGTTCTTAGCTTGCTCTATAAGGACATACTTGAGTAGAAAAAACAACGATTTGCCCTTTTTTTTGTGTATCCAATTAAATACGTCCTAGTGTTTTTTGCAAGTTCCCAACATAAACAAAAATGTAAATGTTTTACTGCAGTGACCCATTGACCTACACCTCAAATGACCCTAAAACTCAACTTCCATTTAATATGAAAATATGTTATTACAGCAGAATGTTGAAACATGGGTCAGAAACATGGGTCAATAATCCAGTTGATAGAAAAAATGCATACGCACACAGTGACACGCACCATAATACTAGAGATAATTTTGTGTGTGTGTGTGTGTGTGTGTGTGTGTGTGTGTGTGTGTGTGTGTGTGTGTGTGTGTGTGTGTGTGTGTGTGTGTGTGTGTGTGTGTGAGAAAGGGAGACTGAATTACAGAGACACAGATGCCTTTAATGTATTGAAATAGCCAGCATATTAAATTTCCATGTGTCTTTCTTCCTGATCTTCATTCCACCTTATTCATCAGAGAAAAATATTCATAATTTATTAGTGTGTTCATAAAGGGATAGTATACTTCAGTGAAGCAGCATTAGGGCACAAAATACATAAAAAAAAAATAACTGTGAGCCTTTGTGAATTTTAAACATGATTTCTTTTTAATTAGATTTTTGTTGTGTTTTGTTTGTTTTGAGCACCAGGAAAAGAAGGACTGGGCAAAGAAGAGGTGTTATTTTCATTTTCACTTTTTTCATTTTGTTGTTCTGTTGTCCCTCTTATTATCATACTACTCGATATGAAGCGAGTCCTCCCTGCACTCCTCTGGTTGTGTGCCAGTTGTACCAGCGCTTGCTTCCTGTTGCTGGCAGAGCAGAGTATAGCAGAGTAGACTTGGAGGGTCGAATCGGGCTAATGAAGTTGTCAGAGGCGTGTAGCATCGCGGCTGATGGGAGGGCCTGCCAGGCAGCCAATAGTGAGGCTGCGTCTGTGATCAGCCGAGCATGATGGGAGACCACCCTGCGCAGCGAGTGCTGAGGCCCGGCACAGCCCACAGATCAAAGAGCTGGCCCTCTAATACACCAGCAATTAGAAAGATGCTGCTGCCTTACGCTCACGCACAAGCAGAAATTAGTGCGCGCACACTCGTGGATTTACACAAAGTAACACCTGGATGCACACAAACATAAACAAATACAAGTATACTTAAAATGTGCAGTTGCATACTTAAAATAACCCCTCAAATGCAGCAGCATGCACTGGCTGGCTGAGAGAATATAATTTAGAAAGAGGCAAAACGGAAATTAAAAAGAAAAAGAACTCTCAGTTTTGTGTAGATATCTTTAGCCTTTCCTTGATCTCTTCAGCCCTTTTTGCTCTCTCTACCAGCATTTCCGTTTCCCTCTTCCAAGTCCAAGCCTCTCTTTTCCCTTCCTCCATCGCCTCTCCTCCTCTTTGTTGCCCTCCTTTAGTTAAGATATCTCATTAATAACCACTTCTCTCGCCTGCCTCCCGTTAGCCTCCAGTGTTAGCTTGCTTCTTGCTCTCTCGCCCCGCCGCCTCTCTGTCTTTCCTCCCCTTCCTCTCCTCTCCTCTCCTCTGCTCTCTGCTCTGCTCTCTGCTCTGCCCAGGGTTCTTGTTTGAAATTCAAGAGTGGTGCAGTGAGACTGCAATAACCTACATACAGAGCTCTCTCTCTCTCTCTCTCTCTCTCTCTAATTTTCTCTCTCTATCGCTCTCTCTTTTCTCTTTCTCTTGTTTATTCCATCATCAGTCTCGTTTTCTTTTTAACCACTAATATCCTTCACCACTTCCACGCTCCAGTGTGTTTTTGAATGCAACATCTATTATTAAAAGTATAATATATGTACGTATACAGTATAAGAATGCTAATGAATGTCTTTTTTTGCTCCATCTTCCTTTACAAACATCTCTGTCAGTCTGGCAGAATGGCTGCACTTCTTCATGCTTTGTTCTCCTATTTTTCTCACCTCTACAGGAAGACACGAGGGGGTTCTCGATGTCAAATTGTTCTCTGTTTACCATTGGTTAATTTAAAATGCTGATGCGTGCTAGCCTCCAAACTTGCCTTGTTGCTCATTCTGCACCATCCTGCTGTGTGTCCCTGTGGCTTTGCGTGTTCATATGTGCGTGCGTGTATGCAAGCGTGTGACGCTGGAGGCGCAACTCCTGTATGCCCCGCTGACTTTTTGGTGAACTCTTCTTCTGCAGATTAAAATAAAGACAAGGAGAGGAGGAGGCCAGAGGAGAAGAACAAAGTTTTTGTGTGTCTCTATGTGTGCACACATCTTTGGGTGTCTGCGTGTTTATTAGAAAGAGGTGTTTGTGTTAGCTTGAATGCACATGCTGTGTGCGTGCTTGCATGTGTGTAGTTTGTGTGGAGTGCTTTTACTTGTGTGTGGAAGTGGCATATGTTGGCAGTGGGTGGCAGTGCAGGAAAAGCAAGCTGGCTCACTGGTGGGGAACCTGAGTCACAACATCGAGGGAAAAAAATTCCGTCCATCTTATGCTGCGTGTGGAAGACGCTGATGTTCATTTCCTTTTTTAGAAATATAGAAACTTTACCTGCCCTTTCCTGACAGCAAGACACGATGAAACCATTTGTTTGTCTCTGTTATTGAGTTAATTGGGAGAATTTAAAGGTCATTCATACAACTTGAAGTTATGAAATAATATTTTTCTAACTATTATAACTTGGGAAATGTTGTGTGCTTTGTCAATAGTACATGTTTTGAAAGGAGAATAGGTGAAACACAGAGAGAGTGGAGAGTCATGATTTCTGCACTGACTTAATGGTCATACATATTTGATGAACGCTGTCAGATAGCTGCTAACATGCAATGCAATATAAACTCCACTTAGTTGACCATGTTTTTGTGTTTGTGTGTGCACACATGCACTAACCTGATTAACCCTGGTTAATCCATAGTAAAAGCACTTCAGTATTTCTTCAGGCAAGAGATGCCTATTCCCCTGCTCGTTTTCGTCTGTTTTATGTCCAGGAATTATTAATACACAAAGTACTTATACAGATGTGGCTGGATTTAAATATGCATGCTTAACTTTGCGGCAAGATGCTCAAAGTTAGTCAAATTGGATGGTTAAAGGTTCAAAGCTGAGAGCAGTGTACTTTTGTGTAGCCGGGGAGGCGCCGCAAGATGAGAGCGAAAGGCGAATGATTACTTGGCATGGATCTACGCATAGGGTCAGAACATGGGTTTAAATGCTGCGGCGCTAACTCTCTGAGGGAGTTTTGTGTGTGTCTGAAAGAAAAAAAAAGAGAGACAGGGAGGGAGGGAGAAGGGCAGATGTTATATTGATGGCACGCCACGCTTCTCTTCTCTGTCCTGAATAATCATGATCCTGAGCTGATGGGATGCTGCTTCAAAAAGATGAGAGTATGCGTGAACTGTAGATGAACTGGAACCTGCATATGAACCAAGACTGGTGGTAGCCCAGCCCAGCAGCCATCCCTGTTCCCCGGCCGGGGAATTCCTAAACCGGATTGATGCTGATATCGACATGAGGGGGAGTCAGGAGGGGAAATTTAGAGCACTTTTATATCTTCTTAGATGAGTGCACATGTTCTGAAATTGATGGTTTGATGTCGATTAATTGAAAAATGGCGATTTGCTTTTGTGTGCATTTGGCTGTTTTTATGTTTGTGATGCGGACGAGAGACAAAGAGAGAGAGAGAAAATGAGAGAGTGAGAGAGAGAGATCCGGTCAGGCTGGGCTGGCAGGTGAGCAGACGCTTGCTCCAGGCTTCTATGCTACCTTTTGATACAACAGGCTTTGTGGAACAGACATGATTTTCCTCTTTTTTCCTCTCTGTCCTCCTCTCTCTAAAACTGTCACTGTCTGCATGTAATCTCTTTAGGGCTTTTATCATTTCCCTGCCTCAGATCTCGCCTTTCTTATGGCTGTGTTTTTCTGAATAATATGAAACTTGAGCGACAGATCCTAGGACAGATGTGTGAAGAGCAGGGACTGTTGTACCAGATCAGACAGATGGGTGGCAGTATACTGTCAGGCTAGATCAACACACTCTCTCCCCCTTACACCCCCCCTCTCTCTGACTTAATTGGGCCCCTTTTTGTCTATCTATCTATCTATCTATCTATCTATCTATCTATCTATCTAAAATAAATATAATATACCCCCATCTTTGTAATATATACTTAAATATATGTTTATGTATTCATGACAAACAATTATTATTATTATTATTATTTGAGTATCAAATCAGGGATTGAACATGCTTTTTTACCCTCATGGTCATTTTGAGCTCCCAGTATCAAACCTGATTCGTCATTCATCTTTCTGTTACATCTCTACTCTCAATCTCCCTCCAGGCTATCTCTCCATTTCTACGAATACATCCCTCATCTCCCCCTGCAGCTACTGCCTGGTTAAATGCTAAAATGCAGCGATCTTCGCACTTGTTACGTGGACGAGGCTTTTCATTCAGTTGTGTCCGATATAGGGTCTATTAAAGTGTGGATGAAGAAGAAAATTGCATTTAGCACTGCTGTGAGTCAGTACCGTCAACTTAAAAATTATGTGAGCAGATAAATGCAGACAGAGATACACCCACACAACCACACACAGACACACATACACAGTGTTTGCCCAGATCAAGGCCGTGGCTCTGAGGGACTAGATGGAGATCAGGCACAGAGAGCCTATGGAAATAGACGGCTTTGTCATCGAAACACCCACCACTCTTCCCCGGAGACGCACTACTGTGGCGGTGTCCTTAGCTTGCAGACTTTCTTCTTCTTCTTTTCTAGCCTCTTGTTCTTTAACCTGCTGACACACAAGCACACACACACAACCTGCTCTCCCTCCTTCCCCATCTACCTTTTATTATGTCCTTAAGCCAAACAGCATTAACTCTGAAAGAGGTAGTGATTTTCAGCAGCACTTACACCTGTCTCAGCTCTCCTTAGTTTGCCATCACTTACTTTTAGTTAGAATGAACTTTTTTACCAACAAATATTTCTTTCATTTGGGTTTTGTTTATTGAATTGATGACATTTTAGAAATACTTTAAATGCACACTGGGCTGGAATGGGCTTATATTCACTATTGTTAGACCGTAAGTGGATGTTGATAGTCTTGGATTTAGTTCTGAAAAATAACAACAAAGTCTGAGGATGTGAATTTTAACATTGTGAACTATATGGTCTCTGATTTTGCTTTCTTCTTTTCCTTCTTTTCATAACCACCTCATCTTTTCGTTTGCTAAGCAACGTACTGTGGTGAGCACTCAGAATCCCCGTATTGTGAGTCTGCAGCAAAAGGGAGGATTACCAGCCAACTGTTTGCTGTGTCACTCTGATAATTGTCAAGGATTCAATACTACTTAGAGTAAACGTACTGAAGAGCTTGCGATTGTATTTATTTATTTTTCTTCAGTATTGAATACATGTTTCTTTCTGTATACTTTTTTTCAATATGCCATTAAATCATAGACATATAAAGATATATCTGGCTGTGTTTCATATATTAGGATATTTAGAAAGGAACCTTTGTTTTCCTCACTAAGATTGCATGGGTACGCTATATGGCAACTTGCATAAAAAAAACCAAAACCTCAAAGTTTCTATCTATCAACAGGTCAGGGTCCCTACAGTTGCATAAACAAGGAAACAAAAGCTCATCTTTTTTTTTTATTTACTCTTCTTTACAAACTATTTATTTCAATCCCGTTCTTTCATCCTCTAAATGCAATGTATTCGACAGTTATTTTCATTCCCTAACCACCACGTCTCTATTTCCACCTTATTTTTTCCTTGAAGCTTTGGAGCAAAGCAATTGTGTGAAATGTTTAAGCCTCACTGTGTGGTAGATGAAAATAACGACAAGTAAAACAAAAAGTCACTACTGCTGCTGGACACGTGCACTCTTGTTCACTTGTGTCTGTTTCGTATCCTCTTAATGCCAACAAACACACCTTCGGCCTGCATTATAAGCAGATTATGAGTAATTGTAAGTGTGTATGTTTTTTGAAGGGGGGGTGGTGCAAGGGTGAATGGAGTTTCCCTCCTCCCCATCAAGTGGCTTTGCCTTGCCTGCCCGCCGCCCCACTGAGCTGGGGTTTGATTCTGGCGGTGGCAGCTTTGTCGGAGATCAAAATGTGCACTCCCCCTGCTGCACTCTCTCCCTCTCAGGAGCACCTATGTGGGTGAGTGGACAGGTCCTGTGCTTGCACACACGCTGGTAATTGTAAGCACATATGCATAAACACACACAGCAGCTTCCTACTGTGTCACTAAGCAGACAGTAATATACATATCTGAGCTCGGTGCAGCATGAGGAGGTGTTGCAGCTTGCTTATTTCTTATTTGCAGTTATGTAGGCACAGATCTTTTTTCTTGAATAAAAGTAGCCCCATACCCCCTATTTTTTCATCCGCCCATTCCCGCCCAGCACCTGCGAGAGTTGAGGGTCTGCCGTGCCCAAGTTGACCACATGTTTGCAGGGTCAGCCAGAGTATCTGGGTGAGGGCCAGCCTGCTGAGAGCCAGAGCCAGGGCAGAGTTTGGTTTGACCAACAACGAGACCTGGAGTGTGGGCAGACTGAGACGGAGGTGGGGGCGGGACTGCAGCTCTTGTATCCTGCAGATTAGAGAGATACACCGCCTATACACACACAGGATGGGCTTTTCAACATAGCGCACTACCCTGGCCATGACTGCCGGAACTGGGGAAGTGTGTGCTACAAGTCTGTGTGTGCGGGGTGATGTCAGAAAAAGGCACCTTTTTTTCTGATGGGTAATTGGAGCATAAACTTTTCACCCCACTTTCTCATGTGATCCGACTAAAACAGCATTCCATGGAAAACGCATACGCCGTGCACCTGTTTGAATGTGTGTGCGCTGCTTGTGTGTATTTCTGAGCTAATAGCAATAAGAGTGGTGGACTGTGGATTACCTCTAGTTCAGACAATTATCTTTCCACCACTCAATTCAAGGTCAGTTTTACTAACCCATTTACTTGCCAGCAAATATTCTTCAGTCAAGTGTGTCTAAATGAAGGCGCAGTTTCAAACATATCAATTAATTACGTTTTTCGTATTGTTTAGTGACTGCACAATTTTTATTTTTTTTTTGTCCTTGTAATGGCTTCTATCACATATGTTTTTCTGGAGAAGAGTAGTAGCTTTTGTATGCCAACCGCTGCAGTCACATGGGCTCTTCACATGTGTGTGTGTCTTCTTTGAGTTTGTTGCTCTGCCTAATAGCCCTGGCAAGTGAATGAGCCCTGATGTTTGGAGCTTGTTTAATAGGCAGTGCGCGTGCATGTGTCTGCGCTTGTGTGCGCTCAGTCTTTAGCGGTGTGCCACGTCTCAAGCCCCTTATTCTTGGATAATTGTGCTGCAAGTCCTCAGCCTCCCCTTTAGCCTGAAAACCAAGCTCATTGCGGCCCCCAAAGAGCCCCCTGACAAGGTAGAGAAAAAAAAAATCCCAAGTTGTCCTTGTGCATAAAAGTAGATTCTACTCTCCAACACCTTTTCAAATTAATATTTGTGATGGGCGCCATTCTGCCAGCCCCAGTTTCTGTTCCCCGCCTTTGTTCCTGCGTTTGATGTAATGGAGGCAAGGACAAAGAGGAGAGCAGGCAGAGTGTGTGAAAATGGTAGTTAAGTGGGCTTAAGGGCTCCTTCAGTACCTTCTGAAAGGCCCGGACCCTGAATAGGACCCTCGCACTGCTAAGCTGTAGTGCAGTAAACAAGACAGGTCCAGCACAAAGGTGCGTCTCAAATGAGCACAGACACCCTCCTCCTCTTTCGCCTCACCCCGTCTCACCCCGACCTCCCACCCAAATCTGACATCTGGCCAATCCCAAGATCTGCCCGAGTCCTCACTCATTCCCCCTCCCTTTTTATTCCCCCTTCATTTTTTCGCTCTCCTTCATATCTTTTCTCTTGTTCTTTAGTGTTTCTCTGCACTCTCTTCTGGTGTGTGTGTTTGTGTTTTGTTGTCCTGGTCCCGGCTGGACGGCTTGCTCCCCCTAGCCAGCCCTGTCCCCAGTGCTTGGGCGGTTCGGCTCTTTTGTTTAGTTAATTGCAATGAGTATAATGTACTAGTCTCTCGGAGGTCCACGAAAGACAATTAGACAATCCCAAGAATTTAATGAGACACCAGCAGCCCCAATCCCCCATACTCTCCTTTGAGAAACACCCTGCTCTCCGTTGGCACCGAGTGTGATGTAGTGAGGAGGGGGTTGCGATGCAGGTCTCCTGTCTGTGTCTGTTTGTGTGTTTACCAGATTGTTGGTCTACCCATCAGAGAAATCACCAGAGGGAAAACCACGAGAGATAAAAAAAAAAAAAAAACACACAAACAAAATAAAGTATTCTATCTAGATTTTAATTCTGCATTTATATGGCAAATTTCCAGGGCTGCCACACCATGGGATTCTCATCTGAAGAATTGCTCTTCCCGGACAGGACAGACTTCCCGGGAATGTCCGTGTAATTATTAAGAGCGTTTATCCTGTTCACCCAGTGAGGGGACAGAACACTTGACAGTGTCATCCCCGAAAGGAAGAGCGATGGCTGGGGGGCCTAGGTGATGGACGAAACCCTGGGTGGCCCTTTAAGGACTTCTCCCTACTCCTTTCTCTCACTCTCTCTCTCTGTCTTTTTTTCCATCTCTATTATTTCTCCCATGGTGTTCCCTTTCTCTGTCTCTTTTTCTGTCATACATTCCATCGTCAACTCTTTCTAAGACCTCGCTCTGGATCATGCCAAGATAAAGCCAGCCTTTAAAACAGAGGAAATATTCATAAGTGATTCATTATATCTCTTCACCTCACATGGAGATTAATTAATAATATGCCACCGTCAAGTGCCAGTAATTCACAACCTTAAAACCTACACTTGTACCATGTCATGAAGAAAAGAGTTTTTTTCTTACATTCCTTTTGTTTTCCCCTTCTCTCCTCCATTTCTCTCATTCTTTCATTCCTGTGCTTTTTTTCTCCCTGGCTAATCATGGTGTTACAACAAAAGACGGGGCTCCATTATTGCATGTGTGCGTCCCAGAAGAAAGGAAATGAGAACGGGACAGAGGGTGGCCGTGGCCTGACACCGCACTATTAATCTTCCAGTAAAGCCTTGTCAGGCAGAAACGGACACAAATGGATCACTCCCATTAACTGGGGGAGTGTAGGTAAGGGCTTTAACAAGCGTTTACCAGAGTCCATTTTCTCACTAATGAAGAGGGGGAATACGCGACCTCCCAGCCAAACCTGCCAGACCGCACTTAAAGGCCTGGATGGAGGAGAAAAAGAGGGAGGAAGAAGAGCCAGAGGAGGAGAGAAGAAGATGTGAGCATGGATAAAAAGCTCTGCTGTTGGTGCTGACATGTTGCATCAGGCATGGTGAGAGGTTAAGACTTGGGCCATCCTACTGTTCACCCTCTATTCCTAACGGCATGGAAAGGCCTCTGCCATGGGACTGCCTTATTCTTTCTCCATTCTCACAGACCTGTAAACTTTGGTCTGGAAAACCATGGCACTCACACCAAAGTTGGATACCTATTTTCTCTCTCAAAATCCTGAACTATCATCTTGCCCCTTCCTGCTCTCATGGCCACAAGCAAGTTAAAGTTTGACACCCATATTTGGCCACAGTAGATTCACACACACATGCACGCATGCACACATGCACACACACACACACACACACACACACACACACTGTCCTATGTTCTTTTTTTCCAATTTCTGTAACAGATATTCACGCACAAGGGCGCACAGTTGTCGCATTCTTTGACACCCCAATCTTTTGGGAGAAAGACAGAGGGCCGCTCTGGTAGGTGTCATCTCATAAGGGGTTTGCATTTATGCGCTATGTTTTAAACATGTGTCTGTCATCTTCCCGAGCTGTCTCCGGAGCTGTCATGTCTGTGGCCAGAGTTCTGTCCACGCAGCTCTGAAACCTGCTGGTACTGTGGGCACGGCTCTCCGGGATGTCTCCGCATCACAACGGCACTCCCAGAGGGGGGTGTGTGCTTGTGGTTTTGTGTGTATGTGTGCATGTGTGTGCCGGGTGTGTGTTTGTATCTGCGAGTTAGCAGGGGAGACTTGGACGTTGAATTTCTAATGCATGATGTCCCTCGTCCCTTGACGCGAGCTGGACGGGCAAGTGATGGTTTTTGAAAAGCCACATGATAATAAGAGATGTGCTGGAAACATATCAAGGACCGAGCTGTGGTGGCTAAGTGTAATTCATCACAGCGCCTCCAGATGTCAAAGTGGAGTTTAACACGCAAACTGATCATAGAATTTCAGTTGCACGGGTTAGTCATTATGGATCTCTGATTTTTTTATTAACTCACAGTTGCTCTCTCCAAAATGATATCCATTCATGTCGTGTACTCACTGAATATCTCTCTGCTTGTCCTTCCCCGCAGCCATGACACCCATGTGGGAACCCCTCTGGATGGGTTCGTTGTGCATCAAATTGGTGATAAGGCCGTAATATCAGTAGATTGATGCATTTGGCTGTTGTTTTCCTCTGTGTCAAGTGGCTGTTAACAATGGGACCAGTTTCCCGACCGTGGCCAGATCAGTGAAGCTCGCGTCATTAAAGAGATAGCAGCACACGCTGACCCGGGTGATACCGGAGAATGAGCAAGAGAGGGAGAGGAAGAGAGGCGCGGCCCAGCCCGTTTGTCTGTTATCACTGGCTCTGTGTTCCACGGGCTCCCAGGGGAAACTACAAGACGAGAGGAAGACTTCACCTTCCTCCTCCCAGACAACCCGCCCCCCCCCTCCGCCCCGTCTTTTCCTAGCACTCCCGCTCCTCAGCAGCCCTCCCCTCCCGCCCCCCACGCCCCAAACATTTTTAATTATATCTTCTCCCAAGTACTGCGGCTCAGTAACCAAGGAGCTGACATTGATGCATGTGCTGATAAATCCGCAAACACTGGAAACAAGATTAACAAAGATTTTGAGGAAAGGGTGACAGCTAATTTTGCGCAATGGTCGGCGCCTCATTCAAGAGTGATGTTTTTGATAGAGCGAGCCACGCCTGAGAATTCATGCTCCACACAGGGGAGGAGGGGGCGCGAACACAGCGCGAGGAGTTCCGCGGCATTTGCACTTTTTAAATTGTTCCTTTTTTCTAATCTTTGCCTCTCTCCGTCGCTCCAGTCATCTCTCCTGGTGCTTCATCCCCCCTAGTGAGCATTTTGCTTCTTTGAGTAATTTTTTTTTCATCTTGTTGATTGTGCACCCCTAACTTCACATAGCATATTAACACTCAACATAATGAGATAATTCCCTTTACTTGATTGTCAACACATTTTGCCACACATGCCATACTTCATATGACTGAGTGAACCAGGAATTAACTTTCATTAACCTAATATGATAGTGTTAATTTTTAATTTTTCTGCAATTTCCCAAAGAAGACAACTTTCCCAGTGATGGCCAAAGGAATAACTTGAGAATGTACGGCACATTCATTCAGCTTCTTCATCCGTCTGTGATGATTATTCTGGCGTGTGTGTGTGTGTGTGTGTGTGTTTGTGTGTATATGTGCCAGTCTAATCAGTGTGATCTAATCAGCGGTGTGTACTGTGGAGTCTGTGACATGCCACTCCAGGCCCGTGGTCCTGTCTCTGAACTGGCTCTCAACCCACTGAGACACCGATACACACTCCTCCGAGAGAGATATCAGTCTGCCTCATCACCCACATCCACACACACGCACGCACACACATGCACACACACACACAGACTAGGAGAGAGAACGAGATAACAATCATACTTCCACAGCTGATTCCCTATTTTCTCACACAACCCTACCTCCTTCTTTTCTCTTTCTCCTCTCTGCAGCCAATTTCAGGTCTATACAGTAGAAACATCTTGTAGATTTCTTTTGTTCTTATTTCATGCCTCTTTCTTTTTTTCTCTTTCCTTTTTTCCACCTCTTTATGTGACGTCTCCCTCCTCAGAATCGCCTCCCCTGTCTGTAGGCAGCTGACAGCTTCTTTCACTTTTCTTTGTCAATTTCTCCTTCTCCCTCTCTCCCTCTCTCTAGCTCTCTTTTTCATCTGTCCCCCCCCCCTCCATCTGCTTTCGCTTTTGTTTGCCTGGCCCCTCTCCCATCCCAACTTGATAATGAGGAATGCGGTGTGACCCTGACCTCCAACCACCCTGCAACCACCTCCGACCTCTCCAGGTGACCTCCGGTCCCTGTTTTGACAGCTTGATTAATTACAGAGTGTTATGATTTATGAGAAAAGCAGTATGTAAAAATAATAGACAACAGGTGGTCTTAAAAAAAAAGTATTAGATTTGAAAGAGCTTCTAGTGAGGGTTGTGGTGGCGGTGGGGTTGAGGGGGTTGCTCTGTGTGTGTGAGAGAGAGAGCCGAAGAGAGAGGATGTGTTTTACAGCCGCTTTCCATGGTAAATTGCTCTCAACCGTTTTTGAAGGCTACATCGGGTTAATAGGAAAATGTCTATTGCTCCATGCATGGTTTCCTTAGTTGCCACAGCGTGGATTTCTCCTCGTGTATTTAGCCGTACTGCGAGAGGATGAAGGGGATTCCAACATACATGCGTAGCTCCATGTGTGTGCTGCGAAGCATAACCCCGGCCATGTGGTAATGACACTATGGAAAATGTGCTGGAACACACAGACATACATGCATACGCACACACAGATGCACTATATTCTCCGCCACCTCTTTTCTAGGTTACATCCTGTGAAAATAAGCAGAGTAAATGGCAGGACAGAGCAGCCATAGTGTTTACCCTTCACACTTCAAACACAGCTTGTGATTGGCTGTGGCGACCTCCCCTGACTCATGGACCTGTGGTGCAGCTCCACTTAGAGAGAGGTTAGACTCTTGGTCTGCTGGATTGTGTGTGTGTCATTGTGGTTGTGTGTGTGTAATACTGTGGCCGTCGCATTTATTGCCAGTTGCATTATCGCAGCCTCTTACACTGTACAATACCACAGTAGATAGAGAGGGATATTTTACACATAAGATAGCAAATTTCATCTCATGAAAGGTCACGCTTAACATGAAATATCACACACACCTCACATAGCAGCAGTCAGTAACATCGACAGGACCACCAGTTCTCTCTGTGGCTCTCCCTCCTAGGTCACAATAACAGGGCAGGGGTGAAGGGATTCCTCTTTGACCTTTGACCCATGAAGGTCATAGTGGTCCTGTGATGTTCAGTAAGAGTAATACCCTGGGCGCAACAGCACGGTCTCATTATTCACCAACACAGCGTCGTTTACTGGTAGATGACACCAAGCGCAGCACACCTACACATTTATCAACACAACTGAGCAGTCAAAACCTGAATTTGGAGTTAAACATACTGTGCTTTTTACTTTATTCTTCATCGTGATGGTACTTTGCAAAAAATGTGCACAAAATAGCACATGCTACGTAGATGCTCTTAAATCATCATCTATTAATTAAATTTAAATGAGAAGTTATTTCTATATTTTCCAGTACTGTAATTTCCTTCTTTGTAATTTACCATTGCACACACACACATGTTCTGTGTATTATTTTACCATGGCGATGGGTATGTGCCTCCCTGCGTACACACGCATGCATACATGTGTTCATGTGTCTGCAATGTTTAGAGGTGTCCTGCCATTGACCCCGGCTGGCTCAGTCTGTACATATGGCCGTGCGTCTCGCACCCACCGTGTGTGTGTTCATGTGTGTTAACGCACTAACTACCTGTCCAGATGGTGAAGTAGAAACATTCATCGACAGCGCTCTTGAAGAATTCACATGGTGGTGGGATTTCTTGACTTCAGTCGAACTGAACGCCTCACTCACTTTTTGGTCTCATTCAGAGTCACTGTTGGATATTTCATTGTCACTGCAGAGGTCAGATTCCTTATTTTTGTCCAATTTTGCTCAGAAATGAGATTCGGAATAGCAGCCAAATACCTCTTTATAACCATAATCATTATCATCATCATCTTCATTTAGCACCAATTCCTTCCTTCCTAGGCCCATTGAACTCAGGATTTGTCTGTCTTCCTTCCTTCCGTGTACAGTTATTAGTGGCCTTCAGGACAGGGTTGCTCCTGGGATGCCTCCACTCCTCCTCCTCCTTTCTTTTTGTGGCTTTTCTGCCTCCCCCTCTCTGCTCGCCTCTCTCCCTGATTTATACATTAAATAGTTAGGCAGGAGGACAGGGAGACACCTATCATTCCATGATCTATATCTCTCTGTGCCCTCATTAAAAATACATGTGTATGCTTAGGGGAGACAATATAGAATATATAAATCAAAATGCTAACGGCGTCAGAATAAGCCTCCTGTATTTATTTCCCCATAGCTTTCCCTCTGTGTGCTGAGGACTCGTCCTGCTTACTGTATTTCCCCTCGCTGTGTATGTGGCAAGCACATGTTTGATACTCTAATATTAAAGTATACTTGAAATACTATTAATTTATTATCCAGCTGATTTGATCATCTGTCTGAGCAACACTGCTGGCAGAGACATGGGTTGTTATAATATTTCAGTTTGTCTGATTGTTAAAATATGCAATATAAAATAGATGACATTAAAAGTTATACTCAAACTTTCAGAAACATTCAAATATTTGGGTGTCTACTATTACACAGCTGGTGAGACCGCTCTGTGAGTTTACATTCACAGTTGCGTCTTTGTGAATGACACGTCGGTCTTGTGTAAAAAAAAAAAAAAATGACAAATGACTTGTGTAACATTTACTTGCACAATCGATAGCTCTGACAATTTCCACCTGGACGGTGATTAATGCCACATCCACCCCCAATCTAGCAACCCCCACCCCCAGCCCTGCACCTCCCTCTGTGTGTGTCGTGCTGTGAGCAGATGAAGCAGGCCTCCGAACTCTGTGTGTGTATCGTACGTGTGTGTGTGTGTGTTTATGTGGCAGTGTCTGGCCAGACGCTCAGATGCTTGATCAACCACTGAACTTCACAGATTCACAGACTTCAAGTATGGTAAATAATTGACACGTAAGCTGGCTTTGGCGTTGCACAGAGTGAGTTACTCAACAGTGTCTGTGCGAGTGTCTTTATGTCTGTCCTTTTACTTAGGTGCTGAAAATAGACAGATCGGGAGGAGCGAGACAGAAAAAGAGAAACAGAAAGTGAAACAGAGAGAAAGAAATGTAAATGCGAGCATGAAAAGAAGCTGAGGCATCAGGGATCAGAAGCTGTGCTATTCTCTTCACTTCCTCCACCCCACTGCTCCACTTTGAACTCATTTATAAATATTCAGCTCCACATATAAACAATATCCAAATGAGCCCAGACATCCATGCCAAGGTTAAAAACGCTGCTGCTTATTACAGACACGACTACTTGACTTGCTCAAAAGGTTAGCGTCTCATTCTGACCTAAACTATTTGTGCTCATTAAGATCAAGAAAAAGACAATCATTACCACCGAGTCTTATTTACTTTGACCAAATTAGCGTATGACTACATTAGTGGAAGCAAACACCAAATACAGTCTTTGAACTCGGGAGTGAAAAGTCGAATTTAGAGAAACTTAATTAAATGTGTACTCTTTATTAAAGGAGAAATCCATGCAGTGGGCGATTTGTTTAAAATTAACTCAGGGGGCAGATGGGGAGATGAAGCTCCAGTTTGTCTTACTTTTCCTAAGTAAACATTTGTGTTGGCAGTTCAATTGATTGCTTAAACATACGGGGATGTGGGGTTAAGCTGAGGATCACAAAAAATGTAAGTCGAACAAATGTATCTCATAGGTATGCATTGTGATTTACGACACTTAATTTAGGTTTACCATGCTTAACCGGTGTTGTAATTTCTGCCCATTATCTTGTTATTTTTCTCATCAGCCTTTACATTTTGTTGTCTTTTTAATAAATGCTACCATATTATTATTTAGTAACATTTAGGTCTCCTCTCCAAGTACTTGCACGGCCCCTTGGGTATCGCGAGTTATCAAGACGATGATTGATTTTGTGCTGACAGGCTGATGACAATCCCGTCTCATCGCCTCTCACATCACCCCTACGATCCACACATGTCTTTTCATAGCCCCACTGGTACAGTAAGCTCTCTCCCACCCTTCTGCTCTCAGAGAAACATAGCTGTGTGTTCGGTGGGTATGGGGGGTCTCAGACTGGTGCTGTGTTAAAATGAGAAAGGGGGCACCGTGACTTAATCTGACATTACTGTGCGATCTGTGTGGTATCTCAGCCTCGGGGAGAGGGGGAGCGGGGGAAAAAAAGGAGAGAGAGGGAGAAAAGATGGGGATCGGATGGATAAAGGGGCCCTGCATGCAAAAAAAGCTCACGTAGAGACGGAGACAGACAAGGTCACACGGAGCAGGGTGGCCCTGACAGAGAGGGAGACTTGTTATTACAGTATTTACCTTACTTCTCAGCTGCTTCATACCTCTTTATTGAGGAACAGTCTGTGCTTTATTGTCTTCCTCCTTCCTGATTTTCACTTGTATTTGATGTCACTGCAGCCACTGCTAACTGAAATGTAAACAAATTGTGACAGGGACGCTTTGCCGTCGCTTATTTTCCATCTTAGCCTTTCTTCTCGGTCAGCCATTGTGCCTCGTTCAGATCTCAAACACGACTGTAGCCTGCAGACATCCCTCCCCTCCTCATCCTCTTATTGGGTATGCCATGCTGGGTGACCCTTTCCCCCTTGTCAGTCAAGCCTGAGTAGCGAATCGGGAGCTGCGTATTGCAGAAACAAGGAAGTGGAGCGAAGGCTGCTGATAAAAGGGAGCGCCGTTTGCCCCCCGACAGAAAAACTAATAAAGTAAGCTGCCCGAGATCCAATTTTCAATGGACACCTATAGACTGCACGCTAATTCTTGAAATGTAAGACGAATGCACACGGACACATAAATACAGTAAAATACAAGTGCAATGCGAAGAAGAACATTTATACGCCCCATTCAGCAAACAGCCTCACATAAAACCTTAAATTTACGCAACCATACCATTCACTTTCCTCACTGCATGCACCCGTGACCTCTATCAGCCATGCTTTGTACCTGTCAAGTGCTGTCCTTTTCCCTGTGCCCAAAGCCCTGCTCACTACATGAGAGCTCTCACATCAAAGCTTTGCTGAGCTCCACACGCACAGATGAAACACCCTCTCACTCCGGCCGCCTCACTCCCCGCTCCCGCACATTAGACACATTTCATTTCATTACAACGCCACTGGAAAAAGTAGAGGTGCTGCTGTCTTAAAGGGACATCTTATTTACTCTCCCCTGCACTTGTGTACTCGCGCTCACAGGGACACACAAACACACAGACACAGACACACACACCCATTCCGCCTTCTTTTCAAATAATGCGACTGGAAGGGAAAATAATGATCTGTTACCATCAAAGTTCTAGTGGACAACCGGCATCTAATTTGGCCGTGAAGAGGGCACATCATTGTCATCAAAGAGTATTGACAATATTGTTAAGACAGCAAAGTGCGGCTCCAGTTAATGGAGTGATAGTAACACACAAATAATGCTTAATATCATGAAAATTACATTACAGCGTCTTATATATTTTGTTGTCTTTATTAAATATTTTCTCAATATGTTGCAGATATTAAGGAGCATTTGGGTTTTTTAACAGCTTTACAATGCTGCGTTCGGGGAGATCGGGCGATGGCGGAGGAAGGGTTTCATCACGATGATGAGACAAGCCCTGGTTTCCGTAGCAGCGGCAGCCTTTGTTGTGCTATCTGGTGCGGGACAGGCCAACAAAGGAGCGCTAAGGAGCGTCCGGAGCGGGTGATGGGGGTCGGGGTGCCCCCCCTCAGAGGGGTCGGGGCGACCCTCTTGACCGCTGGCCCCAGGGCAGGGACTCAGTGTGGTGGTGGCACAGGGGCACCCACAGGGCATGGGAAGAGACTTAGCCTGCATACTGCAGCAGAAAGACAAGATTGACCCAACGCTAGAGAACTGTGTGTGTGTGTGTTTCATTGGAGGCGGCGTGTGTGTATAGGACAAAGGCAACGTGACCCGATGTTAGCAATGTGTGAGAGAGAGATTTAGTGGTATAAAAAGCGGGGTGACCTAAGGTTTGCAGTATGCATTTGTGTAAGATTCAAACTTTGACAGCACATCAGAACACAAAGATCAGATTTAGCAGGTGTATCCAGTGTGTGTGTGTGTCTGGGAGAGACTTAACAGTTAGCTAGAAACACAATGATGGTGAGATGTATGGGGAGATTTAGCTGTCACAGACCAATGCAAAGACTTGGATGATTAACATTAGTTCTGTGGGAGAAATTAGTTCTGTGGGATTTGGGGATAGCGTTGACATGGTGCTGTTCAATTTGAATATCATTTTTTTTTTATCAAAGACCTTAGTTAATTTTCATGTAGATGGGTTTGGTATATACAATTAGACAATTAAATAAGAAAGTTATCTTTAAAGTTTTGTTATCATAAGAAAAAACATACAAAAATTACATTTATGAAAGAGCCTTATTTCAATTTAAGGTAAAATGATTATTTTTTCAAATGTTCCCAATTGCTTTGCTGTGCTCCATCTACCGGCGTTAGAGGCATTGTTGTATATTTGGTTGATGGAGGGAAGAATAAGGAGGAAGTGTCTGACACCAACACAGACCTCTCAGTGTTCAAATAAATGATGGTTTCCGACATCGAGGTGAACTCAGCGGCCCTGCTCCTCCAGACTAAGTACGCCAACGACACTGGTCGCCTTTACAGCAATGTCCTTCTGGGTGACTGGATGGCTGAAAGGGTTAGCACTGTTAGCTGGGTTAGGTGTGTTAGCCTCTCCAAAGGAATGGAAAGGCCATAGGCTATAGGCCACTCAGGGTTAGCATAAGGATGCTGAAGGCTAGGGACACGGCCACTTGAGGTTACCAATGGTATGCTTAAGGCCAGGAAGGGTTATTGACCAGTAAGGGTTGGGGTAAGAGCACTGAAGACTAAACATGGTTGTAGGCCACTCGGGGTTAGCATCAGAACACGTGGACCAGTGTTGTTAAACCATTAACTCTTGGCCTCGTGAACCAGGATTAGGGGAAAGGAGAAATGCACACAAAGTGATGTGACGGTGGTTAAATGCACCATCATATTGTTTTTTTGTTTTTGTGCAGTCTTTCTGTCCTGCCAGTGGGAAATGTGTTGACAGTACATTATGCTTTTCATGTTGTCATTATGCAGCTTATTCATGTAAACATTTTTATTCAATATTTCATTGAACTATTCATTGATTTTACGTGTTATCTTGTTTTTATGATGTTGCTGCCATAAGCTGAACTGGTCTTGTCAGTTATTTTATCAGGCTGCCACCAGTGGGCAGTGGCACAAAGCTGGTGTGGATCTGGTTAGACTCCATCTCTCTGTCTTTCCTTCCATATCAATGTTTGTCTTATCCTTTCACTGTCTATCTACATCTCTCCTCTCTGCTTCTCGCTCTTTCTCCTCCATCTCTTCCACTCACTTCTTCCTTCACTTGCTCTTGTTTCTTTTTCATCAGGCGATCCATCTGTCTGAAAGTGCGCTTGTCTGTCTGAACTTCCGTATTTGTGTGCAAATGTCTCAGTGATGTCTAAAGGCTGAATGAAGTCTCCTTAATAGATCCTCATCCAGAGCCTCTATAACTTGACTTTTGGTGCTTTACATCCACACACAGACTAATAAAAATCCAGGTTTGGAGACACATCCTCTACCTAGAATTTGCATACAAACTATAACACGGACATGTTGTTTTTTCAAAGTGATAAATCATTTGCTAAATTACCATTAGACCTGCGTTGCCTTGGAGTAAAATTCAAAACTTTATTCCATCATTATACAGATGCCATTATGTGGCAGGAAATTCTTTAAAGCTGAAATTAGTATTTCAAAA
The DNA here is from genome assembly GCF_965226575.1 of Pagrus pagrus. Taxonomy (NCBI): domain Eukaryota; kingdom Metazoa; phylum Chordata; class Actinopteri; order Spariformes; family Sparidae; genus Pagrus; species Pagrus pagrus. Next base: position 23,455,318 of record NC_140192.1, on the reverse strand, counting down.
TACATTTGTTGAATTTTCAGTGACAAAAAGAAGCTGATGTAATAGTGAAATAATTTTAACACGTACTTTAAATGTAATCATGTCCAATTTTAATAATTTTACGTTTTTCTAAGTTCATTTTCTTTATGAGTTTTTACATTACAGATATGTCCGGCAAGGGAATGAGAGCCTTGCCTGAATCTGAAAAGTAGTGAGAATCATACTAATTTTATAATCTGAAGAAGTGAGAAAGTGTCATTTTGCTGTTGTCAACACACGGCAGGTGCTAAGGGAAGGGGTGTGTGGCAGGTTTGATGTCTATGGGCACAGGAGGGACACACACTCATGCTGCGTCAGGGGAAGACATGCACATTGTGTTAACACTTATTACGGAAGAAGAGATGTGCGGCTTTGAGAAGATAGTGAGTGTGTGTGTGCATGCGTCTGTGCCTGCGTGCGTGTGTGTGTGTGTGTGTGTGTGTGATGGCGATCTGCAGAGGAAGCCGCCTCTCTTAACTCCCTCTCACATCTCCTAAAGGTCTTTTTGTCAAGACTGATGTTTTTCGTACTCCTTAGCGTGTGTCCTTTTAGTGTGTGTGTTTGCACAGGCGTATACCCATAAGTTTGAGTCTTGGGGTGTGTATGTGTATTCACAATGGGGGTTGTGTGCGAAAAGCACCACCAAAGTGAAACAGGAATCCATCCATTTCCTGCTTTAGTTTCGGAGTGCTTGGGACAATAAACACAGTTAATTAAAATGGCTTCCAAGTTGAAGAAGTCACCAAAGGCTACAAGAAAACTTCCTTTTCTCCACAATACATTTCCCCTCTGTCACTCTTTCTCATTAGACCCATCTTTTCTCTTACGCTTTTCCTCATTTTAGCTCTCTTTTCAATTTTGGCATTTAAAAGTCAAACACTGATTATTATTAATATTTATTCAAATATGAATATGAACACTTTCTCAGCTTTAAAAAAAAATCAATGAAACATTTATTCTGTAGTTCTGTCTGCAGAGTTTTAAGTCACATGCACATACACAGATACTCCGGCTAACTCTTTGGTTGAGTGATGGTGGGATCGATTGGGTTTGATATTAAGTGACACATGGCCTTTGGAGTCACTAAATGCTACTCACCGACTGAAACCACCAGCGCTGAATTCCAATCCCCCAGTTACTTCTCAGGCTTGTCCCTGCAGTGACACTCTCTCCTCTGTCTCTTTCTCTGCCATTTCTTTCAGTCTGTATTTGCATCTTTCCCCCAGTCATTTCACAATCTGTGTGTCTTTTAAGTGTTGTTACGGTATTACTCGCTCATAGATTTCCACTGCTGAGCTCTTTCCTGAACACCGTGAGCCACAACCAGAGCTAGATTGAGCAGGAAAGTTTATGAGCTTCAGTGTAGCACAGATTATCATGCAGTGTTATACCAACATCCTGTAGTAGGTTTCACAAAGTGATTGTCATCTTTGTCTAAAAGAAAAAAAAAAGAAGAACAAAAACTGTTCAGTCAACGCAACATTTTAGGTTTAATACATTTCATGTAGTGATTTTCAAAAGTAATATAAAATGGAAAATGTACACAATCTTTTTTGGTGCTTTTTTAAGATGAAATGTTTTTTTCTCACCCTCACAGGCTCAAATCTGTCACGCTCTGTACCTGAAGATACATTTGTATTTATATACTGCAGATATAGAGTCCTCTCCCCTATAGAAGCGTTGCTGCTCTTTGTTACGCCTTTTGTCTTCTCTACCGGCTTAATTTTGATGTTTTATAAAAATGCCGGCACGGATACAGTTTGTTACTTATACATGTACAAAGACAAAGATAGTTAAATAGATAGATATAAATATATAAAATGCCATAAACAACAATTATTCAGATTGTGTTCTGATGTACATGATGCTGATGACGTGGCTCTCATACACATACTTCTGTTTCTCATTTGTTTTAGGAGGGCTACGGTGTGTTGGTCCTTAACCCCAACGAGAACTACCTGGAGGTGGAGAAGCCAGCCAAGTCCTCTCCCCTGCCCTCTCCTCCTGAGCCCTCGGACGAACCTGCTGAAAAGAGGGAGCGCAAAGACGATAAAGAGGGCAAAAAGAAGAGGGAATTCTATGAGAAGTACCGTAACCCACAGAAGGAGACAGAGACCGAGCGGATCCCCATACGCGTAAGTCGGAGAGGGAGGGAGGGACGGACGAAGGGATGGAGAGATGGAGGAGAGACAGAACAGGAGAAGCGAGGAGGGAAGTGATTGGAGAGCCGCGGCTGAGGGACAGAAGGATAGATGTTCATCAAACGCAGACATGATGGGGGAGGTGGACAGAGTGACAGTTTAGGGTCGTGGGAGGAGGAAGGAGAAGAGACATAGGTGAGAAAACGGGAGGGAGGAATCCAGGCAAGTTTGGAAGAGACAAAAGAGGCAAGAAGGTGCGGGGGGAGGAAGGCGGGAGGCGGCTAGCTGAGGAAGCTGGGGAAGGAAACGTTAGGTAACGAGGGATGAAGGGAGGATGGGAGGCAGAGGGAGAAAGAGAGGCTCTTGTGTGGTCAGCCTGTGTGTGAAGAGGTTGGCCGTGCTCCAGTCGCCTCTCAGTGAGCAAGTGTTAACCACATGGCTACCTCCCTCTCTCCCTCTTCCTCTCCCTCTTTCCCTCTCACTCTTTTTCTCTCTCAGATGGCGGGCCGGTCAGTGCAGCTCTGGCCCTTCACTCTTGTTGACCGCTGGGATTATTATCTCCCTAACACACACTCTGCAAACACACGGCAACATTCTTATCATGCCACGCTGACCGTACACCCCCTAATCACACACACACACACATATACATATACGTATACTCACACATGGCTCGAGGCACCTAGCTCAGCCAGCTTACCTTGTGATCAAACAAAGGAAGCAACCCTTTGCATACATGTAATTGTGAAAATAAATATGGCCAAAGTGATGAGAAATTAAACAATGTCGTCCTCTTCATGGATGTCTTTTGTTTCACCTCATAATGTGCTGCTTCAAGAGTTCCAGACATATTTTCCCTGTCTTAAAAGCTCTCATTCAGTAGCATTTTAAAGATTAAGAGCACGTCGGGCTCGACAGCAGTGTCCCCATCGATTATCTGCGTCGTACTTTGGTTGATGGCAGCAGCGTCACAGCAATTCATGTACGTTTGTGCGTGTGGGTGGGTGTTTGTGCATGTGTGTGTGTGAAATACGTCAGTCTCTGGTGTCTGACAAGAGTTAGGGCTGCTGTGGGACTAGCGGGCGGTGTGTGAGCTGTCAACGCAAGCTTCTTTTTTTTTTCTCACCCCCCCTGGCAGTACCTTTACACACACTCTAATAAGGGATAATTAGCTGCACTTCTATCTTACTCTATCGCACTTCTTTACATGCGTGCCGGATTCTCCCATCGTACAACTTGCTTTACACTTTCTGACATGAAGGTCTTATGGTAAATAATCCATCATGTCGTTCACGGTAATGTAGTCAAACTAACTTGCATCTACTGTCACTCATATGTATATTTCATTTCAAGCTATACCAAATTAAAATTCATAACCCAATGCTTATTAGATGCAGGTTTGTTATATCACATTGAAGTTGTCCGTATTGAGGCTGTCACGATAGCAGAATTTTAAACTTGGATCCAACACTAGAATAAAAACATTATACTCTACACCTCTTTTGATACCACAGCAAAATGAAAAAAGTCACACAAAATAGGTTATTTTCCTTCTTCTTAATAACAACCTGCACACATTGCTGATACAGAAAAAGTCACGGAACACATACCAACACATTTGTAATAATGTTAATATCTGTGCAGGTCTGTTTTGTATAATTATCGTAGCTGGTAAAGTTTTTAAATAATCAAGCATCAGTACTTTTTAAAACCTTATTGTGTATAGATAAGTGCATGTGTGGATGCCATCTACATTTTGCTCCATAGTACGTGTGTATTAATAACTTGTTTTATTTTAAAGGTGTAACTTTAATGGTACTCGTGTTACATAATGATCTCTTTTTCTTCCATTTCTCTTTTCTCCTTATACATAAAAATCTCTTCCCCCGCTCTCGTCCTCTTGCCTTAAATCTTTAACGCTCGGTAGCGTTAGCAAGTGCAAGATCGTTAACACAGTCCCAACCAAGGTTTCCACTATCCTACGAGGAAGCATGCAGTATTATTCACATCTCGATATTGGGCTCGACTTGCTTCCCCCGCGTCTGCATAATGCATGCAAGACAGGGTCAGTTGCATTGAGACAAGGACGGTATGCAGCAACGTGAGTGTCTTTTTGAGACTCCGAAATACTGTGCAGTTTAACAGCCTCAGCTTTTAACAACTCGAATGGAATTCGGGATGGACGACATAATGAGTAATTGAAGAAAAAAAAAGCTCACCAGCTCTTTGACGTGTCATGTCACTCTTCTGTTTAATATACTGTAAGATAGCACATTGATAATTGATTTAGCAGTCTGTAACAGCGCAGTTTTCGGTGGTGTAGCGTTTAGAGCCGAGAGATGGATAAAGAAAATTAGCTTTCTCTGTCTGTTTTTTTAAACCAGCAGGCTAATACAAAATTATCCTCATTAACCAGAAAGGTAGGGGTCATTAAGAAGGTTTAGATTTTCCAGCCAAATACACTTGTCCTTAGATTTAGAGATTGCAAGACTCGGGATAAAGATTAATGGGTGAGCAGGTCGGCCCTGTGTTGATGCCCCTTGAATTTTGACCTTTGACCCAGAAGTCAGCAGGATGTGAGTGTGTGTGACCTCGCCTCCATCGTCCATGCCTCCTCCTGCACCGCTTTACTCTTCACTGCTCTGCCTCTGTCCGCCCCAGAGTAAGCTGTCACACACACGCACGCACACACACACACACACACACACACATACCGGCAGAAGACAAAAGAGTAAAGGAGGTAGAAAAAGAACTAAGGTTTTGGCATTTGTGTGTGTGTGTGTGTGTGTGTGTGTGTGTGTGTGTGTGTGTGTGTGTGTGTGTGTGTGTGTGTGTGTGTGTGTGTGTGTGTGTGTGTGTGTGTGTCTTTCTCCTTCACCTCTGTTAGTCAGGGTGGGTGGTGGATCAAATCAAACCTCTTTAGCAAGGCTGTTTTCATCTTTTTTTTTTTTTTTTTTTACAGCACCCTCCCAAGACACGTGCACTCACACACACACACACACACACACACACACACACACACACACACAAACCTTTTTTATTCACTACACCTCACACTCAAACTCCCGCTGAGCTGCCAGACCACCTGCACACAGCCTTTCAGACACACACACACACAAACCTGAATATATAACTCTTCTCCTCGCATTATAATGAAACTCAACATTACTCAAAAATTACTTCATGGCTCGTTCTGTTTTTGTAACCGAGACTCATAAAATTACATTTTCATTCTTGTCTTTATACTACATTGACACACAAAGACTGACATACACACACAAGCACGCACACACACATCAGCCCCCTGATAGAGTTGAGTTGATTAATACGCTTCCTTACACACATTAATAAGCTCTTAACTGCTTTTAGGAATCTTACTTTTTAGCCTTGGGTTCATAGTGTGCAACCTCTCAACCTTATCTAATCCCTCTCCTCTCCTCTCCTCCAGATCACACACCACTGGGCCATGTTTAGGGGGATGTTGGTGGAGGAGGGAGAAGAGAAAGCGAGGACAGAGGGAGGGATGGAAGGATAGAAAGTCTGATCGGAGGGATGCTGATGAGGATAGTGGAGGAGTGGTGGTGGGGGGTGCTCTCTTAGCACTTTGCCATATAGAAGTTTGGGAGTTCACTTTACTTTGAATTTTAGCAGTAATCCAGTTAGCTATTTTCTGTCAGCCAAGCGGAGGAATGGCAGGAACAAAAGGCACATTCATGGGCTTAAGAAGCTTCCAAAGAGTTCACCCAAGGCTGGCTGGCTGGGATTAGGCCAGCAGGCCCTGGAAAGAAGAAGGGAAAAAAAAGAGCAAAGGGGACAAAAAACAGAGCTTCGCCTTCCTTTAAGCACCACTTATTTTTATAAATGACTGGAATACTTTTCTCTCATAGTTTTTTTTTTAATGCTTTTACTTTTAGCATCTTACATTGTACGTTTCTTCAATGTTCAGCGAGAGAAATAGACTGAGAGGCCCTCACTCCAATGGCATTTTGAAGAAGCAGATTGAGACTATTCCTTCTGTTCTTTGTAGGATTGAGACCGGTAGACATTGAATGCTTTCACTATGACATGCTTTCTCTACACATATTCATTGGGTACATTCATACCACAACGAAGAAAAAATATTGGGGTCTTCAGCTCTTCGTAGTGTTTCCACTCAAAGGATTTATTATTTACCTCATGTTGAACCATTTTTGGCTTTTTTTGCACATCATACCTTTAGTTCTTCTGTCCTCAGTCTTTGTACAGTTGTGGTGTTTAATTTCTTGGCGACGGACGTGACACAGACAGGGTTTCTTGTACTATCACACACGGATCTCACTGTTGTGGATTGTACATTGTGTGTCTCCTAAAGGAAGGAGCATCCATTATTTAGGCCCTGCCTCTCCAAGACCCATTATTCCCAGCTGCAGCTGTCCACAGGGGCCGGCTGAGATCCTTGTCCTTGTCTGTGTTTAGCAGATGATGTCCTGTTTCCCCATGTTCACACTGTACTACAAAAGGTCCTATTCACTTGCGTCTATGCACACACACCTACACACACGTACACACATACCAAAACTTGATTATGAACATTAAGACATGGACACACAAGCACACACACGGGTAATTGTATTGGACATGGTGCTGCTGTGTTTCTCTATGGGACTGGGTTTTTGCTCTTTGTCACCTTCACCCCTTTGCCCCAATCTGTGGCCCACAAGCAATTATACAGACAGGGTTTATTTGACCTCTGACCTGTGGTCGTGCCAAGAAGTAAGGCTCAGCATATCCAAGGACAGGTAGGGACTTGATTAACCTCTGAACTTGGTCAGAGGAGAGGTCAATGAACAGGGCTAGAGAGCAGCTCACCTTCTTGCAGCTGAGAACAAATTGGCTGGATGCCATCTTTGTATTTTGGTGTGTATTTCCGTGTGAGTGTGGTCAAGTTAATGCTTGTGTATCTGTCTTCATGTGTATAAGTTTTCCTGTTCAAGGCTGCCGTACAAGCTCACTGTGGTGTTTGGCATGTTTTAAGTTGAAGTTTATCTTCTTGTGTTTGAATGTAGCGTCCATGTGTAAAAGTTTTTAAAGGGAGTGAGTCTGTTAGATTTTGTGCTTGTTAGTGAGCGAGCGTTTCTGGATACGTGTAGCATGTTACATCTGTGTGTACACATACCTTGGTGTTTGTGTGTTTGCTCAAGGCAGAACCAGTGTAGTTGGTCTCAGATCCCTGCTCCCAATCTTCTAGTCAGGTCAACCATCAAACACATCCATCCTGCCCTCCCTCGCACCTCCCAACCACAGAGCTCCCTCTCTCTCTCCCTCCCTCTTCTCTCTGTGCACACAACCCTGTTGTGGATACAGACTGACCCGAATAAAGACATACACAGACACACACACACACACACGTACACACAAATGCTGCACCTCAGGGTCATCCTGGAACAAACACAGCCTTGTCTGCCTGCCCGCTCTCCTTTGCCTTATGTCAATTAATGGCTCGCAGTAATTTCACCTGACAATCCGGGCGGCAGCGCGAGGCTAGCCGAGATGTCACAGCGATGACCTTTCTGGCCCGCAGCCGCTCTTTTCTAATAAAGAATCTCACAAACCCACAGCAACTTCCTTTGTACTTTGTTAATGAGTTATTGATTTGAAACAATGCCCTGGCAAATATTGTCAGAGCAGACTGACCCCGCCAAGGTCATGCTATTTTATTGTATACAGTCTGAGCACGCTAATCTGCACGTGGGATGACATGTACGCTATAGTTTTTCTCCTTTCCCTGGCGCCGTCTCTCTCTCTCTCTCTCTCTCTCTCTCTCTCTCTCTCTCTCTCTCTCACTCACTTTCTCTCTCCTTATATGGTATATCCCTTCATTGCAAAGACGAATAACTCACCTACACATACATTTCTCACACACACAAACACACACACACAGCCCCCCTTGTTAGTCTGGCACACGTTTTTCACCTCGTTCTCCCTTTTCTCTGTCTCTTTCTCACATCATTATATTCCCAACTCTCCATAGGTACTATACCTGCTAATTACCCACAATGCCACAGTCATTATTTTCCCATCTCTGCCGCTAATTTGCTCCATACCTTCCTTTCCCCCACTCCAGCAGACCCATCAGCTCTCAGACAGCTTCTAGCTAACTTCAGCTTTCTGTCTACCTTAAAAGAGAGTAAAGAAAGAAACAAAGATGGTCGGGGGAAGGAAAAAAAGGGAAAGTGATGGCGAAGGAGTACACGTCCCAGACATTTATTAGAATGCAATTGCAAACAGGTGTCGTTGAGGTCCACTTTTTAATTGTGCACGCACACACACAAACACAAGCTAACTTACACTAATAACCTCTTTGCTAAAACCAAATGTGTAATTATGTACGTTGCTTATTTAATATTCAATCATTACGCTAAATGAAAACAATCCTGTTCCGTGCTGATCAGAACATATTAAACAGTGTAATGAGTTGGGCTGCAGGTGGGTTTACACAGTGTGTGGCCCGAGAGCAGGAGAGGACTGAGAGATTAAGAGCGATCGGCCAGCTAGTCAGAGTTTGTGTCCGACAGTGAGAAGGTGTGAGAACGCTCCCGTGTAATTTGAGTAGTTTCTTCCTCTGTCGTTTGCTGGAAGGAAGTTTTGGATAATATTGATGTGTGATGTCCGCTTTTAATGCTTTAAGTTTAATTCAGCTCTCACTCTAACACCTTGAAATACTTATTGACATTCTTGCAAGATTGAAACCAGCACTGCTCAAGCAAAACAGTCCGGACCCAATAAAGTTGTTTAGGGATCCCGTGACACTGTCCTGACACTTCTGGCTCCCACTGAAAAGTTTCTGAGTGTACAAAGTAGTCTGAAGTCCCGTGTGTTTTGGATGACTGTTGAGGAGGAGCAGGAGGGAGGAGCAGGGAGGTCTGAAGTGGTTGTTTGTCAGAGTGTGTTGATGTTGTTAGATTCATTGTTTCCTGTGTTGGTCAGACACTGGGTTTGTGTTGGCGTTGGGTCTGTTATTCTGGCTGCAGCACACTCCTCTCCTCCAACCTCCTCTCCCTGTTTCTCATTACAATGAATAAACACAGGGCAAGAAATGCACTGGACAACTTTTGTGTGTGTGTGCATGGGTTCAGGGAATTATGTGTGCCTTTGGAAGAGACTGTGAGTTGTTGTTGTGTAAGTAATGGAAAAAGCTAAATTGAACAAAATCTTAAAACTAGAATTGGAAGGCAGACACAGTTGGAACCACTTACGGACTAAAATGGGGTAGATGGTCATGCTCAGTGTTGTGTAGCAGGTTGTCTAGCAGTTTTAAAGGTGACGTAACTTATAACACATAATCAGAGTTCTGTTGATTGGTAGCAGGAACTTTGCTAAAACCACATTTTGGTTAGCTGACTCACTGCAGCCTCTCGGGTCAACCTTGATTCCAAAACAGCTGCACTGCTGTGTACAATGTAAATAAAACAGAATGCAATTATTTGCAAACTATGTTTACGGACAGCGGTTGTACAAACCAATCATGTGTTACACAAAGTGGTGAAACTTGGCCTATCCTTGATTGGGAAATGATTGAACCTTTCAAAGATGCCCCTCTCATACCCAATCATGATACTATTACCTGCTGCCAATAAACCTGTTTACCTGTGGAATGTTCCAAACAGGTGCCTTTTTTGAGCTTTCACAAATGTACCCGGTCTTTTGTGGCCCCTGTCCTGACTCAAATTCAGAATAAGAATAACATGTACCCGAAGTCAGAGCTCAGAGCTGCGAGAATATGTCAAACTCAGTATCTGAGTTTAATCTAATCTGATATTGCTGTGTTGGTGTTCCTGGAACATCATAATTAATGTTGCTTCAGGACCATCATTGAAACTGACCAATCATGTCAATCAGCTTAGTGACTAAAAGGCCCTGACACCAGGCCAATGGTCATTGTCAGGGCCGTCAGTGAGCGTCAGTGGCCCTTTTCAGTCCAGTGCATCTTGGAGCATTAGCACTGGACAGCCCTTGTCACAGGCTTTTTGGCCAATTGAGCAGATTTGGAATCAGCAGTGGCTCGTCAGTGAGAGAAAACACTGATTGGCTGTTCAGGTAAGCAGATAGATGCACAAAAAGAGAAACGGAAACAGAAAGGGAAAGAGTATCTTGTAGTATCTTTCTTGTGGTATCCATAATTTTACCCATTTAGTGTCGAGAATGTCTGATAAACAGTTGCAAATGGCAGTGGCGATGTTAGCCAGAGTGGTGTTTGCTTCCTTATGTACTTCTTAATCATAGCAACGGTTTGTATATTGGCAAAAAGGTATTTTTTCCACGCAGGCGCAGAACATACAAGCTTGTTGGCCATCAGCTGTAGTCTTTGCGGTGTGTTCAAGTGCAGCTTTTTGGCCAAGACACAGGAGACACAACAGTCGCCCTTCGATGCAGCTAGTTCTTTATGTCATTTTGTTGCGTAAAGGGAACAAGAACCGGAAAAATATGCACATGGGAGAAATGATCTTTTCAAACACGTTTAACGTCTCGAAAGTGTCCAAACCATGTTTTTCTAAACCTAACCAAGTCTTTTAGTGGCCCAAACCTCAGTATTTAAGTACCTTAATTCTAACCATAGACACACAGAAAACTGAAAAGAAATTGAGATTAATAAGGGAACAGTATGACGATATGTTCCAAATGGGATACGAATCCAGTTTCTTGCGTGAGAGTCTTATACTTAAGTCACTCAGCCATGATGGCTTGCTTCCAATGCAATTTTTGTCACTGTTTTGTAAGTTGAAATAATTGTCCTGGAAGAACACTAACTACGATCTTCCAGGAACAACACAAACACAAGTTGCAAAGCTCTGACATACCAACAGTGTGATTGGCCAGTGTTCCTGGAACAACACCAACACACAATCAGATGCACCCAAAACTCATCCCATAGACTGCTGTCTCTTTCTGTTAGACACACAGATTTACTGGATAACCTTCATAATGTGTATCACTCACTGTCTCTCTCTATCTTTTTCCATTTCACAAGCCCTGTCTGCCATTTTTTTATTTCCTTTTGACAATAGTCAGCGGTCCGCATCTGGAGACAGTCCGAGACCGTCCAGGGTGCAGATTTATACTTTATATTCTCTGAGGGACTGTATGGATCACTATATATTCGGAAACCCACAATTCACACACAATCAGTACACACCCTCAAATGTCCCTTGACAGTCATGGCTGAAGGATGTTGGCAACAGGTGTGCAGTTGGGACGCTATTCTGACAGTGCTGGCAGATGCACACACACACACACACACACACACACACACAAACAAAAACACGCAAACAGTGTAGGGAAACTGTGGAAAATAAATAAATAAGTGAAGATACTGTGTGAGAGCTGGTGACAGGAAGCCGGTCTCACAGGGCGGTGCGCTCCACTGCAGCTAATTAACCCCAGGAAATAATTGCAACAATATGCAAATGCTGTTTAGATAATTCACTACACTGCCATGCCAGGTAGTCAGTCACTCTGTCTCCTGCCTTTGAGGGTGGAAGCAAATAACATTTGCTGTGTGTGAGGTGGGGTGACGGACTCATTTGACATTATGAAGACATCAACCGTGCAATGTTTCTTAAAATTATTATTATGTATAGTATAGAAATAAATAAAAAATACTCTTCTGATGGACTAAAAGTAAAATGTTGTCAGTTATCACTCTTTGCCACGCTTTGTCCGCAGTCAGTTGATATCAGCAATTTTGGAAGTAATGATGAAGTAAATGTCAGACAATCAGGCATTGTCACTAAAAGTAGGTGGAGAGGTGGACACAACAGGAGACTGAGGAGCGTAAAGAGAGTGAAACAGGTGGGTTCAGCGGAGAAGAAAAATGAGGTGGAGGAGAGCAGGATTGATGGAGGGAGGCAGGCTAATGAAATGGGCTTCACAGATGAAGGGCGACATGGCCGAGGAGAGAGCAGGGAGACTTCAAAAGACTTTAATGTCACAGCCTTTCACACAGACAACTCTGCTTCAGCCACTCCGTGCACGAGGGATAACACATGCACACATATGCACACGAGCACATGCACGGCTCTGATGGCAGAAGGGCAGGGCAGAGCAGAGCGGAGTTGCCTGCTCTTGCATCACACTCTGTGAATGGAGGTGGGTGCTGACACTACAACCCCCTCATGCTAATCTAGCAGTAAACACAAACACACTGACAGGTTAATTTACCTCTAGACAAACACAGCAACCAAAACACACATCAGCACATCATCAAATAGTACAAGCACACACACACACACTTGCACACAAACTTGTACACACAGATGCTCGCAAGCGAAAACATCTCATCAAATCACAGGCTGGCTTTAGCTTCTTTTATAAGTAAAATGTATCTTTTGTAACGTGTGTTCTACACTGTCTCCTCAATTACCACTTTTAGGAGAGCGGATGTTGAAGTAATTACCTATCTGTGATTACATACTGTCTTACTTTTTAAAATGCAAACGCATTTATGGAAACTAACAGGATAGTCTCTTAAGACACCTCCTCTGTCCTTTTCCTCATATCACTAATTATTTGTTTTGGAGTCACACAGAAGAGTTTGACACTCAATTAACAGATGAGCTTCCATTCTCTATAGGCCATGTGTTTGTTTATGTCGAGATATTCTTTTTTTATATGTATACATCTGTATGCTAATTAAGAGAAATGTGTGCGTGTGTGTGTTTGTGTTTGCATCCAGCATTTTGCTATCTTAAATACTGTGATGCAGGTGTTTCTAGTCTACAAAGCTCCGTGTGTAGAGCCGCCTCTTGTGGGAATGTATTGTTGATTTCTATTGTGAACCAGACAGTTTGATAGGAAATCAAAGTCTAGAATCAATGTCACAAGTTCATTAACGGATGCCCTTTTCTCGCCTGTACTTTTACTATTGTTCTTTCCAGCCGTGGATAAGCACTTACATCTCTGGTTAATTAAACACGTCTTCTGGTCGTGTGTGTGTTCCTGCACATGTGTGTGTGTGACTGTGTGCATGCAGATGAGAGTAAGAACCTATGTAAGGGTATTAATTGTGATTGTGTGCATGGATGCAAAACTGTGGCCGAGTGTGTGTGTGTTTTGTAAATGCATGTGTGTATCTCCTCTGTTGTTTTTTTTCCTTTGACCTTCCCCTAGTGTCTTCCCATTATGCCTCTGCTGGTGTATAGATGGGCCATCGATTCAGCAACGGGGCACAAATTAAGATTTAAACGTTACGTCACACAGCCTATTGAGTTTTACATTTAGGGCATTTGCAATATGCAAGACTTATTGATCAACTGAAGTGTGGCTCTTTATAGAAATAACCTCAGGCCACCAACACTTTTTTGTTTCTCTTTTATTTCTTTGTCACTGGCCCCAGGGTGCAGGTTCTGATGCTGTAACGTTAAATTTCGAAAGAGTTTGATCACTCTATTGATGCGTCATTCCCATTGCATCAACACATCTTAAATGTTTTGTAATTGCACTGAAGTTTGATTTAGTTGACAGCCTCCAAGCTCAGATTTCTTAAAGACTCTTTTGTTATGGATGTAACATTGGGGTTGCTCTTTTTGTGTTGCAGGAAAATGGTTCCTCCGAGGAACACGTGCTGTACGTGTGGGACCACTTTGTGTCCAAAGCAGCAGCCAAGAATGTCTTCATCGTGGCCCACAGCTATGGGGGGCTGTCTTTCGTTGAGCTGGTGAGTGTTTCAGTTTTCCACTTATCCTGCTTCCTACCTCCCACCGACAAAAAGACATACAGCGCGCTCCTGTCAGGACAATCACTCTGGAAAATCTGCATATTCCAACTCTTCCGCACATACATACAGTATGAACATGCAGAGCAGTACCAGCAGCGGTTACCTCAGGGGGACAGGCAGCAGAGTGATAGCGTGTGAAACATGGTGAAACAATTAAAAATAAATAGCATTTAGTTTCTTCCAAAAAGTGCTGCCTCTGTAAACAATCTGGTTCATCCTTGTCCTTGGGCACCATCCATCTCCTCCACACTTAAAGAACAGGAGTAGAACAGGGGGAAGGAGCTGGATAAAGAAATGCAGGGATGGCAATGCAACAACAGTGGTACTGTTAAACCAGATCTGCTGCAGAGCATGCAGATCTCCCAGCTTCAAGAGAGACTGAGGATAGGTTGAAAGATGGTGGGAGGGAAGTGGATTCAAAGGAATTAATGGTGCACAGGGGAGGGTGAAAATAAAAGTTTATCCAGCTTCTTGGCTTCATAACCGCACCCTTCAGCTAAATGGGCCTACAGTGTGTCTTTTGCAGGTTATATGAAGGCTACTGAGGTTAATGCCTTATTTTGAAGTCTTTAGTTTACTCTGATGTCCTAGTGGGATTGCATCACATATCAATCATCACTTTCTCTTCTGTTAGTGTTTTAATGACTAGAGTTACGTCTTAATAAAGCTTCAGTCTGCAGATTACCAAGATCATCATGGTGAGTTATCCAAACCAGGTCAGAGTCATAGTTGATGGTGAGGAAGTTTATGTTTTTACCCTGCTAGCTTGCTGCTTGCGGCCTGATTTATCATCCAGACTAATGTCTATACTGGTGACATATAAAGCAATAAAAACTCATGTACTGTGCAGTTAATGTGCTTCAAAAGGGATAAAATCTCACTCCGGCTTTGCTACAGAGAGTGTTTGCAGATGATATAAAGGTAAAAAAAAATGCACTTTGTGTTTTATGCATTTCTTTTTTGCAGTCTATGTGATTGATCATTATTGCATAATTGTTATAATGACTTTGCTTCATCACTGAACAACAGCAACAGCTACATGTAGTACTTTCAGGTCATATTCCTACAGAGATGTGGTTATTTTAAAGCAGACCTACAAGACTTTTTTTGTTTTTGTCCTTTTCTTGAGTGTGTTTCTTAGGTTCTTGTGCATGTAATAGGTCTTGAAAGTTAAAAAGCCCAAAGTCTGTGCCAACAGGAGCTCCTCTCTCCCACAGAAAGCACTGCTCCTGATAGTGCCTGATACGCCTTGTCAGTAGTCCCGCCTTTAATTCCGTGACTTCTTGACATCACTATGTCATCATGTCACACATTTGCATAATGTGTGCCTATATTTAAGGTAGAAAGTAAAGAAGTAAAGCTAACTGGAAGTTGAAAACACGACAGAGCCGACCGGAAACACAGTGAGCAGTGCGTGTGTTGAGCTGACCAATCAAAGCAGACTGCGTATTAAAGTGACAGGAGCTAAAACAGAGCATTTCAGACAGAAGGAGAATACAGAGCCACTGTACTGGACCATGTGAGAAAACTGATGCATTCTTCTGAGCATTAGAGCACTTAAGCCTATTCTAGTAACCCAAAATAAATGATAAAACCTGAAAATGAGCATAATATATCTCCTTTAAAGATCACTTTTAGCTGATACAGTATGTAAACACATCTTTGTGCTTTTCCCCCTGTTAAATCAAGGATACAGCAGCTATCTGTAGCTTGATAAGAGAAAGAAAAGAGAAAACAAACATTTTTTTTTTTATTTCTAACCTAAAAGTATTTGTGGCTTCTGACATTTCAACAACCACTTGTATGTGGCCAGCTTGGCTCAGTGCCAGGCTTATTGTGAACATGCTGTGCTTAGCTTTGGAAAAACTATTAACGCAAAGGGCTGCACTGTATTAAGATCTGGTGGCTAACATACTGTGCTTGTTGTGTTTGCAAACCTCTCTATGATCTGAAAGATGCCTTACATCGCCAGTCTGCCGGTTTCTTGATCTGAAGGATTTACTGCTAGACTCACCACATCCCATATTATTCAGGACATATCTCTCCTCTTTTCTTAGGAAAGGGAAGAGGAGGGAGGCGGCACAATGAGGATACGGCTAGTGGGGGATTAAAGGTGGGCACTTGTCCCACTGGTGTTTTCAGGAATATTTTATTTCTTTCTTTCTCTTTCACCTACTCTTTTTTGTTTAGTATTTTGTAATTTTAATTTGGCTGCTAAATATTCATGCAGTGTTTTGTCCGTGACAGCCTCACAATCTCCTGGGCTTTCTCGCTGTGTGACGAAGACTAGCTATTCTCTCTATTTGTCTCTTTCTGTCTCCCTGTGTTTCCTTCAGTCAGCTTCTCTGTGTGTGTGCGTGTAGAGGCCTTGACGAGGTTCTTACTGCTTTCTTTTATGTGATGTCCTTGTCATGTGAGAATCTTATTTAGAAACACTCATATACAGCATGTGCATATATAAATACATAGCATATAGCGGGTGCAGTATGGGGACGTTAACATCAAAACGGAGACTTGAAAGATCTTTGTGTTCGCTTTAAGTGACAAGGTGTTCAAATACACCATTGGCAGGCTTCCCTCGAGGCCATCCCAACGTCTCTCGGTGTTGAAACTCCTTCACCTCTTTCAGCCTTACACAAACACACATTCATAGTTTTTAGGTGCTACCTTCTATTGTCCACCTGTACCTGTCAGCATCTTTGTCTGTCCAATCTTGTCGGTTTTGAATAGAGTTTTTTAGGTGCATTGTTCGTAGAAAGTGTTCGTCTCCTGGCTTTTATCCAGATGCACTCAAACTTCTTCCCACTCACAGACGTGCACCTTACAGGAGTACCATATAAATACACACATGGGATTGAAAGCCGCCCGCCATACATTTCTTCCTTGTTATTGCTGTGTTTTTGTGCTTCCTCACACATAAGCATGCACACTCTCACTCACTTACAAGCGAGCACAAACACACACATACATACATAGATACATGCGCGCACCATCTACTTAATTGAGGAGAAAGTGGTCCAGCGGGACAGGGAGGGGAGATGTGTGCGCATGAGCAGGCGAGTGGAGAGTGGAGCCTTGCGGGATGAACCGTTTGACACATGAGAAGACCCAGAGAAAACAAGCTGTCTGTGGGTTAATTACTACTCCCCTTTGCAGTTAATAAATACATTTCTGATCAAGCACATCAAAAAGGCCCGCCATTAATTTCTCCTGCTCGCTCCCCTTGCTCCGGAGCATGTTAGCCCCTGTTTGGAGCGCTCAAGTGTTTCATTGCAATTTGATTTCTTTTAAAACACTTCACAGTGTGTACGGACTAATTATAGATACATCAAAGACTAGCTAACTGCCTTTGAATGAGAGCGTGAGAGAGAAAGAGAGGCTTGCGCTGCAGGGGGAAGGCAGCTCGCTCCGTCTCTGCTTCGCCCCCACTTTTTTTTTCTTTTCGCCCTTTTCCCCTCTCTATCGTTCTTTAGCTATCACAGAATCCATCCATCCATCTTATTTCACTGTTTTTCAGTTCTCTCCTTCTCTCTATCGCTCCCTTAGAGTCTCTAGTCTCCTCTGACATCTGCTTTCATGCTTGGCCAGCCTGCTCCTCCCTGCTCCTCCTTCGCTGTCTCTCTCAGCTGTATAGTTTTAAAGGAAGATGGGTCATGTTCCCCCAGTCGTGCAACTTTGTTTTGAACCCAGTATTTCTATATTCCCTTCAAAGTCTTAGGGGTTTAAGCATGTCTGTGTACTGTCTTTCTCTATACATCACTCCCTTTCCGACACACATAAACTGGCCGTGCTCCTCCAGGTTCCAGGTTTGCATTATCCTTTCTTCACCTGAGGGCAAAGTCTCACCCCATAACAAACCGTGGAGACAGTATAGGACCGAACAGAACAGAAAACCGTCCGTCTCTTTCTTTGTTGCCAGTAGTGCGGGGGGGTGGACGTGTAAGTGGTAGTGGTAGCTGTGTTGGGGAAGGGTTGTCTAACCCGCACTAACCTTCTCGCTCACAGAGTGAAAAAGGAGCGATCTTATTGGATAGGACAGGGCAGCATTATATAAGGTCTTATGTAAGAATGCATCTGTCTCCCAGTACACAAATGTGTGGGTGCCAACCAGACAACCAGCCAGCCGCCACAACAGCCCCTCAAAAACATGATTACAGATTTTAAGTGCCCCCTGTACCATACATACAGTACATGCTTGCAAAATATCTCTCCGTACACTTTCTGTATGGTGCCATCTGTTTCAATCTATAATGAATATAGCTAGTTTTTCTCTCTCTCTGCCGTCCTTGGTTTCGTGTGTGTGCGCGCGTATGTGTGTGTTGTGGCTAGGTGTCAGATGTGGGAAGAGATGCTTGAGGTGAGATATGGAGGATTTGTTCACTCCTTGTGGACTTCATCGCTATACCGGTGTGTGGAGGATGAGAAAGATGAAACACTGGCGGGTGAATCAGTCGGAGTCGGAGAAGTTAGTTTTACATAGCTCGGAGTTGAGAAAGTGATTGAATTTCGCTGCCATGTTGTGGCATCCTCAGACTAAATTAAAGGTGTTTATGTTGTATAGTATGGGAAAATGCAAAAAGATGCCAAATGAGCTTTTCTACAACACTGTGCTTTGTTTGTGGCAAATCAGATTCACAGATTGAGTTACAAGTAAGGAAAAGTGGGTGCCTATACCCTCTCTCTTTAAGATTTTCCTTTCATTTAACACATAAAGTTTTCTAAACAAGCTCATTGCGACTATTACTTTTCTTACTCTGTTTGCATAGTCAGTCTTGTGGTTTTTCACTCCTTAATCGTCGTTAGTGTTACATTCTGAACCCTTTCACCACAGCATTTGATTTCTAAACTCCACTCTGCTTTATGTCCTGTTTTGTGCCCTCATTTCCTTCGTCCTCCTAATTCCCTCTCTCCCAGTCGTGGTGACCCTCAGGGCAGCGGCGGTGCCAACTATGCCCTCTGTGCAACACTCTTGGTCTGGCAGTGGTCTGTACAGCTCCATGACTGGCATGGTAACAGCCCACTGAACACATGGCACTGTGCAAACACTTCTGTTTGCAGTCCTGATCCTTTTTTACAGCGTGCTTCTGAAAAACCACAAAAAATATTAATTGTTGTTATCATATTTGATCCCTGTTTTTATTTATACAACTTTAAGTATCTGTATCTGGTCCTTTTTTAACCAGAGTCCAGGGGAAAACATTCATAGCGTGTTCTGGAGCCTCATCTTCTTTTTGTGAATGTCATGTTTGTTGTCAACTTCACTTATTAAATAAAAATATTCTTGATATTTTAGGAAATATGCTTATTTTCTTTTTATGTTCCTCTTGTGTATTTATGTGTAGAAATGGAAAATCAGATGTTTTGATTCAAGGTGATTGATTGCTGGAGGAAGTGACTGCAGCCTTTTAGAAGTTCTGCCCACATAGTTAAGTTGCTAAGATGGACTTGTGATTGGCTTGCCACCAAACGCAAAATGTAGATAATACACATTTGAAGTTTTGTCTTTAGTTGGAAGTTAGCCTTTCCACCCCGCTTCCAGTTTTTTTACTTCCCTAGACTGAACAGGTCCCGAGCCAGTCTCTCTATTAAACGAGCAAACATGAAGTTCCTATTGATCTTCTCAGGGTATCTTAATCCCATCCAGACAGCAAACATGTACATGCTCTAAAATGTTGGAGTATTCCTTTAAAATGTGTCAAACTAAGTTCCACATTTATATTTTTCTGAAATACTCTTCAAGGACCAGTGCAACCTTCACCTGAGTTCATCACAACACAAGCAAAAAATCACTTCAATTTGTTGACAAAATCATCCCAGCTGTGAAGACTTCCACACACAGGCTCTGAAAATCCCCTCGTCTAATGTTGTATGCACGTCTCGGCCGCCTTCGAAACTCTGAATGCTAGTCTGTCTATTGCTTCTGGAGGGGATGAAGAGAAGGTTTGTTTTTATCTCAAGGTTCTCCATAGCTAGCGGGCTTGCAAGCGGTGCAGTGGTAGTGCAGTTTCCTGTGAATATGTCCGTCTGCGTGTGCTGATGTGAATATGTGTGTTTGACTGTCTGTGTCTGCAAGTGGGTGAACACATCCTGTATTGGTCTGTGTGTCTTGTGGATGCGTGTGTGTGTGTGTGTGTGTGTGTGTGTGTGTGTGTGTGTGTGTGTGTGTGCACATATGCTTATGTGCATGTCTGTGTGTGTCACCCCTAGCCTGAAGACGCCTGTATCGTCCTGAGCAGAACAGCTTGGTGGAGAGCAGCTATCACAGAGCCACGTTAGGGGAGGAGAGGAGGAGAGGGTGAGAGGCGATGATAAATGGCTGGGGCACACTAGCAGAAATTAGTGGAGCCGTATGCAAAGCTGTGGCGTTTTGTTTGATGTGAAACAAAAGGACCACCATGACAAAAGTGCCTGCCAGCCTGCACAGCAGGACAGCAGCCCTCAGGACATACACCATCGCCACTGAGAAAGTGTGTATGTGCGTTTGCTCTTGTGCACGTGCGTTGGTACGCACTTGGGTGTGCGTGTATGCGGTAATGCATGCATATCATGCATGATGCTGTTTTCCAGTCCTGTCTATATTACGTATATTATCCCTCTCTGTGTTTTTATGCTCTGCTCGTAATGACAGACAATGCCTAGCCCTTTGTACACCATGAAAAGACATGGTTTCTTCCTCTGTACAGCTACAGCATATTTGCTCTATTAAGCGGCTGAAATATAGACGTCTAATTTCTTTGTGAATGAATAGGCATCTTAGAGAGCGGCTCTCCTCTTAACATAAGGATGTAAATTGAACTGTTTAAATGTCACAGCTAGCAAGCTGATTTGATTTGAATTGATTTGCTTGTTTCTGGGAAAGAAAGGACCTCCCTTGCCAAACCTTAGCTGCACTGGCTGCCACAGATAGACCAAGGTCTTTCTTTGCACCTCAACAACACATTGTAGGGCTTCTGAATTCTTCTATCTGCTGTGATTATGTACAAATGGCCTTCATTTGCCATCCATTTCAAAGCTGTAGTGCTGCATTGTGACTCGAGGCAGATGACGCAGACCAAATTACAGCGGGTTTGCTGCCTGAAAAGGATACTCACACAATAGGCTTTGTGAAGTATTCCCTTCAATACGTAGCCATTATTCTCACCTTTGTTGGTGTTTCTCTCTATGTTTCAGGAGCATCTTTGGTTTCTAGATTACATTTGTGGTGTTGGAGAGGATTAGGGGGTTGAAAATACTTTACTCACCTCTTGTCTCTCTTGTGCTATTTTTTCAATATCTAATAAAATTGATTTTGTCTGAGATTATAATTTGTTTTGTGTGCTCTATTTTTTCGGTTGGTGTCATTATTAAATGATCTTGTTAAAATGTTGCAGGACAATTAAGTTCTCAGAAATAAACACTGTCTGTTGAGCTGTTTGTCCTGACTGACTCTCACATTACACATATACAGCATCTCTCTTTTGAGACTTGTTGTTCCATTAATTGAAGGGAAGCAGCCCTAAAGTATAGCCGAGTAAAATACAGCAAAATTGCTTGTTTCCCTAACTTTTGTTCTTGTTATGAATTGTCCAGGGTTAGAAAGGTCATCTGAGACGTAGCCAACAACCAAGGGTGATTCCATGCATCACTTTCATATTATTTAAAATCTTGGGTATATATGTGTCTTATATAGTGTACAGCCCAAAGGCACACATGAAGCTCAAGCTCTGGCAGAGCAACGGTCAATACGCTTCAGGAAAATCATCAGTTTAAGAATACGTCTTCATAGCCACTGTATGCGCCTTTTACTTCTTTTGCAGTGTCTCAGTCTTTCTCCTTTCTTTGCTCTTTTTCTCTTTTTGAGAAAAAGATAGTTTGAGTAGATGTCTGCAGTCTGTCATGACCAGTCCAGCAAGTTACTGTCTATTGTTTTCTGCTTACAGCAATGAAAGTTATATCAGTCTCCAGAAGGTTACTGTGTACATAATAAAGTCATGCACAACTTCTAGTTGATCTGTGATTGCTCTTAAGTGATAGCAAATCAGACTCTGGTATATGAGGGTATTGGTTTGTCCTATGTGGTCCTCGGTCTGACCATCAATGGTTTCAAATGGTCCAGGTAGCTCTTACCAGGTCGCCACGGTTACACTCTCTTCATCTTTCGTTTCTCAAAACACACGGATATTGTCATGGGGACATAATTGAAAATCATTACATTATTGTCGAGGTGACTATTCATTCATTCAAGTCTCCTCTCACATTTTCATCTTCCTGTTTTTGTTTTTCCAAGTGAAAAGGAAGTGCTCTCAGTATACCATTGAAATCTTTTTTTTTTTTTTTTTTTAATCTCTCTTGTTCTGCCCCCCACCTCTTCAGCACGGGGTCTCTCCTGCCACTTTGTGATATAAGAAGCCAAGCTAGCTGAAGTTCATTTGAGTTCAGTGAAATCTTGAGGGATTCATCATTACATATTTACTGGCTGAGGCTGATCTTGCTGTAAGGTTCTACCCTCGTCCCATTGATCTAGTGCGCATGTTCACTCCCGAGGTTACGGGACGTGCTTCCATTTGCATAAGGCCCTGGGCAAGGTTCTTTCCACCATTGATTGGCCTGTCCATGAGCGCCCCGTGCCTTCTCACATTGATCACTTTGTTTTTTCCCGGAGACAGTGCTACACAGAGTTCAGCTGCAGCTCCGGCATATCAGACCTGCCGGAGGAAGAGAGAGAGAGAGAGACTCCGACAGAGAGAGAGAGAGAAGAGAAAAAGAGAGAGGGATAAGAAGAAGGGAAACTTTACAGCCAATATCGTAATAATTTTGAATACTTTTCCTTTGGATTTTGACACTTAAGCTGAGAAAGTAACAACCGGTTTTACTCTGAGTCTTCACTCCCTCAGCCTGCGTTCCCCTAAGTTAGCTGCCAGAGTAGGTAAACACTATGCAATGATATACACTGCTTTAACGGGAGTAAACAATTGCATATATGCACTTCATTAGATTTACAACGAAACACAGAGACGACAGATATTAGCATTTCCACTTAAAATTGAACAGCCCTCCGCCTCCGTTCCTGTCCTCACCCTCTGCTTCAACCCTGGTCCTCTTGTCTCTATGTGCTGTGGAAAAGCTCTCCTCGCTCCCTTCGCTGTCTTTCACTTTATTTCCTCCTCCTCCTCCTGCCTGTTTCCATTCTTTTACCAACACTGTCTGCCTTGTAGCTGCTCGGACAGTCTTCCCTCTCCACCTACTCACTTGGTCAGCGAGGATGCTGTCTTGATTTACTCAGGGTTTCCTTGCTCCCTCTGCCATATTTCAGCAGCATGTTTTTATGCTATTTTAGATTATTTAGTTTTATTTTTGAGTTTATAACATAAAGACCCTGATCATATTCTGTATAGACGTGTATATGATATGTGCAGTAGTTGATGTGATTGTTTTAGTTTTTGTATATTATATGTTTGTTCCGTTTTATGAAGGTTGACAAGGGGTCAAAGTAGGAAAACCGAAACTTCAGAGTCTATGTTATTACGAGAACGCTCGTGTGTTTGCGTTTTGATCGGAGTATAGGCACCATTGTTTGATCATCCAGCATGGCGTCAGTGGCGGCACAAGGCTCAGACTCCCATGATGCACCGCTCCTCTTTGTTCTGCCGTGTGAGAGCAGCGAGCGGCTTTGTCTGCCTCTCTCGTTCCTCTCGGCTCGTTGCCTCAGAGGCAAGGTCTCGCTCTCTTCCCTTTCCTCTCCTTCAGACCTCTCTCGCTCTTTCATTCACTCTTTAATACCCATTGGGCACTGCTGTCCACTTCATTTGCTCCTCTCTCCGTTGTCTTTAACCTTCCTTCTTAATTCGCAACGAAACTCTCCTTCACTTACTCGTTCTTACTCTGCCCCTTGCCCCTGTTTTTAAAAATGTCAAACCACTCCCTGTTTCTTTTTTTTTTTTTGTGACTCTCACACTCGTCTGAGTTTCTTTGGTAACCCTCCTAAAGTCTACTCTCTCTTACCACTTAACCCCCCTCTAGTCATTTTTTTCTTCTTTTATCTAACGCCCCGGTGTATATGGTCTTTTGCGTCTTCGTCGCTCTTCTGATTCAGTCACTTTCTTTTTCCCTCCCCTCTCTAAACCTCAACTTAACATTGGCCTTTCCATTTCATTCTTTGCCGTCTTGCTGCGATCCCTCTTTTGAGACTAACCTCACTTCTATCAGTCTCGCTGCACTGTTCTGTATATTTAGTCTTTTTCAACAAATTTCTCCATCAAAGACCACCAATTCTTCCCACTGCTTCCTCCTTCTCACAGTCTCCTATCCGCTGTATTAAAAATCCATCTCTGAAGTGCCGTTTTATTTTGTGTAAAAGTGGTGAATGTTTAAAATGGAAATCTAAACTCTATCATCTAAAATGTCGAATGAATTTTTTCTTACCTTGTGAGAGTCCCTGATTTGTTTCCTTTTTCTGAGTGGATGCCACATTTTTTTCTATTTGTCCTATTGCTCTAACTTTCCTTTCAATCTCTTATATTCTCTTCTCCCACTGCGGTATTCCCATGCATTCACCTGCTGTGTCTGGGTGTGTCAGCTGGTTACGACCTAGGTCACCTTCACCAGAGAGGGAATACGAGCGCTTGACGTGAGGTTTGAATGTGGTGAAGATGACACGTTGACAGCTCAAATGAATGGCTTGTCACATGTCATTTTTTCCCCTCCCCCCTTGTTAATTCTTCCATAAGAACGCATACAATATACGAGAGGAATCTTGAGGACATATGGGGTTGCAAATTGTCACACTGGCATCCCTCGAATTCAACGCATTCAATTCAGTTTGCTTTTCTGTGTGTGTGTGTGTTTTTTTTCTTCTTTCTCTGCCCTCAAGACTGTGAATGGTCTTATTCTGCTGCGAATGTAGGAGGAAGAATAAGTCTCAGGAATTGAAAGGAGGGAAAGTGTCGTTTGTGAAAAGCTTCGAGGAAGAGCCAGGCGAACCCTGGTGCAAATGTCAGTGAACTCGGTGACTCTAGGGTTGAAGTTTAAACCCTCTCTCCCTCCTCTGCTTCTGTGTCTCTCATCCTCGCTCTCCTTTTTTCTTTTTCTTTCAAACTCTGCATCTTCATCCACGCCCGCCTCCTTCACTCTCTGCTCTCTGTCTTTCACTGCTTTTAAAAGTTCATTGAATGTGGTGTTGGTATTCTGTGGTGTTTTCGCCTTGCCTACTCCAAACCCTCAGCGCCAGGGTCACAGCATTCTCTTAGTCCATTTGAGAGGTATTTTTCAGTGTCAATGCATCACCTGCAGACCATGCAGTTTATTTCCTGCACATATCTTGAGTGGTTAAATGGAAGACACAACGATGGGATTTGGTGAAGGAAAAACAGGCAATTTCTCAGTCACTTCATATTTTCTGCACTTTAAGTTTCAAATACCTCACACTGGCTATTCAGCTGATCTATATCCAACTCCATAGCCTCCGATACTTATGGAAAGCTTAGTTTGAATCCTTTATGGTGTTTTTTTTCTTTTTTCACGGGTGTGTTTTAGTTATGTACCTGCAGTAAAACATATTTAATTTTTTAAGCCTGGAAAGCTGACAGTGAAAAGAGATGAACTGTTTTATGTGCCATTTTAAGGCTTTATGTGCTGTGAAATACGATGGGGGTTATGAAAGAGCAAGAGGAAGAGAGGCAGAGAAAGGCAGAAGGAGAGCGAGCGAGAGACTCCTGGTGTGGAGCAGCCTTTGATGTCTTCACTGGCTTGGAGCTGAATGTGGAGCTGAATGCGGAACTCACTGAAGGGTAGGCCTTGTTTCATGGTGGGAATATGAAGCTGGTTGTGCTGTCCGAGTAAATAAAAAATAAAAATAAAAACAACATTTGCACAAATTTTTTCTCATGCATTCATGTTTGTCCACACGTTTTTATCTTCTAGCATGAGTGTGCATTTTGCTCTAAAAAAGATCTTTGTTGTCCCAGTGAGCCAGGTTTCATTTCTCCCCCGTCATGTCACTCATTAGTTTGTGCTTCATGTCCAGATCAGTTACCAGTCCACATTGGGTGGCATGGTAATTCACACACACGGTGTGTGCGTGTGCGTGTCCCTGTCTCATATATATTCTGCTTTCCTATTAGATGGCTTCACACTCGACGATTCCTCCGGACTCTTCTGACATCGGCTTTCATGCATGGCCTGCTCGCCTCTCTGCCTCTCCTTCTCCCCCTCACACTTTCTCGGCCTCGAACATTAAAAACATCTTGGTCGTGTCAAGACATCTTTTAGCCCCCCACCACCAACACCGACCAGCTAACATGAGCAGTACACCCCCATCCCCCATATTTGCTCCTCAACTTCTTCATCCACAGCTCCTTCCAGCCCTCTCCTCCTTCCTTCCCCCCAGTGTCTTGCCCCCTCCACCCTACTCACTCACCCCCACCCCTGTGCCTTCCCCATGTGATGCCACTTCTCCCATAAATCCAGTCTCTTTAACCCCCCCCCTCTCCCTCACTCCCCTCCTGTATCTGTTTTTGTGGCTTTGCCAGGGTGATGGTTAGTTGATTTGGTCTGATTTCTCTTTGATGAAAACACTAGGGGGCACTGCCTGTCCTTTGTTACCCCTTGCTTTCCCTTAGCAGGCTTCGATGCATGTGTATTTTTCAATGCGTGTGTTTTTTCTGTCTGTGTGCCTGTGCATGTGCTCCTGTTTGTGTTTGTATTTTGTTAAAAAGCAGTCCCTTGTCTGTAATGGATGACACAGATCTGCATTCAGACAGACAGGAAGGCAGGCAGGCAGCAGGTCTCTGGTGGTCACCAGGGCTACTGCTCTGCACCCGTCCACACCCCCCTGTCCCTGCTTCCACCCCCTGTTTCTGTTTGGGTGAACCCAGGGGTGTAGGTTAATGAAAAGGGCTTGGACCACCGAGAGCAGCGACAGGCATCTCCCAGACACCTCTGCTCACCTCCGGCCCTCTGAGACCCTTCTCCATGACAGGCCCCCCTTTTCGCTTCTCTCTCGCCACGTCGGCCCTCCTTCCCCCGGGTCACACCACATCGTCTGGCTGCCCGGTGGCCGCCAAACACAGCTCACCCAGCGTGGCACTAGACAAAGGTAGACAAACTAAAAGAGAGAGTGGGGCATTACTTAAGTGTGTGAGAGTTTTTTTGTGTGTGAGGGGAAAAAAAGAATGCATGTGAGAGCGACTGCCGTCTTCATCCAAAAGGCTAGGGATTTAGACGTAGGTCGCATACGGGTCGGTTCAGGGAAGAGTCGGCCCCCAAAATAAAGATCCGCTCCAGACACCAGAGTGGGAAGGAGGAGACGGAGAGGACGCAGACCTTTGTTTCTACTCTGCCATTCGAGAGCTTGTTGCAACGCTCCACTTCATGCCAGCAGTGGTCTTGTTGTTTTCTGTGCATCCTATATACATTGAATCCATACTATACAATAACTGACCATGCTCTCTCATGTATCTTTAAGGCCGCTGATGAATGTGATTGTTTTTGAAAGAAGGAAAAAAAACTCTGAATTATTGATTTGTTTTGGGGATTTTTTTTTTTTCTTTTTGTGGTAAGCAGACAGCTGATGAGGGGTGTTTGATAGTGCTAATTGGCAGCTCCCGTCCATGCAGTGTGTGGTTGGTGGTGGGTTGGGGCTGGGCGAAGTGAAGCGCTGCTATTGTTTAGAGGTGTCAAACCCAACACAGAACAAAGAGGACGGGAGAAATGTGCTGTGCTCGCCTATCACTGTGCTGAAAGCAGCTAAAGTACACGCACATACACACACACGCACGTATAAATATATATTATATATATGTATGAATGCACACGTGGACGTCCATCCACACATGTACACACACACACACACACACACACACACACACACACACACACATACACACACACACACAAAAACACAACAGCAGCACATTACCTGGAGTCATATACCCCCAGCGCTCAGTCACACTGACATGCACTCGCTCATACACACAAACACCTTCTCGTGCACACATGCACACTCTTAGACAAACAGCCTGAAAATGACAAGATAATCACCACATTCAAACTTACCTTCAGCTCTGGGTAAATGCCTTTCTCTGAGATAAACTAATAAATATACTGTTTTCTTTTCAAATGTTCTCTACTGAAGGCCCTAATTACCATACACTGACAAAGACCTGACAGAGGTGTAATAGTTAAAAAGGTAATTTGACTACAAGTAGGAGTTTGGGTGGGGAAAAGGGTCAGTGTGCTTTCCCCCCACCCCCACCATCCGCCTCTCTCTTTAATGGTTTATTCACGCTTTTCGAGGACTTTTTGCATGATTGACTGACAAGGTCTTTTTCCGAAATAGCATCTTCAGTAATGAGAAATAATTGACTCCCTAATCAAAAAAAAGGGTCCATGGAATCCACAAACCCAACTGTAATCTTCTGTGGCATTTCCAGCAGAATTGACAGTCCTCATAGCTTCAGGCTCTATACCACTTTGATTTAATTGCTTTTTTTTATAAGATTAATAATATACTTTATACCGAATTGTGTGTGTGTGTATGCCTTGTATGTGCACGCGTGTTTGTGTGTGTGTGTGTGTGTGTGTGTGTGTGTGTGTGTGTGTGTGTGTGTGTGTGTGCGAGCGAGTGTGTTCCTCACCCTTCTCTCAGGCTTTGTTTTTAATCAATAATATCACTTGAAAGCACTTCAACTGGTGTACTACTTTTGTCGATTTTACATTTAATTCATTAAGGGAATCACTGCGGTGATTTCATTAAGACTCAAAAGTATATTGCTGTGGTTGTTGGGCACGTTCTTTTAATAAACGACAGTATGAAACATTGAAAAAGAATAATAAAAGTAAATTATTCTAAATGGAAAAGTTCATATGTTTTATGAAAAATATAGTGTCTGCTTTAAAAACAGCATAATTATAATAATAACAATAATAATAATAATAATAAGTGTTATTATTAATATTATTGCTGTTATTATAGTTATTTACAATGTTTGTTTTATTTAATTTATTTAATATGTGTGCTGTATCTCTTTAATTTAGATATAGTTTTATTACTTTTTTGCCCAAAGTTGAAGCTTTTCATTTTTGTTTTTAACTTTGGACTATTACATTTTTGTTTAAAGCTAGAAGGGAAAATGTTTTTGCTGTTAAATCTAGTCCCACAGAACATGGCGATACAATTCAGGTACTTGAAATTGGTTTGTTTTTTGTCTTTCCTCCGCACATTTAATTTGCTAATTGAATTGCTTTGTATTTTCTTATACCCTACATTAGTGTAATTTTTTATCTTTTAGTCTTATGTCTTGATTAATTTGGACATAAAAATAATAATTTCAGCAAGTTTGCCTTGAGAACTGCAAAGTTTTTACATGATTGGGCAAATTAACTTGTAGCTTCCTCCTGCCTGTCCAATTTGTAATATGGCCTCAACCCCTTCTCCCTTTCTTTCTTTTCTGACTCATCTTTCCTCTCGTTAAAAAACTGTTTTAAATCATGGCTAGTGGCAATGAGAAGTTAATTTCAGATTGTTATATATTTCCATTAATTTCACTTGGCCTTCTGTAGTTTCCCCTCCCTCACTCTCTCCTTCCTTTGAGTACAGGGGGATCACAAAGCCTGTTTTCTTTTTTTTCCCTTTCCTTTTTTCCTTTTTCGGGGGCTCTCTCTTTTCCCCCTGCCCCACAGCACAGGAGACGAGCAAATATGAAGGAGTAGTGGATGATAACTGAAGGAGGGAACACTCTCTTTGTCACTTTCATTAGCATTGCCTTATACCTCTCCTCCCCTTTCCTTTTCCAGCAAAACTTTTTTTTTTTTTTCCCTGTTTGTCCAAGAGCGGCATCTCAGTCAGAGATGGGTCGAGTGGCCCTGGAAGTTTAAACAAAGCACCTCCCCTGAGAATCCAACTCCTGCAGCTCTAAATGGACACACACACCAAAAACACGCACACACACACACACACACACACACACCTGATTTGCCAGTTATGTGCAGAGCAGCAGGCGCCTCCGGATTTGTTGTTTTTGTTTTATCTTCCGTCTCTTCCAACCTCCCCCATTCACAGCTAAGGTGAAAAACAGTCCACCGAGATATTTGGGCGATTTCACCATTAGCAGGCTCCACCTTTTCAAAACACCTACAGGAGCTGGACTTCATGTGTTGATTTGTGCAGGATGAAAGTGGATTTGTATAGAGCAGTGATGTCTTAACAAAAAAAAAAATGATGGGGCATTTCTTCATCACAACAATAAAAGTGACAAAAGTCACACAATTGTTAATATTTATCTCCTTTTAAACCTCATCACAATAAATTTAGAATAAGTGAGTAAAAATTTCACATCATGGCTTGTTGAAATTTTGTCACTGCACCCCAATTTAGAAATTTTGGCTTGAATACCAACTGTGGGCTCAGTTAGTAAAAAGAATCAGTGTTTATCAGCCCCTAAGGCTGTGCGTGTGTGTGAGTGTGTGTGTGTGTCTCAGAAATGGACAGCAGTACCCGATGGATATTTAACACATTAGCTTTGGCAGAGCTGAGAGTGGTGTGAAAACACACTGATTTCCTAAGTGGCAATCATATCAGCCTCGCCGTCAGAGAGGCAGCAGAGAGCAAACATCTGTGTGTATGTGCGTGTGTGTGTGTGTGCGCGCTCCAGAACGTGCATGTATGCTGCTTGTGCACATCATTTAGACATTGATCTGACTGCTGCTTTAGATTCGTACAGTAAACTTTATTAATGTGTATTTGGTTCTAAGTGAGCTTAATTAGCTTTTTAAAAATATTTTGCCTCAAATAATAATTACACTTTTATTTATTATTATCTGTTTTCCCTTATATTAAATTCTGTTGTCTGTTTTTCTTTCTGCTGTTTTCTTCATTATTTATTTATTCTAACTACAGCTGTATCTGATGTTCGGGCTCTCTTTCTACCTGTGTCTTTTTTCCGTATCCAGTCGTTTTCTTTCTCGGCCTCTGTTGCTGCGCGTACTCGCTCTTTTATATGTGTGTGTCTCTGCCTGTCTGTCCATGGTAAAGCTGTCTCCTCCCTGCCAGGGTTCATGGAGCCCTCGGTTCTCCTCGATGTCAGTATCACCCTGAGTTACGGCACAAAGGTCTCAGCCTCCTCCTCCACCCACCCTTGTTAGGCCCTCTCGTTCACTCCCTCCCTCCGTCAATCCCACTCCCGCTCACCCTATCCATCCTCGTCTCCAGCCGAGAGTCACCCATCCGAAACTATGTTAAAACAGGGTCATCCCCCGGTGTGCACTTAAAGGCTGTCCCTTTAACCTGCTCTGAAATACTTACGGCTATTATTATAGCTTATAAATCATTAAGAAAGTTTAATTATACGAAAATTTCATGGTGGAAATGTGCAAGCTGACACATGGGAAGGGGAATTTAATGGGCCAGCAAGTCCCAGCACCGTGAGGGAAAATATTGAGGTTAGGTTTCTATTTTACAGCATTGCCGGAGGGTTTGGAGACAGGGAGAAAGACAAGAAAGAAGCACTTTCGGAGTGAGAGAGAGGGAGAGAAAAGGCAAGTGGAGATGATGAGGCCTGCACTGCATCTAATGCGCAAAAGTAACTTTCTTTTCACTCTGTAGACCAAAGCTGTTAATATGGCCAGTTGATTTGGGAATGATGAAGACATAGCCCACCGTACCTTGTGCTGGTTTTCTTAACTAAGATGTATTCTAATTAACACAAGACTTTAATTAGTCGCCATGCCGTAATTTCACTTCGTTAAGGAATGCTGCCTAATTAGAAATTTCCATTTGGAGAATTTCTGTAATTGCCGTCGCTAAACAATAAATGAACATCCCTGACTACTAATGTTACCAAACTTTGTCCACTTCTTTTTAAATTGTGTCAATATCATTTCAATGTGAACATTATATGGGTATTGCTGATATAACTCGAGCGGCGACCGGTGGTCTTTTCATTGTGATCTGATATCATCAACACTTTGCAGATGTTAATTGGAAATGAAGTAAATTCTGTTGTAGTAACTTTGAAAAGCTGCTATGCATTGACACATGCTTGCTATTTGGTTCTGAATTATTTGAATGATGTTCCATTACATAAAAGAGTGTCGATCAAGTGAAAACCAACAGGTGTGAAGTGTTTCATGGTCTCTTTATTATATGAAATTCCATACAATGTATGAGCAGGAAGAAAAACACTTACGTGGAATTCACGTCTGACCATGTGGACAGACTCACATAGCTACATATAGTACTTTGAATAAGTAATATAAGAAAAAATGTATTCTAAATCATTGACTGCACATACCGTCATGCACAAACACATTAAAACTCACTCAAAGAACTCTTGTCGCCATGAATCTAACATTTCTTAATAAGTGAACAGCACTTGCTTTGCAACAGGCTGCTATTGTTTATGAGCACTCGCTTACCCACAACCCCAGTTGTCCCTCCCTTCTTCCCTCCCTCCATCCCATCCTCCCTGCCCTCTCTCTCTCCTCTGTCCTCCCTTCCCGTCTTCCTCTTGTTTTCCAATGCGGGCACAAGCGGGGCGAAGCACCCGCAGCCGGCAGGTTTCCTGGCACACCGCTCCTCATCCTCTGCCTTTTGTTTCCACCAGTGGACAACCATTCTCCACTTCTGCTGTGTCAGTAAATATTTATTGGCCTTCCTTTTCCTCACCGCCCCCACTGATGTTGGTGTGTTTCTGTCCACTGTATATGTGTGTGTGTATGTGTGTGGTTTGCATGTTTATGCACACGCAGAATCCTCCCCGACACGTACACAGACACACACCACCTCCCACTACCCTGCATCCGGTGCTGTCACTCACACAATTCAGCAATGCCCCTTCCTCACCCTTTCAGATCTCACCCTGTCTCTCCGCCCACCATCTCCCTTTTCTCTCTCTGTCCCTCATCCTCCCTCCATCATGCATGTGTCAGCCAGCCGCGAAAGGAAAGAGGAAAGAGAGGAGGAAGTTATTGCAGTTTTCTCCTGCTCTCTCCCTCCCGCTCTACACCCTCACAATGACCAGAGTTCATGCACTGGAGAGTCAGAGGGGAAAAACCCTGCAAGTAAATGCATGTGACCTCAGTGAGCAAAACTCCTGCACACTCCCACAACACTGAAAGATGCACACACACAAACACACTCCCTCTCGCTCCCCTGGGCCCTGTGGCCTCGTGTTAGAGAGGGCTTCCTTCCTGCGGTTAAGACAAAGGAAACTGGGGACCGACGGGGGACCTGGGACCGCTGCTTCAAAGCCACAGGAAGCGCTGGTGTTGTCTCTTCCTGTGGAGGGTGTCGGAGCGTGGGGGGCCAGCTGCCTGTGTTTTCACAGCCAGGGACGAGTGTGTTTTGTGTGCGTGTATGTGTCACAGAGAGGGTAGGTAGAGTAGCCGAACACGCTGCACTTCCAGTCCGATCCACCCCTCTGTGACCTGGGATCAATTTCCAGCAACAGAAGTCACACACAGATAGGAATGAGAGAGATAGCACACAAACATCATCCCTGTGGTGACTCCCCCAGTCATTAAAAGTCGAATCCAGCTGAGGATTATCAACCTAACCGCTGTGTATCTACAAGTCTATTGTCCTCATTGATTTATGATAGAAAAAAATCACTTCCAGAGCATCAGTCAGCCTTTATGTTTGTTTTTCCAGCCCTTGCCACTATCTTTGCAGACTCTACACATGCTTGCAATGTGTACATGTCTCTGTGTGTGTTTGTGTTTGTGCTCCTGTTCCAGTGTTGGCGTGTAGGGATTTATGGGGGTGTATGTGTTAGTGTGTCTGCGCCATGTGTTTTCCAACCTTCCGGTGTGCACCCGCATACATGTTTGTTTGTTTTTTCTGTGTTCGCCCTGGCTTCTCTGATGCTCTCCTCTTAGTCTCTGGCAGCAACAGGACAGTTAATCAATCAAATATTTAAGCAGTGCTTCAGTGCTCAGTGGGTAGTCCTAGATTATCTGTGGCTGTTGGCAGTGCATGGCGCAGCCACATTATAAGCCTCGTCTCTGACTGGCATCGTCACGGGGCGCTTCTTGCTCTCGCTCCCTCCTCCTCCTTCCCCTTGGCCTCTGCTCAGTCTTTACTCACTCCCACTAACACTCATACATTTTGTCCTCTTTTCCATTCTCACTCATTTTCTGTCATTCTCGCTCTATCCCTTGTTTTCCTTTCTCTTGTTTGCCGCTCTCTATTCGCACTCTCTCTCTATGTATAATTGTGGCTTTTCACATTGACTATCTGACAGTGAGCAAGGCCCCTTAAAGAGCTCTCATCTTTCTGTCTTTGCCTGTTTCTCTCTTTTCTCTCGCTCTGCATTCTTTCTAGGGATAAGTCTGCCTGTCTCCCCACGGGGATCTCCATTGTGGATTACCATTCAGTTTTCGCCCAATTATCTAGTGGCTTTCGCTGCCTTTGACACATAATTATCAAAGGCCTAAATAATTGTCTTTATTATTGCCGGTGTTTAGATGTAGCGTCAGCGGAGCAGTCGCGAGCAAAGGGAGCGTCACGGGGAGAGGAGAGAAATGAAGTATTTATCTCGACCAGAGATTAGCTTAGCATGCTGTTAAATGATGTCTCGTCGCTTATTTCAACTCCTCGTCCAGATAAATAAACATGATTAATATGCCCCCTACGTTCCTTCATACACACACCCCACACTTTACATATACACACACCGATTGCATATCACATTCTATGTCAGTAGTGAAAATAAGATTACGCACAACAAAAAGTCTAGCAATTAGCTGGCTTTGTAGCAGGAAGCAGCTTAAGGCGCTAAACACTGTACTTTGCTGAGGGCCATGTGAGAGGTCAGGTACGAGATACAGGGGTTAGAGAAAAGTCTCTGTGGGTATGTTTGCGTGTGCGTGTGTTAGAGTGACGCTGGGGTTGGATATTTCATAGACCTTGTGAAAAGCTGGGTTTACTAGAATTGTGCCAACCAGGGGGTCAGAAATCTGTGATGTTTGCGGGTCTCTATAGCAACCAGGCCCTCTGCAGAGAAATCAGAAAAGAAATGTTTCACGAGGAAGAAACAGAGCAGGTTGAAGGGGTAGAAAGATTTCAGTTCATTCAGAGTTTAAATATAAGTGGGCGGGAGTGAACTCAAGTCCACGTCACCAGTTGTGACTCAGCGTTGTCATCGTGGTTTAGAAGAATGTAAATGTGTTTGCAGTAAAATTAAATCCAAATGACACTGAGGGACTGTGTTTAAAAACAGCTTTTCACAGAAGTAGGTTAAGAAATTTCTTTAACACCACTTTTTTGTGGCACACTAAATTAGGATGTCAAAATGTCCTTGATAATTGAACTGAATTAGACTTGTTAGCCTAGTATGGTGCAGATGTGAGATGACGTGCATCAGACTAATAGTGAACATTTCATCAAGGTGCTTAAATGAGCGAGGAGGCCGCCTTCGAGCTGAGGACGCATTGTTCCCAGTTAAACTTAAGCTTCTACTTGTGTTTTCAAGACAGTGAAAGCCTGCTTGCTTCAGGGATGCTGTTCTGAGGCTGACTCTGTGGTCCGTTCTTCCTGTGAAGTGAGCCAAGGGGAAAGAGAATTTTCCTCATGGGGATCAATAAAGCGTTCATAAATATTCTTTGTTGTGCACATCTGCCTGTCCTTCCTCTCATCTGTCTTGCTTTTTCTTCTCGTTTCTTCCCTTTTCCTCCAATAATACTACTTTTGACATCCATTCAGCTTATGCCCTTGTGCCTTCCCTTTCTTGATTTTCTTTTTTTTTTTTTTCACTCAAGCCCCCCCATGTCCAACCCCCACCCGAACTTTACTCTGCACATCCAGCTGCTTTAGCGTTAAAGGAAAGGCCAGCAGAGAGGCGGCAAATGGCTCAACATCTGTGTGTTGGTTTTAGCTCAACAAGTATTTCCACATGTTTCTCTTCCTTTTTCCCTGTCCGATACAAGACTGATCACAACAGCTGGCCTGTTTCCTTGTTAAAACTGCAGTCTGCGGTTACATAGTGGATTAGCACATTTAAGATTCTGGATAAAAATGGCTAACACTAACTCACATACTAACATGGTATAAAAATTACAACATGATGAGTCATATGATAGGACTGCTTACATCGCTACTCACTTGTGGCTTTATGGGTCCAACTGGTTCTGTAAGTTAAACTTGAGTATCACCCACCTTGCAGAAGACACAGACATGCTTAGATCCTGCTCTCAACATGCAGCTAACCACAGTTGTCATTGTGGCTTGTAAAACATGAGAAACCCAGTGGTGTCAAAATCATTGTGGTTGAGGGCCACACTGCATAGAGCACTCTCTCCTTGAGTCATTATTTGTCAACCTATTATCCCAACTGTTACCACAGCCAACCATATGTTTATAGGCATTGCGGCAATGAGAGCTGTCAGAACGAGTGATTGATATAGCCAGTGTTGGGAGATGGTGTTCTACGCTCTTTAATCTTCGGTTGCGGCATCATCAAAAAGACTTTGTTTGGTGAGAGTTCCTGATTTATTTTCCTTCGTCATTTCAGCAGATATACAACACTGTGTGAGTAAAATCACAGCAAATCACGAAAAGTTGGTTAGAGAAGGGCAAAGTAGTTTTGCTTTGTAATTAAAACCAATAAAATCTAGCTACCAAAAGCATCCAGAGGTTCTGAATCTAATCATTTTGAATGGCTGCTTTAGGATTTCCAAAGGTCTCGTTATCCCATTTTAAAAAAAACCCATTTTCTCCTGTCATCTGTTGGCTTGACGAGACAGTCTGTCTGCACAACATTAAACATGCACTGTCTAAATACTCGAGTCCAGTATGTAAGAGTTGTTGAGTATGTTGAGTTCCAGACGTGTCCATCAGCACCATCTACAACCCAGATTCACTCCCACCTGACCAGCTGTGCATTCCCTTTGTACATACCTTTATCCTTGTCTTATCACTGTCAGTCATTCACTTGCTGCTCCCTTTAACAATACTCTCGTATCTGCTCACATTCATTCCCACACACACGCACACATCCATGCCTGTACCGACATACATGAAGACATGCACACCCACACTTCCTCTGGTTGGCTTTATTAGTATTCTTGTTCTATCTCTTGATTCCATCTATCTGCACATCCTTTGTTAACTCTAAAGTACTTTGTGTTAAAAGTGGCATGCAAAAATGACTTTGGAAACAAGATAGACTTAAACAACCTTAATGAAAGGTTGGCAAATACAGTTTACTTTGGCACCAGTTGCCATTTTTTATTATAGTTCTGTGACAGTTTTAATATACCAGTGATATCCTGTGAACCATACCCATGTTAAGTACATTTTCCATCCCACATAATAAAAAATGTTGGACTCAGAAGGGCTATACAATAGGAGCAAGCAAAGACCTATTTATCAACTTTCAGAATGGAAAAAATGCTTTCTGCACAGACTTTGGATGTTTTTGACTGGTCTGAAGTCATGTGCTTAGCGCTTTCCATGGGCAGTCAGTCCACTGCCTCCTGTTTCCTGGCCTCTGCTAGCAGCCCCTATACTCAGGGACTGGCCCGTTTGGCTAGCGCCAGAAAACAGGACCTTGACTGACACCTCCAGTTTTAAAAGGTTGACTTTGCTACTCCCACGGGCCCAGTTCTGCCAGAGGAAAGCTTTTCAACCAAGCGTGGATGAGGGTGGAGTAGAGAAAGGAGTGTGTATCTCTGTGTGTGTATATGATGGTATTATTTTGTGTGAGCCAGCAGATGTGTCTGTGCATACATTTGCAGTGTATGTCTTCTTTTGTTGTCTATCTTTACTGTAGTAGCACTTTTTTTATGCTTGTGGTTGTACCTCCCCTCTCAATCTGCTCTATCCTCCGCCCTGGTGAAGACGCTCAAGTGGAAGCCTTATCAGCTGTATGATGTATGAGTCCTTAGAGCCTTAATAGATTCAATTTATCTCTATACACTCCCACTTTAATTTGGCTGGGCAGGGGAGGATGTATTCAAATGCCCACCGTCATTTTGATGTACAACCAGGCAGCCAGAGCTCGCTGACTATAGATGACCAGTGTTACATGTCCGCGAATGTGTATAAGATGGGTGATTGATCCAGCCTAAGCCCCAGCCTGAGCGTCAGATTTATATTGTAGCTTTTGTACCTCAGCCCTATTTTGTTTCATTGCACTTGCGCTTTTCTCGGCCAGTGTTTATCCTATTCTTACATGCAAGCACCAACTAAGCCCTGATATTCCGATCCTTGCCTTAGCTTTAATGTTACCTAGAACTACTAATGAAGTGCACCAAGCCATAAACACCATCACCATTTTAAACCCGACCAAAGTCCAGAAGTCCGGTACACTGAAAAGTGTTTCCGCCTCCTCCAGATAACACTTAGGATGAAGCTCTAAAGCTCCAATTTGTAAGATAGTTGATTTTTGAGTCTCATTTCCAACTCGTCAAATACTGATGTTTTGGGATAGCTGGCTGACCCAACCTAAAATTCCAAAGCATCAGTATTGAGACAAGTTGGGAATGAGAATCAAAACCCCATTTTCTTTCAAATTGGACCTTTTAATGTAGTTAAAACCGTGGTCTTTCCATGCTTGGCACCATGTGTAGATGACCAGGCTCTCATGAAACTTAGTGCCATTCTGCAGCGCTGTGCTTAATCCCAGCATCAGTCTCTTCCCCAGCTTCACTATTCGTATACAGTAAGTGATTGTTAACCTATTGTTGAAAGTCCTGTTCCCTATTCTTTCCATTTTATCTTAAAGCAAAGCAGAGTGAAATGGCTCGTTCCCAAGGCCTGACTGCAGTACTCCTCTGGGTGGGACCAGCGGTGTGGGAAGTCTATTGTAGTGCAGTAACAAGTTCTTTGTGTGACATTTTCCTTGGCGTTGACATTCAGAGGGGAATAGGAAGACGGGTCTGTGGACGCTACATTCTCTGTGACATGTGAAGGGAAAGGGTATTAAGAATGGGGACCGAGGTATTTGAACGTGCACAGGGAAGGACATTTGCACAGAACGTGACAAGGACACGATATGGTGGAGCAGCTCTTTCATATTTCACTTTGTAACATTATGCCATACACCAGGTTGAATCTCTATCTGCCGGTACAGAGCTGTCCACTGGGCCATTACTATCATGGTCCGAGGAATAGGCAGTGTATGTTGGACAGGGAATACAATTTTTTTCTTGGCAAGTAACTACTGGAGCAATAAGTATGTGATATTTAAATATATTTTTCACATCCATGCAATCAAAAAGCTGATTTTTGTCTCAAAGGATTGCCTATTTTTTACAGCATCACGATCTCTGTTGATCAAATGTTGTCTGAAACCAGCGTTCTCCTCAACGGTGGCTCTGTCATTAACATGCTGCATGGATGATTAACACAAATTTGATTTGCTTTTTGTGGCAGATGAATCAGCGGGAAATGCAGGTGAAGAACAGAGTGTGTGCTGTGGCTCTGACCGACTCGGCTCACAACATCTGGCTGCAGGAGACCAGCAAAGGCACGCAGGACTGGATGCAGCAGGTGAGAAAACCACACAAGCTCAAATGCACAAACACATACTGAAGCCAAACAAAGGCGCTGGAGTCCATTCCTGAGCTCCCATCTCATCATGTAAATTCTCCCAGCGGTGAGCGGAGGTCTCTCAGATTTTGCTCCTCTCTAATTTCTCCCTGCACAACCCTGCTGACCTACACAGGTACCCCTGACCAACAGCTAGCCTTAGAAGTCATGGAGAACCATTGTTTGCGTGTTTTCCTTCTCTGTCTTTTTTTTTAATCAGCCCCCACTTTTTTTTCTTCCTGGGTCCATGTCAATGAATAACTAAGACAGTTAACCCTCAGTGGTGCATGTGTATGCGGCTGGGCATCCATATGTGCATGCGTGCATGTGTTTATGTGGGCTTGTGGGTAAGCGTGTGAGATAGAATGCACGTGCACATGTGCATTTGTGTTAGCTTCATTTTAGCACTTGCCCTTTCTGGTGTGACCTCTGCGCCATACGCAGCACCTGGGCTCACTCAGTATGCACATACAGATGAGGACCATCCAAGACCAGAGCTGCTTGAGAGCCAGAGATGCAAATGTCATGCACACACACACACTCTGACACACAGCCACACACACCATACCTTTATTTGTATTACATCCTCTTTTATATCCCTTGCCTTTTGTTATTGCTATTTCTGTCATCTCCAGTTGCGCGTGTTATGTTAGGTTTGGGTGCATAAGCGTGTGTTAGTTGTCTGTGAATGTGTATGTATGTTGGTTTGAGTGGTGGGGATTCAAGGTTGCACTGGCCGCCTTCTCCTTGTCGGGCATTTCCTATTTTTGATTCATCTAAGGGATGTTCGGGACGCAGCATAATTGGAATGTTAAGTGATTTTCTATTTGTGATGATTACCCAGAACAATAAATCTGAAATAACCTTCTTTGTCCGGCCGGAGGAAGGGGACAGGCAAGGATTCACTCTTTTTCATACTCATTAACCCACAGTCCTTTTTTGGCTGAATTAAGAGAAGTGCCTGCCTAATTAAAGGGATTTTTTTCTTGAGGGAAACAGTGGCACACCTATGCTTTGCTATGCCCTTCTCAATGATACAACAAAAATAAATAAATGGAGGATATGTATACATCATCTTTTGTTCTGGGTGCACTTTTCTATGAGACTACTCATTACTTGTTGCTAATTCCTAGCAAATGTTTATACTCCATGTAATTCTCTCAGGGACCATTGGATTCATTATGTAAATCATTACATCAATTGTATTTAACAGCAACAAAAAAATGTGTTTTATCCTCTGAAACCCAAATTAACTTTAATTGAATTATCAGGAACGCAGTGTTGATGCCTATTGTTCCTGCCATCTCGCTAAGAGAAGAATGGGTGCTCACAGTATCAAGTGTTTGACCATCTCTGCTAATTTATTGTCAGATAAAGACCACTATACACTGTAGATCAATGCTAAGTGGTGAGATATACATTATTTTTGAACATGTTAACATCAGATTGATATAGAGGTTGAAGGTAAAAAGTCTTACTCATATTCTGTATTTCATCACATTAGTGGCTTCTGGGCATGGATGGCAGTGCTAGTTATCAAGCTCCAGGGTCAGCATGAGGATTGAGGTGAATCCAAAATCTAATCTGTCCCAGTCATTTACATTAGAAACCAATGCTGCGTATGTGCTGTGGTTCCACCAAAAGGTCAGAGTCCCTTTATGTTCCACCCAATATGCTAATCCAGTGGCTCTCAGCAAGAGGCTTCTATCATTGGCTCGCTTTCCTGATGTTTGGCTTTTAATGATCATACAGTCTGACAGTACATGCACTTGTTGGTGGAATGCAGAAGATGCACACACAAACCCTGACAGTTGATGCATATAATGCTGCTTTTTCAAAGACATTAATATTCCATACACAGCTGGATCTTGAACATAAACAACACTTGCATTGCACACTAAGGTATGGGCATACAACACACACACACATACACACACGGAGGG
The DNA here is from genome assembly GCF_965226575.1 of Pagrus pagrus. NCBI lineage: Eukaryota > Metazoa > Chordata > Actinopteri > Spariformes > Sparidae > Pagrus > Pagrus pagrus. The sequence continues at coordinate 23,413,960 of NC_140192.1, read as the reverse complement.
CAGCCCAAAAGGTGCTGCCCATCACAGAGGAGAGCTAGCAGTGAACCTGAATAATGCCCTGGGTGGTGTATAAATATGGGTGCCCGTATGAGTGGGTGCATGTGAGGTCGGCGCACCCCAGCAGTGCGCTGCTCTGTTCTCCTCGGACAGAGATAATTCCCTCCCTCCGGGGTTCAAGAGGTCACTGGATGGTGGGACGGAGCGATGAGAAGAGGAGAGCATAAGAGAGGAGATGGGATTTAGAGATCACCGCCCGCTGGGCCAGGTTATATAGACCAAATGGGTCAGACGAGGGGCAACTGACGTCACTGCCAGGAGACAAAATACAGAGTGAAGGTGAGAGAAATGAAAAAAAGGCTGGGAATAAGCAGAGGCAGAGATAGAAAGACTCATCCATTGGGCGAGACAGAAAAAAGAAATAGGCAAAGAAATAAAGTATGAGAAACGTTCAATTATTTAAATCCCGTTGACTGCCGCCGAGAAGGCACAGGGCAGAGCTGTGGAAAAGAAAAACAAAAAGACAGGTAGGATATGAATGGAGTGAATACAGATGGAGGAGAGGAGATGAAGAGATGTACGTGGAGATAGATGAGTAGCATAGTGAGGGAAAGTGAGTGAGAGAGAGAGAAATGCGAATGATGGTGTACAGCTGGCAGCCTGTCACAGTCTCCAAGGTGTCTCCTGTCACTGTGCTGGCCTGCTGTCACACTCTAGTGGCCTGCCCAGAGCACACACACGCACAGGCATACACACATGCACACACATACACATACAGAGTACACTATGGTCATGAATAAACCATCCTAATCCATAGAGATTATACAGCAACTGGAGGAGGTGGGAGAGAGACAGACACACAGAGTGAGCAAGAATTGATACTCAGGACTACTTTCTGAGAAGTTGGGTTGCAGGCTGTCATGTGTGTTATGGTTTAGTAGACTTTTGTACACTTAGCACAGAGTTTCTATCGTGGGACTCGGTCCTGTGTGCCTTCAGAGAGAAGAGGAGGAGTTGCCGTTGTACGCTTGAATGGAGCATATGATTGCAAATATACATACTACACATATTTTGATAATATTTGCATTTAGATCTGTATAACAGTTTCTATAATCAACATGATTGTATGACTCATTTCGTTATTCAGTCACTTTCTTTGTCAGGTTGTTTTACACTCAGTTTTTGCACATAATAAAACAAGTCTGTTAATAAATCCTAGTGTGGTTTCTGTTATTTTCTGTACAAGTCCTGGATGGTAGGGAGGACGCTTCCCTATAGGCACCGTGTGTGTATTCCTGTGACTCTTACTGTGTAGTGGATATGGACACCTATGAGAGACCTATTTGGTCCTCATGAAGGCTCCATTAGATCACCCTGCCATCAGCTGAGTGCAGTGTTTTGTGTCCATTACTCTCTCTCTGTGAGTGTGTGTGCGTGTGTGTGTGTTTGTTGTTTATGTGAAAGAATCAGGCTGCCTTCCACGCTGACTTGCAGTAGGCAGCAGGTGGTGGATTGCTCACACACACACACACACACACACACACACACACACACACACACACACACACACATTACAAAAAAGGCTTAAAAGCATTTCTCAGAGATAGAGGGGTAGAGCTGACACCTGCTTGTCATTTACACCCTCAGAGTACACTGTTAGCTTAATGGTTAGCTTTAGCACTTAGCATTAGCGCTTAGCGTTAGCCTCTAACTCACCACTTTGTTTCTGCATAATGTTGGAGATGGGATTTAAGCTAAACAAAGTGCACTGTGCAACAATGTGTTTTGGTATGTGTGTGTGTGTATCCAGTACAAAGCCCCAAGACACACACACACACACAGACACACATGCACGCACAGAGCAGCAGAGGTGGGGGAAGAGTCAAATCTGTTTACATGTTTGTTTCTCTGTCTGCCTTTAGTTCAATGGCACCATTGATCGGCGGACGAGCTGCTTGAAGTGATGATGCTATGCATCAGAGGCAGCCGATGTGATGTGCCATCCTTTTGTCACGTCGCCCTTCTCTAATCCCAGCCAGCAGGCCTTGCCTTTATGTGACTGCTGTTATGCCTGCGGTCTCCCACAGCACTGGGACTGTGTGCTATGTGTGTGAGTGTGTGTGTGTGTGTGTGTGTGTGTGCGTGTGTGTGTGCATTAATGCAAGAGTTTGTGTGCACATGTGTGTTGTTGCCTTGACAAATCTATTCAAACCCCGGCCTCCCTGCCTCCATTGGTGGTGATGGTGGAGGTGAAGGGGGAGGGAGCTGGGCTCTTTGAAAGACTCCCCTCCTTCCCCTCGATCCAGCCGCCTTCAGCCCACTGCTCCACAGCCCAGCTGACATCTTCCTTGAGACAGACTGAATGAATTAAAGGAGATACAATGAGACACTTGATGTAGCAGTCAAGGAGCCCCACTGCTTCTGTGCCGCTCCACACCGCTCTGCCCTCAAGCCCGGGCTCAGAGGAGAGCACATCTAGGGCAAAGGAAAGGATCTAAAAATACACAATATGCCACTGTTTACCAAGATGACTTGTCATCTCCCCCCAATGCTAAACCCCCCAACCTCCTCCCCTCCATTCCCCCTCATCTCTCTGCCGATCGTACTTCAACCTCTTATGCTATACCCCTTATGACTTCTTGCACTTTGATTGACAGGGCAGAAGAAATTAAATACAGAGGAAAAGAGTGAAAAGGCATTTGTACAATTTTTAAGAGGCATATTCAGTACAAACTTTGTCTGATATTAATATGTTTTTATTGTATAGGAATGGATCACTTATGACCTAAACAGACCATTTTGTACACATTTCCTAACTGAATTATGTTTACTTACTTACTTGTTGACATTTGCTAAGGATTTTTCATATATGGGCCAGATGTTTCATCATGATCATCTCTCGCAATCTCGCAATGTGTTTTTCATTTCTCTATAAGTCACTGTACTGACAAAAGAAGATGTAGCACATGTCGAGCAGAGGGCAACAGAAGACATCTGCTTTAACATAGCTGAAGAAACTTATGTAGACAAAAAGCAACAACCAAGAGGGGCCTCAAGTATATTCAGTATCCCTGTTTAACTTCACATATTCATACAGAAAAACAACATAACTCGGAGAACGTTTTGTCTGTGTGTGGGTGCTACTTGGTGGATGATAGCGTAGTAGAAGTTTGATGTGACCCTGGATTTTTTTGCATTTAAGTAATGTGTGTGTGTGCATGTGGTGAAATGGGAGTTCATAAATTTGTCTGTCCAGTCCCTCCTCTTTCGAGGCCTTGGGAGTCAGGGTCACCAAGTGCAAAAATGCGAAAGCAAGCGTGTTTTTGAGTGCGCATTTGAGTCTGAAGGGTTCACAACGTTACACATCTTTATGGGAGACCCCCCGCAATGCAATCACTGACCCACACACACAAGCACACACGCACACACAAGCATGCACAAGACTGTAATGACTGTCAGGGGGCCAGGGTGAAAGTAAACAAGGGCAGATAAGCAGTGATTCAGAAGGACGCCAGCTGCACATTCTAATCTCTTTACATTTTCTCTTTCTTCTATTGAACTTTTATCTTATCTGGGGAACGTCTTCTCCAAGCATTCCTTCTCAGCCTCCCTCTGTCCCTCTCTCCCTTTTCCCCTTGTTTTTGTACTAACCTTACAAGCCACAGCATACCAATCCTCATCGCACGGTCAAAAGGAAAAACACACTTTGATATGTTGTCATCGGCTGAAACAGAGAATGAAAACTCAAAGCCAGGGGAGAGTGTGTTGTTTTGTAGTATGGCATTGATACAGTTGATTAATTGTACATACGGATTAAATACTGTGCTTGGCATTACCTCGTAGGTAGAAAGAGGGAATGACACACAGACAGGAAGATGAAGACAGCAAAAAAAAAAAAAAAAACAGATAAAGAGGTCCTCTCCTCTTTCTGACAGTAGAGTTGTCAACCGCAGGGGGTTTGAGAGGACTAGGGGTGTTTGCGGGAGGTTATGGGTCAGCAAGCTGGGCAGACACCCTCCCCCAGGGCACCCACTGATCTACCATGGTAGAAGGCCTCAGCTCTCCACCACAAACAAACGCCAAGCTGTCTGAGCAACATGTCACAGAGCTTTTAATTGCTTGTTCCTACCCCCCCACCCCCCACCTCGCTCAGCCATACACACACCTCTTTCTCACTTATTGTCTCTCCCTCTTGTCCTCCGCACCTGTCTCCCTTGCCTCCCATTTTCGCTCCCTTCTCCCTTTCTTTTTCCTTGTTTCTGATATCTCTTTCAATTTCAAATAAAACTTGCTATATTTCCATGAAGTACAAAACAATACTTTCATAGCATCAAGGTGAAAGATGTTTTTACACTTTTAAATCAAATCCTCTCCCTTGTTATATTTCCATCTTTGAGCGTATATTTCTTTGCGTTTTGCAGGGTAATACTGGAGGTAATAGAGGATGCTGGTTTCCACGTATTTATTTCCCTTGTACAAACCCCCCCACTACATCTTTTGTTGACAAAATGTAGAGAATCTGTTCACCGAGTTTACAATTTACTGTCTCTTTCTTCCTCTCCCTGCAGCACTGTTGTAACTGGGTATCGAGTCCAGAGCCCCTGGACACACCACTGGATCCCATGCTGCCAGACTGCCCCCGAGTCTCTGCAGGTATCAAGTAAACTGTGTATAAACACACTTAGCAGTAATTACATTAGAACTCAATATCTACTTACTGCATGATCTTGGATCGCTTTCAGTTTCCAAATACAATTATTGTTTAAAGAATTCGACTTGATTAATTTTAAGACCATTAGACAATAGAGGAGTGGTACACTAGTTGTGGGTCAATGTTAGCTTAGGCAAGTTTTTATTCTAGGGTCAAAGGTTAAATTTGTGCTGCATTGTGAGTACTTTAGTTGGTAGCTGTAGTTGGAAATACTGAGAAAATGGTCACACCCACAGATGTTGTAATAGTTAAAGTTGCAATATGTAAGAACTAGCCACCTGCCAAATTCATACTCCAAACAAACAGGGTTTGCATATCACCAGAGTCACGGCTTACAGCTGCCGTTAGCTAGTTAGCCCAGTAAGCTCAAATTGCTCAATCATCTTGCAGTCATATTAGCTCTGCCACCAGGAGTGGGAGCAATGGGGGCAGCGAGGATTGCTGGTGGGGAGCGGCAATTTTTCCATGTTTTAAATGAAAATACTGGTTTAAGTAGAAATTTGACTGGTGATTGTCACAGTCATGGGTATACTGAAAAAATCAATTATATGTTCATTAACTGTAGCCATAAAAAGGGAGAAAAAGCAAATCAAGTTTAGTTGGTTTTATTAGACACTATCAGTGGTCATAGCACAAAGTAGGGTGGATACAATATGCCAGTGTGAGACCATCACAAAGGATGTGCCAGTGCAAGTAAGGGAAATTATTTTATAGCAAAAATCTGTACAAATGACAGATGTGCAAAATTCAAATACACTCCAATGTTTTTTCTTACCCCTGTACATGTGCTCAGCAGTGTAAATGTGAAGATTATCAGGGTTCAGCCAGTTCAATGTGCTGTGTAAGTTGACAGTATTCTTGTTTGTGTGTGTGTGTTCACATGCCCGTGGGTGTTGGGTAGATTGGAGGTCTTAGCAGGGCTGATTGTGAAGGATCATTGTCAGAGAAACTGAGTAACTAAAGCAGTGGCAGATTATTTTGAAGCACAGATACACACAGAAATAGAGGCTGTCTGACACACAAGCTAAAGAAATGTGGCGTTTGATTTAGTTTCTATTTTTGTCTTCTTTGTCGCGCCCTCTTTCTTTTTCATCATCTACTCTTGCTCCTATATTCATTAATCCTTTCCTGCGGTGTTTGGCTTCCTGTCCCTGTGCCCTCTCTGTGGTTGTTTGGCCTTGATGATGTCACGGCCATCATGAGAATGTGTCCTTAATGTAGGATTAGGGATGAAAGCTGTAATCCTCGACATGACCGTTGATAAGAGATGATGATTGCAGTGTTGTTTGAAGAGTGGCACACATACAGGCATGCAAGCACAAGCACAAACACAAGCACACACACACAGCCTCACAAAGTCCAGCCTTAAAGAGGAAGTAACCTATCTGTCATGAGTGTAAATGCACCTGTTTTTACTGTATGTGTAAGCATCGATTGTTACATGTATGCACACGTACACAGTTGCGCACACACATCCCTGCCTCATCACTCATTTCCATCGTCTGTCTGAAGGTCCTGCTTTGTGATTTCATTCCCTTCAAAGCCCCTCAGTGATATCATGGTGAATGCATAGGTCATCTTACACATGCTCCACATGTCAGTGAATACATCTCTACCACTGCTATCACATCTCGGCCACTAAAACACCATGTTCCACATGGAGCTGTGTGGGTGGGTGGCCTTAACATCTACCAGTGAATCAGCTCCTTGAAATGTCATCTAGCCTTCAATACAAAACTCCTACTGTATTTCATGTCCAAATGTCAGTTTTTTACCTTGATGTTTTATGTCTGCTCTCAGTGACTGCTGTCGGTCAAAAGACAGCAACCTCTGAGCCAAGATATCGAGGTCTTCTTTTATGAAACTGTTGGCATGCCTGACATTGTTCTAACACAGACCTGTTTGACACAGTGTCCATCTGTATGTATGCACTATTGACTCGTGCTCTATTGACTTTTGCTACTTTAACCGCGCTGAATAGATTGGAGTCTCTGGCCTGTTAACAGAGCTGCCAACTCTGCTTGTCTCTGGTCTTTTGGTGGCAGCTTCTGATGTCAAAGGTTGCCTCAGTCGTCTTTGTGTCCTTGGCAGCCTGGCAGGTTCACAGGCAGCAGCCATTGTGGTGAGAGTCGCAGCAGAGCAGCAGAGGTGACGAGGTTGAGAGAAGGTTGAGGGAAGGCTGTCAGGGCATCGTGGCCCGGCACTTCAATCAACACACATACAGCTCCCAACAGTCACCTCTTCTGCCACCATGGCTGCTGTTGTCTGGGTTGCCATGGTAAGAGTATGTGTGTGTGTGTGTGTGTGTGTGCATGTGTGTGTGTGTGTGGGTGATCAGGATTGACCATAAGAGTCTCAGCAACACAGAACAGACTGGTGAATCCTTGTTGCCATGCATGCACACATAGACACATGCACATATGCAGACATACACATCACAGTGTGAACCACCACTCTAGTGTGGAGCCAGACTGAGTCGGGCCCGGGGCGACTCGGCTGCTGTGGAGAATGGCATGTGATCAGACACACACACACTACAGTGTCTGAAGGCTAACAAAGTATTGGATGTGTGCTTAAATATGGGCACTGAAACTGGTCAGGCATTATGACGGAGGAACGGGTTGAAGGACGAGTCTTGCTGTTTTGTTTTTATCTCTCTCCTTACTCTTCTTCTGTTTCTGACTTTCTCTATACATCCTTCCTTTCCCCCCCTCCGCCTGCGTTCTGCCTCCCTGTGTGGTGCAGTGATGATATGATGATTGTGTTTTCCATGCTGGTAGACTCTTGGCAGAAGGAGGCAGGGAGAAGTGGAGGCAGAGCTTGTCTGTTATTCCTAATCATCTGTGAAGCAACGCCGGTATACCAGCATGGCAATCTGACGGGGCTGGAAGGACCCAAAGAGGGAGGGAGAATAACGCAAAGCGGGGGTGTCCGCTAACGTCTCCATTTCTTGTTTTAAATGCGATAAAACCTGGACCCATTCCCTTCGCATTTGACTGGCTAGCTGCCCTCCCTTTCATTTTTTTTTCTATTTTTTTGTCTCAATCTTTCTTCCTTTCACTCCATCTTTTTTTTCCGTCTTGCAAAAGGAATTTGTTCCACCAAGAAGGTCATTGCTCTGGCGTTTGGCAGTGGCCTGGCACACTAGCAGAATTTTATCAGTTAGGAGCACGCCGAACACAGGCTCAATATGCAGATAAAGTGGAACCAATCTCCTGCTGGAAAAGCTCCCTTTGTGTGTGTGTGTGTGTGTGTGTGTGTGTGTGTGTGTGTGTGTGTGTGTGTGTGTGTGTGTGTGTGTGTGTGTGTGTGTGTGTGTGTGTGTGTGTGTGTGTGTGTGTGTGTGTGTGTGTGTGTGTAGCTTCTATTGGCTGACAGAGAAAAAAGTTGGGGAGTGGGGTGCTGGTTAAGTGGGGTTGCTGAGGCCTTCCCAAGATGTGATCATTCCAAATGTACAATGCTGTTTAGATGCCAGGGCGAAGTATAAACACAACATTAGAGACAATGAAGAGATAGTGGGGAATAAAATGGAGGAAAAATCCAGTCATATCGTGATTTTCTTGGAATGTCCTCCTCTGTTTTTGCTGCTTGATTTATTGACTTTAATCCTGTTAAGATGGATGATCTGTTGTTTGATCAGTAAAGATGCTATTTCAAAGGTGGGAAAAATGCCCTTTGCTAGTACACAGACAAACATAAGCACACACACATGTACACACGAGTTCCTCTTGGGTGATTACTCATTGTCCAAGCTGATTATTAATTACAAAGGGAGAGCTCTCTGAAGGTAAACACTGATTAATGGCTAACAAAAGTAAGTTAATGTCTTACCTGTACTTTAATTACCATCCCTGCTCTGTTACAAGCATCCCAACACAAGGCTGTAATTAACCCTAATGGACTGCAGGAAGAGACTCACTTTCATTTTCTTTCACAACATAAGTACGCTACTGTATGTAATCTTTTTTTTTTTGTGCCCACCTTTCTTGCTTCCCCACTATGCTTTGTATAATTAAAAGTGAGGATTTTGCTGAAAGGATTTCTTGATTTTTCCATCTTGAATGAAAATAGCAGGGAGTTGGCTGGAAAAGTGATGCAATATTGTTACAGAAATGAGAAATAATTCCTGTGCAATGACATGAGAGGTCACTCTGCCTTTCTTCTTCACCTAAGGCTCATACTTCTGTGGCTCAGTGTTATTAATGTACCAAGATACCACAGACACAAAAGAGTGCCTGAGAATAAAAGCAGACAGGCTGATACAAAGCGCACACACACATATTTTCATTCTCTTATTGCCAGTGAGTTCTGTCCTGCTGTAGGTTTGACTTGACTACGCATAACCCTCACCTCCCTGATCTACGCACTGCTGACCGTGAAACAGCTCTAGCTGTCTGCACCTCTTCAACACACACACACACCGCCATCTGATTGATGATTGTGTGACTTAACTCTTTAAGAGGAAACCCAGGCCCATTCGAATTAACCTCACCCAACCACTGTTTTTTCAGCTTGGTAAGGTGGAAGTCTGCTGCCTCGATGGAAGAACACACAAAATTCTATATGTGTTTGTGCCTGTGTTTTCACATTTGTGTTTTCTTAGCCTGACCGGCACAAGTTGTGTTGGTGTTGCAGGATATAGACATGTAAACTATGCTGAACCAGACTCTAACCCCTGACCTGGATTCACTGAGGTTGCATCAAGTCTATTGTCTGGGTCGCATTTGTGACAAACCATATCATCACGATGTGGAAAATGCTGACTGCTGATGTCTGAGATTGGTGTGTAGGTCAGAAATTTATGAAAGAAAAGAAAAAGTGCAGATTTGTGAGATAGAATCACCTTTTGATTTGATTTGTAATTATATGTTGATATCAAATTATGACCTATGTTCAAAATACCAAATTATAATAGATTTCTTTTACTTAAGGACTGATTCAAGAGTACTCTTTGTGATGTTTCCATGCACTTATAGTTCCTTTTGATACCCAACCATCAAACAATGAGAATCTCTGATAGTTTCTTTTTCTTTAGTGCATGGAAAATCTTTACTGGGTGGTGATTGGCTGGTTGCAACAGTTAAACCAGAGGCAACAGTGGTGGGGTCATATTGAAAGGCATGGAGTTGAAAAAAAGAAGACAAGTTTTGTCAGAAATCAAGTGGTCACAGTGGAAAGAATAGGAGACTACTATATATCAGAGCTTTGCAGAGATCTTGTTATGTATTCCCTTTTATCCTTCGTATGGATTTCTGTGATTTGGGTTATAGAGACTCTGAAGGGGAAGGTTTAGTTGTTGAGACTTTGTGGCATGAAATATCTTGGAGAAGTAAATCTTCAGCAGCATGTCTGTATTTTCTGTAAGAACAAAACAATCTTTCTTGACCCTGGTATAAAAATGGTACAAAAAAAAAATTGATTGATTTTACAATGACCAGCTGGACATTATTGGAGATCTCAGCCAGGTGTTTTCTCAATGGATGCTCTGATTTTCTGTTACCCTGAGACACAATAAGAGAGACCATGTTCCATGTTAGAGATGGAAAATAACTTGCACAGTTAATTCACTCATTCAGAATCACAAAAACTGGAAACTGCAAACTGAAGGTTAAGGCAGACAATGAGATCTGTTGGGCTGTGGATTATAGTTTGTAAACTTGCTTAACAGATTTGAAACTGTTTTGACAGGCTAACAAACATTTTTGCCATTAAAAAGCCCTGTAAACTGAGTGTTTGGAGTCAAAAAATGCCTGGAATCTCTATCATGTTCTCAGTACATTGATTATACATGTCGTAAATAATAAAAACATGCACAGCTGGTGTTAAGATTTTGCTGTTTGTATTTATGTTCTCAGTTCTGTTTTATGTGGCATTAAAAATTAGATTTGGATCATTCATGGTATGTAACAGCTGAGGAAAGGGGAGCTTGTTTGTTAACTGTGTGTAGATTCAACAAGTAAAAATGAAGGTTATGCATTGTACCTTCACAGACAGAGACCTTCAGAAATTTGCCTCCTCTGGTTTAGCCAATAAGCATGGACCTGGTAATTCCTATAAATTGCTAGATTGCCCTTGGCATCCAAGGGCAGGTCCTTACAACATCCCAACCTGAGAAGCGTAGGAGGTTAAACCCCACTGACCTACCAGTAGGTGATTCGTTACAAGCTCATGCTGTGCAGTCAAACATTGTTTCAATCCACAAGAAACTAGATCTTGGTGGAGATCCCACACATCCAAAGTTACTAAACATGCCTGACTGAATTTTGTGGAAATGTAAAAAAATGAGCCACAAGACATAAAAGATCACCGTCTTTAGGGCAAGTTCTCATGGCAGCTCAGGAGGAATAAGACAGAATATGACTAAACTTGTCTGAAGGTGATGCCACTCATCTTTTAGCGATCCACTTCTTGACTAGAGTGCCAAGGTATCAATTGCTGGGAACAAGAATGGGCAAACATATAGGATCTGTTATATGGTGGAGCACCTGTCAAATAGAACTCAAAGAGTGCCAGGCTCTTTTGTGGAAATATGGATTGCAATGTATTTAACTCTCAGCTGCCTTGGCTGAAGTCCTTGGCTCATTATCAAGAGTCTGTTGAGATAAACAGAGGATATGAGCAACGGAGAGTGTTGACTTGACAGAATATCTTCCCTCTTAGCTGTTTTTCTTTTACTTTTGTTCGACTTTCTGTCTTTTGATTTGGAGAGAATTGAAAGTTTGCAAGAGTAGATGAAGTTTTTTGTCAGGACAGCTAAAAGAGAATAAATAGCTTATAATTTGCCAACTTAAAGGTTCCTCGGCTAAATTTAACTCGGCTCTGAATAAAAAGATGTGAATGTGACTTTTTGTTAAGTAGAACACATTTGGATGCAGCATTTCACCTTGAATAAAGAATGACATTGAAGCTTAAAATTGAGTTTAATTGCTGATGTTTTTTCTTTATGACTTTTTTCAATTTGCTTTGTTTTTTTTGCCCTTGAATGATGATCTGCCTTAATATTTGCTAGTGCTGTTTGCTCGTATATGCTCTGGCCACCTGTTACTGGATTGATTAAATGAAACGTTGTCTCTGGAGTCCTGAGTGGCAGAATCTGACTATTCGTTGGCTGTTGGCATGGTATGAAATCCTGTCAGCATGGTGTATAAGAATGGCTGTCAGATCATCACAGAGGCTTGCTCTACTTTGGATCATCTTGCCATTTTGTGAGCATTTGCACATGATGGCAAGTTAAGAAAAAAAACTTTTCCCTCCGCTCTCTCTCTCCCCTCGTCTGGGATTAGGATCATACATTAATACAATGATGTCTCCACTTGCCTAGCTTTTTAGATACTTTTAAAGACAGGCACACTAAAAAAAAACACAAGAAATCTTATCAGACCCACCTACATTTGGGTATTTTTGACAACAATCCTTTAGTTTGTAACTTCCATTTTTGTTCATTTGGCCTGTTAAACTTGCTTTAACTGGCCAGATGTAACCAACCTTGATGGATTCCTCCACCAAAAATAAATGTTGTGTCATAGATGCAGAAGTGCCTCCAGTCCATTGTCAGGAACCACTGTTGTTCCTTGTTGACAGGGCAATCTGTTCTATCATGTATGTTGCCGTCTCTCAGGGATATTTCCTCTGGATCAAAGACTCGACCACTTTGATTCAGTTTTAGAGGACTCTCCATGTTTATTGATCTATTCCAGCGCTTTGCTTTCTGCCAGACATTTATCTTCACCCAGATCAGAATCAAAGATATGCCGACATAGTCGATAGACAAGCCCTTGCTACAGGTCCCAGACGAGGGTGTTACCTATTGTTTGTCTTAACTGACAAACAGGAGGAAATGAAGTTGATCAATATGTTAAGCTAATAATTGTACAATCTTGTCAAAGTTAAAAACAACATCATTCTTGAGCAATGACGTGCATTTCTTGGAATGTTGTCTTAGCTTATCTTTGCAACTGATCAGAGTTATGTGAAGAAAATGCTTTAATTATCTATTTAAGATAATGTTATTTTTATTAGTAGCAGCATTCACAGTAATGGTTATAGTGTTTTTTAATAGATTAGTTGTTGATATGGACCGCTTTTTGTGTCTGCAATAAAGATTAATAATAAATAATAATATAGAAACTTGTAAAGTATTTGAGAGCTATGTATTTAATTTCCAACAGCCTTTCAAATACAAAATTGATGTAATTTGACAACAGCGAAATTTACACAAAATAAATTGAATCTCGGTAGTGTGATAAGATCATAACTTTCATGGTCTGTGATGAGTCACAAACAAGTGAGGGATAGAGACCAAAAGATGAGTCTAAGAGATCTTTAGTGTTTAGTTTTGATTTTTCATTTAGTCTCAAATCCTTTTTGTCCCCTCATGGCTTTACAGCAATTTTCTTTCTTTCTTTCTTTCTTTCTTTCTTTCTTTCTTTTTTTCAGTTTCAGCTTTAAATGTTTTTCTTTTTTCTTTTTATTGTTGTCCACCTTTCAACTTGGTTAAGTTTTTTCAGTGTAGGAAGATTGCAATTATTTATTGATTTGTTTCCTTCAGAAGTTCTTTGGGAGCTGTTTTTTGTGTTACACTTAAAACTTAATTGTTAAAATTGTTTAAAACTGGTTTATTTTCCGCTGGAAAATATCAAGCCTTGAGCAAAACAAAAATACAGGTTTGTAGATGTTGATGCTGTTGGCTCTCTGATGTATTTACTGCTGGGCATGGATATTTTAGGCATGCATGAAGGATGCTGACAAGATGTGAAGTGTGATTTAGAATCACATCTCATATGCAGAGCACTATTGCTTTAACAGTTTAGGCTATTGCGATTATGCTAACTAGAAGCGTGTCTGGAAAGCCCAGTCTGTGGTCTTCAGTTCACCCCTGCACTAGGTAAACTCCATCCAGGAGGCATTTTTATCCTCTCCTCTTTCCGCATACTCTACCCATCATCCCGAGGAGAAGAAGAAAGGGGAGAGACAAAAAGGGAAAGAGCCTGGCATGCATAAATGAAAGTTCAACAAGGTTCAATGAAACACTTATACAATTTGCTGCAATATAGTGGGGTTTTATAATCTCATTATCATCTTAGTGCCAGATTTGCCCATGAGGGCCGTTCTGTATTCACTCTTATTAGCTCCTCAGATTTGTCCATTTGTCCTTCTGCTACCCGCCTCGCAGCCAATCACTGGGACAGGATCTCTAATAAATACCCCCCTCCTTCTTGTTTTATCTCCACTTTTATTTTTTCTCTTGCCATACCTCCTACTGCTGTATTTATGTTTTGTGTGTGTGTGTGTGTGTGTGTGTGTGTGTGTGTGTGTGTGTGTGTGTGTGTGTGTGTGTGTGTGTGTGTGTGTGTGTGTGTGTGTGTGTGTGTGTGTGTGTGTGTGTGTGTGTGTGTGTGTGTGCGCGCTTTTACTTGCTTTGGGGCAAACACCAAGCTTTTTAGTCTGCAGTGTGCTAATAACTATATACTTCCTTCCATAGATATTATTTCCCTTAAAGACATATGTATCTACAGCATACAGCATGTATGTCATTATATTGCCCATGCTTTGAATTTGATCCTACTCATTTGTGAGGTAAGGACATACTTTTTTACCCGCATTAAAAACAGTAAGGTTCAGATGCAGGGGGAACTGTATCACGATTTGAGAAGCAACTTTTACTGCACATATCTTAAACATTGTGACCATTTCTTCATATGATATGTTTTAAATTTCAATCTATGTACCTTTCAAAGGAATTGCATCAATACAGTTGCATAGTGCACTGTATGTGTACTGGTGTTTGTGTTTTTTAATCATCTTTCGTGTTCAAGGCCAGGCTTGTTTTTCCCTGAGCGTGGAGGGTCAGATGGGGGAGCTGACGTACAGTAGAGCCGGCCACGGGCTGCTTTCGAATCCCCAAGCCTCTGAGCTGCTGTGGGTAGTGTCCATCCCTGGTCATTTAGAGGGCATCCCAAGATTAGTGCTTCACGGACATGGATCTCATTTGCCCATATGGCCTCTTCTCATTGACTCGATATAGGCTCTAATCCGCCCAGCCTTTACCCCTGACCTCGACATGTGGCAAACCACTTAGAAAAAAAAGAACACAGAAACCGCGCATATACCACATTTGATGGCTGTGGAGTCGACAGGATCGGAGTGTAAGGATGTGGATGAAAATGGTGGCCAGTTTATTCTTGATCTTCAGGGGTCATACGGGATTGTAGCTACTTCTCCTGAATTTGTGTTGTCATTAAGTTAAAAATACCAAAACAACATGCTGGGTTCTTGTGGCTGTAGACTGGTTTAAGATGCATTCCCTGGTGTGAAATTAATCCAATAAGCCTCAGTGGGGCACAGCAAATCCTGACCACTGCTAGCATTATGACTCTTAGCAATCACCCTCAGTAGTCCAGTAGTCTCCCAGTATCACCGTGCCCTCATTAACAGGCCATAAGTTGCCACGCAACAAGTGTTGGAGTGATGTTATCCATGTAGTAACAGCTCTCCGATGCTACTTATCATCATTATTGCTGTTGACCTTGTCTGCAAGAAGATGAGAGGAATAGAAAGACCTCATACCTCAGTAGCGCCACATTTATTTGAAGACATATTCCATTAATTGATGCATGCATTACTTCTGAAAACGTGGTCCTATTTTAGACACGATATTGGCAGTGTTTTGGCAGTAAACGTACTGTTTACTCACAGGTTCTGCCACTAGGTGAAGTTTGTTGATGGGATAAAGGAGATTAGAGCAGGGAGAGGTTAATCTATTGATTAATCGTATGAGCGTGCCACCAGTTCACACTGCCACATGATAAAAGTGTAGCTAATTCTAAGCTAGGGTTAAGAACATGAATGTGACTCTATAATGTATCTTAATATGATAATGAAGGAAAAGCAACTCTCAAGTACTGATGGATGTAAGTTTTTTGTCATATTTATAAATATTGTTTCAGAATAGTTTCATTTACTGCAAGCATCACAGTTTCATAGTTAAAGCTGGTGTTTTATCACTAGACCAACTACTTATTTTGGTTTGTATTCCCCTTAAACAGGTCAGATGGATTTTAGCTGCCAACTTATCTTAATTCACCTACAGTGGTGAACAATTTGTAAATGACTCTAAATACAGAAGTGGTAATTATGTTGTGGTGCAAACAGAATTCAGTTGCACCTCACCTTTAATTAGATTGTGTGAATGTGGCTCCCTAGAAGTACGTATTAAACATAATTAGGTGCAAGTTAGACTTTTTGTTATTCTACTGATCTTTTACTGTGCTTTGTTGAGCTTTTTATACTCTTCTTTTTAAATGGAGACTGTTATTGTTCTGGGTTCAAGAGGCCAGTTCATAAGGTTTAGCTGTTAATTAATACACATGCACATACACACACATATGCCGAATGTACAGCTACTAGATTGCAGAACCCATGCTGAGATCCAACATCTGCAGAACCCAGTCAATTTGATATGTCACTATGTTTTTTGAGAGCACACTAAGTGTGTGAGAGCGAAGGGTTTTGATGTTTCTTCTGTTAGTTTAAACTCGCTGCTCCTGTTTAGCTAAACCTTTTTGATATATTGTGGCAGCAGTTTTACCCCCTCTCTTCTCTTCTGCACAATTAGGTTATAATTAAATGCACATTTAATGTGATTGTTATGAAATAAAAAAAGAACAAACATAGAAGCTGTGAGAATATATTTGGAATGCACATAATTGCCAAAGAGATGATTAGAAAATGAAGGGAAAAAAATCATCCTTGAAAGTCCTTGAGTCATAATCAGCCTCAAATTATAATGTTTATTTGTCTTTTTTTGCTGAGAAAAGAAAATTACATCTTATTTATATAATTATGTAAACAAAAGTGATGGTAGATTCCACAACCAGCCAGGTTTTGAGTATGCAGCACTGACCTTGGATCCTCCCCTGTGCTCTGTGTTGACAGATAAAAACTTTATTAACCAGCCATCTCCAGGACAGGAGACAAACCGCCCGTGAAACCGATGCGCGCTAGTATTAGAGAAATGTGGCAATTAGAGGATGATATTTTTTCCAGTGAAAGCACCGAAGAGTAGAACGGGGTAATAAACACGGCTTGTTTGTAGCCTGGGAAGCAGCAATTATAAAGTGCTTGGAGAGTTGTTGTGCTTATTGTGCCCGGGAGTAATGAGATAGGCTGCGCTGATCCCTCACTGATGCTATGGCTCCTAATCCTCAACCCTCTGTTCCTGCTCCTCTTGTTTATCCACCAACATCCTCTGACCGTCGCTGGCCTGTCACTGCTCTGGGCAGAACCAGGTGACCTTTGACCTGCGTGTCAGCTGACTTTTCAGCCCTGAAAATGGTCTGGCAGTGAGCAACAGTGTCATAAAGTGTAGCATAGAATGTTTTCCTCAGTCTGCAACTAAGTGGGTTTGTTTTACCACCAAAACGATCCCTTTGTAAACAGTTGCCTTGATTTTTAAATGGTTTAATTTCAAATGTTAGTCACACTTGTCTTACTCTCCATTTTCCCAATGTGATTTTGTTTTAAGTGGTTTCTCAAATTGAGATGAGGCCAATGAAACACATCTTGATCTTGTTACATGGTGCAAATATTCTGTCTTTTTCATTATAGTCTGGAGTCTTGTCCACTGGCATTGTCATATCATTTCTATTTATATCTTTTTTTCACTTTATGTCTGTCCTTTCAGACTTGAGTTAATTCCCCTGAGGGCCCCTGTCAACTGTGACAGGTCATGTTGAGAGGTGTGGTTTTGTGGTGTCAGCCTTTATACTTGGCTGAAGATATATGTGCATGCTATTCTGAACCTACAGATACTCACCTACACTTGTGCGTATATCCTCCCAAGAAGAAGAATGCTGTGTGTACGAGCATGTTATCTGGGTGACCTAGAGACAGACTGGTTATCACCTCTGTGAGCCTCTCAGGGCTAAACTACAGAGCCAGCGGAAAATCACCACTCCCGTCTTCCCTCCTGCCTCTGCTTCATCTGTGTGTTGGTCAGCCAGTATGTCGGCCTACTGCAGGGCTCACCTCCTATCTAATCAACATGGACAGGCCACTTGGCCACATGCACACACACACATACTGCAAGCATGCTCACAGATTCGAATGCACATGGACATGCTCAGAGATAGCCTTACACATGTAGACACAGTTAGTGATACAACCCCAAAGACACACGCACACACCACACACATGCTGCACCCACATGCTGATAAACACAGACAAACTCACATTGATTTGGGTCTGCTCTGGGTTCGCCAGATATGACTAGCTGCTGCAGTGGCCCAGAGGGCACAGAAGAGGTTCTAAGGCCAAGTGGTAGACATGCAGATCAGGTAGTGGAGGGCGCCACAAGGTTGGAGAGGGGGGCCTTAGGGCATAGTGGAAATAAATTGGGTCTCCTGACTCTGGTGGAGTGTCTCCTTACCCATCCTTGAGCCAAAGTCACCTGACCGCTGTGTGGTTCTGGCTCTGCTTCCAATCACCTCCACCCTACCTTGTCCCAAAAGAATCCCAAGCCAAAGAGGAGACAGTTTGTCGTTGAGATGTTAATGGGTGGGGTCAGTAGATTCCAAATCCATCTTTGGCGCCATTTTAATCCCCTTTTGTTTGGCTTATGAAATGCTTTTTTTCTTTAAGAGTGCATGCCAGCTGACCTTCTGATGTTACATAGTGCAGCTCCCCTTTGCCCTCTGAACAACATGTGGCCAGATAACAAAACCCTAAACAAAAGACGTAGATTGCCAGAGCAGAAGAAAGGTGGGGGCTCGCACTTTGTGTCTAAAACACTTCATGAGGGCTAAGTAAGGTTGGCACCAGCTGTTGGAGCAGAGTCGAGGAGAATCCAGGGGATGTGAATTGCATTTGGCACCAGACGGCTATCAGGCAGTAATTAGTATAGCTAACATCCCAGATGAGGGAGTCAAGTCTAGGTCAGTGTAAAAAACTTCAAGGGTCTTAGCGGGTAAGGGTTGGAGGCCAAGCCATGCCCCCTCCCCTCCCTGAATATAAGCTCATGCCGTGCCTGCTCAGATTTGCTGAAATCTGTATTGACCTTTCACCTTGAGGTGTCGCAGCCAGTCACATGTCAGGCTGGCTCCTGTGGACCACGCTGGATGTGTTCATATTAGATTGTCTCAGTAGTTCCTACTCAAGACCTGCCCAACCCGGTCCAGAGATTTAATCTTACACACGATGAGGCTTTTGACATAGATGTTACCTTACAGCTTAAACCCATGCTTGGCATTCCTGCCCTTCTCTGGCCCCAGGATCAACCTTTTTCTGTCACAGACAGGCCCTCGAACCAATCAACAGAGAAATGAACACATGTATGGATGACAGATTGATGAGAGAGAAATGTTTTGTGGTTCAATTCTGGAAATCACATTGTAATCTCTTTCGTATATGGCGAGGTTGGTGTGAATATTCCGTGCGTGTGCATGGATGGTTATGGGGTCAGTCTGCATTCATTCCTGGTTCCTTAAAAGACCTTTAAGCCTCTAATGCAACCATAATCTCTTTTAATACATTCAATATTAGTTGACAAATCACATGATAATAAAGTGATATGAAAATGTTTCTTTCGAATGACAGGGTACACCAAGGATTTAACCCGAGGGTCTAATCGTAGCTGACACACAGTATTTATTATGTTGGCCATGTCATAAGGTTTATGTCCAATGTGGGCCTGTAACCTTCACACAGCAGGGGCTAAAAGCTCTAAAATCCACGGCACTAACCCTTCGGAAACATAAACACGGACTTTAGTTTATCTTGAAATAAAACCTCCTACAAACAATGTCTTGTTCTTCTTATAACATAAACAGTGGTGATACATATAAGCTATAAATTACAATGCATAATGCATGTATGTACATGTACATGTGCATGTTTTATATTTCATAAATTGTAATCAAGGATTTCTGTGTGTATCAGATATTTTCCTCTGAATGACTTCAGTCTCTGAGGAGTTTAGATAAACAAGGTTTGAACTACATGAACTTCGGTGCATTTCATTTATCCGGTGTGCTATTTGTGGTGCTTTTCATCTCTTGAATCCTGGCCTAGTTTCTGTATCTCTTTTTCTGAAAACATCAGCTAAGCTTTGGTGCACAAACTAGACAGCCATTAGATCACTGCACTGTAGGTCTGACCTCTGACCCGCTAAGCCCCTGCCCCGCCCTCTGGTAAACCCCTCACCCCAACCCGCCCCATGCCCTGCCCCATCCCTGTCCAATCTTGGAAATGATATTATGGTGTTTGGATCATCCTCCTTGTCTTCCTCCATACTGTAATCCTATTTGCTCTGTCATGTGTTGGTGTTCACAGATGGTGTGTGTGCGTCTGTGTGTGCGTGCATGGGTCTGTGTGTGCGTGTGTGTGTGTTTGTGTGTGTGTGTGTGGAGGTGGTATGACACCCAGCTCACTCACAGCTGTTTGGGCTAGTTCACTGGCCCCATTGTCTCTCCCACACATCCCAGAGAGGGTGGTCCTGCACGAGCACACACTCAGGGCCATAACCACCCAATCACCTAGAGGGGTGTTGAAATATAAATAAGTGTAATATTTTGGGCAACATCGCTATCAGAAATTTAAAGTTCACCCCCTCCTTCACCATCCCTGCGCTTGCCGTAATGAACATGTTAAGCTGAATGACAGAATGAGTGCGAAATGGGGTAGGGGGATGTAGTATGGGGGAGTCGGGGGGGGCAGGTGGAGTGGGGTTGTGGGGCGGGAGGCGGTGAGTTCTCACTCATTGTTGGGTAAAAAGAGAGAGAAAGCGCTGCAGGGTGAGAGGTCCTTGGCAGTGCTCCAATATCTGGCGTCTCGGCGTCCACATTTAGTTCCAGCTGAGTGCCCACAGTGGGCATGGCCGCACTGCCTTCACTCTGACCTCTCGACCGAGGACCACTGCTTGCCTGTTTCCACCACCCCTTTTGATTTATCCCTTTCTTCTCCTTTTAGCCCCCCTCCTCCTCCTTTGTATTTTGGAAATGGCTTCATAACAGCCAAAACAGAGGTGTTTCGGAATTGATTTGTCAA
This sequence comes from Pagrus pagrus, assembly GCF_965226575.1. Lineage (NCBI taxonomy): Eukaryota > Metazoa > Chordata > Actinopteri > Spariformes > Sparidae > Pagrus > Pagrus pagrus. Next base: position 23,393,211 of record NC_140192.1, on the reverse strand, counting down.
AGCAATGGGATAGGTTTGTGATCAGACAACCAGTGGGATGCTTTTGGGGCTTTGTTTTTTTTAAATACAGTGCAACCTATCATTCACCTTTTGATCAAAACGAAAATCTTAAAACAGCATTTTTTTTTCTGATGTTCAAAAAAAACTACAGGTGGGATTTTCTAATTAGTTTGTTTCTGTCAAATATCCGAATAGACTTGTTTTGTGCTTTCATGTGAGTGGTAATGGGGGTTTTCCTTGTTAGACACTGTTGCGTACCATTTGTCTGGTAACTGATGTTTAAATAGGAAATCATTGAGGATATACTAATGTGTATGTAAAAAATGTCAGCAAAATCACAATGTTTTCATGAGTTTTTATTGATCCTGGTTTCAATGTGTTGCTCACAACTCAAAGATGGAAAAATTTCAACAAAATCTTACAGAATTTTTATTTTTTTTATTTTACAATGAATCACAAATTTTGTTCAAAAAAGTTGTGAACTTTTTTATTTTATGAATAGCTATAATCACTGGTCTCAACTGAAGAGCAGGGAGTGCAGGGTTTCTCTTGTTTGACCTCCTTCCCCTACCCTTAAGGACTTTCTCTCAAGTTGGTGCCCTTGACACTGACCCAGAGAATGTTAGTGTTGGAGCAATAACACTGTCAAGTGTTGCAGTCTGTTGGGAAGGAAAGGACTTTCATTGACAAGACAGACCTCTGCCTGACAGCAGTTACTCTGTCCTTTTCCTCACTTCTATACTGCTATCTATCGTTTTAAGGCACATATTCAAGTCCCTTCTCTCTCTACTTCCCTTATTTCTAAGTGTTTTAATTTTACTCTCTGTAATAAAATTATTTAAAATGTTCGATTCATTTCCACTTTTAAATTTTTTGTTAAAAGCTTCACGACTTTCATCGCCAAGCTCGGAGTGTGTGTGTTTCTTTACCTGGTATTATTTGCTTTTGGAAAAAAAACTGTTTTATAAAAAGTTTTTTTATTTGAATGGAAAACTTGGTATGTATGTAAGTATGTACTGTAAATGTAATGCATTTGTTCAACAATTATTTTCAATATTAATCTGGCAATTAATTTTTCAATCAAACCTTTAATGTGTAGTTCTAAAATAGCAAACGTATTGCTGAAATCCCATCACAACAAACTTTATTTTACCTGATAATTTACTGAATTAATCATCAGGTTTGGAATTAAACATTTTTCTGTGAGATAGCTAATTGATTAAAGGGGCTCAGTGGAAGTTTTGTGTTGTGTTGGAAGCGGGTCATTAGTGGTTAGATGTGGACTCCATTTCTAAACTAACATCAGCTTCTGTTGAACTCTGGTAGCAGAGTGGAGAGAGGCACCGCGAAGAGGCACACATCTGTTGGACCTTCACAAAGAAATCCACAGTCCGGACGGGGAAGGTCTGGTTTTTCGCATCTGGCCGATATAATAGTGATTAATACAAGTAAATTGCTCCAAATTATTATTAAACTATTACTACTGCATCTAGTTTTGGAAATGTCACGCATGTTTTTGACATACTGAAGCAAGGGCAAGAAAATGGTAAATTCAGGCAACTTCTATTTTAGGAATTTTCCCTGCAAAATTTTAAATTGCGAATAAAACTGAAATAGTGGCTGGATCTGTTGAAATAATATAAATCAAAAGGTACTTTCAGTTGTTTCATAAATACAAATGCTATTATTTAGAGGGCATATCAAAGCCTATTTTTTTTCTTGTTTCAAAAAAAATCCATAATTTTAATTTCAAAAAGTTTGTTTCTGCTTCTGCAGCTCGCCTGCCTGTTGTGCTGCCATGCAGACGTTGAACGAGGTGGGCACCGGGCCAAACCGGGAAGGGTCGATAGCTGTTATATGGGCAAATGCTTGCAGACAAGCAGATTTTGGGAGGCCTAATGAATTGCACCTGTATTGATCTCCATGGGAAATGCTTATATGATACAGGAATAATTTAGAGAAAAACACCCTGGGTTGGAGGGGATGGAGGAGGTGGAGGTGAGGTTGTCGGCAATTGGAGGGGGGGGTGGACGTGTTTGTGCAGACTTTGTCAGGATGCAGATAGTGGGATCAAGATTGGGTATTGACGAGATAGGGGGCCGGGTGACTGAGCCACAGAGGCTTGAAATAAACTGTCGGAGGCACACGGCCAGTCATTATAGTGAAGCCGCCTGGCCCTGCTCAACCTTGAGCCAGTCGATAAGCTATTATAACCATGCAAATTGTGGCCAAATCAGAGACCTGACATATTGGTATTATATTCCTGTGCAGCCACTGGGTTATGCATCATTATTGGGAGCCAGCAACAATACGCATTATGCTCCCTTGTTGTTCACTGTGTAGACTCATAAAGGGAAAACACTGCCCCAGACAGTAAGACAATAATGTGTGTGTGTGTGTTTCGAGGGCATTGAATTTTTTTGTGGGGGGGCACAAATTGAGCACCCTGATAAGTTTTTACATGCCAAGCTCATGTGCCATTTCTGTTTCAGATTTTGTTATTTAATTTGACTCCACCCCCCTCGTTGTGTCTCTCTGTTTCTCCTCTTCCAGCGGGACGGCAGCCTGCCAGGTCATTTACTCTCAGTGACAGTGTGATGCATCCTCAGGGCCAGAGTTTGGATGATGTAATTTGGACTAAAGGCTGTGTAAACACTGCTCTGACCTTGGTTTTAGATTTGTCAATAGGGCTGGGTTGGAGAACAGAGAAGAGGATTGTGTGGGATTGAGAGCAACGTGCCCTGGCTGTGATAGCTGGAAGTCTCTAGCTGACTGACTGATATGATAACCCGATATACCTCGGCTTTACCTCTGACCCAAGCTACACTCCTTAAACAATCCTCCCGCTCGCTCTCGTTGTCAAAGCTCTCCGCTCACCTCTGCTCCACTCCTTTCTCTTTGGTGTTGGTCCACTTGGTTTCTCTTGAACACTCGTTATTGCCCTCTCGCCATGTTCTCTCTACTCTTCTCTTCTCCTTTCCGACCCTGTTTCTTTCTTCTTTGATCGCAGTATTTCTGCCTTTCTCTCCTCAGCTTGTCCACTGTCTGCCCTCATCTTCTCTACCATGGTGTTTTGCTCTATTTCTGCTGTCATCTATCCTATGCTGTTCTTCATGAGCTCCAGAGGTCAACACAAGTAAACACTGGCCGACAGCCCAGACTACACAAAGCTATTGATCTGGTTTGGTGAGAGAGGTGATGGGTCTGCTCGTGGGTCTCCAGGAGGGTTATGACCTCCAGGTCTAGACTACACCATCCTGGGTCCTTGGGTTGGGGGAGGTTAGGAAAAATCGAGTATCAGGCCAACAACAGTCAGTCAATGTCGATCCACTGAGAATGCCTGAGGTGCAACAGGACTGCAGGTGTACGGCTTCATAATTTGATACAGGACAGAGTTAACGACAGAAGAGTTTGAGGCACTGGAGCTGTGAGATCGTACAGACAAACCCCCCAGTTTTATTCAATGTAGAAACTCTCTCTGCACCTCATGATTTTAACATTATTGTGATGTGATTTTTCACAATAAAACAAATCAAGAGCTGCAATATCACACCTGTTACTGTGCTTTGTTAAAGCTTTTAAACCCAAATTATAATTCTAAGCATGCTCGAAGACATCCACACAGCATAGATAGTGTGAAGCAACTGCATATACTTTTCTGAGACGTACTTTTTGTCTGGATTAGACTAGGATATAATTTAATTCATATTGCATTGAGAATATTATATCTTTTTTTTCTTATTAACTCTTAAATATTTGTTAAAAGTCTGAAATATATTTTCGATTGTAGCAAACTTAGTTTACTTGTTAGTTTAGTTTATTTAGTCTATTCATGCAGTTTGTGCAATGGGCTAACAAAACAGTATACAGTACATCCACCTCTTATTGCACCACCAATTAGTACTCAGCGTCTGTGTCTCAGTGAATCTCTTAGGTTTGTCCTGCTGACTACAATAGTGTGAAATTTCTCTAAAACTACTGAAACACTTCATTTGTCTGGTTCCCACAAGCACATGAGCTGTGTGTTTAGCTCTCTGTCTTTCTCTCTATTTTCTCTTCCTTATCCAGTCTTTTCACTCAGGCTTCAATGCGCTGGCCCAACAGCTGCCCTGAGACCTCACTCTCTTTCTGTGCTGTCAGTGCCTTATTCCAGATGTTTTGGATCTCGATCTCCATCCTCCAGGAGATTCAGCATCTTCTCTTGTCTCTGTACCTTGTGTGCATGTTGCCCTCGTGTCTCTCTCTTTGTGTGCTTGCTTCCTGTCTCCTATCTATGTGAACGAGCTTTGCCTCCTCTATGTTTGTGAAGTCCGTCAATATATAATTAGGAATGTATTATGACGAGGATGGTCGCAAGCCTTTGAGATAGCAAACTGGCTATCGGAGGCTGAAGAATGACTAGTGGTGTTATGGTGGAGTAGGAGGCTGCCTCTGCATCCTTTCTATGACCCTGACCTTTCAGTTAAGGAAGTGTGAATTCTTCACTGGATTCACTGTACCATGTGACCCATAGCTTTCTCTGTTTTGAGCCTGCACACACGCACATACGCATACACATTCTTTACACAGCCTTGAACCACCTGTCTTCTCTCAGTAAGAGCAGCAGCAGCCAGTGTCAATGTGTTCACTAACACCGTGAAAACCTTCCAGCGACATTGTCAGAAAATGTGTCTGTTGTCTTTGAGTCTTCAAAATGCGCAGTCCTATTTATTTATCCTATCTATATGGGTAGAAGTCAGTTGTCGGGGCCACTCAGTAACCATTCGGGGTAGACGCCTGTTCAACAACTCAGGGCAGTGCAGCTGATGTTTGAGAATACACAAATTTGTTCCACCAAGTTCTGCGTGCAATGGCTCGCAGATGGGCAGCGATTAATCAGAGAGGTAACTGTGAAGTAGTTTGCAATTAGACTGGAAAGCTCTGAGGCATGCTAATTGAATCAGAAAATTAGCGACAGCTCTGTAGCGAGCTGTAATAGGCTAGCTGCCGCTTGCAGCAGGTGCTAGCCCACTCAGCTGTGGAACAAGGTATTTAAGTCACATTAGCAGCAGTAAAAATATTCCTTGATATGGAACAGTTAGATTTTCTGCTCGTTTTCACTGCCCATGTCACCAGGAAGAGCCAAACAGAAAGGCAGTCGGCTCAGCCAGTTTGTGGCACGAACACAGTTGCCATCACCTTAGCAAAATCTAAATGAGTCAGGAACAGATGTGTTGAAAGATACGTGAAGACATTTTAGTAATATATGAGTAAAGATAAGCTTGATGGAGATCAAATGTAAAAGACTTAATTGTTTGCACGCTGTTATTACAGACATTGGTCTGTTTTCTAGCTGTCTCAATTGTTTTGCTTTCTGCTCCTTCGCTGCTCCTCTTCATACTCCTCAACTACACTCCCCTCCTCTGCTACCACCCCCTCTTCCTCCATCCTCTGTCCTCCCCAGGGCTCCTGTTTGCTGACATCTTTCTCTGACACAACATGAAAAAGTGTTGGGAAATTAAAAATTGATCACTTTTGAGGATGGGGTTGCCGTCTCTCCTGCTCGTTGGCTACGGGAAGCAGAGAGAGAGCGAGAGAGAGAGGGAGAGGGCGTCGCTTTTGTGGGAAGGCTGTGCAAGCAAAAGTTCTTTCAGGGTTTCCGTGGAGTCAGAGTTAGGGAAGGGAGTGAGGGAGTGGAGAAGCGAGGCAGAGAGAGATGTGCAAAGGACGAGGGAGTGATGTAGAGGTAGAGAATTCCCCAGGCAGACAGTGTTGTGCCTCGTAGTTCTGGCTTTAAAGCATGCTGCGTGCCACACATACAGTAGGAGCAGAGGCCACGACAAAGAGGAGGGGATGGTGTGTGTGTGTGAGGATGTTTGTGCGTGTGTGTGTACACTTCAGGCAGGCAGCATCCTCTTTTCTGCCTGTTGAGCCCCCCAGTCCTCCTCAACATTCTGATCCTGCCCTGGCTCTGCTAACTCTGATATCTTCATCAGACATGCCTGCATGCAAACACACAAGCTCACTCACACACACACACACGCTCACACACAGATTCATTATCCCCACAAGCACAAAATGCATATATGCATGCTTAGACAAATACACAGTCATACAGACATGCATACATACAAGCTAATGCACACACACATCTGTTTATGTCTCTCTCACACACACACTCGCAGACACACAAATAAAACATTTGCACATTTTCAGCTGTGTAGGATCATGCTTGTGAGGATGATTGTGCCGTCTGTATACACTGAGTGTATTGATTAGTGTGTTTTTGTGTGTGTTCATATGTCCGGGTGTCTGTGCTCTGCCTGAAATGAGAGAGGATGGAATGAGGTCTTAGGTTGATGAGAAGCCGTTCGCTATAAACCAATGTCATGCATTGATTTTCCTGGTAATGAGTTCCTAGAACGTAGACATGCACAGAGGCGTTGAAAGGCGTACGCATACGGTACACACACATATGGCTCATATGTCTCAAGCACTCCTCTTCATGGACGCATATGTAAAGCAGAGATAATGAGAACGTGCGTCATCAATTGGTTATAAAAATAGAATGCGTTGCAGAAAGGTTTGTGTTCGACATTCGTCAGCATGTTGTCAGAACACCTTGTAAACAGTCATAACTGTTCGAATTATAAAATCAGTTAATTTCACTGCATCGTTTCATCAAAGAGAAAGCATCTTTACAATGATTGTGATTGTTTTTGCTGACCATGGCACTTTCTAAAGCTAATTAATAACCCTCTCCCAAACCCAGTTATGGCAGGCACTTCCAATTCTTGTTAATATTTGCTGAAGTGGCTCATGCACTTTCATTGCAAATCGTGCTCTGGCACAAATCCGAACTCTGTACTGTTCACCCCTCCAAAATTAGTCAGGAGAGCTTCGCTTTCTTAAAGACTCTTTCTTTATCTCCACACCCCTCTCTCTTTTCCTCGCTCCCCTGCTGAGAGGATAAGGGCACTCCCACTCTTAGTCAACTGTGGAGCATTTACACCGAGGTAACTGTAAGGTTAGCTTGATCAGCTTTTAGTTAGGAAACTTTGGCACCTGCTGTGGAATAGGCCCTCAGGCACTTTGGCTTACTACACCGAAACTTTTACTTTCAGTGTTTACCTCAACTTCGCGGTCGTTCTACATATGACTCTCCAACCTTTTTTTTAAAAAAGAGAGTCACATCATGTGGTTTTCTTCACTTTGATGCTCTGAAGATAATTTCCTCTGGCATAGGTCATGTGGTTCTTTAGGAATCTAATCAACTTGCTATTACTATTCCAGCAATCATTATGCTTTAGCGTGAAGAGAAATTCCTCCAAGCATGTTCCCTCCCTATACAGCTGCAATTCAGTCAGCTCCGCTCCCGGCAGCATATTCCAACACCAGCTTGTTAAACAATTTCAAATCTCAACGCCAACTCTAGCCTATTCATACAGTTACCCCCCCTCTAAGCCCTCCCTCCATCCTTCCATCCCTCCCTCTGTCCTTCCTCTGATCCCATTTCACAGTGGAACCATCAGGAGCTTATCCCAATCTCAGCCTTGGCCGGGGGCCCAAAGCAGTGCATGGCCCGCCTGAACTCAGCTGTGAACTCTCAACCTTTCCCTCAGCGCCCTTCCCTCTCTAGTTTGCTGGCTCCCCCTTTACCCAGACTCCATCTCTGCCTATTTTAGGAGGGCTTTGGATGAGGGCCTCCATATGCAGTGGACGCTCTTATGCACAGTTTACAGGGCACGTCTAAACACACTCAGGGTGTCGAGTAGAGCTCAACAATAACATAAACTCTCTGCTATTATCCAGACAGCAGCCAGCACACCAACCAGCCACCCGGCTAGGCAGCCAGCCAGCCAGTCAGCTAGCTAGCCAGGGAGTCACACTGCTGCACGCTGTCAGTCAAATAACTATCATGGTAGTCACCTAACCTATCGGCCAGCCAGCCATCATGAACGTTACAAAACTGGGCTAACTAAGACAGCTTGGAAAATGTGTCCCCGGAGCAGAAAAGGCGATTGGGTTAATGTCTCTTTTCTCACTTCGTTTTTAAAACCACTAAGTATGTCAACTGGCACTGGCTAGTGGCTAATGACGGAAGTCCTAGCCAAAAAACTGTAAGGCTCTGTTTTAGTCATCACAGGCACTAACCCGCAGCTTTACACTCAACAAGACCTCTGCTATCCATGTTGCCCCCTCGGCTTGCTTTCTATCCCTCACGCCCCCTTCTAGCCAGTGTATTTCCGAGTATCAGGAGTTACAATAATGAGATTGAGGTTTAAAACAACTGAGCTTAGTCCATGGTAGTGTGTGCCACTGGTTATGTTAGTCTGGCCTCCATGGCCTTCATCCTGCTTATTCTGTGCTGACATTTAGAGGTCATAAGAGGGTTAGGGTAGAGGCACTTGTCCAAGTATGTACAGTGAAAAGGTCCTTAAAAGTAATAGTTGTTCATCTAATTGTTAAAAGTCAAAGCTAGAACTCGGGACTTAATGTAGGAAGTCGTATGAACTTTGATCTGATGAGGATGGAAATGCAATTTATTTAAATAATATTTAAAAAGACAGGAAGTAAGCATGGTCAGTGCACTGGGCATGGGCAGTTATACATGAAAGCTTTTTCCTCTGTAGAGTTATGCTGCTACATGAATTATAGCCTTGGTTGCGGCCACATGGGCAGTGCTGATGATGTTGGGCATGCTGCGCAGGTAACGTCAGGTAACATGTCTGACCCCATCTAGGCGCAGCGTGCAGTCAAGGTGCTGACAGGACTGAGGTGCTCCATGACTCTAAACCCCTACCTTTGCCCGTGTCGCTGAATGTCAACCCGGCACAGGGAGCTAGAGCTTAAAGTGCCATCATATCAGCTCTCAACTGTGTTCACAGAGGGGGGGGGGAGATAGCAAGGTAGGAGGGGTCTGCTCCATGGGAAAGAGCTGGTGAGGGGTTTATGACACTCGGTTGGCTTCTCATATTTTGCTGTGAAGAGATTTGACCGTGTGTGCGCCCACACTGTGTATTTGTGTCTCTGTGGGTATATGACTTTATCTTCTGTGTGTCTGTGTGTGTGTGCGTGATCTCAGTGACACACATCCCCTTCATGAAAGGCACATCACACTACAGATGACCCTGTTGGATGGCGATGGCCCTTTTAACTACAGCACCCTGATGCAATCCGCTGTAAATACATTAAACCAAGCTGCAAAGGAGGAAGCTGCTTATCCATCCTCTCTGCCTCTTTCTCCATCTCTCTTCCCTTTTTTTGCTCTCACTCTGTTTATCTCTTTTCCCTCTCTCTTTCTCTCTCCTCTCCCTCTCCTCTGCTTTGTATCGGTTTGTCTGTATTTGTCTCCTCATTTTTTCTTTAATCTACTTTCTTGTTTCCCCCCCTTCGCTACCTCTATCTGAAAGTGCTATACGCAGACACTCCCCAGTCTCTGAGCTGCACTGACTCTAAACTCCACCGATCTAGTCTTCTCCCTCTTCTTCACATTACTGCCTGCTACCCACCTTTACCAACCCCACCTCTCATCGCCCCTCACCCTGGCCGGCCATAAGTCTCAGACCAAACCTGCCTGAGGGTCACAGGGAGTGCCAAAGGTGCGGTGAGTGACGTGGCACTCTGGCTGACCCCTGGCAGCTTGGCAGGGCTGCCTCCCTAATGAGATTAGCCGGGTAATGCCGACTCTGTGTCTGTTTCTCCTGCCGCCCAGCCCGGCCCACCCTGGGGCTCTTTATTTAGCCAGCAGCAGGACAGGGTGTGCCAGCATTCGCAGGTCGAGGGCAGGACAGGACCCACAAGCCCACTGCCCTCCCTTGTCCCTCCCTCCAACCCCATCTATCTGAACTGTCCAGCCCGAGTATGTAGTGTCACCATTCTGCTGTTGCATTGTCTTTGTCTCTTGTCATGGCTTTGTGTCAAACTCCCTCATTATATCTCTGTCCCACCCTGTCTCTGTCACTGAACGCCTCTCACTTATTCTGTGTCCGTCTCCGTCTGTCTGTCTCTGTCCATCCTACTCTGCTCTCTCATCATTGTTCATTAAGCACACAGGTAAAAAAAAAAAGTCCCTTTAATGGCTGGACTGAACAATACTGGGCGATGATCAAACAATGCCCTTATCCCTTGAAACACTCACACACACACTCTGCCCCCGAGCCAGGCGACCGAGCAAGAAACCCGGGAACCTCGGCTCCCATGCGTACGTGTGACTGGCTTTGATGATTGCTCATAGCAGCGTAAAGTGCAAAGCTGCTCACTGTACCGCCCGGCGAAGACACACAGACTTAGACAGTATTACCAAAGCTGTGGTCACCAGCCCGGAAATAGTTAGGTGGCCAGACAGCTAGTTCGTATATACAAATATAAAACTGGCAGCAATATTCGTTCAAAGCGTGATGCTAAATTTACTTTCTCTGTATTACTGTAACCCTCTTTGCCTCTTCAGCCTCTTTTCTTTGTTTGGGTGGCTCTGAGAGATGTTATTAGTACCCTTATTAGCAGCGAGCGAGTTTAAGTGCCAATTAAACGCCTACAACTTTGTCACCGTGACAGAGTGTTTTTATGAGAGGGTCCTCGACAGACAGGGGGCCTCCCGTGGCACAGGTGTGCCCCCCTCAGCTCTAGGGTCACTTTCATCCTGGAGTGTGTGACAGCTCCTGTGAGTCTGACAGTGCTGTGCAGCCCAACCCAGGTGTCCAGGTGTTCTTACTTTCTGAATGTGATTGTGTGTGTGAGAGTGTGTGTGTGTTTGTGTGCACCAACACCTGCCTGGCTATGGCCCTGGGGCACAGACAGGTTCAAGTTCCACCCAAACAAACATCCTGTACCACTCGTGCGTTAGACATGTGTGTGCATGAGTGTGTGCATGTGAATGTATGTTTGTCTGCACATGTCTGGCAACAGTGTGTGTAACCAACATACTAACACTGTACGCCCTCTGTACTCATCATTTACACCGAGGGATTGTGTTACCTAGACGTGTCAAAGTCTGCTTTTGTGCCGACAGTCAGCTTGCTCTTCACCTTGCGATTGCTCTTGATCACACCGGCATCAATTTCTGACATTATGTGTCCCGGCTCATCTCTGGCCACGTGAGAACTTCATGGACAAATGTGTCATCCTCAGCCAAGAGCGATATTTAGAGAGGTGAATTCACTTTAACCCGAATCCCATTCTCTGTTTCATTTTAACGCCTCTCTCTTTCTCACAGGCATGCCAGAATGCACACTGAAAAGAACTCGCTCCCTCTCCTTCTCTCTCTTTATCTAGCGCTTCAGCATAGACAAGTCACAAAATGCACGCTGAAAAGAACAGAGATACACATGCACACACACATGCGCACGTGCATGCACAAACACACACACCGTCCCCCGCCCCCATATCACATTGCTGATATGAACCTTTAGAAAAGAGAAAAGAAATCCTGTTGAATGAAATGAAATTGTGAGGTGGATTTAGGGGCCTCCATGTTAATCTCCAAAGAGAACTGCAAATATAATAGCCATGCAGTTGGATGTACAAGAAACTTAATTAACTGGAGACCTTGTCCATAGATGGCAGGTCAAGAAATTTCACCCACACCGGATCTCATCTTTTCTAGTCAAGGCAGTGCTCTGCATTTGCACAAACTGAAGATCTTCCTCAACCTTTAAAACTCTGTTTACATCTCTGTGTAAGTGGCAGCAGTACATATAGTATTTCACTGTATATGTATGTATTGGCATCACTATGTGAAAATGTGAGCAGCTTAGCCAAGCTGTGTTCCCATCTGCAGCTTTCACTTCAGAGTTGCCAATTCC